>NC_083895.1:1378539-2757078 GCF_032452875.1 Bos javanicus | reverse complement strand
ATGGTGTTCATAATACAGACTGAATTTACTGGTGGCTAAGATCCAACTCTGCAAAAAATGAATGGCGTGTATATTTAATGAGAAAAAATGGGATAATGATTAGTGAAAATGGGCTGATGTCTTTATGACACCAATTACAGAAACCAGAAAAAATTCATTGAATAAAAATATGGAACTTAAAAACATCTTTACTGCTGTGACATACAGTTATATATTGATGTTTAAGTTAGGATGCAGACTTTAGGTGAATTCATCCATTTTTAGTTTTTTAGTTCTAGTTTTAACTAGAATGAAAATAACTTGGTTAAACACTTTCCTTTTCTTTTGACCTCACTCACATTTGCCCTTGTGATCACAGCCGAACGGTATGTTGCTCCCAGTTGCACCACTGAGAAGACTTGTCTGTCTGATTCTCTCTTATACCCCCAGCACCTAGAACAGTGCACACAATTGCGGTTTAAGAAGCATTTGATGAAAGAATAAACTGTTTTGAATGAGTGAATGAATGTCATTTAGATACAGAAGTAAATGCCTCAAAAACTTGGAAACAAATTGACTCTCTGAAAATGACATTAATAAGATATACAGTGGTAAAGAATTGCCTGCCAATGCAGGAGATATGGGTTTGATCCCTGGGTCAGGAAGATGAAGGAAATGGCAACCCACTCCAGTATTCTTGCCTGGGAAATCCCACAGGAGCCTGGACACAGGAGCCTGGCAAGTTATGGTCCATGGGGTCAAAAAAGGAGTTGGACATGACTTAGCAACTAAACAAAAACAACAAAATATAATCAAGATATGGGTTATGTACTAGGGAGTTATGACATAACATGATGGCAGCCAAGAAAATAAAAGACGAATTTTTATATGTTGCTGTAAAAAATTAAGTAACAGAATGGGATCTGGTAAATAGGGGGTGTCAATGATTAAGAATTTTTTTTCCCCTGGCTACCTTAATAGTAAGAAAATAAGCTCCATGAGAGCAGAGACTTTTTTTGGTTTGGATGGATGGATGGATGAAGGGATATATGGGTGGGTGGGTTCATGGATGGGCAGATGAAGGAATGGACAGATGATTCATTCATCCATGTAGTAAAGAACTGTACGGGTTTCCCTAGTGGCTCAGACGGTACAGAATCTTCCTGCAATGCAGACCTGGGTTCGATCCCTCAGTTGGGAAGATCCCCTGGAGAAGGGAATGGCTAACCACTCCAGTATGCTTGCCTGGAGGATTCCATGGACAGAGGAGCCTGGCCGGCCACAGTCCACGACATCGCAAAGAGTCAGACACGCCTGAGAGACTAACACTTTCACTTTTCAAAGACTTGTCCACACTAATCCAAATGGTAAGAGACTCACTGCATCCCAAGCCCCCTGTTCCCCACGCCTGCATCTCCACCAGCTGCAGGGGCCTCATAGGAGAGGTGCACATCCTGGAAGACTGAGCATGGCTGTGTCTCGCTGCCAGGGAAAGGTGGGCATGAGAACATGAGGTGAACTGTGACCCCCACCTTCCAGCTCTGCAAGAACAGACAGATGCTCACGGGCATCACCCAGCTCTTCTGCCTGGTCACCTGCTTACCCCCAGGTATATCTCTTGTCTACCTGGCTGCACTCCAGGTAACAGGAAAAGAACCCAGTCTACTTTCTCCTGGAGAATGACCAGGCAGATGCACATACAACTTCAGTTCGTGAGTCAGTAGCCACATGGCCATACCAAGTAGGCTGGGAAGCACAGTCTTTATGCTGTGTGGCCACATCCCTGGTGAATCTCTTCCTCTGCAAAGGGAAGATAGATACAGAAGGACAGCATCGGTCCTTTACTGGTGTGGTGGGGCCATTTGTGGGCTATTTTGCAGGGGAAGGTAATCTGGCACCAGTAAAATTAAAATGTTGATGTTTGTAAATAAGTTGTTGCAGTTTGCCAATTATATCTCTCCTTGATTGTCTTTCATTTCAACAGGACTCTGAATGATGATCAAGGCAGAGAGCTGTGGTTGGCACACCTGTGTAAATGAATAAGGCTTTGATGGCCCGTGGACTCCATCAGACAAGCATGTGACAGCAGGGATAGGGAAGGGGAGAAAGGCACAGACCACATTTTAATGCTGGGGTTGGGGGAGAGTGCAGAAGCCTGGGCTAGACAGCCAGGTGGGAGTCCAGGAGCAAGTTGGGACTGTCAGCATTTGAAGCTCAGAGGAATGATGTAAAGACCCATGTGAAGGACCTTGCAGATCCCTTTACACAAAAATCACCCACAAAGGATGAGAACAAGCTTCCCAAGGACTCTGAAACTGGGTAGGGGTTCACACATTCAGTAAGAATCACCATCAACAGATCTGTCCCCTGTAAACCTCTTCCAAGTTTGGGGATCATAACATTGTGAGTTAACTCAGAAACCAGCTGACACTTGGCTCACTGACACAGTGAAGGTTCCCAAGCTAGCATGAATGTATGTCATCAGATCACAGGGGAACCCTGGGTTAGCGGTCCGACCCACCGCAAGCCCTGCCCATACGAGTGACCTGCTTGTACCACCTCAGCATTTCTATCACTGGCATGACTCATGGCAACAGAATTAGCCTAACACCAAGCATGTGACCTCATGGCTTAAACATGTGTGTTTATACCAGGATGACTGCCTACCAACTAGAAAATGCAACAGAATGGGCACACCTGTCCATACAGCCATCCATGTGGGACACAGGTGAAACTCTGGTCACCAAGAATCACAGAAACTCTCAGGGCAAATAAACACAGAAAATCCCCAAATACCTTTTCCCCAGCACTAAAAAATTAAGACTATTCCAATATTTCTGATTTAACATGGCTGATTTGAGATTCACATCTCAGGAGAGGAAAAAATGACAAATCTCTTGCCAACAGCTACAATGGAAATAAAATAACAAAACTTTACAAAAATATCCAAATCAGAAATACACTGTAAATATAATCAAAGGTATATAGTGCTCTGCCTATCAATTTGCTTAAGTGATCTTTTCATTTTCAGTGAAAATTATACACATAGCATTCTCAACAAATGTGTAATTTGGATGGAGAAAAGCCCAGAGCTAGTGTAAAATTCATCTCCATCAGTTGGTGTTTAGCTATTTCTAAAATGAAATAGAACAGAAACAATTTCAAAGCTCCCAAAAAGTTACTGGATTCAAAGAAGTATCAAATAAAAAGGAAACACGTGCAAAACCCCCAGCATCCAGCCCTCAGAGGATGTTCTGATTCCAGTAGATTGTGTCCACTTTAGGAACCCAAATGTCTTTCTATCTACATATTAAAATATTTTGCGTTGCCTGGAGTGAAGACTATCAGTTTAAGTATATGACCTAAGGGCAAAGACCACTAAGATAGTAATGGCTATGAAGGTCAAGGCTTTTCATAAATTTTGCATTTTCTTTTACTGGTTCTGTTATTAAACCCCAATTTCTGATACTTTCAAAAGCAACTTCAGTGTCCAAAAGGAAAACCCACCAAACTCCAACTTCATGCAAGGGGATCCCTCAACATAAACATCCTTTCCCTGTGCCTCTCCGGCCCAGGGATGGGATGGATCTTGTCTGGTCAACTCTAGGTGACCAAACATTAATATATTAAAATGTCAGCATCCCAGTTTCCAGTGGAAATCTTCAAAAGAGCCACAACGAATAACAAGCCCCTCTTAAACTCCCTATGTTGTCCTCACCAAATACAGAGCATGCCCATCACTACCCAGTTCTTGTTTAACTTTATTTTTTTTTAATTTATTTATTTTAGTTGGAGGCTAATTACTTTACAATATTGTAGTGGTTTTTGCCATACATTGATATGAATGTATCATATCCACGGAGTGGTGGCTGCATGGGTGCAGGAGGGCCTAGAGGAGCTACTCCACATTCAAGGTCATGAGGGGCGACAGTGAGGAGATACCCCTCGTCCAAGGTAAGGAGCAGCTGTGAAGAGATACCCCATGTCCAAGGTAAGGGAAACCCAAGTAAGATGGTAAGTGTTCCAAGAGGGCATCAGAGGGCAGACACACTGAAACCATAATTACAGAAAACTAGTCAATCTAATCACACTAGGACCACAGCCTTGTCTAACTCAATGAAACTAAGCCATGCCTGTGGGGCCACCCAAGACGGGCGGGTCATGGTGGAGAGGTCTGACAGAATGTGGTCCACTGGAGAAGGGAATGGCAAACCACTTCAGTATTCTTGCCTTGAGAACCCCATTAGCAGTATGAAAAGGCAAAATGATACAATACTGAAAAAGGAACTCCCCAGGTCAGTAGGTGCCCAATATGCTACTGGAGATCAATGGAGAAATAACTCCAGAAAGAATGAAGGGGTGGAGCCAAAGCAAAAACAACACCCAGTTGTGGATGTGACTGGTGATAGAAACAAGGTCCGATGCTGTAAAGAGCAATATTGCATAGGAACCTGGAATGTCAAGCCCATGAATCAAGGCAAATTGGAAGTGGTCAAACAGGAGACGGCAAGAGTGAACATCGACATTATAGGAATCAACGAACTAAGATGGACTGGAATGGGTGAATTTAACTCAGATGACCATTATATCTACTACTGTGGGCAGGAACCCCTTAGAAGAAATGGAGTAGCCATCATAGTCAACAAAAGATTCTGAAATGCAGTACTTGGATGCAATCTCAAAAACGACAGAATGATCTCTGTTCATTTCCAAGGCAAACCATTCAATATCATGGTAATCCAAGTCTATGCCCCAACCACCAATGCTGAAGAAGCTGAACAGTTCTGTGAAGACCTGCAAGACCTTTTAGAACTAACACCCAAAAAGGATGTCCTTTTCATTATAGGGGACTGGAATGCAAAAGTAGGAAGTCAAGAAACACCTGGAGTAACAGGCAAATTTGGCCTTGGAACACAGAATGAAGCAGGGCAAAGGCTAATAGAGTTTTGCCAAGAGAATGCATTGGTCATAGCAAACACCCTCTTCCAACAACACAAGAGAAGACTCTACACATGGACATCACCAGATGGTCAACACCAAAATCAGATTGATTATATTCTTTGCAGCCAAAGATGGAGAAGCTCTATACAGTCAGCAAAAACAAGACCGGGAGATGACTATGGCTCAGATCATGAATCCCTTATTGCCAAATTCAGACTTAAATTGAAGAAAGCAGGGAAAACCACTAGACCATTCAGGTATGACCTAAATCAAATCCCTTATGATTATACACTGGAAGTGAGAAATAGATTTAAGGGACTAGATCTGATAGATAGAGTGCCTCATGAACTATGGACTGAGGTTCATGACATTGTACAGGAGACAGGGATCAAAATAATCCCCATAGAAAAGAAATGCAAAAAAGCAAAATGGCTGTCTGGGGAGGCCTTACAAATAGCTGTGAAAAGAAGAGAAGCAAAAAGCAAAGGAGAAAACAAAGATACAAGCATCTGAATGCAGAGTTCCAAAGAATAGCAAGAAGAGATAAGAAAGCCTTCCTCAGCAATCAATGCAAAGAAATAGAGGAGAACAACAGAATTGGAAAGACTAGAAATCTCTTCAAGAATATTAGAAATACCAAGGGAACACTTCATGCAAAGATGGGCTCGATAAACGACAGAAATGGTATGGACCTAACAGGAGCAGAAGATATTAAGAAGAGGTGGCAGGAATACACAGAACTGTACAGAAAAGATCTTCATGACCAAGATAATCACGATGGTATGATCACTCACCTAGAGCCAGACATCCTGGAATGTGAAGTCAAGTGGGCCTTAGAAAGCATCACTATGAACACAGCTAGTGGAGGTGATGGAATTCCAGTGGAGCTATTTCAAATCCTGAAAGATGATGCTGTGAAAGTGCTGCACTCAATATGACAGCAAATTTGGAAAACTCAGCAGTGGCCACAGGACTGGAAAAGGATTTTCATTCTAATCCCAAAGAAAGGCAATGCCAAAGAACGCTCGAACTACCGCACAATTGCATTCATCTCACACGCTAGTAAAGTAATGCTCAAAATTCTCCAAGCTAGGCTTCAGCAATATGTGAACCGTGAACTTCCAGATGTTCAAGCTGGTTTTAGAAAAGGCAGAGGAACCAGAGATCAAATTGCCAACATCTGCTGAATCATGGAAAAAGCAAGACAGTTCCAGAAAAACATCTATTTCTGCTTTATTGGCTATGCCAAAGCCTTTGACTGTGTGGATCACAATAAACTGTGGAAAATTCTGAAAGAGATGGGAATACCAGACCACCTGACCTGCGTCCTGAGAAACCTATATGCAGGTCATGAGGCAACAGTTAGAACTGGACATGGAACAACAGACTGGTTCCAAATAGGAAAAGGAGTATGTCAAGGCTGTATATTATCACCCTGCTTATTTAACTTATATGCAGAGTACATCATGAGGAACGCTGGGCTGGAAGAAGCACAAGCTGGAATCAAGATTGCCGGGAGAAACATCAATAACCTCAGCTATGGAGATGACACCACCCTTATGGCAGAAAGTGAAGAGGAACTAAAAAGCCTCTTGATGAAAGTGGAGAGTGAAAAAGTTGGCTTAAAGCTCAACATTCAGAAAACAAAGATCATGGCATCTGGTCCCATCACTTCATGGGAAATAGATGGGGAAACAGTGGAAACAGTGTCAGACTTTATTTTGGGGGGCTCCAAAATCACTGCAGATGGTGATTCCAGCCATGAAATTAAAAGATGCTTACTCCTTGGAAGGCATGTTATGACCATGCTAGAGAGCATATTGAAAAACAGAGACATTACTTTGCCAACAAAGGTCCGTCTAGTCAAGGCTGTGGTTTTTCCAGTGGTCATGTATGGATGTGAGAGTTGGACTGTGAAGAAAGCTGAGCGCTGAAGAATTGATGCTTTTGAACTGTGGTGTTGGAGAAGACTCTTGCAAGTCCCTTGGACTGCAAGGAGATCCAACCAGTCCATTCTGAAGGAGATCAGCCCTGGGTGTTCTTTGGAAGGAATGATGCTAAAGCTGAAACTCCAGTACTTTGGCCACCTCATGCAAAGAGATGACTCATTGGAAAAAACTCTGATGCTGGGAGGGATTGGGGGCAGGAGGAGAAGGGGACGACAGAGGATGAGATGGCTGGATGGCATCACCGACTCGATAGATGTGAGTCTGAGCGAACTCTGAGAGTTGGTGATGGACAGGGAGGCCTGGTGTGCTGCGATTCATGGGGTCACAAAGCGTTGGACACGACTGAGTGACTGAACTGAACTGAACTGAACTGATATGAATCAGCCACGGGTGTACATGTGTTCCCCATCCTGAACCCCCACCCCATCCCTCTGGGTCATCCCAGTGCACCAGCCCTGAGCACCCTGTATCATGTATCGAACCTGGACTGGCGATCTGTTTCATATATGATAATATACATGTTTCAGTGCTATTCTCTCAGATCTTCCCACTCTCGCCTTCTCCCATAGAGTCCAGAAGACTGCTCTGTACATATTGTGTCTCTTTTGCTGTGTCATATACAGGTTTATCATTACCATCTTTCTAAATTCCATATATATGTGTTAGTATACTGTATTGGTGTTTTTCTTTCTGGCTTACTTCACTCATAGGCTCATTTCATCCACCTCATTAGAACTGATTCAAATGTATTCTTTTTAATGGCTGAGTAATATTCCATTGTGTATATGTACCTGTTTATCTTTAATCATAACGTTTTCTAAGAATGTTTCTTGTGACTTTCTGTTTGGTTATAGGAGCACAGAGCTGTTTGGTTGCTTTTGTCGTGGGACCTAATCCAGATTCAAGGATTGCTTATTTTATCTCAATAATTTCTTAATCTAGAATATCCTCTTTTTCTTTTTTCAGGACATTCACTTTTTGATGAGCTTTCTAGAATGTCCCAAATTCTTGTTTTGTCAGACTGTTTTCTTGCAGTGTCACTTAAGTTGTTCCTCTAATCCTCAACTTTCTGAAAGTTAGATCTAGAACAGTGCTGACCAATAGAAGTATGATGTGTATCACACATGATTCTAAATTTGCCTGTTTCCCCACTAAAACATGTTTTAAAACAGGTGAAGTTACTGTTAATAACATACTGAAGTCCCATAACTAAACTCTTTTCATAACTAAAAATCATTTTAACACTTAGTGTTTTTAGATTAATAATGAAATATTTTACATTATTTCTTCATACTAAATTTTCAAAATATGAAACATTTTTAAATTTATTTATTTTAATTGGAGGCTAATTACTTTACAATATTGTAGTGGTTTTTGCCATACATTGAATGAATCAGCCATGGGTATACATTACACATGTTTTTTTATACTTAGAGCACACCTCAAGCACATATGACTGGCTTGTGGCTACCATATTAAATAGTACAGGTCTGGAGACTTGACTGGATTCTGGCAGCAATATTTCTCAGGAGATAATATGTCAGCAGGTCACTACTTAGTGGTGGTATGTTAACATGGCCAGATCTCTCTTTCACCAAAGACTTTTTTACCAGATCTCTTTACCAAAGATTCCTTCCTCCCTCCTGTACTCAGCAAGTAGTCCTTGGGAGGATATTTCACATCATTCTTGGGACAACAGGAATAATTTTAATATAGACTGACATTAAATGATTTTATAGAATTATTTTAACTTTTCTTATGTGTGATAAGGGGATTGTGGCTATGCAGAAGAATCACATTATTAGGAGCAGGATAAAGTTTTTAGGAGTGAAACATCATGATGTTGGCAACTTCCTTTTACACTATATTAGCAAAAGTTTTATATATGTAGATACAGATAAATCTGACACATTTACAGAGAGATAAAGCAAATATGTCTAAATATTTACATTTTTCAATCCGGGTGCAGAGCATATGAGTGCTTATTGTACTATACTTTGATCTTTCTATAATTCTGAAATATTTTACAAGAAAGATTTGAGGGCAAGTTTTTTGAAATAATGATAATAGCACTTATTCTCTTCCGAGGACTATGCTAAAATGTACTAAAAGTCCATCGTCACATTTACTCCCTGAAACAACTAGACAAGGTAGGTGCTATTATTGTCCCACTTTTCCTGACAGGAGAACCAAGGAACAGAGAAGTTAGGTGATTTGCATAAATTCACTCAGTTTAATAAATGACAAGGATGGTTGAAATTAAGTATGTCTAACTTGGACTCTGTGTTCTGAACCAGAAAAATGCATTGTCTCCTCAGCATTCACAACAAAGAATCAACATTTGGAAAAGGCATTTTCCTAGGTATTTATTCTGAGGATCCAGCAGCAGTAGGATATGAACTTAGAAAACTCAAACCTTAATTCAGGACCCTGATGTTGACAGCACCCAAGGGCAGACCTGCTCACAGCACCAGAGGTGCCTTGTCCCCTGACATCAACGGGGCTTTGCACTTGCTTGGTCTATTGTCTCCAAGAACTATGATGATCTTCTCCATCCTAGAACAGACACAAGTTAATTCAAATACTACTGGTCCTAAAGCTAAATCGGATTTCAGCTCATTTCTCTCTCATTGGTAGTAGAATAGTGACGATATTGAGAACAGTTACTGCTTACTGAACACTTGCTGGTGCCAATCAGTCTTGTGAATGCTCTCACATACTACCTAACTCAATCCTCCAACCACTCTGTGAGCTGTGTTCTGGGAGGAAAATGACGCACCAAAGCCTCAGGCAGTAAGCAAAGCCTTGGAGCATACTTCCAGAACATGCTTTTCACCACAGCAGGGCAGGGTGGGAGGTGCCATCCCCAGAGAGCTTGTCACACGGAAACAGGGTAAAGGCAGGGCTGGCTGTGAGTACCCTGGCAGTGGCCATGGCATCATATTACTCTCTGAGGAGGAGACAGGGGATTGGCAGGGGAGAATACCCATACCTGTTGAACTTCCACGGCTGATAGCAGGTGTAGTCCTTTAATACCCATTGTCCTGCTTAAGATGCAGGACCCCTCTGGGGTAAATAATAATTATCTCCATGTCACAGAGGAGAAAATGAAACTTGGGAAATTAGGTCACTTCCCCAGAATCTCACCACTAAGAAATGGTTCTTGCTACACAAAGTTAACAAGTGTTTGCTGAATGAAAGCACAAATATATAGTTTCATAATTTAAAAATAAAAACACAGAAGCTGTCAGATTCCATAAGCTAGATGTATTGACAACCCTACCATGGGCACACTGGGAGGGTATGGTGGATGAAGGGAAAGAACTCAGAGCCAAATTCTCACATCTAAACAGTCACAGGAAACCCAAGGCAATACCAGCTGACTCTGAGAAGCAGGTTCTAGAACCAAACTTGGAGTGGTTGGTGCACACCCATGAGCACTCAGTGCAGAGTCCACTCAGAAGGAGGTGTCTGAGCTGGAGCAGAAGGCAAAGGCAGTCTGGGTGACCCCACTGGTCACTCTGGAAAAGCAGGTGAGGAGGATCCCCTCAGAGCTGAGAGAAAAAGGCTTTTAGTTGTGGGTGGGCACAGGTCCCTGGACACAGGCTCAGCAAACAGAACTCAGATCAGGAAATTTGGCACAGTACACCAACTGTACATCTGTACACAGTAGCCCTGAAGGTAGACAGATAGTTGGAGAATCTCTTTCAGAGCCTCTGGACCCTGGACACTACCTGTCTCCTGGTCCAGCTCTGTGTGGACTGTGACCTCCTGCTGATACAAGCTGGCCTCACTGAGCATCCTACCCCTGAGCTTCTCTGGACAGAGGCCTCCTCCCCATCTCCCACCTGAAGCCTAACAAAGCAGGTGCAGCCCAAGGGACATGAGCAGACACAATTTCCTTTCTAATCTCTCTCTCTGCTTCATGGTCCTGCCCTAGCTCCTGCTCCCTGGATCATAGTCCAGAAATAAAGTAAGATCACACATGTCCTCTGTCTCACACTCTGCTTTCTAGTGAGCCCAGGCTAAGAGAGAATCAACAGAAGCCCCCTTCCCCAGAAAAATGCACATGCAAGCAAACTGAGGCATGGTGTCTCCGTGGGTTTATGGTTCCCCTGCGGGCCAGGTTAAGACCTTCCATCTTAGGGGGGTAGGTAGTAGTTTCAGTTTCTAAGTAGACACATACTTTGCTTCTCTTATTCATGAAGACACTCCAGGACTTCTGACACTGGGAAAGCTCAAGAGTTAATCATGGGGAGGGGAGCTCATCAAAGCACAGAGAAGCCTCAAAACAGCACAAGAAGCAGAAAGCAGATGGTAGTGAGGCTCCCGAAGAGCTGGAGGGACGTTTGAAATGAATCTGAGATGGGAAAGTGTGTTCCTGTCCGACTGCTCAGCCCTTGACCAATCTCAGCTCACATGGTCTTTTCCCAAAAATGCCCTTTGTATCAGCAAGAAGCATCAACACTGTTCAATAAGATGAAAATTTCATTACAAAACTTTTCACGGTCCAGAAGCCCACCAACAGGAAGGGCTACTCGCCCAGACCACAGCTCCTCCAGCCATCCCACATGACCAGACACCTAAACCACTGCACCCCTCCCCCAACACCCTGTATCCATGCCCTACCACCTGGGATGTGGGTGGGTTTTGTTATTAGATGGCTGACATTTTAAGATATTGAGGTTTGGTCACCTAGAGTTTACCAGAGACATTGAAAGACCTGAAGGTTCTCCCTCATCCTAAGGAGGGAAGAAGCAGCCCCACGGCCAGGTGCCTGTCTCTATGAGGATGTGCTTGGAAGGAGCTGGAGGAAATTATCAGCAATTGCCAGACACACAGCTAATAGACATGCAGGCTAATCATTTTGAGAGCCTGTCAACTGACAACTAGCAGCAACATCCAAAAGCTACCCAGAGAACCTCCAAGGGGCAAGTAAGCACTCAGATCTGCCTGGTGCCCCTACTTTGTGCAAAGTCACTACAGACAGACAGGCCGGCTGCTTTTAACCCACTTCAGCTCCTCTGGATACGTGCTCAGCTTTTCACATCCCCATTGCAAAGTGAGCCACCAGCCCCTGCATTTCCAGCCCTGCGAGGCGATGAGCCAGCAGCAGGACGTGTGGCCAGGAGCCTCACGGGAATTCAAATTCAGCACAGCTGTCTTCTGCCTGGTCTCAAATCTAAATAACAGCAAAAACTAGGCACCTGGCACACAGGTTCAGAAAACCTCAGCCTCTGCAGCTGAAAGCACCCTCCTGATATATGCCAGATTACAGATGATGGATCTGGAAATTGCAACAATTAAGAAGCTAAAAAATACAATGCTGGCATCACATTTCCAGATGTGACTAAAATGTAAGCTGTGGGTGGGCTTTAAGTGGAAGGAGGCTGCAGTAAAGCTTCCCTGTGGTAAATAGCAACCTCAGAGGTTCAAACCACACAGCATCAGCCCACTCGCTCATTCTCTCAAATATTTATTCTACAAAGACACTTTCATTGACATTTGTGGAAGCAGGAAGTGGGAGAGCAGGCTTTTAAACTGCTCTGCTAAAAACCCAGAATATCCAAGAGGCTTTCATTAACAAACATGAACCAAGCACCTACTATGTGCTGGCGCTGTCCCTGGTGCTGAAACAGCAGCAAACAGCACAGTCCCTGTTCAAGTGGAGTTCAACTTCTACTGGGAGAGGGGACACCAGACAGAATTAGCCCATAAAATACGTATAAATTGGGAGTAATAAATACTGAGGGAAAAGGGATAATGCAGCAAAGGGAACAGGACATTCAAAGTGGGGAGTCTGGAGCTCTAGTTTGGGTTCCTAGAGAAGGCTTCCCAGAGAAGAGACTTTCAAGTAAAGCTCTGAAAGAAAAGGAGACCCTGGTGATCCAATAAGGGTAGTAGGGGGAGAAGGAGGCAGAGCCAGGAAACTATGGGGTAGACGAAGGTGAGAGGAGGAAGCGGTGGGGAGGAAAGAACTAGAAAGGAAGGGCAGAGCCTGGGAAGGAGGAGGGAGGCTGAGCCAGAAGAAGCAGGGAACTGGGAAAGGAAGAGAGGGCAGAGCAAGCTGTGCCATGTACCCAGGCATTTCATTGTGGTAACCCTATTTTCATCTGTTAAAATTACAGATGATTTTGCATTGGAAAATCGTTCACTGTTAAAGGAAGGGAGGAACAGTTTGAAAACACCTTTCAGCCATGTGGTATGAAAGCCTTTAGAATAAGATGGTGCTGGGTTCAATTCCCAGGTCTGTCATTTGTGGCCTGAGCATCCTGGAGCTCTGACTTACATCTGACCCTCCCTTTCTGCCCACCCAGTAGAGGCGGCTTGGAGAAAGAGCACCTGACATAGAGTTTGCAACTTACCAGGACTCAGAGGACTGTTTCCCTGATCCTCCTCTACCACGGTCAGGCTGGGCTTGAGAGATGCACAGATTGGGAACTGCCTTCAAGGAACCACAGCCAGGAAGCGAGGTGAGGGAGTACACAGGGACATGGTAAAAGGCAGCATCAGGCTGCTACTGAGCTAGAGATCTAACCTACAGAAACCTGTTTTCAGCTACAGGGACCGGGAGAGGCAATGAATTAGGGAGGACACTGGGGTGGAGGGAATGAGCTGCAGGTTTAATAAGTAGGGTGTGTTGGAGGACAGCACACACCTTGCTGAAGGTCCGTCCTTGACACCTAGAAAGGCTGTCAATGGACTGTAGTCAGATCACAGAGAACCTCTGGTGCCAGGATTAGACAGTTATTTTTAGAAGAAAAAGGGTTCTTAAAGGTTTTTAAGGTGAAGTTTTTAAGGTCTGAACCATTTAGACACAATGTGTGGGACAGATGACCAGAGGGAGTATGAGACAGGGGGATGACAGGGGCTGGTGTGTAGTGTGGACGCTGGTGGTGGGTGCTCGGGGCCCAGCAGGGTTAGGTAACAGTCCAGGCAGCCGACAGAACAGCCGCCCTGCCCTCTATGGTCATCAACTCCAAGGAAAAGGCAACTCAAGGAGTAAAAACTGGAAATTTTGAGAGGGACTTTGCTCAGAGCAAATTGCTGATAGAGGAGGGATGGAAAGGAAGCAGCTGAGACTGGGAGTGGCCCCTGGGGACATGGGGTCTGAGGGAGAGTGAGCACCTGGGGCCCTGGAGCTGAAGGAGGCAGAAAAGCCAAAGGTACCTGCAGATGAGGAAGAGGGGCCAACCCAGGAGCCCTAGGATCGTCTCAAGAGCAGCTTCAGCAGGAAGGATGTCAAGGTAAATAGGAACCACAAGCGGAGACTACTCCTTATATCTGGTTAGTGGTCAGAAGAGGCTGGGGTGATTTGGGTGATTATTGGACTTCCCTGGTGGCTCAGACGGTAAAGCGTCTGCCTACAATGCAGGAGACCCAGGTTCAATCCCTGGGTTGAGAAGATCCCCTGGAGAAGGAAATGGCAACCCACTGCAGTACTCTTGCCTGGAAAATCCCATGGACGGAGGAGTCTGGTGGGCTACAGTCCATGGGGTCGCAAAGAGTTGGACACAACTGAGCGATGTCACTTTCTTTTATAGGATCAGTAATCAAGTTTATTAAATTAAGGATATTTTGGGTCCATCGGTAAACAGAAAGGAAAATGCTGAGCAGAGAGACAGAGGATGTGGTGAGAAGATTGGGAAAAGGCTTGTTTGACTCATTTGTGTGTGTGTGTGTGCTCAGTCATTCAGTCATGTCCGACTTGCGGCAACCCTTTGGACTGTAGCCCGCCAGGCTCCTCTGTCCATGGGATTTTTCAGGCAGGAATACTGGAGCAGGTTGTCATTTCCTCCCCCAGGGGACATTTCTGATTCAGGGATCAAATCCATGTTTCCTGCACTGCAGGAACTCTTTACCACTGAGTCTGGAGAAGCCCGTTTGACTAATTTAACCTGTGACAAAAGCTCAGAATACAGAAGATAGAGAAGATACCAGTCAGAGAAGATACCAGCCAGAGACCCAGGACACTGCATGCTGTGGGCACCCACATCTGAACACACAAGGGTGGTCACCTCAGTCCTGAAAGTGGCCTCGGTGGCCAGTTCAACGTGGCCCCGTGCTACACACTGACTGCCATGGCTGCCCTCATGCTTGCTGTGGAGTTCATCACCACTGTGGCATCCACCAGGCATGCTCTGCTGGGAACTTCATGGTTCTGTTTTCCTGAATACGTTTCTCATCCCAAAGCCTGTGGAGCCTGGTCCAGCCGCCTGCAGCATGCCTGGCGCCCATTCTGATGAGTCGCAGCCTTGGCACTCCTTTGTAACAAGAACCCTGTCCTACTCAACTCAGCTGCATTCAGGATGAACGTTTTTCAAACCTTTCTCTCACCCATGACATTTATGTCCTACAATCAGCCTCAACCTCATACAGAATCATTACCACAGTCCAGGAACCATTAATTCAGACCACTGCAAAGCTGTGCTGCCTCAGACGCACATCTCCCTCTAAGGAACACATTTTCCTCCCAACAGGTGGGCCCAAATGAGGATTGAGAATAGGATTTTGTGGAGAACCACTGTGCTTGTTACTTCCTCCTGCCACGGTTTGCTGCCCCCTGGAGTGGGAGTCGGCACAGGACAACCAGAGAACAACAAAGGAGAGGATGTTTGTGAGAGTATGGTGGGCACACGGGTGGAAGGATGACAGGCAGGCCGAGACAGGGCGTGTGGAGGGGAGGCGACACTGAGGACAAGCCCTTGGCGTGTGGAGGCTTCTGAGGGAGGGCAAACTGCTGGCGCCTGGTGGCCAATGGGAACAGACATGGCGACCCCAGAAGTGGGGCCAGGGGCTGGGGAGGATCCTCAGCTACAAAGAACGGTGGCAGGAAACCGGAGGGACGGGAGAGAGCCACATCGCCGGCAAGTGGGAGGGGCTTGGAGGGAGCTGGAGTGGAGGGAGGGCAGAGTCCACAACAAGTCAACCAGGGTGCTCCAGCCCAGGGCCCAGGATGACACAAGTGACACCCGTCAGAGAGAGAACTTTCCACACAGGGTGAGGAGGAGAGACAGAGACAGGCGTGAGACCCTCAGAAAGGAAAGTGAAATGAGAAAGAGAAACATGAGAGTTAGGAACACACAAGAGGGAACAGAGAGTCAAAAGTGATCTAGCCCTGGCCTCTGCAGTAGACATAAAACTCAAAGCATAAAGCTGATTAGACAGAAGAGGCAGGGTTGCAGCTGAATTATTTTGAAGATAACACGAGGAACCAGGCAAGTGAAACTTTTAACCCAAATCCCTCCCAGGAAAGAATGAGCCTTTCTTGACCTGATGCTGGGGAGCTGTGGAGGAAGAACACAGGTCATGAAGGCCCAGCTGCTTTGGTCCATGGGGTATGGTACAGCCAGGGCTTTGCTCCCCAGGACAGCCAGAGCAGCCCCACAAAATCACATCCCAGGCAGAGCCCCCACACTAATCCTCTCTACCCAACTCCCAACACCTCTGACTCACCCTTCAGGTGCCTGTCTTTGGCCAAACCAGTGAGACAAGTGACATCTGTGCAGCCTCCTGAAGGCCCCTATTGGCTCCTAGTCATTCAGGCAAGTCTCAACTCAGATGTCACTTGCCCAGGGGAGCCTTGCCTCACCCCGTGCCTGCACTCATGCCCCCTGAAATGACCCTGCTTACCTAGTGGCGGGCTCAGTCATCCAGCTCCACAAAGAGCAGCACCACTTGGCACAGATGGACTGATGCCCGCTTGTTGGGGCCACCTCTCTCCCCATGAGGTCTAGTCTGTTGCTGTTTAGTCGCTGAGTCATGTCCGACTCTTTGGCAACCCCATGGACTGTAGCCCACCAGGTTCCTCTGTCCATGGGATTTCCCAGGCAAGAATACTGGAGTGGGTTGCTATTTCCTACTTCAGGAGAGCTTACTGACCCAGAGATCAAACCTGAGTCTCCTGCATTGGCAGCCAGATTCTTTACCACTGAGCCACCAGTGAAGCCCAGAAGTCTAGTCTAATAAAGTAAAAATGAGCACAGCTGAGCTCCCATAATTATCACTAAGAATGTGGGTTCCTCTTCCCTGTTATAACCACAACAGAGTGGAAAATTTTTCCTCCTCCAAGGAAGATTTAGAGTCCAAGCAGAGATGACTGAGGAAATGATGGGGCAGGTGGGAGTGGGGTCATTCGCTCCAGGGATACCTGGATCCACAGCCCCCTCATCCCCTCTCCCAGACTGCAGGCACCTCTGAGCCTGGAGCGTGGCCCTGCAGTTCCACCACCAGGACGCCCATGGAACTGCTCCAGGCCTGAGCCCTCAGACAGTCCCAAAGCAGGAGGGATTCCTGAACTTCTGGCAGAGGAAAAAATAGGCGCAAATCTGTGAGGGTCTTGGAGACCAGTGACTCTCCTGCTGGGGTATTTGACCAGGAGGCTAAGCCAAAAATATGGTTTTAATTCCAGCTCTGTTTATAATCTGTGTCCTTGAAAGTTCCCCCACCAGCTCTAGCACACCATTTCCAGGTGTGAAGAGAAGTAACATCATCAACCCCTCAGAGGATGATGCAGAGAACCAGACACATGGACAGAATTCCGCCAACACGGAGCATGAAGTAAAAAATGGGAGAGCCCTGGACCCACCTCCAGTAAAGCACTACACAGGCTCAGTTACCCAACACAAGAAATACAATCAAATCTGAGGCCTGAACATGGGGTATTTCCGTTAGGCAGCCAAAAAATCCATTTTATACTGTCTGCTACAGGTGCTTGAAAAATTAGCACTAAAATAAAAAGCCTTTTGCTTAGTGATGATCCTTCAAATAATTCAAGTTTATATTTTGGCTGACTAAAAAAGGGATATCAAGAGAATTCCAACATAAATTCCACAAAGATAATGTGTAAGAAAAAAAGCAAATATCCCAATTGAGAAATAGGCCAATATTACATAAGAAACATAATTGCATAATTTAAGATAATCACGATGGTGTGATCACTCACCTAGAGCCAGACATCCTGGAATGTGAAGTCAAGTGGGCCTTACAAAGCATCACTACGAACAAAGCTAGTGGAGGTGATGGAATTCCAGTTGAGCTATTTCAAATCCTGAAAGATGATGCTGTGAAAGTGCTGCACTCAATATGCCAGCAAATTTGGAAAACTCAGCAGTGGCCACAGGACTGGAAAAGGTCAGTTTTCATTCCAATCCCGAAGAAAGGCAATGCCAAAGAATGCTCAAACTACCGCACAATTGCACTCATCTCACACACTAGTAAAGTAATGCTCAAAAATCTCCAAGCCAGGCTTCAGCAATATGTGAACCATGAACTTCCAGATGTTCAAGCTGGTTTTAGAAAAGGCAGAGGAACCAGAGTTCAAATTGCCAACATCCGATGGATCATGGAAAAAGCAAGAGAGTTCCAGAAAAGCATCTATTTCTGCTTTATTGACTATGCCAAAGCCTTTGACTGTGTGGATCACAATAAACTGTGGAAAATTCTGAAAGAGATGGGAATACCAGACCACCTGATCTGCCTCTTGAGAAATTTGTATGCAGGTCATGAGGCAACAGTTAGAACTGGACATGGAACAACAGATTGGTTCCAAATAGGAAAAGGAGTTCGTCAAGGCTTATTTAACTTCTATGCAGAGTACATCATGAGAAACGCTGGGCTGGAAGAAACACAAGCTGGAATCAAGATTGTCGGGAGAAATATCAATAACCTCAGATATGAAGATGACACCACCCTTATGGCAGAAAGTGAAGAGGAACTCAAAAGCCTCTTGATGAAGGTGAAAGAGAGTGAAAAAGTTGGCTTAAACCTCAACATTCAGAAAACGAAGATCATAGCATCCAGTCCCATCACTTCATGGGAAATAGATGGGGAAACAGTGGAAACAGTGTCAGACTTTATTTTTCTGGGCTCCAAAATCGCTGCAGATGATGACTGCAGCCATGAAATTAAGAGACGCTTACTCCTTGGAAGGAAAGTTATGACCAACCTAGACAACATATTCAAAAGCAGAGACATTACTTTGCCAACAAAGGTTCGTCTAGTCAAGGCTATGGTTTTTCCTGTGGTCATGTATGGATGTGAGAGTTGGACTGTGAAGAAGGCTGATCACCGAAGAATTGATGCTTTTGAACTGTGGTGTTGGAGAAGACTCTTGAGAGTCCCTTGGACTTCAAGGAGATCCAACCAGTCCATTCTAAACGAGATCAGCCCTGGGGTTTCTTCGGAAGGAATGATGCTAAAGCTGTAACTCCAGTACTTTGGCCACCTCATGCAAAGAGTTGACTCATTGGAAAAGACTCTGATGCTGGGAGGGATTGGGGGCAGGAGAAGGGGATGATAGAGGATGAGATGGCTGGATGGCATCACTGACTCGATGGACGTGAGTCTGAGTGAACTCCGGGAGTTGGTGATGGACAGGGAGGTCTGGCATGCTGCGATTCATGGGGTCGCAAAGAGTCAGACATGACTGAGTGACTGCACTGAACTGAACTGAAGAAATAAAATGGTAAGACATAAAAAATGAAAAATCTCTTAGTAATTAGAGAAATTCAAAACAAAACATTTCACCATCAAAGAGGCATCAAAAGAAAGAAAATCAATAAAGTTGATTCACTGGAGGGAAAATAAATTTGTACACTTTCTGGAGGACAATTTGCCAATATTTACATAAATCCTTAAAAACCAACAGGATTTTCTGACAATACAACTTATGGGAATTTATCTTATAGAAATAATTAAAGACAGAAGTAAAGAATTGGCTGCAAGCATCATCTGCAAAAGAAAATTTGGAAAGAATCTGACATCTATCATCAGGGATTTATTAAATAAAACAGCTGCATCTGCTCAGCAGATTACTATGTAGCCTCTACAAAGCGTGTCTGGTATCTGTATAGTCCTCAAGATGTTACTAAAATATTACCCAGGAAAAAAAGCCTGGTAAGTACAACAAAAAAATACATTTATGATCTAATTCGGCAACTACACATTTACTTAAACGCATATCTGCTGGTGCTGCTGCCGCTAAGTCACTTCAGTTGTGTCCGACTCTGTGTGACCCCATAGACGGCAGCCCACCAAGTTCCCCCGTCCCTGGGATTCTCTAGACAAGAACATTGGAGTGGGTTGCCATTTCCTTCTCCAAAACACGTATCTACATATATATATGTGTGTAGGTGGAATGATGATTGTGGCTGTCCGGGAACCTAAGACAGAGGATATTTCTACATTTTTTCCTTTATTTTTATTTTCTGAGGTTGCTACATATTGCTTAGGCAATATGAGAAAAAAGAGTATTTAATATTAAATTAAAATTTAAAAAATAAGAAAATAAAATTCCAAAATAAACTTCTGTGTGCGGAAGCAGGAAGAACATTGAACCCCAGGCCTAGAATCTTCTCACCAAGCATCCACTTGCACAGTAGGGGCCACTATCCCTGCCTGGAGCAGCCACCCGGCTGACGCCAACCACGTCTCAACGCTCCTATTTGCCCAGCTCCATCCAAGGGTGCAGGAGGAGGGCACCTCCTTGGAAGGAGGGCAGAAAAGCTGTGTTTCAAGAACATGCCCCATGTTTCTTGAAGAATGTAAAAGGCAAAGAGATTTAAATTGGACTTCATTATATAACCATGTACCTGAAGTGAAAAAAACAAGTTCTACATAATTCCTAGGGACTTCGCAGGTAGCACAGTGGTTAAGAATCTGCCTACCAATGAAAGAGACACAGGAGACGTGGGTTCGATCTCTGGGCTGGGAAGAGCCCCTGGAGTAGGAAATGACAACCCACTTCAGTATCCTCGCCTGGAAAAATCCATGGACAGAGGAGCCTGGCAGGTTACAGTCCATAGGGTTGCAAAGAGTCTGACATAACTGAGCAACTGAGCATACAGTTCCTAGTGGGAAGAGGGGACCTTAAACCACTGGACTAAGACAAAGAACCACATTTAGAACAGCCACAAGGGAGATCTGGCAATTTTTATTCAACCCACCAGGATCTATTTTCAGGATGCTATTATAATGTTTTCGGAGAAGGCAATGGCACCCCACTCCAGTACTCTTTCCTGGAAAACCCCATGGGCAGAGGAGCCTGGTAGGCTGCAGTCCATTGGGTCGCTAAGAGTCTGACATGACTGAGCGACTTCACTTTCACTTTTCACTTTCATGCATTGGAGAAGGAAATGGCAACCCACTCCAGTGTTCTTGCCTGGAGAATCCCGGGGACGGGGGTTGGCTGCCGTCTATGGGGTCACGCAGAGTCGGACATGACTAAAGCGACTTAGCAGCAGCAGCAGCATTGTAATGTTTACTGCATTAAAAAAATACGTTAGAAAATATTTGGTGTGAAAAAATCAGTGTAAAAGGCAATACATATTTTATAAACCCCAAAGGATTTTGCACACATTTCAATGCTGTGAATTTAAGCATCTGAAGCCCGACATCCTCCAGCTCGCCCAGGCCCAGGGCCACGGTGGCATGTCCTGGCGCAGCTTAGACAGCGTATCTTTTCTCTCCCTCGCGCTTGGCCTTATGGTGCTTCACATAGTCGCTGTGCAGCTCCTTGAAGACGTCTCTCACCCCCAGTTGCAGTGAGGCCCGCAGGAACTGGATGTCGGACTCAATGCATAGGTCCAGGATGAGGTAGATACCCTCTTGCAGGAGGACTTTCACCGCTGGATACAAAGTGACCTGGGATGAGGGAATACACTTGTTTGTGAGAGCAAACAGGCAGATGCCAGGCCCTAGAATACCTGATGAGGGAGTCCAACTTTGGCTGCCAATTTGAGAAAAGATGTTCCTTTTAAAATGTCATTTTGCACCTTAACTTAATTGAATATTCATATCTCAAAAGTTTATATTTGGAGGAAATAGAGGTCAATTCAAGCCAACAAAAACCTGTAGCAAAACATCATGAAATCACAGAGGTAGCTTTGCTTTTCAGTAAATGATGCTTCTGTGCTTACCAGGGGTATTTAAAAACTGGGAGCTTTAGATTTTAAAATCTTATAGTAAAAGTCACCTTATGGGTCCCATTCTTCCATGTGGCCAATCTTACTGGAAGCTATCCTACCTGTGGGATGAGGGCAGCAAAGTGACCACTTTCCCCCAGAGCAGGGCAGGTGGGCAGCATTCTCCAAGCAGATCCCTGATAGATCTTGTCACAGGGCCCAACGTCAGATGTGATTTCTGATTTCTAATTACCATTTAATAGGTTTTTAGTTCTTTCAACAATAACACAATGGGCCCTAAATCCCTAAATGCCCAGAATAATTTAATCGGTCCCTATATTCAAAGAGGCAATCCTTCCAAAGAATCTGGGTTAACCAAAATCTGGGCTGCAGCAGGAGAAGTGGGCAGTCCAGCCCTGGTGTGACCACATCTGCTACTGGCACAAACTTTCAGATCAGAGATTCAGACTGGTATCTAGACACAAAGGCCAAGACAGCAGGCACTGCTCACCCTGCAAGAGCCTCAGAGGCTTCAGCTGGACCTGGGCTGCACAGCGTCTGCACACCACAGCAGCAGCAACCAGAAGCTGCAGGAAGGTTCGAGCCGACAAGCCTGGGGGGCGGCCGGTTCTTTATTAGTGTCCTGATGACCTAGCAGCTCATGCCTCTCTGCAGACATGCAGCTTCTAGCGAGGATACAGTTTATTAACTAGAAGAAGCGTGATTCACCAAGGTAACCTCTGGGAGGCATAGTCCTAAAGAGGCGATTTGTTTCTACTGCTAATGATGCTATTCTTCACAGTTATGGTTATTTTCATATGATAGCTCAAAAAGCATTTGACAGATGATTACCTTAATTAAATTTTACTATTTTATAGATGATAAGAACATTCAAGGACGGCAGGAGTGACTGGTCTGTGATTCCATACTAAGGTATTAGGGAAGGAAAGAAAAAATGAAACAGACAAACTAAAAACAGAAGTCTTTAACCTCACTAGCTGGGGTGAGGACCTGCTCACTCATTCACTGAATCATCACTCACGAAACAAATAATCCCCCTTCCAATGGCAAGAAGAGGCACAGTAATTTCCCCAGTGGCAGAACAGATATCTGAACTAAGTGCTGGAGTTCAGATGTCACAATCCTTTTACCTGGCGTCTCCTGGTGAAGGCAAAGCCCAGAGCACGGGGTGGGGTGGGGTGGGGGAACAGGAAGGCAGTAGGATCAGAACACTACAAGCCCTGCACACCTTTACCTTAGACAACTTATTTAGAAAACAAGGGGGGGAAGCCAGTTTCTACAACATTGGCCAATGAATGAAAACACTTCTAGGTAACTTTTAAAAGGCCCCTAGGCCAGGTGAGTAGGAGAAGGCAATGGCAACCCACTCTAGTACTCTCACCTGGAAAATCCCATGGACGGAGGAGCCTGGTAGGCTGCGGTCCATGGGATCGCTAGAAGTCGGACATGACTGAGCGACTTCACTTTCAATTTTCCTTTCATGCATTGGAGAAGGAAATGGCAACCCACTCCAGTGTTCTTGCCTGGAGAATCCCAGGGACGGGGGAGCCTGGTGGGCTGCCGTCGATGGGGTTGCACAGAAGTTGGACACAACTGAAGTGACTTAGCAGCAGCAGCAGGCCAGGTGAGTAGTGCAAACTATTTACCCAAAGCTATCAATAAAGAGGGAAAACTGTAAATCTGATCTACGGGTAAAAGAGAAGATAAAAGTGACCATAATTTCCCTGACACATACCCAGGGTAACACAACACTGCATGGAAGAAACAAGGTCTTCAGCAGCGGCTGCCTCCCCCTGACCGAGGCTGTCATCAGCCCCAATCACTGACACACCTTCACCCATGGCACCTGCCTCCAAAACGTGAGGGGAAGGCAAGCTAACAAACGTGAGGGGAAGGCAAGTCACCCCGCCATCCAGCTTGTAATTAAAACAACATGTCTTCCTGGTCACCAAAGATTTACGGTTCTCTCAGTAGAAGCTGCTAATGCACACAAAATACTTTCTTCATTACCAATTTTAAAAACAAATAAAAGGTAAAACACAGACTGTCCTGCCAATGGATTCTGGGACACAACTCCCTGAGATAATTCCCAAAGCCTTTGGTCTTCAAGATTAAAAATTAAAAAATAACTGATAAGCATAAATTAGACATGTATAATGAGGCTGGGATGTGAAAGACTTTTCATACAGTAAATCTCAGGATGATAAACAGTGACTTCACACTTCAAATTAGACTCCCCTCTTGTCCTTAGGTAAGAGATACTGTGGTGTCTCATTCAGTTCTTCAGCTCGTGTTCCAACAAAAGCTCACACAGTAATGACTGCTTGGGAAATACCAAGAGTCTATAAAAATGCTAAACAATTGCAAGGAAACCAAACTCCAAGCCCACATCTCATTCAAAGGATGACTTGAAGGGGCTCTTGTGCGGCTCTGGCTCCCATACACCTGCCTCCCGCCCACATGATGGGCATCTCCACTGACTGAGGGAGCAGAATCGGGGCTGTGGAAACGCCCTGAAACAGGGTCAGGACGGAAGCCAAGGCCACGCCAGGCTTTCTGAGGAATCCCATTTAGATGACCCTCCTTGGAGGAAACACTGACTCCTCTGATGTAACACTTTACCAGCGACTCACCACCATTCTTAAGAGTCACAACAGGATATTCTATCGAGAGCAAGATATACTACGCAAGTAGAGAGATATATAACTGAACATAGTGTACTCTAAGCCTCTGACTTTCCATTTAAACAAATAAGACATGAAGTCTTATAATGAACTTACTACACAGGTCACAGGGGGTCTTGTGGAATTACAAAAATAGCACATTGACACACCAAAGTGAGATCACTGTTGAAGAATGAATGAATTATCCTGAAGCCTAAAGTCAGATGAACTGGGATTACAGCCTTTAATCCAACTGAACAAGTCTACCGGGATCTTTCCCAGGTCACCTACTTGAGTGAGAGCAGCTGAGTCACATGCACAAAGAACCCTTGAGCCCCCTGCTGCTGAGGGACCCTAGGACCTCTTTCTGTCTCCTGCTCTAGGACTTGGGTAATATTTCATCTCCCTTATGACCCAAGAGACCAAGCAAAATAGGCCTAGGGTTTGTGCTGGAGCAAGAAAAGGCCTAACGGTGGCCGCAGGAGCCCACAGGCCTCGCTGCCAGCCTCTGCATCTTTGTATGGCTCTCTCAGTGACCCTGCAGGGCTGCTGCACTCTCAGAGCAGGTGCCACCAGGGAGGACCACCAGGCCCCATGGGTCACACTGCCAGAAGGCCTGTGATCGAGGGCTGCGAACAGAAGCACCTGGGAAGGCAGGCGGCTCGGCCTACCTTCTGTGCCTCCACCACATACTGGGCCACCATGAAGGGGGAAAACACCCGGAACTCCTCGGCCCGTGCTGCCATGTGGCTGTACATCCTTTCCACGAGGCGGGCACACTCCAGTACCGCCGGCAGGTCCTCTGCACTTCCTGTGGAAGCAAAGTGTTTCCAAACTGATTAATTCAGAAACCATGCATTTTAACTCTCCTAATTTTACACTTTCAACATAGCCCCAATTATTCAAACCTTTTGTTTTTGTTTTGTTTTGTTTTTCCCTAGACGCTTTAATTGGCTCAATTTGAAGACAGAATTAGGGGGAGACAATGCATTCAAATATTTATCTATATTACAAAGAGAAGAACACTTACAATACTCAAGAGTCCGTGATTGTTTTTTTAAGAGATGAACTAGAATAACCAAGATTTTAGGATGAATCTTGGATTGCTATTGTATGTAAAAAGGACATGAATATCTAAAAGAAAAATTTTAATGTGGAAAAAAAGAAAAACCATCTTAAAAAAAAGGTTTTTGATATCAAATGGTTCTAAAGATAAGATGGGTCTTTGCCTCATTAAGTTTCAGAAGTCGTCTAGGATTTTTCTTTCGTAGTCGGATATATATATATATATATGTATATATGACTCAACTAACATTACTAGATCTACCCAGTTTCCCAGATTTATTTCAGACTCCTAGCTCTTCCCCTAGAGTGCCAGGATCACCCAGGCCTTAACAAACTCCTCCTCAGAATTCTAACAGTCTGAAATGTACCACAACCCAGGGTACATATGCCATCCCAAGTCTGTCACAGCAGGGTGGGCCGGGTACCCTGGCACAGCAGAGCAACCTCCCTGGTTTTCCCTCAGCATAGTAATACACTGTTTTTATTAAATTCTAGAAAATGCAAATAAGCCTATAATGACAAAAAGCACATTGGCTGCTGCCAGGGGCTGGGGCTGGACCCCAAGAGGGCTCTTCTGTGGATGAAACAAATGCTGTTTTAATTGTCGTGGTGCTTTCCTGCATGAATTTATCCATTAAAACTCACTGAAGTATATATTTCAAATGGATGCAGTTTCTCACACATATATTATGCAACAATGAGCTTAATTTTTGGAATGCACAATAACCTTTTTTAAACATTGAATATACATACAAATATCTTACACATAAGCAATTTTTCTAGGTGAATGCTCTTTTATGAAAGTACATAAACTGTTAACATCACTCCACTGAACATTTCAATAAGTAATACTTATGAGTGAGCCTCTTTAGCTTCTAATCTATACCACATCTTCTCTCTTGAAACTCTGAAGACACATGCGGTTCACTCAGGAATTCCTGGCACCTGTTATTTCAGTCCAAATTTAACATGTGGTCATTAAAGAGTATTTTTTTTTTAAGTCACTTGAGTCGTGTCCGACCCTGTGTGACCCCATAGACGGAAGCCCACCAGGCTCCCCCGTCCTTGGGATTCTCCAGGCAAGAACACTGGAGTGGGTTGCCATTGCCTTCTCCAATGCATGAAAGTGAAAAGTGAAAGGGAAGTTGCTCAGTCCTGTCCGACTCTTAGCGACCCCATGGACCATAGCCTACTAGGCTCCTCCATCCATGGGATTTTCCAGGCAAGAGTACTGGAGTGGGGTGCCATTGCCTCCTCCATAAAGAGTATAACCACCCACAAAAAAAAAATAACCAGCTAAGATGCTCTGCAATTAAGCCATGAACACATCAGAGAGCCCAGTCTGGCCTGACGGGAGGTGACTGGGCCACACCAGCAACGACGAGGCAGAACCCAGAGCCCAAGATCAAACTTGAGGCATGCTGATGACCACATGCTGCACACACCCAATCCACCCTGACTGCCAGGCCAGGACCAGGTCTTCTGCCACAGTGGATGGCACAGCCAGAACCAGGCTCTTGCTCTTGAGTTCAGAACTGATCTCAGTGGCCTAAGCAAAGAGCTGGGGTCACGCCCAGGGGCAGGAACCTGTTTCCAAATCCTGTTGCCAGACAGACTCACAAAGCACAGGGGCAGGAACCTGTTTCCAAATCCTGTTGCCAGAAAGACTCACAAAGTCACATGAAAATGCAAAATACCTAATTGTGCTACTAGCTGACCCCAAAATTAGGCAAAATAATTTGGTTATTACAGTAATAACTCTACCTATTCTCTTTCTGCAAAAGGTAATTGGTTAAGTAGCTTAAATCTCCAAGTCTAAACCCATTAACCTGATTCACAAGTGGGGATTACCACCATATACTTGGGTGATTACCACCTATATATTTCTAGTTCAGAACTATTGCCTTGGGGTTTCCCCCCTGATGCCCTCCAAGCTGAGCTCTCAGGCCCTCCTTTGTAGTCCCGAGCACCCAGCACACCCACCCTTGTGCCAGGCACATCACATGGTATGTTCATGCCACACAAATTTGAAACAGCACAGTATAGAGCGCCTCACTTTATATGCAAATTTCTAAATAATGAGAATCTCCTACAAATTAGAAGTTTAGCAAGAATCAACCAACTTCAAGGCTGGAAAACCAGCTGTACACATAATTTATGCGATTGCCATATGGCAGTTTGCTTCACTGTTAAACAAACACGAACTTGCAGAGATACAGTGGGAATGGTGAGCTGCAGAGACTCCACCCTTTTAAAACATGAGTGATGAGCTGGCTCGGCCACTGCCTGCTCCCCTTTAATCTCCCCACTGACCTACGAGCTCCAGAAATAGTTCTTGAATCCACACACTTCTTTTCCTTCAGAAAAGAACTATTTCAATTAAGGGATGTCAAATGCATTCACTGCTGTGGATATAGTAAAAACTGTGTTCTTGCCTGGAGAATCCCAGGGACAGGGGAGCCTGGTGGGCTGCCGTCTCTGGGTTCACACAGAGTTGGACACAACTGAAGCGACTTAGCAGCAGCAGCAATGACTTTTTTTTTTAATCTAACATTTAAAAAAACTGTTCTGAGTATTTCTTTAATGATCTGAACATGTATCTTATTTAAACTTCACTGGGTTGTTTAAGTTGGGTGGTTTTTTACCTTTGGTAACGTGTGGCCAGAGACTCCTGTAAAATAAACACATTTGAAATTGTGCATAATACCGTTTCTCTGAATTACCTTTATCTTTCTGCCGTCCTTCATGTATAATTGAACGCACCAATCTATGAAAACAGTTCAGGAAAGAAGGGATGGTTTTCAGCATTACCTGCAATAAGAGACAAAAGAATATAAAAATATGTAGGCAACTGTTTAAGTTCTACTTGAAAGGAAGTTGTATTTATTTCCTTCTTAACTTTATCCATCAGGATACTCAAAACAGTTGCAGCAACTCCTTCTAGCCAGGACTTTCTAGGGAAATGCTCACTCTACTTACTTAACTGCTTTACATCCTGTTTTCATGGTTGGAGTAGGGCTCCCACACTGCATAACTTTAGGAATCTAATGAAGCCATCCTGGTTTAGAATTTGCTGAATCTAAGTTATTTCTGGTGCATTCTGGATATGGGTAGAAACAAATAACAAAAAGTACAGTAGCCAATGTATTCAAGTACAATGGGCACTAGAGAAAAAGGTTACATAAAGCAAACCCATTTAAAATGAGAAACAAAATTTCTCATTATTTAGCAATGAAAAGGTCTGGCTGAGACTTTATCTTGAAAAATGATATCTAAGTTATAAACAGGATTCTTTTATGCTCAACCGTCCTGAGATCTCAAGGTTGCCAGGAGAAATATCAATAACCTCAGATATGCAGATGACACCACTCTTACGGCAGAAAGTGAAGAGGAACTAAAAAGCCTCTTGACGAAAGTGAAAGAGAGTGAAAAAGTTGGCTTAAAGCTCAACATTCAGAAAACAGAGATCATGGCATCCAGTCTCATTACTTCACGGCAAATAGATGGAGAAACAATGGAAACAGTGACAGACTTTATTTTGGGGGGCTCCAAAATCACTGCAGATGGTGACTGCAGCCATGAAATTAAAAGACACTTGCTCCTTGGAAGAAAAGCTATGATCAACCTAGACAGCATATTAAAAAGCAGACATTACTTTGCCAACAAAGGTCCATCTAGTCAAAGTTATGGTTTTTCCAGTAGTCACGTATGAGAGTTGGATTATAAAGAGAGCTGAGTGCTGAAGAACTGATACTTTTGAACTGTGGTGTTTAGAAAACAATCTTGAGAGTCCCTTGGACTGCAAGATCAAACCAGTCCATCCTAAAGGAAATCAGTCCTGAATATTCATTGGAAGGACTGATCTGAAGCTGAAACTCCAATTCTTTGGCCACCAGATGCGAAGAATTGACTTAATGGTAAAGACCCTGATGCTGGGAAAGATTGAAGGCAGGAGAAGGGGACGACAGAGGATGCGATGGTTGGATGGCATCACTGACTCAATGGACGTGAGTTTGAACAAGCTCTGGGAGTTGGTGATGGACAGGAAAGCCTGGCGTGCTGCAGTCCATGGGGTCACAAAGGGTCGGACACGATTGAGAAAACCAAACTGAATTGAACTGATCCTGAGATCATAGTCAAAACAAGGCACTGTCAATTAAAGCAGCCAGAAGCCACACGTGGCTACTGAAATTTAAATTAAGTTAAAATTCAGTTCCTAGTCATACAATCTCTAGCCCAAATTTCACATGGTCAAGACATGGCCAACAGTTCCCGTGGGAGATGCAGGTACAAACACTCCCCACCAGGAGAAGTTCTATTCGGCAGCACTGCTCTAAGGCTCAGGGTGAACAAAGAGTGAATCGAGTGCTGACTCTCTTCTTTGGTGCAAGTTTATTCAAGCAAGGTCTGGAGAGCATAATATGCCATTCTTTATGTCAAAACATCAACTTCCGCAACATGTTCAGAAAGAGGTCATCCTGCCAAGTCTTTCAGTGTGTCACCATGTTTCCTGAGGCCCTCGCTTCATCCTGACATCACAGTGATGAAAAGCACACAAATCCAAGGTCAGACCATCTGAGCTCACACCCCGCTTAACATGCAGTCCTAGACAGCGCTGAGTCTTTCCGCGCCTATTTCCTCATTTGCAAACTGAGGATAACAACAGGTTGTCATGAGGGTTAGATAAGGTAAAACATCAAAAGCTCAGAATGGCACCAGCTGCTGTACTGCTGGGTACCCTGGCTGGGCTCACTTTGTGCTGTTCCCTTCAGATTCACCCGAGCAGATTCTAGCCTGAGGTTTGTATCAACCCTTTTGTATCACCTACTGCATACATACATGACTCAACGCATGGGCCCTGCTCCCTGCAGTGTGCCCACAGGCTGTCACACGTCACGTCCTTCTTTATTGCAATGCCATGTTGTTATCCTTGCCAGCTCTCTTCTACTATTAAATGGTCTAATTCTGCTCAATGGTTTTTCATCATTGGTTTTGCAGGAGATGCACACAGCTTTCCAATGTTACTTTCAAAAACTGCATGAAACCCCACAGCTTTTGCAAGATCTGCAGTTCCAGTTTATAATTGATTGGTATTGACCTCTTCCCTGGTGGCTCACATGGTAAAGCGTCTGCCTATAATGCGGGAGACTCAGGTTCAATCCCTGGGTTGGGAAGATCTCCTGGAGAGGGAAATGGCAACCCACTCCAGTATTCTCGCCTGGAAAATCCCATGGACGGAGGAACCTGGTAGGCTACATTCCATGGGGCTGCAAAGAGTCGGACACGACTGAGCAACTTCACTTCCACTTTATTGTATGTATATTCTACAGTCACACAATAATCTAAGAATCAGCAGGGATCTAACAAACAAAGATGCTGACAAGATGGGCAGGGCCAAAGGTGATTGTTAAGTGGGGAGGACACTGGATGGAGTGCTTAGTTTACCAGAAAATAAATTTTTCAAAAACTACACTATTGGCAGGTCTCCAAACTTAGAGCATTAAAACATTTAAAAATATTTGAATGTGCCTATGTATATGTGCATCTGTCCTATTCAGAAGTTCCCATGTATCATGTTGAGCAGTGGCACAGCAAAATGAACATTGGTCAAAGAAATCCAGTCTTCTAGATAAAATTCAGACTCAGCGGGGTGACAGTGATCAAATCATTGAGCAGCCCTGAGCATCAGTTTCTCTGCCAATGAAATGGGATTGTCACTGACTACAGAAGTGCTGTAGGGGTGAAACAAGACACACAGAACATGTTCAGTAAATGTTAGCTGAACTGAAATCTTTTCTATGAAGCATTTGTTCCTAGTCTCATTTTATTTAAAAAGTGGCATACTACAAAACCAGAACTCAGGATGCCTCACTCACTATATCCAACTGAATTATAAACCCAAGATGATTATAAATTATAATTCATAATTTATATGAATTATAAACCTAAGCCAATGAGTGACATTTAAATATATGATCCCTGTGTCTCAGCAGTAATGAATCTGCCTGCAATGCAGGAGATGCAGGTTCAATCCCTGGGTTGGGAAGATCCCCTGGAGAAGGAAATGGCAATCTACTCCAGTATTCTTGTCTGGGAAATCCCATGGACAGAGAAGCCTGGTGGGCCACAGTCCAAGGGGTCACAAAGAGTCAGACACATCTTAGTGACTAAACAACAACTGCAAAAACAGAATAATTTCTAATGGGCTTCCAGAAACACCTACTACACAGACATGTTTCAAGTGTCAGATTCAACACAGCCTGATGTGAAGGTCACACACTCCTGTGCATGAGAAACCACTTGGGCCCTAGAAACCACTGGAAGCAAAAAGTTTGCCTTGCAAATCCTTATGCTCGTCCTGCTGCTGTTCTTCTGAAGGTTGCACTTCCCTGTCCACACGCACCCTGCCCTCCTCACCTTCGGGTGACACTGCAGGATTGAAAAGAGCACGTTGTGTGCCCTCGAGAAGATATGCCCATACTCAAGGGGCTTCAGGTGGTCCAAGGGCGCGGTCAGCAGGATGCTGAAGGCCAGGCTGACGTGGTGTGGGTTGCTGATGGTCCCTTCCCCCTGCCGCAGCAGCGCAGCCAGGACGTCCAAGACAGGCCCCACCAGAGCCAGGGCTGAGGGCTGCTCCTGACAAGCCTCTCGGGTCTGCAGCTACAGGGCAAGGAACAAGGGACAGAAAAATGAAGGCAAATCTCCAGGGAAATAGCCCCAAACCCCAAGTGACAGAGGTAAGAAAGTCCAGACTCCAGCACTGACCAGGTCCCACCCTAATCTCCATCCACACCCCTACCCTCTTCCTCCTGAGGCTCCCCCTACCCATACCTAAGTACAAATGGGCTTTGCCCACTAATGCAGGTTCCCAGTGAAACAACAAAGCAACAAAACAGAAGATCAGAGAGAAGGCTTAGACCCTATGCCCAGAGAATGTGCTAATCCAGGGCTATGCTCATGTAGCACAAGTTAGACTCGGAGCTGATAATGACGTAAGCACAAGCTGTGAGCACAGTGCTCACAGCTGACTTCAGGACACAGGCCCAGAAACACGCTCTGCATAAGAAAACCAGAGCATGACAGAAGCAGAAGCGACTGAAAGGCAGGGACAGGGGTATGCACAACCCAGAGGTACTCACCATCAGAGCCGTGACCATCTGCGGGCATGTGCGCCAGAATAAACTGGCCTTCTCTTCACTGCATGGACAGTTCAGGAGTAACTTAACCAACGTTGCAGCCGACAACACAGCCTAGGGGACAAGGGAAAATATTAGCAGTGGAAGGAGCTGGCTCCGGAAGGAGGCCCATCTCGGGAAGCAGGCCAGTCACGGTGCAGTGACAAAGCAGAGCCCATTAGAGTCCCATGCTGGGGTGGGAATGAGACTTGGCTCTGGTCAAGTCCTGAGGGTGACGCCCTTTACACCACCTGAGGGAATACATGAACTAGGTGGGCAGAACTGTGGCAAAGGAAGAGCCTTCTCTGTAGCGCCTCACTAAACCAAACACAGAAACATGCCAGGACAGTGAAACAGAAGAGGTTGCAGACATTTTAATCAGAGGCCCAGTTCATCAAGGTGGTGTCAAAAGAGGAGGCCACTGTACCTTACCCAAGAGATCCATCTGTGCTCAGGGATAAAAAGCAGGGCCAGAAGAAAACACGGACAAAGTGTAACAATTAGACCAAGTGCCATGATGACAGGTGATGGTTTTAAACCATGAGAAGGGACAGAAAGTGACTATGACCCATGTGGGCATCTCACACCGTGAACTCGAGCCTTATGGTGGCCCCTTCCTCCTCTCCTAATATTGTAGTCTCCCCCACCACGAAATCCTAGCTTCTGCGCTTTGCCCTTGCTCCCTCTGACCAGACACCCCTCTCTCTCTCTGCTGAGATCCACTCCCCTCTCCACCTCCCTGGAGGTTGTGTCTCCCCATCAAGGGTCTGCTCACTGCCCCAGCCCCTGCCATCCATCTCTCCACTCACATCCATTCCACCTTCCCCCGTCTCCACAGCAACATCCCCAGTTCCATTCAAATCTTCTTTATCTCTGAACTCAGCTCAGTCTTCACCTCTTCCACGACGTTCCTCTGACTAGCTGATGGGTATCTTTCTTTCTCTTTAATAAATAAATACTGCATGCAAGATCTGTTTCTTGACCAGGGATCAAATCCGAGCTCCCCACAGTGGAAGCACAGGGTCTTAACCACTGAACTGCCAGGGCAGTCCCTGACAGGTGTAAATGGAAATTCATGAGTTGTATTAGCTGGTTGGCTGAAGGAAAGCCCAGAGGCCTTCTCAAAGCTAGGCCTTCGGAGCTGCAGACAGGGGGCAGGGGGGCAGGGCTCACATGGAGAAGCAAGCTCCCTCTGTCACCAATCTGCCCCCAACCAGCTCTCCTCCCACTCACGTCAAAACCCACCTCTGGGTGCCAATTCTAACCAGGAGTCAAGAAAGCCCTCTGAAGCAGAGAGAGCCTGGGACCCAGTGAGCCCCTAGGTTTCCTCCTCCTGTGCAAGCGACAGCCTCCAGCCAGTCTGGTGCTCAGGTCAGGGGGCCAAACTCGAGCACTTTGGCTCTGCACAGAGGCTCCCTGGACACATTGACCTAGTGTGAAGTCAGGGCTTCGTTAGCAATGACCGAGTAGGCTGGGGGCAGAGGGCCCAAGGGCAGCTTGCTACCCTGAGAGATTCTCAAATGGGAGCTGGGCTATGTAACCAAACCAAGTAACATTTTCAAAAGTATGATGTGAGTGATATCAAACAATGGAGAGTAGAACTTAACTTTTTGTGTGTCAATATTATGCGTGTGTGCATGCTATGCATGCTAAGTCTCTTTAGTTGTGTCTGACTCTATGCGACCCTATGAACTGTAGCTTGCCAGGCTCCTCTGTCCATGGGATTCTCCAAGCAAGAATATTGGAGTGGGTTGCCATTTCCTTCTCCAGGGGATTTTCCCGACCCAGGGATGGAACTCACATCTCTTACATCATCTCCTGCACTGGCAAGCAGGTTCTTTACCACTAGCACCACGTGGGAAGTCCAATAGTATTCCATATGATAAGAACACAGTTGTAATTTGAAAGAGTTCCCCTTTGGAAAATACAGCCTCTGTGCATTGAGGACCTGGGCTCCCCTGAGTCCACAGCTTCGTCCCAAACTCCCGCAGTGCCTACAGTCGCTATCGGATTGATATTGCACATTTGTGTCATTTCAGCACTGACACAGCCATTTCTAACTTTTCCCATTGAAGCCAAAGGAGCAACCCACCTGCAGATCTGCTCTCCACAGGTTACTGACGTCCAGTCCCTGGAGGATACACTGCAGCCACATGCGGAAGTCCTCTGTCGTCCCAGCCTCTAACATTTGGGTGAACAAGGCTCCCAAGTGAGGCTCAATCTCCTCAACTATCTGAACCGGAATTGCAGGATCTGTGAGGGAAACAAGACTGCTAAGATATGGCAGACAAGGGGCAGGTTAAATAAACCATTTCAATAAGATGAAATGGTGTGCAGTCAGTAAAGGCCAGCATTTCGGAGACATGGGGACAGTTATGGTGCAAGTGAAAAAGCAGGGCACACTCACAGCCTGACACCACCCTCTCATACCCGGCCCTTGTGCCCTGACCACAGCACCTGTGCACCCGTGTAGAGAGTCCAAGAGGATGATGATGGTGATGTTTAGCAGGGCTTATCTCTGGACTGTGGGAGACAGGTGACTGACAATTGCTTCATACTCTTTTCTACTTTTCTTATATTCTTTTATGAACTCAGTAGGGGCTCAGGGGTGGGGTGGTCTTTTACATAGATGGGGATGTTGAAGGGATGGAAAGAAGCCCAGGCTCATGGAGCCCACCTGCTGCAGTCACCCCAGTACCCCTACTTAATGCAGGACAGTCTTACGAACTACACCCAGGGTCCACAGGTTCATCAGAGAGCCACAGTCAGTGGGCTCAAGGCCCTTTATGATCCAACCCCAGCATAACTGTTCCAGCCAGCAGATGAGCCCACCCTGAGCAAGTCCCTCCTGTGCCCCAATCTGTGTTTCCTACAGGCAGCACTGGGGGCGAGTGGACAGGCCCAAGGCTCATCCAGGTCCAAGTGTCCCACAGCTGCAGGATTCTGGAGGCACGACCTCCCTGAGCCTCAACTCTCTCGATCTGTGAAATGGGTGGGACAGCACCAACTCCTAGAGTTGGTCAAACACTGGACGGCTGAACGTCAGCACCGTGACCTCACTGCCCTCCCCTCACCCATCTCCCGCAGGAGGCCTTGCCTGCCAGAGTCCACTGTGCTGGTTGCTTCAAAGCCTTTCATCACCCTGTGACTCTGGTAACTTGTGTGAATGTCTGTTTACTAAATTAGGTCAAAGCCAACACCTCATTCATCTCCAGAGGAGGACACAGTTACACCCATATAGGAAGCATTTTTAAAAGTGATGGTTTTTTATAACTGAATCGAGGTAGTCAATTCTCCTGTCAGACAGCATTTCTTATAAATTCTCATTTTTCTGAGCTGAGACCTACTTGACTCACCCCCAAGGACCAAGGTGGTCACCTTAACCCTGTCTCTCCTAGCCCAAAGGCCCGGGCCACCCTCCTTGGCCTTTCCTCCAGACCTCTCACCACCCTGGTCCCTTCTAGAGGCGAATCTAGCAGCTCAGGTGCGTGAGGCCTGCCCCCATGGCAACACTGGCAATACTTAGGCCGGTGATCTGGGAGTGCAGTGGGGTATGAGGCCTCACCCCCTGACCCAGCTCTGTCTGGGGTACAAAGTACCACAAGTCCAGGGACACATAATTAGGACTCAGAGGCTGCCTCCAATCACAGGGGTCTCAGGGATAAAGGAAGACACTCCATTCTATTTAACAAAGGGGAAGGGGGCCAGAGCTTTAGACCACCAGCGGCCATTTCTTAGGACATTGGTTTTAAATGCTCTAACAGAACGTGTTAAATGAGTTAACAGAAGACTGAATTTTACCCATTAACAAGGTGACACCATTCCCTGAGAGAGGCTGACAGAGTGAAACAGAACACGTGACCAAGGCCCCCCAGTCAGCCCATACCCAGAGCAGACCCTGGCCCTGCTCTGCCCTGGCCATGGCCCAGGAGGCCTCTCTTCCTACAAAGCCCAAGGACATCTGTGGGTGTGAGCATACCACGGCCCCCGCTCGCCACCGCAGCCTCCCATCAGGGCACAGAGAGGTCGGTGTGCACTGAGGGCTGGGCTAGGCTGGCGGCCCCCGCCCCTCCTCAGACAATCCTAACCAGCCCCCACCTCAGGAACAAGCAAACGAGAAGCCAACAGGTCTACAGCAACTGGGACAGTGCTGCCCTGATGAGATCACATTAGGGATGGACTCTGGTCTGCTGACCTCTGACCTGGGAACAGCAGGGAGTGAATTCTGCATGAAGACACTGGCCAGGTTTTTGGTCCTGACTAGCTGGCCTGCAAGGCTGACATCCAGCTAAAACACTGCAATGACATCATGGGCTGAGCCGCTGTCCAATCAGGACTCAGGGCCCCACAATGGCCAGGACCACAGAGACCTGGGGGACAACATCCGCCCTCACGGAATTTCATGAGGTTCCCTATAAATTAAGTCACCTGCAATTTTAAAAGGTTGGCAGGTTTAATCTTTCTTAAGTCCACTGGTGGTGCTGAAGATCTGATACTGGAGAGCCTACAAATAGGGATGAAGCTGTCTACGTTGACTTCTGGGGCCAAGACAGAAAGACTCAATCAGAGAAGAGTGATTCAAAACTATAAACTAGAACGACCTCCAAAATAAGTGAAGAACTAAAGCATGAAACAATACATCTAGAAGCCTGCTATTTGTGTAAAAAGCAGGGAAACAATTGTGAGTAACTGCTCACATGCACAAAGGGAGACACTAGAAATGAACACCAGGGAGGGCTTCTACCAGCTCCTGGTGTAGTACCCTCTGAAATGCATGCCTGTTTCAAAAAAGGGGGTGGGCAGAAAGTCACCTGGCTGCCACCCAGTGACCTTTCACCAAAAGCTCTACAGTACACAAGTAGCTCAAGAGAAAACATCTCACCTGCAAGGACTTTTCTCACAGAATGAAACACGGAGGTACACACAGAATCCTTCTGAGGATGTAGTTCTGGGACCAAAAAGAACAGAGTTAAAAACTGCACGGCTGCCTGGAAAGATGGGGGATCTCCCACTAGGGCTGGCAATTCCAACAGGATCTGAGCATAGATGGTCTGGTAGAGGGTGGTGTAGGCGGACAGCGCTTTGTCTGTCCCTTTCGAAACATCTGTCCAATTTTGCCTGGAGCGCAGGGCCACATCGGCCTCCAAGAGTGAGCCCAAGGACGAGATGACAGCGGGAGGGAGGCGGCCCTGGGCCCCAGGGGCCATGCAGTGCTGGAGCAGGGCCCCCGCCTGCAGCACCACCTCCTTCAACAGCTTGGGCAGCACTTCTGGGGCCTCGTCCTGCTGCTTCTGCTCCTTGACTAAAGGCCCCAGCACTTGGCACACCTTAGATAAGGACACCAGCATGAGCTGCTGGCCCAGAGGAACCTGATCTTCTGACCGTTGGCCTGAAGTCACTTCATTGTGCAGTTGGTGCCCTGAGAGGAAGGCAAGGATTTTCCCAAAATTGAGCCCCAGACTGAGCTTTCTCTGGATAAGCATCTGCAGGAGCTGTTCTAAGAACGTTCCCACCACCTGGAGGAATTCCAGCCAAGAGGGGTCATTCACACTCACAAGAAACCTCCTACTGGCTCTGAACAAGGAGGTCAGTGTGACCTCAAAGATATCGCTAACATACATGACCCTAAGCACAGCCTGGGCACTCTTGCCTCTCTGCAGGCAACCGAGAAGCTGGTAGCACGTCCTCAAAACCCTGAGGGTGAGGGAGGAGGAGCAAGAGCTGCCTGGTGTGGTGACGGCCACAGACAGTAACAGAAGAAAACAATGCACATGATAGGGTGCCAGGAGGCTGTCCAGCTGTAGAGCAGAAAGAACTCCCAAAAGCTGCAGGATGCTCTCCAACTGCTCCCCCTCCAACTGAATGGGGGAGTCACCCCTGACCAACGAGAGTATGTTTTGGGCAATTTCTTCTCTTGGTTCTACACCTTCAGCTCCAACTTTGGCAAATCTGCTTTCCCAGTGAGCCATGACCATGTAATCCTCTTCAAAGAGCCAGGGCAGCTGCTGGCGGAGAAGAGCTGTCTCCCTCTGCGCAGCGGCACACAGGATGCTGCCGCAGCGTGCGGTCAAGCCCAGGAAGAACGCAGAGTGGAGGGACTGCATTTCGGGGAAGAGAGGGCTGTGGAGGACGGCCTGGGAGATCTTTCCAAGTGTGATATCTGGTTCCTCCTCCACTAAGCCTTCCTGGGCTTTGCTCACTGGTAAAGTTCTCAGCAGGATGCTGGCCAGGTACTGTAGGTCATCTGGACCAAGATATGATATTAAAATCATGATATTGGACATGACCAAGTGCCAGTGGGCAATGGGGTAGGTGAGCACACTCACTGTCCCGACCTGGCCATCCCAGGAAGCCGACATCCCCCGGGTCACACTCGCTCTCCCAGAGCCCAGGATGTAGGCGGCATCACGCCTCAGAGCACAGAGGGCTTCTTCAGACTGGAAACTGGCTTGCAGTAAGGTGTTCTTCATTCTCTGCAGGTGGAGCTGCTCCAAGCAGTACCGACTGAGGGAGTCGGACTGAACCGTGAACTCCTCTATCTCCTCCCAATGCTTGGCCTCGACGCCAGGGAGTAGCGGAAGGGGGCCTGAGGGCTCTGGGGTGGCGCCCGCCAAGGTCCCGGGCTCAGAGCGGTATGGGCTGCAGCTCAAGCGCAGCACGGTGTCCACCTGGGCCCAGGTGTGGGCAAGCAGAAGCGCAGAGTCGCCAACCTTCTGCTGCCAGAGCTCAGGCGTTGAGGGCCAGGGCTTGCGAAGAAGGTCCAGCAGAGGCTTCACGAGGCCCTGCAGCATCCCGTCCATGGCCTGCCGCATGCGCCTGACCACGGGCAGGGGTGAGCCAGCATCCAGGCTCCGCGCGTTGACCATGACACAGCACAGCAGCGAGCTCAGCGACAGGGACTTCAGGGCCATGTCCTCGTCACCCCTCAAGCCAGACAAGACCAGAGACTGGAACCGCTCCTGCACGAGGGCCCACGTGTCCAGGACCTGGCTCAGGGGCAGCTCCGGGAGGCACTCTTGGAGCACCGCAGCAGGGCCAGCAGTCAGCACTGGCAGCCTCAGCGCCTCGGCTGCGGGGCGACAGAGCACCCCCAGCACCTCCTCGAACAGCCGGGGTACCTGCCGGAGCTTGGCGTATGTCTGGAAGAGCGTGTGGATCAGTGCCTCCTGGGCTTTCTGGGTCCGCAACTCTGTGACTTCTGCATCGATCCATGCTGAAGCCAACAGGTCATCCAGGTCTGGCTCCAGGATCAAATGATTCAGGGAGAGCAAAACCTTGAGGCAGCGGAACCAGGCTGGCACAAGGGCCTGTGGGTGTTTTAGCAGCAACTCAGCCAGATGACGGTAAAAGTGGAACTGAGCCTCACCATGCCGGATTCGGTCAGCAGCGATGTTGTAGATAGTGTTACTGGCCACTGAGTTTAGAAGCTGTTCCACAACCAGGAGTTCTGTGGTCCAATCGGACATGGACAGGGCTTGCCTCTGCTCCTCCAGGTGTGAAATTCTTAAGCAGCCAAAAAGTTGAGGGAGCACCTTGAAGCAAAGCAGTTGGTTCCCCTCCTTGAGGTAAGACTCAACAAAGAGTTTGTACAGCAAGGCCACAGAGTTGGCCACCACTGAAGCCTGAAGGGATGGGTCACAGTAGCCGGCATCCACCAGCCTGGCAATCATAGTGCCCAGGGGAGCTAGAAGATTCTTCATGGCCCCTATCTTTGAGTCGCCTTGCTGCTGATCCAAGAGCTCCTCTTTGTATGAAGGGAGCAGCTCAGGCTGAAAAGCTCCACCTTGAAGCACAGCCTCAATCTGATTCCTAATGTCCCGGCCTAGTGCTGGCCGCAGCTGGCCCTGGCCAGCCTGAGTCCATGTGCCCCCCAAGAGATAGTGTCTCAAGACCAGGCAGGGCTGGAGCAGGTGCCCAGTCACCTCCCCAAAGGCGCGTCTCGGGTTGACCTGCTGCTGCTGAAGTGAGAGGTAGTGGCTGAGGCTCAGGTGAATGACTTCAAACAACTGGGGTATTATGGCTCCTGGCTGCCGACAGGCCAACCAGCAGAGCTGGCTCAGCAGGTCAACTATCAGCTCCTGCCTGGCCGTGTAGATGACAGCAAGTGCAGGTGTCGAGAGGATACCCTGGCAGCAGCTCAGCACAACACAGATGTTCCTCTGGGATCCCAAAAGAGAGAACTCGGCTATCCTCTCATTGATGATCTGAGTATTGAGAAAGAAAGGAAACTTGTCACTGACCCTAAACCCGCAGACACTCAAAAAACAACACAATGAGCAAACTCACTCCTTGCCCTGATCTTAATGAGAAAGAAATGCCCAGATTAGCACATCTAAATGAACCTGACTTTTCCTTAGCACATCAAAGTAAGGCAGAGGACCTGTCTTAATTCCTACACACATCCATCTCCTACCAATATAAATTAAGAAAAGGGCTCCATGCCTTTATATATCTGCTGACCCTTTCTAAATAGCAGAGTTTTATAAGGCTTAAAGTCCAAAGATTTCATGTTTTCTTAGAACCTAAACCTATAATTCAACTTAGATGCTACAGGTAGATGGGACAGTAGCCTTTGGTTATGATCCTGTGGTCCAAAACACATTTCTATAATCAGTAATACTGTTTGTACCTGAAAAAGCCAAAGCAAAAGGCATTCTTAAAAGAAGAAAACAAACGTTGCCAGTTACTACTTATGGTAATAGCAAACCCAGTCTATAGCTTTCAAAATTCTGAAATTCACAAAAAACAGAAATCACGAGGGCCAGGCAGATTCCAAAATTCACTTATGGGATATGCAACTTGCTTCCAGCCTCACAACATCTGAATATCAAATTTATCCCAGGTGCTAAGTTATGAGTAGCCCAATGACACACATGTGTTTATCTCCATCCATATAACTGCTGGCTCCGGAAAAGCTGAACCAAAAATACTTTGTACTTAAATGCCAGCACTTTACTACAGTAATCTCCAAATATTTCTGATTATACAACTTTTTCCACTTTTATACCTGATAAGGTTATAAATTACACACATGCACCATAGTATGAGTATTTTATACAATTATAAAACATACATAAAAATTAAGGTGACCTTTTAAAAATCATATAAAGATGAAATAGTTTCTTCTCACATCCCCTAAGGACCATTCAGAATAATCCAGTTTGGTGACCACTGACCTATTATTTTATAAAGTGATATAATTCAGAGCATAATTTCAAGAACCACTAAAGCCTATAAACCATAAGGCATCAACCATTTAATTCCTCTGTTCCCAGCCTCTACTGCTTTTCTCCTGCCCACTGAGTCAAAAACCTTTGAGGAAATTCTCATCTAGATTCTGACCTTTGATTTCCCTCTAGTCCAGCAAAAAGGTGGGGGAAAAAAGTTATAAAGTAGCATCATTTGCTGGATACCTTTCGTAATTAAAAAGGTAATTAACCAGCTTATGAAAAATTTCTAATCTTTTATTCAATATTAATTAATATAAAGTGCTTAGTTCAGTCAGTAATGAAAGCCATGGCAGATGAAGCCTGCCCACCGCTCACCTCCTGCTGTGCAGCCCAGTTCCTAACTCCCAGGGGTTAGGGACACCTGGTATAGAGAATTTGATATGCATTCAATAAATATCAATCATTATTATAACTCTAAATGTACTATTTTTTCTTCTCCCCTGCTGTTGTGCTGTGTGTGTGCTCAGTCGTTTCCGACTCTTTGCAACCCCAAAGACTCCAGGCTCCTCCATCCATGAAATTTTCCAGCAAGAATACTGGAGCGTGTTGCCATTTCCTACTCCACGAGATCTTCTAGACACAAGGATCAAACCTGCGTCTCATGCATCTCCTACATTGGCAGGTGGATTCTTTATCACTAGCACCACCTGGGAAGCCATCTCCCCTCCTACCTTGATATTTTCTGCATCTTGATATAATTAACCATAAGACAATTAAGCCTCTGGTATTAACAGGAAATCAACAGAGATACATGTAACACATACAGGATAACACAGGAAACTGTTAATTACCTTGATGAGGGAAATCTGAAGGTTAACTGTCTTTCCATTCTTGAGGAGGTTCTGCAGTTTTCTGCTATGTAGAATGTTATCTACATAGATCCAAAGCCTTTCAACAATGTCTTCCTTCAGTTCAAGTTTTTTCTTATAAAATGCAACCAACGACTGCCTTGCCCAATCAAGCAGTACCTAAATTTGGAAAAAAATATACCTAAAAATAAATGAATTTCTTTATCAAGAAAAACACTGGACATTTATAGGGACATCCCATGAATAACCAAATATAACTGCCAGGGGGAAAAACTTTCTTTAAAATTTATCTTTGGTAATATTATGTTTTGGTACCTTAAAATATGTTTATTAAACAATCAATTAAAAAAAAAAACAAAACTAACTTTGGGGATTGCCCTGGTGGTCCAGTGGCTAAGACTCCAGGCTCCCGATGCAGGGGGCATGGGTTCAATCCCTTGTCAGGGAATAGGATCCCACATGCCACAACTAAAAGATCCTGAATACTGCAACAAAGATCTTGTGTGCCCCAACTAAGACCCAGCACAGCCAAATAAATAAATTAAATAAAAAAGAAAAAAACTAATTTTGCCTTTACCTGGGGCCAATAAAAAGTTTCAAGTGAAACAGTTTCTTCTAACTAATCACTTCTAAATTTTAAAAGGTAAAAGCACAACAATTGCTCAGGATGGCCACAAAAAGAATGACACACAAAAGCAAAGATGCAGAGTCAGGAGACCAGAGTTTGTGTCCTGGCTTCCTGAGTTACCTGCAGCTTCATCTCTAAACCTACTTATTGCATTCAGAAGACAGAGTCTTCTATGAATGACTCACAAATGCTGTATTAGGAGGAGGGCTGAACATGGATAGTTTTCATTATTGTGACATGATTCCTTACTCATAAACACAAGGAAAGGTGGTGAGGCCTCAGCTCAAGACACCAGAAATGTCCATAACAGCATGAATAGTGCAAATGCTAAAAGAAAAAAACTCTCCCGAGAAGGACAGGGGAAACCTTGATCAAATTGCCTGCCACAGCTGTCAGGTGACCCTCAGGCAGATTTAGACACTACTAGTTCTGCTGGTGCTGTACAAAGTGGATCTCATCATTTCAACAGTGGTAATCCATCTTTGACACATTTTGAACTGCTTTATTGTTGTTGTTTAGTCACTAAGTTGTGTCTGATATCTTTTGCAACCCCATGTACTGTAGCCCACCAGACTCCTCTGTCCATGGGATTTCCCAGGCAAGAATACTGGAGTGGGTTGCCATTTCCTTCTTCAGGGGATCTTCCCAACCCAGAGATCGAACCTGTGTCTCCTGCATTGGCAGGTGATTTCTTTACTGATGAGGCACCAAATGACTGTATGTTAATCCAATTTAATGAGTTCATCATCCTGGTGTCTCCACTATATTAACAGTTTTTCTTAGTCAGATAAGTTTGAGAAATGTTAACAAAGAACGATGTCTTTCTTGCTTCCTAATCTGTTTCTAATCTATCACTTTATAATCTATTTCCCCTTGGGTTATTGCAAATGCTAAAGCTTCTCTACTTCCCAACCTTTGATTTATCAAGTTCCAAAGATGTTTAAAAAGCATCAATAAGAATTGCTTATGGAGCATCACTTAGGATTTACAAAAAATGAAACTGCCAACAGACTCAGAACCTAATTCCTGTAACCCAAGTCCAAATTTGTTCACTGATGCACATACTTAGGGCTTCCCAAGTGGCACCAGTGGTAAAGAACCTGCCTGCCAATGCAGGTGATATAGAGACGTGGGTTCAGTCCCTGGGTTGGGAAGATCCCCTGGAGGAGGGCATGGCAACCCACTCCAGTATTCTTGCCTGGAGAATCCCATGGACAGAGGAGCCTGGCAGGCTACGGTCCATAGGGTCACAAAGAGTTGAACAGAGTTGAAGTAACTTAGCACACACCCACATAATTTGGAATATAAGAGATATTTTCAAACATAAAAGACATGCTGAGGTTTTGTAACAGAAAAAGTTTGTTAGTGAAATATCTATTAACTTTTTCTCACTGAAACTACTTTTAACTTTCTAACCATGCTTCCTTCTTCAGCCTTTTCTCTAATCTTTTAAAATTTTAACTAAACATCAATATGCAATTTAATAAGTGATCATTAGTTTAGGTCATAAAAATGTAACTTGTGCATTAAACTTACTTGTTCTTTATTTGGAAGAAGACACTGGTGGGAAATCCAAGCAAAGTGAGCTAGTTTTAGTTTATCTTCCCAGGACGTTGTCTTGCTTTTAAGTTTCACAGAAATGCCAGAATAAACAGCTGCCATTTCGGCACCTACAATTTAAAGCAATGGAAAATAATACATTATATAAAGGTCAAACTTAATAGGCACCAAAAATGAACATTATGTACCTTATTGTCTACATAACTTATACACCTTTTAAAAAAATTCTTCAATGAATTAAAACACCATTGGGCAGAAGTCAATATATAAGATGCTTGAGTCCATGAGTTTTCTAGAAGAAAACTTTCATGCTTTTCACATGAAAGCAGACAGAAGATGGATTACACACACATGTACAAGTACTCCTGCTGTGATCCAATATGACATCCTCAGAAGTCAGTGTGCAGGAATTCACTGAAACAAAACCCAAAGTGTTCATATTACTTGCGAACACTCAAATTACTTTTATTTTCACACATGGCTTTAGATTGAAAGGGTTGTTACAGCAAAAATGTCCTAATACATACATACTGTAGAGTATGTATTAGGATCCACTCCTAATACATAGGAGTTTTAAACTTTAAACAGTTTAAAAAGATAAGCAGTATTTGGAAATGGTAATATTTCTCCAAGTTCAAAAGAAATAAAGTATAAACCCAGTGTCAATAGAAAGACTTATTTCAGTTGCAACAATAACTTCATTAATTTATGAAAATACACTGCTTCTAAAGACTCTACAGAATACACGTATACAACTAACGCTAGAAAAATACAATGCAAAAAAATTATGACTAAAGCAGCAATACAAACATACCAACCACTTATAATCCTATAAAACTGAGGTAAATGTAGCTTTGAGTTTCCTAAAAGTCATAGTAAAAATGGAAAACATATCAGATTAAATCATTTTCATTATATAAAAGTAAACAAGTCAGGTACTCAAAGGAGAAAGTTTTTCATGATACTTAATACCGAAATAAAGAGATCCCAGGTGGCTCAGTGGGTAAAGAATATGCCTGCAACGTAGGACACACAGAGATGCCAAGTACATCCCGGGGTCCAGAAGATCCCCTGGAGAAGGGCATGGCAACACACTTCAGTATTCTTGCCTGGAGAACCCCGTGGACAGAGGAACCTGGTGGACCACAGTCCACAGGGTCACAAAGAGTCTGACACGACTGAAGGACTGACCACAGCACTGCAAATAACAACAAAATAGGACCAATGAAATATGGAGGAAAAATCGCAGACTCACGATTCTATTTTAAATACTCTCAAATGAAAAGAGTTTGATCTACTGAGAGCTGGATCACTGGATTTTTTTAATCTAAGGGGTCCGAAATTCTCCAGACCTACCTTCAGAACTAATTCTCTATAGGCATCTTTACAAGGGAATAGGAATGAAAGTACCCTTCCTCTGTTACAGAGACCAGAACAGTCAAAAGATGTCAGTCTGCCCGTGTGTCAAAACATCCAATATACATCCAACAGTTACTAACTTAACTGTTCAATTCAATGTTAGACAGCCATCACGACCGTCACGACAGCTACCAAGTACTTAAAAAGCGTCTGAAGAACTGGCTACAAAGACGCCCCAGACAACTCTTCTAGACCAGCCAACCTTGGGCTCCCGGTGACCGCAACGATCTCTGCGAACGCGCGTGGAAAGTCGGGTTGAGGACCACAAATCCACGAGGACAGCAAAGCCGCGTCCGTCTTGGCGCGTTCACACGCCGGAACCCTGAGGAACTCAAGGAAGCTAACAGCCGGGAGCCAGGCGAGAGGCCGCCGAAGGAGCGACCAGCGGGGAGGGCCCTGCCTTGGTGGGGAGCTCACCTGGAGGGACGTGGTCACCTGGCAGGAGCCGCGATTGGGGCGGAAGGTCGGCCGGGAGGGGACTCACCTGTAGGCCACCCCAGGTGAGGAACTCACGCAGGCCCCGCCGTGAGGGGCAGCGGACTGGTCGGAGGGCAGTCCCCGAGTCGGGAACTCTCCCGGCGGTCAGTCCCGGATGGGAACCTCACGGGGACTGACAGCGACAACGGGACCCACTCCGGAGCTACCACGTGAGGGCCTCGTTTCTACCGCCCAAAGCCGGCCGCGCGGAGCTGGACGGCGCGGCGCTGGGAGGGGCGGAAGGAGCGCGGGGGCGGGGTGGCGCGCGCGCCAGGCATAGCCAGCCGAGCGCCGAGGCGCCGCGCCCATTGGCGGAGACAGCTGCGCGTCGAGGCCCAAACGGCCCGGCCCAGCCCGCGGCGGCTCCGCGTTAGTCAGTCATGGGGCGGCCGCCCAGAGCCGCCGCGGGGGCGGCGGGGCTCGGGGCTCGGGGGTCCGGCTGAGCCGGCCGCGGATAGCGAGCCTGCCGCGAAGGCGACGGAGGCGGACGCGGGGCGACCCCGGCGGCAGCGGCGGCGGGGGAAGCGAGAGCCGCCTGGGATGTTCAGTGAGTGCGGGCGGCGGGCGCGGGTGGCGGCGCGGCCTAGGCGGTGGGGGCGGGGCGGGCCGGCGTGGCTGCGGGCGGCGGCCCCGCCCGGAGCGCGGGCCCGCTCTCTCGGGCGTTTAAGCTAGAGGAGTGTCTCTAGGCCAAAGTCGGGCTGAAACTTGGCACATGGTGGCGGGGAGGACGCTGACGAGCGCGGCGGTCCCCACCTGCAAGGGCGCCCTCGAGGCGGCCGCACCCCTGACAGCCGGCTGCGGGCTGTGAGCCGCGGAGCCCGGAGGCCGCGGAGCGCCTGGGCGAGGCGTGGGCGGGGAGCCGAAGGTGAGCAAGCCGGCATCCCGGGCTCGGCGGAAGTGCGGCCCTTCAGACTGCGGCGGGGGCGCCCCGGGTCGGCCCCCAGCGTCGGCCGGCTGAGCTCTGAGCTCTGACCTCTCACCTTGCAGGTGGAGGTCTCGGAGCTGAAAGCCGGCCTGCGGGACCCGGGCCGCGCCGGGAGGGGCGTGCGGGGACTGTGTGCTCCTAGGTGACCCAGCGTTGCCGGGTAGGGGGAAGGGGACTGCAGTGGCCGATCTCGGTCTGGGTCCCAGCCCTGCTTGAGGGTGGAAGTCTGAAGAGGAGTTCGGGCCGTGTCCTTACACTCAGGGAAGCTTCTCGTAGTGGATGGGCTTGGTGTCTACATCGGCCTTCTGTGGAAACCATGTACCTACCTGTAATCTCTATGAGCATTCGTTTCTTCTTTTGGGGTATTGACTGATAACTTAAAAGTGGACTTTTTAAAGGATACCCAAAAAAGGAATAACGTATATGAAAATGCCTGACAAATAGGATGTGTTCTGTTAATACTAGTTATCGGCTATTACAATTACTTTTTTGGTAGAGTACTTGGTAGGTTCCTTGTGGGCGTGGGTTTTTTGCATTAAATGTGAGGTATGCTAACTTTTGATTTTTATGAATTATAAATATTTCCTGCCTTAAGAATCCGTATTAAGCTGGGAAACCAAAAAGTGGGCTTACCTTGAGCATTTTTTTTGTTTGTTTTGGTCGTCAACAGTAAATCAGTGTGTTTGGGAATGATTTTGATGCTTCTGCCTCTAAATGTGTTAATACTTGGTTCTGTCACTGGAAAATTAGGTAAAGTCCTCCCTTAACTATGCAGTCAACCAATTTTTTGGTTTTACTTTTGCAAACAGACATCCTTCATAATACCTATGAAGGACATGTTTGGAGAAAGGGTTTTTGTTTGATGATTCAGCTGGAAGGAGGCCCCAAAGATGCTGTTAAACAGCATTACCCAGGACAGTGCTAGAAGCCCTTCTAGCCTCTCTGACAGGTAGCTTCTCAGGTAGTAACTATTCTGATCATGCCTTCAACAAGCATGTGGTAAGTTCTCACTGTTCTGTTCCCCAAGAGAACCCTTGGAGCAGCAAGACATAAAGGGGAAGAGCTCAGACCCAGCAGCCAGGTGACCCAAGCACCCCCCCTCAACCTGGGCACTGTGGACCCCACGGCACCTGTCTGACTTCTGTGAGCCTCAACTTTCTCATCTGAGGAATGTTCTCTCCCCTATGGTCAGTAAGTGCTAGGTATTAGTATAATGGTGGTGTAGGAAACTAATAGTGTGGTGATTCCCAGGATAGAAGTTTGTTCCAGGGTTTGGTGGACAGAGAGAATCAGGCTTGAGGAAGAGATGGCCAAGCTGGGCTGTGAAGCCTGAGTGAGACTTAGGTAAACCAGATAGGAGTGCCAGTTTGGGGAGAGGGAAAGGGGAGGGGTTCCTCCAATTAAAGAAGGAGAATTTGACCAAAGCCCCTAAGGCTAGACAGCGGGGTGGTACCCACCTGTTTTGTAAACAGACAGATCAGAGTAACCTTGAGATGACTAGATGGAGATGGGATTTTTTTTTTATCTTCCCCACTGGTGGAGGAAGGAGAAAGTTTTTAAGCTCAGCACAGATGGCATCAGATTAGCTTTTTGGAAAGATTATACCTGTAGTAATGTGGAATTGAAAGTAGGGAAGGCTCAGCCACTTGTCCTGGTAGCTTTGTGTCTGCCTTTGACTCTGAAAGGAAAAGGACTGCTTACTGGAGGCAGGTATTTTAATCCAAATCTGGAAGCTTGGAGAGCACTTTGAGAAGGCATGAAGAAACCTGGAGACCATTCCAGGCAACTTTTTCTCTTGAAAAGATCTTCAGGGATATATTTTATATGCCTAACTACAAGACAGGATCTCCCCCCCACCTCCCCCATGAAGTTCAGTTCAGTCGCTCAGTCGTGTCCGACTCTTTGCAACCCCATGAACCGCAGCACACCAGGCCTCCCTGTCCATCACCAACTCCTGGAGTCCACCCAAACCTATGTCCATTGAGTCGGTGGTGCCATCCAACCATCTCATCCTCTGTCGTCCCCTTCTCCTCCTGCCCTGAATCTTTCTCAGCATCGGGGTCTTTTCCAGTGAGTCAGCTCTTCGCATCAGGTGGCCAGAGTATTGGAGTTTCAGCTTCAGCATCAGTCCTTCCAATGAACACCCACGACTGATCTCCTTTAGGATGGACTGGTTGGATCTCCTTGCAGTCCAAGGGACTCTTAAGAGTCTTCTCCAATACCACAGTTCAAAAGCATCAATTCTTCGGTGCTCAGCTTTCTTTATAGTCCAACTCTCACATCCATACATGACTACTGGAAAAACCATAGCTTTGACTAGACGGACCTTTGTTGACAAAATATCCCTGAAAGTATCCCACTTAAAAGAAAGTGTCACCACACGCTTAAGTGTCTCCTATTACAAACACTGTAATTACGCTTTCCAACAACTAAGGTGCCGTTTGGGAAATGTACTGGACTGAAACAATCTCAGTCAATGCTAGTTTGGGATTATTTATACAATCAGTATAGTATTAATAAGTGATAAGTAAAACAGGTATACCTACCTGAATGGGTATTGATGGCTTTGTTGACATTTCCAGTGATGTGCGGGTTCAAGAAGTGCTCTGTCATAGGTGATTTGATAGATACGAAGGTGATGTGTTCTAGAAAATGGAATTGATGATTCAGGGTGGCTAAAGTGACCACAGAGGCATAGATGTTGAAGATATAAATGGATGCTTGCGTGCATGCTAAGTCGCTTCAGTGGTGTCTGCCTCTCTGCTGGTCAGTGGTTTCTGACTCTCTAGACTAGAGCCCGCCAGGCTCTTCTGTCCATAGGGTTCTCCAGGCAAGAACACTGGAGTGGATTGCCATGCTCTCCTCCAGGGGATCTTCCTGATCCAGGAATGGAACCTTTTTTTTTTAAGTTAACCAAATATTTTTCTTTATTAATTTTCTTATTGCAAGGGTAAAGTTGTCTTAGGTTTGAGCTTGCTTTTATTTGAATGTTTTACAGACAGTAACTGCTGCTCTGTTTGTTTACTGAAACAAATTCCTTTTTCCTTTCTCATTTTTTTTTTTAACTTGAAGATGGTTTAAAGAACTTTGTGTATTGGCAAGCTTTAGAAAATATTATAGAAAATTCCTATTCATAAATCTTTGTTTAGCAATCAGATAAGATATCTTTCTGGTAAGATGTATTTAAATGTATCTGTATCTTAGTAACCTTATAGGGTTTGATAATAAGAAAAAGGTAGTACCATTTTTACAAGCAAAATACTAAACTTTTGGAGATTTGGCAGTTCAGTAATCAGAAGTATTTTGCAAAACTTTGTGAATTGACATTTTTAAGTCATGATACTGCTGCTTTATTTTCACAAAATAATACCATGCTCTGGAACTGTGTTCAATACAGTAAGCATTGGCCACGTGTGGTTGCTTTAATTAAAATGAAAACTTCAATTCTTCAGTTGCATTAGTCACATTTTAATTGCTAAATAGCCCTTTGTGGCTGGTGGTTACCGCGCTGAACAGTGCAGAGGTACAGCATTTCCATCATTGCAGGAAGTCCTATGGGCAGTACTGTTGTTGTAGTTGTTAAGTCGTGTCCCAGTCTTTTGTGATCCCATGGACTATAGCCCGCCAGGCTCCTCTGTCCATGGGATTTCCCAGGCAGGAATACTGAAGTGGTTGTCATTTACTTCTCCAAGGGATCTTCCCGACCCAGGAATTGAACCCACATCTCCTGCACTGGCAGACTGGGAAGCCCACTGGGAAGCCCATGGGCAGTACTATAGAATAAAAAAGTGATCTTTCCACTGAGACACACACGAGGGTTTAATGTCACTAAAGCATCTCCAGAACCTCATTTGAATCCTGTTTCAGAGAGAATGATAAACATAGGAAACTGTATCCCCCTTATTCTGAGAGCACAATATCCTGTTTCTTCTGTGTGCAGACGTTGTAAATGGAGTCCATGTGAAAAGTTTTCTTTATAAAATCAGACATGGTAGATATAGGTTGGAGAAGGCAATGGCACCCCACTCCAGTACTCTTCCCTGGAGAATCCCAGGGACGGGGGAGCCTGGTGGACTGCCGTCTCTGGGGTCGCACAGAGTCGGACACGGCTGAAGTGACTTAGCAGCAGCAGCAGCAGATATAGGTAGCCATTCTATAGATTGTGCCATACCCTTCCACGTTAACAAACTTGTATAAAAATAAGTTTTCTGAGCCCTAAAACAAGTGTTGAAGTAGGAATTAAATATTTGTGGCTTTCTTGGTTCATAAAAATACAGAGAAATCATGTGCCCAAAGTAAACCGTTGGGAATTCAAGCAGGAGCTAGACAAAGCTCACTTTATTTTTAATGTGAATTTCCAAGATAAAAGCCCTGTTCTGGGGCAACTAAGAAACAGTGATGGCAGGAGAGGGCAGCTGCATTGGTTGTGGAGGATGGTTTGTAGCATGGAGTAGCATAATCAGATTTGTCTTTTTCTCTGACCACCTTCAAAAGGGTGTTTGAGGTAGGCCTAGAGGTGGGAGGGTATTGGAATAGTCCAGGTGAGAAGTGATTTGTGCTGTCAAAAAGCAGCAGTGAGGATGTAGCACAGTGGCTACAAGACAGAATCCTGTCTGGAATAGAAGGAGATGAAGACCGTTTAGAGGTCAGGTTGGGGGAGCCAAGAGAAGATGACCACTAGTTTTTGCTTGTTTGGTTGGTTTTGTTTGAAGGATGGAAGAGGGGAGCCAGAAGACACGCTTGCATGGGAGGTGGCGTATTCAGCATCCTGGAAACCATGTAAAGATAATAAGGGGAAAATGACTTAGATTTGACAAGAGTTGAGGAATCTTAAGTCTAAGTAAACAGCTCGCTGGTGTTGGCTGGCTGAGTAAGGAGATTACTGCAGATTTGGAGTGGCTGGGGGTAGGAAGCTATGGGAAAAGAAAGTAATTGACAAGAAAAGACTTCTGGGACTTTATGGAGGTCTCAGCTGATGTTAGAGAAGATCAATTTCTAGTGTCATCTGGCTGCCAGACTGTATGATTTCTGCTCCACCCTATCCCCTCCCAGATTGTACATTGCTTCCTAAGCCCCCAGCTGTGAGCCTTATTCTTGTGGCATATTATTTCCATGGGAAAGAGCACAGCTTTTAGTTATTCTGCAAGTTTTAAAATTATATCATGTATGACCAAAACCGAGAATAGTCTGGTTCATATATTTTTAAGCTATGATTTATATTTCCACAGAGTATTTAATCATGATGATTAATGAAAAACCTTAGGTTTTTAGATGCTACTTAGAATGATCTGTCGGAGAAGGCAATGGCACCCCACTCCAGTACTCTTGCCTGGAAAATCCCATGAATGGAGGAGCCTGGTGGGCTGCAGTCCATGGGGTCGCTAAGAGTCAGGCAGGACTCAGCGACTTCACTTTCACTTTCACTTTCTTGCATTGGAGAAGGCAATGGCAACCCACTCCAGTGTTCTTGCCTAGAGAATCCCAGGGATGGGGGAGCCTCGTGGGCTGCCATCTATGGGGTCGCACAGAGTCGGACACGACTGAAGCAACTTAGCAGCAGCAGCAGCAGCAACATTTTATATTTGTATATAAATATATGTATTTTTGTATATGCATATCTCCAGCCTTTACTGTTTGTTCTGTTGTATGACTTTTATGCAATTGAAAAGTCAATCTTCAGATGTTTTAAAAAATCTTCAGATTATGTTTTGAAAGAGTCAACATGAATCAGTTTGCAAGGATTATTTGTCAGTGATTTTGGAACAGCTTGTTCGGTGCAGTATCTGGATAAAACAGTTATTTAGTTATTCAGTGAAAGAAATTTCAATGGATAAAAATTATATATGGATAAATTTTTTAATATTTAAAGAATAACAGATTTTTGGAATATGAGGTATTTTAAATCTTAAAACAAATGGAGGAAATCACAAAAGAGAAGTCCAATGCCTATAATTGAAACTGAAAACTTAAACATATCCAAATAAATTATCAAAAACACATCTTCCACATACAGACAAAAAAATTAGAAGCTCTTGATTTAGAGAAAGTTACCCTGATGGGGACAATCACTTGTGTACGGATAATGTTGTTTGCATTCCAGAGTGGACACCATGTTTTGATTCTGAAGAAGAAAATATTTTTTACATCACTGGAGTGAACCTAGAAAATTCATCCAGCTGTCAGTGTTCATCTGGACTACAGTATTCTTCACTTCAGGCAGAGGAGTGTTTGAGGCCAATAGCAGCATCAGGGGTTCCTGATATTCTGTGTGTGTGTGTGTGTGTGTGTGTGTGTGTGTGCGCGTGCACGTGTGTATTTGGCTGGATCAGGTCTTAGTTACGGCATGTGGAATCGTTCCCTGAAGTGAAAGTGTTGGTCACTTAGTCATGTCCAACTCTCTGTGACCCCATGAACTGTAGCTCACCAGGCTCCTCTGTCCATGGAATTGTCCAGGTAAGAATACTGGAGTGGGTTGCCATTCCCTTCTCCAGGGGATCTTCCTGGCCCAGGGATCAAACCCGGGTCTCCTGCGTTGCAGGCAGATTCTTTACCATCTGAGCCACCAGGGAAGCCCCTAGTTCCCTGACCAGGGGTTAAACCTGGGCCCCCTGCATTGGGAGCGCATAGTCTTAACCACTGGACCACTAGGGAAGTCCAAGGAGTTTCTGTCCTTCTTGATCATAAATTTAGCAGTGAAGGAAGATAGTCCTTTTGAAGGGGAAATTCCAAACTAGCTTGAATTACCACCTCAAATTAGTTTGAATATTACCCCTGCATTTCCTCCCTTCTAAGAATTCATGACAGGATTTCCCTGGTGGTCCGTTGAGAGTCCACATGCCAGTGCAGGGAATGTGGGTTCAATCCCTAGTCCAAGAAGTACCCATGTGTCATGGGGCATCTAACCCCAAGAGCCACAACCACTGAAGCCCATGTGCCCTAGAGCTGGTGCTCTGCAACAAGAGAGGTCACTGCCGTGAGAACCTGTGCTCTTCAAATAGCGAGTAGCCCCTGTTTGTCACAACTAGAGAAAGCTCACACAAGACAGCGGAGACCCAGCACAGCCAAGAATAAAATCAAAAGAATTCCTGAGAAATTTTCTAATATGTATACATATCCTCTTATTATTCTGATGCTTATCTGTACCTGGTGTTATAGATGAAGAGTGAAAGAGGTAAGCAACATGACTGAAATGTAAACACACTGATCTAAATGGAGTTTGTGGGGGGAATCTGTGGGGCTTCTGTTTTTTTAACCATTTTGTATTGGGGTATAGCCGATTAACAATGTTGTGATAGTTTCAGGTGAACAGCAAAGGGACTCAAGCCAACAGCCATGCATATACATGTAACCATTCTCCCTATGGGGCTTTATTATTAGGTTGGTACAAAAATAATTGCTGTTTTGGACCGTGAATTTTAAATCATTATAACTAGGTTCAGACACATCTTTATTAATCAAAATAGGAGCTGTTACAATCAACACATTTTTGCCAACAAGAAAAAAGTTTATTTCTGTAGCATAAAAATGCATGCTTTGGGATTTGATGAACTCTTCGAAAGCATTTTCTGCCTTCTGCTGGTTGTGGACACGTTTTCCCTGCAAAAAGTTGTCAAGATGCTTGAAGAAGTGGTAGTTGGTTGACGAGAGGTCAGGTGAATATGGCGAATGAGGCAAAACTTCGTAGTCCAATTCATTGAAGTTTTGAAGCATTGGTTCTATGACTTGCAGTCAGGAGTTGTCATGGAGAAGAATTAGGCCCTTTCTGTTGACCAGTGTTGGCTGCAGGCATTGCAGTTTTCAATGTATCTCGTCGATTTCCTGAGGATACTTCCCAGATATAGCAGTTTCACTGGGATTCAGAAAGCTGTAGTGGATCAGGCAGGCAGTAGACCACTAAACAGTAACTGTGACCCTTTTTTGGTGCAAATTTGGCTTTTCGAAGTGCTTTGGAGCTGCTTCTCAGTCCAGTCACTGAGCTGGTTATATAAAACGTATAAATATATATATAAATAAATAATACATATATAAAATAAATATATATATATATTTATATAAAACAATCACTGGTTGTTATATAAAATACACTTTTTGTTCCACATCACAATCTGATTGAGTAATGGTGTGTTGTTGTGTATATTAAGAGAAGACAATACTTCAAAATGATGTTTTTGTTTTTTTTTTTTTTTTTGGTCAGCTCCTGAGGAACCCACTTACCAGGTTTTTTCACCTTTCCAATTTGCTTCAAATGCCGAATAACTGTAGAATGGTCGACAATGAGTTCTTCAGCAGCTTCTTGTGTAGTCGTAAGAGGATCAGCTTCAATGATTGCTCTCAGCTGCTCGTTGTCAACTTCTGATGGCCAGCCACTACTCTTCTCATCTTCAAGGCTCTTGTCTCCTTTGCAGAACTTCTTGAACCACCACATTAGCTAATTGATCATTAGCAGTTTCTAGGCCAAATGCGTTGTTGATGGCGCAAGTTTTCTCCACTGCTTTATGACCCATTTTGAACTTTGTCACACCTCATTTCCACAGTCTAAAATAAATATAAACAGCAAGTAATAAAGTCATTAGCAAAAAAAAATAATGTGAGAAAATGTCATTAAAACATAATATATAACCACATTTATAAAAATGTGGTTATATCAGATCAGATCAGTCGCTCAGTCGTGTCCGACTCTGTGCGGCCCCGTGAATCGCAGCACGCAAGGCCTCCCTGTCCATCACCAACTCCCGGAGTTCACTCAGACTCAAGTCCATCCAGTCAGCGATGCCATCCAGCCATCTCATCCTCTGTCGTCCCCTTCTCCTCCTGCCCCCAATCCCTCCCAGCATCAGAGTCTTTTCCAATGAGTCAACTCTTCGCACGAGGTGGCCAAAGTACTGGAGTTTCAGCTTTAGCATCATTCCTTCCAAAGAAATCCCAGGGCTGATCTCCTTCAGAATGGACTGGTTGGATCTCCTTGCAGTCCAAGGGACTCTCAAGAGTCTTCTCCAGCACCACAGTTCAAAAGCATCAATTCTTCGGCGCTCAGCCTTCTTCACAGCCCAACTCTCACATCCATACATGACCACAGGAAAAACAGCCTTGACTAGATGAACCTTTGTTGGCAAAGTAATGTCTCTGCTTTTGAATATGCTATCTAGGTTGCTCATAACTTTCCTTCCAAGGAGTAAGCGTCTCTTAATTTCATGGCTGCAGTCACCATCTGCAGTGATTTTGGAGCCCAGAAAAATAGTCTGACACTGTTTCCACTGTTTCCCCATCTAATTCCCATGAAGTGGTGGGACCGGATGCCATGATCTTCGTTTTCTGAATGTTGAGCTTTAAGCCAACTTTTTCACTCTCCACTTTCACTTTCATCAAGAGGCTTTTGAGTTCCTCTTCACTTTCTTCCATAAGGGTGGTGTCATCTGCATAGCTGAGGTTGTTTATGTTTCTCTCGGTAATCTTGATTCCAGTTTGTGTTTCTTCCAGTCCAGCGTTTCTCATGATGTACTCTGCATAGAAGTTAAATAAACAGGGTGACAATAAACAGCCTTGACGAACTCCTTTTCGTATTTGGAACCAGTCTGTTGTTCCATGCCCAGTTCTAACTGTTGCTTCCTGACCTGCATACAAATTTCTCAAGAGGCAGATCAGGTGGTCTGGTATTCCCATCTCTTTCAGAATTTTCCACAGTTTATTGTGATCCACACAGTCAAAGGCTTTGGCATAGTCAATAAAGCAGAAATAGATGCTTTTCTTGAACTCTCATGCTTTTTCCATGATCCAGCGGATATTGGCAATTTGATCTCTGGTTCCTCTGCCTTTTCTAAAACCAGCTTGAACATCAGGAAGTTCATGGTTCACATATTGCTGAAGCCTAGCTTGGAGAATTTTGAGCATTACTTTACTAGCGTGTGAGATGCGTGCAATTGTGCGGTAGTTTGAGCATTCTTTGGCATTGCCTTTCTTTGGGATTGGAATGAAAACTGACCTTTTCCAGTCCTGTGGCCACTGCTGAGTTTTCCAAATTTGCTCTCATACTGAGTGCAGCACTTTCACAGCATCATCTCTCAGGATTTGAAATAGTTCAACTGGAATTCCATCACCTCCACTAGCTTTGTTCGTAGTGATGCTTTCTAAGGCCCACTTGACTTCACATTCCAGGATGTCTGGCTCTAGGTCAGTGATCATACCATTGTAATTATCTGGGTCATGAAGATCTTTTTTGTACAGTTCTTCTGTGTATTCTTGCCACCTCTTCTTAATATCTTCTGCTTCTGTTAGGTCCATACCATTTCTGTCCTTTATCGAGCTCATCTTTACATGAAATGTTCCTTTGGTATCTCTGATTTTCTTGAAGAGATCCCTAGTCTTTCCCATTCTGTTGTTCTCCTCTATTTCTTTGCATTGATCGCTGAAGAAGGCTTTCTTATCTCTTCTTGCTATTCTTTGGAACTCTGCATTCAGATGCTTATATCTTTCCTTTTCTCCTTTGCTTTTCACTTCTCTTCTTTTCACAGCTATTTGTAAGGCCTCCCCAGACAGCCATTTTGCTTTTTTGCATTTCTTTTGTATGGGAATGGTCTTGATCCCTGTCTCCTGTACAGTGTCACGAACCTCATTCCATAGTTCATCAGGCACTCTACCTATCAGATCAAGGCCCTTAAATCTATTTCTCACTTCCACTGTATAATCATAAGAGATTTGATTTAGGTCATACCTGAATGGTCTAGTGGTTTTCCCTACTTTCTTCAATTTAAGTCTGAATTTGGCAATAAGGAGTTCATGGTCTGAGCCACAGTCAGCTCCTGGTCTTGTTTTTGCTGACTGTGTAGAGTTTCTCCATCTTTGGCTGCAAAGAATATAATCAATCTGATTTTGGTGTTGACCATCTGGTGATGTCCATGTGTAGAGTCTTCTCTTGTGTTGTTGGAAGAGGGTGTTTGCTATGACCAATGCATTCTCTTGGCAAAACTCTATTAGCCTTTGTCCTGCTTCATTCCGTATTCCAAGGCCAAATTTGCCTGTTACTCCAGGTGTTTCTTGACTTCCTACTTTTGCATTCCAGTCCCCTATAATGAAAAGGACATCTTTTTTGGGTGTTAGTTCTAAAAGGTCTTGTAGGTCTTCATAGAACCGTTCAACTTCAGCTTCTTCAGCGTTACTGGTTGGGACATAGACTTGGATTACTGTGATATTGAATGGTTATAACCACATTTATTTAAAAATGTATTCCAGTATAAAACAGCAAATTTAACAACACAAAAGCTACAATTATTTTTGTACCAACCTAATATCTAGGGTATTCTCATTTTCCATGATTGAAGTTGGCCAGGTGGTCATTGGGACAGTATATAAGGTGGGAGAGACCATGAGGTTGGTCATGAAGGCCCTCAAGTCGGCTCGATGGCCCCTACCCATGCATGACATCCAGCTGTCCGTGTGACTCCCCTACAGGTCATGAAACGGGTCCGCACGGAGCAGATCCAGATGGCCGTGTCCTGCTACCTCAAACGCCGGCAGTACGGGGATGCGGACGGTCCGCTGAAGCAAGGCCTGCGGCTATCGCAGAGCACTGAGGAGATGGCCGCCAGCCTCACAGGTACCTTGCCCTTCTCCCAGAGGCAGCAGCTGGCCCAAGTGCCTCTTTGAAAACCCATCATAACACACCCTCCCTTGGAATCCCAGGGCTTTTGAGCTGTTCCTGATGTTGTGTGCAACTTTCTCCTTCCCTGAACGGGGCCAGGGTCGTCTCTTTCCTCTTGCATGGGCCCCTCCCATCTCACCTGGACCTCATTCATGGAAGGCTAGGTTCTCCAGAATGAGTCCTTTGGGAAGTGGTTGGAAGTGTTGGCATCATACACATATTCCTGAGACTTACAATGTGTTTTTGCTTTTGTTGTTTGAAATTGTTTTGAAATTGGATTTGGATTTTTTCGAAAAAATTTTGAGAAATTTTTCCTGCAGTACTTTTAGATTGGTTATAAGTGTCTTTAAATGGCCAATGGTGAAGCTTGAGATTACAGTGCCTTCTCTCGCTCAGCCCTGGCTCCTCATAAGAAGCCCAGCAGGCATCTGCCTCCTTGTCTTCCATGTCAGACTCACTCACTCTCCCTCACCTTCAGACTCAGATGGGTTCCCCTGACAAAGGAGGGGCCAGGTGATGGACTTGGAATAGATTCCTCAATGCCTTACTGTTTCTAGTAAGATGGCCAGTGTACCAGACATGAGTAAGTCCTTCTGAGCTTGTCATCACAGTCTTGGGTAAGCGCCTGCTGCCTTGTCTTCTTTGGAACCTGTGCTGCTGCTGATAGACAGTAGGGCAACCACTGTAAAATTTGTGTTCTCAGTTGTCTTGATTTAGATATAATGGCATATCAGGAGAAATTCTAGAAAATTGCCAGGAAAAGTGAGAAGCATGAAATGTGATTACCATAAAATTTTATCCTGAATAATTTAATTGAGTAATCTGAATAATTATGTCTGCATTCAGCAGACCATCTTGAAGGCCTGCCAGTGGCCAGGTGCTGAGAAGTTCTAGAGAGAGTTGAGACTTGATCCTGGCTTCTGAGGTGCTTCATATTATAGTCGGGAAATGAGGCAGGTAAATCAGCATTCGTGGGAGAGTGACTTGGTGAGTCCTGTGAGGGGGATGCTCAGCCTCCATGAAAACAAAGAACATACTCTTTACAGGTAGATCAACAGGTCAAAAAGGCTTCCCAAAAGGTCTAGTGGTTCCCAGCATATAGTCAGGGGTCAGTAAATCATAGAAAGAATGAGCTGAGTTTCCAAAGAACCATTAGGAGCTTATCAGGGGGAGAGTTGAAGGGGAGCATCCAAGGTACCAAATGTGGATTTTTGGAAGATGACTCTGGCGTCCATGTTAACCGAGGAAGGGCCAGATGAGAACCAGGGGAGCTACTCAGAAGGCTACGGTATGATCCAGTCTGAAGTGAGGACAGCCTGAGCTGAAAGGCTCAGAAGAGTGAGGGGAGAATGTGGTGAGCACTTGTGACTAAGGACTCAAGACTGGCTTCCTCATGGAGGGGCAGCAGGAGAAGGAGGCTGTTCCTACATGTGCAGCCTTCCATCAAGTCTCTTGAGTTTCATAGGGGACACTGATTCTTCTCACCCATCTCTCCATCTCCGTGTGTTGTATGTCATGACTCTGCTTCCTTGTTGCATAAATTACATCTGTGCTTAATTACATGTGTGTCAGTGTTTCATCCAGATTGTTGCTAAAGATGGCTCCTCAGTCCCCAGCCACCTTTTCCCAGTCCTGAGGTTCCCACCCCCAGAAAAAAGGGTAGGAGAACTTTGCTTTTCTTTTTGGAAAGCATGAACTCACAGAATGGTGATGAAGTATATGTTTACATCCTGAGTATTGAGATTCCAGCCTTCTTCCTCCTCACATTACTGAGAACTTTGGCAGCCAAGCACCTACTGACCAGGAAAGTGATTAACTATTGCTTGTCCCTGGTGAATCCGCCCTGCCCAACAAAAGAGACCTAAAGACATCACCAGGAAGATGCCATCCACGTCCTCTTGGGTGATAAACCCACGCCCAGAGTTCTTATCAGCTCTGTGATGCTGACTTTCAGAAAACTAGAGACTGTTGGTTCAGACCTTGAAAGAAACTGATCTATTTCACGTGAAAAATGGAAGTGAAAAGAAATGATGAGAAGCATCTTGGAGAAAACAAACAGCAGAAAGAAGAGAAACCTCAGAAATACCATCACTGATAGTCTTAAAACAAGAGAATGCTATTTTGAGAGAAAAAAGAACGTTCAAATGTTTGTGTTTTTGTTGTTCAGTTGCTCAGTCATGTCCGACTCTGTGACCTCACGAACTGCAGCACGCCAGGCTTCTCTGTCCATCACCAACTCCTGGAGCTTGCTCAAACTCATGTCTGTCGTCCCCTTCTCCTGCCTTCAGTCATTCCCAGCATCGAGGTTCTTTTTTAACGAGTCGGCTTTTCGCATCAGGTGGCCAAAGTATTGAAGCTTCAGTTTCAGCATCAGTCCTTCCAGTGAATATTCAGTGTGATTTCCTTTAGGATTGACTGGTTTGATCTCCTTGTAGTCCAAGGGACTCTCAAGAGTCTTCTCCAACACCACAGTTCAAAACCACATATTTATGTATGTACATGTACTTACATGACAGTACAACTGAAAAATCAGTAGAAGAGTTGAAAGTTGAGAAAGCCTTCCAGAGAGTACAGCAGAAAGATAAAAAATGGAATCTGGGAGAGGTTAAAGGATCAGTTCTGGAAGCCTATCGAGAAATTGTAGGAGTCCCAGAAGAAAACACAAGAGAGAGTCAACAAAATGATTCAAGAAAATTTCTCAAAATTGCAAGATGTAAATTTCCAGATTGAAAGGGCCCCCTGAATGTCCAGCACCCAGGTTGAAGGTAGACCCATCCCAGGGCACATGATGGTGCAGTACCAGGTCCTAGGCTCAGATGCGTCCAGAGGAGTCTTTCATGAGTCTCTGCACCTCTCCTCTCATCCAGCTTGTGTATCCTGTGCTTTATACCTTTTGTTCCTCTGCTGTCACGTCACTGGGTGTCAGGAAGGGCAGGTAGATGTGTCAGTCATACTTAACCAGAAGCCCCAATGTCCTTTGAAAATGTACTAAGATGCCCGATGCTACTGATGCCCCTCAACACCAGCTGCCACCCATCCTGCCACATTTTAGGCTAATGATTGTCTTTCTGTACGCATCTTGTCTGTCTCTTCCTCTGTAGTCCAATCAGAATCTGGTTGTGCCAACATAGTGTCCGCAGCCCCTTGCCAGGCAGAGCCCCAGCAATATGAAGTACAGTTCGGACGGCTGCGGAATTTTCTCACCGGTAAGTACTCAGCACCAGCACCCTTTTTTATCAAAAAGGGGTGATGCACATTTCCCTCAGAACCTGCTATGTTCCAGCTATGTTTTAGGTGCCAGGGATCCAAAGGTAGTTGAACACAAGTCTTGTATTCAAACTTATAGTTTGTTGGAACTCCTGAGAGAGTTAAATCAGGAGGTTAAAGGGCTCTGAGCATGCTATTCACTAGTCCATGGCCTTCAGCACAGTGATTGTGACTTGTGCTGAATAAGTGGAGGCTCAGTCAGCCCTGTAAGGATGCCTCCTTACATGCAGCGGATGTGAAATGGACGTTGCTATCACTGCCAGTAAGATAGTACATCTCAAAATGGCCTTTTTCCCGTATTTCCAAAAGTGCAAGAGAGTAATAATACTCATGCATCAGCAACATAAAATTTAAAAGTTGTAATTTAGACCAGTTTGTGGGTGGTGTAATAACCGTGGAAATACAGAACCAGTAGAATTAATTATAATGAGGTTTCATAATTCACTGTTTGACTTTGTCACTTTTAAAAATGAAGTCATGTAGCCTGTTGGTGCCTTTAGTTCCTCATATGTAGCATAAACAAGGCTATTCAAAGACAAAACCAAGTGATTTTGACTAGTCCTAAGACAACTGATTATAATTTTAATGTTGGAAAGATGATTACAATAAAAGTGACTACGTTAATTCTGGTTATTAATCAAAGTCTTTTGTTGAGTACTTTCCTTACACAAAACATCTTGAGGTACAAGAAATACAAAACTTTCTCTGTCCTCAACAGATGGAGAGTAATTAGCCACGTATTGGTTAGTAGAAAATTATAGTTCAAATACTTTGAAGTTCTTTTATTTTTCTTTCCTTATTTGAACGATCCTTGAGTTAATAATTTTAGTAAGCAATCAAGTATATAAACCAAAAATAATATACCTGATTATACACTGAGAGTTCTAATTTTACTTCACCCTCATAGTGGCTAGTGTTTTAAAGCAAAGAATCCACATTTCCTGCATTCTGTAGTTGGGCAAAATGACCAGTATGTTTCAGGAGATAAAGGTTACAAAATAAAACCCTAGAGAGGGTTATCTTATCAGTTTGACAGATGTTGAGTGATGGGATTCATAAATAGAGAATAGTCTGTTCAATTGTTACAGAAATTAAAAAATTGTGAAGATTAACAGTTTAATAAAAAGAATCTATTATGTTTAAACTGTAAAGAAAGAAACTCCAGTAAGATCATTATATCATATGAATGTTAAATCTCTGAGAACAGCGATTAGTTGCTTTCTGTGTCGGCTAAAGATAAAAAAAGAAAAACTGGATTTATAAAAAGAATTTCAATCAGAGGTAAGCAAGAACTTGGAGATGAGATATTTTTAACTATTGGCATTGGTTTTTGAGGCTTTAAGCAATTTTTAAATTTTTTTAAAATCTGTTTTTAGAAAATTATTTCACTTGGTTTTTAAAATACAGCTATGATTTCCCCTTTCTACATGAGTTCTCTCATCAATCTAGTGATGAGGAAGTTGGTTTAGAAAGAAATGCCTGGCCTCATTTAGCCCCTGTCTTGCATCCATTCAGACTGTATGTACATGAGGCACTGATTGCACTGGGGCTAGGGGGAACAGTAGAGTGTGTTGGTGGGGGGCCTGCCCTCTGATGACGGAGCCAGACAACTTGGGAAGCTCCAAATCTGTCACTGAGATAGTCTCTATTAGCCTTTTCCTGTGTAATTTCTCATCTTGTTTCAAAACTGAGAAAGTTGCCTGTTTGTCTATAATTTAATTCTTCAGTCCTTGGTCACAGGTTATTTTGAAAGGGAGAATATATATGGTTTTTCCTTACAGAATGCTTTTTCCTGGAACATTTTTCTCTACCATCAGGTCTCTGAAGAGTAGTCAGCCAAATCAAATGAATAATTATCTCCTGAGCCCCAGGATAGAAGTATAACATATAGTCATTAATCTGAATTGGTGATTAATCCTAAGAGGGCTAAAAGTCACAGTTTTTGCATGAAATGTGACAGTAGGGGAAGTGTTTTCATGAACCAGTATGGAACCAGTCATGGGGTATTGAGTCTGCATTTGAAGTGAAGGGAGAGAGAGATTGGGGTGTGGCAGTTAGAGGCGGCTTTCTTTAGGAGGATAGGCTTTACATTAGCACTTGGATTTCAGACATCTGTGGAAGAGAAGTAGAAGGATTCGGGCTCTGTGCAGAGGCATGGACAGAGTGGCAGAGGTGGTGATTATGTTTTCAGGAACCTTGAAGAAGCCCTTTGTTGAAAATGGGCTTTCAGATTGAAGATAAAGACAGAATGGAGGCAGGATTTGACCACAGGCTTAGATGTGTGACCTTCATCCTGCGTGATGGAGACAGGCCTGGGTGTGACTGTGGATAGGGGAGCAGTGGACAGAGTGTGTGTTAACGGGGCGATGGAGGCCAGCCCAAGTGCACAGAGGCCCTGAGCAGGGAGACAGGGCTGCGGAAGTGGAAAGCGGTGTTTTGAGTCCATAGTTCTATCGTCAAGGTGAGATATCCAGGAGTAAAGGAGGGAGAGCTGAGAATGACGGGCTTGGAGTGGGGGGTGGGGGGTGGTATACTGGGCAGAAATAAGTCAGGTTTTACTTTTTAAATGGTTAGGATGATGGCATCCTGCTGCATAGCATGTAAGGTACATAACTCAGCATCAGCTATGGGAAAGTACAAATTAAAGGCTAGGAGATGAAAAATCCTAAAGGAAATAATGGAGAAAGTGAGTACCAAGGCTGTAGCACCTGCAACATGTTTCTTCTCTAGAAGCTATGGGGTGAGAGGTTCTGTGAGCTCGCCTGTTGAGGGCCTTTTCTCTAAGACACTCAGTAGGAAGAGCATAGACTGGAGTCAGTCACTCTGATCTGAACCTGCAGATACCTGGGACTCTTAGATACAGTTTGGGTGTAAGTGCCTGGCTCATAGAAGCCACACACACAGTGTTAGTTCCTTAAAGTGAGGTGAGCTTTTGAAGAGCAAGGTAGGAAGAGGAGCTCACAGGCATGGATGGGAAGGGTCAGGTCAGTGGTGCTGCCTACAAACAAAGGAAGGTGTTGGGTTGTGTCTGAAGGCCCAACCCTGTGGAGAAAGGCCAGGGAATGAGAATTGGTGTTTGTTTGACTTAGTGTCCTTTCAGTAAAACATAAGGTGTATATTATGATTACAAGGGAACAAGATTAAAATTGAGCTAAAACTTCAAGTTAATCTCACCTTGTTCCAGATATGTTGATGGGAATTTTTAAAGTACCGCATCCCTATTTCTGGATGGCTAGTGTTTTGTGTTTTTTTTTTATTCTGAGCTTAGTAAATTAAAATACCTCTCATTTTCAAAAATAAGCCTGAAACTTAAGATTGTAAGGAGTTGAAAACAGCCCTTCACCCCAATAGAACATATTGAATGTCTAATTGATAAAATTGAATCTTTTTGTTAGTATTTTGAGATTGAAATTTTCCAGAGGTCTTCTAAAGAATTACAGTATTCAAAGAAATACCAAAATCTGTATTAGTCAGGGTTCTCTAGAGAAACAGAACCAACAGAATGGAATGTATATATAAAGAAAGAGATTTATCTTAAGGAGTTGGCTCATATGATTGCAGAGACTGACAAGTCCAAAATCTTCAGGGTAGGCCTGCAGACTGGGACCCAGGAGAGCCACAGTTCATGTCCAAAAGCAGTCTGCTGGCAGAATTCCCTCTTCTCCTCTTTGTGTTCCTAAGACCTTCAGCTGATTGGATAAGTCCCACCCACATATGGAGGGGAACCCACTATGCTTAGTCTACTGATTTAAATGTTCATCTCATCTAAAAAATTTCCTTCACAGAAACATCTAGAATGTTTGACACAATATCTAAGCACTGTGTCCTAGCTTCATTGACACATAAAATTAACCATCATAAGTCTACCCACTGAACTTGGCACCCATACCCAACTTCTTAAAAGATAATTAATCTCCAAATAAAGATGATTAACAAGGTCATAATTCTGCCTAACACTCGGTACAGCTATATTTGGCCACTGGGTGCGAATAGCCGACTAATTGGAAAAGACCCTGATGTTGGGAAGGATTGAAGGCAATAGGAGAAGGGGGCAGCAGAGGATGAGATGATTAGATTGCATTGTTGACTCAACAGACATGAATTTCAGCCAACTGTGGGAGATAGTGAAGGACAGGGAAGTCTGGCAGTCTGTGGGGGTACATAGAGTCAGACAAGACTTAGCAACTGAACAACAACCAAGAATTCCCCAATCACTTTCTCAGAAGAAGAAACAAAGTCCACAGGTAATGTTTACTCTTCCTGAAACTCCGTGATTTGAATACTGTGATACAGGGACTTTCCTGGTGGTCCAGTGGTCAGGACTCTGTGCTTCCACTGCAGGGGACATGGGTTCAGTCCCTGGTCAGGGAACTAAGACCCTGCATGCCATGTGGCACAGCCAAAAAAAGGAGTAAATACTATGATGCAAAGTCAGTGTAACTTATATTCTATGGTAAGGGGATAAGAAAAGAAAGGAAACAAAGGTATTTGCTTCTGTACAGATACTCACACCAACATGTTCATAATAAGGAGGAGTACTCATGATAGGTATAGTTCTGAGGTCTGAAACTGGTCACATGGTCATAGCTGGTCTTTAACTACCTTTTTCTACTCCCTATTCAGTATTGCTTTTACCTTTAGTTAGCACCTCAGCTGGTCCTGGTTCTTTACATGGTGGGATGACACAAACCTTCGTTCCTGAAGGGTCTGGGCCACTACTAGTCCTGCCTTGGTTGGATTGCTGCATTTGTTTATTCACCTTCACCTCAGGGATGGTAGCACTAAGATGCCGTTAGTGACCTCCTCTGTTGCAGACACGCTCTCCTTTCCCCCTGTGGAGCAGCAGTGCAGCTTCCTCTCGGCAGTCAGGCTCAGTCACCCAGGGCCAGCACCAGAAAACCCTGCACCTGTTGGCTCAGAGGCAGGAGCCTACAGCAGCTGGGCAGCAGCCCTAATTCAGTGTGGGATCGCTGTAATTGAAGTTCATCTTCTAAGAATGCGTTTGAGTGGGGGCATGTTTATCCTTAAATGCACATACTATGCAGTTAATTCACCTGTGGTAAGATGAAATAGAGCATTAAGCAGAGGTAACATGCTGGAATCATCTCCCTTCTGATTAGAGAGATAAGTGCCCTAATTCAGTATTCCTGAGTCTTGAGACAGGTCTGGATTCCTTTCCATGGAATAAAAAAAGAAAATATCAGAATGTTATATAAGTGCTAACTTAAAGCATTTTTATATTAATTTACTTAGGTACATACAGACATTACACTAGATATGAAACTTTTATGCTTCCTTTATTTTGTTTGAACCTAAACTCATTTACAAATAAAGTACAAGTAAAATCACAAAAAATAAAGTTCAGATTAGCCAGTGAATATAACAGATGGATTTTGCCATAAATAGCTCACTGCTCCACATGGCGGAGAAGGCAATGGCACCCCACTCCAATACTCTTGCCTGGAAAATCCCATGGACGGAGGAGTCTGGTAGGCTGCAGTCCATGGGGTCGCTAAGAGTCGGACACGACTGAGCGACTTCACTTTCACTTTTCACTTTCATGCATTAGAGAAGGAAATGGCAACCCACTCCAGTGTTCTTGCCTGGAGAATCCCAGGGATGGGGGAGCCTGGTGGGCTGCTGTCTGTGGGGTCACACAGAGTCTGACACAACTGAAGTGACTTAGCAGCAGCAGCTCCACATGGACCGAGGGCTGATGTTCCCCTGTTGCCCCGAGGTGCTGGTGCACAGGCGTCCCTCCTTGCTGGCCACTTGCCTCTGTCCACGTGGCCGTGGAACCTTTGCTCTGTCACAGCTCTCTGCCCTCCTTCACTTAGGTGTCACACACACACACCTCTGTGCTATTCTCATTAGCCTGTGACAAAACTGGACACTTATTTGAACATTCTTTGTCATGTGGTTTCATGGTGTTTAAGTCTCACATTGGTAAATTATTTAGTTTTAATGACATGAAAATATTCCTCTTATAAATTATCACTGCAAAGAGAAGTTGTCCTTTTTAACCAACAAAATCAAAATAAGTACACTGACAGGTGTGAGACACTTAGGGATGAACAATGTCGTCTTAGCATTGGGACATGCCAACCAGGGGGCTGTATGTGTAAGTGAACCCACTAAACTAAGAACTTTGATGTTATTGCAGGAGATGAGAGCACTAAAACTGTATGCCAATACTTGCTAAAGACTATCCAGATAATTCTGAATTTACCTGTGTTTACTTTTTAAATTATCAAATTAAAGTTTCTGTGAAGAACTCGGTCTCCCCAGAATCCACGTAAGGTCTCTCCAAGGCCTGAGATCCCAATTTAAGCAACGCTAATACATTGGGGAAAATACTAACCCAAAGGCCTGGATACAAGCTCCTTTGAATGTATGTGAGAAGAGGCACACTGTTTAGCCTCTGGGCATCAAATTCCAGGTTTGCTGGCCTTCTGGGTCTGATCTTCCTTCCTTGGTCCAAAGTCTTCGGCTTCAAGTTTCCAGAATTTTGTGTTGGGCTTATGCTTCAATCCATAGCCTCAGAAAGTAAGGTCCTGGCCAGAAGGGGACTGTGCGCTCCACAGGAGACCATGCTGGTTATAAAGGCTTCACTTGTTTTTCCTTACAGATTCTGACTCCCAGCACAGCCATGAAGTGATGCCTCTCCTCTACCCTCTCTTTGTCTACCTCCATCTCACCCTGATCCAGAACAGTCCGAAGAGCACAGTGGAAAGCTTTTACAGCCGCTTCCATGGAATGTTTCTGCAGAATGCCAGCCAGAAGGATGTTATCGAGCAGCTCCAGACCACTCAGACCATCCAGGACATCCTGTCTAACTTCCGGCTGCGAGCCTTCCTGGACAACAAATACGTGGTTCGTCTGCAGGAAGACAGCTACAACTACCTTCTCCGCTACCTCCAGAGTGACAACAACACCGCGCTGTGCAGGATCCTCGCCTGGCACATCCATCTGGACGTGCAGCCCGCCAAGAGGACAGACTACCAGCTCTACACCAGTGGTGGTTCCTTCCGAGGCGAGGGTGGCGGCCTGGAGCCCGCCGACATGCCAGCGCCCATCCTGCAGAATGAGGCCGCGCTGGAGCTCCTGCAGGAGAGCATCAAGCGCGTCAAGGACGGCCCCCCCTCCCTCACCACCATCTACTTCTATGCCTTCTACAACACAGAGCAGCTGCTGAACACTGCAGAGGTCTCCCCGGACAGCAAGCTGCTTGCAGCAGGCTTTGACAACTCCTGTATAAAACTGTGGAGTCTGCGTTCCAAGAAGTTAAAGTCTGAACCCCATCAAGTAGATGTGTCCCGCATCCACTTGGCTTGTGATTTCCTAGAGGAGGAGGTAGGCATATCGATTTTTCTTCCCTGCACCTGCCTTACTAATGTGCTTCGAGTATTCTTACCAAACATGACAGATCTTAGAGCAAATGGACTTCATTATATTCCTCATAATATAACTAATGCCAGACTAATGCCTAGTAACCTGTAACCAGTGAATTCCTGCTAATGGCCAACCTTGGCCAAGAGGGGAATGTTAATATGAGCTGAACATCATTAAGGAATGGTCAGTATGTATTACTACCTGAAATGTGGATACCATTGCTGAGCCTAAAGACCTTTAGCTATGTGTGTGAGTGTGCATGTGTACATATATAAGTAATCAGAAGTAGGTTTACTGGGTCAAAAGGTATATTGCTGTTTCCCAAGGGTAAACTAGGATGCTGTTTGTCTTTCCCCTCCCCCCAACCCTGGGTGCCCTTGGCCTTTCACAGCAGTGCAGTCCTCTGACTTCTCCCAGGGTGCCCTGTTTTCGTCCAGCAGTCTGTGTAATGATTTTGTTTGCTTTGATTGGGGGTGGTCATTGGAAAGGGCAGGCCTAGTGGCCTGAGTTTCAAGTCACTGAGAAGCACTGGTTCAGAAAAAGTGAGGGCAAAGGGAAATAGACATGGAACTTCACAGAGTTCACCTTGCCTGAGAGTGGTGCCTCAGAATTTGCAGGATGAATACCTTTGTCATATCACCATTGGAATTCAGGTAGCTCAGACTCAGCTTACTTTGGATAGAAAATTCTTTGCACTAGGTTGAAAGGTTAAGGGTTTTTTTAAAAAGTCACCCAAGTTAATTTCCAGTTGCTGATACGATGTCAAGAATATTGGATGTATAAAGTCAGCCTTTTTTACCTATTCCTGTTTTCTGAGTCATTTTCCAGTTAGCATGGCCTTTGAGTCTTTGCTTCTTGAAGCTGAGAGAGGAAAATTAGAGGAGTTTGTTATGATGAATAAAGAATCTAAATTCTGATGCACAAACTTTGATTTCTACAATCTGTAGTGCCTTCCAGAATACTTTTCATTGCATATTTGAATTATCAAGTTTCTTTTCATTGGGGACAGTTTTAGCTTCTTGGAGGCTCTTCACATGCAGTGAGGGATACTGCCCTCATCTACTCTGAATTTTCTGTTTAGAAAAATTATTTCTGCTGACCTTACTAGTTTTGATGATATGATACTGGTTTGGGGATTAGTCTAGGCATTAAAAAATAATATAAAGGAAGATAGCAAAGGCAGAAAGATAGCTGCAAAGATAGAAAGAACATTAGATTAAAATAAAAATTTTTAAGATCACCCCCAGCTACCACTGAATTTTATAATATGTGAATTTTATCTCATTTTTTAAAAAAGAGCAATAACCAAAATCTTCTGTGTAAGCATAAAATTACCCCCAATTCAGCTGGATTTACAGCACTGCCCTCAGCTTCTGCCGTTTGTACTGGAAGGTAATCTTGATTGGCCTCGGGAATCTGTTTGATGGCCCAGTACTGCTGCTTCTGTCACCCTGCTGCTGGCAGCCGCCTTGTGGTAGAGACAGGCGGAGTGGAGAGCAGGACTGCTCTCCCACTTTTTTTTTCATTTTATCAGTAATATTTTCTTTTCCACTTTATTTTTTTGGAGGCTGATTACTATGCAGTATTGTACTGGTTTTGTCATACATTAACATGAATCTGCCACAGGTGTACATGCGTTCCCCATCTTCAACCCCCCTCCCACCTTCCTCCCCATACCATCCCTCTGAGTCATCCCAGTGCACCAGCCCCGAGCACCCTGTCTCATGCATCGAACCTGGACTGGCAATCTGTTTCACATATGATAATATACATGTTTCAATGCCATTCTCCCAAATCATCCCACCCTCTCCCTCTCCCACAGAGTCCATAAGACTGTTCTATATATCTGTGTCTCTTTTGCTGTCTTGCATACAGGGTTATTGTTACCTTTTTTCTAAATTCCATATATATGCATTAGTATACAGTATTGCTGTTTTTCTTTCTGGCTTACTTCACTCTGTATAATAGGCTCCAGTTTCATCCACCTCATTAGAACTGATTCAAATGTATTGTTTTTAATGGCTGAGTAATACTCCATTGTGTATATGTACCACAGCTTTCTTGTCCATTTGTCTGCTGATGGACATCTAGGTTGCTTCCATGTCCTGGCTATTGTAAACAGTGCTGCAATGAACATTGGGGTACACGTGTCTCTTTCAATTCTGGTTTCCTCAGTGTGTATGCCCAGCAGTGGGATTGCTGGGTCATATGGCAGTTCTATTTCCAGTTTTTTCAGGAATCTCCACACTGTTCTCCATAGTAGCTGTACTAGTTTGCATTTCCACCAACAGTGTAAGAGGGTTCTCTTTTCTTCACACCCTCTCCAGCATTTATTGCTTGTAGACTTTTGGATCGCAGCCATTCTGACTGGCGTGAAATGGTACCTCATTGTGGTTTTGATTTGCATTTCTCTAATAATGAGTGATGTTGAGCATCTTTTCATGTGTTTGTTAGCCATCTGTATGTCTTCTTTAGAGAAATGTCTGTTTAGTTCTTTGGCCCATTTTTTTATTGGGTCATTTATTTTTCTGAAATTGAGCTGCAGGAGTTGCTTGTATATTTGTGAGATTAATTCTTTGTCCATTGCTTCGTTTGCTACTGTTTTCTCCCATTCTGAAGGCAGTCTTTTCACCTTGCTTATAGTTTCCTTTGTTGTGCAAAAGCCTTTAATTTTAATTAGGTCCCATTTGTTTATTTTTGCTTTTATTTCCAATATTCTGGGAGGTGGGGCATAGAGGATCCTGCTGTGATTTTATGTCGGAGAGTGTTTTGCCTTTGTTATGTCTCTAGGAGTTTTATAGTTTCTGGCCTTATGTTTAGATCTTTAATCCATTTTGAGTTTATTTTTGTGTATGGTGTTAGAAAGTGTTCTAGTTTTATTTTTTTACAAGTCGTTGACCAGTTTTCCCAGCACCATTTGTTAAAAAGATTGTCTTTTCTCCATTGTATATTCTTGCCTCCTTTGTCAAAGATAAGGTGTCCATAGGTGCATGGATTTATCTCTGGGCTTTCTATTTTGTTTTATTGATCTATATTTCTGTCTTTGTGCCAGTACCATACTGTCTTGATGACTGTGGCTTTATAGTAGAGCCTGAAGTCGGGGAGGTTGATTCCTCCAGTTCCATTCTTCTTTCTCAAGATTGCTTTGGCTATTCAAGGTTTTTTGTATTTCCATACAAATTGTGAAATTATTTGTTCTAGTTCTATGAAAAATACCGTTGGTAGCTTGATAGGGATTGCATTGAATCTATAGATTGCTTTGGGTAGTATACTCATATTCACTATATTGATTCTTCCGATCCATGAACACGGTATATTTCTCCCATCTATTTGTGTCCTCTTTGATTTCTTTCACCAGTGTTTTATAGTTTTCTATATATAGGTCTTTGGTTTCTTTAGGTAGATATATTCATAAGTATTTTATTCTTTTTGTTGCAATGGTGAATGGAATCGTTTCCTTAATTTCTCTTTCTGTTTTCTCATTGTTAGTGTAGAGGAATGTAGGGGATTTCTGTGTGTTGATTTTATATCCTGCAACTTTACTATATTCATTGATTAGCTCTAGTAATTTTCTGGTGGAGTCTTTAGGGTTTTCTATGTAGAGGATCATGTTATCTGCAAACAGTGAGAGTTTTACTTCTTCTTTTCCAGTCTGGATTCCTTTTATTTCTTTCTCTGCTCTGATTGCTGTGGCCAAAACTTCCAAAACTATGTTGAATAGTACTGGTGAGAGTGGGCACCCTTGTCTTGTTCCTGACTTTAGGGGATATGCTCTCAATTTTTCACCATTGAGGATAATGTTTGCTGTGGGTTTGTCATATATAGGTTTTATTATGTTGAGATATGTTCCTTTTATTCCTGCTTTCTGGAGGGTTTTTATCATAAATGGATGTTGAATTTTGTCAAAAACTTCTCTGCTTCTATTGAGATAATAATATGGTTTTTATTTTTCAGTTTGTTAATGTGTTGTATTACATTAATTGATTTGCAGATATTATATTCCTGGGATAAAGCCCACTTGGTCATGATGTATGATCTTTTTAATGTGTTGTTTGGATTCTGTTTGCTAGAATTTTGTTAAGGATTTTTGCATCTATGTTCATCAGTGATATTGGCCTGTGGTTTTCTTTTTTTGTGACATCTTTGTCAGGTTTTGGTATTAGGGTGATGGTGGCCTCATTGAATGAGTTTGGAAGTTTACCTTCCTCTGTGATTTTCTGGAAGAGTTTGAGTAGGATAGGTGTTAGCTCTTCTCTGAATTTTTGGTAGAATTCAGCTGTGAAGCCGTCTGGTCCTGGGCTTTTGTTCGCTGGAATATTTCTGATTACAGTTTCCATTCTCTCCCACTTTGCGCCATACCGGACAACGGAGAGAGCTTGTCGATTGTCAGTTGCATATTTTTAATATTTATGCAGCATGATAAAACCACAGGACCAAAAAGGAGAACTTGCCCTCCTTTCCAGTTATGTGGATAGGACACCAGCCTCCCTGCAACCTCAGCCCAGCAGTGCAGCTCCTGTGTTCAGTTCATTTAATGTCTGGTCATTCTGCCCCAACCTGGTCATCTTTAAGTTTGAAAAGTAAAGTCAGTGTTGTCAATAATACTCAGTTCTGTAGTTTGTGTACCAGACTGTCATAGATCTATGCTAGCCAATAGGAATATAGTGTGAGCCGTATGTGTAATTTAAGTTTTTCTAGTCATCACATTAAAAAGGTAAGAAGTAGTTGGTATTAATTTTAATAATGTATTTTCAATTCATTGTAGCCAAAATATTATCATTCTGCATATAAGCAATATTTTCAAAATTTTAATGAAATCTGTTACATTCTGCCTTTTTGTCTTAAGCCTTGGAAACCGTTGTGTATTTACACATATAGCACATGTCCATTTACACTGCCCAGCAGCCACCTTTTCTCTCCTCCATCAGGCTGCTGTCTGCTCACACAGTAGCAGTGTCTCACCTGCTTCCAGGTGTTACCCACTCCCAAGCCCAGCCATATTTAATTTCTTTCGGCTCCATTGGTAGCTTATTGGAGACAACCCAAGGCGTGTTCAGATCCCAGAGCACCCTGACCTAGGACTCACTGCGCTGTAACGAGGGCACTGGGGACACACTAGTCCAGAAGCAGACTCAGGGCTCCTTGGTCTAAGGCAGCATCAGCAGACTGTAGTATTCAAAGAGCTGTTTTTTCTTGTTCTTTTAAAATTTCTATTTTAAGCATATCTTATAATGTATATAATACAGTTTATTATTACATGAATGTATTTTACAAATTAAAAATTCATATTTGGGATGCATCTGGGGTAGAATTTACTGTGGTGGGGGGCGGGGTTAGACAGTTGTAGAACATTTGGGGTGTTGTCCTATTAGCGTGGGAGGGATGGGAGGGGTCTGTGTGGTCAGGCTTGGGTGACCCATTGCTTGTTTCAGGGTTTCAGCTCAACTGCACTGAGGCCATTGTGGGGCTGGCTGAGCCACAGAAGAAAATGTGTCCAAACTATTTTAAGCTGTGGTCCTGGCAGGGAGTTGATAGGGCTAGCCTGCAGGACTATTCTCGTTTCCTGATTTCTTGGTTTATAGAGTCAACAGGCACTTTACACAGGCTCAGGACAGTCATGGGGCCCCTGAGAAGTCCACCTGCCTCCCAGTGCATCCTCCTGTCTCTGCCCCTGAGCACTCAGAGGCAGGACCCACTGCCAGGACTTCCTGCTCCAAACGAAGACGTCTTACGCCTCAATAAACTCTCTGGTGTAGAGCAGTGAGTCATTCCTGAAATTTTAAAATATTATTGTAACCTCTTTGGAAAGGAAAATTACTAATATTCTTGGTAATGCTCAGTAGAACCTTAAGCTCCCAAATGCTTATGTGTTTTCAATGTTGATTATCTGGAATAGCCATTTTGAATATCCATGAACATCAATGTTTATTTTCTCATTTCTCAAAAATGTATACGTTGGAGGCATTCGTAAAAGGATGGCTTTTTTCTGTACAAAGGCTCACAAAGGTATTTATTTCTAAGCCAGCAAGGCCCATTTGGTTCAGGAAGCTTCATCTTAACTCTATTCCTCCAGTGTATAACTGAAACTCATTTGACTTTATGAATTCCAGGATTGAGATAGTTGCAGTTGTAAGGAGCTTGTCTGCGAGAGAATGAAAAGAAAGTAGATTTGAACCCACAGAATATGCTTGGGCGTGTGTCAGGGCCCCCCCCCCCCAGCCCCTGCCCCTTTTACCAGGAGTTGTCTTTCTTATCCCCACACATAGGGGTTTATTTCCAGGAATCACAAGAGTCACTTGACTCTGAGAGGAATTCTGAATCCTTGCCTCCTTTTTTACTTTGGGGAAATATTTGAGCCCATCCAGAAGGTCACGGTTTCAAAACTGTTCTTTTTTTTGGGTACCAACCGTTCATGTCTGGTTACAGGGCATGGGTGTAAGTTACTGATGACTGCACTTTCCTGGCCCACAGTTATTTCTGTGATATGTCCAGGTTTTATTTTTGGCTAAATTCCCACAGTGGTTCTGTATGCATCTTGAAGTGAAGCCACATCTGCCTCCATCATTGACCCCAGCTCTGGGGGTGATTTTTCTTGACTAGAAACAGGGAGCACTGTGGCCTACAAAGCAGTCAAGACTGACAGGGGAAGACATGCCTGTAGAATAAAAGAATCTAAGAACATAAAATCAAAAATAAATTTTTTCGAGTGATTGACTTTTGAAGTCTGTCCTTAGCATAAGAGAAAGGTCCACGGTCATTACTCTGCAGTAGTAGCCTCGCTATAGTGTTAGCTGCAAGGTGAATTTAAAGAAAGCAAGTTTGTAAGTTGTAGGAGACTTTTCATTTAGTTCTGCAATTACAAGGCGCTATCCTGGGGTCGCCCTGAAGGACAGAGCCATTTACTGGGTAGATGCTATTTCCCAAGCAGGTCTCTTTGTTTCTGGACATTTTGTTTTCCATGGCAGACCGCTAAACTCTCTTCTCTTGTGTGTGTCCCCACTACCCCCAGGATGACGAGGACGACAACTTAGGCACAGAGATGAAGGTCCTGCGGGGACACTGTGGGCCAGTGTACAGCACCAGGTTCCTCGCGGACAGCTCGGGGCTGCTCTCCTGCTCTGAAGACATGTCCATCAGGTACTGGGACCTGGGCAGCTTCACCAACACCGTGCTGTACCAGGGCCACGCCTACCCCGTGTGGGACCTGGACATCAGCCCACACAGCCTGTACTTCGCCAGCGCGTCCCACGACCGCACGGCCCGGCTGTGGTCATTTGATCGGACGTACCCGCTGCGAATCTACGCCGGGCACCTGGCAGACGTGGACTGCGTCAAGTTCCACCCCAATTCAAACTACTTAGCCACGGGCTCAACCGACAAGACGGTGCGGCTGTGGAGCACTCAGCAGGGGAACTCCGTGAGGCTCTTCACGGGCCACCGCGGCCCTGTGCTCTCCCTGGCTTTTTCCCCCAACGGTAAGTACCTGGCATCAGCAGGCGAGGACCAGCGGCTGAAGCTGTGGGACTTGGCATCCGGGACCCTCTACAAAGAGCTGCGGGGCCACACGGACAACATCACCAGCCTCACCTTCAGCCCAGACAGCAGCCTGGTCGCGTCAGCGTCCATGGACAACTCCGTGCGTGTCTGGGACATCAGAAGCTCACACTGTAGCACACCTGCCGATGGCTCATCCAGCGAGCTCGTGGGCGTCTACACCGGCCAGATGAGCAATGTGCTGAGCGTGCAGTTCATGGCCTGCAACCTCCTGCTGGTGACTGGAATCACACAAGAAAATCAGGAACATTGATTTGGATCTTTGATATGACAAACTGGGGCGTGCGAAGGGCTCCAGACGGCAAGTCTTAGGACAGACAGATGGAATCACTGACAGACTGTGAAAGACTCCCCGTGTCCTCCCTTGCCCTGCAGATGTCCTGAAACCACCACTCGACTTAGCCCCGAAGTGTGGAAGGATAGGGGCAGGAAGGGTGGTGATGGGGAGCAAATGTGAGATAGGAATCACGGAGATTCCACTGTGTCCTCGTGTGGCCCTCCCTATCTCTGGCGCCAAGGTGCCCTTGCCTCGCTGGGGCTGCACTTGACCTGAGGATGTTTGCCAGGCACCCTCCCTGGGAGCAGTGCCGCAGGGTCACTGGGTGGAAGGGACTCTATCCAGGTAGGAAAGTGGGAGTGAGAATTAGGAAAGGGGGCAGGGTCATCCTGGCAAATGTCTTTCCTTTTCTGTGATTACAGAGAACCAGGATTTTTTATTATTGTTATTATAATTATTACTGAGAAGAGGAAACCTAGCACTGGCAGAGGGGGCCTTCTCTGCTCTCATCTTTCAGGTTTTACTCCTGGCACTGGCTGTGATACTTGGAATTTTGAGGTTCAGGGAATTCAGAGAACTTGGTCATACAGTGTATTGGGAGAAAGGGAAAATTCCTGGGTGACAGTTGGATCACTCCAGCTGACATGTTTCTAGAAGTGGGTGGGCACATTTGACTGAGAAAGTCTTGGGCTCTTGCAGCAATGGTGGGAAAGAAAGATTCTTTTTGTGGCTGCACTTCTGTTAACAATTCTCTCCCCCGAAAGGACGGATTGTGGTAAAGAAATGAAAGTAATTAGAAGTGGAAAGTCTAAAAGTGAAAGAATTAAAAAATGTTGAATTTCCAAATGATTCCGAGGTGTGGCTTTTCCAGCATCTTTTCCTCCTGAGATCATCCCTCCCACCTGCTTTGCAATAGCAGTTTAATAAACAGTCTGTGAAAAGGATTAAATATTTCTGTTTTCTGAAAAGAGTTATTTTGTATTTTGTTTTCTATTAAAATGTGTTTAGTTTCCAAAAAACAGTGTTGGCATCTCTTTTAACAGGCGGGTGTGTGGGCCGTTCTGGAAGGCACAGGTCACCTGTCTTTGGAGTGACAGCCAGTTGTGCAGACTGGACTCCCCAGCTGCCCTCCTGTCTCCCCTTGTATTCTGTTCAGCTGGCCTCAAATTGTGTTTCTTCTTGGCATTCACAGGGATTATTGAAAGCATTTAACACTTTTTTACACATCCAAGCTTGCCAGTTGCTGACCAGAGATGACATATATTTTTTTATCTGTAGTTATTTGGTGAGATCCTATTTGCGTTTTCTTTAAAGACCCCATGATAAAATCCCTAAGGGGCATTACAAATGATGTCATTTAACTAACTCCAACCATTTATTGTACCATTTCAGGTAAAGGACTTATTTAAAGATGTAAATGATGTGTGAAATTTTTTAATGTACTTTTAAAACATAATTTTCTGACAAGGACACTAGAATTCTATGCCCAGAAAGTTTTTTTTTAACTTGAGCCTAAAATACTAATTAACAGGAAATGTTTCTTATTCATAAAAACTCATGTATTTGAGACATTGTAAGAAATCTTTGGCAACTTAGCCAGACAGCATCACCTTCCACATGGTCTACTGGTAAAGCCTGGGATTCAAATGTGTTCTTATCTATAATAAATGAGCTCTTAGATTGTGTGGTATATTGCTAGAAACCATGAATTCCTAAATTGAGCTGAATCATTCTCAGAAGTGAAAATATCACTGATTTTAGGTTTCATGTTTGTTTTTTAATGCAGAATTTCTTTGATTAAACACATAAATGCCTTAGTTTGCCTTCATACTACGGATCTCATACACACTGTGATTTCATGTCAGGCTCTTAATGATCTGCATCTTTGGCCCTTTTCTTTTCTGGATTAATTTTAATGTGAACTAATTTAACTTTATAGAATGCCCCTCACTATTTTCCCAGAATCTTAGAAATATTGTAAGGGTCTGTATGTGTCCTTATGTCCACAAGCTGCCTAAGAACATGGTTACACTCAATTCTTTAGGTTCCTTTCTTGTATTATCTTCAGAGCAATCCTGTGAGGCAGATAGGACTAGAGATATTACCAGTTTGTAGATGAAATACTAAGATACCTGGAAGAACTGTTTTATCTATCTGTACCCAACACGGAATAGTCACGTCTCAGATGTATTATAGAGAGGGTCTATATTTCAAATCTTCAAGTTCTAGATAAAGGATATAGCCCTGAAGATAGAAAAACTTAAAAATCTCTGGAAAGGAAACATAAATTATTTAAAAGGCATGTATATAGTGCCTTCTATCTGCCAGAAACTCCAATTACTTTATGAAAATTAATTTATCTCCATAACATCCCTGTAAGTTAAGTGCCATTTTTATCCTCATTTTACAGATGAAGACTGAGGCACTGAAGGGTTAAGTCACGTGGCAAGGGTCATCGGTTACAGCTAATAACTGATGAGATCAGAATCTGAACTAGGCAGTCTGGCTCAGGGTCCATGCTTCTTGCAGTTTCCCTTCCTCCCCACAGAACCAGGTAAAGCGTGGCCTGAGGTCTGTAGTAACAATGTTTCTGGCAATAGTTAAAAGACTCATGCTTCTCTGTCAGGTCAACAATAAGCAGGATCAAGAACTGGCAGTAAGAAAAAACATATACATGAAAGACACCTGAGAATATTAAGTTACTTTAAAACACAATGATAAATCTTTGCGAAGTGTGTAAGGTGGGGGGAAAAAACAGCTGAAATTTCTTAGAAAAATCTCTGTAATTTAGCAATAGACTGGCCAAAAGAGCAAAAATTAGGATGAAGGAATGAGACATAAAACAGAAAACAATTTAAAATTATGTTCAAGATCCAGCTTCTAAGGATATCTATGATTACTAGTTATTCATTTGTTTTATGCCTGTATTTAAAATGTCTTGGTTGTATTTAAAAAAAAAAAAAACTTGCATATGTAGGCTTCTGATTTTGCTATTGCCCAGATTGGTATTAAGTATATGAATTAAAAGATAAGTCTGTACTTCAAGTCGTCTTTCAGTTGCATGTTTTAGAAGAGTGTTGGTTGTATCTCTGCCCGACTTACACCAAGACTCCAAACTGTTGTCACTACATAGCAGCCAGATGACTCAAACTGCTTTGTGGGGAACAGAAAATCTTCACTGTGGAGCTTAAAGAATGCAGACATTCCTTGTCAGTTTCACCCACTGAAGGACACTTTGGATCAGTCAGTTCAGTTGCTCAGTCATGTCCAACTCTTTGTGAGCCCATGAACTGCAGCACACCAGGCCTCCCTGTCCATCACCAACTCCCAGAGTCCACCCAAACCCATGTGCATCGAGTCGGTGATGCCATCCAGCCATCTCATCCTCTGTCGTCCCCTTCTCCTCCTGCCCCCAATCCCTCCCAGCATCAGGGTCTTTTCCAATGAGTCAGCTCTTCGCATTAGGTGGCCAAAGTATTGGAGTTTCAGCTTCAGCATCAGTCCTTCCAATGAACACCCAGGACTGGTCTCCTTTAGGATGGACTGGTTGGATCTCCTGGCAGTACAAGGGACTCTCAAGAGTCTTCTCCAACACCACAGTTCAAAAGCATCAATTCTTCAGCACTCAGCTTTCTTTATAGTCCAACTCTCACATCCATACATGACCACTGGAAAAACCATAACCTTGACTAGATGGACCTTTGTTGGCAAAGTAATGTCTCTGCTTTTTAATATGCTGTCTAACTTCCCTGGTGGCTCAGACAGTAAAGCGTCTGTCTACAATGTGGGAGACCCGGGTTCGAGCCCTGGGTTGGGAAGATCCCCTGAAGAAGGAAATGGCAATCCACTCCAGTACTATTGCCTGGAAAATCCCATGGACAGAGGAGCCTGGTAGGCTACAGTCCATGGGGTCGCAAAGAGTCGGACACGACTGAGCAACTTCACTTTCTTTCACTTTAATATGCTGTTTAGGTTGGTCATAACTTTACTTCCAAGGAGTAAGCGTCTTTTAATTTCATGCCTGCAGTCACCATCTGCAGTCATTTTGGAGCCCAAAAATACAAAGTCTGCCACTGTTTCCAGTTTCCCCACCTATTTGCCATGAAGTGATGGGACCAGATGCCATGATCTTCGTTTTCTGAATGTTGAGCTTTAAGCCAACTTTTTCACTCTCCACTTTCACTTTCATCAAGAGGCTCTTTAGTTCTTCTTCACTTTCTGCCATAAGGGTGGTGTCATCTGCATATCTGAGGTTATTGATACTTCTGGCAATCTTGATTCCAGCTTGTGCTTCTTCCAGCCCAGCATTTCTCATGATGTACTCTGCATAGAAGTTATATAAACAGGGTGACAATAGACAGCCCTGACGTACTCCTTTTCCTATTTGGATCCGGTCTGTTGTTCCATGTCCAGTTGTAACTGTTGCTTCCTGACCTGCATACTGGTTTCTCAAGAGCCAGGTCAGGTGGTCTGGTATTCCCATCTCTTTCAGAATTTTCCAGTTTATTGTGGTCCACACAGTCAAAGGCTTTGGCATAGTCAATAAAGCAAAAATAGATGTTTTTCTGGAACTCTCTTGCTTTTTCAATACTTTGGATACTCCCCTGTGAGTGACTGAAATTCAAAAAAAATTACCCTAATGTGTCTGTTATGATCAAATGTGTTAGTGGGTGGAAATAAAACGGATACTGTCCCTGGCGTGAATTTAGAGAAGGGGGCAGGTATTAATCAAATGATAGCCAGAAACGTAATTTCAATCTGTAGTGCATGCTGTACTATACTATGGATGCTATGGAAGAGTATACCCAGGGATCTGAAGAAGTAGTTCAGCTCAGACCTGGACAGTGGCTGGGAGTTAGCCAGGTGGAGTTCAAGAGGGAACCCACTACACCAAGGAGTCCAGCAGGGCTGAGGCAGTGTAACAAGCCCACACATAACTGGCACAGCTTTGGGCACCATCAGGAGTTCAGCTTTTATCCCTGGTGTGGTGGGAGCCACTGCAGGATATAAAAGTTTCCCTCTTGATATCACTGGCAACAGGAGGCATACAGACATCACGTATACAACTGGAATTCAATGTCTGGGTAACTAGGCATCATTCACTGAACCCAAAATGCCAGGCACTGCAGGGCACCGCTGAGAGATGGAAGCCATCTGCCCTACCAAGTGGCCCCTGGGGCAATGAACTGAGAGCAGCCTCCAACCAAGAGCCAGTGAGGACCTAACTCTGCCAACAGCCACACAGTTGAGCTTGGGTGCAGACTCTGCCTGGCCAAACCTTCAAATAAGACTGCTCCTGGCTGACCTGGAGGCAGAGGCATTGCATAAGTGTACAGATTCCCAACCCACACTGGAGTTTGGGATGGTTTCTTGTGTAGCAGTAGATAACCAGCCCATCTGTCCCACTCCACAGTCCACTCTCTCAACTAGTACAGTACAGACAATGACAGAATTACTGATTTAAAAAGTGATCACTGGCAGGCACAAGGAACACAGAACAGAGGGCCCAACGAAGTTCACTGCAGTTGTGCAGGGGAGAGAGGCAGACGGCTGGGGCCAGAGTGGCCACAGAAGACATGGAGAGAAGAGGATACATGCACTGAGTGCTTCAGAGTGGGATTTGGCTGGACTCTGTCCTGGATGGGATGGGAGGAAAGAAGAAAGGATATGTGGCTGATCCCTGTGGTTCTGGTGGCTAGTGTTGCCACCCACTGTGATGAAACTACTAGAGGAAGAAGAGTTTCAAGGAAAAGATAGTTTGCACCTCTTAGGTTTGAGGTGCTTATGAGAGAACCAAGTGAAGATGTCAGACTGGCCTTTGGAGAGGGACAGATGACTGTGCTCAGGAGAGGTCGAGCCTGAGAGGCTAGTTCAGAGGTTGTCTTCATTACAGTGCTTTCTGCCACTTGGAACAGAAACAGGACTCCAAGTGGCTTTTAAAATAAGGAATCTTATTCATTCATATAACAAAGTGGAGAGGTCAGGTATCTCATGTGCATCTCACTAAGGATTCTGCTCTGTCTGTAATTCCACTGCTCTTCTTGGCTGCCTTCATCACAGGCTGGCTTTCCTCAAGGTTATGAGAGGGCTACTGACAGCAGGCTCATCAATGTCCCGTGGGCATGTGACCTTACTTTGTAGATCTGACATCAAACCTCCAATTTAAATTAGGCCTGCTAATCACTGAGCCAGGCCTTGACACAGGCAAGAATCCTTGACATGTAGTTGGAAAGTTTGGAAATAGATGTGGTGGCCAAGAATACTCAGGAGGCAATCAGGGCTTAAAACGTGAAGTTCTTGACATTTATAGGTCAGAAAGGAGTTACAGCCAACAAAGGAAGAAAAACAGGCGTGGGCTTTTCCTCCAGAAACCTAGAGGAGAAAATGCTTCAAAATCAGAGTGGTCAGCTTACTACCAAGAATTCAAATGAGATAAGGATTCGAGAATATCCATTAGATTTGAGGGGTGGGGGCGGAGCACTAAAAGTTATGATTGAATAATGAATTAGAGCATTGAAACTGCTCGAAAAGTTAAAAGCTAATAGGAAGCAAATATGAACACTGTGAAGGTGACACAAAAGGGAAGAAGGACAGAACTGGACCACAGTGCTGAGACAACTGGCTATCCACAGGGGAAAAATTAAAATTAGACCCCTACCTCACTACATGTGAAAATCAATTTGAGGTAAGTGAAAACCTAAATGTGAAAGGCAGAAACACAAAGCATTTAAAAGAATATCCTCATGACTTTGAGACAGGAAAGAAGAAAAGGATTGATTAAGTTTAAAAACATCCATTCATCAAAAGAACCACAAAAAGAAATAATGGCCAGGGTATGAATGGGAGCTGGTACCTGTAACGCGGGAGGGACAGAGACAAAAGTCTAGGGCTGTACTTTGCAGTAGAACCAGCTGTGGGGCTGGGAATGTGCTCTGGTTCTGTCCTGTGGAACGTTCTGTGAGGCTGGGAATGTTATCCTGTTCTCTACTGTCCAGTAGGGTAGCTAGTAGCACGTTGCAGCATTTGAAATAGTGAGAGTGTAACTGAGGATGTGATTTTTTTTTAATTTAATGGATTTAACCTCTTGAGACTATCTGGCTAACATATTAGTCTGCAGAATTCTAAATTACGAAGAAATCGTGTAAACCAGTGAGAAAAAAAGCCTACAGTCAATGGGGAAGAAAAGCAAAAGTCTTAAAGAGAAACACTTCAGAAAAGAAACTCAATTGGTCGGTAAACAAATTTAAAATTATTAATCCTTGTATTACTCAGGAAAATGCAATTTAAAACAGTGAGAGTCTATTATAGACACATCAGACTAACAACACCATAAAAGCTCAACAGTGCTAAGTGTTGGTGTTTTGGACCCTCCTAACACAGGTTGGGAATGGATATTCCTGACGTCTTTCAGACACGGTCTGGAATCACACAGCGAAGCTGGAGAAAGGCAGACTCTGCCATCACCTATCATCCCACCGCTGTCTGGACTGCAGGCTCACACTGCCCAGGAGTGGACCCTGAAACTCACACAACAGTGTTCTCCATTCCCCAGAGCTGAAAACAAACTCAGTGCTCCTGAGGAGAAAGGAAACGTTCATTATTGAGTAGTCACATGGTGATAAACTGCAACAGGAAAACCCGACAGAGCTACAGGCAAGGAAGTGGATGCCCCTCACAGTGCTGAGTGAAGAGAAAGAGAGTCCTCAGAATGTATCCATGTACACAGAGTTCAAATCTCACAGAACGAACCATAGTATTTTCTAATATGTGTTCAAAGACAAACTGTAAGAGGGCTGGAGTCCAGGTCAGAAGGGGCCACCAGCGTGCCGGGCGTGACTTAGGTAGCGGTGGCCCCCGCGGGCACTTGAGAACTGTCGCTTATGTGTTATGTGGCGCAGCTAAGCCTTATTTCCATTATGTTTAAAACATTTCCAAAGGAGTAAAAAGTTGAGGTGAGAGTGCAGGGTGGAGCTAGTGCAGGAGACGTCTTAAAAGGGGCAGAAACAGACGTGTGAAAGCAGACAGAATTCGTTTGCCTGCTTTTTTGTTTTTGTTGATTTTAATGAAAGTTCCCAAAGCAAGGCTTTTAAACTTTTAGACTTCAACCTGCAGGAAAAAAATACGTTTTATACTGTGACAGAGAACGCATAGATACAGGGTTTCATTGAACCTAAGACTCCATTGATTACGAGGCATTTTTAAACTCTCATCAAATGATGAACTATGCTTTATCACTGTTTGTAAGTTTTATTTTATGTTTATTTGATGCTTTTGAACTGTTGTGTTGGAGAAGACACTTGAGAGTCCCTTGGACTGCAAGGAGATCCAACCAGTCAATCCTATAGGAAATCAGTCCTGAATATTCACTGGAAGGACTGATGCTGAAACTGAAACTCCAATACTTTGGCCACCTGATGTGAAGAACTGACTCATTGGTGGGACCCTGATGGTGGGAAAGATTGAAGGCAGGAGGAGAAGGATGAAATGGCTGGATGATATCACTGACTCGAAGGACATGAGTTTGAGCAGGCTCTAGGAGTTGGTGATGGACAGGGAGGCCTGGTGGGCTGCAGTCCATGGGGTTGCAAAGAGTCAGACACGACTGAGCAACTGAGCTGAATTGAACTGATGTTTATTTGAAGCACTTTCAGACTTATACAGTCTTTGAAGTGAAATATATTGGTATCAGTTTTCCTAAAGCTTCCTCACCATGAGTCCCAACTTTCTGAGTCAATCATCAGTGTCTAAGTTTGCCCCTCTTTGACCTCAAATACACCTTAGATGGAACATCTCAGAAAACGGCAGAGTCTTGTCTCTAGGATTTCATCCCAGGCCATCAATACCCATCTAGCAAGGCTTGATGTTGGCACCTTCTTTATCTTGGTGTCAATAGAAGCTTTCTGAAAGCAAACAGGCTTCTTATTCCTTCCTAAATCATCCTTAAATATTTTGCTGGCAGAACTAACGAGTGACTGCAGCGTTGAGGGCCTGGCACCTGGACTAACAAACCACTTCACACGTCACAACTGCTACCTGGCCAAGGGCAGGTACGTTGCCATCCAGTTGTGAGACCCATCCTCTCCTGATTCCAGAAATGTCCAAAAGTGTGTTTTGTAAATTCCATTGTAGACTCAAAAGAATACAGCACATAGAAAACCATTTCCATGTGTGATGTGCTGTGAGATATTAACTTTAATACTGGTCACAACACGTGCATTAAGTTCATGGCCCACAAGGGGCTTCCCTGGTGGCCCACTGGTTGCGAGTTCGATCCCTAGCTGGGGAACTAAGACCTCACAAGCCATGCAGCAACCCCACCAAAGACGTTCACAGCCCCTGAGTGGGGCCATCACAGGCAAATGGGTCAGTGCTGTCTAGGCCTCCTGAATGCTGGCAAGAGAAGCCCAGAGTGGAGAGAGGTGAGCAAGAGGCACGTCGCTGGCAGAGAGAAGCTTGGCAGCAGGAGTCAAGGAAAAGAAAGGGCAAGGGAGGCAGGCTGTAGATTAAAGAATGAGCTTCAGGACCCACATAGGTTTAATCACTGGGATTATTATTAAAACTGTATTAGGTTTTGTTCACATCATTCAGCTTTGATGATCGATATGTTTCCCAGAGCAAGTGACTTTTAGCCTCTCTGAACTTGAGACTATTTTTTTCAAAATATGAAGGAAAAAATAAGAGAACTAGAGAGTTGCCCTGATGCTGACATCTTGTCTGGGACAGCCCCAGTGACCCTGCTGCCCTCAGCCTGGACTTGAGCCCCCTGTAACCTCTCCACACTGCTTCCCTCTGGCTTCCATGAGAAGCAGTGCCCTTCTGAGACCCCTGAGGTGCCTTGGCAGCCACAGGGCATCCCTTCCTGGCCTCACCTGACTCTGCTCTGCTCTGAGCTATACTGGGATGCTTTTGGACTTATTCTCACACGGTCTTATGTTCTGATAACATAGTTCTTAAGAGTCAGTGGTTGCAGGCGTGCTTAGTCATGTTCGATTCTTTGCAACCCCATGGACTATAGCCTACCAGGCTCCTCTGTCCATGGGGATTCTCCAGGCAAGAATACTGGAGTGTGTTGCTGTGCCCTCCTCCAGGGGATCTTCTCAACGCAGGGATTGAACCTGAGTCTCCTGTGTCTCCTGCATTGGCAGGTGAATTCTTTACCACTGCGCAATTGGCTCGCTCCTTTTTGAAGGTCCTGGACAGCTTCCCTTACTCCCCCCATCCTTTCATCTTCTTGGTGAAATGCAAAGAGTGAACCCTTTGAGGAGATGAAAGGTGGTTCTTCTCTGTGGAGCCCCACAGTGCAGCAGCAGGACTGGGCCTTAGGTTGTAAGCAATGTTCAAAGCAAAGCTATGGTAAATAAGAAACTCTTTGGGGCAATGCTGTGGTAACTGAGACATTTGGAGGTGGGAGGGGAGAGGGGAGTAGATAAAAAAGAAGGGAGCAGGATCATAATAAAAGGTACCACTTATAGACTATACTCTGTGTGCCAGGCGTCAGGCTGGATACCAGAGACTCTGTGATAAATCAGATGAGCTGGCACAGGACTGGCACTTCCGTCTTCCAGACCAGAGAGGCCATGGTCTCAGCAGGCACTCAGACAGCACTGAGCTTAAATGTTTGCTGACGGGTGGAATGTCAGCACCGTAAAATCCATCTGCTTCTCAGACGTGTGCACAACAGCCCACGAAATTCCTGTGAGCCGTGATGCTGCAGATCTGACCTCTTATCAAAAACAAATACCTAAAATACTTCCAGAAGGTCAGCAGGGGTGATGCAGCACAGGGCACTGTCTACTGGTGTGGTATCCTGCAAGTTCAAAGAGAAGAATGTTAAGTGTGTCCAGGAATTTTAAGATAATGTAAAAAAAAATGTATTACACTTAAACCTACATCAACTAAGCCTTTTCAATATTTGTGGGTGGTGCCCACCTCTAGAAGAGGTTACCAAGACTGTGTCATGTAGGGTAACTATTTCACACTTCCAGATTTGCTTAACTAGTACCTCGATCTTTCAGTTAACAGAGAGGTCAGATGTGTGACTAGGTACTCAGATACCTGAAATGTTGGCATGTAGGTTGAACACTAACAGCATTTCCTAAGCCTTCCTGGTAACTTGTTTAGTGGGGGTTTTTTGTACCCAGGCATTTAAGCAGTTCCAAAGAACTTAAATGCCCTGCTGCTGCTGCTGCTGCTAAGTCACTTCAGTCTGTCCGACTCTGTGTGATCCCATAGACGTCAGCCCACCAGGCTCCCCTATCCCTGGGATTCTCCAGGAAAGAACACTGGAGTGGGTTGCCATTTCCTTCTCCAATGTATGAGAGTGAAAAAGTGAAAGTGAAGTGGCTCAGTCATGTCCAACTCTTAGCGACCCCGTGGACTGCAGCCCACCAGGCTCCTCCACCCATGGGATTTTCCAGGCAAGAGTCCTGGAGTGGGGTGCCATTGCCTTCTCCGTGAATGCCCTAGATCTAGCCTATTAAGTAAAAACAAATTTCTTCTGCAGGTCAGTTGATTTAAAACAATGCTCAAAATTGAATTTGGTGACAAATTTCAACACTTTGTCTAAAACTTAACTCATTTTTTTTTCATGTTATACGTTCTCTGACCTGATGATCTGGTCCCATACAAAAGCAGAAAATTGGCAAACTATTTTTCTTAATATTTCATTTACTGCTTTAAGACCACAGAGATGTAGGTCATGTGTTTCTACCATTTTATGTGCCTGACCCAACCTGTGCATATGCGGGTCAGGAAGCAACAGTTAGAACTGGACATGGAACAACAGACTGGTTCCAAATAGGAAAAGGAGTTCGTCAAGGCTGTATATTGTCACCCTGCTTATGTAACTTATATACAGAGTACATCATGAGGAAAGCTGGGCTGGAAGAAGCACAAGCTGGAATCAAGACTGCCAGGAGAAATATCAATAACCTCAGATATGCAGATGACACCACCCTTGTGGCAGAAAGTGAAGAGGAACTAAAAAGCCTCTTGATGAAAATGAAAGTGGAGAGTGAAAAAGTTGGCTTAAATCTCAACATTCAGAAAACGAAGATCATGGCATCTGGTCCCATTACTTCAAGGGAAATAGATGGGGAAACAGTGGAAACAGTATCAGACTTTATTTTTTGGGACTCCAAAATCACTGCAGATGGTGACTGCAGCCATGAAATTAAAAGACGCTTACTCCTTGGAAGGAAAGTTATGACCAACCTAGACAGCATATTCAAAAGCTGAGACATTACTTTGCCAACAAAGGTCCATCTAGTCAAGGCTATGGTTTTTCCTGTGGTCATGTATGGATGTGAGAGTTGCACTGTGAAGAAGGCTGAGCACTGAAGAATTGATGCTTTTGAACTGTGGTGTTGGAGAAGACTCTTGAGAGTCCCTTGGACTGTAAGGAGATCCAACCAGTCCATTCTGAAGGAGATCAGCCCTGGGATTTCTTTGGAAGGAATGATGCTAAAGCTGAAACTCCAGTACTTTGGCCATCTCATGCAAAGCATTGACTCATTGGAAAAGATTCTGATGCTGGGAGGGATTGGGGGCAGGAGGAGAAGGGGACAACAGAGGATGAGATGGCTGGATGGCATCACTGACTCGATGGACATGAGTCTGAGTGAACTCTGGGAGTTGGTGATGGACAGGGAGGCCTGGTGTGCTGCGATTCATGGGGTCACAAAGAATCGGACACGACTGAGCGATTGAACTGAACTGAACTGAAATGACCCAACCTGTGAGAAGGCAACCAACCCTTCTAGGCATATACAACATGTAGTGCTGATGTCAAGCTGGTCCAGCTGGACAAGCAAGCAGTGGCCAGCATGCTGGAGCTGTGATAAGACACAAAGATAATCTCCATAAAGATTCAGGAGCTCACCTATCAGGTCAGGGGCCTGCTGGGACACATGTGCAAAGTGAAAGGCCAATTGCAGCTCCTGGCATTCCTCCCCACAGAGAGAGAAGCCTCTCTGAATTCTGGTGAAACATTCCACCCTCAGGACAACCCCTCTAGTCCACACACCCCATCACACAAATGTGCATGGGGCATGGAACAGGAAAAACTCTTCACCAGGCCCAGGCTGCAGGCAAAACAGTTCTGCTCGGGCCACATGATCCAACAGTCGTGAAGCTAGTGGAGATGAGGCTGTGAGGAGCCGATGGTCAGCTCAAGGGAGAGGCACGATGCAAGCCTAGCTCTGGAACAAGGTTGTCCTATCTGCTACTTGAAAAATAGCTCCTGATTACATGACTCTAATGGTAAAGAATCTACCTGCAATGCAGGAAACTTGGGTTTAAACCCTGGGTCAGGAAGATCCTCTGGAGAAGAGAATGGCTCCCCGCTCCAGTATTCTTGCCTGGAGAATCCCATGGAAAGAGAAGCCTGGAGGGTCTACAGTCCATGGGGTCACAAAGAATGGGAGACGACTGAGTGACTAACACGTTCCACTTTTCATGCTACAGGCTCTGGGAGGGCTCAAGGGCCCTGCATCAGCACCGTCCAACACGTGCTACGTGGTGTCAGATGCATCAGTTCACAGGGTCGGGGAGCCCAGAGACAGCCCGTCACAAGATGGTGCATCCAGTTTGAGCCCGAGCAAGACAAGAGGGCACATGTGAGCCATGTGAGCAGTAGCCAAACGCCCACCCACCATGGCTGCAGTGGCACCCCTCCCTCAGCTGACAGGGATGGCTCTCTGAGGGGGCTTCCCTACAAACAGCTGAAGCGGGAAGAAAGTGCCCAGACTCGATTTATGAGGGGGTGGCTCAATGAGAAAATTCAAGTCAGAAAATGGATTGCAGCTTCATTGTAGCCACACTCAGGAGTGACCCTGAGAGACAGCAGAAAGGGGAAATCTCCTAGAGGACAGTGTACCTGGTTATGTGCACTGAGCAAAAGAAAGGGGGCCCAGAATGAGAATATATACGGGCTCACGGGCAGTGGTGAATGACCTGGCTGGCTATTTCAGTGCCATGGAAGATCAAGGACAAGGAGGTTGGAGATGGAGGACCCCTACGTGGATGGCCATCAGGGCCTGGGCTCAGGGTGGGAAGAAATGGGAAGAGCAAGCCATGCTCAGCAGGAAGCATCCACTGCAGAAGAGGCACCAATCAGCTACACCGATGACCAACTCAGCCTGTGGATGTCAGCCAATCTTCATCATCAGCCACCCCGGCAATGGAGAGATGGACACAAATATGGAATGACCACAGTGCCAGAGATGGACAGCTGACATGCAGCCCATCATGTGGACTCTCACTGGCCAAGCCTGATCTAGCTACCACTGTCTGGACGTCCAGCCTACCACCTCCCTGGTAGCACTATTTTTTGATACAACCAACCACCTACTTCGTGGCAAGTTTACATCACCCTGGAAAGGCTCACAGTTTGTCCTACAGGAATAAACCCTATTCCAAGCAGGATTGCCCTTCCTTCCCAGAGAACTACAGCCAGCCCCAAACTTGGGGGCTGTGAAGTGCCTGACCCACCTGGCGCTCACCCTAGAGACCCACTTCAGCATCCCACGTGTCCCAACACAGGCAGGACCCAGGCACTGAGGGGAGGCCCTGCCCCAGCACAACAGAGGAGCCAGCTGGAAACAACATTCTGCCAGAATGAGACACCATCTTCCAGGTCTCATGTTCTGGGTCTGAGGCCTCTGTGCAGCTGTGTCTTGGATCCAAGGATCCAAGAACCAAGGACATGGGAGTGGCCTGCTCACCATCCTTCTTCAGAGCCCACTGCCATCCCTACCCTTCTGCACTCTGCAGAGTCAGGGGTCCCAAAGTGAGCCCACCCTTGTCACAAAACAAAGTGTGTACAGAAACAAGTGGATACGGCTGCTATCTGGATGCTTGGTACCCATGTGTCCAGAGACCCAGAGGTAAGAGGACAAGCCCCCATCTTGGCAGGAGTACCTGGCTGTGAGCATCAGGAAGAAGCAGAGCTGCTGCCTGACCACAGGGCAGTGGTCACTCAAGTGGTCAGCCTGTGTTGGCCTGTGGACTCCCCCTTCCCCGTTATGCCCACAAATGCTTGAGTGAAACAATCCCAAGCTGGGAAGAAGATTGTATTCTCAGAAATGAGGGCTGGGGTCACACCAGCAAGCCAGTCTCCAGGACTAGCAGAAATGACAGGTGAGGGCAGGGGGACTAGAACAGCCAGTGGAGGAGGAGCCAGTGTGTGCTGGCTGTGTCCCCAAATCCACGAGCAGTGACATGCTACCCTCCAGGGGTCAGGAACCCCTCTGGGGATGAACACACCCAAGTGCCCTGGAGCAGCTGCTCCCCAAACCACAGGTAGTGTGAAGCCCTGTGGCATGGGAGGCAGCCAGGGCTGCCAGGAGCTGTGTTCTTAAACCTCTCTCCAAAACAGAACTCACTGGCAGTGACACTGTAGCCACAGTGTCTGGGGGCTCCATCCAGCCTTCAATCTGCCATTATGCTCTTCCAGGAACTCCCAGTCAAGGACTGGGCATGACCTTGTTTGCCCAAAGTTGGACTCCTTGAAGGGACAGCATCGACCCCAGCATTCCCACTGAGCTGAGCGAGCCTTTGTCAGATGTACATCCTATGCGAAGGCCCGCCTACCTGTTCTGCTTCCTTCCTCCATTCCTTCCACTTGTGTCAGGCCCCCATTATGACCCGTGAGCTTTCCCTGCTAAGTTTTGCTTCTGCTGCTTCTCCTCAGTCTTTCCTAAGCTCCACCTCACTCCCCACCTTCCGTGAACATGTGGCCATAAATTGGGTGTCTGCCCACAACAGTCTGTAGTGCCTCAGTTCTGGAGCCGGAAGTCCAGACTCGAGGTGTCAGAGGCATCAGTAGGCTGCCGGAGGAATGGGCCCTTGCCTCTCTCCTATCTTCCAGGGCTCGGGTTCCAGCGACCCTTGGTGTTCCCAGCTTGGGTCACCCCAATCTCTGCCCCCAGCCTGAACACAGTGCTCTGTCCTGTGTGGTGGTTTCTTTTCTCTTGAGGGCACCAGTCATATCGGACTAAAGGCCACCCTGCCCCAGAGTGACCACCTCCAATTTACATCTTAATTATATTTGCAAATATCCGCTTTCAAAATAGTCGCGTTCACAGGTGTTGGGGGTTAGGGTTTCAATATATCTTTTTTGTTGGCAGCCAGAACATGATTCAACTTACACACCGCTAGTAACTCACTTACGTTCAGTGTCTGCTTCCAGAGGCCACAACTGACACAAAAGGTAAAAAGGTGGGTGACATGTCAATTCAGTTTACACAAAGAATTAGTCATCTAGCAGGATGTACCATGTTTGACTTTGTTATTTATCATTTCATTGAAGCCCCAATACTGTGAAGCAGCAATATATAGATTTCTATCAGATAGAAAAGGTCGGCCCAGAGGTTATTGTCCTCTAGGACATTAACCCATTGGCCAGTTCATTTCAATATTCCCTGGACTGACTGCAGATCTCTACTTCTCAAATTCCCTTCTGAACCAAGCATGTCATCTTGCTGGTTCCCCACTAATCTCAGGTTTAATACAATCTCTGACAGGTGTTCCTTTTGTATTCATCTGAGAGTCGCACTGTATACCTGTTAACACTGTACTTCACCACCACCTTGGACCTCCTTGTGACTATGAATTCACCTCCTGGCACCTGCATCCCTCCTCCCAGGAGCCCTGGGCATCCCACACTGAAAGAACACATTTTTGTGGGTCAGCCTTGCAGAAAAACCATGAGCCCATAAAGTTGACACTAGAAATGCTTAAAGCTCAAAGGTGACAAATTTCCATTGTGTTTTCTCAACTGATAAATCTAGGAAGTTGGTGAATAATAGGAAACTGAAGAAGGCCACTAACAGAATTGTTTAAATTCAGATTTTGCACGTGAGAATAATGCATTGTCTGCAGTTTGAAAGGGCTCTAGTACCTAATTCAAACCTCACTATGATATTACACACATTTTTATGGATGAGAAAACTGACTCTCAAAAGAATGTGAGCAATCTTAAGCTATCACCTGGCATGGCTGGGAGTCAAGTCTACATTTTCAGTCTCTACAGCAGCCTTCTTCACACCTCAACTTCTGGAGAGGGTACTCTTCCTAAAAGTTACATCATGTGTGTTTTACCCATGTTGCCAATACATATGAGTCTAATAATTATGCATACAAAAAAAGTAATGGGATATCTACCAGGAATTTCTAAAGTAAATATCACCATTATTTATCTATATGTTAGCATAATATAAATTATTGAAAGTGAAAGTGTGTGTCCAACTTGTGTCCAACTCTTTGCAACCCCATGGACTATACTGTCCATGGAATTCTCCAAGCCAGAATACTGGAGTGGGAAGCCTTTCCCTTCTCCAGGGGATCTTCCCAACCCAGGGATTCTAAAGTGAATCCAACTCTAAAGTAAATCATATGTATTCTTTTTTTATTGAAATATATTTGATTTACAATGTCTTGTTAGGATCAGGATACACCACAGTGACTCAGTAATATATATGTGTGTGTGTATATATATATATATATGCTACACTAAGTCGCTTCAGTCGTGTCCGACTCTGTGCGACCCCATAGACGGCAGCCCACCAGGCTCCCCTGTCCCTGGGATTCTCCAGGCAAGAACACTGGAGTGGGTTGCCATTTCCTTCTCCAATGCATGAAAGTGAAAAGTGAAAGTGAAGTCACTCAGTCGTGTCCGACTCTTAGCGACCCCATGGATTGCAGCCTACCAGGCTCCTCCATCCATGGGATTTTCTAAGCAAGAGTACTGGAGTGGGGTGCCATTGCCTTCTCCGATATATATATATGTTCTTTTTGAGATTCTTTTCCCTTATATTAACAGACTATTATAAAATATTGAGTATAGTTCCTTGTGCTATAAACTAGGGCCTTGTTGATTATATTATATATATATATATATATATACATATATATATATATATATATATAAATGTGTGTGTTAATCCCAGCCTTCTAATTTATTCCTCTCCTCACTTCTTTCCCTACTTTGGTAACCATAAATTACTTTTCTATGTCTGTGAGTCTATTTCTGTTTTGAAAATCATTTTTCTGGATTCTACATATAAGTGATATCATACGATATTTGTCTTTCTCTAACTTACTTCATTTAGTATGATAACCTCTAGGTCTATTCATATTGCTGCAAATGGTATTAATTCTCTTTTATGGCTGAGTAATATTCCATTGTATATTTACACCATATCTTTTTTGCCTATTTATCTGCAGTGGACTTTAGTTTGCCTCCATGTCTTGGCTATTGTAAATAGTGTGGCTCTGAATGTTTGGATTTGTGTTTCCTTTTGAATTATAGTTTTCTCTAGATATATGCCCAAGAGTGGGATTGCAGGATCATATAGTAACTCTAGTTTTAGTTTTTTTAAGGAACTTCTGTACTATTCTCTCGAGTGGCTGCAATTTACAATCCCACCAACAGTGTAGGAGAGTTCCTTTTTATTTACACCCTCTCCGGTATTTATTATTTTTAGACTTCTTGATTATAGCCATTCTGAAGGGAGTGAAGTGATACCTCGTTATAGTTTTGATTTGCATTTCTCTAATAATTAGCAGTGTTGAACATTTTTTCATATGCCTGTTGATCATTGATATGTCTTCTTTGGAATAATGCCTATTTAGATCTCTCCATTTTTTGATTGGGTTGGGTTTTTTTTAATACAAAAAAGTTGCATGAGCCTGTCGGTTTATTTTAGAAACTAATCCCTTGTCAGCTGCAACATTTGCAAATATTTTCTCCCGTTTTGTTTTTATTTTCATTAGGAGATGAATTCATTTTAGGAGATGAATCAGAAAAGATACTATTGCAATTTATGTGGACAAGTGTTCTGCCTGTTTTCCTCTAGGAGTCTCATAGTATACAGTCTTACATTTGACTCATGTTTCTTTAATACAAGGGTAACATTTTCCCCTACCAGCTTTCATTCTGTGAGTGTGTGGTATGGCAGTTATTGAGCCTGGAAAGCATACCCTGAATTTGGAGATGTAGAAGACCAGTGCTTGATTCAACCTAAATGCTCAAATGGGATGTGTGCGCAAGATGAGCAAAACTGTGCTGGGATTAGCCTCCACTCCCGGCGTTTGTCAGGATGGGATCACAAATGCGTCCTGTGGACCAGACGTGGGTCATGCCAGAGAGTGCCCTCATGTGGTCATCATGTGCCCTACAGATACTCTGTGAGGCCAGAGGGGACCCAAGCCTCAATTCCTAAGGGCTGAGGAAAGAGGACCAAGTGAGTACTTCCAATAGTGTTGCATCAGCCTGGATCACGGAACAAGGGTCCCCAGTAGACTCTCCTGGGATCCCGTGGTACCACCTGTAAGAGGCAACTGACTCATTAAATGTCACTGAAACATCTACCCTGCCCAGAGAGCAGAAGGCAGCCTGAAGACTGTGCCAGTTCAAAGAGGGGCTTTCCTATTCCATATGCCTCTCCACCTATCACATCCTTTTCCAACACTGGAGGAGGACCAAGAAACTGGATAGGATGCGGGTGCAGGAAGACTGGGAGAGAATAAGAGGCTGACTGCAAGACAGGGAAAATGGAACAAAGCCTTGTCCTGATCCACAGGGACCTGCCCTGATCCACAGTGGGGAAGGTAAGGAGGTTTGGTGCTTAGTTAGAATGTACTGTTACCTCTGAATAGCAGGAAATCCTTGTGCCTGCCTGCCTTTTCTTCTAAGAACAAGGGAAGTTTACCTCTGCTCAATAAACTTTATAAGGGCTGTGGAAGACGAAAATAAAATTGAATTTCAAGTATGTTACAAATACTGATTGTTTCACATACCAGTTATATGCATATCAACACCCAGTAAGAAGGAAACCTGTTTAGCTTTGGCTTAAGGTGCTTACTAAGAAAAGTAATCCATTGTTGTGCAGAAGCTTTTAATTTTAATTAGCTCCCATTTGTTTATTTTTGTTTTATTTCCAATATTCTGGAAGGTGGCTCATAGAGGATCCTGCTGTGATTTTATGTCGGAGAGTGTTTTGCCTGTGTTTTCCTCTAGGAGTTTTATAGTTTCTGGTCTTATGTTTAGATCTTTAATCCATTTTGAGTTTATTTTTGTGTATGGTGTTAGAAAGTGTTCTAGTTTCATTCTTTTACAAGTGGTTGACCAGTTTTCCCAGCACCACTTGTTAAAGAGATTGTCTTTTCTCCATTGCATATTCTTGCCTCCTTTGTTAAAAGCTTCTGCACAACAAAGGAAACTATAAGCAAGGTGAAAAGACTGCCTTCAGAATGGGAGAAAATAATAGCAAACGAAGCAATGGACAAAGAATTAATCTCACAAATATACAAGCAACTCCTGCAGGTCAACTCCAGAAAAATAAAAGACCCAATCAAAAAGTGGGCCAAAGAACTAAACATACATTTCTCCAAAGAAGACATACAGATGGCTAACAAACACATGAAAAGATGCTCAACATCACTCATTATCAGAGAAATGCAAATCAAAACCACAATGAGGTACCATTTCACGCCAATCAGAATGGCTGCTATCCAAAAGTTTATAAGCAATAAATGCTGGAGAGGGTGTGGAGAAAAGGGAACCCTCTTACACTGCTGGTGGGAATGCAAACTAGTACAGCCACTATGGAGAACAGTGTGGAGATTCCTGAAAAAACTGGAAATAGAACTGCCATATGACCCAGCAATCCCACTGCTGGGCATACACACTGAGGAAACCAGAATTGAAAGAGACACGTGTACCCCAAAGTTCATTACAGTACTATTTATAATGGCTAGGACATGGAAGCAGCCTAGATGTCCATCAGCAGACAAATGGATAAGAAAGTAGTGGTACATATACACAATGGAATATTACTCAGCCATTAAAAAGAATGCATTTGAATCAGTTCTAATGAGGTGAATGAAACTGGAGCCTATTATACAGAGTGAAGTAAGCCAGAAAGAAAAACACCAATACAGTATACTAACACATATATATAGAATTTAGAAAGATGGTAACGATAACCCTGTATGTGAGACAGCAAAAGAGACACGGATGTATAGAACAGTCTTTTGGACTCTGTGGGAGAGGGCGAGGGTTGGATGATATAGGAGAATGGCATTGAAACATGTAAATTATCATATGTGAAACGAATCGCCAGTTCAGGTTCAACCCATGATACAGGGTGCTTGGGGTTGGTGCACTGGGATGACCCAGAGGGACGGGATGGGGAGGAGGTAGGAGGGCTTCAGGATGGGGAACACATGTACACCCATGGCTGATTCATGTCAATGTATGGCAAAACCAATACAATATTGTAAAGTAAATAAATAAATAAAACTGAAAAAAAAGAAAAGTAATCCAAAATTTGGAAAGAGGCAAAGGGGATTACTAGCTGCTGTTTCTGTGTCCAGCTCAAAGTTTCTAACAAGCTTCCTAGAAAAATCTTCTTAGTATTGATCAGGCTATTTTACAATTCTAAAGGAGATTAATGTGAAGAAAATTGATAATACAGAAAATGATATTTGTCTTAAGAGTAGAGACAACATCCAAAACCATTATTTACTGCTCTGTGGGAAATTATCCATGCTTGTAGTAATGGAGCAATCTCATTCTACATTAAAAAAAGTCTTTCCTGATTAACATATGGACTCTCGTTCCTCAAATGCTCCTTGAAGCTTTACCACCCTGCTGGGCCCCTCATTAATGACTTAATCAATCCCTGACACATTGTGATTTTATATTTATATGAAATAGTCATACAAATGACTTTGTAACTTTTTGAAAATTAAACTTTACAACTGTTTCCAAAACTTACTTAGCTGTCAAAACCCTATAAGCTTTTTTCCTAATCTCATGAAGCCCATTGATGTCCCTGGGAACCATATTTCAAGGAATTTACTTTGGAAACAGCTGCCAAGGCAGTCTATTAGGAGAACACAGGCAGTGCATGGCTTGTAAATAGGCATGATGATCCTTGAGAGTCCCTTGGACAGCAAGGAGATCACAGTCCATCCTAAAGGAAATCAGTCCTGAATATTCATTGGAAGGACTGATGCTGAAGCTGAAGCTCCAGTACTTTGGCCCCCTGATGCAAAGAGCTGACTCATTGGAAAAGACCATGATGCTGGGAAAGATTAAGGGCAGGAGGAGAAAGAAGTGGCAGAGGATGAGATGGTTAGATAGCATCACTGATAATGTACATGAATTTGAGCAAACTCTGGGAGACATTGGAGGACAGAGGAGCCATGGGGTCGCAAAGAGTCGGACACAACTTAGCAACTCAGCAACAATGAACAATGATGATCCTCATTGATTAAGCAAAAGGAAGATTTCAGGCAGTCCAAAAAGACTAAAAATCAAGACAGTACCCCAATTCACACACTCCTTTCATCCCCCAATCAACCCTGATAGTAAGGTGAAGTACTACTGTTTGGGAAGATAGAACTAAAACATCCTCATGTCAAATATTTTATTAGGTATTTGAATTTTGGCATAGATACATAGATACATGTAGGAACATATGAGATTGCTTTTTAATTAAAAGGTTCTTATTTTATTGATGGCTACTTGGAGAAGACCAATAATCACAAAACTATATATTGGAATTACAGGTAACTGCACCCTCAGAGAAAACTGAGCAATGTCCACCTGTTTAACCAACTGATTCCATCTGCAGAATCAGGATCAAATCTAAGATGCTATTAATGTCATCTCCTTACTTCATTTAATAATTTGTCATAAATGTTTCCCTTGTCATGAAATATTGTTCTGCATGATTTTTAATGGCCTCAAAGTAGTCCATGTTAGGGAGGTACCAAAATTTATTTGACGAACTATGGACCATTGAATTATGGACTATTCAGGTTGCTGCAAATTCCTAACACTTTCTTTAGGCTGCATTCCTAGAAGTAGAATGTTAAAATGAAGTGTATTTGTCAAAAATTTTTTAACATGTTGCCAAATAGTCTTCCAAAAAGATTGTACAATTAAGAATTCCACCAATAGATTTATGAATGTGCTGTTTTTTTTTATTCTCCACAAAATGGGGTATTGTACTTTTAAATATTTTGGTTTATTATACTGGTTAATATAACTGGTTATTTAACAGACTGATATCTCATAGATTTAATTAGCATTTGATTACTGGTAAGGTCAATACTTTTCCATAAATTTTGGCCAAGTTTTCCTACTTGTGTGTTTATTTTTCCACATGAACTTTAGTATCAAATTGATTAAAACTAGAAAGACTATTGGTATTTTTATTGAGGTTGTGTTAAATTTCTAAATTAACTTACAAAGAACTAATGTGTTTATGATACTCAGATGTTCTATCCAAGAACACTGGATGTATTTCCATTTGTTTAAAATTCATTTTTGTATCTTTTAGAAGTGTTTCAAAGTATACTTAAATTTATATTTATGTTTAATATTCATCCTTAAATACATTTACTATATTAAGTTGTCTAATTGTGTATCTGAAGGCTCTTTTTTTTTTGTATGCTGTTACTGTATTTTGTTATCTTAACGAAACCTTTTGTTGACTCAGTTTTATCATTGATTCTGAGGTTTTTTTAGGGATACTATTGTATTATCCCTAGTAATAAAAGTAAACTTCTTTTTACTTCTTTTTTTAACCAATTCTCCTACTTCTAGCTGATTTCTTTTTCTAATTAGCATTGGCTAATACCTCTAGTACAATGTTAAATACTCATGTAGATAATGGACATCCTTTCCTTTACTTGACCTAATAGAAATGCCTCTAGTATTTTCCCTTTAAGTGAGATGGCAGTTTAGAGCAAAGATATATGATATTATATATAAATATATATATATATATATATGGAAAGTATCCATCAATTTATATTTTTAGGATTTCTTTTTTAAATCAGGAATAAGAGTTGAACTCTGTCAATGATTTTTCACAGTCTAGGGATATAATATTATTTTTCTCCTTAAATCTGTTAATATGATAAACAGTTGACCCTTTAACAACATGGTTTGAACTCCAGGGGTCCACTTACACTCAAATTTTTTTCAGTAGTAAATACTATGAAAGTCAGTGTTAGTCGCTCAGTAGTGTCCAACTCTTTGCAACCTCATAGACTGTAGCCCTCCAGGCTCCTCTGTCCATGGAACTCTATAGGCAGGAATACTTGAATGGGTAGCCAATCCCTTCTCAAGGGGCTCTTCCTGACCCAGGATTGAACCCAGGTCTCCTGCACTGCAGGCAGATTCTTTACCGTCTGAGCCACCAGTGTAGCACTACACAATCCATGATTGGATTCCTCCATATCCTCAAACGGGAACTGGGGATATGCAGGAACCTCAGACACAGAGAAACTATATATACTAAGGGTCAACTATAAATTATTGGATTTGCAACTGACAGGATCAGTGCCCCAAACTCACATGTTATTCGAGGGTCAACTATATTATATTAATGAATTTCCTAATACTGTACCAACCTTGCCTTTCAGGATTAAATTGTTTTTGGACATGATGCATTTTTTCTTGGTCATATTTTGTGGCATGTGACCAACCAGGGATCAAACTTGTGCCTCCCTGCAGTGGGAGGATGGAGTTTTAACCAGTAGACCATCAGAGAAGTCTTGATGCATTGTTTTCTTAATGCGGTGTTTGATTCTATCCACTAATACATTGTTTGGTATCTGTCAAGGACTGAACTGTGTCCACCTAAAATGCTGAGTCATAGCAAACACCCTCTTTCAACAACACAAGAGAAGACTCTACACATGGACATCACCAGATGGTCAACACCGAAATCAGATTGATTATATTCTTTGCAGCCAAAGATGGAGAAGCTCTATACAGTCAGTAAAAACGAGACAAAGCGGACTGTGGCTCAGATCATGAACTCTTTACTCCAAATTCAGACTTAAATTGAAGAAAGTGGGGAAAACCACTAGACCATTCAAGTATGACCTAAATCAAATCCCTTATGATTATACAGTGGAAGTGACAAATAGATTTAAGGGACTAGATCTGATAGATAGAGTGCCTAATGTACTATGATGGAGGTTCGTGACATAGTACGGGAGACAGGGGTCAAGACCATCCCCAAAAAAAAGAAATGCAAAAAATTAAAATGGCTGTCTGAAGAGGCCTTACAAATAGCTGTGAAAAGAAGAGAAGCCAAAAGCAAAGGAGAAAAGGAAAGATATACCCATTTGAATGCAGAGTTCCAAAGAATAGCAAGGAGAGATAAGAAAGCCTCCCTCAGTGATCAATGCAAAGAAACAGAGGAAAACAATAGAATGGGAAAGACTAGAGATCTCTTCAAGAAAATAAGAGATAGCAAAGGAACATTTCATGTAAAGATGGGCTCAATAAAGGACAGAAATGGTATGGATCTAATAGAAGCAGAAGATATTAAGAAGAGGTGGCAAGAATTCACGGAAGAACTGTACAAAAATGATCTTCATGACCCAGATAATCACGATGGTATCATCACTCACCTAGAGCCAGACATCCTGGAATGTGAAGTCAAGTGGGCCTTAGGAAGCATCATAACAAACAAAGCTAGTGGAGCTGATGGAATTCCAGTTGAACTATTTCAAATCCTGAAAGATGATGCTGTGAAAGTGCTGCACTCAATATGCCAGCAAATTTGGAAAACTCAGCAGTGGCCATAGGACTAGAAAAGGTCAGTTTTCATTCCAATCCCAAAGAAAGGCAGTACCAAAGAATGCTCAAACTACCATACAATTGCACTCAACTCACACACTAATAAAGTAATGCTTAAAATTCTCCAAGCCAGGCTTCAGCAATATGTGAACCATGAACTTCCAGATGTCAAAGCTGGTTTTAGAAAAGGCAGAGGAACCAGAGTTCAAATTGCCAACGTCTGCTGGATCATGGAAAAAGCAAGAGAGTTCCAGAAAAACATCTATTTCTGTTTTATTGACTATGCCAAAGCCTTTGACTGTGTGGATCACAATAAACTGTAGAAAATTCTGAAAGAGACAGGAATACCAGACCACCTGACCTGCCTCTTAAGAAACCTGTATGCAGGTCAGGAAGCAACAGTTAGAATTGGACATGGAACAACAGACTGGTTCCAAATAGGAAAAGGAGTACATCAAGGCTGTCTATTGTCACCCTGCTTATTTAACTTATATGCAGAGTATATCATGAGAAATGCTGGGCTGGAGGAAGCATAAGCTGGAATCAAGATTGCCAGGATCAATAACCTCAGATATGCAGATGACACCACCCTTATGGCAGAAAGTGAAGAAGAACTAAAGAGCCTCTTGATGAAAGTGAAAGACGAGAGTGAGAAAGTTGGCTTAAAGCTCAACATTCAGAAAACTAAGATCATGGCATCTGGTCCCATCACTTCATGGCAAATAGATGGGAAAACAGTGGAAACAGTGGCTGACTTTATTTTTGGGGGCTCCAAAATCACTGCAGATGGTGATTGCAGCCAATAAATTAAAAGACGCTTACTCCTTGGAAGGAAAGTTATGACCAACCTAGACAGCGTATTAAAAAGGAAAGGCATTACTTTGCCAACAAAGGTCCATCTATGGTTTTTCCAGTGGTCATATATGTATGTAAGAGTTGGACTATAAAGAAAGCTGAATACAGAAGAATTGATGCTTTTGAACTGTGGTGTTGGAGAAGACTCTTGAGAGTCCCTTGGACTGCCAGGAGATCCAACCAGTCCATCCTAAAGGAGATCAGTCCTGGGTGTTCATTGGAAGGACTGATGCTGAAGCTGAAACTCCAATACTTTGGCCACCTGATGCGAAGAGCTGACTCATTTGGAAAGACCCTGATGCTGGGAAAGATTGAAGGCAGGAGGAGAAGGGTACAACAGAGGATGAGATTGTTGGATGGCATCACTGACTCAATGGACATGGGTTTGGGTGGACTCTGGGAGTTGGTGATGGACAGGGAGACCTGGCGTGCTGCAGTTCATGGGGTCGCAAAGAGTTGAACCTGACTGAGCAACTGAACTGAACTGAAAATGCTGAGTCCTACGCCACAGTACCTCAGAATGTTTGGAGACAGAGTTTTTAAAGAGGTGACAAATTAAAATTAGGTCTTTAGGGTGGGTCCTAATCCAATGTGACTGGTTTCCATACAAAAAGAGGAGATTTGGACCCAGATAGGCATGCATATGGAAGAAAGGCCAGGCCGTGTATGGACTAAAGGAGAAGGTGGCTGTCTGCAAGGCAAGGAAGAGGCCTCAGAAGAAATCAGACTTGCTGTCCTCCAGGACTGTGAGAAAATAAATTTCTGTTGTTTAAGCCACCAAGTCTGTAGTATTTTGTTCAGGCAGCCCTAGCAAATAATAAAGTATCTTAGCCTTGATAATCATAAGTGACATCAATCTGTAATTATTTTTGCTATCATTTTAAGCAGAAACCAGTATAAATGCTATACTGGCTTTATAAAAGATTTCCCCAACATCTCTTTGTTGAAGTTAATCCTCTAATAGACTCCTCAAAAGGAACTCATAAACTCCATATTTCCCAAGCTTTTGCATACTCAAAACAATTTTTCTATAGTTTTAAGACTTGAAGGACAACATAGTGGGTTGAATGGTGTCCCACAAAAAAAGATGTTCAAGTACTAACCTCTGATACCTGTACATCACCTTATTTGGAAAATGGATTTTTGCAAATATGCATGTGTGCATACTCAGTCACTTCCGTCATGTCTGACTCTTTGCAACCCTATGGACTGTAGCCCAACAGGGTCCTCTGTCCATGGGATTCTCCACACAAGAATACTGGAATGGGTTGCCATGCCCTCCTTCAGGGGATCTTCCCAACCCAGGGATCGAACGCATGATCTTATGTCTCCTGCATTGGCAGGTGGGTTCTTTACCACTAGCGCCACCTGGGAAGCCCTTTTGAAATAAATAAATAAATATCTGCAGTCTTGGGATCAGAGTATCCTGGGTTTAGTATGAACCTGAAATGCAATGACTGATGTCCTTCTAGAAAAAAGAGAGTGAGATTTTAAACACAGAGACACAGAGGGAAAGGCTTTGTGAAGCCAGAGACAGAGATTGGAGTCATGCAGCTACAAGCCAAGAATATGGAGAGCTGCTGGCACCTGCTGGAAACCAGGAAGGAAGCTGGAACAGATTGTCCCTCAGGGCCACCAGAAGAAGCCAATGCTGTCATCACCTTGATTTCAGATTTCTGGCCTCCAGCACTCTGAGAGAAAAAATGTCCAGTGTTCTAAGCCATCAAGTTTGGTAATTGCCTATGACAGCTGGAGGCAAGTAGCACAGACTGAAATCTTCAGTTCACATTTTGTTCAGTGCTGTCCCACGATTGCCTGCCTTGTGTGTTACTTGGGAGAAGTCTGAAGTCCGATGGCTGTCTAATTGTCCTGCCCTTGCAAGTTATTTAACATTTTTGCCTGGAGGCTCTGAGAACTTTTTCTTTAAGGTTTAATTTACTATACTAGGTCTCAGAATTGACCATTCTGTGTCAATTTTCTCAAATAGTTGTGGGTTCTTTCTTATAAAGAATGATGGAGATTAGTATTTTATCTGTTTCTTTTTTTGGCTGCATCATAGCCTGCAGGATCTCCGTTACCCACCTAGGGGTTGAACATGAGCCACAATAGTGAAGGCCTAGAAACCTAACCGTGAGGTCATCAGGGAGCTTCCACGTGGGTTCTTTATATAGTAGATTCAAGTTATCTTTATTTTGGAATTTTTCTTGGATCATAGGTTGAAATATTAGTTCTGGTCTATTGTTTTGATTTGCTTCTCTAATTATAGAAATTTTGGACTTTTATTACCTACCTTCCATTTCAGCCATTTATTCTCTGGCCCTTTATGCTTCTTTTTCTCATTTTTATCCTTTGAGGTTTTTCTGACTTTTAATACTTCTCATGAGATTTTTAAAATTTAAACTATTCTCCCTTGGGCTTGGGCACTTTGGCATTTTTTCTTTAATTTGAGATGAGCTTTGAGTTCAATCAACTCATTTCCTACTTTTTGTGTATTTTGTTCTTAGTTCATTAATCTCTTATTCAATATTTTCTTCATATCCCAAATGCTTATTTGGAGATAATTCATTTGCTTTTCTTTGTTGTATTATAATTTTCTTATGCTTTGTGCTCATTTAGGGGGGAAGGAGGGCTTCCCTGATGGCTCAGACAGTAAAGAATCTGCCTGCAATGCGAGAGACCCGGGTTTGATCCCTGGGTCCAGAAGATCCCCTGGAGAAGGGAATGGCAACCCACTCCAGTATTCTTGCCTAGAGAATTCCATGGACAGAAGAGCCTGGCAGGCTATATAGTTCACAGGTTCACAGAATCAGACATGACTGAGCAACTAACAATTTCACTTTCAATTTTTATCAGTTGAAATGATTTTATTTTCCTTATCTGTTTCCTACTTAAAATAATTTTGTGTTGATGAAAATTCTCCATTCCATGAATGGTGGTTTAGGGTTATATCACAAGCTCATAGCTCAGGACTGCCCTCTCTTGTCAGTGTAACAAAGTTCAATTTCTTTAATGAATGACTTTCTTTAGGAAAGGAAGAGAAAAAAATTGTATGACCTTTGATTTCAGTTCTTATAATACCAAATTTCCTTCTCTCTTTTTTTCTCTGTACCACCAAATCTTCAAAGAACACTTTTCCTTTCCTTTTAAACTTTCTTCCCCTCTTCTCCTTTTCCCTTTTTGAGCCAATTACCTTGGTCCAGCTCACTTTTAGTTTCTTGCCTTGTACTCAGTGTTTGATCCACTAGAACACTGTCTCTCTTTTAAAAACTTAGTTTCATCCTTAGGTTCTCCTTTCTCTTGTGATCTTAGGTTGACTTTTTTTAAAAAAAGACAGTTGGTGATCAGAATTTTTTTCCACTTGTTTACTTTCATTTTTCGTTGTTCTGGATCAGTATTGCAATGCATGGGTTTAGTTGCCCCGTGGCATGTGCGGTCTTAGTTCCCCAACCAGGGATTGAACCCCAGTTCCCTGCACTGGAAGGTGGACTCACCACAGGATCTGGTACTTATCAAGAGACTAATTACATTATAATCATATCATCATTCAGTCTTTACTTCAGGAAAATTTTTATTTCCTATTTCATTTGTATCTTCTTGTTTTCCTCTCAGTAAAATTTTATTATCTTCACAATTGTCTTGCCTGTTGCTTTTGACTCCTAGATGTTTTATATTTTTATTGCAATTCTTAAAGCTATTTTTTGCAGTGTATTCTTTACCTTCATAAAGGAACACTATTGTTTTTGTCAATTTTGGATTCAACTACCTTGTAGAATTCTTTTACTATTTTTTCACTTGACTCCCTTAGTTTTTGAAGGAGACACAACTATCATTTGCATATAATGATATTTTATCTTTTTCTTGCTGATAATGACACCTCATTGATCGCTATCTCTTCCGATGGCTGGGACCTCCAGCACACATGTAACAATAGCAGGAATGACCAGCATCTTCGTCTTCCTTCTGTTTTAGATAAGAAATACCTCTAGTATTTCACTACTAAGCATAACTGAAGCTGATGATTTGACATGCTGTTGTTGTTGCTTAGTCACTAAGTCACATCCAACTCTTTGAGACCCTGTGAACTGCAGCACATCAGGCTTCCCTGTCCTTTACTCTCTCCCTGAGTTCACTCAAACTCATGTCCATTGAGTCAGTGATGTCATCTAACCATCTAATCCTCTGTCGTCCCCTTCTCCTTTTGCCCTTAATCCTTCCCAGCATCAGGGTCTTTTCCAATGAGTTGGCTCTTTGCATCAAGTGGCCAAAGTATTGGAGCTTCAGCTTCAGCATCAGTCCTTCCAATGAATACTCAGGACTGATTTCCTTTAGGATTGACTGGTTGGATCTCCTTGCAGTCCAGGGGACTCTCAAGAGTCTTCTCGAACACCACAGTTTGAAAGTATCAATTCTTCAGTGCTTTACCTTCTTTATGGTCCAATTCGCACATCCATCACTACTGGAAAAACCACAGCTTTGACTATACAGACCTTTGTTGGCAAAGTGATGTCTCTGATTTTTAATGAACTGTCTAGGTTGGTCATAGGTTTTCTTCTAAGCAGCAAGCATCTTTTAATTTCATGGCTGCAGTCACCATCTGCAGTGATTTTGGAACCTAAGAAAATGAAATGTGACACTATTTCCACTTTTTCTCCATCTATTTGCCATGAAGTGATAGGACAGGATGCCATGACCTTTGCTTTTTGAATGTTCAATAGATTCAACAGACTAGATCCATTGAATGACAGAGTGCCTGAAGAGCTATAGACAGAGGTTTGTAACACTGTACAAGAGGTGGTGACCAAAACCATCCCCAAGAAAAGCAAATGCAAGAAGACAAAGTGGTTGTCTGAGGAGGCCTTACAAATAGCTGAGAAAAAAAGAGAAGCAAAAGGCAAAGGAGAAAGGGAATGATATACCCAACTGAATGCAGAGTTCCAGAGAACAGCAAGGGGAGATAAGAAAGCCTTCTTAAGTGAATAATGCAAAGAACTAGAGGAAAACAATAGAATAGGAAAGACTAGAGATCTCTTTAAGAAAATTGGAGATACCAAGGGAAAGATAGACATGATAAAAGACAAAAATGGCAAGAACCTAACAGAAGCAGAAGATATTAAGAAAAGGTGGCAAGAATACACAGAAGAACTGTACAAAAAAGCTCTAATGACCCAGATAACCACAATGGTGTGATCACTCACCTAGAGCCAGACATCCTTGGAGTGTGAACTAAAGCGGGCCTTAGGAAGCATTACTACGAACAAAGCTAGTAGAGGTGACGGAATTCCAGCTGAGTTATTTCAAATCCTAAAAGATGATGTTATTAAAGTACTGCACTCATGCCAGCAAGTTTGGGAAACTCAGCAGTGGCCACAGCACTGGAAAAGGTCAGTTTTCATTCCAATCCCAAAGAAAGACAATGCCAAAGAATGTTCAAATTACCATACAGTTGCACTCACTTCACATGCTAACAAGATTATGCTCAAAATCCTTTAACCTAGGCTTCAGTAGTACGGGAACCGAGAACTTCCAGATGTACAAGCTGGATTTAGAAAAGGCAGAGGAACCAGAGAAAAATTGCCAACACATGCTGGTTTGATATAGTATTTTTTAAATCAGGTGTGTGTTGTACAAAGTGGCAGTTCTATTTTTATTGTGTTAGTTTAATACTAATAATATTTTCTTAAGTCTTTTAACATTGTACTGGATTTGATTTGCTGTTAAGAAATTTTCCATTTGTCTGTGTTTTGATTTTGTGGATATCTTTAACAGCAGTTATGAATAAAGCTGCTATTCATAATGGCTAATGAATTCCATAAATTGAATTAAGAAACCTATCTTTTTCTATGATTTGATACGAGAATTAATTACTCTTTAAAAATTTGGAAACAACTTGCCACATTTTCTTTTCTTTTGTTCTTTTTTTATTTTGCCATGCTGCCCAGCTTTCAGAATCTGTTTCCCATCCAGGGATTAAACCTGGGCCACAGCAATGAAAGCCCTGAATCCTAACCAGTAGACCACCAGGAACTCCTCCACATTTTTCTTTTAGGTACTCCTTAGTATCTTAAAAATTCTCTTCTTCCTTTATCTCTACATAGATTATCTTTAATTGTTTTCTTTGATTTTTGAATAATGGTGAAAAATCCAAGTTACAGAAGGACACTTACCCTTATATACCATTCACTTCTCCCCAGAAGGAATCACTGCTTCTTGTGTATCCTTCCTAACATATTCTGTGAATGTGAGTATAAGTAGCTGTCAGTGTATTTATATTTTATTTTTTACAGAGATATACTATACTACACATGCAGTTCTGCACCTTGCTGTTTTCATCGTATATCTTAGGGTATGGGTCCAAACTGGTCCATGCAGAGCTGACTCTACATGGTCTTCCATTGCCTGAATGTACTTCAATTTAATTCATTTAATTAATGTCCTGATGCTGGACCAAAATGTACAGCCTTGCTATTGTAAACAATACTGTAATAAATGTTTTTGTACACATCATTATTCTAAGTGACACACCTATTAGAAAGGCTAAAATCCAAAACACTGACAACAGCAAATGCTGACGAGGGTGTGGAGCAACAGGAACTCTCATTCATTGTTGGTGGGAACGCAGAATGTACAAACACTTTGGCAGGCAGTTGGATGGTTTCTTACAAAACTAAACATACTCTTATGATCCAACAATTGTTCTCCTTTATGTTTACTCCAAGAAGTAGAAAACTATATGCATACAAAAACCTGCCCACAGATGTCTACAGCAGCTTTATTTATAATTGGCAAAATTGGGAGGCAACCAAGATATCTTTCACTAGGTGAGTGGATAAATAAACTGTGGTACAAACAGGCAATAGAGTGTTAGTCAATAATAAATATAAATGAACTATCAAGCCTTGAAAAGACATGAATGAAACTTAAATGCATGTCATAAGTGAAAGAAGCTAATCTGAAAGGCTACATACTACATGATTTCAGCTGTATTGTATTCTGGGAAAGGCAAAATTATGAAGACAGTAAAAAGATCAGTGGTTGTTGGAAGCTACAGAGAGAGAGGGATGAATAGGCAAAGAGTAGAGGATTTTTAGGGCAATGAAAATACTCTCCATGATACTATAACAGTGGGTACATGTCACTATACATTTGTCAAACTCACAGGATGTACAACACCAAGAATGAACTCTAATGTAAACTATGGGCTTTGGATTATAATGATGTGTCAGTGCAGATTCATCCTTTGTAACAAATGTCCCATCTGGTGGGAATGTGGTGGTAGGGGAGGTTGGGAATGTATGTGGACAAAGGTGGTACATGGGAAACGTTTATACTTGCCACTCAATTTTGCTGTGAACCTAAAACTTCTCTAGAAAAGAAAGTTCACTTTTGAGGTCATAGGGGAGATATTTCAGGGTTAAAGGACACATACATTTAAGTTTTTAATATACATAATGCTGCTGCTGCTAAGTCACTTCAGTCGTGTGCGATTCTGTGTGACCCCATAGATGGAAGCCCACCAGGCTCCTCCATCCATGGGACTTTCCAGGCAAGAGTACTGGAGTGGGTTGCCATTGCCTTCTCCGTTCCTAGAGCTACCTTAATACAAAACAACAACAACAACAACTGGATAGTTTAAAACAGATTTACTGTCTCGTGGTTCTGGAGGCTAGAAGTCTGAAATCAGGCTTTTTAAGAGCTATGCTCCCTCTGATACTTGTGAAAGAGTCCCTCCTTGCCTCTTGGCAGCTTCTAGTGGCTTGGTGGCCATCTCTGGCATTCCCTGGCGTGCCGGGGTGTAACTGCCATATCTGCTTTGTCATCACAGGGCATCTTCCTTGTGGGTCTCTGTCTTTGCAGGGCCATCTTCTTAAAAGGATACACCACTCCTAATCCAATATGACCTCATCTTACATCTGCAATAACTCCATTTCCAAGTAAGGTCCCATTCTGATGTCCTGGGGTTTAGGATTTAAACATACCTTTTATGAAGGGACACAATTTAATCCATAACAACCTTTCACTAGATTATTTTGGTAGAAGGTGAGAGAAGATGAAAGTCAAAGATTTTGACCCCTTCTTTATCCATAGCATTCAGCCTACCTGAGCCACATGGGCATTGGCTGTAAGCACACAGTGCGGAAGAGTTACCAAAAGTTTAGATTTCAGAGGAACTTACAAAGCATTTCTGCCCCTGGTGGATCCTACCCCTTTCCTCGTTTGTGATTCACTGAACTGCATGCTCCTCCTCCGGTCATCACCCTGCCACCCTGTCCCTGACAGGATGAGCTGCAAGCTGAAGAAAAAAAGAAATGAACTAAGAAAGGTGAAATGACCACCCCCCCCGCCCCGCCCCTACAATCAGATTACAGATCAGACTGTCGGCTGGGGGAGACTTTTGTCCACTTCCTGGGCTATTGTGCCTCCTGCTGTCCACCTTGCCGCCTTTTTAAAAAGACAAGAACCCACAGGTAGAGCTATCCCTAAAGTAATCTCAACTGATCTCAAGTTTCGACGAAAGGACATCCTTTTTGAATCTGACACCTGTTGGCCACCTAATCTATTAAGAGTCTATTCATCAAAGGCCAGATTTTGCTACTTGGTTCAGTTACCTCTCCACCAAGAGTCCTCTGTCTCACTGTGGGTAGCATTTGAACTTTCGCTTGTTTTCTCAGAATTAATGTGCAGCCTTTCCCTGTTTTCCTGAGGAATTTTGTACTATTAATCCACTCACATCTAAGTGGTTTGTTTTCTTTTTTCCCGAACACATTTTAGAACATTTCTTGCCTTTTTCAGTGGCCAAGGGATTTTATGGTAACTTCTGAAAAGGTAATGAAACGCTACTGTCATTTTTAATTTACTTTGACTGCGCTAGGTCTTAGTGCTCTGGTTGGGCTTTCTCTAGTTGTGTTGTAGGCTTCTCTTATTGCGGCCCGTGGGCTCTAGAGTGCACAGGCTCAGCAGTTGCAGCACAAGGGCTCAGTAGTTGTAGCGCCTGGGACTGGTTGCTCTGAGGCATGTGGATTCTTCCAAAACCAATGATCAAACCCACGTCCCCAGGATTTGCAGGCAGACTCTTAACCACTAGACCACCAGGGAAGGCATATCCTTATTTTAAAATGGGAAATGCATTTTATATATATATATATAAAATTGCCAATATAGTGGATTGACAAAAACATTTATTCAGGTTTCCTGTAATATCTTACTGAAAAACCCAAACATTTTGGCCAAACCAGTATATTGGATATGTCTGTGTGTGTGTGTGTGTGTGTGTGTGTATTTAGAGTCGGCAAATCACTAGACCATTCAAGTATGACCTAAATCAAATCCCTTACAATTATACAATGGAAGTGAGAAATAGATTCTAGGGATTAGATCTGATAGACAGAGTGCCTGAAGAACTATGGATGGAGGTTCGTGACATCATACAGGAGGCAGGGATCAAGACCATCCCCAAGAAAAAGAAATGGAAAAAGGCAAAATGGTTGTCTGAGGAGGCCTTACAAATAGCTGAGAAAAGAAGAGAAGTGAAAGCAAAAGAGAAAGGGGAAGATATACCCATTTGAATGCGGAGTTCCAAAGAAAAGCAAGGAGAGATTAGAGAGCCTTTCTCAGCGATCAATGCAAAGAAATAGAGGAAAACAACAGAATGGGAAAGACTAGAGATCTCTTCAAGAAAATAAGAGATACCGAGGGAACATTTCATGCAAAGATGGGCACAATAAAGGACAGAAATGGTAGGGACCTAACCATTTCTTCCTAACCAGAAGAAGATATTAGGAAGAGGTGGCAAGAATACACAGAACTGTACAATAAAGATCTTCATGACCCAGATAACCACGGTGTGATTATTCACCTAGAGTCAGACATCCTGGAATGTGAAGTCAAGTGGGCCTTAGGAAGCATCACTATGAACAAAGCTAGTGGAGGTAATGGAATTCCAGTTGAGCTATTTCACATCCTAAAAGATGATGCTGTGAAAGTGCTGCACTCAATATGCCAGCAAATTTGGAAAACTCAGCAGTGGCCACAGGACTGGAAAAGGTCAGTTTTCATTCCAATCCCAAAGAAGGGGAATGCCAAGGAATGCTCAAACTACTGCACAATTGCACTCATCTCACATGCTAGCAATGTTCAAAATTCTCCAAGTCAGGCTTCAACAGTACATGAACTGTGAAGTTCCAGATGTTCAGGCTGGATTTAGAAAAGGCAGAGGAACCAGAGATCAAATTGCCAACATCTGTTCGATCATTGAAAAAACAACAGAGTTCGAGAAAAACATCTACTTCTGCTTTATTGACTATGCCAAAGCGTTTGCCTGCATGGATCACAATAAACTGTGGAAACTTCTTAAAGAGATGGGAATACCAGATCATCTGACCTGCCTCCCGAAAAATCTGTATGCAGGTCAAGAAGCAACCGTTAGAACTGGACATGGAACAACAGACTGGTTCCAAATCAGGAAAGGAATGCATCAAGGCTGTATATTGTCACCCTGCTTATTTAACTTATATGCAGAGTACATAATGAGAAATGCTGGGCTGGAAGAAGCACAAGCTGGAATCAAGATTGCTGGGAGAAATATCAATAACCTCAGATATGCAGATGACATGACCCTCATGGCAGAAAGTAAAGAACTAAAGAGCATCTTGATGAAAGTGAAAGAGTAGAGTGAAAAAGTTGGCTTAAAGCTCAACATTCAGAAAACGAAGATCATGGCATCCAGTCCCATCACTGCATGGCAAATAGATGGGGAAACAGTGGAACAGTGGCAGACTTTATTTTTGGGGGGCTCCAAAAACATTGCAGATGGTGACTGCAGCCATGAAATTAAAAGACACTTTCTCCTTGGAAGGAAAGTTATGACCAACTTAGACAGCATATTAAAAAGCAGAGACATTACTTTGCCAACAAAGGTCCCTCTAGTCAAGGCTATGATTTTTTCCAGTAGTCATGTATGGATGTGAGAGTTGGACTATAAGGAAAGTTGAGCACCAAAGAATTGATGCTTTTGAACTGTGGTGTTGGAGAAGACTCTTGAGAGTCCCTTGGACTGCAAGGAGATCCAACCAGTCCGTCCTAAAGGAAATCAGTCCTGAATGTTCATTGGAAGGACTGATGTTGAAGCTGAAACTCCAATACTTTGGCCATCTGATGCAAAGAACTGACTCCTTGGAAAAGACCCTGATGCTGGGAAAGATTGAAGGCAGGAGAAGGGGATGACAGGATGAGATGGTTGGATGGCATCACTGCCTCAATGGACATGAGTGTGAGTAAACTCCGGGAGTTGGTGATGGACAGGGAGGCATGGCATGCTGCAGTCCATGGGGTTGCAAAGAGTCAGACACGACTGAGGGACTGAACTGAACACTTTTTTTTCCTTTTTTTGGTGTGATGATCATATAAGTCCAGATGATCCTTTAGCCAATATTTATTCCCTGCTTCTTTCCCCCACTGTGTTTTTTTAAAAGAACCATGGGTGTTTTCTCTAGATTCTATGTTAGTAAATAAAAAAAATCTTCCTCATATATCATGATAGGTGGGTGGGTTTTTTTTTCAAGCATGACAATTTTGTCAGGGATAATTTTCAGATTATCATCTGACTGATTGTTAGAAGTGCAGGCAACACAGAGAGTTATGGTATCTTCATGAGCTACACTTCAGGTATTTTCTTTTTTGACTCCAGACCCTAGAGAGTGCTGGCTGAAAATGTTGGACTTCATTCTGGAGAAGGCAGAAAGAAAAACCCTTTCCCAGACAGCAGCATCAACAGTTTTCTGGAAAGTAGAAAAAAGAAGAGAAGAGGAAGATTAGACTTGAATTAAAATTGTCACTTTTTCTCCCACTGGGACGTCATTATTTGACTTGATGTGGGGTATGGGGCACTACATCTCCCTTGCTTTCAGAAGTCATCTAACAAAGTCTCAGGAGGACTTGCTTACTTATAAATCAGCAGCGTAAGCTTCAGTCATATTACACCTTGCATTCTAGAAGGTAAAGGCCAGGGAGAGGTGGTGGGGGTGGAGTGGTGAACTATGGACTCCATGCCCCTCTAGGTTCAAGAGGTTGGAATTTAGAGGATGGAATTTAGAGGATTCCTGTTGTCTTCACAGGATTTAGGGTGGGATTTAATCCTACATTACCTCTCCATTATGGGTACTTCACCTCAGAAGTCCTACATTCCTGACCTACCAGGGCCCCAGGTAGAGGTAAGTGAGGCACTCTCCTGGGGGCAAAATTTAGGGAAACTCTAAATAGCTCCATAATCAAGATAAATGGTATTCTAAAGAAAAAAAATTTTTGAAAACAAATTGCAAACAAAGCTGCTAATTGCTTTATTTTGTAAACAAAACTCTGAGGGCTGAGATCAACGTGGGAGAGAGAGGTGGGCTGGCCCAAGTGCGGGGACAGATCCTTCATTTGAAATTTTGATACACTGTTCATTATGGACTTTTGCATTAATTTTGATTTTTTAAAAATTTGAACTAAAATATATTTATCTTGATTATTAACCTTTCCCCCCCCCCCCCCCCCGGAAGCCATAAATATTGCAACTGAGGCAATATTTCACTTTCACTGGCCTCATCCGAGTCCCAGCCTTTAAAATACTGACAGGTCAACAAAAAGCTACCCACATTTCCTAAAACATTATTCTTAGATAAGGACCAGGCCCTAGAGTACGGATGTCAGGGCGTGAAGTCCCTGCGTCCCGGTGGGTTTTGACCCTAATCTGGGCTTTCCGCACTCGGGTATTACACACCGCGTTCTGCCTGGTCTTACCGGGAGCCGGTGCACCCGGGCCACCTCTGCTCAGTGCACGTCTGTCCACCTTATGAGATGACCCCTCTCCTCTCAGAGCTACCCGAGTTTCACCCTCCGCCAAGCCCGCGAACACCAGTAGCCCTCTGCGGTCAGAAGCCGGGTACGTGTGACCGCTCCTGCGCTCTCCCACGCGCCCGCGTGACCAGAGGTGCGCGCCGCTCCCAGCTTCTTCCGAGCGGTCCAGGGGCGCGAAATGCGCCCTGCGGGACAGTGCGCAAGCGCGGCGGCACATCGCGCTTTCTTCCGCTTCCTCCACCGCGGGGCCGGCGGCGCGCTGGCTCTGGGCCGCCCGGTTGGGGGCGCTGCCGACGGGCGCCGGAGACGGGCGGGGGCCCCCGGGGTGGTCGGGGCCGGACTCGGCGCCCCGGGGCGGGGCCGCGCGGGCGGGGATGGGGCGGGCGCGGGGGCGGCTAACCGGGCGGGCGAGCGGCGGCGAACGGAGGGGGCGGCGGACCGAGGCGCACGGTCGGACGCGGCGCCATGCGCGGTCCCCCGGCTTGGCCGCTGCGACTGCTCCTGAGGCGCGGCGCAGCCGCCCGCTCCCCCGAGACCAGGACGCTGTCGACGCACCCGGCGTTTGCGAGGCCTGGGGGCGTGGAGCCGGCGCTGCTCGCGGGTGGCTGGGCCGCGCGAGCCCCGCGGCGGTGGGCGGGCGGGGGTCCCGGCGGCCCCGCGGGCGGCGCGGGCCTGGCGCGGCTCCTGGCGCTCTGGTCGCGGCACCCCGGGCTGTCTAGGTGCTGGGCGCTAGCCGGGCCCGTCGCCTCCAGGCTCCCGCGCTCAGCGCTCCCTGGCTGCTCGACCTTGGTCGCGCGGGCCGCGGGAGAGGCTTGGCGGCGCGGGCCGGCCTTGCCTGCGGCCGCGGCGACTCCCGGTCACGACCCGCTGCTGCGGCCCGCGGCGGCCAGGCGCTCGGAGGCGCAGAAGCTCCTGAGCCTGGCGCAGCCCGAGCGCCGGAGGCTGGCAGGTAGGGCCCTCCTCTCGGTCACCGGCGACCTTTCCCGTGCGAGGTCCGGGGCCGGCGAGAGGGGCACTGAGGGGGCGGCAGGGGGCCCGGGGCCATTGGAATCGGTGAAGAGGACAGGGTGCTTTTACCTGGGCGTCCTCCCTGGGGGTACGGACGGAGCGCGCCTGCTGTAGCGGTGTGGATCCGCAGGTGCGCGGACAAGGTGTAGCATATACAAGTGGAGCGGCATCTCCTTGTTACAGTGGTCAAGTCTTTCGCTTTGACTTTGCCAGTGTTCTCAAGTGACCTGGGTTGTTTGTTTGTTTGTTTTTACCCTGTCTTTGTAAAATTAATCGTAGACTCTAGTGAACTTATTTTGTAATATGCCCTTGCACTAAAAAAAAACACATACACATTATTTGCTTCAGATTAATTTCTTAAGCAGCCAACATTATTTTTACTCCGTGAAGCAAAACAATGTAAACCTGTCAGGTTTGTCCCGTTTTTGCCTCACTGAGTGGTAGGCAGGAAGTTACTAAGCTCTTCAGAAGAGTCAGCACTGGCTATGGTCAGTGATCGGTAAACTCTAGAAGGGTTGAGAAACTGCAGATCACAACCCAACTAAGTCTTAACTGAGTAATTTTAGAAAGTAAAAATGAATATTTTTAGAAACAAAATTCAGATTTTGTATAGTCTCAGTTTTAGCCATAAATGGAGAAATGTTTAAATGCAAAGTCCTTGTAAGATCGAAACGGTTTTGAGGTTTCTCCAAATCTTCATTTCTTTTAATAAATATTGAGTCTTGTGTGCTAGGCCCTTGGGTTTCATTGGTGAGCAGAAGAAAACCTGGTTCTTGCTCCTGCTGGGGCTTGCAGTTTAGTAGGGGAGAGGCATTGATGAAAAGATCATATGACTAGAGATAAAACTGCAGGTTTGATGAGGGTTGGGAAAGAGGGCTTGTAATGTTCTTAGACTTGAAGCAGGTGAGAATCCCACATTTTTTGTTACAAATCTGTTGCTTTAGGAAGGATAGTCCTAGAGAGTGATCTGTGATATAGGGCAGGCTGGTGTGGTAGAGGAGGGCAACAGAGTGGGAACATTTTACCTCTCACTGACTTTTACAGCTTAGTGGGTTCTTGGTATTATGGAGGTATAAAGAGAATAATGTTGTCACTTGGTTGTGCGTGTATTTTTGATGGAAAATTTTTTTCCTTGTTTCTCTTTTAAAAGAAAAACTTGAAGACTAGAAGTTCTCATTGGACTATGAGCTTCTTGGGAAAAGAGCTGTGTCTGCTTCATCTTTCTGTGTCTAGTCCTTAGCGTGTGTGTGGCACAGAATAGGGCACAGAGTGCCTTCAAAGAAGGAATAAGTGATGGTCCGACCAGGCCCAGGTGGAAACCTGAGTTTAGAAACCCTGAGCACTGCAGGGTGTGTTCATCATCTTCATATGTAATTAAAAATAAGTGTAGGAAATCCAGTTTTGTTTCTGAAATTTTAGATGTCAAGGAAGTTTTTAGGTATCAGGCTCAGGCTCTGTGGCGCCCACGCATTCTGGCCATGATAGGTGGCCCAACCCTGCCTCTGCGCATGGTCACGCTCCCTGTACCTTTGTGCCTGTTCCTACATGTCCTGTCTGTTAGCCTGCTCAGAAGACAGCCTTTAAGGAAGCAAGAGCTGTACCTCCTTTTATTTTAAGAAGGGGAGCTAGTTAGATTTGCTGCCTTGAATAAGTGTGAATGTATAATTTGAGGGAGTAAGTCTTGGATTGGTACACTAATTTTTTCCCACCTTTCAAACAAATAATCTGCCTGCAATGCAGGAGACCCCAGTTTGATCCCTGGGATGGGAAGATCCCCTGGAGAAGGGAAAGGCTACCCACTCCAGTATTCTGGCCTGGAGAATTCCTTGGACTGTATAGTCCATGGGGTCCCAGAGTCTGATACGACTGAGTGACTTTCACAACAAAATATATACATATTGTATTTAACATGATGAAAGCTCCTTATAAGGACATAGGGTTGCCTCAAAAGACAATATACTATTGTCTATATACTATGTTGCAGCCACTCTGAATGTTGACATTTGTAAGATTAAGAGAACGTTGAGGGGGATCACCATTAATTTGTAACTTATCCTTGTAGGAGCAGCCTTAGATGTTGGCCCATCTCTTTGCAGTGCTGGAAATAACGAGCACGTGTGTGTGTGTGTGTGTGTATGTATGTATGTGTGTATGTGTTTACTTTAAATCAAGAGGCTGAAAAACTGAATTGAAGAGAAGGAATTCCAATGTTTGTTAATTTTTAGAGAAAGGAATACAAAAATTCTTCTTCAGAAATTGAACTATATGATTGAATAGCAGTGTTTTCATCTGTGTTCTGCAGTTTGCTGAACATGCTGCCTTAACTGTGTGACCAGAAAGCTTTGATCTTAAGTGATTTGTATCAGAAACTTTAAAAACAGGGTCTGCCGTCTGAGACGCCTGTAGGTATCTGCTGAAGACTGTCATGTCTATCTCTCTTCTGAAGGAACCACAGTCCTTGATGCGCCCCTTGGCCCTTCCTCCCTGTGTCTCTCTTTGTGTTGGAATTTGTAGATATCTTCCAACAGCTGTGGCCTACAAGGTTGCTCTGCAGTCATTTTTCACTGATAATTTGTCTTATCGTCTTGGTCACAGGAGTCTTAAAAGATGAAGGAGCTCACTGAGGAGCCCCTGTGGCTGATGGGATAAGAGGTAACTGGTCTGAGCTGTGCTCCCGGTCTGGCAGATAGAAGAGGCTGCTGGGGCGTCCAGTGAGTGGGAGGGTGGGAGCACCGTGCATGGAGTTGGGAGCTAGGAGTGAGCCCAGGGCCTGAAGGGGTAGTGGGATGACAATGATGGAGAGTCTTGGTGCAGTGGGCACCATGGAGATTGTCTTGCTCATAATTCCCAGGTGGAAAGAAAGAAAGTGAAAGTCACTCAGTTGTGTCTGACTCTTTGTGACCCCATGGACTGTCCATGGAGTTCTTTAGGCCAGAATACTGGAGTGGGTAGCCTTTCCCTTCTCCAAGGGATCTTCCCAACCCAGAGATTGAACCCAGGTCTCCTGGATTGCAGGCAGATTCTTTACCAGCTGAGCCACAAGGGAAGCCCAAGAATACTGGAGTGGGTAGCCTATCCCTTCGCCAGCAGATCTTCCTGACCCAGGTCTCCTGCATTGCAGGCAGATTCTTTACCAACTGAGCTATCAGGGAATATCAATATCCCAGGTGGGTCACTGGTCAAATGTGGAAGTTGCATGTCCAGCCCTCCACCCCCAAGCTGTTCACTGAAACATGGATAAGGACTTGTGTGGTTTGAGATGAGGACAGTTCTTAGAACCTGATGCCCGCCAGGAGCTTTTGCTACATTCATAGTTGAATATTACAGAGTTGAATATTACCGTTAAGTGACCAGTATGAAGACACTGAGGAAACCATTGGAGGTGGTAAGCAAGGAGAGGGCGAGGCACGCTTAGGATGGCTCATCCTGCAGCCCAGGTCGGGAGTGAACAGTTCTCACAGGGATAGTGCTGGTGGCGCAGTGAGGCTGAACCTCAGAAACAAAATTGTTCCAGAAAGCCTGCAAGTGTATTTGCTTCGGAAATAACCACATTTCAGAGAAAACCTGAACATCCTGTAGCTGTGCTGTGAAACGTGCTAGTCGGAATTGATTCAAGAGTGAGATACCAGATATTGAAGGGACTTAGTATGGGGAAAAAATGTGAATTTTCTTCACGTTTTAATGTTCATTGATGACTAATACTTTGGATATATTGGATCAAATAAAATATGTTATTAAATTAATATTACCTGTTTCTTTTTAATGTGGCACCTAGAAGATTTTAAGTTCTATGGGCAGCTCGCATGGCATGTGTGCTGGACAGAAGTGCCAGCCATGGGCAGCCCCATTGTGGTTACTGCGGCACAGATGCCAGGTCTGTCACTTGCACTCTGGCCTTGCCCAGACCTTTGTCTCCAGGTCACTCCACAGCCTCAGAGGCTTCCTCAGCGCCCCACTTCCTGCTGCCTGTCGGCCCTTTCTACCTCTTGCCTTGTCCAGCTTAGCTACTTGCCAGGCTCCTTCACTTCAGCCTCTCACCTGCCCGGGCCCTCTACTCCTGTGTTCTCTGTGGACACTGAAAACTCCTTTCCTCCTGTGTCCCTCCTCTCAGAGAGTGGGACACAGTTGGCAGGGGCACCGGTCAGTCCTGACTACTTGCAGTGCCAGCTGTAATATAGATACTGTGTGTGTGTGCTCAGTCGTGTCTGACTGTTTGCGACCCTATGGACTGTAGCCTACCAGGCTCCTCTGTCCATGGGATTTTCCAGGCAAGAATATTGCAGTGGGTTGCCATTTCCTTTGCCAGGGGATCTTCCAACCCAGGGATCTCCCAGTGGCAGGTGGATTCTTTACCACTAGCGCAAGCTAGGAAGCCTAGTATGTTGATAGATAATAGTGCATACTTATCATTGACTTAGCTTCCCTGGTGGCTCAGATGGTAAAGCGTCTGCCTGCAATGCGGAAGACCTGGGTTCGATCCCTGGGTCGGGAAGATCCCCTGGAGAAGGAAATGGCAACCCACTCCAGTATTCTTGCCTGGAAAATTCCATGGACCGAGGATCCTGGTAGGCTACAGTCCATGGGGTTGCAAAGAGTCGGACATGACTGAGCAACTTCACTTCACTTCACTTCACTTCATCGTTGACTGGATACTGACACTGGGCTGGAGACATCATGTCTGTGTGTCATTTCTCACACTTCCTTGAGGGAAAGGTTATTTTTATTGCCAGCTTCTAGATGAATAAATTGAGGTGCAGAGAGTTTGAATGACTCAGTCGAGGTCAGACAGCTAGATGACAGCTAGGGCACTCATCCTGCCAGTCCCAACTTCAGAACTCCCCACGTCTCCCCACATCTCAGGTCCTGTGGAGTCTAGCTCTTCAGAATGTCTGCATTCATTGTCACCATCCTATCCCCGCTGCCCCTCCTCCCCACTTCACCTTAGTTCCCCTCTTGCCTGGAGCAGGGCAGCCTCAGGTCCTTTCATTTCACTCTACAGCCGGAGTGAGTCATTTAAAATACTGTCTCAGGAACACGTGTATACCTGCAGCGGATTCATTTCGACATTTGGCAAAACTAACACAATATTGTAAAGTTTAAAAATAAAAATAAAATAAAATACTGTCTCGCTACCCAGCCTGAGGCCCTGTTAGGCCTGCCTTGCTGCAGCGGCCCTGTTCTCTGAGAGCCTGGAGCCTCCTACCTTTTCTCTGCACCACAGTCCCCACATCAACATTATCCGGCAGCGGCAGCCTTTCTGCTCCCTGGCTGGCCTCACCCTCCCCAGCAGAGATCCCTGCTGTTTTCTCAGCTTGGTTGTGGGAAGATGAAGAAGACAGATTTTTGTCTCAGAATATGGTTCTGCAGTAGATGAACTGGGTGACCTTGTGCAAGCTCCCTCTAAGTGCTTGAGTTTTTCTCTGGAAAATGAGGATGGTGAGAGCATTGTTGGAGGAGACAGTGCATAGCAAATGCTTCAGATAGTGGTGGGTAGTTAGTGCCTTAGTCCGTGAGTGACATGGGGCTTGCTGCACCTGCCTAGCTCCGTGGGCAGATGAGTCCTTAAAAGCGCTGTCCTGTGTCTAGCGTAGACAGGCTGTACAACCTTTGCCGCCCCCAGACCTGCCGGTCCAGGACCTGGGTACTGGCCACAGCCCTTCTCCGAGCAGCCTGCCTTTCAGGTTTTCCTTCTTTCTTTTCAAGGAGATTGCTCTCATTCTTTGAATGCCATGACTGGATAGACTTAGGGTAACAGAAAAATGCTTGAAAATACTTAAGAGACAGTAACAGTCAAGCAAGGAAGAGGAGTAAGCAAATGCTGAATGAACCATGGGAAAAGATGGAGACTATCCAGAAGGATTGTGGTTTATTTGGCTCATCCGGTCTGGGGAAGAATCAGAGACGATAGCTGTGGTGCAAATACATGATTCATGAATGTCAGAGATGGTGTTGTTTAGTAAAACCTTAACAGAAATCCAGCTAACCCAAAGCAGAAATTTTTTTTTACTTTGTATACATTTAACTTGTAGAAGATCCAACAAGTCCATCCTAAAGGAAATCAGTCCTGAATATTCATTAGAAGGACTGATGCTGAAGCTGAAACTCCAATACTTTGGCCACCTGATGCAAATAACTGACTCATTTGAAAAGACCCTGATGCTGGGAAAGATTGAAGGTGGGAGGAGAAGGGGACGACCGAGGGTGAGATGGTTGGATGATATCACCGACTTAATGGACATGGTTTTGAGTAAACTCCAGGAGTTGGTGATGTACAGGGAGGCCTGACGTGCTGCAGTCCATGGGACTGCAAAGAGTCGGACACTACTGAGCGACTGAACTAAACTGAACTTGTAGAAGAAAGAGGCAAATGGCAATAATAATTTTTTTTTTATTTAAAAGGGAGATCCTGAAACGATTTTTTTTAAGGTTGATTATTTTGGCTTTGCTGTATCTTTGTTCCTGCGAGTGGGCTTTCTCTAGTTTCCGCACGTGGGGCTACTGTCTAATTGTGGTGCAAGGACTGCTCATCACAGTGGCTTCTTCTTGTGGAGCACAGACTCCAGGCTTCAGCAGTTGCGGCCCGTGGGTTTAATTGCCTTGCTGCATGTGGAATTAGTTTCCCGAACACCATGTCACCTGCATTGGCAGGTGGATTCTTAACCACTGGACCACCAGGAAGTCCCTGGAACAAATTTTAATTCAGCCAAATTCCTTTCTTTTTGTAATCATTACATTACTATGTAAGAACTAGTGTGTGTTCATGCTGTGCAGGCTCTTATTTGGAATCATAACTGAATTTGAAAACTAGAGGCGGGAGGGAGAGATGAACCCTGGTAGCACTTTGCATATACGTTACACTTAGGGAAGTATTTGCCAAAGGGAAGAAACAGACTAGAGAGACTACCTGCTGATGACAGATGAAACAGGTCTTCCGGGTTAATTCCTGGGTTGCCAGGACACTGGTTTCTGTGGCCGTGCCCTGCAGAACCTGAGCTACACATGCTCCCGGGACCCTTGGGCTTTCAGTCCTCTGAGCACAGCTATCAGGAACACAGAGTTTTGAAACAAGATCCTGAGTCTTACAGCAAGATAAAATGGCACTTGGCCAGGTTTATATTATGTAGTCAGGCATGAGGGTTTCCTGGCTCCTGTAAAGGAGTCATTTCCACATGGACTTTCTGAGCTACCTACCAGATCTTATATTTCTCTTTAGGCTGTTGTTGAACTTTTACATGCTTTTCTTTCCCTCCTTTGCCAAAGTTCAGTTTGTTCATTCATCCAGCCAGTATTTATTGAGCTTGTACTATATGCCTATCCCTGTAGGCAGTCAGGATATAACAGTGAACAAAATAGAAATCTTTTCTCCTAATGGAAAGATACAGTAGATCAGTGAAACTTCCCAAAGGCTGGGAAATGGTGGAAAGAGAATGAAAGGTGTGTCAGGGTTTGTATTATAGATGGGGTTGCAAAGCAGGCCTCCTTTGAGGGGAGGTGTTAGAAGACCCCCAGGAGGGAGAGAGTATGGGCAGTATTCCTGACTTAACAAGCTCATATTTCTCCTAGGGCTGTATGCCAGCTGAACTACCGATTGGCAGAGTTTGCTCTTAACTCTTTGTATTAACGTTTTGTAAAAGTGAAGTCTTTCACCGAAGTGTTAGCTTTAGGCAAGACATAGAGAAGCTATTTTCAGGGTGTTGGGAGCACCCATCCCCCACACTGTGTCCACTTAGGGTCTTCGCCATTGACTGATCAGTGATGGTGCTAGCAGTGGGGGTGGGGGGGGGCAGGAGATATAGAGGGAGCCCCGGGAGGACTGAACTTGGAAGGTTCACAGTGGCATACATATGCACCCTGCCCCAGTCACCTGGTCCACTCTGCAGAAGGAATCTGTTACTTGTTTGTTACTTCCCTGGAGATGTTTTGTGCACACGTGTATGCTAAGTCGCTTCAGTCACATCTGACTCTTTGCAACCCTGTGGACCGTAGCCCACTAGGCTCTTCTGCCCATGGGATTCTCCAGGCAAGAATACTGGAGTGGGTTGCCATGCCCTCCACCAGGGGATTTTTCTGATCCAGGGATCGAAACCTGCGTCTCTTATGTCTCCTGAATTGGCAGGCGGATTCTTTACCACTAGCGCTGCCTGGGAAGTTCTTTGACCATGGCTCAGCTGTAAACGTAAACATGTGGATGTGTGTGTTTATTTTTGAAAGGTCATTGGGTGTGTCAGTTTAGGGCCTCCAACAAGCAGATGTCAGAACAGAATTAGATGTTCAAGAGATCTACTGGGGTGAACACATGTGAGAGATAAGGCCAAAGGAAGTAGGAGTAGGTGGGCAGAGTCTTTGGTCACAATGCAGGTCTGAAACCATGATCCTCCGTGAAAGCTTCTATTTACTTTCTTAAACTGGATGCCAGTGGAGAGGTACCAGGTGTACATTGCAGACATAAGAATTTCTAGGGTTGTTTTGTGCCTACCTGAACTTAAGAACTAACTAGCAAAAAAGCCCCACAAACATTTGTGTCCTTGGCTTTTCTTGATAACAGTGTGTCTTAGTGGATTGCCTCATGTTGCTTTCCATAGAGTCACCTCAGTGTTTTTAATGACTGCATAATATGTATAAAATACATGTTCCATGATTGACTTAACTTTTCTTCACTGAGGAATGTTTGGAGTATTTTGAATCTTTTGTTGGTATAAGCAATGCCTTAATGAACACCCTTGAGTGTACCTTTTTTTTGCATACACATATGGGAGTGTATCTACACATTAGAGATAGAATTGGTGGACAAAAGGGAGTGTGCAGTTACATTTTGACCAGTAGGATGTCATCACCTTCCACTGCAACTGTACCAGTTTGCATAGCTACTAACAGTGTAAATGCCGCTTCCTTGCAGCTTCACTAACAGGGTGTTGTCAGACTCTGAGCTTTGCCATCCAGTAGATGAAAAATGATACATCTTTGTGGTTAAATTTGCATTCCTTATTATGAATGTAGTTATCTGTGACACATGCTGTTCCTAATTGGATTTTCTCAGTATTTTCTTTTCTGAAAGGATTCTGTGCTTTTGTCTTTTTTAAGGAGTGTGAACAGTTGTGTTCTTGCCTATTTTTATAATCGTGGTGATACTCTGGTACTTTATTTCCCAAAGCAGTCATATTAAGAAGGAAGGTATCACATATGTAGTAGATGCCCATACCTGCTTTCCATAGCCTACAGTCTTGTGAAATATTAGACATGATCAAGAGCTTTACCTGCATAGTTTGATCTTCAAGCTAAGATACAGTTAGATGCCAAGGAATAACTACATATAGCATGAATGTAGGAAAAATGTCATCTGAGTGGAACCCCTAGATCAAGAGGCAGGAGGGAGACCAGAGTGGATTTTTGTGGTTAGCTCTCAGTTACTGCTGGGGAAGAAGAGAGGAACAGACCAGGGTGAAGCCAGGTCGTCTGGTCTGGATACTTGGGTAGGATTAGTGCCCTCTACAGACACCCTGCCTGATATGGCCCCAGAACCAGATCTGGCTCTCCTCTTTAGTCAGGGGTCCAGGAGCTAAAGGGAGGAGACTCCCAGCCTCTGAGCGTCACACGCTCTGAAAAGTTTATTCGGGAAAGAAGCTGATGAACTCAGCGCCCTATTCCTTGGGCAAAGCACCGATGAACCGGAGAGTTGCTTGTGTTTTCCAGCTGCAGTTGGGTTTCTGGCGGTGTCCAGTGTCATCACCATGTCCGCCCCCTTCTTCCTGGGGAAGATCATTGACGTCATCTACACAAACCCCTCTGCAGACTGCAGCTCCAGCCTGACTCGCCTCTGCCTGGCGCTCGGAGGCGTGTTCCTGTGTGGTGCCGCAGCCAATGCCGTCCGTGTCTACCTCATGCAGACGTCAGGTGCCAGGACCCTGCTCCTGGGCGGCCTGGGTGGGGCGGGTCTCGTGGGATCCCTATGCTCTGGCCCCGCCCCCCAGGTTGGGGATCGTGGTAGACAAGGGACTCTGTGCTCACCCCTCCTCTCCCAGCATTAGAGCTCAGTTGCCTGTGTGCCTCCAGGAGTTTGGGTGGTGGTGCGCAGCCGCTGAGCTGCCCGTGCGGGGCAGCCCCTGCACGTGGCAATGGGTGATGCTGCTAAGTAGCGCTGTATGTTCCCTGGATACCCTTTCTGTCCCTTCCTTCTCTCCATCCCCGCTGAGCTGCCCTGGGGGGCAGCCCCTGCACTTGGTGTTGGGTGATGCTGCTCAGTGTTGCTGTGAGGCCTGTTAGTTGATAGGCAGTGACACCACCATGGTGACAGAGCCTGGGACACCCGACTCCACGTCGATGGCTGGCCGTTTAGCTGATAAACTGTAGATAATTAACCAGATCTTGACATTTGAAAGTTCAACCCAGGAAAGGATTGTGAAAGAGAAGCAGAATTAGGCTGTGAGAAGTTAGTGTGATAAAAGTGTAGACCCCACTGTTGATCACTGTGCTCTGTCATTGGCCCCATGGCCCGTGCTCACTATGGGGAGCTCTGCGCTGGCCAGCAGCGCATGCGCGTGGCTGTGTCTGGTCTCCCACCAGGCCATTACTTGGGCAGCTGCAGGTATGCAGCTGAGCCCCCACTGATGCAGCTTCTTTTGCCTTGCAGGTCAGCGCATCGTGAATAGGTTGAGGGCTTCTCTGTTCTCCTCAGTGCTGAAGCAGGAGGTGGCTTTCTTTGACAAGACACGCACAGGAGAACTGATCAACCGTCTGTCCGCAGACGCAGCCCTCCTGGGGCGCTCAGTGACGGAGAACCTCTCAGATGGCCTCAGAGCTGGAGCGCAGGCCTCTGTTGGCATCGGCATGATGGTACGTCCCTCAGCTGCTGTGTCCCGTCCGAGCACCCTGGCAGGGTGAGCCGCACTCCGGTGAGCTGTGCTCAGTACTGTGCCGAGGCCTTGGGGACCCAGGGCCATTGACTTGTTGTTGGCACCTGAACCTTCACTTCTTATCTGGAGAACAGACTGTGGCTTTTACAAAAGCCCTGTTGCCTGGGTTCTAAGAACGTGTGAGGGTGCGAATGAGCCCAGGTAGGAAGAGCCCTGGGTGCCGAGTGCTGGACCGAGGAGGAGCACTAGTCTGTCAGTCTGTCCAGCCATCTGTCCTCAAAGGCAGGAAACTACTACTGTCAGTCATCTCTACAGGACCTGAGGGTTGTCCCTGTCCTCCTCCTGTCAGGAGCAGGATGGGCTCCCTCTGCACAGACAGGCAGCTCTGCAATCATTTACCCTCTCCACCCATCACATCTGTTTCTCCTTAGCTGCGGACTGGAGCCCCTCACATCTGCTTGCCTCCATTCATACCAGGTGTCTGAAGACACACCTTCTCCTGTGGCCAGGAGAAACGTAGTGGGGCCACGTGTGCAACTTAAATTTTCTAGTTATTGTTGTTCAGTCGCCAAGCAGTGTCTGACTCTTTGTACATGGACTGCAGTACACCAGGCCTCCCTGTCCCTCACCATCTCCCGGAGTTTGCCCAAGTTCATATCCATTGAATCAGTGATGCCATCCAACCATCTCATCCTCTGTCACCCCCCTTCCCTCCTGCCTTCAATCTTTCCCAGCACCAGGGTCTTTTCCAGTGAGTTGGCCACAGTATTCACATCAGGTGGCCAAAGTATTGCAGCATCAGCTTCAGCATCAGTCCTTCCAATGAATACTCAGAGTTGATTTCCTTTAGGATTGACTGGTTGGATCTCCTTGCAGTCCACAGGACTCTCAAGAGTCTTCTCCAGCACCACAGTTCGAAAGCATCAGTTCTTCAGTGTTCTACCTTCTTTACGGTCCAACTTTCACATCCATATATGACTGCTGGGAAGACCATACATACCCTTGACTATATGGACCTTTATATATAAAGTGATATCTATGCTTTTTAATACACTGTCTAGGTTTGTCATAACTTTCCTCCCAAGAAGCAATTGTCTTCTAATTTCATGGCTGCAGTCACCATCCTCAGTGATTTTAGAGCCTAAGAAGAGGAAATATGGCACTGCTTCCACCTTTCCCCCTTTTATTGGCCATGAAATGATGGGACTGGATGCCATGATCTTAGGTTTTTTTTAATATAGAGTTTTAAGCCTGCTTTTTCACTCTCTTCTTTCACCCTCATCAAGAGGGTCTTTTAATTCCTCGCTTTCTGCCATTAAAGTGGTATCATCTGCATATCTGAAGTTGTTGATCTTTCTCCACTAGTCACATTTCAAAAAGGAAAAAGAGGAAATTCAATAGCAGTCTAGTGGTTAAGACTTCACCCTTTCACTGCTGAGGGCCTAGGTTCAATCCTGCAAGCTGTGTGGAGTAGCCAAAACAGTTTTTTAATAAAACAGAAAGAAAGGTGAAATGAGATTAATTTTGATAATAATTTTACTTAACTCAATATAAACAAAGTATTATCAATTCAACATGTATTTAATATAAAAATTATTAATCAAATATTTTTCATATTCAGTTCAGTTCAGTCTCTCAGTCATGTCTGACTCTTTGCAACCCCATGAGTCACAGCACGCCAGGCCTCCCTGTCCATCACCAACTCCCGGAGTTCACTCAGACTCACGTCCATCAAGTCAGTGATGCCATCCAGCCATCTCATCCTCTGTCGTCCCCTTCTCCTCCTGCCCCCAATCCCTCCCAGCATCAGAGTCTTTTCCAATGAGTCAACTCTTCGCATGAGGTGGCCAAAGTACTGGAGTTTCAGCTTTAGCATCATTCCTTCCAAAGAAATCCCAGGGCTGATCTCCTTCAGAATGGACTGGTTGGATCTCCTTGCAGCCCAAGGGACTCTCAAGAGTCTTCTCCAACACCACAGTTCAAAAGCATCAATTCTTCAGTGCTCAGCTTTCTTCACAGTCCAACTTTCACATCCATACATGACCACTGGAAAAACCATAGCCTTGACTAGACGGACCTTTGTTGAATCCTAATATGAAAAATGTCTCTATATTGAAAAGCAGAGACACTTTTCATATTAGGATTCTAAAATATACTGTATATTTTATACTTACAGAACATCTAAGTCTGGACGCTTTCACTGGAAATAATCAGTATTTAGATTTTGTAAAATTTGTGGTTGAAAAGCACGCACCAAAATCTCCAGACATACTTAAAACTTTATTAGTAACTGAATAGAAATGGAATATCAGGTTTTAAAATTTAATTTTAGTTAAAGCTAAAATCTAAAGTGTAGTTTCCCTAGCACAATGACCACCTCTCAGGTGACCAGTAGCCATCAATGCTGTCATCTTGGTGCAGTTCTAGACCCTAGAATGAAGACTGTGGCTGATTTTTCCTCATAGGTGGAAAAGCTGAAGTTTCTGACCAGTGTCCCAGAGAGCATTCAGTCTGGAGCAGAAGGCTGTGTTGCCAGAGTGAGCCTGTAAGGTCTACCATACAGAATGGAAGACAGCTTTGAAATCTTGTGTACACTCAGCCAAGAGAGAAGCAAAGCTCTGGGAGAAGGCCCTCCTGTACTAAATAAAGCACCGTTTCCAGATATTAATAGTCTGGGGCTCAGGAAGAGTAGCAGTTGAAGGACAGGGCGTCAGAGGGGGCCTGTCTCAGTACCTTGAGCTGCATAACAGTACCACGAGTGGGGACTCAAACAGCAGAAGTGTATTTCCCACAGCTCTGGACTCTGGGAGTCCAAGGTCGAGGTGCTGACAAAGTAGGTTCGTCCTGAGGCCTCTTCCCTTGGCTTGCGTGCAGCCACCCTCTCACTGCGAGCTCTGTTCACGTGGCCTTTCGCCTGTGCTTGTGTGGAGAGAGCTCGCTACTCTCTTAAAAAGATAGGATCAGGGCCCTCACCCTTATAACCGCATTTTACCTTAATTCCTTCCTTAGAGGCTCCATCCACATCCAGCCCCGTGGGGGTGTAAGGCCTGTGAGTTCTGGGGGGACACAGATGCTCAGCTGGAGAAGGCAACGGCAGCCCACTCGAGTACTCTTGGCTGGCAAATCTCATGGATGGAGGAGCCTGGTAGGCTGCAGTCCATGGGGTTGCTAGGAGTCGGACACGACTGAGCGACTTCACTTTCACTTTTCACTTTCATGCATTGGAGAAGGAAATGGCAACCCACTCCAGTGTTCTTGCCTGGAGAATCCCAGGGACGGGGGAGCCTGGTGGGCTGCCATCTATGGGGTCGCACAGAGTCGGACACGACTGAAGCGACTTAGCAGCAGCAGCAGCAGCAGATGCTCAGCTTATAGCAGGGCCTCGTGAGGATGCATGCCCTGGGATCTGGCCTTTAGCTCTGGAGGGACTGACATATCCATTCTTTCTCACGGGTCCCTGGACCTGACTATGGTAAGCCTGCTTCCAAGAACCCAATGATGTCTGTACCATACTGTCAGTTTAGTAGTTTACATGTGGGGTCTTCCTCCCACCATTGAGAGGTGTGTTCCTGATTCTGCAGCACTCCTTTCCGTGACAGCACCTGCCTCATCCTTCAGAAGGTTATCTCTAAGCATGGAACTGGAGCACAGGGAGGGAGGGTCCTGATACCATCCCCAGGCTCAGGGACAGCAAGGGGTGTTCCTGCCCTGCCGTGCAGACAGCTTGCCTGGGCTGTGTTGTGTTCAGACCTACTCGATTGCCTCACTGCTCCACCTGTGTCCTGAAGGCCACTGACACCCCAGTGCCTGCTTGTCTGTCCAGGGTGGCCCGTCCCCAGAGGTCAAGGTACTGAGCTCATTGCTGCCTCAGAGCCTCAAGACCACAGGGCACTCCAGGCTCTCTCTCTCTCTGTCTCCCCTGTTTTCTCCCTGACTCCCACCTCCCTCTTGCCTTAGACGGGACTCCCCATGAGTCAGTTACCTCCAGGTGCCTAGGACAGTGTCTGCTGCCTGTAGACCTTAGGTGCTCAGTTGTTGAATGAGTAAACAAGTGAATGATTGCTTGATCCATCCTTCACTTTACATTTCAGTCTGCAGCTTTCCCCAGCATTTTAAGAGAGTCTTCCACTGATGATACTATTTTATAATGAATAATGATGCTAATACCATTTAAAATATAACCACCTAATTGCAGGCTTGGCTATAGGAAAACCCTATTGTGTTCCTTACTCTTTGGGCAACTCCAGTTGTTAGGAGACTCCTTTTGTTGAGTCCAGATCCATTTGCCTGAGATTCCAGTCCTGTGAGCTGTGGAAACAGCTCTAACTTGGTTGTCACACCTCTGCAAGTCCTCCTTCAACTTTGTCACGTGACGTGGGGATTTTTGGTCTTGCTGCCATCTGAGTCATCTCAGGGAGACGTTGCTCTGGTTGTTCAGAAGCCCTGATGCAGACTTGAATACAGACCTCCTGGTGTGGTCTGGCCAGCGTGGAGCAGAAGGGGTCTCCTTCCTCCGTCCCCACTGCTCTGTTGAGTAGTGTGGTCTGATTTGCATAGCACTGGCCCAGCGTTGCGCCGGTGGTGGTACAGCATTGCAGGGCAAAGGGCCTTCACAGCCTCAGAGGCTGTCTGTCATGTTACTCCCACATGGCGGCTGAATATTCGTGGGGCTTTGTGAAGACCGAGAATGTCTGAAAAGTTCTACCAAACAGCACCTTTAGGCCTACCTGTTAATTTAAACATACACATGTTTACAGTGGACAGTGAGAGTATCTTGCTACTCTGTGTAACACGTATGTTTTGGGTTTTTTGACAGTTTTTTGTCTCCCCTAAACTGGCCACTTTTGTTTTGAGTGTGGTGCCTCCAGTATCCATCATTGCTGTGCTTTATGGCCGATACCTACGGAAACTAACCAAAGTCACTCAGGACTCCCTGGCACAAGCCACTCAGGTAAAGGCCCCTCCCTGGTGTGGTCTCCACTTGGATGAACTCAGAGCCAGGTTATCAGTGGGCAGACCCTAAAGAATGTGTTTAACCTTTCCAAAAAGTACGTCCTTTTCCTCGTGTTAGCCCTGCAGATCCTAGAACCCAAAGTACTCTGCGTTCTAGACTCAATTTCTACCCACACCTCAGCACTGATCCCACTTAACTACATCATATGAACTTATGTCACTGTTTTTTATAGGATGAAAAGGCTAATCATATTCTGAAAATAGTTGTTCTGGATGATACTCTATCCTTTATTAACTAATAAATGTAACTTTGTAGTGCTGTCCTTGTAATGCTGTCCAGTTTTGTCTTTTTTAAAAATTAAAAATAATCATTGTATTTTCATTATAAAAACCATGCATATTTATGAAAATAAAATTTTGAGAAATATAAGGAGAAAAAATGCATAATCCTAGCTCCGAATGGATGTTATTAACATTTTGGAGTCTATCTTTTTTATCTTATCTTTCTCACTGCATAAAAATATATTTATCTGCCAACCTTCTCACTTATTTTTCTATCTACCTATATATATGATGTGTGTATGTATGGATACATATTTGTTTCCAAAAGCAGGATTCTTCACATACTCTGCTTTGTAGTCTGTTTTTCACTTAGTTGCATATGACAAGCAGTTTTCTGTTGATAGTATCTTAAACATGAGAACCACATTTTAATTTTGCCTCCCCTGAAATGTTTGTATTATTCTCCCAGCTAGCTGAGGAACGTATTGGAAACATAAGAACTGTTCGAGCTTTTGGGAAAGAAATGACTGAAATAGAGAAATACACCAGCAAAGTGGACCATGTGATGCAATTAGCAAGGAAAGAGGCATTTGCTCGGGCTGGCTTCTTTGGAGCAGTAAGTTGATTATTTTGCAAAGAATGAAAAGTGTAGACGTCGTGATCAGGAGAGATTTGTATTGGATGATTTTATTTATTCTATGTATGGCTCTTGCCATACATAGAAAATACTTCCCTTCTCTCTCAGAACTAAGAATTACCATTCTTAAAAATATTTTGGTAAAGGAGGGGGAAAACAAGTAAATGTAATTAAAGGAAAGGTGGTGAGATCAAAACTGTGGATCAGGCCCTGATTCAGAGTATGGTCCAGACCGGGCACATCAGCTTCACTTGGAACCTGGTTAGACACGCAGATCCCCAGCTCCACAGAACTCTTAGAATGGGGCTGACGATCTGTCCTTTAGCCCCAGGTCATTCTGGTGTAGGCAGTTTTAAACCCACTGAGGATTAGCCAAAATAATCTAAGTGTGTTCCAGAAAGGGTTATAAGAAAGTTGACCACATTGATCACAAGGAACTCACGTAGGACACCGAGCTAGAAAATCACCATGATGGCAGAGTCACGATACTTTCAAAGTGGAAAGATGGTAGAGGTGATTCAGTGATGGCCGTAACTGAACAGACAGGAAGCCCTGAGGAGGCACACCTACACACTATGTACATAATGCACATCAGAGCAGATAAGTCCGGTATCTTATCTGGCTTCTCAGTGCAGCCTGCCCAGCCCACCATGGTAGAATACATCAGTTTCTTCCACTTAGGAGAGGCATCCTTAATATCATTTTTTTTCCTTTGCAAATTGATTAGATTGAGTAAAATAGGAGTCTGATGGGTAGCTTAGTATCTAGGTTTCCATGTTTATGAGATTATTTCCTTCAATATTATGATATTTCAAAAATATTTTTGAAGGACTTAACCTGACTTTCCAGCAGTTAAGATTCCATGCTTCCATTGCAGGAGGCAGAGATTTGATCCCTGGTCAGAGAACTAAAATCCCATATGCTGTGCAGTACAGCCGAAAAAAAAGAAAGGATTTTAAAATTCAGATTAAAATGTATTTTGGGAAAATCTTGCCTGATGGTTAAATGCATAAAGGAAATCCTGCACAGTGTGAATGCTTTTTGCATTTGGGGTCTTTGGTTCTCACCTGACTTCTGTGTTTTCTTCCCTTAACAGACTGGGCTCTCTGGGAACCTGATCGTGCTTTCTGTCCTGTACAAAGGAGGGTTGCTGATGGGCAGTGCCCACATGACAGTGGGCGAACTCTCCTCCTTCCTCATGTATGCTTTCTGGGTTGGAGTAAGCGTCGGAGGTATATAATTTAAATAGGCTTGGGGAATTAATGAAAAATCAGGTTATAGTTTCCGAAATGAAAACTTAACTTTCCCATTATTCCACCACTCATCAGTTAACTAACTGCAAAATCATTTCCTAGGATGTTACTCCAACCTGACTTTGAAGGACAGAATAAAGACGAGTGTGATCCTCCCTGGGTTGAGAGGTGTTAGATTTTTGCAGGCCCCCTGCCCCCCCGAGCTCACAGAGCACAGGGTCTCACTGGATCTGTTCCCAGCCAGCATGCAGGGCAACCTGTTCCCTTTCATTGTAGCATGGATGCTGGGGAGGAAGGATGGTATGTGCAGGAACCTCATCCTCTGATGGTGATGCTCTCATGATGGGCAGGTTGCTGGTGGGGAGAAGCCAACCATGTTCAAAACTAGTGAACAATCCAAAATAGAAGTGATAAAGTCCGTGAGACACAGTTGCTTGCTTTTGTAAAGAGTCTCTCAGAGCCCTGCTTTCCTTGTCCACCCCTGAGTGAAGGGAAGCAAGCTCCTTGGAGGCAGAACTGTGTGGAGTCTGCAAAGCCCCAGCCAACCTGGAGCAAATGATTTCCTGCTTTTTGTTTTCCTTCCTTTCTTTGAAAACCAAGATGGAAAGGTTAGATCAACAGCCTCAAGTCTGGTTAAAGGAGCTCAGGTATCCCACAGGGTCACCTCAACTTTTTGTTTTCAGGGTTCCAGAGTTTTCTCCTCGTTAAAGGAGAGGCTTTTCCTTAGACATCCGCAGGCAAGTAAGGATATTTTCTGGACTGAGAGTTTCAGAGATCTATTTAAAATAACATTTTACTTCTGCTGGCTGGTCTTGAAGAAAAATCTGATCCAAGATGTTTCTGGGTGCTGAGTGACTTGCGAGACAAGACCAGTTCAGGATGCTGGAGCGGTGATAGTCTTGCTTCTTTCTTTGCATCCCTGGGGTTGGGTCTGACGGGCTATAGGGTTGCATACCATGTGGTCATGTTCCCCGCTCCGAACAGATCTGCTGGCCACCACCTGCTCTCTCTGTGAGCTTTCTGTGCCCGTTTCACACTTAGCCATCGTCAGCTTTCCTCCTGGCCCCAAGTCTTGTGCTTTCTGCCACATTTGACTTGATCTTTCTTAGAAGTTTTCCATTTTAATGAACTTTAATTTAACAACATATTCTTTGATGGAGTGTGCTTTTAATATACTTAAAAAGTCATCTCTGAACCCAAGGTCATGTAGGTTTTTCTCTTATGCTGTCTTCGAGGAGCTTTATGGTTTTGCATTTTGTGTTTAGATCATTTTGAGTTAATTTGTGAAAGATGTAAGGCCTGTGTCCTGATCTGTTTTTTGCACACGGAAGTCTAGTTGTTGCAGCACCGTTTGTTGAAAAGTCTACCCTTTCTCCATTGAATTGCGTTTGCTCAACTATTGAAGGGTCATTGACTATATTTATGTGGCTCTGTTTCTGCCCGATGCATCCTTAATTTAACCTGAAGGTTTTAGTCCACTCTATCTTACACAAATATCAATATACTCTAGGATATTTGAATTGCATTTTTTCAGCACCCTTACTGAGGGGAAGTGTTACAAAGTATATGTTCTGGCAGTTGACATGGACCAGTGAACGTGGGGTTTTAAATCATAGTTCAAAGATGACTTTTAAGCAGAGGTTGTTAGTGTATCTAAAATTGCCAGATTTCTTTTCAGTTTCTAGCCTAGTAAATGTTGTATTTGTTGAGTCTGAAAGATGGGTTGATTTTGTGGACGTGTCTTTTAAATGAATGTTGGGGTACCTTGTATTCCTTTTTAATATGAGATAAGCATTATATTTTATTTTTATTGCTTTTGACGAAGCAGTCTTTTCTGTAACATTGTGATTTTAATTCAGTGGTTAACTAGTATGACTATATATATTTGTAAATCCCCTGATCAGACCAAAGCCTTATGAGAGATAATGAAATTGGAGGAGGAGAAGCTGAAGGAAAACAAGGGTATGAGACAGAGGGAATTCTGACGGACCCATGGACTGCAGCCTACTAGGCTCCTCCGTCCATGGGAGTTTCCAGGAAGAGTACTGGAGGGGTCGCCGCTGCCTTCTCCTGAAAGTGACAGATTTTGAGTTAAAGGCAGGCTATTGCCACTGTGCTCAGAGGGCTTGGGGTAGCAGGGGGCCATTTATTGGCCGATGATGGATGTGTGCCCTTGCTTCTCATCCTCAGGTCTCAGCTCCTTCTACTCAGAGCTAATGAAGGGACTGGGTGCCGGAAGCCGCCTCTGGGAGCTCCTCGAGAGAGAACCTGAGCTTCCTTTCAATGGTGGGTCTGAACTGGGTTTGCTTTTCTTTGCTGGGATTAAACATGTGTGATTTAGGACAGTGAGACCAGCTTCCTGCCCTACCTGGGAAGGATGAGCATGAACTAGACACCATCTTTACCATGACAGGGACGGACAGGGCCATCGGAGGGTGGGCAGTGAGGACAGATTGCTATTGGGTGCTGCTGGGGGCCCCAGGGTGTCCCTGGAGGTGGGGACCTGACCACACAATGTGCCCCAACCGTTTTCCCTCCCTGCAGGTGACGTGTTACCACACACAGCAGGAGGAAGTGTGTGCCGCTCAGGAGTGCAGACAGGAAGGGCCTGGCCAGGCCACCAGAATTGTCTTCCTTAGTGATTTTGACATTTGGGGGCAGGGAGAAAAGGAAGAGGGTTCATGCATAGAAAAGCCTCTGAGTTGCTTGGCTTTGGGGATTGGGTGGAGGACGCTGATGCTAATTGGCTTCGAACCATCTCCTTCATGAGCTGCTTCACTGGAAGCCCGTGCTTGCGGCAGCTGTGGCCTGGGCCGAGCAGTCAGGCTCAGTGGAAGAAGCAGCGATCACTGTCGGCTACTCATTGGCCCCAGGGCAGTAGTGAATGCCAGCGTCCTCCACTGTGATAGACCGGTAGGAATGAGGCCAACTGGGAGAGATGGAGCCACTTCTCCCGGTCAAGAGCAGGGTCACCCCCGGATAGAACTGACCTCTGACCCCCTCGAGCTCTGGGGCTGTTGTGCAGCGCCTTCCTGTTCATCATCCTCTTAAAACAAGTCTTTAGAGAAGGTGAGATAAACCCTGGATGAGGGGCCTGCAGAGGCAGCCCACAGGGAGAAGGCCATTGGATTCAGCTGGCAGCTCTTGGCCGGAAGCTTCATCAGCTGCTGCTTGTATCAGTAGGCCTGGGATGTGGGCTTGGGCCTCTGAGGGCTGTGAGGCTCCAGCATAGTGGCCAGTGTGCTGTGCTGCTGGTACAGAGCAGGCTCGGGAGCACGGGACTCAGCTTCCTCCTGACTGGCCTGTGAAGTGCCCAGACTCCCGAGCTCGCTGTTCTGGGCCGAGGCCTGGTCAGGTCGGTGGGGCCCTGGGCTCAGCTGTGCACATGTGCTTGGCGCTGAGTGATTTGTGTCCCGTCTTACCTTTCAGAGGGAGCTGTTTTGAATGAGAAAAGCTTCCAGGGTGCTTTGGAGTTCAAGAACGTGCATTTCGCCTATCCAGCTCGCCCAGAGGTGCCCATATTCCAGGATTTCAGCCTTTCTATCCCATCAGGATCTGTCACAGCACTGGTTGGCCCAAGTGGTGCTGGCAAATCCACAGTGATTTCCCTCCTGCTGAGATTGTACGACCCTGCTTCTGGTGAGTGGTTCAGCGTGTTGTGGGACAGGGGCCTCTCTCGAGCCCTTCTACTCCTGAGCCCTGGGAGAGGGTCTGAGTGTGCAGAGGCCATGCATTGTGTGAGTTCTGAGTGCCAGAGGGTCTGTTCCCAGGGAGGAAGTCCCTTAGACAGCGGTGTCACTTTTCGGGCTGTGAACTCACCCAGAAGGCCTGTCAGGCATGTTGTCCTTTGTGTCCACGTCCTCGTCTCCTGTGCTGTGTCTTCTGCTCCTGGAGCGGGGATCAGAAAGGTGCCTCTGTGGGGCTCTGACGGCAGCATGTGGAGAACGTGCTGCCTGCGCCGTCCGAGCTTGTGCAGGTGCCCGGGTCTCCTTGAAGCCCACCATCCCTCCCACCCGGGGCCGGCATGCAGACAGGGCACGTGGCTGTCAGTGAGTCACTCCTGTGCTGCTCCACTGATGCTCTCTTCAAGTAGTAGATATTTTCTCATTTTGTTGTTTATTTTTAACTGCATTATAGCATCTTTTAGAGCAAAGAACACATTCTGTTACTTACTTATATCTTTTAAAAAACTGAGATATAATTGACATTTAACAGTTTCAGGTGTATAGTATAATGATTCACTATGTGTAAATATTGTGAAATGATGTATATATTGTGAAATGATCACACAATCATTAGTGTGATGTTAGTGTGCCATGTTAACATCCCTCACCACACGTAGTTGATATCCTTCTTTATATCAGAGTTTAGAGAAGATATTCTGTGTGTGTTGGTTTATTTTTGGATTAAGGAAACGTTGTTTGTCCACAGAAAAAAACCATTGGTAAAATAAAAAATGGGTTTATTTATTTTTGGTCATGTGATTTGTGGGATTTTAGTTCCCCGACAAGGGATTGAACCTGGGCCCTCAGCAGTGAGAGATTGCAGTCCTAACTGCTAGACCACCAGGGAATTCCCTAAAATCATGAATTTAAAGAGCAGGTCTTATAGTCTTTTTGGTTAGAACACCGTGAGAGCTGGTTGTGTGCCAGGTAATGATCTGATGTGCAAAACCACCAAGTGTGTTAGTGGATATCACTACACTGTCTGCCTCTGAAATCACTGCCTGGACTTACCTTCTACTTGCTATAAAATTCTGAGCTTAGGAAAATCCTAGCGAGAGGGATGCAAAACATTGAGTCTCTGGTTTCTTCATCACAGTGAACAGATCAGGGAGAAAAGGATCTGCACTTATATTCCTGCCTTGTGGAGCCTGTACAGAGCACTTAGGCTTTCTAAGTCAATACCTTGGGTTTTTTGTAGGTGTGTGAAAATTTATTTTTGGCTTGTATAATTCCATATACCTAACTGAGAAAGAATCGGATTTCTTGTGTTGGTCACTCATCGTAATCAAGAGTCATGATTTCGTTCCCTCAAGGTGTAAAGGAAATTCTGTCAGCTTGGGTCAACGAATTACATCTAATGGTGAAACACTGCCATCGTGTCAGTCAGATAGCAGACTCTTCTACATCTGCACTGACACAGGAGGGAAGGCAAGCTGGCGGATGAGCTAGGTGGGCTGGTCATCCACCCATCGCAGGGAGAGAGTAGATGCAGATGATCCAGAAAAGTCCCTTCCAGCTCTGAAAGTCACTGAAACCCACTGGTTTTAGATTCTGTTTGGAGATTTTGAGTATCTAATCTTTAAAAAACTGAGTCTGGAGTTTTGCTGCCAGATCCTATCTGTGTGTGTATCAGTCACTGGCCCCATGGCACCCACTGACCTCTTTCCCTTCTTCCCTGCAAGGAACAATCAGCCTTGATGGCCATGACATCCGTCAGCTAAACCCAGTCTGGCTGAGATCCAAGATTGGGACAGTGAGTCAGGTAAGAGGAGAAGGGTCCATTTTTATTACACTTTCTTTTAAAATTGCTTTTGTCATTTGCTTTTCTCTTGGTCTTGAACCTTTCGAAAGAAAAGGAATGGATGTTTTTCAGAGGAAGTAAACTAACCTCTTTGGGCAGGTTGTTTATGTTTGTAGTGCTGTTTCCTGAAGACCTTAAACATTTTAACCACCTGAAGCATCATCTTTTTCCAAAGGTAGAGACTGTCATTACTTGTAGTACAGGTAGTCTAGAAGATTGGGGAGAAAAAGATACAGCTTTTTAGCTTCTTTTGACTCTTTCTCAGTTCTCATTTTCATTAGTAGCTGGTCTACTGTTTTGCCTGAAGGGTTTCAGAGATAAGCAAGCAAAAACTATGCTAAGAGCCAGGTCCCCTTGCAAAGAGGTAGAGGATTTCAAGAACATTAATATGGTCTCTTTGATGAAGCTGTTTTTCATAAGACCACTTAGTGCAGGGGGATTTTGACAAGCTATTTATATTTCTATTACCAAATTTTGTGCACAACAGACAAATCCAAGCCTTCCCCCACTCCTGGGCTTCTCCCTCCAGTGAACCTCCCCTCAGCCCACTCCTCTGGGGACGGGTTGGGGACAGTGATGGGCTTGGCTCGGGAGTGCTAGGGTAACAGCGGTGCCATCCTCATTAAGGATAGAGGAAGAAGCTGGGAGTTTGTTAGCTTCTTAGGACAATTCCACAGAACAATTCTCTGCAAATGCCACTTTCCCATCTGCTTTGTGTTTCAAGAAGTGACAGAAAGAGATGGATTCTCCCTTCGTCCTTGGAGGGCAGGCAGCTGGAGAACACAGACGGGGTCGAGGTCTTCCTTGGGAAAGGGGACTTGCATTTACAGAGCATCTGCTACATGCAGGGTGAGGGCAGGATCCTGCAGTGGTGATCTTCAGATGGTAAAGTCAGTCCTGCTCATGCTAACGTGAATTTTTTGGACACTGTGGGGTAAATTGATGGAGAATGAGAAAATAGAACCTCCCAAAAATACCCAGTATATTTTCTCTGGGAAAAGTTCTTAGATGTAAATATTGTACTAAGCTCCACTGTATTACTGGCCTTTTGAAATTTTCAATAAGTATGTTTTCTTTCCAATGTGTAGGAGCCAATTTTGTTTTCTTGCTCAATTGCGGAGAACATTGCTTATGGTGCAGACAACCCTGCCTCAGTGACCGCTGAGCAGATAGAGCAGGCAGCCGCTGTAGCCAATGCAGCTGCTTTCATCCAAAATTTCCCTCAAGGATTCAGCACTGTGGTCGGAGAAAAGGGCGTTCTCCTCTCAGGTGCGTTTTTGTTACTCTTCATTGCAAAACGTCTCTGCTCCAAAAAACTCTCCAAACATTTCCTATCACAGTGTTATTTTTTAATTTTTTAAAGGCTTTTGTCCTTAGAGTTTATTAAATGAACATTTTTGTTTTCTCAGATCTCTTTTGTATGTGACAATTCCCCAATTCCCTTCACTTTCCACCCCAGAGGTGTTTCCAGGCTCACACTGGATGTCCCACTGGGCAGTATTCAGCCACAGCTGCTTTTTCTCATCTGAGAATAGATGTTTTACAATTCAAGATCCTTGAAAGTAAGACAGATACTGCATGGCAGGATGACTTGTCCTGGGAGGCAGAGACTGAGTCAGAGTAGACGTGCAGCTGGAGGAGATTGTGTGTAGACCCAGGGCTGACAAGCTTTTCTATAAAAGGCCAGAGAGTAGATGATTTAGGTTTGTAGGCTACATGTGGTCTCTGTCACATAGTCATCTTTTTTTTTTTTTTTAAAACAACTCTTTTAAAATGTAATAACCACAGAGAGGCCCTGGTACAGACCTGACCCAGGCAGAGTCCATCATATCCTGTTCTGGACAGTGGGAGCTCGCAGGCCTGTGGCACCACTGGGACTCCAGTGGTGGGACTCCCTGTGATGTCAGCTCAGGCAGCGAGTCAGGTCGCATTATGGGGTCCGAGTTACGGCAGGGAAAAGGTAACAGTTCTGCTGCTTTCAAGTGCAGGAGTGGGACCAATGGATAGAGAAGTAAGTTCAGTTCAGTTCAGTCAGTCATGTCCTACTCTTTGCAGCCCCGTGGACTGCAGCCTGCCAGGCTTCCCTGTCCATCACCAACTCCCAGAGCTTGCCCACACTCATGTCCATAGAGTCAGTGATGCCATCCAACCATCTCATCCTCTGTCATCCCCTTCTCCTCCTGCCCTCAATCTTTCCCAGCATCAGGGTCTTTTCCAATGAGTCAGCTCTTCGCATCAGGTGGCCAAAGTATCGGAGTTTCAGCTTCAGCATCAGTCCTTCCAATGAACACCCAGGTCTGATCTCCTTTAGGATGGCCTGGTTGGATCTCCTTGCAGTCCAAGGGACTCTCAAGAGTCTTCTAAACACCACAGTTCAAAAGCATCAATTCTTCAGCACTCAGCTTTCTTTATAGTCCAACTCTCACATCCATACATGACTACTGGAAAAACCATAGTCTTGACTAGATGGACCTTTGTTGGTAAAGTAATGTCTCTGCTTTTTAATATGCTCTCTGGGTTGGTCATAGCTTTTCTTCCAAGGAGCAAGCGTCTTTTAATTTCATGGCTGCAGTCACCATCTGCAGTGATTTTGGAGTCCCCTCCCAAAAAATAGAGAAGCAAAATTTTGGTTAAACACAGTTCTATTTTGTTTTTATTACAAATATTGAGAAGTGCTTCCTTTCACGATGATCTTTGTAACTGGATCTGCACGAGCAGGGCCAGAGGCCTCCATGTCAGAGTGAGGGCTGGAGCAGGAATCCCTTCCAGCACTAAACTTTTTGCTTGAACTTAGGCTATAGATAGTTTAACACAAAAATGTTCTAAGACTGTTGTGTATGATTTGTTAAAACTATAGGCAGTAGATGAAAACCTGCTTTTGATGGATGGGGTAAGTTATGGCCATAGAACTGTTTCTGCGTCTCTGGGACAGCGTGTCCTTGGGCAGGATGCTGGGAACTTATGAGATGGAGGTGCAGAACTGGGAGTGCCTGTGCTCTGCCCACCGGTGCATCACCTGCTCTCTGGGGGCAGAGTCTGTGTGTCCTTCCCTTCACCAGGATTCCCAGGCTCTGTCTCCCAGTGAAGTAACTGAAGGTTTCAGTCCACTGTGGAGGAAGGGGTGGGCTTCTAGCCACAGACGCCCTGTGTGCTTATTGGCACCTGGGATTTTCAAAGCTGACTAAAGCCCTTACTGGCCGCTCTGCCCACCCACACTGAGCATTCGGACCCCCACCAACCAGAGAAGTTCAGATAGAAAGGGTTTTTCCTCCCTTCCTCATTGTGAGGATGGGATTGCCTGGTTGAGGACAGCTTTCAGCAGTACCATTCATTTCAGTTTGAATGATTAACTTCTTTTAGATGAAATAAGAAGTATATTCAGCCAATAAAATTCATTACCAAGAATGGAACTGAGTTTTCTCACATGATGAACTAAGGTAGAAGGAATGAGTAGTGTCCTGCTGTGAGACTCCATCAGCTTTAAGTTAGGCTAGTGGCCCTGGAGAAGAGGAGAGGGCCAGTGGAACAGAATTGAGGAGGGGAGTCACCACTTTCTGTCCTTCTGCATTTCCCCTGCTCACCCCACCCACTTTGTTTGGTAAAGTTGGAGCTGACAGACAAGGCAGGGGGTTGGGGCTGGAGTGGCTGCTCTCTCTGCCGCCCCCGGTCTCACACATGCACAGCTCCCACACATGCAAGCTGCTCCCTGAGCTGGGAGAGAGAGCCAGTGAGAGTGGAAGCACAGAGTCATGCTTCAGGCAAACAAGGGCATTACCATTCCAGCTGCCTTTGCTCTCATCCAATTCACGCACTGCTCTGAACCCCAACTCTCCTGAGTTTCCTTTTCCTTTCCTACTACAAGAGGCACTCTGTTGGGGGGAGGGGAGAGCAAACGTGTGTGGTGATAAGCACAACCCATGCACAGTTCAGCAATACGTGAACTGTGAACTTCCAGATGTTCAAGCTGATTTTAGAAAAGGCAGAGGAACCAGAAATCAAATTGCCAACATCCACTGGATCATCAAAAAGACAAGAGAGTTCCAGAAAAATATCTATTTCTGCTTTAATGACTATGTCAAAGCCTTTGACTGTGTGGATCACAATAAACTGTGGAAAATTCTGAAAGAGATGAGAATACCGACCACCTGACCTGCCTCTTAAGAAACCTGTATGTAGGTCAGGGAGCAGCAGTTAGAACTGGACATGGAACAACAGACTGGTTCCAAATAGGAAAAGGAGTTCGTCAAGGCTGTCTGTTGTCACCCTGCTTATTTAACTTCTATGCAGAGTACATCATGAGAAATACTGGGCTGGAAGAAGCACAAGCTGGAATCAAGATTGCTGGGAGAAATCTCAATAACCTCAGATATGCAGATGACACCACCCTTATGGCAGAAAGTGAAGAGGAACTAAAAAGCCTCTTGATGAAAGTGAAAGTGGAGAGTGAAAAAGTTGGCTTAAAGTTCAGCATTTAGAAAACTAATATCATGGCATCCGGTCCCATCACTTCATGGCAAATAGATGGGGAAACACTGGAAAGAGTGGCTGACTTTATTTTTGGGGGCTCCAAAATCACTGCAGGTGGTGATTGCAGCCATGAAATTAAAAGATGCTTACTCCTTGGAAGGAAAGTTATAACCAGCCTAGACCACATATTAAAAAGCAGAGACATTACTTTGTCAACAAAGGTCTGCCTAGTCAAGGCTATGGTTTTTCCAGTAGTCATGTATGGATGTGAGAGTTGGACTATAAAGAAAGCTGAATGCCAAAGAATTGATGCTTTTGAACTGTGGTGTTTAGAGGACTCTTGAGAGTCCCATGGACTGCAAGGAGATCCAACCAGTCCACCCTAAAGGAGATTAGTCCTGGGTGTTCATTGGAAGGACTGATGTTGAAGAAGCTGAAACTGCAATACTTTGGCCACCTGATGCAAAGAGCTGACTCAGTTGAAAAGACCCTGATGCTGGGAAAGATTGAGGGCAGGAGGAGAAGGGGATGACAGAGGATGACATGGTTGGATGGCATCACCGACTCAATGGACATGAGTTCAGGTAAATTCCGGGAGTTGGTGATGGACAGGGAGGCCTGGCGTGCTGTGGTTCATGGGGTCGCAGAGTCAGACACGACTGAGTGACTGAACTGAACTGAATGCACAGTACAGACCTCGGCAGTGCACTGACCAGCTGTGAGTCCTCCTGCAGGGTGTTCATGGCACAGTCTTTCATCTGTGAAAAGGGATCATTATAGAATCTACTTCACAGGCTTGTTTTTGAGATGAAATGAAATAATATGTGTAATGCATTTAGGAAATGCCTGGTACATAGAAATCCCTCAGCGTTAGCCATGATAATAATTCTTATTTTAATCTCTAGAGTGATGAGGAGGTAATATATTTCAAACATGTTTCTGTTCTCTCATCTATCTCAACTTGATACCTTCAGATTGTCACATAGTGTATCAGTAAAGCCTATTACCAAGAATTTTTGTTAAGACCTTCAGTTTAAAATATATATATATTGTCATTGTCAGGTGGACAGAAACAGAGAATTGCAATTGCCCGTGCTCTGCTTAAGGTAAGCCTGAAGCCACTTGGTTGAGGGGTTTTGGCATTGTTCTTAACTGGGGACCTTGTAATTAGTAATGTACAGTTTTTCTCCTTTCTTTTTGGAGGAGGTGGGTAGGTATATCGTGGACAGCTCTGGTGAAAGATGAGTTGCGAATTCCACTGACTGTGTTCAAATTTAACAAGTATTTCTTGTGTACTAGGAGCTCAGTACAGTGCTGGAATTATCAGAGGGAGAAAAGTTTAACACATAGATCTTCCATCAAGTAGCATACTGAGTATTAAAGAAAAATGAATGTCTATATGTTTATAACTGAGTCACTTTGCTGTACAGCAGAGGTTTGTACATTGTGAGTCAACTATACTTCAATAAAAAAAATAATAAAATTAAAGAAGCATACAGTCTCTAACTGGAGAAACTAATTATATCAAAATACCGAAACAGTATAAGTATACTTACTTGTATAGTATTTAATAACCTGCTCAACTGAATCTTGGGCTTCCCTGGTGGCTCAGTGGTAAAGAATCCACCTGCCAGTGCAGAAGATGCAAGAGATGCAGGTTCAATCCCTGGGTCGGAAAGATGCCCTGGAAGAGGAAATGTTAACCCACTCCAGTATTCTTGTCTGGAGAATCGCATGGACAGAGGAGCCTGGAATCACAAAGGACACGACTGAGAATGAGCACAACAAACTGAATGGTACAGACTTGAAATGCTTACACGAGACTCCTGAGAGGAAACGGAGAAGCTGAAACTCACAGGCACTGGCATATTTTAGGAAATGATGGCCTTCTCCTTTGTTAAATAAGTACTCTCCTCAGATTTAAAGGTGATTTAAAAAAAAACAACAGCTTTACTGAAGCATGATTTGCATATCATAAAACTGAGTAGTTTTAAATGTACTTTTCAGTGACTTTTAGTAAATTTACAGAGTTGTGCAACCATCATAATCCAGTTTTAGCACATTTCTATCACCTTGATACACCTGAGCAACCTTTCTGCATTCCCAGCCCCACCTGCCAATAATCTACTTTCACTTTGTCTAGATTTGCCTTTCTGGACATTTCAGGTAAATGAAATCAGACAGTGGTCTTCTGCTTCTAGCCTCCTTTCCTAGTATAGCTTCTAAGATTCCTCCGTGTTGTAGCCGTATCAGTACTTTGCTCCTTTCCAGTCCTTTGTAGGGACAGACCACAATTTGTCTATGACTCATAGGTTAATGAACACTTGAGTTATTTCTGGTTTAGGGCTGTTAGAAATCGCACTGCTCTGAATGGTGTACAAGTTTTTGTGTGGTTATGTTTTCATTTCTTGTGGATAGATTCCTCGGCAAGGCTAGAATTTATCTGTTACATACACTGGCTGACTCTTCTTTCTTTTCAGTTTTGTGTGTACTGCTCCCAACTAAACTCCAAGAGGACCCCGAGAGTTAGACTATCTGACTCACTTTAGAGCCCCATCTAATACTTTTAGTTGTTTCACCTGCAGAATAAAGCTACACTATAAACATCCGGTTCATTGATCACGGTGACAATGGTTTAAAGTCATCTCTAACTCTTCCATTTACAAGCTCATCTCAAGCACATATGAACTGTCTTTCATCCTTTGTAGACGCTTTATTGTGGTAGAATTCACACCCTAGATTGTTCACCCATGCACAGCATATAGTTCAGTGCCCGTATATTCAGAGTTGTGCATCCATCACTGTAATCAATTTTAGAACCTTTTCTTCATCGCCAAAATAACATTGACACACACCCACCCACCTTATTTCCCCATTTACCCCAACCCCAGGTGACCACACATCTGCCCTTACAGATGTACCTGTTCTGGACATTTCCTGTAAATGGACTCATAGACTTTTATGTCCAGCTCCTTTCATTACGGTGTTTTCAGGAGTCATCCATGTTGTATCATGTATCAATACTTTATTTCTTTTTATTTCTGAGAGTTATTTTTTTCTAATAAAATTATATCTTTCTTATCTTTTTAATGTTTTTCCTTCAGAATCCCAAAATTCTTCTCCTAGATGAAGCAACCAGGTGAGGATATCTTAATGTGTAATTATATTAAATCAAATTCTTTCTTTATCACAAACTTACTCTTCTGTATTTCAAGTGACATGGCTGAGAACACCTTACACTTTAAAGGGATGGGATATGATTAAGCATGTCAGTTGGGAGGCAGGGAACAGGATGAATTGTGAGTTGAGGGTTCTAGGTCCAATTCAGACCTTTGTGGTGAATCCTTCATCACTTATCGGCAGATGTGAAGAATCCTTTTTAACTTACATGGCAGTTCTCTGGAGATCAAGGGTTCAGAGCTTCTTTTTTTGATAGTAACTTTATAAAATTTAGACAGTTGACCCAGGGAGTTGCAGTTTTGATCACAGTAGAGGTTAGCTGCTTATGAGGGGCTCACGTGTGTGTACCAGGAAACACACGCGTGAACAGTGTGCGTGGCACTGACGCCTTTGCCTTCCCGTGGGCTCTCCTCTTTAGTGCCCTGGATGCTGAGAATGAGCACCTCGTACAGCAAGCTCTAGACCGACTGATGGAAGGAAGGACAGTGTTCATCATTGCCCACCGTCTGTCCACGATTAAGAACGCCAGCGTGGTAGCTGTCCTTGACCAGGGGAGAATCATCGAGTGTGGGAAACATGAAGAGCTGCTTTTGAAACCAGATGGGATGTACAGGAAATTAATGAACAAACAGAGTTTTATTTCAGCATAAAGAAGCAATTACTGGTATGAGAGGTTTTAAAGCAAAGCTGCACTGCAAGGGGAAAAAAAAAACTCAGACTGTATGAAATCTGTAAATCAGAGTTCAAGTCCTTTGAAATCTGCCTATTTTTTCCAAAGTTTGTAAAATAGTTTTGAGATGGATCTGTTCTGAAGACCTTTTTATTCAGAATTTATTAATTATAACTTTCTAAATGGTCTAGAGCACTGAAGTTATTTTCAGGTTTTGTATTTTATTTTATCTTAGAATATTTTGATTAATAGAGCATGGCACTTCATTTTCTTTTATCTGCTGTCATAAATTGAAGCTGTTGTCATACGACAACTTTTAAAAGAGAATTACAAATAAAAAGCCTAATTATTTTAGGCCAGTTCACCAACCACTGTGTATCTCTTGGTAGTGCTCTACCTACTTTGGGTCTCATCTTACCAGGTAGCATGAGAGACGGTGAAAAATCTAACCCTTTATTTTATCCTGCTAATCTCATAAAGAAAACTATATATATATTGTTTAATTGCTAAGTTGTGTCCAAGTCTTTGCAGTCCCACGAACTTTAGCACACCAGGCTTCCCTGTCTTTCACCATCTCCTGGAGTTTGCTCAAACTCACATCCATTGAGTCAGTGATGCCATCCAGCCATCTCATCCTCTGTCGTCCCCTTCTCCTCCTGCCCTCTATCTTTCCTAGCATCGGGGTCTTTTCCGATGAGTCAGCTCTTCGCATCATGTGGCCAAAGTACTGGAGCTTCAGCTTCACCACTAGTCCTTCCATTGAATATTCAGGACTGATTTGTTTTAGGAAATATATATATACAGAAATAGGTAATGTCACATGGCAAGGCGGGGTCATTTATATTCCCTGTCTCCTCTGTCTTCAAAGGGATGAAAGTATAGGAATATGTGTTCCTCTGGGCTGAGACTGTGTTGCCATGTGTGCAGTTTTTCTCATTTTTGGCACTTGAGAGCCTGATGAATTTTAAAAAGGGAAGAAGCCCCATCCTTTGAATATGAGAACTCTGTTTTCATTATTCGTGTATTTGGGAAGTGAGGCATGAACTGCCAGGAATTATCAAAAAAGATGTAATTTTACACTTAGATTGTCTGTAGGCATGTATCTTGAAAATTATCTTTTAAGAGTTTATAATTCCTAGTCAAATTTTACAGTGTTTTTTCAGTTAAATAGTTATGAAATTTCATTCAATGAGGCTAAATTCCAAAATTATTAATATAGCTGTAATTTCAATCTTAAAACATTTGAAGGAAGCTTATACATTCTACAAAATGTCAAGAAACCTTAAGAGCTTTTCACCCTCTGAAAAGAGGATATAATTAACCATCTTTCTTTTATTTGTTATTACAGTTAAAGCTAAACTTCTCAAAAATTCCTCAAGCAATGTTTTCAGCATTGCTTTGGATTTGTTGTATTTATATCAGCACTATTAAGTTGCCGTTCCCTCAAGAAAAAGTACTTTTCTGTAATGATAATGTCAGAACCTAAGAAGTAACAACATTGATATGACTGAAAAGGAAGTTTTCTCAGGTCCTAAGTATTGTGATTAGCTTCCTGATTATACTGGGAGAAACCACTACGTCCTGATAAGCATGGAGCATCAGCTTTTATTCTACATAAGGGAATTCATTAATGAATTCAGTGAATAAATGAACTCTGCTTTTTGAATTTAAACAGTACCTCTGTGACAGTCATCTTTAACAAGCTTTACTCATGTTCTTCAAGGTTTACTACTATGGTGGTGTTCTCAAAAAGCAGACAAAACACAACTACAAGGTTGGATCTGAAGGAAATCTCTTTGTGCCATAGTATTTACAAAATTGAATGTGATCATTATATTTTATTTTCTAATACAAGGTATTCCCTTTTATATGATGGATTAAAATTTATAGTGAACTTTATCTGTGTTTGTCATTTCTTGTAAAACTTTTTACTACATTCAGTTTCTTACTAGAATTTATAAAGATTCAAGACTAAAAAAACATTACACACCTAGGAAAGTGAGAGTAATTGTAAGTTCCATTCCTTTCATCCTAATCTTTTAAAAAATTTTTACTTACTTACTTTTGGCTGTGCTGGGCTTTCGTCGCTGTGCATGGGCTTTCTGTAGTTGAGAGTAGCTGGGGCTACTCTCTGGTTTGGCTTTGGGGCTTCTCAAGGGCTGATCCTGTGGCTCAGTAGTTGTGATACACAGGCTTAGTTGCCCCTTGGCATGTGGGCTCTTCCCAGACCAGAGATCATAAGTGTCCCATGCATTCGCAGGCAGATTCTTATCCACTGCACCACCAGAGAAGTCCCTAAGATTTTTAATGCCCTCACTTGTTATTTATAAACATTGTTTAGTTGCTTCAGCACAGTAAGGGAGCATCTCCTGCCATGTGTCAGACAACAAACTGTGCTGTAGAACTGATGATAGATGAGTGAGGTGTAGTTTCTGCCCTCTAGAAGGTTCCAGTGTAGAAGGAGCCATCAGGTATATAAAAAAATTAATTACAAGAGAACAGTTAACACCTCTGTGACATTTAGCTAAGATAGAGTTTGGTGCCACTCTTTATTTTCAGAGTGCACATGTTACCACATTGGTTACTTGGACAACCCTGTAATTTAAATAAATACCTATCCCTACTCACAGATGAGGATGAAAGTACAGGCAGGTTGTGCATTGATGCAGCCAGCCTTGATGCCGCATACAGGAAGATGCCAGAAAAATGGGCAGGGCTGGCACAGGGGCCATCACCACCACATGGGAAACAGTTTTCATTGTGTGTGCATGGGAGCCACTGAAGGACATGTAACTCACGTGGGCAGTATAAAGATGAGCAGAAAGAAAGCTTAAACTATGTGAAAACCTCCATGTGAAGATGAAATACACATTAATGACCCGAGTGCTTTGTCCGCTCATCCAGGTTCCTCTCTGCAGTGTCTCTAACCTTGGACCTTGCTGGTTCCCGTGAAATAGTCACAGATTAAGCCATTATAGGCTGTGCCCTGTATTTGGACCTTTATGAAGTAGGCCTCTACTTAGGAACTCCATTTAAGCTCCATTTTCCCATAACAGTGCCAAAGCTGTTAGAAAACAAATGAAAACAAATGTAAATGTCACAAAACATTAAGTACACTAGTGAAGGAAGTTTGTGGAGACTGCATTGTAAATGTTTGGGGATGTTTTTGTATGTTTTTACATCTGAGACATCGTCGGGCTTAGCTGGTAATCTCCATTCAACTCACTCAATAAACATTTACAGAGCACCTTCTGTTCTGTTGGGCTCTGTGCTAATGCTGGCTGGGCCTTCCTCAGGAAGTTGGTGCTGGTGGTCTACAGCTGTGACCTCTTACCTGTTTTGTATGTCCTGCGAAGCTAACGAGGGTTTTTACAGTTTTAAATGGTTTTTAAAAGTTCATAACACTTGAAAGTTACATGAAATTCAAATTTCATTGTTCAAAAGTTGCTTTATTGGGGTGCAGCCATACTTACTTGGCAACAGGCTGTAAGCCAGGGACTCATCCTCTCTGTCCCTTGACAGAAAGAGTTTGCAGCCCCCAGAACTGGTGATAACAACACATGTTCTTCACTGCTTGAAGGATGTTTAAACTATGCTGAAATTTAGAGTTATTTCAAAAAATTCCCTTGCCACTAGATGAGATTAAAGGGATGCCTTGGAAATGATTGCACGCATACATGCTCAGTCGCATCCGACTCTTTGTGACCCTATGGACTGTAGCCCGCCAGGCTTCCGTGGGATTCTCTAGGCAAGAATACTGAGATGGGCTGCCATGTCCTCCTCCAGGGGATCTTTCCCACCCAGTGATCAAACCCGTGGCTCCTGTGTCTCCTGCATTGCAAGTGATTTTCTCACCGCTGAGCCCTGGATAATATCCACGATAAGTTCGTCACTGCACCCCTGCCTTCCCATTTGAAGAGGATCATAATTACTGTGTTGCTGAAAACAGAATTCTGACAGTCCTACCACATCTGCAAGAAATAATCCTGACTGCTTTCTTATTGATGGCTGCAGTAATGAGTTCTACATCAATCAGTTTGGTCCTCACTGAAAGAGCTGCATTTTAGGAAGCTGGACAGAGGGAGGCACATGTAGGTTGAGCATCTCATAGACACACACATACTGCACTTGTGAGGGATTTTTCTTTTTATTTTAATAAAACAAAAATGGACTTACATTGGACATATTAATTTTTAACCAACCTGTTTTTAAATTTGATGACAATATTTCCCTACATTTTTAAGTATTCATTACACACATCCACATGTGTTCTTTTTAACCTATAGCATTCTATAATGTTAGTATATTATAAATCTATTGTTAGATTTATCTTTCCATATTCTCTGCTGTCATAAACAATGCTGCCTATATATCTTTGTTATGATTTTTTTTTCAAATTTCTAAAAGTGTACACTATTTGATTTTGCAGTTTTTTTTGACATCTTCAAATGTGATATTTTTATTCTCTAATTCTCACAAGGGGGCACTACTAGCAACTTACCAGAGACTCAAAAAGGTGACACAGATAGTAGAGAGAAAAGGTGGGGATTTGAAACGTCTCATTTAATTCCAGAGTCTATACATTCTCTCAATTACTGTTGTTTTCCTTGTTGAGTCGCTCAATTGTATCCAACTCTTTTGTGACCCCATGGACTGTATCCCGCCAGGCTCATCTGTCCATGGGATTTCCCAGGCTGGAGTGGGTTGCCATTTACTTCTCCAGGGGATCTTCCCAACCCAGGGATCAACCCAGGGATCAAACCAGAGTCTCCTGCATTGTCAGGTGGGTGGATTCTTTACTACTGGGCATCCAGGGAAAGCCCTCTTAATTACCACACAGTAGTTACCCAACTTCATGGGAAATAGATGGGGAAACAGTGGAAACAGTGTCAGACTTTATTTTGGGGGGGCTCAAAAATCACTGCGGATGGTGACTGCAGCCATGAAATTAAAAGACGCTTACTCCTTGGAAGGAAAGTTATGACCAACCTAGATAGTATATTCAAAAGCAGAGACATTACTTTGCCAACAAAGGTCTGTCTAGTCAAGGCTATGGTTTTTCCAGTGGTCATGTATGGATGTGAGAGTTGGACTGTGAAGAAAGCTGAGCACAGAAGAGTTGATGCTTTTGAACTGTGGTGTTGGAGAAGACTCTTGAGAGTCCCTTGGACTGCAAGGAGATCCAACCAGTCCATTCTAAAGGAGATCAGCCCTGGGATTTCTTTGGAAGGAATGATGCTAAAGCTGAAACTCCAGTACTTTGGCCACCTCATGCGAAGCGTTGACTCATTGGAAAAGACTCTGATGCTGGGAGGGATTGGGGGCAGGAGGAGAAGGGGACGACAGAGGATGAGATGGCATCACTGACTCAATGGACGTGAGTCTGAGTGAACTCCAGGAGTTGGTGATGGACAGGGAGGCCTGGCGTGGTGCAATTCATGGGGTCACAAAGAGTCGGACATGACTGAGTGACTGAACTGAACTGAGTTACCCAAATGTCCTAAGACAAAAAAAAAAAAAAAGTCCCAAGACAGACGTCTCCATAACACCTGGGAATGCAAATTTAGAAATGCAGATTCTTAGCCCTCAGCCCAATGAGTCAGACACCGAGGTGGGGCTCATCGGTCCAGCTTAACCAGCCTTCCAGGTGGTGCTTAGGCTGGAGAGGCCTTTGCACTACACTATTCTTTCTTCTGGACTTCTAAAGTGGCTGTTGCTACTGCTACTGCTAAGTCGCTTCAGTCGTGCCCGACTCTGTGCAACCCCATAGACGGCAGCCCACCAGGCTCCCCCGTCCCTGGGATTCTCCAGGCAAGAACACTGGATGTGTTGCCATTTCCTTCTCCAATGCATTAAAGTGAAAAGTGAAAGGGAAGTTGCTCAGTCGTGCCTAGCGATCCCATGGACTGCAGCCTACCAGGCTCCTCTGCCCATGGGATTTTCCAGGCAAGAGTACTGCAGTGGGATGCCATTGCCTTCTCTGTCTAAAGTGGCTACACTAGATAAAATGAGGTGAAAAGATAAATAGGGAAATGGCGGCACTAGGGAGGGATAAACAAGTACCTGGCTGGCTGCCCCAGGTATATGTGCTGCACATCTTCTGTTCTACTCGCCTTCTCCACTATTTCCTCCAGGAGGTGGGCCCTCCCACCAAGAGGACTGTCCTAGTATTCTCCTCCTTCACATTCTGGCCTCCTCACACTGAGGTCAGGGCACTTCCATTCCCAGCTGTTCCCTCCTTCTGGGTGGCCTTGAGTTGGTTGTGTCTCCTGATCCACAGCCCTGGCCTGGTGACCCCTTCTTTTCTTGGCCCACTTGTTCTTAGCAGCCTCAGGGCTCTATACAATCTCTGCTGCTGCTAAGTCATTTCAGTGTCCAACTCTGTGCGACCCCATAGACAGCAGCCCACCAGGCTCTACCGTCCCTGGGATTCTCCAGGCAAGAACACTGGAGTGGGTTGCCATTTCCCTCTCCAAGGCATGAAAGTGAAAAGTGAAAGTGAAGTCTCTTAGTCGTGCCTGACTCTTAGCGACCCCATGGACTGCAGCCTACCAGGCTCCTCCATCCATGGGATTTTCCAGGCAAGAGTACTGGAGTGGGGTGCCATTGCCTTCTCCGTTACCTTTATTAAACTCTCTACCCAGCTCGAGAGTGCTGTTTCCTTTAGGATCTTGTTTGATAGTCTGCAAGGCCCTTCCTGGGCCCTCATTTCTCCAGATTCCCCCACTTTTAGTCACTTGTCATCGGTTGGTTTGTCTAAAGACCCTGGAATCTACCAGGCTCTTTGCTGCTTCTGGTCCTTTGCCAGAGGATCCACGGCTTCAAATACTCTTCCTCTTTTTTTGCCTGGCTGAGGGCTGAGAGAAAAGGACATCTCTCAGAGGCCTTTGTAGATCTTCCTCCAAAGTCAGATACCCAGTCATTCTCTATCAGACACCCTCCTCTTTTCTTCCATTGTACACATATCAACTCGTGGTTGTGTAAATAAATTTGTGTTCATTTGTTCAGGACCTGTCTTTCTCATTGGCCTGTGATCTCCATGAGGGCAGGGCCCATGTCTGCTTTGCTTACAGTTAGAAACTTAGCACTTAGCATACAGGCTGGCACATGGAAGGTAGTCAATAAGAATGAATGAATGACTGTCTGTTCACCATCCTCCAACAGTCATACATCTGGACTCCATGTCAAGTCACATAGTATGGGACAATGCAAAAGGCTGGGCTTACTGAAATTATCATTCAGTACTCACCTCAGCTAGATAGGGGTCAGTATCCTGTGTTTTCATAGCCTGAGTTTCCTCAGGGCTCACCAGCTTACATGGTGGCAGCAATCACTGATGACTGTGACATCCTTTGTTTACTTATATGGCAGGCAATATTCCACTTATCTGGAAGGACAGTGTTGAAGACCATCCAGAGGCGAGAAGACCCCCAAAAAGGCAAAAGGATAAAAAAGAGGGAAGTGTGAGCACTTTAACCAGGGCAAAGGCAATGCAGATGTGGTTTCTACTAGAGATGCTCAGGAGTACAGTGTCCCAGGTGCTACAATGGAGGAAAGTGTGAAGGATGAGTCTACAATAGAGCTCTTCTTTTCGCACTGGCCAACTAACCAATTTTATCCAACGGGGCAGAGGTGGTAGTGAAACAGGAGTCCTAGAGAAAACCTGAATTCAGCTTTTAATGAGTCGATTGTGAGGCATGCGCAGGATATCCAGGTGAAAGCGGTCCACTAGGGCTGTCAGACGGAGAAGGCAATGGCACCCCCTCCAGGACTCCTGCCTGGAAAACCCCATGGACGGAGGAGCCTGGTGGGCTGCAGTCCCTGGGGTCGCTAAGAGTCGGATACGACTGAGTGACTTCACTTTCACTTTTCACTTTCATGCATTGGAGAGGGAAATGGCAACCCACTCCAGTGTTCTTGCCTGGAGAATCCCAGGGACGGAGGAGCCTGGTGAGCTGCCGTCTATGGGGTCGCACAGAGTCGGACACGACTGAAGCGACTTAGCAGCAGCAGCAGGGCTGTCAGAAGCCTATGGTTTTTTATCAGGACCTGCTAGAGATACAGACTTGTTATGTCACTAGCATGAAGGAGAAATGACAAATCTAGGGAACATCATCTATAACACTAAATGTGAAACCAGTGTCAGCTTTTACAGTTTTCCTCCCTTATTTTGGACCAGGGAATGAAGTCTTTTCATTTCCCAAGAGGTTCAAGAAGGACCAGAGTGCCGGGGCTTTGCGTTTCAGCTGCTGGAGGGGCAGCCCCACCCTCCAGACCGGAGAAGAGCCCTTGCTTTTCCAGTTTCACTTCCCTGAAAACTCTGGACTCTATCTCCTCCACTGATCCGCTCCAGGGCCTCTCGCTCAGGTTCCCCCTCAACTTCGAGGGTCCGCAGCTTTCACAACGCCCCACGGCTCGGCGTTCTCCTTTACATCATCAAAGCGCGCCCCATTCCGGTTTCTCCTGCTGGCCCGGCCAAGCCTCGATACTCAGCGCTGCATCTCCATGTCACCACAGCGCACCCTACCTCTCAATTTTTGCTGGGGTCTCGACCGCGCCCTGAGGCTCGCGCAGAGCTTGGACGTCATCACAGCGCACCACACAGCCTGGCGCTGCTCTTTGACGTCTTAATCGCGCGCCCTCCCGCCCACCAGGTGTTCGGTCTCCGCGCGCGGGCTGCGCTTTAGCCCCACGGCTTGAACGTGCCTTGGCTGTTGCCTGTCCTTTGGATCATGTTCCCGGCAGTCTCCTCTCCGCGGACCCCGGGGACCGGAACTCGAAGAGGCCCCCTGGGCGGAGTCGGGCCGGGCTCCACGCCCCGGGCGACCAGCAGGAAGGGTCTGACTCTGGGGTCTTCTCTCAGCTCCCCCGTGCTCTTCTCTCCGGCCGGCCGTCGGAGCTCCCTGAGCTCGCGGTGAGTGGTCATCCTGGGTTGGGTTCGTCGACTCACAGGCTCACGGGCCTCCAGAAGCCACGAAACCAGGGACGGCGAGGGACGCCAGAGTGTTGGGAAAATAGACATCCGTCACCCTTGCACCCTTGAGTGATTATTTCAGCCTCGCTTTGATTAATTCATCAATTGAGTCTGCTTCACACACTTTGCATGGATTTACCTTTGTGTAGAGGCAGCAGCAGCAGAGGTGGAGTAAGCTCCGAGAGTTGGTGATAGTCAGGGAAGCCTGGCGTGCTGCAGTCCATGGGGGTGGCAAAGAGTCGGGTACGACTGAGCGACTGAACTGAACTGAGAGATGGACAGGGGCTTCCCAGGTGGCTCAGTGGTAGAGAGTCTGCCTGATAAGCAGGAGACGCGAGTTCGATCCCTGAGTCAGGAAGATCCCCTGGAGAAGGAAATGGCAACCCACTCCAGTTTTCTTGCCTGGAAAATTCCATGGACCGAGGAGCCTGGGGGGCTGCAGTCCATGGGGTTGCGGAGTCCAGCAGGACTTAGCAACTAAACAGCAACAGAGATGTTGAATTAGAATCTGGTGATTAGAATCGGGTGGTTACCTGCCTTGTTCTTATTACCCCTGTAATCTAGTGTAGGTCACACATGGTCTCCTCATCTGCGAAATGGCAGTAATGAACCTAATCTGAGCCTGCCAAAGGAGTCAAAATAAAATGCCACGATGCAGATTAAAGTGATGGTGGCAATGAAAGCCTCAAACCCTGTAGAATCATATTTGCCTAACATACTAACTCCCTGTTAACATCTGCTGATTGATAAAGGGATTTTAGTTACGGAAGTTAACCCTGAAGCTAAATTAATAGGGGAAAGACTTTCCATAAGCAACGAAATAAGAATAGTTGTTATGTTACCAAATAAAAGTGTGGCACACCAGTGCACATCACTTGTGAGACCATGCTCTGCATCTCCCCTTTCATAGTTAATCTCGAAGCACATATGTTTCTTGAGTGGTTCCCTTTGACTTCGTCTATCAAAAATGAATTTGCCTCTGTAAGAAAATGGGAATATTGAGTCTTGAACTCATATTTAAAATTTATGTATAGAAAATTGCAATATTTTAAAGGATAAGTGATTTTTAAAGAATACCTTGTATTCCTTGACATTTGTAAAGTGCTCTTCAAATGCTAATCTTGTGATTGTTTTCTACTCCTTTTGACAAAAGTCAGTGAATGAAAGTTACACTTTGTTTTCATCTTTTTATTTTAATTTCTTCTTAACTTTCGGTGATCAAGTCAAAGAAAAACCTTTGTTATATTCAGTCAGAAATAATGCTGTCAACCACTCTGTATGTGCACTCATTTAATGATAAGAGAATCCTATGATAAGAGAATAACTTTTGTATTGACATATTTATACTTTTTCTGAATGTTAAGAAGAAGGTAAGAAGGAAATATAATCTCTACTGCTGTATCTGTTATTGAAGAAGAGGTAACAGCAGATACTCGTGACCCTACTGGATTTCTTGATTTTGATGGTATATCTAGTAAAATCTTATATTTCTAGATTTGATGAGAGCTTAAAGATGATGTAACCCAATGTTTGTAAAACTTTTTTGACCATAGAGTATAATAAACTGGACTCTATATTCTATTTTGTTTTTCAAAAATGTTGAATGAAACCCTCAAAATGACCTATAATTTGAAAAATACTGATTTAGTCCAACCTTCTTATTTCACAGTTAAAGAAGCAGAATTATAAAGCGTTTAAGTGACTAGATCATAGATCTAATTACTGAAGCATGAGAATTGAAGCCAGATTCTGTTAGTGTTTTTTTTTTTTTTTAATGAAAAATACATTTACACAGTATACATGAGCCAGAAGTTTTCACTATTAAAATAGTTTTTCACTATTTCATTTTTCTTCTTGTTTATCAAAGATTTTCTCTCCATTGTGAAAATATATACATAACGTTATAATGAATAATGGAAAAATTTTAAGTTATGAGTAAAATAATATGGTCTCATTTCTTTAGAGGAACACCTACGCGAATATTCCCACACCACTCCATAACTGAGTCTGTGAACTATGATGTGAAAACATTTGGATCTTCTCTCCCTGTTAAAGTCATTGAAGCCTTAACATTGACTGAAGGTGGGTGTCATTTTCCATTTGTCTCTATTAGCAATTCAAATGAAGCCTAGGTCTGGCATGAAGATAGAAATTTGTGCTTTCTCTGGTCACCTGGTAAAGAATCCATCTGCAATGCAGGAGACCCTGGTTCGATTCCTGAGTTGGGAATATCTACTGGAGAAGGGATAGGCTACCCACTCCAGTATTCTTGGGCTTCCCTTGTGGCTTTGCTGGTAAAGAATCTGCCTGCAATGCAGCAAACATGGGTTCAATCCCTGGGTTGGAAAGATTCCCTGGAGAAATGAACGGCTGCCCTCTCCAGTATTCTGGCCTGGAGAATTCCATGCACTGTATAGTCTATGGGGTCGCGAAGATTCAGACATGACTGAGCGACTTTCACTTTACTTCACTGGTGTACCTTCACTTCCTTGGGGAGAAATAGTTGACTTATTTGGTTTTTCATTGTGTTTGAGAAATATAACAAATTTGGGAAGCAGAATGAGCTCATTTTAGCACAATCAAAATAAGTATTTATGATTGTACATACTGTGTATGCAAAACTCAGTCCAATTTCAAAAGTTGTTTGAGTATATGAAGTTTAGGTTTTTTAAAAAATCCAAAAACTACTGCCCTACTGCCTCACATTATTGGGTTTAATAATGCAATAGAATAAAGTCTTACCTCTATTTTGGATCTGTGTAGTACCCCAGAAGCTGTGTGCATAATTTTTTTTTTACCTTTCATGCTCACTTTTATTTTCCTTTTTCCTTCTCACATAAGAACTTTTCCACCCACCAATTTTCTTATAGCTGTAAAGTCATTTGATGTTGATCAGGTACCATTTTATCTCCTAAAACTTTGGTGGCATCAAAATATGACAGTTAACCAGTGTTAAATCTATAAAATATTTATATAGCACAGAACTTGAAGCATTAGACACTGGGCAATTAAACCACATAAAAATTGGACAAGACCCTTGTCCTACGTGTTCAGAATCAGGTGTTCACAGCCCCTATCTGGTGCAGTCCCTATCTGGTGATTTTACATGATTCAAAAGGCAGCAGAGGCAACAGGCAAGTTACTTTGAAGGACGTGGAATACTATGATCCGAAAGAACGTTATGTTGTTACTCCAGTGTCATGTACCGCTCCACCTTTCTCCAAAGGTGGTCTCGATAATTCTGAAATGGCAGGTCTGGCTGATACAGGATAAAGATGACAACACAACACTTACCCTGTGGAGATATCCTCCTACTGTGCATGTATGGTGATCTTGAATGCAACTCGTCTTGAAATCTTGTTTTTAGGTTTTTAGGTTGGGTGATCCATCAGTCTTGCACTCAACTGTTAACTTCTTTTATGTCATCCTTATTGCCAAAGATAGCTCACCTAGTGGCTGTAGATAGCTCCCATCCAGTTTTTTCCTGTAACATGAAAAATATTTTAAATCTATCTTTCCCCTGGGAAGATAAGTTGGTAGAACTGCTGGGCTTTCATTCTTTGCAATACAGTCTATCCTTGGTTCTCATTGAGGCTTTAATTCAATCATTCTGTTCATTTTCACAAGAATACAAAGGTTTCCTGTGTTGTAGCCAAGCTTGGCATCATCCACACCTCTGCATGCTTCAAGGAAGGCAAGAGGAAACTGACATGCGGTATAATCTGGACCTTTCTGCTCAGAAGAGTTTCCATTGTTATATTCTGTGAGATTCTGTTCTTCTAAGCCATATGGCTTTAGAAATTTCTTAAGCTCATCAGTGTACCTTCTATAGGACTCTGGATTAGACATGCCAAATGAAAAATCCAATACCGTCACTAGTTTTGGAAAAACCATTTAAGTCCTGAACTTGGAATCTGGTCATGATATTTTGGAATCTCATTGTTCAGAGTGAAGTATAGCCCACATTGTGAATGAAAAGAGTGCAGCCAGGCTCCCATAAAAGAGTAGGTGGAAGAGCAAGATCAAACCCCAGGTCTTAGCAATGCACCCCAGGAACTCTCATGGTCAGGTTTTAGATGAAGAGCTTCCACTTGGCCAGGCTCTGTTTGAAGGACTTCTTGTATTTCTTTGTCATGGTGTGTGCTGACCGCACGGGGAGTGGTGGCACGGTGGTAGAAGAGGCGAGAAGGGCAGAGGCTTGTCCTGGTTTGAGCAGCAGCAGAAGGCAGTATGTCCAAGGGACCCTCCTCGCTGTGGTGAGCACTCAAGCCGACTGCTCTGCACCATGCCAGGCTGGGCTGCTGCTCTGGCCAAATTCATGTTATCAGTTTTGTGCACCATTAGAAGATTCTTCTGGCAGGAAATCAATATTTTTATTTATTTTTAAATATTTGTTTATTTTTGGCTGTGCTGGGTCTTCATTGCTGCTCCCAGGCTTGCTTTAGCAGCGAGCAGAGGCTATTCTGTAGTTGAAGTGCATGGGCTTCTCATTGCAGTGGCCTCTCTCATTGCACAGCACAAGCTCTAGGGCACGCTAGCTTCAGTAGTTGTGGGGTATGGGCTCCAGAGTGCAGCCAAAGAGGTGACCCATGGGCTCAGTTACCCTGCAGCCTGTGGGATCTTCCAGAACCAGGGGTGGAACCTGTGTCCTTGCATTGCAAGGCGGTTTCTTAACCAGTGGACCACCAGGGACACCCGACTGGTAGAGAATGAGAGTGGAAGTGTGGAAGATGTGGTCAGCACGGGCTTCAGAAAGGTGCTCTTAAGGCTGAGATTTGGGGTGACTCTAAGAGCAAAGTTCAGAGCATCCTTTGGTTTCCTGGAACAGTGTTTTTCAAACTGCAGGTAGTGACTGAAATCCCTTTAGTGGCTCATGACCAACATTTTTTTAAAAAATGAAGTAAAGTAGATTGCACAATGTCAGAGTGTATCTCATTTTGTTTTATTTAAATTGTGTATGACTACATCATGCTGTGAAATGTATTTCATACTTGGAATGACAGTGAAAACAGTTTATAGTATTCCATTCCATAAAAGGGAACATTTCTTATCAACTTGAACTAGCACATCTTACCAATGAGTCCATGGGAGCTTCAGGTACAATTATTTTCAGACGGCTGAACTTCTAACCTCTGTCATGCATTGTTCCTGGTTTAAATATATATTTTCTTTTCCCTTCTAAAAATTTAAGCTTAAATTGCATTTAAGCCTTTGACACACTCCTGGTTCATACCATCAGATCATGTTAATAACAAATAGTACACAGGCTCAGAGGAGAGAGTTTCTAGAAATCAGGATGTGAAAACTGAAGACTGTGTAAATTTAAGAAGATCTCATCCTCACATGGAGATTTCCAAGCCCTAGTCAGTTGGTGTACTGAGTCAAGGTCCTCAAGCGTTCACCAGTGGAGGATTTGGAGCTGCCACGGTGCTTTTAGGGAAAGAAAACACCAATCAGGTATTCCATTTCAGCAAAAAGCCCACGCTCAACCTAGGTATGATTTGATATTTATATTTTAGCTTGTGCCTTATTGGTGCCTTTTATTTTGCCCCTCTATCCTGTCTTCAAATGAAGAGCAAAGCTCATATTGATTAAATTTCTAGGACTGTTAATGCATTTACACAGGTTTAGCACCAAAACTTACAGCAGCAATAGAATAGTCTTCCCTTAGCCACAGGCATAAGTTCCAAGACCCCCAGGGGTTGCCTGAAAGAGAATAGCACTTAACCCTGTATATACTGTTTTTCCTATACATACATGCCTATGGTTAAGTTTAGTATATCAGTTAGGCACAGTAAGAGAATATCCACATTGCCACATCACTTCTCTGTGCTTTGTGGCCACGTTTTAGTAAAACAAAGTTACTTGAACACAAGGGCTGCAGCACTAAGACGGTGACTCTGATAACTTAGACTGCTACTGAGTGGCTCATGGCTGGGTGGCGGGCACAGCGTCCATACACTGGACAAAGGAGTGAGTCACGTCCCCGTCAGGACAGCGGGACACTGCCAGATTTCATCACAAACTTAAAAGTGTTATTTCTAGAATTTTCTATTTAATATCTCAGGCCCCACTTGACTGCAAATAACTGAAACAACAGGTGAAACCGAGGAAATCTAACCCCTTTAGGTTATCATGTAATAAAGTAATCTAATATACATTCAAAGAGCTCTTATTTGAAAATCTTGTTCTTTTGCAGGAACATGATTTTTCCTTGAAATGTTTTATGTATTTAATTAGGGGTTTATTATTTGTGTTGCTTTATCAAAATAAAATCATGAATTTTACTAAATATTATAAAAAGTGAGATAAATTTGTAACAAAAAATAAGAAATGTTAAACCTAAGACCAGAACATAGTTTTTACCTTTCAATATAGTTATGAGTGGTTGTCAAAGTTAAATGGATCTCTTATTTTGGATATTAATAACTCTTGAATTATTCAAGAGTATTTTTGTTGTGAGTTAATCTTGTGTGTGTGGTGGTTACTTTTTTGGGTGAAGAGTATGGCAGTAAGGAAGATTTTGGTGTGAGAAATTTTCACAGTTTTAATTCATACTGTAAGATTAATTATGTACCTTGTTTTTTTTTAGTTGATGATCAGCTGACTGTTCACATAGATGAAGGTGGATGGGCTTGTCTGGTCTGCAAAGAGAAACTCATTATTTGGAAGATTGCTCTGTCACCTATCACTAAGGTAATGATTCTTTAAAGAGCTGGAGGGAGAGAGAGGAGAAAATTCCTAATTGGCTCTGAATTTTTACCCTAACTTTTTAGAGTTGTTGGAAATCTGTAATTTGAATCGACTCAAGCATTATAGATTTGTATTTTTATAGTAATATGAAATACCAAGCATGCATACACTTTTGTGTATTGGGAAAAAAGTTTCTCTCCTTATCATGATTTTAAACAAGATATATTTTATTTACATTTAATAAAGTTAAAGACATTGACGTTTTTAATGAATGTCATGCTAGTCACTCTGCGCAGTGAAGTCTAAGACTAAATGCCATCCACATAAACTAATGAACTGAGTTTCGAAGAGGATAGGAATGTGTTGCACTGAATCTATTGAATCATGTGTAAGAAAATAGGAAAGAATTATACCAATTTTTAGAATGCTAACTGAACTCTTCATTGTCAGCTTTTCACACGGGGGCTTTCATTTGTGTGTTCACTGCTGTACTCTCAGCAGCCTCTTTCTGTGCACTCCAGATCAGGCATACTCTCTTGCAATACTCATGCTCGCTGGGCCTTTGTTCCACTGGGACTCAGGCTCCACCTTACCTAAACTCTTCGCGTGTACTGGTCTCTGTACACCTGCTGTCTGGAAAACCACATCTGTAGTTAGGGGCGTAGGTGAAGGAGAGGTCCTGCAGTGGCGTCCTGAGTTAGCAGAGGAAGCCTGGTACTGGCCAAGTCTCGGAAATATTTTCTAGGCGACTTTGAATACTTACTCTAGTCATGCCAGTTTTAAATGTCAACTCAACAAATCAAGATTAGACTGGGAAAATTCCATAGGAATTCTACACAGTTCTTTCAACAATGGACTTTTTTTTTGTCTGGGAAGAGATTGGAGTAGTTTCTGTTAAGGGTCTGGTCTAGCTGTTAAGTTTTCCTGATTCTGTATCTCTTAAAATACTTTGTTTTAAAATTAGTGAAAATGATGATGGAAGCCTGATCAAAAAGGTGTGAGAAGAAAGTATTTCTAGAATAGTATTTCTAGCAGTGAATTAGAATCTAAAGTATGCAGAGAAAGTGAAGTCAGGTGCATGTTCAAAAATTGGATTTGAAATGAAAAATTTTTTGTTTGGATTTGTTTTATAGTTATCTGTTTGCAAAGAACTTCAGCTGCCACCTAGTGATTTCCACTGGAGTGCCGACTTGGTGGCTCTCTCTTACTCTGCTACCTCAGGCGAAGCACATTCTACTCAGGTGGGTGACTTAAATGCTTACTGAAGTACATTTTTTTAAGATAAGGGAGTTGTAAAGTTGGGGGGATCACCCAGTTGGGTTTTGAAACATAGCTGTAAAGCTGCAGAAATCAAGACAGAATGGTTGTGACAGAGGTAGACACACGGGGCACTGGAACAGAACGGTGTAGACATACAGACCCACGCAGAGACGGTGCACTGGTCTTTGACAGGGGTGCAGAAGAAATTCAGTGACGTGAGGATGGTCTTCTCATTAAAGGGTGTTGGAACCATCGACCATCTTTAGGAAGAAGAAAAAATTCCTCCTGAACCTCATGGACTTCCCTGGTGGCTCAGATGGTAAAGCGTCTGCCTACAATGCGGGAGACCTGGGTTCAATCCCTGGGTCAGGAAGATCCCCTGGAGAAGGAAATGGCAACCCACTCCAGTTCTCTTGCCTGGAAAATCCCATGGACGGAGGAGCCTGGTAGGCTACAGTCCATGGGGTCACAAAGAGTCGGACACGACTGAGCGACTTCACTTCACTTCAAACCTCATGGAAAGATGAACCCCAAATGGATCATAGGTCTAAATGTAAATTGTAAAACTAAAAACTTTTAGAAGAAAACAGGAAAAAAATCATCATGACGTGGGGTTAGTTGAAGAGTTCTTAGAAATGACCAAAAATGTGACTCATAAAAGAAGAAAAATCGATAAATTGGACTTAATCAAAATTTAAAACTTGGCTCTGCCAAAGACCCTGAGAAGAAAATGGAGAGAGAGCTACAGATTGGTAGGAAATACTATAAATCAAACATCCAATAAAGGACTTGTACCCAGAACATAAAATGAATTCTCAAAACTTAGTAAGAAAACAAACAACCCAATTTAAAAAGTAAGGCATAGGATTTGAACACTTTACCAAAGAGAATATAAGGATGTCAAATAGGGGAATGCAGATAAAACAAGTGAGATACCAGTTCACTCTTACTACAGTGGCTGAAATTAAAAGCACTGACACTGCCACCTGCTGGTGAGATGTGGAGCACCTGGAGCCTCATACATTGCTGATAGGCATGCAGAATGGTGCAGCCGCTGATCTTCACTTTCTTAGAAAGTTAAAGTGCCCTTGCCATATGACCCAACAATTCCATTCCTGGCTGTTTATTTTAGAGAAATTAAAGCTTATGTTCACACACACACACACACACACACACACACAAAACAATAGACTAATGTTATAGCACCTTTATTTGTGATAGCCAAAGGTGGAAACAATCTGAATATCCTTTAGCAAGTGAATGGGTAAATAAACTGATTCTTTCATAGGATGAGATACTGCTCAGCAGTAAAAAGACATGAGCTATTACTCCATGAAACAACATGGGTGGATCTCAAAGGCATTGTGCTAAATGAGATAAACCATTGTCAAAAGGTTCTATTCTATATGATTTCGTTTGTTTGGCATTCTCAGAAAGACAGAACTATAATGATGGAAATGGGGATTGCCAGGGGTGAGGGGAGGGGAGGGTGTGACCAAAGGGAAAGTGTTACGGAGCTTTGGTGCTGATGGACTCTCCTGTATCCTGTTTGTGGTGGGACTTACAGGAGTCTAAAAGTGAAAGTTTTAGTTACTTAGTCATGTCTGACTCTTTGCGACCCCATGGACTGTAGCCACCAGGCTCCTCTGTCCATGGAATTCTCCAAGCAAGAATACTGCAGTGGGTTGCCATTCCCTTCTCCAGAGGATCTTCCCAACCCAGGGATTGAACTTGGGTCTCCCACACTGCAGGTAGATCCTTTACCATCTGACCCACCATGTGTTTTAAAATTCATAGGACTGTAAAAAGTGAAACATTTTGTATGATCTGAAGAGAAACCAGGGTATAAAAATTCATAGAATTATAAAACAGGAGAAAATGTCAATTTTACTGTATGATAATTTTTTAAATATGGAAAAAAAGAATTTTTTCCCCTGATTTCTGTTCATTAGTAGTGCATTGCCCTGATTTCTTTATGTCAGTGTCGTCAGACTACCGCTTTGGGCTCCTTATCTTGTGTTTGCTGAGTGTTATGATCTTGTTTCAGGCTGTTACTGTCATGGTCGCCACCAGAGAAGGATCCATCCGCTATTGGCCAAGCCTTGCGAGTGAAGACACCTACACAGAGACGTTCATAGATCTGGGAGGTGATAAGACCTACAGTTTCCTAACAGCAGTACAGGTATACGATGGATATTCTTTTATATTTATTGGGAAGCTGTCATTTGGCTTGGAAATCAGGTTTGGATGACTAAAAATTTGTGATTTTGAGCAGATCATATAGGTAGGGGTGGGAGGAGATCAAAAAAGAGGCAAGGAAAGAATGGCACCCCACTCCAGTACTCTTGGCTGGAGAATCCCATGGATGGAGGAGCCTGGTGGGCTGCAGTCCATGGGGTCGCTAAGAGTCGGACACGACTGAGCGACTTCACTTTCACTTCTCACTTTCATGCATTGGAGAAGGAAATGGCAACCCACTCCAGTGTTCTTACCTGGAGAATCCCAGGGACAGGGGAGCCTGGTGGGCTGCCGTCTATGGGGTTTCACAGAGTCAGACACGACTGAAGCGACTTAGCAGCAGCAGCAGCAGCAGCAGGATTTGAGCACTTAAACAGAGGGAAGCCCTTCTTATAGGACTCTGACCTATCAGTGGAGCATAGTAGCCAGTGGTATTCGTTTCTGTCAGAACCATCTTTAGAGAGTGATTCAGAAACTCTTAGAGGAAGAATGGTTTGCTAATACATATTCTGCTGGTTTACCAAAGAAGTAAAATCTGATTCTTGATTTGTTGAACCTACATAATGTGAACCAGAATTTAAAAAAAAATGCAATTAAAAAAATGGCTATGAAGTTTTTCTGTGCAGTATTAAGTGAATGGATTCATAAATAAATGATTTTTTAGAATAGCACTGTTCTTTTTTTATTCTTTTAGATTTATGTGGAGGTTCCGATGATTTCCCTCAAAGCATATCAAAGTGATTTGTGTTCATTTTCTTTTCTTAGTCTTAAATGCTTAACTGAACTAATTTCACATTTGTTCACAGGGAGGAAGTTTTATTTTATCCTCATCGGGGGGCCAGCTAATCCGCCTGATACCTGAAAGTATAGGAAAAATTCATCAGCATATCCTGCCTCAAGGACAAGGCGTGCTTTCAGGAATTGGTCGGAAGGTTTCTTCTCTTCTGGGAATTTTATCTCCTAGTAGTGATCTCATTGTAAGTTGATAAAATAACTTTGTTTTACTAGCTTGTTTCTTAGTGAAATCAGTAAGTTGGCAGTCTCCTATGAAGTTAGCGTTGCCACTGTATGAGCAGTGGTGTCCGTGAGATGAAAACTTTGATCTTTCAGTGAAGCATTTTTATTATGATGATTAGATGAGTTCATACTGACCCTCTTGCATCCTCTGTAACATTAATTATTCTTAAGTTTTATAGATTATCTCATAAGTTCATTTTTTGAATTAAAACTATGATGTAAAGTTATGCATGTGTTTAAGGATTAGTTTTGCTTTCTAGACGTAACCAAAAGTGTGTTTCCACCCCCGAGCCTCCAGCTGTGTGTGTGGATGATGTCTGCTGGGCTCTGCCTCAGACTCTGGAGTAGTGAGTGACGATGCTGGGAACTAACATGTGGGGGCATCTGCTCTGCCAGGTGCCCTGTGTGTGTGATCTCCTGTAATTATTGTGATCTGTAATGTATAGAGCTTCATGTCGCATTTGTGTTAAATAATTGAGGAAATGGCCTCAGTGAGGCTACCAAAATTGCCCAAAGTTCAAAGCTGCTCAGCGACAGATGCATGCCCACACATCTGTGTGAACTAAGAGCACATTCCCCTGACCCCAGCTTTTTTTAAACATTTTATTTTATAGGAGTATAGCTGAGTAACAGTGCTATGGCAATTTCAGGTGGACAGTAAAGGGACTCAGCCATACATACACATGTATCCGTTCTCCCCTAGACTCCCCCTGCAACCAGGCTGCCACGTAACACTGAGCAGAGTTCCCTGTGCTATGCAGCAGGTCCCTTTGCATTAGCCCTGTTAAATACTGTGGTACCACATCCTTTATTAAACTGTGCTTTTCCCTCTGATTTCAGGTTGCTATCATTATCTGCTTCTTTAAATGGTCTTTGAACCTAAGCCTTAACATATCTAGAAAAAAATTGCTCATGTTCCCTTCTCTCCTATTGACTTACAAAACTCACTTTTCTTTTGACCTATTTCTAATGGCACTGTCACCTTTTTTCAGAGACCCAGGTATGAAATCCTGGTGGGGGGCGGGGGCGGGCGGTGTGTGTGTGTGGAGGCAATTAGGGTTTTAGTTCAGCAGTCATGTATACACAATTTCTAAGTTGGGGTAGATGTGTTCTTCAGAAGCAAGGAAAATGAAGTGATATAACCATGTGGAACTACACACACCCCTCCAGATTCCTTCTCCTGTAACACAGCTCTCGTGCTCACAAGCTATGGATATTATCTCCTTAGCTTACTTGGTTTACAAACTGACATTCAAGACTGTGCTGTGTGTGAACCTTAGTTTTGCTTCTTTCCTAGCTATAATCCACATTCCAGTTTAGCAGGACTGTGTTTTGTTCTTTAAAGAGTCTCTGACTTTCCTGCCTCCCTACTCTCCCAGGCTCTTCCTGGGCCTTCTGCCTGTGAAAATCCTCCTTACTCTCAAGGTCTATTTCAGGATCACTTCTTCCCTTGAATCCTAAATGGAGAATTCTGCTAGGATTACTAATCAAATAGCTATAAAATATACAATTTTTTAATTTCAGGAAAATCATCATTGACATTAGAATTTAATAATCTATAAACTTTTTTTCTCCTCTCCATACAGCTTTCAAGTGTCCTTTGGGATAGAGAGCGAGCGAGCTTTTATAGCCTGACAAGTTCAAACATCAGTAAATGGGAATTAGATGATTCTTCAGAAAAACAAGCACACAGTTGGGATATAAATAGAGTCCTGAAGGAAAACATTATTGATGCTATCTGGGTAAGGAACAGTAACATTCATCTCTGTCATTTTTATTTATATAAGATTGCTAGTTCCTTTAGTTGTATTTATTAGAACACATTTCAGTGTAATATACCAAGTTTTAGTCATCAGATAAGCTGAGATGGAGTATTCAATCTTTAGAAGTATTGGGACTCACTGGTTTACTTAATTTTTAAAATGCATACATTACTCATTCAATAAGTTTGACTTACTGTGGATGAGGCAGTTTCGTAGGTGCTGGGGATATAAAGGTGAAAAGAAATGATTCTTATACTGAAGGAGCTTACATTGTTGATATTTTCATGTAGGGATCTGAAAGTAACTATGAAACTATTAAAGAAGGGGTCAACATTCGATATTTGGATTTGAAGCAAAACTGGTAAGCAATTCATTTGTCATGCAGAACATAGGTAGTCGTTTGGAAAAACAGATTGATGTTTGTTATAGAATAATAAGCACCCTTGCTATCTCTTCTTCTGATGTGTCTAACCCTAATCTTATATTATTCCGCCTTATTGAATCACTTTGTCTGGCAGTGCTAATTCATTTCACAAGTGTCGGCAGTTTTCGGCCTTCCACTGAGTGTCCCATTAGCTGTCTGCCCTTGTTAGGGATCATCTGTTCTGCTCGCATAGCTGGAGCTTCTGAGAGCTGCCTGCCCCGCTGCTGGGTGTGTTCCATGCTGTCGTCTTTGCTGACTCAGTGGAGATTCTGGGGGCTCTTCTCCAGTCCTTTTTTTGTTGCTGAAGGAGCTTTAGCCTGAGTTTGTGGCTGTATTGAATAAAGGAAGGATGGATGAGGTTTTGTCCTGGAGGTACAAGTTAGAACTCAGTCATTGTTTATGACTGAGTCACTCAGAGTGAATTTCCTCTTAGAACCAATGCTCTTAGTGGTGCTTAAGATCTCAAGTTAGTCTGATAAAGCTACTTAATCCCATGTTATTGTTTAGCTTTAATATTATGGTCATATAGAACTGAAAAGCCATTTATAATACAGCTTCTGTGATATCGTTTATAATGAATGCCAACATATGATTTGTAATTCTTTAAAACACAGCTTACTGGAAGTTAGGATAATTTTTTTTTTTTAAGGATAATTTTTATGTGTTTTAGAGTAGTTTAGTGGAACAAATTCTACTTGTTTCTTGGCTTACAGTTCTGCTGTTTAATTTTTCTGTCGTGGGCTGTTGAGACTTGTCAGGATCCTTCTTTGTAATTTCTGAAAAACTTCTATGTAAACTATCAAAGAAGTAAAAATAATGTATATGCTTAATTTCCAAAAATATTTTAATTAAATACAGTTTATCTTGTTTTAATTTATCTTTACTGGACCTCCATCATAAGTTTAGAACTGGTGCCAGGATGCAGCCAACTGTGGGGAAGAGGATGTAGACATTTTTTCACATGTAATTTTCGGAATGGAGACATAGGTTGAGCACAGAGAAGCATGCTTAGGACTTGCTGTGCTGAGGCAGACACAGAATGCTGTCGTGCCAGCATGACTTGATTCTTGTGGGGCCTGTGAGATGCAGTTCTCATTCGCCTTCTTGGCCCCCTGCCACCATTGCTCCCAATGATCCAGTCATCACTCTCTGTATCCTCAAGTTCCACTGACCCTTGTAGACTGTTCCACGTCTGGATAGGTGTCTTCTGTTTAAGAAGCATGTGTCTCCCTCATGCTTGTTGCTCTTCCTTGATCAATTGTTGAAATTTTTACTGATTTGCAAATTAATTATCTTTCTATCATCTTTACTACCCAAAATAGCTTCATGTTATTTTAATCATGAAGTTTTTTTTTTGATAGAGATGTCAAATGAAGCTGATCTAAGCAGCCCTTCCTGAGGAATTCTTTATTAGCTATGTCTCTGGGCCTCATTGGCACCTCTTACCGCACAGCGATCCAGTCTGTGGAGTAACTTCAGTTGACTCACAACAGCATGGCCATCTCTACCTCCCTACCTAGTGCAGAGGAGGGCTCTCAGGACTGAGTTCTCTGTGGCTTTGCTCACTGCCCTCTTAGCTGTCATCCGCGAGCTGTTTAGGTCACTGCCAGTATGTTCCAATTTGGACCAGTGTCCTTGAAGTTTTCGAGGAACTTCAGGTAGAAATGGTAAGAGTTGGGGAGCTGGGAAAAGGAAACAGTGGAGAAGGAAAATGAGAGCTGTATCAGGACTGCTTGATGTGAAGTGCATGTCATCTATTCAGTAGCTTGCTTTATTATTTTTAGTTGTCGGTAGAGAGTGCTTGCCATCCTGTTAATATTTCTGAAACTTGAATGAAAGTTGTTAAAAATGCTACTAAATATTTCAGGAGTTGAGATTAGAGACCATTTAATTTTTTTTTATGTTCGGGGCAACAACTTTGATAGACTTAAGAGGACCACATACATTTTTAAGATGGAAAAAAGTTTGTTTTCACCTATACAGCAGCTTGAATATACAGTAGCAGTTCTATGATTGGTTATTAAAGGTAAAACCAAAATGTTTTTCTTCTGTACAAAAGTAAACTTTAAAAAGCAGATTAGATCAGAGGTTAGCAACCTTTTCTATAAAGGGTCCAAAACTATATTTTTAGGCTTTAGGGACCATGTGGTCTTCGTTTTAGCTATTTTACTCTACCAGTGGTAGTATTAAAGCATCCATAGACAGCACACAGACAAGGGGGCATGGCCGTCTTGCAGGACAGATTTATTTACAGAAACTCATCTGTGGCCAATTTGACCTGAGAGCTGCACTTTGCTAATCCCTGTGTTTGATGATTTGTTGGTCTTTTCACGTCAGATTTATTGAGTTATATTTTACATAGGGTAAATATTTTGTACCTTTTTAGTGTATAATTTGGTGAGTTTTGATGAGTGCATAGTCAGTTAACTACAACCACAATCAAGATACAGAACAATTCTATCACTCCAAAAATTACTTTGAACTCCTTTGTCAGGGGCTTTCTGGGTGGCTTAGGGGTTAAAAAAAAATCTGCCTGCCAGTGCAGGAGATGCAGGAGGCACGAGTTTAATCCCTGAGTTGGGAAGATCCCCTAGAGGAGGAAATGGCAACCCACTGCAGTATTCTTGCCTGGAAAATCCCATGAACAGAGAAACCTGATGGGCTATTGTCTGTAGAGTCACAGAGTCAAACAGGAGTGAGTATGCACGCACACACTCCTTTTTCAACCCCTTCCTTCACTTCCAGCTCCTGGCAACCATTGACGTCTTTTCTGTCCCTATAGTGTAGATGGCATCATACAGTATAAAGCCTATGGAGTCTGGTTTCTTTCACTTAGCATAGTGAATTTGATATTCATTCAGTGGTTCCTTCCTTTTTACTGCTGAGTAGCTTTACCAGGATTTGTTTATTCAGCAGTTGAAGGATATTGAGTTGTTTCCATTTTTAGGCAGTTATGAGTAAAATCACTATAAACATTTGTACACAGGTTTTTGTGTGAAGATAAGTTTTTATTTCTCTTAGGTAAATATCTAGGACTGGGCTTGCTAGGTCATATAGAAATGCATGTTTATCTCTTTAAGAAATTGCCAAACTGTTTTCCAAAGAGACAGTATATCTTTCTTTTTCATTGATTAGCGATGGGCTCCTAATTTTGGCAGCAGCATGGCACCTGGCAGACAGCCCCTGCCTTGTCTATTACTCTCTGATAACAGTAGAAGATAATGGCTACCAAATGTCAGATGCAGTGACTGTGGAAGTCACTCAGTATAACCCACCTTTTCAGGTAAGATTTCTGTTTACAAGCTAAATGACCAAGTGACAGTAACTTGCTGAGTTTTTTCTCCCTAACTGTTGCAAGGTCAGATTCTTTGAGATATTCACCTGTAGGGCTTAGATATATGTTTAATTTAATTTTTAAAAATCTCTTTATTGGGGGACTTTCCTGGTGGTTCAGTGGCTAAGACTCTGTGCTCCCAATGCAGGGGACCCAGGTTCAATCCCTGGTCAGGGAACTAGATCCCTCATCCCACAACTAAGAGTTTGCATGCTGTAATAAAAGATCCCACACACCCCAACTAAAACCTGGTGCAGTCAAATGTAAATACATTTTTTAAAGTAAAATCCCTTTGTTTATTTATTGTTATTAGCCACGCCGTGCAGCTTGCAGGGTTTTAGTCCCCTGACCATAGATTGAACTCGGGCCCTCAGCAGTTAAAGCAGAGTCCTAGTCCACACTGGGCCACCAGGGAATTCCCAGAATTCCTAGTTTTAAACAACTAGTGTTTAGGCAGTGCATTCTGTTTACCATCTCGTACTCATCCTCTGTTCAGCCTTAGCTAAAGAGAAGTGAGAGTGGGAGCCCTTGACAGTGAGCAGCATGTTTCTCCTGCTGTAGCTCTGAAGGGATTTTCATTTCTGTATTACTGAGTAGAAAGAAAACATTGATGATGAACTGCAGAGTGAAAAATAGGAAGAAACTTGATGGGAATTGGACTTTGGTTTTATGTGCTGTATATTACAGAAAAATCCTCTTTTTGCTCAAATAGGATCATATTTGTAGGTAACTGCATTATATATTTATTAAAATTCATGTGAATAGTTAAAAGGAAAGAGTTGTGGACATGAGGGGATGGGGCGGGCGGGGGGGAGTAACGAATTGAAAGAATACCATTAAAGCATATACATTACCATATGTAAAATCAGGTAGTCAGTGGGAATTTGCTGTATGACACAGAAAATGCAAATGCTTGAGACAGCCTAGAGGGGTGGAATTGGCTGAGAGGTAGGAGGGAGGTTCAGGAGGGAGGGGGCATATGTATACCTGTGGCTGATTCATGATGATATATGGCAGAATCCGATACAATATTGTAAAGCATTTATCCTCCAATTAAAAATAAGTAAATTTTTTAAAAAGACAAGCTGTCTAATTTTAAGCTTCTTGATGGCAGTTTAACATTGTTTAATAACTGCTGTTATTTAGGAGAGGCCTACACAAGGTTAACTTCATTTAACCTTGTGCAGCATCTAATTCTATTGAACTTATTCTTAATACAATTTGCATAACTGACTACTGTAAGGAAATCTTAATTTGATCTTTTATTTCAAATAGAAATAAATCTTATGTGTTCTGATTATACAAGAAAAACACACTCAGTGTTAAAATTTTTCACAGACAATGCGAAAGGGATAAAGAAGACAGTTTGAGAATTAAAACATCATGGGATTCCACTTTTATGTTTGTAAAATTCTTTTAATAAACAAAGTATCCTTTTGAGCTTTTGCTAATTTTATGACTTACTAAGTCTTATTTCTATTTCTCTAATTTCATATATGAACAAATTATCTCAGTTTTCTTGTGCTTGATATCTGGACAGTGAAGAAAGAAACAGTATTTATCAGGGATTGTTTTAAAAGTATCTCTAAATTCTAAAATAATGAACTGATTTTATTTTTTCTCATGTTTGTTAATAGGCTTTTTAGTTGAAATCTTACCACCATGGAAACATTTTCAAACTTTGCTAGTTATTTGCAACTCAGCAAATGATTTCTCTGATTGATGTTTATAAACTTATTTCTGTCATGTTTTGTAAATCATCTCAGGTAATTTTAACGAGGAAAATCAGTGAATTATTTTATCATTTTTATGAGATAGTGTACAAAAGTATGAATTATGAAGTCATACAAAAGTATTTTTTGTTTCAATTCTTATTAAATACAATCTTTAATTTTCAGTCTGAAGACTTGACTATATGTCGGTTGATGGTCCCAAACTTTTCAAACCAGACTGCCTGTCTATATACTGAAAATGCTGTCTACATGTGCTCCACAGGAACTGGGAAGTTTTCTCTTCCTCAGGAGAAAATTGTTTTTAATACACAAGGTGGGTAATCAGTTTTAGAAAGTAGGATTAGGAACTCATTAGTCATTCTGAGAAGTTTTTGTTCTCTTTGCATAAGCTTTGCTTCAAGCGTGATACCTGTGATGATTCAGTACCATACCTATAGTAGCTGAGAAACTGGCAGGGTGGTAGAGCCCAGTTTTACTATAGACAGAAAATAGTAACATTTTCCCCAGAAGAGGCCAAGAAGGAAAGAACTTATGCTCAGAGAAGTAATTGGTTGTTCCTGGTCAGTAAGAGTGACTTATTCTGAGTTGATATTCTTTAAACAAGTTTGTTCAGACCCCTGGGTGAGAAGAGTCCCAGGCACTGGACTCATGCATGGGGGCTGTGGTGGGCGGCGGGGGAGGGAGGTGTTGGGGGAAGCCAATCAGGAGTAGGAAAAACAAGCAGATAGTATTTATCTGAAGGGGCAAAGGACAAACTCCAGGTGAGCAGCAGCATGGCACCTTGATTGTCTGGTCCCAGCCCCAGAGCCTTGACTGGTTGGGTGGGATGCTATTAAGGCTGCAGGCAAACTTAGACTTTTCCTTGCCCCGCTGTTGGCTTACTCAGTAAGTCAGAGTAGGACTGACGAGCTGTTGCTCTGTGTCTTGCAGACAGGACGATTTTCTTGTTTGGCTCACTGTACTCACTGCTTTTGCACAGCACCATGGAGGACTCAGCCTGCCTCTGCAGATAGCGAGGAGCCTTGACTTGATGCAGGGTTATAACTGGGTTCAGAGTAGGAGTAACACAGTAAAGGGCTGTCAGCAGGATCTTCTGCTTAGGGAAGTAGATTTAGGAGGGTATTGTTTGGTAATATGTATTTGATTGCGTATTTTCCTTTCTCTTAGGAGACAGTATTTTAGGAGCTGGTTCCTGCGGGGGTATACCTATCCTTTTTTCTAGAAACAGTGGATTGGTGTCTATTACTTCAAGGGAAAATGTGTCCATATTAGCAGAAGATCTTGAAGATTCCCTAGCATCTTCAGTTGCTGGACCAGGCAATGAGGTAACATGGTTTCATAATTTTTTTTTTAAATATAGTTGATTTTGCTGTAGTTGTGTAGTTGCTAAGTCATGTCAGACTCTTGGCGACCCTATGAACTGTAACCTTCCAGGCTCCTCTGTCCATGGGATTTCCTAGGCAAGAATACTGGAGTGGGTTGCCATTTCCTTCTCCAGAGGATCTTCTCCACCCAGGGATCAAACCCACGTCTCTCACATTGCAGGCAGATTCTTTACCACTGAGCTACCAAGGAAGCCTGTTACAAAGGATTTAAACATTTTTATTGGACTATTTCCCACAAATGTTTGAAAGTCATACAGTTTTAAGAGTTATGATGAAGACGTTAGTTCTTTTCTCTCTCTCATTTCCTTTGTCCTCTTATTCAGAAGCAACTACTTTTAAGTCTCTTAGGTGTTTTTATTTTTTTGGTGTTTTCCTCCATATTTCTAAGTAATATGTGTATATCACTGTCTCTCATTCATTATTTTTCATCATCTGTAGACCTCCTGTTATTGAAGATGAGGACTTGGGGTAACTTACACTCCTCTGCCTTGCCTTTATCATTCCAGTATACATTTGTTCCATTCTAATGGCAGTGTGAATGTTGTTTTACAGTCCAGAGTGTAGTATGCTGATTATATTTATTTAGTGTACAACTTCATGTGATGCTTAGAGTGGACTAATTGTGTATTTGCTTACTTCTGCCTGGTATCAGGTTTAATCTCCCAGCATGTCCCAGCAGCTCTGTAGATGTCTTTCTCTCTAGCTTTGCCCAGTCACATGTAGAAACCTGTGCCTGCTGTCTGTTACTTGTCCTTGGGATCTGTTGCCACACCGCTCGAGTTGGCCTGGTCTCCTCCCCACTCTCACTTGGGGCTCTTCCCTCTGCTTTCCATCTTTGTGTACTGGAACCACAGATGTATGGGGGGTTTTTCTTCTTGGTATTCTGGGATGATTTTTGAGGGGAGAGTGGGGTAAAAACTGTCATTTTTTTCGCTGTCATCTTGAAGCTCATAATCTGTGAGATTTTTATCCTTCTTTTAAGCATTAATACCGTTTTGAGTAATTTCTGTTTGAAGAATACGTAAAGTATATAGACTTTTTGTGTAATTCAAAATGAAAATGATTTAGTAACAGTTTCAACAGAAAGTAACTTTTTGAAAAACTTTCATTATTTTGTAATCATGTAGTTTTCACAATCCTGCTATATGTTCTGAAGCTATCTTAACAGTATTCCATTTCTTTTAAATTTCTGTAAGTTTTTCTTTAAGCTTGAAATCAACCATTATGATTAGAAATATACTCTGTGATGTAAGGGTAAGCCTATCCAAAGGTTGTGTTGTGATGAAATCCTCAAATAATTTTACTCACAATATAATTCCTGAATTATATGTACATTTTCTGTAGGACTTTAATTAATCATTTGATGTTCCCATAAATGTCTTAAGTATATAAGTCATTGATACAGAGAGTGTGGCAAACAGCTTGTGTGTCTGTGTTGTTTTCCTCATAGCTTAGTCTAATTTTTTTTGTAGTAACTAAGAATATTCTTATACCTTCAACTCTAAACTATAGTTTATTATTTTACAGAGTGTGGTTTTTGATACTTCTACCAAGAATGAAACTATTGCCCAGGAAGATAAAACCAAATTGCTCAAAGCTGCTTTTCTGCAATTCTGCAGGTATAACAAGTTTTTAAAATTATGGCTCTTTTGATGTCCAAGGACACTTTACTGACATTTGCTACTTACTTGTTGACTAGTGGGAGTGAGTTGAAGGAATGATGCCGTCACCTAGATGTTTTTCTGAGCTTGGTGCTTGAACAACCTCTGGCTCTGATTTTGGTAGCCAGGGGAGGGTTCCAGCCCGGCTGGGAAGAGCGTGACGTAACACAGCCCTGGCGCGTGTTGCAGCAGTGTAGCACCAGAAGTGGGAGTTGCAAAGGTAGCTTGTGAGCGTCTTTTAGGTAGGATGTGAAGGCAGTGAAGTTTCATACACAAGGTCATCCTAGCTGTTGTGAAGTGTTGGCCTGGTGGTCGAGTTTTGTACTGTTGCAATCACCTCAGAACTCTCTGGCTTACTTAATATAGCTTCTGGTCCTGCAGTTCGGCTGTTCGGGGTTACGCTGGGGGTGGCAGTTTTCTTGGTCCTGCCTGAGCTCGTGCGTGGTCTGAGGTCAGTAGCCAGCTGTCTGGCTACACTTGCCCACGTTTTGGGGGCCCTAACTGGTCAGCTCCATCTGCCTCACATGGTGTCTCTTCATCTAGCAGGCTGCCCTGGCCTCTCTCAAGCCTCAGGGTTCCGGGAGCAGGAGGGAGCAAGCATTGCTACATAAGTGCTCCTCAAGTCTCTATCTGCTCATGTTTACTAATATCCCAGGGGCCCTGGCGAGGTCCGGGGGAGCCCCCCAGGGGAGGGCGCTCACAAGAGGGTATGCACAGGGTAGAGCAGACAACTGCACTCGCTCCGTCACACTTGCTGACTGGGTACAGTCATCTCTGCTTGTCCCCCACACACATTCTGCATAGTATGTGTCTGGTACCTTCCTTAAATGTTGTGCATTCCATTTATGTTGGAAGTAACACTCAGGAAAATTGTGATCCAGCCGTTGCTCTGCCCCTAGTTAGCTGTGTGAGACTGGACAGACCGCTTATCATTTCTGGGATTCTGGTTCAGCAAATCTTTGTTTTTAAGAGACATTCATACTGTACTGCCTCCATTCCCCTCACTCTCAGCTCATGGTCCTGTAACTCCACTCCTAGTGGTGTCTGATGCATGGAGGCGCCCTCTCACACAGGGGCGTCAGCTTGAAAGGGGCGGTGCGCTCATGTCTGGAAAGATCTGGGCCGTTGTAGTGACGGTCTGCTAAGCTTAGTTTCTTGTCCAGAGGAGGGCACCATTAGGTCAGTTTTTGATTTCTGTTTTTATATAATATTCTTTTAATCTTGTTTTATTGCATAGTGTTCAATCTGACTACCAAGATTTGGATAATACTATGATTTTATCTTGTATAATTTTATCCTTTAATTAACAGCTCTGACAGTCTTGTCTCATCTCAACATTTATATGGTAATAGAGTCATTGTACTAGTTTCCTGTGCCTGCTATAATAAATTGGCACAAACTGGGTGGCTTAAAGCAATAGAAATTTATTCTGTCACAGGTCTGGAGGCCTAGTGTCCAAGATGAAGGTACCAGCAGGGCCAGCTCCCTCTGAGACTCCGGGCCAGGACCATTGTTTGCCCTTCCCTGGCTCCTCGGGGCTGCTGGCCGCTGGCTCTCCAGGCCACGTCTGCACCCCTCACTTGTCTCCACTGTCACCCGTGGCTGTCTTCCCTGAGCACCTGTCCTCACGCGTCCTGGTAATGACACCAGTCATTGGATTTAGGGCCACCCCAATCCAGGATGACCTCATCGTAACTCAGCTGATCATATCTTCAGAAACCTCATATCCCAATAAGGTTACATGCTGAGTTTTTGAGTGTACTTGGATTTGGGGGAAACACCATTCAACCCAGCATAGTCATTTCTAAATGTTTTACTGGAGAAGATGATTAAGTACAAAAGGGGTCCCTGACCTGAAGTGCTGATAAGTGTAGTAACCTTAGGACTGGTGTTATTGGGCTTCTAACACAACTGTGCCTTCTGCTTATACTGTTTAGCATGAAGTACCATGAGGTTAACAAGTAATCATTTCTGGGGTGGTATCAGCCAATAGTCTTTAAAAAATTAAGACTTTTCACAAATGAAATTATGATACCTTTAAAGCAGCATTTCTCAGTCTTCTCACTATTGACCTTTGAGGCAGATAATTTTTGTTGTGGGGCTGTCCTGTGAATTGTAGAGTGTTTAGCAGCATCTCTGGCCTCTTCCCTTTTGATGCTGGTAGCATGCTTTTCCCCCAGTCTGACAACCAGGATTATTTCCATGGGGCCCAAATTGGTGGGTAGAACTTTAAACTATTGTTTAGTTTTTTGTGAAAGTAATATTACTATTTTTTATTATAGTAAAAAATATACTTTTTTATATATTATATTATATATAATATATATAATATATATTACTATATATTATAGTAAAAATATAGTTAAAAAATACTAATTTTTATTAATTAAAATTAAATTAATTTTCTTTTGATTTTCATTTTGCTGAACTCAGTATAAATATAAAATCTTGTTCGTGAGAATTTTAAGAAACTTCGTCTTTTGAGTAAAATAGTTCATTATTGAGTGATCTTGCTGTAGTACACTTTGTATTCCCGTAACCTCTAGCACAACTAGGTTTCCAGCTTCAACCTTGCCTTTAACACTTTTTGGCAGTTCCTCTGAGTTTCTCTGATCAGCTCTGTCTCCTGTCCTGCCCAGAGACCATTTCAGCCCTTTCTTCACCTCCTCTGTCCCCGTTTCTCCTCTACCCTTCCACCCCCTCACCCCCCAGCAGTTGATTCAGCCTCCTATTCCACAGGGATAGCAGAAGCCATTATGACAGCTCCCTGTACTTACCACGCACAGGCTTACCTGCATCCCAGCTCCTCTTTCTCCTTACCTCCCTGGAGAGCAGGAAGACGTGTTCTTCCTGAGACCAGTCTCGGTCTTTGTTCTGAGTGCCACTGGGTCTTGCTTCCCTTGAGACTGAACTCTCTTAGTTACCCTGTCTTATATCTGACATGCCATTCTTAAAAAAGACCAGTCTTCGTGTCCCCCTTTGAGCTAGCTTCTCTTTTGTTTGTTCCTGTCTATAGCTAAACTCCCTGAAAACTTGTCTCCAGTTGTTATTGTCTTCCATATTTTCCTCTATCTACTCCCTGAACAATCTTTTCTCCTTCCCAGGCTTCATTTGCTGAAGAAACACAAATCTACCTTGCTCTGGGCCAGTACATATAATGACGAATGTTCAAAAGCAGTTGTGTATTCCACAGGCAGCTGGTTGTAACACATCTGAAACTGTGCTTGTCTTCTCCAAATATTATTCTTTCTTTCCTAGCCTATGTTCCAGCCACATTCAGTTGTTTAGACTCATCTTTACATATCAGATCTAACCAGTGGCCAGAATTTCCCTCTTGTATCTCTTTCTCAAAGCTGTCTACCTGTCTGCCTCCTTCTCTGCTGCAGCTATGGCTAGTGGAAACTACTGTCCTCTCTTGCCTGGATAAATTTCTGCAGTAACTTCCTCACTGTATTTTTCTCCCTCATGTCTGATCTCCCATCTCCGTAGCATAGTTAGAATGATCTTTTAAAACTGGAACAAATCACATTTCCTTCTAAGCTCACACTCTGTCACATGTTTTCTGAGACCTGTACACTGTCCTTCAGTTACTGGTGTTCCTGAGAGGTCTGCGCTGGACCCTTCTTCCCTCTCTCCTCTCTGGGTGATTGCCATTCCCCAGGCCTTCACTTCTCTTGACGCAGGCGTGCCGGGTCCTGTCTCTGCCGCTGTGTCTCCCTCCTGCAGTCACCCCAGCCTTCCTGCACCTTCTGCAAGAAGACTCCCTGCCCCGCTGGTGGTTTGTGTTTCTCCTCCGTGTGCTCTGTGGCCCTCTGTTAGTTTCCGACTATGTGTGTGTCACTGCCTGCTTGTCTTACTCCTCCTGACACTGTAGACTTTGTGAAGTCTTAGGACGGTATTCTGATGTTTTGTTTATTGTTCTGTCTCCGGAGCCTGCATATTGTAAATGTTCAGCATATATTTGTTGAATTAAGGAATGGATAATTGTTGTCTCCCTTTTAAATAAATGTTACTAAAAGTGATAAACTTTGGGCTAACATATGGGATTTTAACTTCACAATTAACTTTCATGGTGAATTTAGTACTTTGAGTTGTAATACTTTTGTTTCCTAATTTTATTTCAGAAAAGATTTAGGTCACGCTCAAATGATAGTTGATGAGCTGTTTTGCTCTCACTCTGATTTGGACTCCGATTGTGAGCTAGACAAAGCTGTCACCCAAATCAGCGTGGACCTGCTGGATGACTACCCAGCTTCCGATCCGCGATGGGCTGAGTCTGTGCCTGAGGGTAGGAGCATCTGAAGTGTAATGTTGCAGGGATGTTTGTTTCGAGAAGAATATTCTGCTTTTTTTGTTCAGGCATTTCTTGGTGCATATTTTTTTTTTTATTTTATGAAACAATTTAGTATTAATTCAGTATTTTGTAAAAGGTTGTAACTTTACTTATAGCAGATTTTAAAAAGGACTCAGTGCAAGTAGTTCCCTGGTGGTCTAGTGGTTAGGATTCAAGAGTGTTCACTGCCATGGCCTCATTCAGTCCCTGGTGAGGGAACTGAGATCCTGCCAGCCATGCAGCACACCCAAAATAAGGAACAGCAACAACAAAAACCCTACCTCATCTATTTTACTTACATAAACACACACATACACACAGAAAGGGCTCAGAACAGATCTGCATAGTAGAACAGAAACGGAGGAAACATTGGAGCAAATCCTACATGTTGTCTGAAGTAGATTAATTAGCTCTACTTAGCTTTGTCAGCATTTTATTTCTAAAAGGAAATTGGTGGCATAGGTAAACATTTGGCAGTTACCGGAGAAGGCAATGGCACCCCACTCCAGTACTGTTGCCTGGAAAATCCCATGGATGGAGGGGCCTGGTAGGCTGCAGTCCATGGGGTCGCTAAGAGTCGGACACGACTGAGCGACTTCACTTTCACTTTCCACTTTCATGCATTGGAGAAGGAGATGGCAGCCCACTCCAGTATTCTTGCCTGGAGAATCCCAGGGATGGGGGAGCCTGTTGGGCTGCCGTCTATGGGGTTGCACAGGGTCGGACACGACTGAAGCGATTTAGCAGCAGCAGCAGCAGCCCCAAATTAAATGATAATTTTAGTGTAACTCCTGAATTTGGCCAATAGAAATTATATGTTTTTCTAACAGCAGCAGTGATCAAACCTTGGCCTGTAGAAATGGGCAATGTTCTGCCCTGGGTCTTCTCCAGATTGTTCCTCTTACCCTCCAGGCAGCATTGGGCTACCCGTTGGTTCCCAAGGACCATGGAACTGTCTCAAGAATCCTTTCTCTCCCTAATTTCCTACCTAGTAAGTAGCAATAGGCTCCTTGGAGACTTGGGAAGGAAACAGCAGTGCTCACCTTCTTTGACTGTTTTGAACTGTCAGGCTTAGAATAATACAAAGTGATGAAGCCAATAGTAATATATTTCTTTTTGAATAACTGTGGTATGAATTTTATCAAAGCCCCAAAGGTTTCCTATAGATTTTGAACCTCTTGGGTAATGTAATTAATAATCGCATTGAAAGGTCAGTTCTTTCCTTTTGTACAGATTTTTCTCACTTTTAGTAGCAGTAGTTGTTGTCAAGCCACTTGTGTCAAGCCACGTTGTGTCACGTGTTTGTCTTGTTATTGTTTCACCAGAAGCACCTGGGTTCAGCAACACATCCTTGATTATTCTCCACCAGCTAGAAGACAAGATGAAAGCCCACTCTTTCCTTATGGACTTCATCCACCAAGTAAGCATCCCAGTTGCTGTGAACCCTGAATGGCTGGACTCCTGACTTTGCTGTGCCTTCTGTGGCTCTCTCATGACAGCAGGAGACCCTTTCTTGCTAATTCTGAGGTGTTTCATTGGGTGGGACATGACTGCTGTTGTCCATTTTCTTTGCTGACTTAAGTAAATAATTCCAGGGCTGGTAGGGACCTGTTACTGCAAGAATCAAAGCTGCATTGAAATAAGATGAAAAGGAGAAAAATAGTATACTTCAGCAAAAATGTTATTTTAACTTTTCTTGTTACATTTTATGACACCCTGCTTTTCCTTCAGTTGTACTGTGTACTTTTATGTAAAGTTTAGGTTTTCCTGAGTTGATTTTGTATCGTTAGTGAAGAATCTGAAGGCGATGACAGGTTTTTCTAATATGTAGATGTTTAATTTCGAGGTGCCATTAGCATCAAGTACTCATTTAAAGTATTCCTCTTTTTTTAAGGGAGAGGGAAATTCCCATTTATATTGTGCCCAAAATTAGACAATGTTTTTGTTGCTAGACAGAGTTGTTACATAAAATCACCCATCCTTGCCTTGTTGATCAATTGTGTCTCCAAGGCATAATCCAGAAAAGTTAGATTATTCCCATTTTTCTGTGTTTTTCTCCCACATTAGAAACGCCTCTGCTAAAAAGACTGCAGTCAGCTCCGTAACAGAGCATTCTGTAGTGGTGGCAGCCTCAGTCCCCAGCAACTGCTGAGTAATTGAAATTGCTGCTGCAGCTGAGGAACTGAAGGTTTTTTTTAATTGACTAACATTTCAGTCACCACTTTGTTGAATAATGGCTACCTTATTGGACAGTGTGGTTCTAGAGGATTCCAGAAATGTCTTGGTTGTTTCTAATCCTGCATACCGCTTCACTTTTAATGCACGGTTTGGCTCCTGTCTGCTCTTACTGTCGTGACAAGACAACTTTATTTAGTCATTGAGTTCTTCCTTTTGTTAGTATTTTAGGTGGGCTACAGATCAATGGGGAAAAAAAAACATTTTCTCCTGATGTAATTGTCAAGTGTATCAGTTAACTATTAATACATAACAAACACCCCAGGATGTACTAAGTTGAAACAACTCAGTGGGTTTGACAGGTAGTCCTGCTGACTTCCATGGGCCCCTTCCTTGAACCACATTTGGGGTTGACTGATCTGGCACGTCCCCAGGTGTCTTGCCTGACTGGCAGGCAGTGCTGTTCAATCTGCTGGGGCCTCTTGGTTCCCTCCTACCTAGTCTCATCCTCCTCTAGGCTGGACTGGCCTCCTATGCCAGTGCTCTCCTTCAGGGAGCACTCTGAGGAGGTGAACTTAAGGCTGTAGGCTTCAGGCATCACATATTGTCGTTTCCACCCAAGTGTCATTGGTCAAAATAAGTCACAAAGCTAGGCCAGAATAAAGGGATTGGGAAATTGATTCTGCTTGTAGATGGGAGAAGTGGCAAGGTCATGTTGCCAAAGAGTGGGCTTGTTGGCATGGGAGGAGTCCGTGGCCCTAACACGCTACACTAAGGGAGCGCTTAGTTCTTGGAGGGCGGGAACAGTGGAGCTGGAGCTGGTGCGGCCGCTCTTGTCACAGCCTCCCTGGGCTCAGACCCTTGTGGAGTCGCACAGCTGCTGGCAGCAGTGTCTGTTGCAAAGGAATGTCTGTCCAGATCTAAAAATCCCACTCTGCCTACACCTTTATATTTCCTGAAATATTGAGAGCTTATTTCATTGAAAGATTTGCATTAATAATCAGGGAAAATGTACAACTACATACTTGTGTCTACGGAAATAGTTTTAAATATAAACTCTCCTTCTTGAGTTAGAAATAGGCATCAAGTAAAGAGACAGCTGATGCAGAGGGTTAGAGACCCCATCCTCCCCCTGGCTTTAGGGTTCTGGAACATGAAGACTTCTGAGTTTCTAGTTCCAAAGGTCTGGAGTTGAGGGGAGTTGATTAATGTAGGTAGAAAAGAACAATTTTATAATTCTTTGATAACCATAAGCAATCATTTGAGGAGTAAGGTAGGCAGAGACAACAGTAGTTGACAGAATCTCTGGGGTCACTGTAATCTTAGAAAAGAAACACCTGTACTTTCTTATAGGTGTAAATTGCCCTGGCTGGTTACGTGTGTGTGCGTGTGTGTGTGTGTGTAACAGCCCCAAAGACAGACAGCAGGAGATTTTTCTGGGGGAGACTGGGGCCAGCCTCTCTGTGCCCACTGTGCTTCTGGTGGAAATACGACTGCATCCTCCTCTGTTTTACTTTGAATGCTCTCTAAGAACACATGTTCGTCTTTCCACAAGGTCGGCCTCTTTAGACGTCTCAGCACTTTTCCAGTGAGAGGGATGCCAATGGCCACGCGGCTACTGCTCTGTGAGCATGCCGAGAAGCTGGCTGCCGCCATCATCCTCAAGAACCACCACTCGAGGCTTCCTGACCTCATGAACACAGTGATCCTGATGGCTTTGAACAAGAGGGACTGTGACGTCCCGTCCAACCTGACCCCTGCAGATGTCTTCTTTAGAGAGGTGAGATGAGCCCCCTCCTCCCCTTAGCATGACTCTGGAGCACTGCCATTTACTGAATGGACCCCCAGCAAGGAGAGGGTTGAGGACAGACGATCTCGTGGAGTTTTGAATTGAACTCCATGTTTTCTGGTTAAATTATCACTCAGAAGCATCACTCACTGATCACTTTCCCTGTAAATGAGAGCTTGGGAAGTTGACAAAGTCCTCTCTGTCATGTCTGATGTTGTCTTGTGCTTCTCCACACCCCTCTTGACTCTGCCCTGGAGGGCGCCTCCACAGGGGGCTCCCCTGCCCCTCCATTCCTGTTGGCTCTGGTGGAGCGGCAGCACCGTCGGGTCAGAGCCTGGAGCACCGTCCCCACCTCCCTTCCTTGCTGCTTCTGCCTGTTTGTTGTGCCTGCTGTTGGACCAGCCTCCGCTTTGGCTGCCCTCTGTGTGTCCAGCAACTGCTCCATCCCAGTGCCCCTTCAGGCCTGGAGCGAGTCGTGGCTGTCCTGTCTGGGTGGCCTTACTCCTGCCCATTGCTTTGTAGATAGTCCCTTCTCTAAACTCTTCTCAGCCGCCTGCTAGGATCCTGCTCTGCATCTTCTTTTTGACTGTGCTGAGTCTTCATTGCTGTGTGTGAGCTTTTCTTGTTGTGGAGCACAGGCGCTGGATGCGAGGGCTTCAGTAGTTGCCCTGTGGTATGTGGAATCCTCCGGACCAGGGATCCACTTTGTCTCTTCCATTGGCAGGCGAATTCTTAACCACTGGGCCACCTGGGAAGTCCCTCCACTTCATTTTTATTTTTTTTTAATATAAATTTATTTATTTTAATTGGAGGTTCAGATTTATTTTCAGAGAAAAAGAAAACCTCCTGTAAACTTGGGAGGGAGAAGAGATGAAGGTGCTGGAAGTCAGCCCACAGCTCTGGTACCTGAGTGAGCGCTCCCAGCCTTGTGAAGGACAGGGCTGCCTCCCATCTCCATGAGTGAACACTGATACCACGGCCCGGGGCCGGCTGTCTCAGTGGGGACCACAGGCCCTGCTCTGAGCCACCTGCAGCAGTGTTTTGGGCATGCTGATAGGCTGCTTCTGGAGTTCATAGTCCTTCCTGGAACTCCCTCCTACCTTTGTGGCATTATCTGAGTTTAGAGACAGTGCTAGCCTTCCCCCAACTCTGTGGAATGTGGAATTGTTTTTTGCTTTTGGGAAACTTCTCTGTTTGGTGCCTCTAATTTTGTTTCCTTCCTCCTACAATTTAGCTATAATCTAGCAACTAGTAGCCTCTGCCAAGAGTCTTTTTTATTCTGAATATTTGATGTACTGTAACCTGAAAATAATTTGACACTGAACTATGTTCACATCTGTTGACTCCATAAATGTATCTAGTTTGAAGAAGACATCATTTTTATACGTTTGGGCTTGTTTTCTAGGGAATGTAAGGCAAAACACTTTTCTGTTTTGTTTTGTTTTTTAATCAAGGAAGTATGCCTGAAATCTGAATTAAAACAAACCAAGACAGTTCACCTCAGATTTTATTATCTAACCAAACTACTGTCATTTTTTGTTTCCCTTTTTGTCTTTTTTCCCCCATGTTCACCTTTTTATTTGAATATTGGATTTAATAAGGAAAAAGATGCACTAAAAATATGTTGTAGAAAAAAATACACAAAACAGGGTCATTTTTTAAATTACAGTCACCATAAAGAGAAGGGTAGTTCCAGGTCCTGTGGCATCACAGGACATCACATGTCCCGTAACTGTTCTTCATGCCCCACTGAGGATGGGACAGGAGAAGGTTGATTTGTCCTCCAGATACAATGTCTTAATTGTCCTTTCCTGCCTCAGCCACATGGCAGGGTTGGTGCATTTGCACAGATCTTCAGTTGTAGTGGAGGGAGAGTGGCTCGTGAGCACAGTTCAGTTCAGGTCAGTCAGAAACAGTGCTCCTGACCAGTTTCTTTTTTATTGGGAAGGTGCACTCAGTAATTTAACAAATTATCAAATCACTTATGTTCATAATATTCTGAAGGGACAGCACTACTTAGGTGGACTTGGATAAGATAAGCATAACAGTGGTAAATTAGCCAGAATTGGACATTTTCCTATTTAAGGCATGATGGAATTGTCACCAGAGAAAGTAAACAGAAGCAAAATAATTTAATTGCTCATCCCCTGGATTTTAAGATTTTGAGCTATGGAAAATGGAAATTAAGTTTTGGTAATCAGTGCTAGCATCTAGGATGTGCTACGTGTTAGGTTGCTTCAGTCATGTCCGACCCACCCACTGTAGCCCACCAGGTTCCTCTGTCCATGGGATTCTCCAGGCAAGAATACTGGAGTGGGTTGCCATTTCCTTCTCCACCTTTTTGTCTTTATTCATACATAATTTTACATGATAAAGGTTTTTTTTTTAATTATTAATGACAGATTGAATTGAGCAAGAGCCTGATTCCTTTTTCGACTTTTAGATCAAAGTACTAAGCATACTGGTTAATCGAGTATGTGTACATTTTCCAGTTAACTGGGGAAAAAAAGAAGAGTCTGAAACTTATCAGTTAGATGGATACATAATTGATGAGTAGTACCGTAGGATATGACAGGAGAAAAAAATTTTAAATATGATTGGTTCCTCGAAAGAATACTCCATATAGAAAATGATAATGTTTAAGATTGTTTACATCACCATTTATCTTCACTTCTCTTTACATTTACTGGTCTTTAGGTAAAGTTCTAAAGGTCCTTCCACATGGCATAATCATAATAAAAACAGAGAATTCAAGAAAAAAGAGAATTCAAGAGAACTGAAGAAGGAACACATAAGTTTAATATGTATCAATTTTTTTTCTTTTTACCTGTCCATCCACTTGGAAGTGGTAAATTACATTACAGACAGGTATTAGCATTTTAAGAGATGAACTGGTTAACCCACGTTAGGCTCTGATTGGTGGGCAAGGTGATCTTGCAGTCCAGGTAAAAGATCAGACTCTGCTTGAACGTGCAGCCTCCACCTTGCCTCCAGTCTGGGAAGCAGCCCCACACCTCCTGGGGCTTTAAAAAGCGAGTTCACAGCTTCAGAACAGGGCTTCCAACTGTGTTGGTACAGCTTATGAGCAATGTTTGAAACCACTGAACACGTAACATATGTGATAAGGGTATTTAGCAAATGTTTTGGCATTTTATTTGCTTTTATGTTATTTTCTGCCTCTATGTCACATTTACTTTCATTATCTTTTTCACATTAACAGTGTAAAAAACTCTTACAAATTCACTGTGCCAGAGGTTTATTGCTCGGGCTGTTAGGATGACTTTGAGTGACATCAGAAATACTAAAGGAAGAACAAGATTTGCAAGACAGTGATTTTATTTGGGCTGCATTGTGCATGTGTTTATGTCTTGTTCCTTCAACTGGTTTGTAAACTCCTTGAGGGCAACAAATCTGATTTCCATTTCTTCTTATCTTTGCGTGCCCAATGCTAACTACCAAGTAAATATCCACTTGATAAATAAAGGAGGGTGAAAGCTTAACTGTGAGCTGAAACTGGAAGCAGATGTTTCAGTGCTTAACATTTTTCCTCAGTTACCTTTATGTGTTAATAATTAATGATAAAAAAAGAAAAGAACAGTTATAAGTTATATATTTAGTTTCTATGTAGCTATTGTTGCTGCTGCTAAGTCGCTTCAGTCGTGTCTGACTCTGTGCAACCCCATAGACGGCAGCCCACCAGGCTCCCCCGTCCCTGGGATTCTCCAGGCAAGAACACTGGAGTGGGTTGCCATTTCCTTCTCCAATGCAGGAAAGTGAAAAGTGAAAGTGAATTTGCTCACTCATGTCCAACTCTTAGCGACCCCATGGACTGCAGCCCACCAGGCTCCTCTGTTCATGGGATTTTCCAGGCAAGAGTACTGGAGTGGGGTGCCACCACCCTCTCCAACGTAGCTACTACTATTCTATAAACATTTCTATTATGTCTAAAGAAAATAAATTCTTCAAAGAAAGAAATTAGCCTGTTCATTAGCCAGTTGAATCACTATTTTTATCCATTGGTTCATTTGTTTAATTCATTAGTTTAGGGTCTTACAGTGTAATGTGACATTATTTGTAACCTAATACTATTTAAAGGTGGCATTGAGCCTTCATAACTCTAATAAATATTTCAGTGACTTGGTATTTAAATAAAAAGTCTACCTGCTAACAGTTCAGAATTTGCTTATTTAGCAGACTGTTATTTGGGCTCGCTGCCTTTTAAAAGTTAGGAGATTCTAGCTTTCCTTGGTTTTTAAATTTGTTTTTGTCACTGACCATCCCTCTGACTACTAAGCAGAGGATGTAACTTAGTGAGAAAAGCCTGCTGGGTCGAGTCTAGGCAGTTGTGATGGTCAACTGTCAGCATGGTTCCTCTTACTAGTGGGTGCTGTCTCTGTCCTCCGCAGGCGTCCCAGGTAGATACCATCTGTGAGTGTTTACTGGAGCACGAGGAACAAGTCTTGAAGGACACGTCCCTGGAATCAGTTGAATGGGCGGAGGTGGTGATCAATGTGAACAGTATTCTCAAGGTACAAACATATGAAGATTCTAGCAAATCAAAGCCCAGACCGTGGACAGAGGAGAAAGTGGTTTCCATATTCCTACTGTGCATCACCAGCAATCCATAATGGGTTAGCCATTTGTTAATTCCAAAAAGTTAGGAAAACATCAGTAATTTTATCAATTAGCAGACATTTTGAGTGTGTGCCTTATGCATATTAAAAGTTTCTGTTTGGTAGAATAAACCTTTTATTTTGGAGAAGGACATATATATCATTGTAAATGTATTAATTTTATTGTAATTTTCTAAACAATTGTCAGACACCACTTAGCAACTGAGAAACAACAAATAAGTTTCTCTTTTTTAATTACTCAAAAGCTCAGTTAAAACATTCCACTTAATTTTACCTCATGGATATTATAGTGATGATTTTCCTACTTCGGTTACCATAATTTTCTAAAATTGAAGTTAGATTATGGAGTAAAACAAATTTCAAATGCAGAAAGAATCAAAAAGTAATCCTACAGGCCTGTGCTGAGTAATTTTTTGTAATAATAGAACTTGATGTTTCAGATAATCTCAGGGATCCTGGGATCCCTCATTTCCGGCATGTGGTAACACATTTCGTTTTCCAGGACATGCTCCAAGCTGCTAGTCACTATCGACAAAATAGAAACTCCTTGTATAGAAGAGAAGAGTCAGGAGAAAAAGAACCTGAGTATATTCCATGGACAGGTGAGATTGCAAGCATTGATCCCAATTTTCAGATTCATTAGCAGTTGCTCAAATTATATATTTTTTTCTCTTTTGGGGGTTGTGCTGGTTCTTTGTCGCACACAAGGACACACGGGCTTTTCTCTGGTTGTGGCTGCAGGGGCCACTCTCCGTTGCCATTTGCTGGCTGCTCGTTGCAGTGGCCTCTCGTCGTGGAGCACAGGCCCTAGGCACACAGGCTTCTGTAGGTGCACCAGGTGGGCTTAGTAGTTGTGGTACATGGGCTGCCGCTCTGTGGCATGTGGAATCTTCCTAGACCAGGGATTGAGCCTGTGTCCCTCCATTAGCAGGTGAATTCTTAACCACTAGGATGTCCCAAAATATATTTCTAATGGTCTGTTATTTTTGGAAGTCATATTATTCTCCTAGTACAAGTTTGTAAATGAAATAAAAAATAACATAAGTGACATCTCCAAAATGAGCAGATCTTATGAAAAATCACTTTATTCCCTTGAAATAATTTGCAGCTGTCTCTATAGCTTAATTTTTTAACTGATACTTGTGCATCTACTAGGTTTTAGTATGTATAGTTATTCATAGAAGCAGGCCCTGAAAGTAGTGACGATATTTTATGTTGATTTAACACACAGAAGTAAGTGGAGTAGCATTAAAGGAATTTAGAAGGAAGAAGAGTCCGGTTTACTTGATTCTGCTGAGGCCATCTCCATAGAGATGGTTTTGAGCAGTACATAGACAAGTGTCTACTGACCCCCTGTTTGATTTCTTTTTCCATCAAAGGTGACAGGATGTAATTTTTAGGCAGTTGGTCTTCCCTGTAGCCATTATGGAACCCTTACTTGTCCTATTCTTTTGTGTGATTTCACAGCAACCAGCGGTCCTGCTGGCATCCGAACAGCAATAATGCGCCAGCATAGGACTGTCCTGAAGATGGTTTATCCTCAGGCAGACAGCAACCTCCGAAACGTTCTAACAGAGCAGTTAGTAGCACTGATTGATGGCTTCTTGGATGGTTATGTTTCTCAGCTCAAGTCTGTGGACAAATCCAGTGATCAAGAAAGATATAGCAGTCTGGAAATGGAATACCTACAGAAAAGATCAGATCTCTTATCTCCACTTCGTAAGTGCATATTTAATAGTGAGGGCTGTGGGTCTTTGAGTCTACAGAACGAATGGAGGAGTCAGATCATTCAGGCAATGGTATTCAGTACAACATTGTTAACCCAGTTGTAGCTGAGAACTTAAGCAACACTTCGTATGTATGTCTTTCTGTGTTCATCTGTTCGGCCTTATTGTCATTACTTACCTGGTTTCCTAGACAATGCTGAAGATGATTTACAAAGGAATAAATTATCAGCGTGTGGAGACGGCTCTCAAAGAACTTGTTACCGTCTGAGACCTTCATAGGAATGGCTAGACCATAGGGCAGAGCAGATAAGGGCCATTAGAGGGTGTGGATGGGTGATGAGACTGCAGCAGAGGACATAGCCGGACTGTCATAGCCAAGATTCAGGGGACGAGCTTGCCTTGCTATGTGAAGGAGGGGAGTAGCATCTTAGGGGGGCAGTGATGAAGGAAGGGCTGAATATACATCTTTAATGAGTTTATATGGATTATGAAACTAACTGCCAGTAACCAGAAAGGTTTCCATTAAGTACTTTTAGTAAGTAATAGGAATAAAGGCAAAATTTCAAGGAATATTATTTTTTATTACATATTAAGTTTTCACTAACAGGATTTTCTTCCCATCTGTTCTCATTCCCACAGTCACACTAGGCCAGTACCCATGGGCTGCTTCATTGGCAGAAAAATACTGTGACTTTGATATCTTGGTACAAATGTGTGAGCAGACTGAAAACCAGACCAGGCTACAGCGCTACATGACCCAGTTTGCTGATCAGGTAACGAACACAGCAGTGCAGGCGGTGGATCCTGTAAGAAGGCGCTACCATTTACGTCTTACTTAGGTTGTGGTTTGTTTTTTTTTTAATGTGTGTCATTTTATTTATTTATTTATTTTTGGTTGCACTGGGTCTTCATTGCTGCACGCAGGCTTTCTCCAGCTGCGGTGAGTGGGAGCTACTCTTGGTTGCAGCCTGTGGTGTCTCCTTGCAGTGGCTTCTCTTGTCGCAGAGCACAGAGCCTAGGCACGTGGGCTTCAGGAGTTGCAGGTTTGGGCCCTAGAGCACAGGCTCAGTTGTGATGCTTGGGCTTAGTTGATTCATGGCACGTGGAATCCTCACAAATGAGGGATCGAACCCATATCCCCTGCATTGACAGGCAGATTCTCATCCATAGAACCACCAGGGAAGTTCTTACTTGGAGTTTTTGGAAGACGATGCAGTCTTTTTGCAGTTTACTGGATACTAATTTGTACATTATGTTTCTTTGTAAATTGTCAGACAGTTTTTTATATATAAATATTACAGAAGGATTCTTTGATGTTTGAAAAATATGTCAAGACTTTTTATTTCTATTTTTGTATTTTCAAAGTACTTAGGTTAGTAATATTGGTAGAGTTCCACAGTTTGAATGGAAGATCTTGGGAGCATAGGATGCTAATGTTAAGAAAGCTCAGATTCCCATTTACCTAAGACTCTTGTTTTCCTTCTTTGACATCATGCTTCCTTTTTTTTTTAATACCTAATTTTTTTTTTAAGTTCCCATTATGACACTATCTATGTAAATTTAAGTTGTTCCTTAAAGCCATTTTATTTAGCCAGTTGATCTTTATATAAAATCTGATTTTTATAAAAAATCAAGATGTTTATAAAAAATCAAATTTTATAAAAAATCAAAATGTTTATGTTTATAAAACATAACATTGTATAAAATTCAGGAAACCACCATAAAGAAAAAAGAAGATAAAAAATCATTCATAATTCTACCACCAGAGAGAACTCTTTTTTAAACATTTGGTTTAGTCTTTTTAATCTATGAAGCATGTTTTATTAACTGCTTATTTCACTTAATACATAACAGACATTTGTCCATATCATTGAATATCACACAACCACATTTTTAATGGTGTTATGGTATTTCATGGACTGGATATAGCTTATTTGATCAGTACCTGATTTCTGGACCTGGCTTATCTTGTATTTCATAATAGTGCTAAAGTAAGTACTTTGTGCTTATTGTAATTTTTATTCTTTTTAAGGATTCTTATTCTCTGTTGACATTTTCCATGCATTCTACTTTGTTTCTTTTACTTCTTAAAAAAAAAAAATTTGTTTACTAGTTAAAGTTCTTTTGTGCTAATTCCAAAATGATTGTTCTTAAGTCTGCTTCTGTTATCTACATATTCATAGTTTTCTGCTTCCTAAGTTGTATTTTGGTCTTTGTGTGTGTTAACCATAAAGATGGAAATCAGCAGTGGTTTTTCTCCCCTGGAAGGCAGATAAAATGAAAGGCAGATCACTCAATTCATCAAGAATAGAGGTAGGCCAGGGCTTGATTGCTGCTTCTGTTACATTCATTCATTCCAATGAATTAATTGGTTTCAAATATCTAATGGGACTGGTGATTCCTTGCAGAATTCCCCATTTTGTGGAAACATCTCATAAGTAATGTGTGAGCCTGCAGGACACTTGTCTTCCTTTCCAGCCCAACCTCTTACTCTACTGCAGGATCCAGCAAATGTCCTGGGCATTTGGAGCCTCGCTAAATTCTGGTTTATCATGCCAGCCACATGAATGCGTGGCACACGGTTCCACCCTGGAATCTTTCACCCTGGAAGGATGGAGTCCCAGTAGTGTCCAATAGACCTTCCTGTAATGAGATCTTGCTCATATGTGCTGTCCAGAATGGGAGTCTCTGGCCACAGATGGCCTTTTGAGTACTTGAAATGTGACTGATGTCTTTGAGGAATTGATTTTTACATTTTAGATTAAGTTTAAACAGCTACACGTGAGCAGTGACTACCGTATTGGACAGAGCACATCTAGATTCTGGGTAACGTTGAGCAAGATCCCCATTCTGAATCTGATGTCCTCCTTTGTCAAATGAAGTCATTTGAGGACCCTACAATTAGGAACTTGGTGTTTAAAAACAGGATTTCCATGCTGAAGTCTAAGACCTTTGGGAAAAAAACAATACTTTTTCATCAGAAATGTATTTTTTGAAACTGTATTACTAAATATTATTGGATTCTTGCTTTGTTCTTTACAGAATTTTTCAGATTTTCTCTTCCGTTGGTATCTGGAGAAAGGAAAGCGAGGCAAATTATTATCTCAGCCCATTTCTCAGCATGGACAGTTGGCGAATTTTTTACAAGCTCATGAACATCTCAGCTGGTTACATGAAATTAACAGCCAAGAATTAGAAAAGGTAAGGTTTCAGCTATATGGATCAGATTTAGGTAATTTTTAATTTAGTTTTTAGCTAGTTTATTTTTTTATAGTTAAATATTACAGATTTTTAAAAAATGTCTATCTTTCTCTCACATAATTTGATAAAAGTATTTTTCATTTATAATGGTATTGCCATTACTTGTTATATCTCAGTTAAAAGAAATGAAGCCTATTGTAATTTGACTGTATTTACAATAAAATAAAGCACAAAAACTTCAACAGATAAATAGCAGTCATTGGCCATTTTTTGTAATGAGTATTTTCTTATAATAGAAATGTTCAATTATCAGTAAAAACATTAAATAAATTCACGTTTCTCCTTGACAAGGTGTTGTAGTGAATATATAATTATTATAGAGCAAACGTTTTATACATGTCTCTTTTCCCAGTGACCAGTGTGAGTGGCTGATATTTTATTGTGTGATTACTCTCAAAGTATGCTGCTGATCTGTTTTAAGTTTTCCTAATAGTGACTTGATCTTTCAGTGATATAGTTTGAGGCGGGGAAACCAAGTTTGGGTTTTACATAATCATTATTTTAACTTAATACTGAGAATTTTACCACAGTTTTCATATTTTGTTATTGTAGGCTCATGCAACACTTCTGGGTTTGGCAAATAGGGAAACTCGTTACTTTGCAAAGAAGAAAACGCTTCTTGGCTTGAGTAAATTGGCTGCATTAGCATCAGACTTTTCAGAAGATACACTGCAAGAAAAAATTGAAGGTAAAAGGCCATATTTGAACAAGAAGATGTACAAGTCAATCATGCTGTCAGTGTAACCTTAGAATGCATTCCTGTTATCAGTTAATGGGATCCTTTAGAGACAGGAGCCATCCCCTTTCTAGTCAGTGTTCTTAGACAATTACTCAGTTACATAATTAGGGTTCTCTTTTTATAGAAAAGTAATTTGTGCTTTAAATAAGAATTCCTAAAGAATAAATTCAAATGATTTGGACAGAGTACTCTGATTACACCCTTAGCAAATCATACGCTAAGAACAAACTGCCATGCCAAGAAACATGACGTTTATTCAGTGGGTTTGTGGTAGGTGGTGGTAATTCTGAAGCTCTTGATTTCAGAATTCAAAAATTGTTGATGTCATAGTAGTGAAACTATTCTGTTTCACATTCTGTGTATTGTAGACTGAGAAAATGATTGAGAATATTATTTTTGAGAACCAAAGGGAATGGAGGTATAAATATAGAAGGAAGGTGAGAAATAACCCTATATTATTGCATTTGAATTGCGTGTATCACATGGAATCATGGTTGTTTTCTTAAATGTATTTCTTGGCTGTCTTCCTGAAAAGTCCTAAGAGCAGTATCACCCCTGATAGCATGAGTATACCTAATCCCATGCTTTGGGGAGGTGTCTCACCCTGTGGCTCAGGGTGAAGTGTATGTAAATAGGGTACTGGCGGCAGCAGTGGTCTGTCTGGGGTCTAGATTCACATTCCACTGCTGTCACTTTCTTCCTCCAAGGAGTAGATGTAGCGGAAGGAATCTGGACAGAAATTAGACCACACTTGTTTCACATGTTTTTTCCAGCTGACTAGCTTTGTGACCCCGAAAGAAAGTGAAAGTGAAAGTTGCTCAGTTGTGTCGACTCTTTGCAACCCCATGGACTATACAGTGCATGGAATTCACCAGGCCAGAATACTGGAGTGGGTAGCTGTCCCCTTCTCCAGGGGATCTTCCCAACCCAGGGATTGAAGCCAGGTCTCCCGCATTGCAGGCAGATTCTTTACCAACTGAGCTATAGTAGTGACCCAGGGTACACTACAAAATGCGTAGTTCTAACAGTCAGAGACACTGGGTGTTCCTTGAGAAAAATGTTTTACTTTTTGTAAAATTGAGTACTCAAATCATAGGATTAGTATTTAACTTCTATTATTGAAATTATTTTTCACTGTGGGAAGAAATTATTTTTCACTGTCTTTTATTTTTAAATGCTAATGGTGCCTGTTGTTCTAGAGAAGTGTATATATGTTTTGCAAGGCTGGTTGGTAGTCCGCAGGGGGAGCCGTGTTTTAACCTGGCCATCAGAGAGAGAGCATATTAATAAAACTATTAAAAAATTTTTTAAATTTATTTTTATTATTTTTGGCTGTGCTGGGTCTTTGTTGCTGCATGCAGGCTTCCTCTAGTTGCAGTGAGTGGGAGCTACTCTCTAATTGCGGTGCCCAGGCTCTTCATTATGGAAGCTTCTTTTGCTGTGGAGCACGGACTCTAGGGTATGCAGGTTCTAGCAGTCATGGTGCACCGGCCCAGCTGCCCTGCAGCCTGTGGAATCCTGGACCAAGGACCAAACCCATGTCCCCTGCATTAACAGTGGACTCCCAGCCCTTGGACGCAGGGAAGTCCCCAGTCAAAACATTTTAACAAGAGGTTTTGCTTCTGGTTTTCCCCCTTACATCTGGTTATTGTTTTGCATTCGATCACTTCTTCTTAGCTTTCGCTTTCTTAGTACAATGAGAATATTTTCAGGCCTCAGTAATTTCCTGCAGACTATTACCACATTATGTCTAATTGAAGGGAATAGATATTTAAAAGGTAACTTTATATTGCTTATATAAAAATTTCCTTGTGGAAATTTGTAAAGTATAGAAAAATAACAACAAGAAAATAATATAATAATATAATCCCACTACCCTAAGATGACTGCTGCTGCTGCTAAGTCACTTCAGTCGTGTCCGACTGTGCGACCCCATAGACAGCTGCCCACCAGGCTCCCCCGTCCCTGGGATTCTCCAGGCAAGAACACTGGAGTGGGTTGCCATTTCCTTCTCCAATGCATGAAAGTGAAAAGTGAAAGGGAAGTTGCTCAGTCATGTCCGACTCTTAGTGACCCCATGGACTGCAGCCTACCAGGCTCCTGCATCCATGGGATTTTTCCAGGCCAAGAGTACTAGAGATGACTACTGTTAATTTTTTCTCTATCCTTCCAGTGTGTTTTCTTAGGTATGGAAATTGCACAAAACAATTCCATTTAGTTTTTTACAAGATTGGGATCATGTGGAATGATGCCAGTATTTAAATGAGCATATCTGTGCTTTAGTCATTCCATTTTGCTGTAACTGCTGTTAGCAAACAGTTCTCAGCCCTTTTCCCCTGCAAGCCAGCTTGTTCTCATGGGTGAAGCCAGGTCATGATGGTTTATGCAGACCCAGAGCCTCTGTCAGCTCATCATATGGAGATAAATAACCATTGCTAGGTAATAGGATTGGTGCACAGTCCTCTGGGTGTTGTTCTCCTGGAAAGTTCTCATCATGTCCTTTAGTGAACAAGATTATACGAGACACTCCCATAAGGTAAAAAGAAGTACTTTACAGAGTAACCTTAAAACAGACTGAGACACTTCAGATTTGGGGGACTTCTGTCTCTGAAATTGCCATCTGCTCTTCAGTCACTTCCATCAGGTTTGTTTTCTTGGCTCTTCTCTCTTTGATATTTCTGGTTGCTGGGACAGTCCATATGACCTGGATAAGACCATGAGTATTTGTAACATAGTTAGGAATCAAGAATAAGCAGAATTAATAACATTCTCAGATCACTGAATAGTGATGGGATTACCTTCAGAGCTGTTCCTTTTTCTTTTTAAATTTATATTTGTTGATGACAGAGTAAAAGTGAATGTTCACACTGCCCCCTGTGTTGTCTTCTAGAAATGGCTGAGCAAGAGCGCTTTCTGCTGCACCAGGAGACCCTGCCTGAACAGCTGCTAGCTGAGAAACGGCTGAGTCTCAGTGCCATGCCTGTACTGACCGCATCGCAACTCATTGGCGTACGTGCTTTTCACATCCCTACGCCGTCTTAGTCTCAGAACAACCTGTGTTTCCTTGGCCCCTTAGTACAGTTTCTCAGAGTAGACATCTTTCCTTTTCCTGTTTTCCTGGTCACTGTCCTCGGGAGTCAGGTATCAGAGCTGCTTAGGAGCAGGATGCCAGTTAGCAGAAAGTGGAGGATCAGCCTCTGCCCCTAGTAGCTCTCTGTCTGTTCCTCAAGATGCTTATCCAGGTGGCCAGAAGAAGTTACTTCCATTGTGCTTTTCTAGTACAAGACAGATATGTATGAAGAGATATAGTTCAGGTTCTTTAAAAAGAAAGATGGTTTTAGGAACTGGATTTGCACAGCCTGTAAGTGCCATCCTCATCATTCCTCTGCAACATAGCAGGTTCCTGAGGACATAGCTAGATTAGGAGCTGCAGCCCAGAATAAGGCAGTTTTATTGTGTACAGTTACACCCTTAATTCTGCTTCTCTCTTTTCCTTTCAAGAAAGTATTGCAAATGTAAGAGCGATGTCTTACAGTCACCTTGAATTTACCCTAATTATGTTACTAAGAAAGCAAGCAATTCAAAAACTTTGGTATTTTAGCCATTATTAGTATTAATAACAGATTTCCTATTGAGCTCACATTGAGCTCACAGCAGCTTCTCCTAATAGAGCATATCTAATTTAAAAACCTGAGGAACTGTTGCCTGTAAGACCATTGTTTTATATACTGGTAAGATGGAAAAAGTTTTACCAACTTTACTCTGATACATTATCAATTTTAATACTGCATTCCAATTTCAAATATGTTGACATTGGGGAAGAAAGGAGGTTCAGAAACAAATAAAATATTGTTTTCAAATGTTGTAACACAATGACAACAAGTGGATAGCTTTTTTTCTGAAATGGTTTGAATATTGTCTTTGCTGTTAAAGGATTTTATGCAGTATTTTAAAAAGCAGTGTTATTAATAGGACATTTATGACGTGTTACAGGACATTTATGATTATATAGTTAGCTGTGATCTAACCAACCAGGGATAACCGTTGGTAACATACTGGTGTGTTTTCTTGTCTTTCAAGTAAACTGTAGACCAACTGCATGCTTTCTCATCAGTCTCAATGTTTAAAAAATTATTGAATGAAAACATTTCAAAAGCATTATAGCCAACTTTAAAAATGCAAGAGCAATTTACTGATATTCTAAAGCTATATATACACCAACTTATACAAGTTAATTACTAAATGAACATAGGTGTATTTTAAAAGACAGTTTGTTGTGAGGTAGATGGAGTTTAATTTCCAAATGTGCCACTGTTCTTTGCTATAAAGATACCTGTAAATGTGGTAACTTCTCTGTAAATCTCTCTAGTCTTATTTATAGGATGACTTAGAATAATTCTCCTGTTGTTTTAACTTGCTACAGCTGTATATCTGTGAAGAAAACAGAAGAGCTAATGAGTATGATTTCAAGAAGGCTTTGGACTTGCTGGAATATATTGATGAGGTATGTAAAGTCACTTAATAATCTCAGGTAAGGATCACAATTTGTGTATAGTTTTCTGAAGAACTGAGTACATCTTGAAAATGTCTTAATTTTAAAAGACTACCTGGTTCAGCTACCAGTAACTCTTTTTTTTTTTTTTTTTCCTGGAACTCTCTTGCTTTTTTTTTTTTTTTTAATTTATTTATTTTAATTAGAGGCTGATTACTTTACAACCTGTAACTCTTGGAGTACATAAAAGTCTTTAGAAAAGCTCACCTCCTGATAATTCTCACACATTTCCAAGTATCTTTTTCTCTGCAAAAATAAAAATTGCTTTTAAAGGTCCTGACATAGTTTTTCTCTTTTATTTAATGAGTCATTGTTAGTTTCTCAAACTGATAGGCTGCTTTGTCAATTTATTCTTCATAGTACTCACCCCAAGAGAAGCTGTTTCTCAGCCTGCTTTGAAAAAAAAGATTGTAATGATAATTTTGTAGGGCAAATAGTCAACCCTGCAACTGAGAGTAGTTTGGTAGATTATAAAGACATAATATGTTGGTTTTTATGTTCAGTTCAGTTCAGTCACTCAGTCGTGTCCGACTCTTCGCAACCCCATGAATTGCACCATGCCAGGCCTCCCTGTCCATCACCAACTCCGGGAGTTCACCCAAACTCATGTCCATCAAGTTGGCGATGCCATCCAGCCATCTCATCCTCTGTCGTCCCCTTCTCCTCCTGCCCCCAATCCCTCCCAGCATCAGTCTTTTCCAATGAGTCAACTCTTCACATGAGGTGGCCAGAGTATTAGAGTTTCAGCTTTAGCATCAGTCTTTCCAAAGAACACCAAGGGTTGATCTCCTTCAGAATGGACTGGTTGGATCTCCTTGCAGTCCAAGGGACTCTCAAGAGTCTTCTCCAACACCACAGTTCAAAAGCATCAATTCTTCGGTGCTCAGCTTTCTTCACAGTCCAACTCTCACATCCATACATGACCACTGGAAAAACCATAGCCTTGACTAGATGGACCTTTGTTGGCAAAGTAACATCTCTGCTTTTGAATATGCTATCTAGGTTGGTCATAACTTTTCTTCCAAGGAGTAAGCGTCTTTTAATTTCATGACTGCAATCACCGCCTGTGATTTTGGAGCCCAAAAAAATAAAGTCTGCCACTGTTTCCACTGTTCCCCCATCCATTTGCCATGAAGTGATGGGACCAGATGCCATGATCTTAGCTTTCTGCATGTTGAACTTTAAGCCAACTTTTTCACTCCCCTTTTTCACTTTCATCAAGAGGCTTTTTAGTTCCTCTTCACTTTCTGCCATAAGGGTGGTGTCATCTGCATATCTGAGGTTATTGATATTTCTCCTGGCAATCTTGATTCCAGCTTGTGCTTCTTCCAGCCCAGCGTTTCTCTGTTTAAAATCTTGACTCTCTCGTGCTTCCTGATAAAATCAGGTTATCTTGGAATAATCGGATACAATTTCACATAAAGTTATTGATAGTCTTACTCTCCTGAGTCAACTTTAACATCTTACAGAAAGGGAAATTTGCCAGGCTCCTCTGTCAATGGAATTCTTCAGGCAAGAATAGTGGAGTGAGTAGCCGTTCCCTTCTCCCAGGGATCTTCCTGACCCAGGAATCGAACTGGGGTCTCCTGAATTGCAGGCAATTCTTTACCAGCTGATCTACCAGGGAAACTCTTAAAATTATAAAGTAAAGCTTAACAATATTTATATAGTATTACGAGCTGACATAACTAAAATTTAAACATATATTTTTTAAAATCAGGACTTAATGAAGATTTTTTTTTGTTTTGCTGTGAAGGAGGAAGATGTAAATATAAATGATCTAAAACTGGAAATCCTTTGCAAAGCTCTTCAGAGAGATAAGTAAGTTCCCATAGTGTGAATCTAAGACATGATTTTGGGATAGGACTCTTTAGGAAGATTATGAGATCATGCATCAATTCATTTTATAACCTAATTGTATTGTAATATGTATTATGAAAATATTAATAGTTTCATTAGCAATCCTAATTTTTTTTATTCAGTAATTAAGGAATTGCTTAAGGATTTAGGACCACTGGAGTAATGATTCTCTACTTTTGATTTTAAATTTTGCATTGTCAATTTGCACAGAAATATATATGTTCCTTATTTTCTCAGAAGTTGGGCTAGTTCTTCATAGGAAGACTTGAGGCTACTTTTTTTTTTTAATAAGAGATTAGTACAGGTTGAGAATCATTATTGTCTCCTAAGTTACTGAGATCTCTTTTTAACTGTAATCTCCTTGCAGAGAAGGATTTCTGTCCACTGGAATGGTGGTGTTAAGATTCATTGGCAAAGAGAGTCTGAGAATATCAGTTGTAGAGATGGATTTTTCCCAGGGAAAGAATTTCTTAAAAAATTTTGGCCACACTGCATAGGATACAGCATGTTAGTTCCCCAAGCAGGACTTGAACCCACGCTCCCTGCAGTGAAAGTGCGGAATTTTAACTATTGGACCGCCAGGGGAAGTCCATACTTTTTTAAAAAAAAAAATTGGGGGCCAGAAAATAGTTTTAAAGAGAGCATGACTTGAGTGCTAAAGGCCTTCTCTACTCAATTTTCCTTAATGTGGCTTTGAGAAGTTGCAGTGGAACTATTTTTACTAAAGCATTTCTTCTGGTGATCACTCATAGATAGTTTAAATTGTTGTCAGATATGGTCTTGGAGGTCATTCTCTGAAGCATCTAGCTCTGCCTGTTGGGTTCTGCTTCCCAGTTGTAAGAAGCATACTATGTCATTTGACTGGAATTCCTTGTCTTGGCTTCAAAGTATGAGGGATGTGGCCACTGATTACTACAGAGCATGGTTCTGTGGGTTTGTATTTCAGTAGCAGATAATCTCAACCAGATAAAGAAAATTTGGTTACATCAGACACTGGTTGCCATTTTATGAAAAACAGAATATATTATAATATATTTAAACTACGTTTAAACTATTGCCTGTGCTCTGAAAGGTCATACTTTGGGGTCATTACTAGGTTTGTTACTTACTTACAAAATTTTCTTGGGAAAAATACCTTACTACTTGGTTTGAACATTAAATGCATACTACCTGGCTGTAGCATCTTATATCTAATATAGAGACTCTGGGTATATCTAGAGACTCTGGGTATATCTGATTTGAAGCTCCTTTATTTAAGCAATTTTCAATAGTGTCACAAAATTCAAGATTCTTTACCCCCTGTTGTTGCTGCTGTTGTTTAGTCACTAAGTTGTGTCTGACTCTTTTGCAACCCCACGAACTGTAGCTCACCAAGCTCCTCTGTCCATGGGATTTCCCAGGCAAGAATACTAGAGTGGGTAGCCATCTCCTTCTCCACGGCATCTTATCAACCCAGGGACTGAACCAAAGTATCCTGCACTAGAGGCAGATTCTTTACCTCTAAGCCACCAGGGAAGCCCACTACAAATACCAAAACAAATCCACAACAGAAAACAAGTCATTTATTTCAGATTATGGCCATGGTTTCATTTTCTCCTCACAGTGGTTTTGTTTTTTAGCTGGTCCAGTTCGGATGGTAAAGATGATCCAATTGAAGTATCTAAAGACAGTATATTTGTGAAAATCTTACAGAAACTTTTAAAAGATGGTAAGTGATTGGTTAATATTGGAAATTACAGTGTCACTCCTTGGTTTGAACTCTTAGAATAATGGAGATTTGCCTAGGTATCAAATACCAGAAGGTTAAAATTAAATGGTATTGTACTTAGATTTGTTTAAAATAAAGAGAGGGAGCTGTGTCATGGCGGAGTTGCCATCTGCTTGGCCAGTTAACTCTTGTGAAGGTTGAAAATCTGAAATGCAATTTTTGTGGTATGTCCTATACTAAACTGGCCATACCATGCTTGAGAACAAACCACAAAATATTCTACCAGTTCATTTTGGATATTAAAATTAGTTTTAAGGACAAAATAAAAGGAAACAAGGGAGTATGTTTTGTGTATGTTTTGTTCCTGAGACAGAGAACAAACTTCTATTTCCTGATCAAGATCCAAATAAGTAAAGAGGCTTTTATAGTTAAATGTTTGTTATGAAGGGAGATGAGGTAGAGGACACTTAACTTTTACTTCCTTTCATATAACTAATATATGGAGAATGTTAGACTAGAGATGAGAGATTTTGTGCATTTTATACACGAAGGTGTAATCACTCACACTCACCTAGAGTTGGACATCCTGGAATGTGAAGTCAGGTGGGCCTTAGGAAGCATCAGTACAAACAAAGCTAGTGGAGGTGATGGAATTCCAGTTGAGCTATTTCATATCCTAAAAGATGATGCTGTGAAAGTGCTGCACTCAATATGTCAGCAAATTTGGCAAACTTAGCAGTGGACATAAGACTAGAAAAGGTCAGTTTTCATTCCAATCCCAAAGAAAGATAATGCCAAAGATTGTTCACACTACTGCACAGTTGCACTCATCTCACACGCTAGTAAAGTAATGCTCAAAATTCTCCAAGCTAGGCTTCAGCAATAACCAGACCACCTGACCTGCCTCTTGAGAAACCTGTATAAGGTGAGGAAGCAACAGTTAGAACTGGACATGGAACAACAGACTGGTTTCAAATAGGAAAAGGAGTACATCAAGGCTGTGTATTGTCACCCTGCTTATTTAACTTATATGCAGAGGACATCATGAGGAATGCTGGGCTGGAAGAAGCACAAGCTGGAATCAAGATGGTTGGGAGAAATATCAATAACCTCAGATACGCAGATGACACCACCCTTATGGCAGAAAGTGAAGAAGAACTAAGAGCCTCTTGATGAAAGTGAAAGAGGGAGTGAAAAAGTTGGCTTAAAGCTCAACATTCAGAAAACTAAGATCATGGCATCCGGTCCCATCACTTCATAGCAAATAGATGGGGAAACAGTGGAAACAGTGTCAGACTTTATTTTTGGGGGGCTCCAAAATCACTGCAGATGGTGATTGCAGCCATGAAATTAAAAGATGCTTGCGCCTTGGAAGGAAAATTATGACCAACCTTACAGTATATTAAAAAGTAGAGACATTACTTTGTCAAGAAAAGTCTGTCTAGTCAAGGCTATGGTTTTTGCAGTAGTCATGTATGGATGTGAGAGTTGGACTGTAAAGAAAGCTGAATACAGAAGAATTGATGCTTTTGAACTGTGGTGTTGGAGAAGACTCTTGAGAGTCCCTTGGACTGCAGGGAGATCCAACCAGTCCATCCTAAAGGAGATCAGTCCTGGGTGTTCATTGGAGGGACTTATGCTGAAGCTGAAACTCCAATACTTTGGCCACCTGATGCTTAGAGCTGACTCATTTGAAAAGACCCTGATGCTGGGAAAGATTGAGGGCAGGAGGAGAAGGGGACGACAGAGGATGAGATGGTTAAATGGCATCACTGACTCAATGGACATGGGTTTGGGTGGACTCCAGGAGTTGGTGATGGACAGGGAGGCCTGGCGTGCTGCAGTTCATGGGGTCACAAAGAGTCGGACACGACCGAGTGACTGAACTGAACTGAATACACGAAGACAAGTATAACTCATTTATTATAGAATTATTAAATCAAAAAGATGATGTTAAATCCAGGCAATGTGCAAAATAGGCTAACCTGTATTTACCAATCTTTTAAGATACAAGGACACTCTGTTTAAAACCACCTGGAATAAAGTACACAATGACAGAAACTGTTGTAAACTCAGCAGCCCTTCTAGATGGATATGAATTTTATTCACGATGCTGACATTTGCATACAAGTTATGCAAATGTTCCATACCTACGTCTGCAGGACACATTATTTGATCTGTATAAGACATGCCCAGCCCAGTGCCTGGTAGATAGTAGTCACTCATTAAACTTTTTTTCTTTAAAAGGCTAGAATTATTTTACAGATTCACATTCATAGTTCTTCTGTAGTAGATTGCACTCTGCGGTCCTCTGCTTGAGACTCCCTGGTTTAACTGAAATGACGAGGGCCTCAGAGGAGAACCATGGAGCTCACCACACCAGCCAACATGTGAGTGAGGTGAAAGAGCAGCGACCTCTTGGTGCTTACATGCCACAAGTTTCACTCTGGATAGAACTGTTGACCTCAGTACTGACCTGGAGGTTTGTTTATGAAAAATAGACTATTGACTACCCCACATTGACAGTAGGTTTAATGAACACTTTTATTTTCAAAGATGAATAAAGAACACAAAGGCAGTTAAGCCATTTCATTGTCAAAAAATAAAAATTTTAAATTAAATAATGGAGATAACAAAAGAAAATATCTTTTGCTTAAAAATACTTGAAATTCAGACAGTTAAAATATATCTCCTAGGCTTTCTCTTTTCTATATTTGGAATTGAAGAAATAACTGGATATGGTTGATTTCTTTGTGCTGTTGAAGAGATTCATTTGGGTCCACATCTGATGTTTTCCATGAAGTTAGTTCTTGTAAAGGTGCCGCTGAACTGAATTGTGGCTAATTAAGTATATGATACTATTTAAAGTTCACCTGGCAGTTTTTGCTATCTTTAGATTATATATTGTAGATGGAAAACAAATAGAAACCTATAATTTTACAAAAAGGATTATTAAGTTTTGACCGAAGGACAAAAACAAGTGGAAGCTATTATATTTATTATATAATGATATAATATAAGTAATATATATTTATAATGTTATATATATATATAAAACAATACCAAGCCGAAGGCATTTATCTTTGGAATCTTTTTAATAATATGACTTCCATATTATTTACATTTACAAGAGTAAATGTTTTTAAAGGGCAGATTCTGGAGGTAAATATAGATAGCTTCCATTGTATTTTGTAGACTTGGGCAACCTAACAATTACTTCAGCTTATGGGATAAATTTAGCCTGTAGATATATTTAAGTTACCCACCTGGAGCTTTTCAGTTTTTATGTTTTGTTTTTAATATTTATATGCTTCCTTAATATGCTTTTCAGTTTTAAAGTATATTATAATGAGTGAAGTCACTCAGTCATGTCTGACTCTTTACCACCCCATGGACCCTGGCAGGCTGCTCCATCCATGGGATTTTCCAGGCAAGAGTACTGGAGTAGGTTGCCATAGAGGAGAAAAAAAATGTGTCATTGCATGGAATTTAACATTTTTCCTAATTAGTCTCTGGCATTTAATATTGAGAAGAGCTCTTATAAAAGTCTTATTTTCTATGAGAGAAAAGAAAGAGAAATTAAGGAAACAATTCCATTCATCATTGCAACGAAAAGAATAAAACACTTAAGAATAAATCTACTTAAAGAAACAAAAGACCTATATATAGAAAACTATAAAACACTGATGAAAGAAATCAAAGATGATACAAATAGATGGAGAAATATACCATTTCATGGATTAGAAGAATCAATATAGTAAAAATGAGTATACTACCCAAAGCAATCTATACATTCAATGCAATCCCTATCAAGCTACCAACAGTATTTTTCAGAGAACTGGAACAAATAATTTCACAATTTGTATAGAAATACAAAAAAACCTTGAATAGCCAAAGCAATCTTGAGAAAGAGGAGTGGAACTGGAGGAATCAACCTGCCTGACTGCAGGCTATACTACAAAGCCACAGTCATCAAGACAGTATGGTACTGACACAAAGACAGAAACATAGATCAATGGAACAAAATAGAAAGCCCAGAGATAAAACCATGCACCTCTGGACACTTTATCTTTGACAAAGGAGGCAAGAATATACAATGGAGAAAAGACAATCTCTTTAACAAGTGGTGCTGGGAAAACTGATCAACCACTTGTAAAAGAATGAAACTAGAACACTTTCTAACACCATACACAAAAATAAACTCTAAATGGTTTAAAGATCTAAATGTAAGACCAGAAACTGTAAAACTCCTAGAGGAGAACATAGGCAAAACACTCTCTGACATAAATCACAGCAGGATCCTCTATGTTCCACCTCCCAGAGGAATGGAAATAAAAGCAAAAATAAACAAATGGGACCTAATTAAAAGCTTCTGCACAATGAAGAAAACTATAAGCAAGGTGAAAAGACAGCCTTCAGAATGGGAGAAAATAGTAGCAAATGAAGCAACTGACTAAGAATTAATCTCAAAAATATACAAGCAACTCCTGCAGCTCAATACCAGAAAAATAAATGACCCAATCAAAAAATGGGCCAAGGAACTACACAGACATTTCTCCAAAGACATGTTTAACAAACACATGAAAAGATGCTCAACATCACTCATTATTAGAGAAATGCAAATCAAAACCACAATGAGGTACCATTTCACGCCAGTCAGAATGGCTGCTATCCAAAAGTCTGCAAGCAATAAATGCTGGAAAGGGTGTGGAGAAAAGGGAACCCTCTTACACTGTTGGTGGGAATGCAAACTAGTACAGCCACTATGGAGAACAGTGTGGAGATTCCTTAAAAAACTGGAAATAGAACTGCCATACAGCCCAGCAATCCCACTGCTGGGCATACACACTGAGGAAACCAGAACTGAAAGAGACATGTGTACCCCAATGTTCATTGCAGCACTGTTTATAATAGCCAGGACATGGAAGCAACCTAGATGTTCATCAGCAGACAAATGGATAAGAAAGCTGTGGTACATATACACGATGGAGTATTACTCAGCCATTAAAAAGAATACATTTGAATCAGTTCAAATGAGGTGGATGAAACTGGAGCCTATTATACAGAGTGAAGTAAGCCAGAAAGAAAAACACCAATACGGTGTATTAATGCATATATATGGAATTTAGAGAGATGGTAATAGTGACCCTATTGCAAGACAGCCAAAAAAGACACAGATGTAAAGAGCAGAGTTTTGGACTCTGTGGGAGAAGGTGAGGGTGGGATGATTTGAGAGAATAACATTGAAACATGTATATTATCATATGTGAAATAGATCGCCAGTCCAGTTCGATGCATGAGACAAGGTGCTCAGGGCTGGTGCACTGGGATGACCCTGAGGGATAGGATGGGGAGGGAGGTTCAGGATGGGGATACACATGTACACCCATGGCTGATTCATGTCAATGTATGGCAAAAACCACTACAATATTGTAAAGTAATTCAGTTCAGTTCAGTCGCTCAGTCGTGTCCTACTCTTTGCGACCCCATGAATCGCAGCACGCCAGGCCTCCCTGTCCATCACCAACTCCCGGAGTTCACTCAAACTCACGTCCATCGAGTCAGTGATGCCATCCAGCCATCTCATCCTCTGTTGTCCCCTTCTCCTCCTGCCCCCAATCCCTCCCAGCATCAGAGTCTTTTCCAATGAGTCAACTCTTCGCATGAGGTGGCCAAAGTACTGGAGTTTCAGCTTTAGCATCATTCCTTCCAAATAAATCCCAGGGCTAATCTCCTTCAGAATGGACTGGTTAGATCTACTTGCAGTCCAGGAGACTCTCAAGAGTCTTCTCCTACACCACAGTTCAGAAGCATCAGTTCTTTGGCGCTCAGCTTTCTTCACAGTTCAATTAACCTCCAATTAAAATAAATAAATTAAAAAAAATGTTTTCTGACTTCTCTTAAAAATCGAAAGATTTGCTGCACTAGACTGAAATATTAACCTGGTGGCCATCACCTAGAGCCAATGAATATTTCCCACTTAGAATGGGGTCGTAAGTTTTTAAGAAAATTGATCTTTAGGAAATTGATATTTTCACAAGTGTAATACTGTTTCAGAGATAAAAAGTCTTTATTGAAAGTGTGTTGATTGTAATGAATGATGTGTAAATATTGCAGATTAAGTCCCATAACATTTATTATAAGATTTTTATTGTATAATAACTAAGTACCAAAAATGGTGCTTAGTTATTAGATGATGATGTTAAAATAAATTTTTAACATCATCACTTAGATGATGTTAAAAATAAACAGTATTTGATTTTGAGAAGCATGTGGTAATTGACAGGTTATAAAATATTACCTTATTAATTTAAAATTATCAAATGAGAAAATTGTATATGCTGTTCTGTAACTACACAGATGCGTATTGGCTTTCCAGGTCCATAAAGGACTGACAAAGGCGTGGTTTCCCTCCTCCTGGTCTCAGAGAGAAACTGCCAGTATGTTACATACTGCAGATAGCTTTCATGGCAGTGTTCTAAAGTATTTCCTGAATAGGAGAATATAGAATTGTTGGAAATACTTGTTTTCTTTTTTTTTTTTAATTTTTGAATAATTTTATATGTCTTTTCAAAAATAAACTTGAAATACAAAAGAAAGTTGATCAAAATCAAGGAAAATATATATTACCAAAGTTGACTCTGGAAATTAATTTTAAAAAAATTAAGCGAACCAGTCACCCTAGGAAAAAGCATTAAAAACCAGTTCTCAAATAAGCACCTCTGCAGTCAGGCATTTCTGGAGTGTGGGGAGACCACCCATCCAGGTGAAACAATGGGTCTTTGATCTGGGGGACAGATAAATGTCTGAAAGTCTTTTAAGAAGATATAGTATAACTTTGTCTTCCTTGATAACTCAGGATTCCTGTCTTAACAAATTTTACAGCTGATTTATAAGCAATCTTTCACTGATACCTTCTGCTTCTTTTACTGTATAGCTGCTTAGAATGATGTTTGCTTGGTCTTGAAATACTTGTTTTCAAGTGATTATTAACTTAAAACTTCCACACTGAAGGAATGGCTTAAGCTGTGGAGGAAAATGAAAATATTGCAGATTGTTTTTAAAGACTTTAAATGGAGTGGCTGTTTTGATGGCTCTTTAGACCACTAGAGTCAAACATGTAGCCCGAATATATAGAACAGTCATGTAGCCCCTACTAAGTGAAGAATGTCATATTGTCAGGCCTGTGAGTATGCTTGGCAGATGGAAGGAATTTAGAACAGAGTATTTTCCAATAGCAGTGACGTTATATTTTAAATAGAAGCACAGGTGTTTCTATCATCCGTCATCTTAATTCATTTGAGAATTATGTGAAAATTTAAAAAAAAAAACTTTCTGTGTTTGTATTTTTAGGCATTCAGCTCAGTGAGTACCTGCCCGAGGTGAAGGAGCTGCTGCAGGCCGACCAGCTGGGAAGTTTGAAGTCCAACCCTTACTTTGAGTTTGTTTTGAAAGCCAATTATGAGTACTATGTCCAGGGACAAATGTGACGTTTTCTAAAAATGGTTGTTTTTCCTGAAAATTTGTATAAGTGTGTCCTTATAAAAACTTTAGACCTTAAACATCTAGAAGTTTGTACAGTTTTATAACATATATTTCTGAGTTTTTTATACTTTATTTGTAAGCTACTACAAAATAGTTGTATGACTGTAGTTTTGGTTTTCAGTTACATGATATTGTTTTTTCTTCCTCTTTTCCATCGAAGTTTGTCAGTTGTTTTCATACCTACTACCATTCCTTTTTATCTCACTCCATCCAGGGTCCTGGTTCCAGCTTCTTGTATGCAAAGACCACTTCTATGCTTTAGCTTCTATAACTCTAAAAACAGCAAGATTACACTAAGTTGTCTCTGAAATTGCTGTGACTCTTAGATGTTATGTACTGCAAAGTGTCTGGCATATTTGTTTTGATTTTGATTACGGCTGGGAGCAGAATATCTAGTGGGATAAGTGTCACAATTTGCTAACTTATGAAATAGACAAAACAAAGTGGGGCAATTCAGTGTGAGCTTGATAACTGTTTACTTCATTGGAAAAAATGTCAAATTTCTCTACATAAATAATAGAATATTAATAAAAATATTTTGGTGAATAAAGCATATTTATGTGGCCTTCTAGTATTCTTACCTGGGAAATCCCATGGACAGAGGAGCCTGGCGGGCTACAGTCCATAAGGTTGCAAGGCGTCTGACATGGCTTAGCAATTAAACCACCACCACCACAACCTATTCAGTCAGCTTCATGCATTTTAGAACGATTTACACTGAATTCCAGCTTCTCCTCAGTCTGTCTACCTAATGTAAGGAGTGAAACCTTTATAGAAACCTTTATGGGTTTTCTTAGTATGGTAACTGATTTAACTGAAAAGTAGTTGTTCTCAAAGCTTCTTTGTCCTGGCCAATGTCATCGTGCAGTTTTTATCTGTCTTTAAATAAAGACGGAGTTGCTGGCATATTCAGGCTTTGGCCCAGTTGAATACTCACTAAACAACTTGCTTCCAGCAGCCGAAAAGGTCAGGAGTTAAATGTGGTGAAGAGTCCGGTTCCTGGCTTCGCAGAGCTCAGCCCTCATGCCGGTCCACTGCAGGCTGTAGATGCTGCCTCTGAGCTGCTTGCAGTGGTAACCAGAGGGCAGGGAGGGGCAGCCCGGCCTCTGGCCTCTGTCTGCATTGCCATGGTGGAGCAGGGTGAGGAGTGTCCTAACGCCTCTAGGGGAGTAAGGGAGAGAGAGTTGTCAGATGGCATAAGAAATGGTTGGATTCTTGTGTTAAAGGATGTTGGTTTTAGAGGGACTTAGTTCTTATCCATTGGAGAAGGCAATGGCACCCCACTCCAGCACTCTTGCCTGGAAAATCCCATGGACGGAGGAGCCTGGTAGGCCGCAGTCCACGGGGTCGCTAAGAGTCGGACACGACTGAGCGACTTCACTTTGACCTTTCACTTTCATGCATTGGAGAAGGAAATGGCAACCCGCTCCATTGTTCTTGCCTGGAGAATCCCAGGGACGGGCGAGCCTAGTGGGCTGCTGTCTGTGGGGTCGCACAGAGTCGGACACGACTGAAGCGACTTAGCAGCAGCAGCAGCAGTTCTTATCCATAAGATCCTGTCATGTGACACTGTGCTCTGGGGACACAGGACCGTGCCACCTGCTTAAGTGCTACAAGCCCAGTCACCCCACGTGAGGACAGGCAGTGACGGCGACCCTGGCCCGCTGACCACCGCGGGTAAAGTGCTGCTCTCACAGCGTCATGGCTGATTGTCTCGTTTTGACAGAGAGAAAGGCTCTGCTACCTCTGTCTGTTAAGGATGGCCATAGCTCTAAGATGGTTGGGGCTTTTAAAAAAGAACATTTTAACAATAATAGCATAATTAAAGCCTAAAGATTTTGAGTACTTCTTTTCTTCTAAATTTAAAAAATTTCCACAACATAGTCTTCATCAAAAAATAACTGATTCTTTTACAAACTGGGTAGTTGATAAATTATAAAGGTACTATAAGGGTGAGCATGTTTATTAAGGAGACAGAAACAGTTCTGACTTGGGAAAGGTTTTCTTTGCTCCTGTCTTTGAACACTACTCAGAAAGTCACAGCTTTTGGCCCCAGTCAAACAATAAGGTTGTGGATTTGATTGTGAGGAGTGGGCCTTGTGTATTCTCCTGTTTTAGGGATTTGTGAATGTGTCAAGGATTAAGACAGAATTTGAGAATCACAGCAAGAGACATGCTGGAATTCTTGGTGAGGTAGAAGGCGACTGATACTGATGCCCTTTGTTTTGGCATCTTGTTTTTGAAGAAAATTTTTTAGAAATTGAATTTTGCTTCTTTTTATCTTTGAGGTTTGAATCCTACTTTTCTTGAAGCGTCCATCACCCCCCAAGTACTGGGGGACTCTCTGGGGGAGTCAGGGTGTGTGGCACAGTCCTCCACGTAACTAGACCTGGAGGAGAGCCACACTTGATGACCTTAGCCTCTCGCCATGCGTGGGCATATTTGATAACTACAGAAGTATCAGTGCAGTCCACCTACCTTTTCCTGGACAGTTTATTCAAGGAATCCTAGAGAAAACAACTGTCTATATTCCTATGTAAACTTAACTCATTGAATACCAAAGTGTATTTTTCACACAGAATCTTATATAATTCTGTAAGTCAAAAAATACTGTAGGAAATGTGAAACCTCTCAAAAATATATGGAGGAAAATAAACCCCTGTAATCCCACTAGCCAGAAATAACTTCAGTTACCATTTGGAAATATAGCCTAAATTGTGCATGTATCACATCTTATAACCTATGTATTTTGATGTGAGGTATTATGAGCAACCTAGACAGCATATTAAAAAGCAGAGACATTACTTTGCCAACAAAGGTCCATCTCATCAAGGCTATGGTTTTTCCAGTAGTCATGTATGGATGTGAGAGTTGGACTGTAAAGAAAGCAGAGCGCCAAAGAATTGATACCTTTGAACTGTGGTACTGGAGAAAACTCTTGAGAGTCCCTTGGACTGCAAGGAGATCCAACCAGTCCATCCTAAAGGAAATCAGTCCTAAATATTCACTGGAAGGACTGATGCTGAAGCTGAAACTCCAATACTTTGGCCACCTGCGAAGAGCTGACTCATTTGGAAAGACCCTGATGCTGGGAAAGACTGAAGGCGGGAGAAGAAAGGGGTGACAGAGGATGAGATGGTTGGATGCCATCACCGACTCCATGGAGATGAGTTTGAGTAAACTCCGGGAGTTGGTGATGGACAGGGAGGCCTGGCGTGCTTTGGTCCATGGGGTTGCAAAGAGTCAGACACTTTTTAGACACTGAGTGACTAAACTGACTTGACTATGAGCACTTGTATGTATCTTTAGTCCAGTATCTCTCAACCTTCTTTTTCATTATCATTCCTCCTTAGGAGACTTTTTAGGACAATTTTCTTCAGTCACTGTTCCCTTCACCCCCACCTCCATGAAAACTCATACCACAAGTATATTGTGTGTCTTATTTATGGACCACAGCCTGTGGAGCCACAAATCACTGTAATGTCTGAGATTCTTTTAACCTCCTAAGAACTAACCTTTCCCCCTTCAAGAATGGATGTCTTCAATATTCCTCAAGATACGTGTTTTTTTAATGACTGCCCGACACTTTACCGTATGGCTGTATTAATTTATTTAACAGACTGTCTCTCTTCTCAACAGTCTTAAAACACTTGGGTTATCGGTCTTGGGTTGGGTTGGTTTATTTATTTTTTACCACATTAAATAAATACTGGAATAAATCTCTACAAAAATCTTTGTGCATAAAACACATTGACTTTTCCTGTCTAAGTGCTCAGTGAGCAGTTGTAATAGGTTTTAGTGTCTTTTGCTCACCCTTACCACCTCATCCCTCTCACCACCTCCAAACCCTTTTAGAAGATAGTGTACCATTGTTTTTGTGTGTATTCCATGCACTTACCTAGTTTCAACCTTCAGTCTTAAAGAGTAGGTGGCATCCTCAGTTAAGAAGGCTGATTGCCTCTGGAAGCCACCTGCCCCAGGTCGCATAGCCTATCAGAGGGACAGGTACACTCAAATGAGCTTTACTGAAGGGCAATCTTTTAACTGATTTACTACAGCTGATGTGTTGAAATGGCAAGGGGAGATGCAGTAGAGGGAAGGGGGAGGAATGGCTCCAGTGGAGTCTTTAGTCCCTTAGAGATGACAAAGCAGAGCAAGTCTCAGGCTGAGAAAACCAGTAGAAGATCGAAGTCCTCTCTTCCTGATTGCCACAGTTGACTGCACATTTTTAGATGTGTGGCTTAGGAGGACAGCGAATTTGGGTTTTTTCCTTTACCCACTTGGTCACTGGACTGTTTCTGACTTTGTGTTGCCAGGCAGCCCCCCCTCACTATTTTTTTTTTTTTTTTTGAGATGACAGAGGATGGCCGCATGTGAAGCCATGCCTTCAAGATGTCTTTGGCCCTTCATTGGAGAAGATCCCTTGAGGATCTGTTAAGTTCCAGAACATACCAAGTGTTGGACAAGTTTAGAGGGAGACAGAAGGTAGCCCAACCACTCCTAGGGAAGGGAGAGTCTTCCAAGCCCCTGTGTGTCCCAAGCAGTATGGTACCCAGGACATGTCTGGCTCTTTGGACCTTGGTTTTCTTATGTTTAAAGCTAGTGTAACTAGTACATGTCTCACGTACCTCCAGATAGTAACAGGATTAACGGAACAATATGGAAACATAAGCATTTTAAAAGTTCATGTCTAAATAGGTCAGAAACCGACAGCACAAGGCTGGGATCCACAAACGGGAGGAGGTGAGGGATGTGGCTGAGGGGATGGGAGGGAGCACATGGGCTGAGCTGTGGCAGATGGGCCTGTCAGATGATCGAGCTGCAGCTGCCCCTGCAAACCTGGAAGCAGGAGTTCTCCTCTGAGCATAGCTTGCATGGCTGACCTTTCCAGGGTCACTCTCAAAAGGCTGTGCAGTCAGTGACCCGCTTACTCAGACGCAAGGCACTGGGTTGATCCCCAGAGCGTACATGTATGGAGACTGCCTTCCACCTGCTCCTCGGACCATTCCTGAGCCAATGAGAGTTCAACCACCCCAGAGTGGCCCTCCAGGACTATTTCAACCAGCCTGACCCGGGGCAGAGAACAGACATGCCAACTGGTGTTCTTAGGGCCCACCTCCCCAGGGTTTGCTGTACCATCAGGTCTCTGCTAGCTTGTGAGTGCTTGATTCATAGCTTTTCATGTGTGTTCAAATCTAACAGACCCTGAGCTTACAAAAGCCTGATTCATAGCTTTGCATGTGTGTTTGAATCTAATAGATCCTGAGCTTACAAAAACTTGCACTGAGAAGAGTTGCACTGAGCAAGAGTTTTGAAAAATACAACCTCCTTCCCCTTTAAGATGTCAACAAGTTCTTAGGTATTCAGTAAATGACATACTTCTACCTTCAAGACCAAAATTGAAGCTATTCCCCTTACACTGTATACAGAGTGCATTCGCCACATTGTTTTCCCCTAGTGTCTCCATGTCACACTGCCACAGCAGAACACAAGGTGTTGAAATGTAGTTCTGTCCAGTATTCATTCATTCTCTAATTTAAAAAGCTGAATATGAAGGCACAGTGGCTTTATACACATTAGAGAGGCCCCATACTAACTCCCTAGTTTGTAATTGACTTTGGTCATTTTTTAGGAAGGTCTGCAGTAGTGTGCCAGAGAAGGCAATGGCAACCTGCTCCAGTACTCTTGCCTGGAGAATCCCATGGACAGAGGAGCCTGGTGGGCTGCAGTCCATGGGGTTGCTAAGAGTTGGACACGACTGAGCGACTTCACTTTCACTTTTCACTTTCATGCATTGGAGAAGGAAATAGCAACCCACTCCAGTGTTCTTGCCTGGAGAATCCCAGGGACAGGAGAGCCTGGTGGGCTGCGGTCTATGGGGTCGCATAGAGTCGGACACGACTGAAGCGACTTGGCAGCAGCAGCAGCAGCAGTAGTGTGCAGCTGGGGAGGAGGGTTTCGTATGTGCTTTTATATCCCTCTTCGAGGACCCACACCTGTCCCAGTTGCTGAGTTCCACCACCGAGTTCCTATTCTGGGAACACTTGAGCACATCAGAAAAATGAGTGGTTCCATTCTGGCTCACATCACATCACTGATGCACCCCTTAAAGCATGTCCCTGAGTTCATTGCAGAAAATTGTTCCTCCTTGTACCTTCCACAGCAAGGTTAGAACTGTTCCCCTCAGGGGAAAAAACAGTGAGAAGCACCAACTTAATAACCTCCTCTGACCCCTACTCCACCTTTACCATAAGTAGATCCAAATCCTTCTAGAAAATCAGAAAGACAGATCCCCGTGTATCAGTGGTATAAATAGAACCGCTCTGCAGACTCTGGTGGACGGTGACTCTCCAAGGTGGATTGGGAATCAGCTGGCCTTGGCTGGGCATCACCCTCTAAATATAACGATGAGTTTGTTCAGCCTTTGCAGAAGGGAAAGGTTTTGCCCATCCTAGAGCGCGATGCCCTTGTCCTCTTTACAGGGAGGAGAGACGGTTGAGGCTTCATCTAGTAAGAGCACCTCTCAGTTCCCACCCTAGGGCTATGACACTTGCCTTTCCTCCCCAGGACTGGGAAGTCGGTGAGCCCCGCCAAGGATGCGGGAGTAGGGTGCTCAGCTCGGCCTGCCATACTCCAGAGCCGGCCAGTTAGTCACTCAACTTCACTCCCTTCATGAGCTCCCGAGCCCACAACACGTCCCCGAGACGGGCAGCTCTGGGTGTCCTGGCTCAGTGCCAGAGGCTGCGAGAGCCGCTGCGGGGCCTGTGCCGGGAGCCCAGCGCCTCCTCCCCGGACTCTCCACAGTTGTCCTCGCGACAGCTGCGCGCCCGCCGGCCGCCGGTGACCCTCTCCGGTGGGGGTGGGGGCCGACGGTGTCAGCCCTCTGGATTGGGGAGCTCGGGGTTGGGGGAGAGACCGAGTTCGCTGGGAGTCTGGGGGAGGGATCGCCTGCCTCCCTGCCCGGGACTCCGGGAGGGACTCCATCTCCGGTCCTCTTGGCCCCACCACTAGGATATAGAGTCCTCCTCGGTGGAGTCACACTTAAGGAGTTGGAGGTGGGGGGTAGGGGTAAAGAACCCGAAGAAGAGGTGAAATGTGGGCGCACCTTCCCGAGGCTCGGAGAACACCGAATGGCCGGGGGCGGGGCGGCTGCGGACAGGTGCAGCCCGGGCGCAGGCTCACTGGCGCACCCCGAACACTCGGTGACCCTCGCCGCACCCCAGCCCCTCCGCCAGGCAACTGGGCGGGGTCGGGAGGGGCCGACCAGCGGGCAGACACTCCATATACGGCCCGGCCCGTGTTACCTGGGCTCAGGCCAGGCCTCTCCTTCTTTGGTCAGCGCAGGGGACCCGGGCGGGGACCCAGGCCTTGAACTGGTCGGGGGAGGGGGCTCTAGTGCCCAACACCCAAATATGGCTCGAGAAGGGGAGCGACATTCCTGCGGGGCGGCGCGAGGGGAGCGCCCGAGGGCTATATAAAACCTGAGCAGGGGGACGAGCGGCCACCGCAGCGGACAGCGCCGAGAGAAGTCTCGCTTCCTTCCCACGGTGACCGGGACCGGAGCCGGAGAGCCGCAGGTGTAGCCACCCGCCCAGGTAGGCAGGGGCGGGGTGGGGACAGTAGGACATGTCCCACCGCGGCAGCCTGGAGAACTCCAGGTAGAGCGCGGCCCCTCACTGCATCAGCCCCAGCCCCGCGTCCTGTGAGCCGCGCCTCTGGCCCCAGAGTCACGTGTGCTTTAAAGAAGAGACAGGAAGCCGGGTCCTTTGGAAAGATCTCCAAATTTATTCCCAGCCCTTTGGGGCAGCTCTCCTTGACACTTCGTGCGTGCCGAGGTAGATGAAAGGTTTTGCTTTAGTCCTCCCCAGGGCAGTTCCTTCCCAACAGAACCAAAGGACAGTAGAAGGGACAATTTCCCCTGGCTCGCCATCAGTTCCAAGGGCGCTTCGGCTGTGAGTCTGAAGTGCCATGGAGGTCCAAAATAAGCCATTCGTGTCCTGGTGGAGTGCCCAAGCCCTTTCCACGGCGTCTCCTTCCACTCTCACAGTGGCCCAGAAATCAGGGTTCGCGGACCTTGACCCCCATGCGATGCCAGGGAGGGCGGAGAGGGCGGTGCCTGCAGCGAAGGCAGAGAACTCTCGGGTCCGTGTGTCCTGAGTTCCCAGATGGAGAAACGCTCTCTGTGGTCTCCTCGCAGTAGAGCTCGCAGCAGCGAAGCTCCGCCCGCCCGGCTTTGATTGCTTCCCCCGCAGGATGGCGCCGGGCTGGGGGCTGGAGGCTGGAGGTGTCCATAGGTCCCCGGGGAGGGAGGGCGCTCCAGCCAGCGGGGCCTCTTGCCTGAAACACTGAGCGTCTCCATGGCATTCCTGTCCTTGCAGAAACCAGATACCATGTGTGACGAAGACGAGACCACCGCCCTCGTGTGCGACAATGGCTCTGGCCTGGTGAAAGCCGGCTTCGCCGGCGACGACGCCCCTAGGGCCGTGTTCCCGTCCATCGTGGGCCGCCCTCGTCACCAGGTCAGGCTGCCAGTTCCCGGAGGGAGCCGGGCCGGGTCCCTACGCGGCCTAGCCCCGCTCCACTGGGAACCTCGGTAATGAGAGCTTGGTATATCCGCTCCGCAGGGCGTCATGGTGGGCATGGGGCAGAAAGATTCCTACGTGGGCGACGAGGCGCAGAGCAAGAGAGGTATCCTGACTCTCAAGTACCCCATTGAGCACGGCATCATCACCAACTGGGACGACATGGAGAAGATCTGGCACCACACCTTCTACAACGAGCTCCGCGTGGCCCCCGAGGAGCACCCCACCCTGCTCACCGAGGCCCCCCTCAACCCCAAGGCTAACCGCGAGAAGATGACCCAGATCATGTTTGAGACCTTCAACGTTCCGGCCATGTACGTGGCCATCCAGGCCGTGCTGTCCCTCTACGCCTCCGGCCGTACCACCGGTGAGAGCCCAGAAGCCCCCGCCCCCTCTTCCGGAGAGCCTTGCCCCTTCCCCGAGCGCCTAGCAGAGCCCAGCCGCTCATCCCCGACCCTACCCTCGCGCAGGTATTGTGCTCGACTCCGGCGACGGCGTCACCCACAATGTGCCCATCTATGAGGGCTACGCGCTGCCGCACGCCATCATGCGTCTGGACCTGGCTGGCCGCGATCTCACCGACTACCTGATGAAGATCCTCACCGAGCGTGGCTACTCCTTCGTGACCACAGGTGCGCGGCGCCCCGGGCTCCCCAGGCGGGCGGGCCGGCAGACTGTGCGCTGTCCCCGGGACCCCGCGCTGAGGGCTCCTCTCCCGCCCCGCTCCCCGCAGCCGAGCGCGAGATCGTGCGCGACATCAAAGAGAAGCTGTGCTACGTGGCCTTGGACTTTGAGAACGAAATGGCCACCGCCGCCTCCTCCTCCTCCCTGGAGAAGAGCTACGAGTTGCCCGACGGTCAGGTCATCACCATCGGCAACGAGCGCTTCCGCTGCCCGGAGACGCTCTTCCAGCCCTCGTTCATCGGTGAGCCCCGGGCACCCGCCATCCGGCCCGTGCCAGCCCCGCGGGCCCCCCGGGCCTCCCGCCCTCTGTCTCACGCTCCCCTCTGTGGCCCCCAGGCATGGAATCGGCGGGCATCCATGAGACCACCTACAACAGCATCATGAAGTGCGACATCGACATCAGGAAGGACCTGTACGCCAACAACGTCATGTCTGGGGGCACCACCATGTACCCAGGCATCGCCGACCGCATGCAGAAGGAGATCACCGCCCTGGCCCCCAGCACCATGAAGATCAAGGTGGGTGGCGCCCTCCCCCAAGCCCCTTCCTGTGAGGGGCTCCCCGGCCGCGACCGCGCACCTGACAGGTCCCCACTGTCTTACAGATCATCGCCCCACCTGAGCGCAAGTATTCCGTGTGGATCGGTGGCTCCATCCTGGCTTCGCTGTCCACCTTCCAGCAGATGTGGATCACCAAGCAGGAGTACGACGAGGCCGGCCCCTCCATCGTCCACCGCAAATGCTTCTAGACGCCTCTCCGACAGCCGCGACTTCTCCCCAGGACGACGAATCTGCTCGCGGCGCAGGCGGCTGACCTCGAGCCACCGCGCAGCAGCTGCTCTCCAACCATCAGCGTTGCCGCTGCCGCAAACTGACACACTGTTTATAATGTGTACATACATTGTTTACCTCATTTTGTTATTTTTAAAACGAAGCCCTGTGGAAGGAAATGGAAAACTTGAAGCATTAAACTCAGCCGTTCTGTTTTGCTGCGTAAAGTTGTCTGCTGTGTTTCTTTGCGGGGGCGGGGAGCTGTGGGGATAGGGGAGTAAAAGGGACTCCGTCTTCCTCCGTCACTTTTCACAATACTCTAAATGAGTGCAGGCCTTACAAGGCCGTGAGTTAGGTCTTCCGCAGCTCACGGCCCTCGCCTCTGGCTCAGATCTATTCCTCAGACTGGCACCTGCGCCGTGGCCCGACTTGACCTCTGGCGTGTCCCCTGTGCAGGGCTATCTGCCGGAGGCGCCGGGGCGGCGCTCGGGTGGCCAGGGCGCGCCTCAGGCAGGGCGCTGACCGTGGTGCTGGCCTGGGGTCCCGAGAGCAAAGCGCGCTCCCGCTCCACCCGCGGGGGCGTGGCCTTACTGAAGCCGGGTTCCCTCCTCAATCTGAGATCTAAACTGAAAAGTGTGCGTTCTGCATTTGAGGAACCAGTTCTCCTTTGTTAAGTGAAGATAACCACTTCTCGGGAAGGCCTTAGCTTCGTCTGGGTGACGAAGCGCCCTTTCCAGAGTGGGGAGGGGAAGGAGCCGCGCCCAGAGGTGGGAGGAGGCGAGAAAGGACCAAGTGGAGGCTCCAAAAGGACAGCGCGGCCTCAGCGGGGACAGGCGCGGGGGGCGGGCCAGCGAGGAAATGCCTTCAGGGAAGGAAGCGGAGACAGTGCTGAGCAGGGGTCAGCAACGAAGAGGAAGCAACCCTACTCCACTCCTGCAAAGTCCGAAAGGCACAACACAAAGAAACAGTTTGTATTTCTGAGAGAGCAGGACATCTATACATTTTAAAGTAGTCTAATGTTTCCTGGGAGAAGGCAATGGCAACCCACTCCAGTACTCTTGCCTGGAAAATCCCATGGACGGAGGATCCTGGTAGGCTGCAGTCAAAATTCCTGGGAAAAGTGTTTCCTAAATGAAATAGATTCTGACTCAAAGAAGGTAATACACTCATTCAGAAATATGTTTATAAGAATCAACAATACAGCTATATCATATGCCACCTTGCCACATTTATTCTCTCCTGTTATGGCCCAATGAGAAGCTTCAGGAATCATTCAAGCTTCCAAGGTAGGAATACTGCCAAACCCAGATATCAAAAGAACCAGTCATTCAGTAGAACTTAGGATTTTAATAAAACAAGTATATGATACCAAATCCATTGAAAACTATCTATCTACTCGGGGTGGACAAAGGTTAAAAAAAATGGTCTAAATTCTAGTCTTTCAGAGGAACCCATCTTTTACTGAAAAATATGAGAATTACATGAGTAAGCTAACTGGCAGTTTAAGTCTTTTTTTTAAAGCCAAAACCCAGGTCTCTTAATTAGAATTTTACTAAGAAATTTAAGACAGTAATGACACATTTCTCCTGTGATCATAATCATCAAGCTACTGACAGAAGTTTTCCTCCTGCCTCATCTTTGACAGTTTTCTTCTCCTAAAAGCACGTACAAAATTTAGAAATTGTGTGGTTTCACTGGAAGTGTGCCAAATGACCTTTCCTTTTCTGGTATGTCTTTAAAAAGAAATAAGCATCACATATTTCATTAGTGTTCTGTATCTTTCCTTCTCTCAAGTAGTTTGTGATTGTAGTTATTCGGTAAATTGTGTTACTTATATTAGACCTGAGAGAAGATTTTTGGTGTGGTGTAGTAAATACTTTATATATATTCCCTGGGTGGAATAGGCTTCCCTTGTGGCTCAGGAGTAAAGAATTTGCCTGTAATTCAGGAGACAAAGGTTAGAGTCCTGGGTCAAGAAAAAGATCCCCTGGAGAAGGAAATGATAACCCACTCCAATATTCTTGCCTGGAAAATCTTATGGACAGAGTCACCTGGCAGGCTACAGTCCCGTGGGGCCCCAGAAAGAGTCAGACACAACTTACCCACTAAACATCTATATATATGTATAACACTATACATATAAAATGCACATGCCTACTGTGTATAGAACACATACACATCTCTGTGCTGGGAGAGGAGAGAAATAACTATTTCCAGCAGCACTAAGTGTGTTTGCAGAAGGAAGAAGTGAGAAGCCGCTGTGTGGCAACAGTGTACTCACACCAGAGGGAATAGTGTTATGGCTGATTTCCCACTGAGAAGCCATCTCAGAGCTCCAATTTTTGGACCTGTGAGAGAATTGAAAACAACAAAAAAACTTTCTGATGATCACTTATGGTGTGTCTCCTTAGACTTGGTAAGTCTTATCAGGGATCTAACTGCAGTTATTTTCCTCTATCAAAATAAATTGCCACAATTTTTATTCACACCAAATCTAGTTTACTGGTGCTCAGTTGAACAAACAAGAGACAAAGAAGAAAATGAGAAGAGAGGATATGTCAGGATTGAAAAAGAAGGATTAGACTGAGTGGGAAAAAATAGAAGAATCTGGGATTGGAGTACACCTAGGCTTTATAACTTAAACCATTGGAAGTTATTAATATAAGTAGACCATGGGCTGTCAGGGTACCTCCTAGATGCATTAATTCCTGAATTGTTCCCAGATATGACAGAACCCATAAGGGGATTCATGAAATATTTTATTGACCATCTACTATGTGCAAGGTGTGGTTCCCTCCTGCTAAGATGTGATTCCCTCCTGGGAGTTTGCTGTCACTACCCCGCCATCACCGGGCACCGATGCCTTGACTTGGATCACCATAAGACTTGTTGGAGGAGCTGGCAGGAAACAGGGAGGCTACCCTGGAGCATGACCACTGGATGCTGTGGACTTCTGACTGCTTTGCTCTCACCACCACCAGGCTGGCTTCCCTCCCACACAGCATTGTCCTCTGACAGGCTGGATGGTTCCAAATATAGATTCTTGTGGGAAAACATCCCTCATTGTACTGGAGAAGAACATAGAGTACGGCCACCTCTCATCCAGCAGTACCTCTGCCCTGAGGACAGAAGGCAGAGAGGGCTCAGGCCATAGACCAGCCCTGCCTCTGAGGGCACTCATGTGGCCAGCCCACCTGCATGCTTTTCTCCTTTTCTGTCTTGCCTCATTTGTCATTTCTTCTTTCTCTCTGCCTGGTACTGTCCTTGGAAGTTATCCCCTTTAGCACTGTTGATATGTCACAGTTCATTTGGGGAGTTTCCGCAAGCTCTGTGTCTGGGCTGCAGCTCAGAGAGGAGCTGAAAAGATTTGCTTTGCTGGCACTCTGGTGAGGTGGGCAGCATGGTGATTCCCAGGGCTCTGGGTCCACTTGCATCCTTGTCACCTACAATCAGAGCCACTCCTCCAAGCAGACCCAGGGCTGCAACTTCTGGAATTGGCATAGGGTGGCAAAAGCAGCTGGAGGTTAGCCAACATGAATGAGCAGCAAGGGCCCCTCATTAAGGGTGGCTCTGCTGCTGGGTGCAGAGTCCTGAGCCTCTTGCTTGACCCTGCCTCTGCTTGTAAGTTTCTTAATGGCTTATCCTGATGAAACACAGCAGGACCCTATGGAGTCTTCCTAGAACAGACACCGCCCTCTCCACCACATGTTATCTGCCTGCCTCTTGTCTGTAGAAAAAACTTCAGCCAAAGAACAAATTTAATAAGAGAAGTGAGAAATTGCAGAAGCAAAGAAGGTAGTCAAACAGGATGGTATAATGATAATCATTCAGTTCAGTTCAATCGCTCAGTCATGTCCGACTCTTTGCGACCCCATGAATTGCAGGATGCCAGGCCTCCCTGTCCATCACCAACTCCTGGAGTTCATTCAAATTCATGTCCATTGAGTCAGTGATGCCATCCAGCCATCTCATCCTCTGTCATCCCCTTCTCCTCCTGCCCCCAATCTCTCCCAGCATCAGAGTCTTTTCCAATGAGTCAACGCTTCGCATGAGGTGGCCAAAGTACTGGAGTTTCAGCTTTAGCATCATTCCTTCCAAATAAATCCCAGGGCTAATCTCCTTCAGAATGGACTGGTTGGATCTCCTTGCAGTCCAAGGGACTCTCAAGAGTTTTATCCAACACCACAGTTCAAAAGCATCAATTCTTCAGTGCTCAGCTTTCTTCACAGTCCAACTCTCACATCCATACATGACCACTGGAAAAACCATAACCTTGACTAGGTGGACCTTTGTTGGCAAAGTAATGTCTGCTTTTGAATATGCTATCTAGGTTGGTCATAACTTTCCTTCCAAGGAGTAAGCGTCTTTTAATTTCATAGCTGCAATCACCATCTACAGTGATTTTGGAGCCCCCCAAAATAAAGTCTGACACTGTTTCCACTGTCTCCCCATCTATTTCCCATGAAGTGATGGGACCAGATGCCATGATCTCAGTTTTCTGCATGTTAAGCTTTAAGCCAACTTTTTCACTCTCCTCTTTCACTTTCATCAAGAGGCGTCTTAGTTCCTCTTCACTTTGTGCCCATAAGGGTGGTATCATCTGCATATCTGAGGTTATTGATATTTCTCCTGGCAATCTTGATTCCAGCTTGTGCCTCTTCCAGCCCAGCGTTCCTCATGATGTACTCTGCATATAAGTTAAATAAGCAGAGTGACAATATACAGCCTTGACATACTCCTTTCCCTATTTGGAACCAGTCTGTTGTTCCATGTCCAGTTCGAACTGTTGCTTCCTGACCTGCATATAGGTTTCTCAAGAGGCAGATCAGGTGGTCTGGTATTCTCATCTCTTTCAGAATTTTCCACAGTTTATTGTGATCCTCACAGTCAAAGGCTTTAGTCAATAAAGCAGAAACAGATGTTTGTCTGGAATCATTAAACAAAGTCAAAGACTTTAGACCCTTCTTAAGGATTATAGGTAATAGTCTGAGCCATGTTCTGTGAGCTGTCTTATAGATACTGAAACTCCCAGCAGGTGGAAGAAGTTAACTACATGATGACCAGACTGTGGCCATGACACAGCTGCCACAATTCCAAGTAATGGGTACAAATTGACCCTGGAACCAAAGATGAACTGTACTGAAAACAATCAAGATGACATTGATCAGACCACTGCATGACTGATTTCAAGATGACCATCAGACCCTGTTGTGCTGTTTTTGCATGTATTGGATTGGTGCAAAAGTAATTGCAGTTTGGCATTGTTGAAATTTGCTATCTAATATTGGAATACATCCTTAAATAAATGTAGTTATGTTACATACCATTTTAATGTGCATTTATTGCTCTATGTTTTTTGCTAATGACTTACTACTTTCTTTTATTTTATATGTATTTTAGACTATGGAAATGATGTTAGACAAAAAGAAAATTTGAGTGATTTTCTTATTTGAGTTCAAAATGGATCATAAAGCAGGAGAGACAACTTGCAACATCAGCAGTGTGTTTGGCCCAGGAACTGCTAACAAATGTACAGTGCATTGGTGGTTCAAGAAGTTTTGCAAAGGAGATGAGAGCCTTAAAGATGAGCACAATGGCCAGCCATTGGAAGTTGACAAACAACAGTTGAGAGCCATTGTTGAAGCTGATTCTCTTACGACTACATGAGGAGGTGCCGAAGAACTCAACATTGACCATTTGGTCATTTGGCATTTGAAGCAAATTGGAAAGGTGAAAAAGTTCAATAAGTGGATGCCTCATGAGCTGACTATAAATTAAAAAAATCATCATTTTGAAGTGTCATCTTCTCTTATCCTGCACAACAACAATGAACCATTTCTCAATTGGATTGTGACGTGCAATGAAAAGTGGATTTTATATGACAACCGGCAATGACTAGCTCAGTGATTGGACCGAGAAGAAGCTTCAAAGCACTTCCCAAAGCCAGACCCTTTTAGCACCATAAAAGCGATCATAATCACTATTTGGTTATCTGCTGATCCACTAGAGCTGACCCACTGTGACACTGGATCAGCAGACCAGTATCAGTGGTGGATCAGCTGGCCCACTACTGCTGATCTGACCCACTACAGCTTTCTGAATTCCGGTGAAACCATCACACCTGAGAAGTTTGCTCAGGAAATCAATGAGCTGCACTGAAAACTGCAATGCCTGCAGCCAGCATTGTTCAACAGAAAGGGCCCAATTCTTTTCCACAATAACACCCAACCATACATTCCACAATCAATGCTTCAAACGTTGAACAAATTGGGCTACGAAGTTCTGCCTCATCTGCCATATTCACTTGACTTCTTGCCAGCCAACTACTATGTCTTCAAGCAGCTCAGAACCTTTTTGCAGGGCAAACACTTCCACAACCAGAAGGAGGCAGAAAATGCTTTCCAAGAGTGCATCGGATCCCAAGGCTCAGGTTTTTATGCTACAGGAATAAACAAACGTTTCTTGTTGGAAAAAATGTGCTGATTATAATGGTTTTGATTAATAAAGATGTGTTTGAGCCTAGTTGTAATGATTTAAACTTCAAGGTCCAAAGCTGCAATTGCTTTTGCACCAACCTAATAACCTCTCCCTCTGCCTGTGCATCCCTGAAGCTCCCTTTCAAAGCTCTTGCCATCTGATTGGCGGGGGGATTGGCCTTTGGATATGAGTGTGCTTTCTCTGCAGGTCGCAGGCCTCCAGAATAAAGCAAGCTTTTCTTTCTACTAACACTTGCCTCTGAAATATTAGCTTTCGATGATGAGCATTAGACTGCAGTTCAGTAGCACTGATACTAAACAGTTTCTGGGGGTGGTGACCACATGAAAGAAAGACTGTGAAATGTGCAAAAGTGATGTTGTAGTTCTCAGAGGTGCCTGTGGAACCAGGATTGCCTTTCACATGACAGTCACTGGGGTTTCCTAAGCATTATTCCCATGTAGAGAGTTCTGGTCACTGAACCAAAGGAGCTGGCCTTGGGAGTAGTGGTCACTCTACATCATGAGCCAAGGGGGCCACAGTACCCCTGGATCCTTGTCCACCCCATTCTTCCTAATTTCCTTTACAAGACCTGTACTAAGTTCCTGTAACAAGTTACCACAAACTAGGTGGCTTAAAACAATAGGAATAATTATGTTTTCCCCAGAGTTCTGAGTGCTAGAACCCCAAATCTAAGCTGAGTTTTCTCCTTTTGAGGTCTCTCTCCTTGGCTTCCAGAAGCCTCTTCCCTCTCGCCATGGGGGTGTCCATACTTTCTCATAATATAACATTCTGAAAAAAATAAAATACCCTTTCTCCAAATACAGTCACATTCTGAGATCCTGGGAGTTAGGACTTCAGCATATGAATTTGGGGTGGTGATGACACAGTTCAGCCCACAATAAGGGCAACAATTTAACCCACTATAGAAGAGGTTACCATTAACATTTCATCCTATTAGTCTAAGCATCACTTATGTTAATATTGTATCTGGTGCTGCATGAAGAACTTTAAAACACATTAGCTCATTTTATCTTTTAAGGTAGCTAGGATAGGGATTATTATTCTGCTTTTATAAATGGTAACAGTAAGGTCTCAAGACTCAGTGACTTGCCCAAGTTTATAAACAGTTTATAAATTAAGTTTATAGATTAGTCAAAGTAGCAGAGCAAAGACTTTTGTAACTCCTGACTTTATTATTTTCTTTTTTTAAACTATTCATTTTCAATTTTGATGTACCCTTATATTTTATTTTATTACCCTTATATTTTGTATATATTTCTTGTAAATAGCATAAGGTTGAATAGTGTTTCTAGCCTGACAATTTTGTCTTTTAATTGAGACATTTTGTTCATTTTATTTAATGTGATTACTGGCATATTTAGGATTAAAGCTATCATTTTACATTAGCCCACCCTGTTAAAAATCTAAAATTAATCAATATTTTTTCCCTCTTTGTGATGGTGGGAAAGTTGCTCAGTCATGTATGACTCTTTGCAACCCCATGGAATAGTCCATGGAATTTTCTAGGACAGAATTCTGGAGTGAGTAGCCATTCCCTTCTCCAGCAGATCTTCCCAACCTGGGGATTGGACCAAGATGTCCCGTATTGCAGGCAGATTCTTTCCCAGCTGAGCCACCAGGGAAGCCCAAGAATACTGGAGTGGGTAGCCTATCCCTTTTCCAGGGGATCTTCCTAACTTAGGGATCGAACCAGAGTCTCCTTGATTGAAGGTGGATTCTTTACCAGCTGAGCTACCAGGGAAGCCACACAGGGACACTTTGAGGGCTGCTAGTTCATCTGTTTGCTTTCCTTCTGATTTGTCACATATTGTATTCTGTCTTTATAAACCCCTAGGTATGATTATTTATCACACATCAGTCATGGTTTTAACCTTCTCAAAGACTGCGATTGTTTTACAGAGTTGAGGTTCCCTTGTATATCATTAATTTTTTCTACTCATTTCTTCTTCCTATGGGTCCCTCCCAAGGGAGATTATTTCGCTTATCACTGAAGCACAGTCTTTGGAATTTCCTTTCATGATAAAGTGTTGGTTGCAAAATCTTTCAGTTTTTGTTTGCTTGTTTACTTATGTTCTTATTTCTCCCTCATTTTTAAAAGACACTTTTCCCCTAATATAGAATTTCAGGATAATGGTTGTTTCTTTGTTGTAATGAAGATGACATTTCTCTGCCCTCCAAGTGCCATCATTTTGGTGAAAAGTCAGCAGTTAGTCTAGACCTTCTTTGAGGGAATCTGCATTTCCCTTGCCCCACGTTCCAGCTTAATTTTTTTTTTCTCTTTGTCTTTGATATTCTGCAGTTTCTCTATGTTGTACCTAAAGGTAGGTTTCTTTTTACTTATCTTGAGCTTTTGAATATGTGGATTCCTGTCTTTCAACAGGTTTGGGAAATTATCAGCCTGTGTTTCTTCAAATATTGCCTCAATTCCATTTTTTCTCTCCTCTCATTCTGAAGAATTGACAGATTGGGCTTCGCCAAAATTAAAATAGTTATTCATCAAATAACACCACTAAGAAAATAAACATTCAAACCACACACTGGCAAAACATGTATCTGACAAAGGATTGGTGTCCAGGCTATATAAAAATCTAAAATTCAATAACAAAGACTAAAATGCAATTAAGTGGGCAAAATATTTTTAACAGACACTTCACAAGAGAACATAAATGGATAAAATAAGCATATAATCATGCTCATTACAATGGCTATTGTAACAAATAGAACAAAATATCAAGTACTGGCAAGAATATGGAGAAATTAGAATTCTCATGCATTGCTAATGATAATGTAAAATGGTATGGCCACTATGGGAAATGTTATGGCAAGTTCTAAAAAAATTAATGTTAGAATTACCATCAGACATGGCAATTCTACTTCTGAATATATACTCCAAAGAAATAAAAGTCAGGGATTCAGAGTTATTTACACATCCATATTCATTGCAGCATTATTCCCAATAGGCAAAAGGTAGAAGTGGCCCGTGTCCGTTAACAGAGGGTTAGGTGAACGAAGTGTGGTGTATATGTACAATGGAATATTATTTACTCTTAAAAGGGAAGGAGATTCTGACCCTACAGCATGGATGAGCCTGAAGACATTATGCTAAGAGAAGTAAGCCAGTCACAAAAGAACAAATATTGTACTATTCTGCTTATAGGATGCCCCTAAAGGAGTCAAACTCATAGAATGTAGAATGGTGACTGTCAGGTTCTGGGGAGAGGGGAATGGAGAATTATCATTTAATAGAATTTATCATTTAAAAACAGAATTTCAGCTTGGGGAGATGAAAAGTTTCTGTGGATGGATGGTGGTGATGGTTAGACAACAATGTGAATGTACATAATGTGCAGAACTGTACACTTACAGACATTTAAAATGCTAAATTTAATGTTATATGTTTTTACCACAATTGAAAAAAATGATAAGCATATGAAAAAGTGCCCAATGTTTTTAGTCATCGGATAGATGCAAAATAAAAGAGCAATCAGATACTACTATATACTCATCATGTGGTTAAAATGAAAAAGATTGGCACTAAAATTTTGTCAAGTATGTGGAGCAACTGGAATTCATACTCTGGGAATTGTAAACGGGTGCAGCCATTTTGGGGAACATTTGGTAGTTTCCTATAAAACTAAACATACTGCTGCTGCTGCTGCTGCTAAGTCACGTCAGTTGTGTCCAACTCTGTGCAGCTCCATAGACGGCAGCCCACCAGGCTCCCTGTCCCTGGGATTCTCCAGGCAAGAACACTGGAGTGGGTTGCTATTTCCTTCTCCAATACATGAAAGTGAAAAGTGAAAGTGAAGTCGCTCAGTTGTGCCCGACCCTCAGCGACACCATGGACCCACCAGGCTCCTCTGTCCATGGGATTTGCCAGGCAAGAGTACTAAACATACACCTGCTCTAATACCTGATAGTGCTACTCCTAAGAATTTACCCAGTAAGATTAAAAATATAGTCACCAAAGGACTTACACAAGAATGCTAATAGCAACTTATTCATAGTAATACAATCTGGAAATAGACCAGGTGTCCATCAATAGACATATGGATAAACAATCATGTACAGCTGTATCATGGAATATTATTTGGCAATAAAGAGGAACAGACTATAGATGCATGTAACAACATGAATGGGTTTCTTTTTCCTAAGTGCAAAAGAAATTTACACAGAAACATATGTACTGTTGAACATAACTTAGCAACTGCACAACAAATATATACAGTGATATTCCATTCATATAATATTCTAGAATAGGTAAAGCTAGTCTATGCTATAGCAAAATATCAGAGCAATGGTTGCCTCTGGGAGTGGCATGGACATTGAAAAGTGGTATGAGGGGATTTTTTGGAATAATGGAAATGTTCTATATCTTGATACAGGTTGGGATTACAGAGGTCAAATACAGTGACTGTATGATTAAGATCTGTCCATTTCATTTTATGTACATTTTAATCAAAAAGAACAATTGCAAGCAAAATATAGAATGTCAGAAATTCTGATACTTTCTATATTAATTTTTTTTTGCATTTTTCTTTTTAGGATGTATATCTGAATTACATCTGAGTTACATAGGATAATTTCCTCTAATTGATCTTTCAATCTGCTTCTCACTTACTTAATCTATTGTTAAATCCTTTTGTTCAGTTTTAAATTTCTAGTATTGAATTTTTAACTTTTAGAAAAAAATTTTTTAATGCATATATTTTTGATTAAATGACACTTGCTTTATAATATTGTGTTGGCTTCTGCCATACGTCATCATGAATCAGCCATAGAACTTTTAGAAAATTTTAAAAATTATTTTACTACTTTTCAAATTCACTAAGTCATATGTTTATAGTTTTCTGCTTCCTGTGGATATTTGTTACCTTGCCTCTTACTTCTTTAACAGAGCAAGCGTGTGAATCTACCAGTCCTAGTGGCTGAAGTCTTGGAGTCTGGGTCTGTTACCTACCGTTTTGGTTCTTACTCTTACTACCCTTTCCTGTGTGTACTTGACAGCACTGTGTTCAATGTCTCTGAAGAAACCCAGAACAAAGGTGATTGTCTTCGGAAAGGATTGTGTTTGCTTCTGCCAGGGATCGCCTAGGATACTACTAATCTGAGATGATGTGAAACTAAATCCATAGGTCTCTTGGCCCCCGTAGATGACATGGGCTGCAAATATATGAGACAGCTCAGCCTGATTTTACAGTTTCCCAGGAATCTGCACCCCATGCCACTAGCAGGCACTCAGCACTAAGGCCCCTGGCTTTTCAGATCCTTGAGTTCCATATGGGCAGGGTTTACTCCTGGCTTACTCCATCATGCTTACCCATGGTGTAGGCTTCAGGGTCCCAGCTTTATGAGGGAGGTACCAAGTTTTGCAAAACTTTTAGCCCTCAAATGCAAAGTAAATGAGATAAGCAAACATTCTTGGGGCAAGAGCTCTTTCTAGAATCACTGGCCTTGCTGGCTCCCATCAGATTCTGGACTAATTTTTTACTTCCTTGTCAGCTCTTCAGTGCCTGTAAGATGTTCAAAATACTTGATCTGACTTTTTAGTTGTTTTCCACAGGAGTGTTGTTCCAAGAACTCAGCCTGTCATATTCCCTAAAAATAGAATTCAACATCTCTCACTGCACAAGCCTGGCTTTGGCCACCCCTGAAATGCAGCTCAAATCTCACACACAGGCTTAAGAAATTCTGCCCCTTTCCAGAAAAACATCTATTTCTGCTAAAAAAAAAAAAAGAAAAGAAATTCTGCCCCAAATTCTGTTGCCTTATTTTAAAGCCGTTATTTTTTTTCCCCAGGGCCTAAAAATGCACTGGGTATGAAAACTGCCAAGGATGACAGGGCACCAACTGGGAGGCAGAGCTGCCTGGAGCCCTGAAGCCCAGCACTAATGTGCCATGTGTCAGCAGGGACCCACTGGACCGGGGGAAAATGAAGGGCAAAGGATCAAAGCAACTCACTCAAAGTGATAAATCACCATGATGCTTTCTGTAGAGGGGATGACAGATGATTTTTTTTGGCTTTTTATACTTCATTATTTTTTTTTAAACTTTTTTTCAAGATACATGTGCTATGTTAATATTAAAAATACTTAAGTGAAAAATGAAAAAAAAAATTAGTAGAGAAAAGCCCCTTCTATACTCACAGCCCTGAATGGTATTTCCAGCAGCAGATATGGGTTTGGGCAGATCCATTTGCAGCCAAAGGAGTGGTGGGAAGCAGGGAAACTGAGCCCGACAGAGGAGCTTAGGACTTTGGGCTGGGCCAGGAGTCAGAGGATGGCTGTGTCCAGCATGATCCCAAGGCAGCCTCTGCTAAGGGACTAAGCCTGTTTCTTCCATTTCTTCAGTCTGAGCTCCTGAGTGAGCTGGGCAGATAGCACTGGGAAAAGCATCTCTGAGTTCCAGCCCTGGCTCAGTGGTTGACTTTGGTTTCCATGGGTAACAGCAGTGGGGAGCTCTGCTCAAGGTGGTCCCCATTCCTCTGATAGCCTGCAATCCTGCTCCCCTCTAACTCCTCCTGCCTGGGACCCCAGGACAGGAAGGGAAGGCTGTTCTGAAGCCCTCAGGATGAAGGAGAAGGGGATGAACCAAGAAGATGAGACTCCAGTGCTCTAAAGAGTTTCTCCACCTCCAAGTTCTCTATTAAGTTCTGAAAAGTCTCCATTTGCACTTTGCCCTTCTTAAGCCAGAGCACTCGTAATTCTGCTCTCTCATCTCCATTCATCCACACATATTTATTGAATGTCTCTTCTATTGAGGCACTGAGAGGTACTGTGTGGGGTAAGTACCTTGCACTTGAACTTCTCCAGTAAATGCTTTAAAAGGATGCCTTAGATGCTTCCCAGCTCTTAAAGGTTCTCTGTAGTCTAGGTTTTCCTCTGAGCTTTGTTTCTGGCCTCTAGTGTGGGTGCAGGGCAGGCAGGTGGAAAGCTAGACCCCAGGCAGCCCATGTGCTGGGATCACCAGGGGCACCCAGAACTTGCCTCCTTTCAGAGAAACTATTTATTTCTTCCTATACTGCCCTGGCTGTGGAGGCCAGGAATTCAAAAGCTGGGGATGTAGAGCCATAGGGCATATCTCGCTTCCATGGGAAGATACACAGTGTTCCAGCGGGGCTTGGAGGTGCCCTCACAGCCGAGCCTCCTCAAGTCTCTGTGCCCCCTCCCTGGCACCTCCCTGGCTGCTCCCTAGTCCCAGACCTGCACTGGGTGGTCATACTTTTTCCAAAGGGCAATCCAGGCACCGTGAGGCAAACAGATTTGTTCCCGGCCACAAGAGAGCAGGGTCATGATTCGTTCACAGCCAAGGAAGTGTCCTTTTTCTCCACTTGTCTTCCTGGTTACCCAAGGACAAAGGCGTGGGGCCGTTGGTCCCTTAGCTGGAGGAGCCAAGGCGTCTAACATCAAGTCTTGATTATTCTTTAGCTCATTTTCCAAAAGCACCCAGAACTCTGTCACTCCACTCTGGCACACCCTGCAGCTATCAATCAATTTGCTGATTTACTCAGTAGACATTTACTGAACTTCTATGTGCAAGCACTGTGCTGGGAGACAAGGAGGCCAACTGGACAGTCTTGGTCTTAGCTTCAGGAGTCGTGTAGGAGACCAAATTTATCAGTTGTTGTTCAGTCGCTCAGTCATGTCTGACTCTTTTCGACCCCATGGACTACAGCACACCAGGCTTCCCTGTCCTTTAATATCTTCTGGAGCTTGCTCAAACTCATGTCCATAGAGTCGGTGATGCCATCCAACCATTTCATCCTCTGTCGCTTCCTTCTCCTGCCTTCAATCTTTCCCAGCATCAGGGTCTTTTCCAGTGAGTTGGCTCTTCGCATCAGGGGGCCAAAGTATTGGAATTTCAGCTTCAGCATCAGTCCTTCCAATGAATATTCAGGGTTGATTTCCCAGGTCAGAATTCATCAGACTATGATACAAATGGATGTAAGTCTGTCCATTTGGCACAGGCTACAAGAGGCATGGTGTGACAATATAGAAGCCAAGGGGGATGGGTTTCTGAGCAAGCATCTTTGAGGTACTTTGAAGATGAGGAGGAGGCAGCAGGTGAACTGGGGGGGCTGGAGGTTCTCCACCAGCAGAGAGGTGGGTGTGGCTGGGTGTGGGGGTGGGAAGAGTGGTGAGCAGCAAGGATGCAGAGGGAGGTGGACACAGCCTGAAGATCCACCACCTCTGAGTGTATATTTTCTCTTTATTCTAAGAGTGATGGAAAACCATGAAACTGTTTCAAGCAGAGAGAGAAGGGGAAGCAGCATTGCTGGGGCAGAAAGGGGTTCCAGGATGCCTCTTGGGCCTCTGACTTACCCGTGGATGCCCACTGAAGCAATGGCTCCTGGAGTTTGTGAGCTGTGGCTCATGTGGGAGCCAGGTAGATTGGTGGTCCCAGGCAGGAGGGGTCCTGGCCTTGAGGGGATGCAGCCTAGACCCTGAGGGGAGGTGCAGCCCTGGCCTTGAGACAGGGGTACACGCTGGGTCCCAGGATGGGGTTGCAGCCTGGACCTTGAGAAGGGGGTATACAGTCTGAGTCCTGAGGCGGGAGTGTGCGATGGGCTGCAGCCTCTCACTTTCTCTCATTCCATTCTGAAACGTTCTCTATAGAAAATTCAGAAAAACCACAGGAAAATGAGGATATGTGCTGTTTTCCTCCCATCTCCAGGCACTGAAGCAAGGAAACCGTAAATGATAAATGAGCCTTGGAGAAACCTGCCTCAAATAGCACTGCTTTATCCAGGGTTTGTTCAGAGGGGCCTGGGGGGCGGGGTGGAGGAGGGAAGGAGGGGGAGGGGAGGGACGGCAGCTGTCTGTCCTGCCCGCCGGCCGCAAGGAGTCTGCCCCCACCACCTGCCTCTATTTTTATATCAGTGCTTGTTCATATCTAGTGGGTTGAATCAGCCTCCCAGTGGTGGAGGGGAATTATGAAGCCATCCCTCTCTCTTGCAAGATATTCATCTTTTCCCTGGTCTGCGGTGCCCCTGCCAGGCCGTCAGAGCTGTGGGGACAGAACAGAGAGTCAGCCCGGACACCAGCTTGGATTTGGCAGCGAACAAATCCAGCACGGTGGCAGCTGCAGGGGGGCTGGGTGGAAATTGTGCCGCCCGGCGGCGTGACGGCCTCAGTGAACAGTGGTGGATAACAGACTCTAAGAAACCCTCAGAAACTCAGGCAGGAGCCTGGGGTTGGCAGTCAGATGCCCGAGGAGCCTCCCTCCGCTGGGCAGTGCCACCTCCTGCAAACCCGTGGCGTCTGTGAGCCCCCTTCTGGTCTGTGCGAGGGAGCAGCGAACCCAGCCCTGCAGGGTGGGAGGATCTCAGCAAATCACTAGTTCTTCCTCTTCGCTGTGTCTTGAGAAGAGCTCTGCGCACTAGCCTAGCTCTGTGACGGGTACAAGAGCCTGAGGTCACTGGCAGGGGTCAAGGGCTAGAGGTGCTCTGCCATGTCCCTTTGGACCCCTCTGGGGCTCAGCCTCGGAGAAGGCAATGGAACCCCGCTCCAGTACTCTTGCCTGGAAAATCCCATGGATGGAGGAACCTGGTGGGCTGCAGTCCATGGAGTCGCTAAGAGTTGAACACAACTGAGAAACTTCACTTTCACTTTTCACTTTCATGCATTGGAGAAGGAAATGGCAACCCACTCCAGTGTTCTTGCCTGGAGAATCCCAGGGACGGGGGAGCCTGGTGGGCTGCCGTCTATGGGGTTGCACAGAGTCGGACACGACTGAAGTGACTTAGCAGCAGCAGCAGCAGGGGTTCAGCCTGCACTCAGGTAGAACAAGATCATCTCTTAGAGGTCATAGCTTCTCTGAGGTCCTGTACTTTCAATCTCTTGTTTATTTGGTGCATCCAGTCAGAGGCTGCTACTCGTCCCTGGCTCCTGAAGTTAGGTGTTTGCATCAAATCACAGCATGAATATTGCTAGCCTGGGGTCTAGAGGCCCTTGGAAGACGGAGTCAGGGTTGACTTTCATTGGCAGCGAAGGGGTAGGCTGGGAACAATGCTCCCTCTCGCATGCTCTGTGGTCTGGGCGCCAGCCCCACCAGCTCCCAAGCTTCCAGGCCTGGTGAACAGCCATGAGTCTCGGATCTCCCCTCTGATGTTCCAAGCGCAAACCTGGTGGCCCAGGCCCCGGGCCTGCTTGTACCCTAAGGCTGGGGCTAGCCAGGCTGACCCTGACCCGGAGCAGCGCAAAGCCCTAAGGGTCACAGCCACAGAGCAGGCACCTGGCCACTGGCACAGCCTCTCCTTTTGGGGACTCCGGGGCAGGCAGCTGTCCTCCCCTTCACACACTCCACCTGACCCTAGAAGGAAGCAGAGGGACAGCGACAAGTGGCCAGTTTTTCCCCTTTCTCCTTGGACACTGTGTGTCCTCCCCTTCCTGTTGGGCATCTGGAAAGCTTGTTCTGCCCATGGCCCCAGTCAGTGGGCAAGGCATGGCCCCCAGGGAGAGGCAGTCGGGTCTTGAGCTCCTTGGAGGCTGTCCTTGGCTTCAGGTGCCTGGCCACGGTCTCGTTAATCTCAGGCACTCCACGGGAGTTGGGGCCGAGCCCCCAGAGTCCTGCCACTCCTCCTAGGGGGCTGGCTCTGGGGGGCTGCTGGCCCAGCGCTGGGTCGCTTCCCATAGTGACCTGTGGTTGGGAGGTCTTCCCTGCCCCCTGCCCCTGTGTCAAGGAGCTGCCAGAGGAAAGCTAGAAGTTTTCCATTTTGCAGATTGGAAAGTCAAGGTTGAGAGGTGATGATACAGTCTCAGGCTGCTGTTGTGTATAGAAGCTGGTTATTTTTCCTGGGATGCATGGGGGAATGTGGTGGTGAGGATGGTGCACAAGCCTGGGACAGCCCTGGAAACAGTCAGGGTCCTTATGAGGAAGGATTAAAGGGGCACGACCCTCCTGCGTCCCCTCAGTCAGAGTCGGCTTTGAGGACAAAGCTACCATTTCCTTTAATGGGTTTGCTGTTTTCCCCTCTTCTAAGTGGCCTCTCTGCACTCTGTGCTCCTGCTTTGCCATTTCACAAGTTCATTACCGTTCAGTCTGGGCTGCAGCTTGGGGACAGGAAGGAGGGTGTGGGGGGAGCTGGCTTTCTGGGCCGCCTCAGTGACAGCTGGGCCGCATGCCTGCCATTCCCCCCAGCAGGCTCATTCTCTCGATATAGGGGCTGCTGGCACAGCCGGGGGCCTGGTTCCAAGGCCGGGTGCCCTGCTGCTTTAGGGCAAGGCCAGCAGGCCAGGCTGGGCGTCAGCTTTCCCTCTGTCCTTGCATGGCCAGGGCCCGCAGCCCGTGTTCTGATTTGTGTGTATTATTAGGTCTCAGGACTCCTGCAGTCCTGGGCGATCCTCGGAGGGTGGGGCCCAGCCTGTCTGTGAAGGGAACGTGTCCCGGAACTTGCACTTTGTCGGGGGTCCTCCAGCTCACTTGAGAGGACAGGCTGACCAGCTCCTGCTGGCAGATTGAGAAGGGGCCTCGGGAGCTATCAGCGCCTTTTCTTGCTGTTCTGCCACCTGTCTCTGAGCTCCAGATGCTCAGCCATCCCCACCTGCACCCACTGCCTCCCAGGAGCTGGTTTCTGTTCTATAAACTAGTTCATGGCTGATGGAGGCTTCACTGCTTTCTTTCCCTGGTAACACTAGGGCATGTTCATGTTTACTGGGGCAATTAATGCCATGACTCTACAAGGAGAGTTAGTTTTTTAAATTGGGACTGCACTACCCTGGTGGGCACAGAGGCACCCCGGTGCCCAGGCCTGGCCTGGCTGCTGAGTCCTGGGAAGGGACGGATGCCTGGACACTATTCCACAATGACTATGAGAGGGGAGAAGCTGAGCAGCTTTGCCATCAAGCGGATGGAGTGACAGGCCCTTCACTCTCTGCCTTCAACAAGGAAAGCTCACTGCCTGCTGCCTTGGGGGGTCAGAGCCAAGGCCAGGCCTAGTGGGCAAGTTTAGTTTGATTTGATTATCATTATTATTATTAATCTTTTGTTTACAGGCAAATAACTTCATTAACATTTGTTTCAAGGTTTATTCCCAGGCTTCTTCAGCTTAGTGAGCTGTGGAGACTGAATTGTTTAAGCAAAGGGTGAAAAGAACTGCAGTGTCCAGGACTCTTGCACTTAAAACTACTGGAGATCTAGATTTTATCAGATTCATGAACAAAAGTTTTAAAAGCAGCCATAACAGAATGGCAGCTCCCAGTTACATCCTCAGGTTTTGTCACCTTCTGATGTTGACTCAGTTCAGTTTGATTGGCTCTTGGAATTCTCCAGGAGATCTGATCCTTATCTTCACTCCTCACCTGGGTTTGAGCACAGGTGAGAAGCTGGTCCGGGGAGGCCGGGCTTGAGGCGGGAGCGGCAGGAGGAACCAGCCCTCAGGGTGTACGCCTCACGCTCATCCCTTGCCTGAGCCCGTGGTGAGACCCCTTCCCAGGGGGTGGCTCGGGGTGAGAACTGCAGCCTTTCTTCAGAGGGCACTTCACCCACAGCAGGCAGCCCAGAGGCCAGTCTCCCCTGGGCTCTCATGGCACCAGAGGCCCCACCTCCTCCAAGCACCCTCCACTGCAGATGTGGGCACTGGCCACAGAGGGCACTGGGCACACATGTGGGCTCTTCCCCTTGCTCCTGGGGACAGTCCCTCCTGACTTTGTGCCCCTGAGTCTTATCTTCAGCTGAGAGGCTGAAGGGGCATGTGGGGCACTGTGGTCACTCCCCAGGGCCTCTCAGCCCCAGCCCTGAAATCCTGCCTGCCCTTCGACTCCAAGCTCAGGATTTGGTGGGCTCCTGAAGGCCCTCTCGACTATGGCAGTCCTGGTGAACCCTCCGCCCTTAGGGAGGAGATCTGCCTCCCTCCCTGCTCACAGCACCAGGGCCAGGGGCTTTTTTGTGTCCTCTGTCCTCTGCCTACCAGCGTGGGCCACCACGGTCACCAGCGTGTCAGAGGGAGAGGTGATGTTTGGGCCGCCTGGAGAAAAGCATCCTGGAGGGGGTGAGTGCAACATACATGGGTGTTGAATGCATTAGGGATTTATTATTAAAAACTTCAATTAGAGGTTTTTCAAAAAGGAACTTCTATTTTGGAAAAAGTTTAACTGTGAAGGGAAGTTTCCCTGGGAGGACATAGACTCCCGTGCATCATGTCTCCCCCTCCCTCCGGTTACGCTTCTGTTTCCTGGAACATTTGTCATTCTTGGCAACCAGCCTTAGAGCGATACTATCACCCACTCCAGGCTTTCTCTGGCTTTCTCCGGTTCTCCCTCTGCTGCCCTCATTTTGCTCCAGGATGGACAGTACATCGCACAGGGTTATCACATTCATTTCCTCTGTTCTGCCCTCATTTTGCTCCAGGATGGACAGTACGTTGCACAGCATTATCACATTTATTTCCTCTGTTCTGCCCTCTTTTTGCTCCAGGACGGACAGTGCATTGCACAGAGTTGTCACATTCATTTCCTCTGGTCTGTGACAGTTTCTCAGTCTTGTTTCTTGTGACCGCAACAGTTTTGAGGAGTTGTGGTCAAGTACTTGGTAGAAGGTGCTTCAATTTGGGTTATGACGGTGTTTTCCTCACAATCAGGCTTGGGTTATGGGTTTTGGAAAGAGCATGGCACATGGCTGAGGGCTGCCCAACAGTGTTTTCCACCCCGGGGGACTATTCCCACTGTCCCCACAATATTCTTTGGCTCCCAGGCGTAAAGGGGGTGAAGCGCCAGCCCCCTGGAGTGGGCGTTGTATCCATATACTGTCAGAAACCCTTTGTAAAGAGCAGCGGCCCCTTCTCACCCATTTACATACTTATTCAATCATGATTTTCATTAGTATGGATTTTATATATGTATATATATAAAACTATGTATATATAGTTATTTTGTACTTTGGGTTATAATCCAATACTATATTATTTATTCTGGTGTTCACATCCTTCTGGATTTGGCGATAGAAACTCTTTCAGGTTGGATAAGATAGTAGGAAATACATGTATTTTTGGTCCCTGCCACAGGTTCCTGGCACAGAGCTCCTAAGATCCTTGTGATCTCCTGAGTGATAGGAGTGTCTTCTGTCCTAGTGAGGTGACTTTGGGGGGTGCTTCTGAGTAAGGCCGGGTCACCAGCAAGATCCAGGCAGGATGAGAATCCCGGAATTGTCAGCCCCATCCCCCATTGAGAAGAGCTGAAAGTGGAGTTGATGACCCATCAGAAATGGCAGCCTGCTCCAGTGTTCTTGCCTGGAGAATCCCATGGGCTGAGGAGCCTGGTGGGCTATAGTCCACAGGGTCAGAAAGAGTCGGCCATGACTGAAGCGACTTAGCACACACACACATGACTTATGATGAAGTTTTCATAAAGCCCAGGAGGCTGGGTCATTAGAGCCCACAGGGAGGGGCCCACAAGGTGCTGTCTTGACCCCAGGATCCTAAAAAATGTGGTCTTCACTTCTGTAGGAGAAGCCTAGCCCAGGCTCTCGCCCAGCACAGTCCTGTCCATCTCTGCCGTCGTAGCGGAGCTTTGCCTTCACCTCTCGGGACATTGGAATGACCAGTCACCAGCCACATGGCCAGTCTGCTGCCAGCCCCCACCTCTGCATGGGCATAGAAGGGCTGCACCGCCTGGGCCTGAGGCCCCCTCTGCAAGTCGGGACAGAAGGCACATCTGAACAATACGTGGGACTCAGAGATCTTGGAAGCCTCAAGACTGAAGGGAGAGCAAGAGACGTGACTATTGTAAAAATGAATTATAACTCTCTTCTGTTCAGACCTGGTGCAGGTGGGGCTGGTGGAGGGCACTCCAGGCTGGGGCTGCATCAGTGCTGATCCCAGAGGGAGCAGTGCTCCCAGGGAGGGAAACAGAATGTGAATCAGAAGCAGGCAAGGCAAGGTAGCAGACACTTATTGGGTACCCACTGTGTACCTATCCTGTGACCAAGTGGGGAGACGGCAAAGGAAGAAGAGACATCCTTCCTGCCCAAGGAGCCCACTGTTTCTGAAAGAAAGAGGCATGGGAAACCACCCTGTTAGTAGGGGTGCTGGCCAGGGATACCTCCATGGGCCCACCTCCTGGAGACCGAGTCCAAGGTCCCCTGCCTGCCACTCTTATTGCAAGCTCCCAGGGAATCTTCAAAGAGGTATGAAGGGAGGAGCACGTGCCCTGTGCTGGGTCCTTCTGCTTTTGCCTCCAACAGCAGCAGGCCAGGCAAATGGGACTCCTTACCTGTTCCCTTGGAAGCAGAAAAGTCTACAGTGGGGTGACACTGAGGACAAATTGTCCCCAAAGATGTCCATGTGCTAATCCCCAGGACCTGTGATGCTGGTACTGTATATGTCCAAGCAGGCCACAGTTTTGACTAAGGAAAGGGCCTTGAGAAGGGAAAGTTATCCTGGATTATCTGACTGGGCCCAGTGTAGTCATAGGAGTCCTTATGAGGGAGGCAGGGATTCAGAGTCAGACAAGTGATCATGGGAGTGATGCAATTTCAGCAGGGGACCAGGACCCGAGGAAGACAGGCAGCCTCCAAGGAAACGGCCACTCCCGCCAGGAGGAGCACAGCCCTGCTAACAGCCTTCTCAGACTTCTGGCCTCCAGAAATGCCAAATGGTGATAGGAAACTAACACAAGTGCTTTATGAAAAATGACCCTTTCTAGGGCTGACTTCCTTCTCAGCCTAGACCACAGGTTGTACAGAAATGATGGAAACCGTGTTGTGAAGTGGACTGATTTCTTTGGGGTCTGTGTGAGGGATTGACACTGGGCTCCCACCACCTCCACATCAAAAGCACATTGATAATGTGCATCCACTTTACTCAGATGGAAGCAGACTTGCTTTCTGTTCTCTTTTTGAAGGTAGTAATTATCTGCCTTTGCTATTTAGAGCCTCTTCATTTCCTGCATATCAGGATGACAACAATACCCCGCAGGCAGACCCTCTGCTGCCTGAGGATTTATTTTCACACATTGCTTTTCCCTTCTCAATAACAAAGTGTCTCGAGGGAGAAGCGGCTCAGTGGAGCCGGGCACGCAGAATGGTGACATTTCTGTGTGCACGTGTATGTGAGGGTGTGGGTGTCATATGCTCTTGCCTTTCCAGAAATAGGTGGACTGAATTTTCCACGAGATTTGAGGAAGCCTTGAAACAACAAACCCGCTACTCTCTGTGCACTCTAGCTGATGTCACACTTAACGAGGACTACGTCCCTTTGGGGAGGGCTCCCTGCAGGCAGAGCCTTCCACAGATGGAGGTCCCTGGGCATGTCATGGACGTGCCGTGAGGAAGCCAGCAGAGCCTATGCCCCATGGCCTGCTGTTCACGATGGCGCTCAGACAGCAGCCCTGCACATCATACAGCATCTTAAACCTATTCTCAGTTCACAACTGAGAGCCGCTTCTTCATCTCTGAGAGATATGGCAGGGACTGCACTGGGCTCCTTGTCTAAGGTGGTGGTGAGGCAGGTTTCTGGTAGAAAGCCAGGTGGTTGTCAGATGCCTCACTCACCTCACCCTGGACCCTATAACTCAATCTGGATTACCTGTGTCTTGTATCCTTTTTGACTGAGGGATGCTCCATTAATTTTCAACAAAATTGCAAGACTACTGCATGCAAGAGAATAAAGTTGGACCCCTACCTTACACCAACACAAAATCAGACATAAATCTAAATGCAAAAGCTAAAATTATAAAAATTTTAAAAGAAACATGGCAATAGATCTTTGTGTGGTGGAATAGGTGATGGATTCTTAGATATGACACCAAAGGCACAAGCCACAAAAGAAATAGGTAAATTGGACTTCATCAAAGTGAAAAACTTTTTTCCAAGTTCTGTGTCTTCTTTTTTCTTTAACTGAGATATAATGGACATAGACTTACATATATTTACAATTTTTTTCTTATAACAAGACCTTTTAAGATCTACTTTCTTAGCCAACGTACAATACAGCATTATTAACTATAATGACCATCTGTACATTACATCACCAGGACTTATTTATTTTACAACTAGAAGTTTGTACTGTTTGACTACCTTCATCCATTTCACCTTTCACCCCTCAACCCCTGCCTCTGGCAACCACTAATCTGTACTCTGTATCTATGAGTTCGATTTTATTTATTTATTTATTTTTTACATTCCGCATTTAAGTGAGGTCACACAGTATCTGTGTTTCTCTGTCTGACTATTTTATTTAGCACAATGCCCTCAAAAGATCATCTATGTTGTCATAAATGGCAGGATTGACTATTCTTATGGCTGAATAGTATTCCATAATTTTGTAATAGTCACATTCTCTTTATCCACTGATGGACTCCTAGGTGGCTTTCATGCTACCTACCGTAAATAATGTTGCAGTGCACATGGGGGTCCATATATCTTTTTGAGTTACTGTTTTTGTTTCCTTCTGGACAAACACCTAGAATAGGAGTTGCTGGATCATATGGCACTTCTATTTTTAATTTTTTGAAGAAACTCCATACTATTTGCTATGGTAGCTGCAAAAATTTATATTCCCATCAACAGTGCACGAGGGATCTCTTTCTTGTCTTTTGAATAATAAACATTCCAAAAGGTGTGAGGTGATATCTCATTGTGGTTTTAATTGCATTTTACTGGTGATTAGTGATGTTGAGCATCTTTTCAAGTACCTGTTGGCCTTTTAATGTACTTACATGTTTTCTTTGGAAACATGTCTATTCAGATCCTCTGCCCATCTTTCAAACTGGATTGTCCATTTTGTTTGCTATTGAGTTTTGCATGTCATTTTATTTATTTTTATTTATTTATTTTTAATTATTTAATTAATTTATTTTACTTTACAATATTGTATTGGTTTTTCGATACATTGACTTGAATCCACCATGAGTGTACGTGTGTTCCCCATCCTGAACCCCCCACCCACCTCCCTCTCCATCACATCCCTCTGGATCCTCCCAGTGCACCAGCCCCGAGCACCCTGTATCATGCATCAAACCTGGACTGGCAATTCATTTCACATATGATATTTTACATGTTTCAATGCCATTCTCCCATATCATCCCACCCTCACCCTCTCCCACAGAGTCCAAAAGACTGTTCTATACATCTGTGTCTCTTTTGCTGTCTCGCATACATGGTTATTGTTACCATCTTTCTAAATTCCATATATATGCATTAGTATACTGTATTGGTGTTTTTCTTTCTGGCTTACTTCACTCTGTGTAATAGGCTCCAGTTTCATCCACCTCATTAGAACTGATTCAAGTGTATTCTTTTTAATGGCTGAGTAATATTCCATTGTGTATATGCACCACAGCTTTCTTATCCATTCATCTGCTGATGGACATCTAGGTTGCTTCCATGTCCTGGCTATTATAAACAGTGCTGCGATGAACATTGGGGTAGACATGTTTCTTTTGATTCTGGTTTCCTCAGTGTGTATGCCCAGAAGTGGGATTGCTGGGTCATATGGCAGTACTATTTCCAGTTTTTTAAGGAATCTCCACACTGTTCTCCATAATGGCTGTACTAGTTTGCATTCTCACCAACAGTGTAAGAGGGTTCCCTTTTCTCCACACCCTCTCCAGCATTTATTGCTTGTAGACTTTTGGATACCAGCCATTCTGACTGGCATGAAATGGTACCTCACTGAGGTTTTGATTTGCATTTCTCTGATAATGAGTGATGTTGAGCATCTTTTCATGTGTTTGTTAGCCATCTGTATGTCTTCTTTGGAGAAATGTCTATTTAGTTCTTTGACCCACTTTTTGATTGGGTCGTTATTTTTCTGGAATTGAGCTGCAGGAGTTGCTTGTATATTTTTGAGATTAATCCTTTGTCAGTTACTTCACTTGCTATTATTTTCTCCCATTCTGAAGGCTGTCTTTTCACCTTGCTTATAGTTTCCTTTGTCGTGCAGAAGCTTTCATTTTAATTAGGTCCCATTTGTTTATTTTTGCTTTTATTTCCAGTACTCTGGGTGGTGGGGCATATAGGATCCTGCCGTGATGTATGTCAGAGGGTGTTTTGCCTATGTTCTCCTCTAGGAGTTTTATAGTTTCTGGTCTTACGTTTAGATCTTTAATCCATTTTGAGTTTATTTTTGTGTATGGTGTCAGAAAGTGTTCTAGTTTCATTCTTTTACAAGTGGTTGACCAGTTTTCCTAGCACCACTTGTTAAAGAGATTGTCTTTTCTCCATTGTATATTCTGGCCTCCTTTGTCAAAGATAAGGTGTCCATAGGTGTGTGGATTTATCTCTGGGCTTTCTATTTTGTTCCATTGATCTATGTTTCTGTCTTTGTGCCAGTACCATACTGTCTTGATGACTGTGGCTTTGTAGTAGAGCCTGCAGTCAGGCAGGTTGATTCCTCCAGTTCCATTCTTCTTTCTCAAGATTGCTTTGGCTATTCAACATTTTTTGTATTTCCATACAAATTGTGAAGTTATTTGTTCTAGCTCTGTGAAAAATACCGTTGGTAGCTTGCTAGGGATTGCATTGAATCTATAGATTGCTTTGGGTAGTATACACATTTTCACTATATTGATTCTTCGATCCATGAACACGGTATATTTCTCCATCTATTAGTGTCCTCTTTGATATCTTTCACCAGTGTTTTATAGTTTTCTATATATAGGTCTTTAGTTTCTTTAGGTAGATATATTCCTAAGTATTTTCTTCTTTTCGTTGCAATGGTGAATGGAATTGTTTCCTTAATTTCTCTTTCTATTTTCTCATTATTAGTGTATAGGAATGCAAGGGATTTCTGTGTGTTGATTTTATATCCTGCAAGTTTATTGTATTCATTGATTAGCTCTAGTAATTTTCTGGTGGAGTCTTTAGGGTTTTCTATGTAGAGGATCCTGTCATCTGCAAACAGTGAGCGTTTTACTTCTTCTTTTCCAATTTGGATTCCTTTTATTTCTTTTTCTGCTCTAATTGCTGTGGCCAAAACTTCCAAAACTATGTTGAATAGTAGTGGTGAGAGTGGGCACCCTTGCCTTGTTCCTGACTTTAGGGGAAATGCTTTCAATTTTTCACCATTGAGGATAATGTTTGCTGTGGGCTTGTCATATAATAGCTTTTATTATGTTGAGGTATGTTCCTTCTATTCCTGCTTTCTGGAGGGTTTTTATCATAATTGGATGTTGAATTTTGTCAAAGGCTTTCTCTGCATCTATTGAAATAATCATATGGCTTTTATTTTTCAAATTGTTAATGTGGTGTATCACATTGATTGATTTGTGGATATTGAAGAGTCCTTGCATCCCTGGGATAAAGCCCACTTGGTCATGATGTATGATCTTTTTAATGTGATGTTGGATTCTGGTTGCTAGAATTTTGTTAAGGATTTTTGCATCTATGTTCATCAGTGACATTGGCCTGTAGTTTTCTTTCTTTCTTTTTTTGTGGCATCTTTGTCAGGTTTTGGTATTAGGGTGATGGTGGCCTCATAGAATGAGTTTGGAAGTTTACCTTCCTCTGCAATTTTCTGGAAGAGTTTGAGTAGGATAGGTGTTAGCTCTTCTCTAAATTTTTGGTAGAATTCAGCTGTGAAGCTGTCTGGACCTGGGCTTTTGTTTGCTGGAAGATTTCTGATTACAGTTTCAATTTCCGTGCTTGTGATGGGTCTGATAAGATTTTCTGTTTCCTCCTGGTTCAATTTTGGAAAGTTGTACTTTTGTCAGAATTTGGCTATTTCTTCCAAGTTGTCCATTTTATTGGCATATAGTTGCCAATGGTAGCCTCTTATGATCCTTTGTATTTCTGTGTTGTCTGTTGTGATCTCTCCATTTTCATTTCTAATTTTATTGATTTGATTTTCTCCCTTTGTTTCTTGATGAGTCTGGCTAATGGTTTGTCAATTTTATTTATTTTTTCAAAGAACCAGCTTTTGGTTTTGTTGATTTTTGCTATAGTCTCTTTTGTTTCTTTTGCATTTATTTCTGCCCTATTTTAAGATTTCTTTCCTTCTACTAACCCTGGGGTTCTGCATTTCTTCCTTTTTAGGTTGCTTTAGGTGTAGAGTTAGGGTATTTATTTGACTTTTTTCTTGTTTCTTGAGGTAAGCCTGTATTGCTATGAACCTTCCCCTTAGCACTGCTTTTACAGTGTCCCATAGGTTTTGGGTTGTTGTGTTTTCATTTTCATTCATTTCTATGCATATTTTGATTTCTTTTTTAAATTTCTTCTATGATTTGTTGGTTATTCAGCCTCCATATGGTGGAATTTTTAATAAGTTTTCTCCTGTAATTGACATCAAATCTTACTGCATTGTGGTCAGAAAAGACACTTGGAATGATTTCAATTTTTTTGAATTTACCAAGGCTAGATTTATGGCCAAGGATGTGATCTATCCTGGAGAAGGTTTGGTGTGCTTGAGAAAAAGTTGAAATTCATTGCTTTGGGGTGAATATCCTATAGATATCAATTAGGTCTAACTGGTCTATTGTATCATTTAAAGTTTGTGTTTCCTTGTTAATTTTCTGTTTAGTTGATCTATCCATAGGTGTGAGTGGGGTATTAAAGTCTCCCACTATTATTGTGTTATTGTTAATTTCCCCTTTCATGCTTGTTAGCACTTGTCTTACATATTGTGGTGCTCCTTTGTTGGGTGCATATATATTTATGATTCTTATATCTTCTTCTTGGACTGATCATTTGATCATTATGTAGTGTCCTTCTTTGTCTCTTTTCACAGCCTTTGTTTTAAAGTCTATTTTGTCTGATATAAGTGTTGCTACTCCTTCTTTCTTTTAGTCTCTATTTGTGTGCAATATCTTTTTCCAGCCCTTCACTTTCAGTCTGTATGTGTCCCTTGTTTCAAGGTGGGTCTCTTGTAGACAACATATATAGGGGTCTTGTTTTTGTATCCATTCAGCCAGTCTTTGTCTTTTGGTTGGCGCCTTCAACCCATTTACATTTAAGGTAATTATTGATAAGTATGATCCCTTTGCCATTTACTGTATTGTTTTGGGTTCGAGTTTATACATCCTTTCTGTGTTTCCTGTCTAGAGAAGATCCTTTAGCATTTGTTGGAGAGCCGGTTTGGTGGTGCTGCATTCTCTCAGGTTTTGCTTGTCTGTAAAGCTTGTGATTTCTCCTTCATATTTGAATGAGATCCTTGCTGGGTACAGTAATCTGGGCTGTAGGTTATTTTCTTTCATCACTTTAAGTATGTCCTGCCATTCCCTCCTGGCCTGCAGAGTTTCTACTGAACGATCAGGGGGTGGTCTTAAGATGGCAGAGGAATAGGATGGGGAGACCACTTTCTCCCCCACAAATTCATCAAAAGAACATTTGAACACTGAGTAAATTCCACAAAACATCTTCTGAATGCTGGCAGAGGACATCAGGCACCCAGAAAAGCAGCCCATTGTCTTCGAAAGTAGGTAGGAAAAAATATAAAAGATAAAAAGAGAGACAAAAGAGGTAGGAACGGAGATCCGTCCCAGGAAGGGAGGCTTAAAAAAGAGAAGTTTCCAAACACCAAGAAACACTCTCACTGGTGAATCTGTGGCGAGCCTTGTAATATCAGAGGGCAATATCAGTTTAGGTCAGTTCAGTCGCTCAGTTGTGTCCGACTCTTTGCGACTCCATGAATCGCAGCATGCCAGGCCTCCCTGTCCATCACCAACTCCCAGAGTTCACCCAAACTCATGTCCATTGAATCGGTGATGCCATCCAGCCATCTCATCCTCTGTCATCCCCTTCTCCTGCCCCCAATCCCTCCCAGCATCAGAGCCTTTTCCAACAGTCAACTCTTCACATGAGGTGGCCAAAGTACTGGGGTTTCAGCTTTAGCACCAGTCCTTCCAAAGAACACTCAGGACTGATCTCCTTTAGGATGGACTGGTTGGATCTCCTTGCAGTCCAAGGGACTCTCAAGAATCTTCTCCAACACCACAGTTCAAAAGCATCAATTCTTTGGTGCTCAGCCTTCTTCACAGTCCAACTTTCACATCCATGCATGACCACTGGAAAAACCATAACCTTGACTAGACAGACTTTTGTTGGCAAAGTAATGTCTCTGCTTCTGAATATGTTGTCTAGGTTGGTCATAATTTTCCTTCCAAGGAGCAAGCGTCTTTTAATTTCATGGCTGCAATCACCATCTGCAGTGATTTTGGAGCCCCCCAATTTCCACTGTTTCCCCATTTATTTCCCATGAAGTGATGGGACCAGATGCCATGATCTTAGTTTTCTGCATATTGAGCTTTAAGCCAACTTTTTCACTCTCCTCTTTCACTTTCATCAAGAGGCTTTTTAGTATCTCTTCACTTTTTGCCATAAGGGTGGTGTCATCTGCATAGCTGAGGTTATTGATATTTCTCCCGGCAATCTTGATTCCAGCTTTTGCTTCTTCCAGCCCAGCATTCCTCATGATGTCCTCTGCATATAAGTTAAATAAGCAGGGTGACAATATACAGCCTTGATGTACTCCTTTTCCTATTTGGAACCAGTCTGTTGTTCCATGTCCAGTTCTAACTGTTGCTTCCTGACCTGCATATAGGTTTCTCAACAGGCAGGTCAGGTGGTCTGGAATTCCCTTCTCTTTCAGAATTTTCCACAGTTTATTGTGATCCATACAGTCAAAGGCTTTGGCATAGTCAATAAAGCAGAGATAGATGTTTTTCTGGAACTCTCTTGCTTTTTCCATGATCCAGCAGATGTTGGCAATTTGATCTCTGGTTCCTCTGCCTTTTCTAAAACCAGCTTGAACATCTGGAAGTTCATGTATTGCTGAAGCCTGGCTTGGAGAATTTTGAGCATGACTTTACAAGCATATGAGATGAGTGCAATTGTGCAGTAGTTTGAGCATTCTTTGACATTGCCTTTCTTTGCGATTGGAATGAAAACTGACCTTTTCCAGCCCTGTGGCCACTGCTGAGTTTTCCAAATATGCTGGCATATTGAGTGTAGCACTTTCACAGTATCATCTTTGAGGATTTGAAATAGCTCAACCCGTTACCTCCACTAGCTTTGTTCATAGTGATGCTTCCTAAGGCCCACTTGACTTCACATTCCAGGATGTCTGGCTCTAGGTGAGTGATCACACCATCGTGATTATCTTGGTCGTGAAGACCTTTTTTGTACAGTCTTCGGTGTATTCTTGCCACCTGTTCTTAATATCTTCTACATAACAGGGAGGAAAAATAAGTAAGTAATTAAAACCCACAAATTTGTGCCCCAGGGTAACTCCCAGTGGGAAAGCAGTGCAGCCACCCCCATCCCCCACTAGCAAGGCGGGTCTGGGCAGGGAGGCGCGGGCTGCATTGCTTAGAGTACGGACCAGGCCTGAATGCCCTGAAGGCAATCTGAGGGAACTAACGTGAGATAGGAAAGCAGACTTTGGGATAGCTCCCCCATGAAAAGGCGAAAAGCCTTAACCTAAGACACCACAGACCCGCTCACAGAACAAAGGACTGACTAGAGCTAGCCGACTGTGGACCAGCCCATCCCTGCCAGAGTCAGGCAGGCAAGGGCAGCCAGAGCTGGAAGAGGGCAATCGCGGCACCAGAGAGGCATCATTTACCAAACTGCAAGCAGGCTTCGTTGCTAACCAAGACTTTTTGGGATTCTGGATGGTCGACATCCTCCTGAGAAGGTGTGCCGGTTGTACACCCAGAAAACCAAGCGGCAGGGACGGGGGAGGTGATAAGTCGCAGCAACAGTGCTCACCAAACACCTGGTCACCTGAGCTGCTCAGACCTGGGAAGGGCACAAAACACAGGCCCAACCAAGTCTGTGCCTTTGTGGAGTACCCTAGTACCTGAACCTGAGCAGCTTAGACCTGGGAAGTGCATACAACCCAGGGACAGCCTCAGACAGTTCCTGGCAGAGCAACCTAGAGCCTGAGCAGTGTAGGCTGGGAAAGCACACACACCGTGAGTGGGGGCAAACCCAGTGTGGCCGTGGCTGAGACACTGTGAGCACTCCCCACAGACACCAGTGTTATTTGTTTGCAGCGTTCCTCCCTCCCCACAGCACGACTGAACAAGTGAGCCTTAAAGAGTGTCCACCACCGCCCCCTTGTGTCAGGGTGGAAATTAGACACTGAAGAGACCAGCAAACAGAAGAAGCTAAAACAGGGGGAACTGCCTTGGAAGTGACAGATGGAGAAGCCTTGAGGCTACTGTAAGAATAAGACTGAAAACCAGAGGCAGGAGGCTTAAGTCCAAATCCTGAGAATACCAGAGAACTCCTGACTCCAGGGAATATTAATCCCTGGAACTCATTAAATGCCTGCATACCTACACTGAAACCAAGCACCACCCAAGGGCCAATAAGCTCCATAGCAAGACATACGATGCAAATTCTCCAGCAAGACAGGAACATAGCCATGAGCTTCAATATACAGGCTGCCCAAAGTCACTCCAAACCCAATGACATCTCATAACTCATTATTGGACACTTCATTGCACTACAGAGAGAAGAAATCCAGCTCCACCCACCAGAACACTGACACAAGCTTCCCTAATCATAAAACCTTGACAAGCCACCCGTCCAACCCCACCCACAGTGACGAAACTCCACAATAAAAAGAACTCCACAGACTGCCAGAATACGGAAAGGCCACCCTAAACACAGCAATATAAGCAAGAGGAATAGGCAGAGAAATACCCAGCAGGTAAAGGAACAGGATAAATGCCCACCAAACCAAACAAAAGAGGAGGAGATAGGGAGTCTATCTGAAAAAGAATTCCGAATAATGATACTGAAAATGATCCAAAATCTTGAAAACAAAATGGAGTTACAAATAAATAGCCTGGAGACAAGGATCGAGAAGATTCAAGAAATGTTTAACAAGGACCTAGAAGAAATAAAAAAGAGTCAATATATAATGAATAATGCAATAAATGAGATCAAAAACACTCTGGAGGGAACCAACAGTAGAATAACAGAGGCAGAAGATAGGATAAGTGAGGTAGAAGATAGAATGGTAGAAATAAATGAAACAGAGAGGAAAAAAGAAAAATGAATTAAAATAAATGAGGACAATCTCAGAGACCTCTGGGACAATGTTAAACGCCCCAACATTCGAATCATAGGAGTCGCAGAAGAAGAAGACAAAAAGAAAGGCCATGAGAAAATACTTGAGGAGATAATAGTTGAAAACTTCCCTAAAATGGAAGGAAATAATCACTCAAGTCCAAGGAATCCAGAGAGTCCCAAATAGGATAAACCCAAGGCAAAATACCCCAGTTCAGTTCAGTTCAGTTCAGTCGCTCAGTCGTGTCCAAATCTTTGCAACCCCATGAATCGCAGCATGCCAAGCCTCCCTGTCCATCACAAACTCTCGGAGTTCACTCAGACTCACGACCATTGAGTCAGTGATGCCATCCAGCCATCTCATCCTCTTTCGTCCCCTTCTCCTCCTGCCCCCAATCCTTCCCAGCATCAGTCTTTTCCAATGAGTCAACTCTTCGCATGAATTGGTCAAAGTATACATATTAATCAAATTAACAAAGATCAAACACAAAGAACAAATATTAAAAGCAGCAAGGGGAAAACAACAAATAACACACAAGGGGATTCTCATAAGGATAACAGCTGATCTTTCAATAGAAACTCTTCAGGCCAGGAGGGAATGGCAGGACATACTTAAAGTGATGAAAGAAAATAACCTACAGCCCAGATTACTGTACCCAGCAAGGATCTCATTCAAATATGAAGGAGAAATCACAAGCTTTACAGACAAGCAAAACCTGAGAGAATGCAGCACCACCAAACCGGCTCTCCAACAAATGCTAAAGGATCTTCTCTAGACAGGAAACACAGAAAGGATGTATAAACTCGAACCCAAAACAATACAGTAAATGGCAAAGGGATCATACTTATCAATAATTACCTTAAATGTAAATGGGTTGAAGGCGCCAACCAAAAGACAAAGACTGGTTGAATGGATACAAAAACAAGACCCCTATATATATTGTCTACAAGAGACCCACCTTGAAACAAGGGACACATACAGACTGAAAGTGAAGGGCTGGAAAAAGATATTGCACACAAATAGAGACCAAAAGAAAACAGGAGTAGCAATACTCATATCAGATAAAATAGACTTTAAAACAAAAGCTGTGAAAAAAGACAAAGAAGGACACTACATAATGATCAAATGATCAGTCCAAGAAGAAGATATAAGAATCATAAATATATATGCATCCAACATAGGAGCACTGCAATATGTAAGACAAATGCTAACAAGCATGAAAGGGGAAATTAACAATAATACAATAATAGTAGGAGATTTTAATACCCCACTCACATCTATGGATAGATCAACTAAACAGAAAATTAACAAGGAAACACAAACTTTAAATGATACAATAGACCAGTTAGACCTAATTGATATCTATAGGACATTTCACCCCCCAAAAATAAATTTCACCTTTTTCTCAAGCGCACACAGAACCTTCTCCAGGATAGATCACATCCTTGGCCATAAATCTAGCCTTGGTAAATTCAAAAAAATTGAAATCATTCCAAGTGTCTTTTCTGACCACAATGCAGTAAGATTAGATGTCAATTACAGGAGAAAACCTATTAAAAATTCCAATATATGGAGGCTGAACAACACGCTGCTGAATAACCAACAAATCATAGAAGAAATAAAAAAAGAAATAAAAATATGCATAGAAACGAATGAAAATTAAAACAAAACAACCCAAAACCTGTGGGACACTGTAAAAGCAGTGCTAAGGGGAAAGTTCAAAGCAATACAGGCTTACCTCAAGAAACAAGAAAAAAGTCAAATAAATACCCTAACTCTACACCTTAAGCACTTCCGAGGTCAGGGGTGGCAGCCGAGAGGAGCTACCCCATGCCTGAGGTCAGGGGTGGCAGCCGAGTGGAGTAACCCCATGTCCAGGGAGCGGCAGCTGCACAGGCCCAGGAGGGCCAAGAGGAGCTACTCCATGTTCAAGGTCAGGAGGGGTGGCCGTGAGGAGATACCCCTCGTCCAAGGTAAAAGAAACCCTAGTAAGACTGTAGGTGTTGCTAGAGGGCATCAGAGGGAGACACACTGAAACCATAATCACAGAACACTAGTCAATCTGATCACATGGACCACAGCCTTGTCTAACTCAATGAAAGTAAGCTATGCCATCTGGGGCCACCCAAGACGGGCGGGTCATGGTGGAGAGGTCTGAGAAAATGTGGTCCACTGGAGAAGGGAATGGCAAGGCACTTCAGTGTTACTGCCTTGAGAACCCCATGAACAGTATGAAAAGGCAAAATGATAGGATACTGAAAGAGGAACTCCCCAGGTCGATAGGTGCCCAATATGCTACTGGAGATCAGTGGAGAAATAACACCAGAAAGAATGAAGGGAAGGAGCCAAAGCAAAAACAGTACCCAGTTGTGGATGTGACTGGTGATAGAAGCGAGGTCCGATGCATGTGAAAATTGGACTGTGAAGAAAGCTGAGTGCCAAAGAATTGATACTTTTGAACTGTGGTGTTGGAGAAGACTCTTGAGAGTCTCTTGGACTGCAAGGAGATCCAACCAGTCCATTCTGAAGGAGATCAGTCCTGGTGTTCATTTGAGGGACTGATGCTGAAGCTGAAACTCCAGTACTTTGGCCACCTCATGCGAAGAGTTGACTCATTGGAAAAGACTCTGATGCTGGGAGGGATTGGGGGCAGGAGGAGAAGGGGATGACAGAGGATGAGATGGCTGGATGGCATCACTGACTCGATGGACATGATTTTGGGTGAACTCTGGGAGTTGGTGATGAACAGGGAGGCCTGGCGTGCTGCAATTCATGGGGTCACAAAGAGTCAGACACGACTGAGCGAGTGAACCAAACTGAACTGAACACGTGAGGCAACTAGAAAAGGAAGAAATGAAGAACCCCAGGGTTAGTAGAAGGAAAGAAATCTTAAAAATTAGAGCAGAAATAAATGCAAAGGAACAAAAGAGACCATAGCAAACATCAACAAAGCCAAAAGCTGGTTCTTTGAGAGGATACATAAAATTGACAAACCACTAGCCAGGCTCATCAAGATACAAAGGGAGAAAAATCAGATCAACAAAATTAGAAATGAAAATGGAGAGATCACAACAGACAACACAGAAATACAAAGGATCATAAGAGGCTACCATTGGCAATTATATGCCAATAAAATGGACAACTTGGAAGAAATAGCCAAATTCTGACAAAAGTACAACTTTCCAAAATTGAACCAGGAGGAAACAGAAAATCTTATCAGACCCATCACAAGCACGGAAATTGAAACTGTAATCAGAAATCTTCCAGCAAACAAAAGCCCAGGTCCAGACGGCTTCACAGCTGAATTCTACCAAAAATTTAGAGAAGAGCTAACACCTATCCTACTCAAACTCTTCCAGAAAATTGCAGAGGAAGGTAAACTTCCAAACTCATTCTATGAGGCCACCATCACCCTAATACCAAAACCTGACAAAGATGCCACAAAAAAAAAAAAAAAAAAGAAAGAAAGAAAGAAAGAAAACTACAGGCCAATGTCACTGATGAACATAGATGCAAAAATCCTTAACAAAATTCTAGCAACCAGAATCCAAAATCACATTAAAAAGATCATACATCATGACCAAGTGGGCTTTATCCCAGGGATGCAAGGACTCTTCAATATCCACAAATCAATCAATGTGATACACCACATTAACAATTTGAAAAATAAAAGCCATATGATTATTTCAATAGATGCAGAGAAAACTTTTGACAAAATTCAACATCCAATTATGATAAAAACCCTCCAGAAAGCAGGAATAGAAGGAACATACCTCAACATAATAAAAGCTATTACATGACAAGCCCACAGCAAACATTATCCTCAATGGTGAAAAATTGAAAGCATTTCCCCTAAAGTCAGGAACAAGGCAAGGGTGCCCACTCTCACCACTACTATTCAACATAGTTTTGGAAGTTTTGGCCACAGCAATTAGAGCAGAAAAAGAAATAAAAGGAATCCAAATTGGAAAAGAAGAAGTAAAACGCTCACTGTTTGCAGATGACAGGATCCTCTACATAGAAAACCCTAAAGACTCCACCAGAAAATTACTAGAGCTAATCAATGAATACAATAAACTTGCAGGATATAAAATCAACACACAGAAATCCCTTGCATTCCTATACACTAATAATGAGAAAATAGAAAGAGAAATTAAGGAAACAATTCCATTCACCATTGCAACGAAAAGAAGAAAATACTTAGGAATATATCTACCTAAAGAAACTAAAGACCTATATATAGAAAACTATAAAACACTGGTGAAAGATATCAAAGAGGACACTAATAGATGGAGAAATATACCGTGTTCATGGATCGAAGAATCAATATAGTGAAAATGTGTATACTACCCAAAGCAATCTATAGATTCAATGCAATCCCTAGCAAGCTACCAACGGTATTTTTCACAGAGCTAGAACAAATAACTTCACAATTTGTATGGAAATACAAAAAATGTTGAATAGCCAAAGCAATCTTGAGAAAGAAGAATGGAACTGGAGGAATCAACCTGCCTGACTGCAGGCTCTACTACAAAGCCACAGTCATCAAGACAGTATGGTACTGGCACAAAGACAGAAACATAGATCAATGGAACAAAATAGAAAGCCCAGAGATAAATCCACGCACCTATGGACACCTTATCTTTGACAAAGGAGGCCAGAATATACAATGGAGAAAAGACAATCTCTTTAACAAGTGGTGCTGGGAAAACTGGTCAACCACTTGTAAAAGAATGAAACTAGAACACTTTCTGACACCATACACAAAAATAAACTCAAAATGGATTAAAGATCTAAACGTAAGACCAGAAACTATAAAACTCCTAGAGGAGAACATAGGCAAAACACCCTCTGACATACATCACGGCAGGATCCTGTATGCCCCACCTCCCAAAATACTGGAAATAAAAGCAAAAATAAACAAATGGGACCTAATTAAAATGAAAGCTTCTGCACGACAAAGGAAACTATAAGCAAGGTGAAAAGACAGCCTTCAGAATGGGAGAAAATAATAGCAAGTGAAGTAACTGACAAAGGATTAATCTCAAAAATATACAAGCAACTCCTGCAGCTCAATTCCAGAAAAATAACGACCCAATCAAAAAGTGGGCCAAAGAATTAAACAGACATTTCTCCAAAGAAGACATACAGATGGCTAACAAACACATGAAAAGATGCTCAACATCACTCATTATCAGAGAAATGCAAATCAAAACCACAATGAGGTACCATTTCACGCCAGTCAGAATGGCTGGTATCCAAAAGTCTACAAGCAATAAATGCTGGAGAGGGTGTGGAGAAAAGGGAACCCTCTTACATTGTTGGTGGGAATGCAAACTAGTACAGCCACTATGGAGAACAGTGTGGAGATTCCTTAAAAAACTGGGAATAGAACTGCCTTATGACTTAGCAATCCCACTTCTGGGCATACACACTGAGGAAACCAGAAATGAAAGAGACACATGTTCATTGCAGCACTGTTTATAATAGCCAGGACATGGAAGCAGCCTAGATGTCCAACAGGAGATGAATGGATAAGAAAGCAGTGGTACATACACACAATGGAGTATTACTCAGCCATTAAAAAGGATACATTTGAATCAGTTCTAATGAGGTGGATGAAACTGGAGCCTATTATACAGAGTGAAGTAAGCCAGAAAGAAAAACACCAATACAGTATACTAATGCACATATATGGAATTTAGAAAGATGGTAACGATAACCCTGTATGCCAGGCAGCAAAAGAGACACAAATGTATAGAACAGTCTTTTGGACTCTGCAGGAGAGGGCGAGGTGGGGATGATTTGGGAAAATGGCATTGAAACATGTAAAATATCATATGTGAAATGAATTGCCAGTCCAGGTTTGATGCATGATACAGGGTGCTCGGGGCTGGTGCACTAGGATGACCCAGATGGATGATGTGGGGAGGGAGATGGGAGGGGGCTTCAAGATGGGGAACACATGTACATCCATGGCAGATTCATGCCAATGTATGGCAAAACCAATACAATATTGTAACATAATTAGCCTCTAATTAAAATAAATAAATAAAACATAAAGAAATGCTATGAAAAAGAAAAAAAAAGAAAGATCAGCTGTTATCCTTATGGGAATCCCCTTGTATGTTTATTTGTTGTTTTTCCCTTGCTGCTTTTAATATTTGGTCTTTGTGTTTGACCTTTGTTAATTTGATTAATATGTGTCTTGGGATGTTTTACGTTGGGTTTATCCTGTTTGGGACTCTCTGGGTTTCTCAGACTTGGGTGATTATTTCTTTCCCCATTTTAGGGAAGTTTTCAACTATTATCTCCTCAAGTATTTTCTCATGGCCTTTCTTTTTGTCTTCTTCTTCTGCGACTCCTATGATTCGAATGTCGGGGCGTTTAACATTGTCCCAGAGGTCTCTGAGATTGTCCTCATTTCTTTTAATTTGTTTTTCTTTTTTCCTCTCTGTTTCATTTATTTCTACCATTTTATCTTCTACCTCACTTATCCTATCTTCTGCCTCTGTTATTCTACTGTTGGTTCCCTCCAGAGTGTTTTTGATCTCATTTATTGCATTACTCATTATATATTGACTCTTTTTTAATTTCTTCTAGGTCCTTGTTAAACCTTTCTTGCATCTTCTCGATCCTTGTCTCCAGGCTATTTATCTGTAACTCCATTTTGTTTTCAAGATTTTGGATCATTTTCACTATCATTATTCAGAATTCTTTACCAGGTAGATTCCCTATCTCCTCCTCTTTTGTTTGGTTTGGTGGGCATTTATCCTGTTCCTTTACCTGCTGGGTATTTCTCTGCCTTTTCATCTGTTCATATTCCTGTGTTTGGGGTGGCCTTTCTGTATTCTGGAGGTTGGTGGTTCCTCTTTATTGTGGAGGTTCCTCGCTGTGGGTGGGGTTGGACGGGTGGCTTGTCAAGGTTTTCTGGTTAGGGAAGCTAGTGTTGGTATTTTGGTGGGTAAAGCTGGATTTCTTCTTTCTGGAGTGCAACAAAGTGTCCAGTAATATTTTTGAGATGTCAGTGGGTTTGGTGTGACTTTGGTCAGCCTGTATATTGAGACTCAGGGTTATGTTCCTGTGTTTCTGGTGAATTTGCATGGTACGTCTTGCTCTGGAGCTTATTGGCCCTTGGGTGGTGCTTGGTTTCAGTGTATGTATGGAGGTGTTTGATGAGCTCCTATTGATTAATGTTGCCTGGATTTAGGAATTCTCTGGTGTTCTCAGAGAACTTAAGTTCTTTTTGGACTTAAGCCTCCTGCCTCTGGTTTTCAGTCTTATTGTTACAGTAGCCTCAAGACTTCTCCATCTATACAGCACCAATGATAAAACATCTAGGTTAATGATGAAGTTTCTCCACAGTGAGGGACACCCAGAGAGGTACACAAAGTTACATGGAGAAGAGAAGAGGGAGGAGGGAGATAGAGGTGACTAGGAGGAGAAGAGGGGGAGTCAAAAGGGGAGAGAGCAAGCTAGCCAGTAATCACTTCCCTATGTGCTCTCCACAGTTTGGATCTCTCAGAGATGTTCATGGAGTTACACAGAGAAGAGAAGAAGGAGGAAGGAGACAGAGGTGGCCAGGAGGATAAAAGAGGGAATCAAAAATAGAGTGACAGATCCAGCCAGCAATCAGTTCCCTAAGTGTTCTCCACAGCCCGGAACACACAAAGAGATTCACCTAGTGGGTAGAGAAGAAAAGGGGGAGAGGGGAGATAGAGGCGACATGGTGGAGAGAAAGGAGAGTCAAAAGGGGGAGAGAGCAATCAGGCCAGTGATCTCACTCCCAAGTAAAAATGGGTACTGAAGATTGGGTTCTTAAAGGTACAAAGTTGATAACAAATACCAAAAAGCAAAGATTAAAAATCTTGAGTAGAGGTTAGATTCTCAAAAATACAATATTAAAAAAACCCAAAAAACCAACAACAAAAAAAGCACAAAACAAAACACACAAAGTCACAGAAATTATAAATATATATATATATATATATATATATATATATATATATGAAGTTTGCTTTAAAAATAGGGTCTTTTTTTTTTTTGCAAGGTAATAGGTTATAAAAATGAAAATTAAAGGAGTAATGGGGACTTAAAAATAACAAAATAAAATAATTTTTTAATTGAAAAAATTATAATAGTAAAAATATATCTAAGATTTTCTCTGGAGCTGTTGCAGACAGTGTGGGGTCAGTTAATTTTCAGATAGTTCCTTGGTCCGGCTTGTACTTCTCACGGTCTATAGGCCCCTTCCTATATAGTCGGTGCTAACTACAGGGTTTTAATCTATTGCACCTATCACTTTCAAAGCAGTTCCCTCTTTATTTTAGCTTCTTCTGTTTGCTGGTCTCTTCAGTGTCTGATTTCTGCCCCGACACAAGGGGCGCGGTGGTGGTCACTTTTTTTAAGGCTCGCTTGTTCAGTCGTGCTTTGGAGAGGGAGGAACACTGCAAACAAATATCACTGGCTTGTGTTCACAATGATTCAGCCACACTGGGTTTGCCCCCGCTCACAGCGTGTGTGCTTTCCCAGTCTATACTGCTCAGACTTTAGGTTGCTCTGCCAGGAACAGTCTGATGCAGGCGCTGGTTTGCATACACTTCCCAGGTCTAAGCCGCTCAGGTTCAGGTACTCAGGTACTCCACAAAGGCTCAGACTTGGTTGGGCCTGCGTTTTGCACCCGTCCCAGGTCCGAGCAGCTCAAGTGACCAGGTCCTTGGCGTGCATAGTCGCCCAGTTGAAAGCTGCGACTTATCCCCTCCCCCATCCCAGCCGCTCGGTTTTCTGGGTGTACAATGGGCATGCCTTCTCAGGTTTGCCCTGTGTCTCTTCTGGGAAGCTGATCTCTGGCTGCGACCCTCCCATTGAATGTCGACCGTCCAGAATCCCAAGAAATCTTGGTTAGCAACGAAGTCTGCTTGCAGTTTGGTATAGGATGCCTGTCTGGGGCTGCGATTGCCCACTTCTGGCTCTGGCTGCCCTCACCTTCCTGTCTCCAGCGGGGAATGGGCCGGTCCGCAACCAGCTAGCTCTGCTCAGTCGTTTGTTCTGTGGGTGTGCCTGGCGGTAGTTAGGGCTTTTCGCGGGATCGCTATCCCACAGTCTGGGTTGCTATCTCAAGCTAGTTTCCTCAGATTGCCCTCAGGGCATTCAGGCCCAGTCCTTATCCTAAGCAATGCCGCCCTCTCCTCCCTGTCCCTCCCCCGCTTGCTAGTGGGGGATGGGAGCGTCTGGGCTGTTGCACCGCTGGGAGTTGCTGTTAGGCACGTAATCTGTGGGTTTTAATTATTTATTTATTTTTCCTCAAGGTTATTTTGCCCTCTGAGATTCCAAGGCTCGCCACAGACCCGCGGGAGAGAGTGTTTCCTGGTGTTTGGAAACATCTCTATTTTTAGACTCCCTTCCAGGGAGTCTCCATCCCTACCTCTTTTGCCTCTCTTTTTATCTTTTATATTTTGTCCTACCTCCTTTCGAAGACAATGGGCTGCTTTTCTGGGTGCCTGATGTCCTCTGCCAGCATTCAGAAGTTGTTCTGTGGAATTTGCTCAGCGCTCAAATGTTCTTTTGATGAATTTGTGGGGGAGAAAGTGGTCTCCCTGTCCTATTCCTCTGCCATCTTAGGACGGCCTCCTGCGGGTTGTTTTAAAAATACTTATTTATTTGGCTGCTTCAGGTCTTAGTCCTGACATGGGGCATCTTTAGTTGCAGCATGCAGACTCTTTGTTGCAGCATGTAGGATCTAGTTCCCTGACCAAGGTCTCAACCCAGGCCCTATGCACTGGAAGTGCAAAGTCTTAGCCACTGGACAACCAAAGAAGTCCCTGACTTGTTTTTTTCTTTTTTATGTATTTCACTGAAGTATAGTTGATTTACAATGTTTCAGGTACACAACAAGGTGATTCAGTCATACATAGACACATATATTATTTTTGATATTATTTTCCATTGTAGGTTATTACAAAATATTTACTATCCTGACTTCTTTATATATTTTGGGTATTAACTGCTCAACGTCTTAAGTGCAGGAGCTTCTGACCTCATGAAGTCGGGGTGCATAACTCTCCCATTGTGGATGTGTTGCCAATCTGGAAGCTTTCTAAACCTCATAATATTGGGATATTATGGAAGCTTCTTCACATAGACATGATCGATTATTAACTCTGTCTCTAGACCCTCTCCGTTCTCTGGAAAATAGAGTGGGGCAGAAAGCTGCAAACTTCTGATCATTGTTTGATCTTTCTGTGGTTACCAGCCCCCACACAGGTCCCATGCAAGAGTCCACCCAGAGTCATCTCAGTAGAACAAAACATGCTCCTGGGGCTCTTACCACTCAGGAATTTACAGATTTGTGGCCCTGTGTCAGGGATGAAGTCTAAGAGAAATATTGGAATAAGAGATGATCCTAGATGATTCCTTATCACTTAGGAATTTATAAGGGTTTTAGGAGTTCTGTGCTGGAAAATGGGGACAAAGAACAGTATATATGAATATTCCTTATTATTTCATATGTATAGAAATAATATTTCCTGGAATTTTACTGAATTTGTTTATAGACCAACCTTTTTTTTTTTTTTTTGGTGAAGTCTCCTGGGTTTTCTATAAGTAGTGTCATGTCATCTGCAAATAGTAACAGTTTTACTTCTTTCTTTCTGACTTGAACGCTTTCTGTTTCTTCTTCTTGTCTAATTACTGTGGTTAGGACTCCCAAGACTATTGGGTTGGTCGAAAAAAATGCAAACAAATACTTTTGGCCAACCCAATATGTTGAATAAAAGTAGTGAGAATGGGCATCCTAGCATGTGTTTACTCTCTACATATTTGTTCCTGATCTTAAAGGAAATGCTTTCAGCCTCTCATTGTTAAGTGTTATGTTAGTGGTGGGGATGTCATATATATGGTCTTTACTACGCTGATGTACACTCCTTGTATATCATATTGTTGAAAATTTGTTTTCTAAATCATAAATAGATGCTGAATTTTGTCAAGTGAATTTTTTCTGCATCTATTCAGATGCTCATATGGTTTTTAGTCCTTACATCGATTGACTTGTGGATATTGAGCCATCCTTGCCTTTCTAGAATATGTTCTACTTTATTAACAGTTTTTGGTCTTTTAAATGTATTGTTGGATTTGGTTTGCTAATATTTTGTTGAGGATTTTTGCATCAGGGATACTTGCCTATAGTTTTCTTTTCTTGTAGTATCCTTGTCTGGTTTTGGTAGCACGGTAATGCTGGCCTAACAAAATGAGTTTGGAAGAATTCGCTCCTCTTTTGTTTTTTGGAAGAGTTTGAGACAGATTGGTATTAATTCTTCTTTGAATATTTGGAACAATTCATCAGTGAAGCCATGTGGTACTAGACTTTTGTTTTTTGGGAGGCTTTGTTTACTGATTCAGTCTTCTTACTAGTAATCAGTCTGTTTAGATTTTCTATTACTTCATGACTCAGTCTTGGTAGTTTGTTTCTAGGAATTTATCAGTTTATTCTAAGTTATCTAATTTGTTGGTGTGTGATTGTTCATAAGTAGTGTTTTATGATCTGTTGTAGTGTCTTTCCTTTCTAAATTTATTTTAATTTTTTTCTTTGTGATCTAAAGATTTGTCACATTTAATCATAAAAAGAAAAAACCCACAACTATTAGTTTCCTTGATCTTTTCTATTTCCTTTTTAGTCTTTATTTTACTTACTTCTACTCTGATCTTTTTTTTTTTTTTCCTTCCTTCTGCTATTGTAATTCATTTTTCCTTCTTTTTCTACTTCCTTGAATTTTAATATTAGATTGTTTGTTTGAGATTTTTCTTGCTTCTTGATGTAAGCATTTTTCACTATGAGCTTCTCTCTTAGAACTGCCTTTGCTGCATCTTGTAAATTTTCATTTTTCTCATGGAACATTTAAATTTCTTCCTTGATCTATTGATTGTTCAGTAGCATGTGTTTACTCTCCACATATTTCGATTTTCTCAGCTTTTTCTTAGTGTAATTGTAGTTATACACAGCTTTATACCATTATTGTAGTTTTATATCACTGTGGTCTAAAAAGATGCTTTATATGATTTAAATCTCCTTAAACTATTAAGACTTGTTTCATGGCCTAACATATGATCTGTTGTGGAGAATGTTCCATGTGCAGTTGAGAATAATCTGTAATCTGTTTCTTTTGGAGGGAATATTTTATAAATGTCTGCTAAATCTGTCTTCGGCATTAGTGGTTGGGGCATAGACTTGGATTACTGTGATAGTGAATGGTTTGCCTTGGAAACGAACATAGATTATTCTGTCGTTTTTGAGATTGCCCCCAAGTACTGCATTTCAGACACTTTTGTTGACTATGAGGGCTACTCCATTTCTTCTAAGGGATTCTTGTCCACAGTAGTAGATATAATGGTCATCTGTATTAAATTCAACCATTCCAGTCCATTTTAGTTCACTGATTCCTAAAATGTTGATGTTCACTCTTGCCATCTCCTGTTTGACCATTTCCAAATTACCTTGATTCATGGACCTAACATTCCAGGTTCCTTTGCAATATTGTTCTTTACAGCATCAGACTTTACTTCCATCACCAGTCACATCCACAACTGGGCATTGTTTTCACTTTGGCTCAGCCTCTTCATTCCTTCAGGAACTATTTCTCCACTCTTTTCCAGTTGCATATGGGGCACCTATCGACCTGAGGAGTTCATCTTTCAGTGTCATATCTTTTTGCCTTTTCATGCTGTTCATGGGTATGGAACCAGACATGGAGAAATTGACTGGTTCAATACTGGGAAAGAGTACCTCAAGGCTGTATATTGTCACCTTGATTATTTAACTTATATGAAGAGTATATCATTTGAAATGCCAAGCTGGATGAAGCACAGGCTGGAATCAAGATTGCAGGGAGAAATATCAATAACATCAGGAGTTGTAACACATGCTACAACTCCTATGGCAGAAAGCAAAGAGGAGCTAAAGAGCCTCTTGATGAAGGTGAAAGAGGAGAATGAAAAAGCTGACTTAAAACTCAACATTCAAAAAATTAAGATCATGGCATCTGGTCCCATTACTTCATGGCAAATAGATGGGGAAACAATGGAAAGACAGACTTTATTTTCTTGGGCTCCAAAATCACTGCAGTTGGTAACTGCAGCCATGAAATTAAAATATGCTTGCTTCTTGGAAGAAAAGCTATGACAAACCTAGACATTATTAAAAAGTAGAGACATTACTTTGCTGACAAAGTCCGTCTAGTCAAAGCTATGGTTTTTCCAGTTGTCATGTATGGATGTGAGAGTTGGACCATAAAGAAAGCTGAGCATCAAAGGATTGATGCTTTTGAACTGTGATGTTGGAGAAGACTCTTGATAGTCCCTTGGGCTGCAAGGAGATCCAACCAGTCCATCCTAAAGGAAATCAGTCCTGAATATTCATTGGAAGGACTGATACTGAAGCTGAAGCTCCAATAATTTGGCCACCTGATGTGAAGAAGTGACATTAGAAAAGAGCCTGATGGTGGGAAAGATTGAAGACAGGAGGAAAAGGGGATGACAGAGGACAAGATGGTTGGATGGCACCATCAACTCAATGGACATGAGTTTGAGTAAGCTCTGAGAGATGGTGAAGGACAGGGAAGCCTGGTATGCTGCAGTCCATGGGGTCGCCAAGAGTCCGACATGACTGAGCAACTGAATGACAAAGTCCATCTGGTCTAACATGTTGTTTAAGGCCGATATTGTTTAAGGCCAATATTTCCTTATTGATTGTACGTCTGGATGATCTAGTCATTGATGAAACTAGAATATTAAAGTCTCCTCATTACTGCATTTCTGTTTCTCCCTTAGGTCTGTTAACGTTTGCTTTATGTAAATAGGCTCCCCTATATTGGGTGCACAAATATTTGCAAATGTTATATCCTTTAGTTGGATTGAAACCTTCATTATTATATAATCCCATTCTTTGTTGCTTATTGCAGTCTTTGTCTTAAACTCTATTTTGTCTGATAAAAGTGTAGCTAACCCAGCTTTCTTTTGATTTCCTTTTCCATGGGATATCTTTTCCTATCTTTTCACGTTCATTCTGTGTGTGTTTACATCTGAAGTGAGTCTCTTGAAGGGAGCATATAGGGTTTTTTTTCCATTCAGTCACTCCAATTTGAGAATTTAGTCCATGAACATTTAAAGTAATTATTGATGGGCATTTACTTGCTGCCATTTTGTTACTTGTTTTCTGGATATTTTGTAATCCCTTTGTTCCTTCTCTTGCTCTTCACTTGTGAATTGATGATTTTCAGTAGCAGTATGCTTAGATTCCTTTCTCTTTATCTTTTTTATCTACTATAGGTTTTTTGCTTTATGATTACCATGAGACTTACAAAAAACAATTTATATTTATAATAGTTTAAGTTGATAATAATTAAACTTGAATTCATTCTATAGATATACATTTTTACTTTCCCACCATGTTATGTATTTTTGATGTCACAATTTGCATATTTTTAGCTTATGTATCCTTTAACAAATCATTGTAATTATAGTTATTTTTCTACTTTTATCTTTTAACCTTCCAGCTAGCTTTGTACGGAGAAGGCGATGGCACCCCACTCCAGTACTCTTGCCTGGAAAATTCCATGGACGGAGGAGCCTGGTAGACTGCAGTCCATGGGGTCTCGAAGAGTCAGACACGACTGACCGACTTCACTTTCACTTCTCACTTTCATGCATTGGAGAAGGAAATGGCAACCCACTCCAGTGTTCTTGCCTGGAGAATCCCAGGGACGGGAGAGCCTGATGGGCTGCCGTCTACGGGGTCGCACAGAGTCGGACACGACTGAAGCGACTTAGCAGCAGCAGCAGCAGCTGGCTTTGTAAGTGATTAATCCACCACATTTACAATGTTAGATTATTCTGAATTTTACTATATATATATATATATATATATATATATGTATCTACCAGTGAGATTTCTACTTTCATATGTTTTCCTGTTACTAATTACTGCATTTTGCTTCAACTTGAAGTCTTGTTAATATTTCTTATAATATAGGTTTAGTGGTGATGATCTCCTTTAGATTTTCCTTGTTTAGAAATCTCTTCAGTTCTGAAGGACAACTTTGTTGTGGAGAGTATTCTTGGTTGCTGGTTTTTTTTTTTTTTTTTCTTTTAGCCCTTTAATTAGATGATGCCACTCACTTCTGACCTGCGAAGTTTCTGCAAAGTTATTTTCTACCAATAATAAGAGTATCTACTGATAATCTCAATGTAGGTTCCCTTGGACATAACTTATTTTTCTCTTTACTCTTTTAATATCCTTTTCTTGTCTTTAACTCTTGACAATTTAATTGTAATGTAATCTGGTGTGGGTCTCTTTGGGCTTATCTTTGGAACTCTCTTGGCTTCCTTGATCTGGATGCCTATTTCCTTTCCCAGGCTATGGACGTTTTTAGCCATTATTTCTTCAAAGATACCTTCCGACACTTTCTCTCTCATTTTTCCTCTGAGATTCCTAGAATCTGAATGTTGGTCCACTTGATACTGTCTCGTACGCCACCTTCACCCTTTTTCATTCTTTTTTCTTTTTTCTGCTCTGATTAGGTGGGTTCCAGTGGCCCTGTATTAGAGTTTGCTGATCCTTTCTTCTGTATTTTTCAGTACAGTTACTGTGTTCTTTAGTTCTGTGATTTCTTTTAGTGCTTTCTTATATTTTCCATCTCTGTTGAAATTCTCACTTTGTTCATTCATTCTTCTCCGAAGCATGATGAGTGTCTTTATAACCATTATTTTGAACTCTTATCAGGTAAATCACTTATCTCTGTGTCATTAAGGTCTTTTTTGAGGTTTTATCTTGTTTGTTAATTTGGAACATATTACTCCATTTTCCTTGACTCTCTGTGTTGGTTTCTGTGTATTAGATAAAACGGCCACTTTTCTCAGTCTTGAAGGTGTGATCTCGTGTAGGAGATGAACCTTATTATTCAACCCCGCCCTAGCTCTTGGTTGTGTCTTAAACCTTTGTGATTGTCCAGACTGTCTATTCTTAGTGGCTCCCAGGAGCTGAGGCTGTACCAAGACTTGTCAGTGTTCCAAAGGGGAGGATCCTGGTCAGTATCTAGATGCAGGCTGATTGAAAGCCAGACTCTTTGGCAGCAGCATTTAAAGTATATAAATATACCTCTTTTGGAGAAGGCTGAGAGATGGGCATTCTCTGCTCCTTTTTCACTGAGCCCTGGGTAGTAGCCAGTGAAGAATTGTTTCTTTGTTTGCTACCATCCTGTTGAAGCTGTGAGCACAAGCCCCACTGGCTACCAGAGCCAGCTATCAAGGAATGTGTCCTCTGGGCAACAAACACAAAAGCTAGGCAACAGACATGTACACAATCTCTTCTATTCTTTTCTTTCAAAACAGTTTATTTTCTGTCAACCTATTTCCACTTTACGAGTTTGTAGAAGAGCTTAAGACCACTGCTGCCCATCCAGTGTCCTGAGCAGTGGGAGCTGCAGGCCGTCTTCAGTGGCAGGTTGGAATGCTCCAGTCTCAAGTGGGGAACTGCTGAGTAGGCTCTGAGGGCACCAGCGTGCCTTCAGACCAGTCTACCACCTCAGGTTGAACAGCAGTGAACTCCAGAGCTGGAGTGATCCATTCTCCCTGAAATTCCTCCTTGGTCACAGCCTTCTCAGCTGTTCCCTGGTCTTCCTTTTCAGTCTCTCCAGGATCTCTGTAGAAGTAGAGATCAGGCATGACCTCCCATGCGTGTTCACTGGGGATTGTGCCATTCATGTGCAGAACTTTCCAGGTGAGCACCCCCCACATCAGACCCACTGAGTGAGCTCCCTGGTTGTTGCATGGGACAGCAGTGTCCACATAGCACAGAGGACAGTCTGTGTTACACAGAACAATGATAGGCAGGTTAATGTAGAGCCTCTCACAGAAGCTGACAGTCAGCCCTGAAACCAGTGAGCACCAGATGTCTTTGCTCCTGGAAGGCCATCAGGATCTGGTTAGGGAAGGAGCCCGGAGTGAGTGGCCAGAAATAGGAGTGGCTCCAGTGGCTGCAATAAACTTCCTGAAGGATGTGACACTGACATCAGCTGAGTTTTTAGTGACAACAGTGGCACAAGCTGCCAAGAGAAGCTTCTCTGAAGTTCCCTTCAGATTTATGATGCCATCACTTTTCCTTTTGTAGATGTACTGTTCCATTTGGAAGTTAAGGTTGACACCACCCAAGTGGGTTCTCGCAGGAATTTGAGGATATCCTCCTCCTTCATTTGCAGTACATCAAAGGTTCCAGGTATCATGAAAGTTTCCCTTTAAGTTATGCTGGGAATCCAGAACAATGCCATATGGACCCTGTCTGGATAGCACAGAAAAGCCACAATTTCCTTTCTTGGAGACAGCAATGACCTCAAGCAGAGCAGAGAGCAGGCTTGAAGATGGCACCCACCAGCCTCCCTGGTCTCTGGAGAGGATTGCACTCAGCCCCATAATGTGTGTGTGTGCTCAGTTGTATCCAACTCTTTGCAACCCTATGGACTGTAGCCCATCAGCCTCCTCTGTCCATGGAATTTTCCAGGCAAGAATACTGGAGTGGGTTGCCATTTCCTCTTACAGGGGAATCTTCCCAACCCAGGGATCGAAACTGCTTCTCTTGGGTCTCCGGAATTAGTAGGCAGATTCTTTTACCACTAGAGCTGCCTGGGAAGACCCTAGATACAAGTTTAATTAGAACTCTGCTCTTTAGGCTAGAGCCATGAAGGTCAGTCAATAGGCCCCTTTCAAAGAAAGAAGGGGGTTAGTTTCAGTCTTCTGGGTCTGCTCTGTGCCCTGGTGGCAGCTGGCCAAAAACTATCCCTCTGTTTGTCCCAGTCCCCTGAGACCTACAAATATGAGTCCCCCAGGGCATCCAGGGACATCCCTTGCGGTCAACCACAGAAACCAGGGCACCAGATATGAAAACCAGGAAACCAGATGTGAAAACTGGGGTACCAGATGTGTACAGCTCCTCTCTGGGAGGTCTGTGCCCTCTGGAACATGGCAGAGGACAGTGTGAGGATGGTGCCTGCCCTCCAGGCCTCTGGGAAGAGTTACATCTCTATAGACATGTTGTTTGGAGCCTGCCCCTCAGGCTTTAGCTGTGGAGATGAGCTGACAGCCCTTGGTCTGCTGTCTCTGCTGTGTCTGTTAAACCCTTTCTCCATTTGTTACAGCCCTGTGGGACCCACGAGCATCAGCCCACCAGCTAGCAGAGCCAGGCAATCAAGAGGTGTCTCCTGGGTGGCAGCTGCAAAAACTGGGTGTCAGATGAGGGTGCAAGCTCAATAGTGGCAGTGTGGAGTGAGGCAGAGAGTGGAGATGCCCCTGCTGGCCTGCAGAGAGGGCCATCTGAACACCAGAGGGTGTCAAGCTAGAGGCCGGCCCCTCAGGCCGATGCTTCAAGATCAACAAGCCTCTTTCACAGAAAGTCTGGGCTCTTTTCAGCCACTGCCCCTGCACCCTGGGAGCAAGTTCATGCTGCTCTTCAAAAGCTGTTTCCCTTCAAGATCATGCCCTTCAAGATCATGACAGCCTCATGTATCTTGTAGATAACTCCAGTGACTTTCATAGTTAGATGTTTTGAGGGCACATTTCCCAAGTGCAAGTCTTGAAAGTATGGGTGCCAGATGTGGGTTCAGACCCTTCACTTCTCAGGGGGAAGCTTTGGGATGGGAGTTCCCTCTCAATTGTGGGTCTCCATGCTGAGCATGGGATGTATGGTGAGACTGTGTCTCAGCATCTCGTACCCACTTCGATGTGTTTTTTCTCACTCACCCAATGTACTAAGAGTTATTTAGACAATTGTGAGATCTTTTCTTTTTTTTTCAGAGGAAATCATTCCATATGTAGCTATAGACTGTGTGTCTATGGTAGGAGGAAAGTTTGGGATCCTACTATGTGACCATCTTGAACCAGAGCTTCAAAATTGAAGACCTTTGTTTTTCATAGGATACTATCAAGAAAGTGAAAAGACAACCCACAGGATGGAAGAAAATATTTGCAAATCATATATTTGCTAGGAAACTTGTGTCCAGAAAAGAGAAATAATTCCCAAAATTCACCAGTAAAAAATGAGTAACCTAATTAAAAATAGGCAAAGGATTTAAATAGACTTTTCTATAGAAGAAAAAAATAAACAAATGGGTAATAAGCACATGATGTTCAATGTCATTCTGGAAACATGGATCAGACTGCAATGAGAGGCCACTTCGTTCTCACTCAGATATGCAAAAAAAAAAAAAAACCAAAAAAACAAAAAATACTGGCAAGGATATGGAGGAGCTGGAATTCTCATGCACTGCTGGTGGGAATGTCAAATGGTGCAGTCACTTTGGAAGACAGTTTTGCAGTTCCTCAAAAAGTTAAATATAGGATTGCCTTATGGCTCAGAAATTCCACTCCTTGATATATACATGAAAGATTTGAAACCAGGTACTAAAACAAACACTTGTACATGAATGTTTGGAGCAACATTATTCATAATAGACTGAAAGTGATAATAACTCATCAATAGATGAATGCATAAAGAAATGTACCCCATTCATATAGTTCAGCGATACAAAGAATGAAGCTATAAAGTGGATGAATCTTGAAAACCTTACACTAAGTGAAAGAAGCCAAACATGAAAGGTCATATGCTGTCTGACTCCTTTTGTATGAATATCCAGAATAGGTAAATCTAGGAACAAAAAGCGGAGAGGTGGTTTCCAGGAGCTGAGGTGAGGTAGGTTATAGATGAGGAACTGCTTCCTGGGTGAGGGGCTTTGTTCTGGGGTGATGACAGTGTTTTGGAACTAAACAGAGGTGGGCATGGTTGCACAGCATTGTGAGTGGATTAAGTGATACTGAACTGTTCACTTTCAAATGGTTAATTTGACATCATACCAGTTTTATCTCAATAAGAACACTTAGGATAGTGATTGCCTGCAGAGCATATAGTGACCAAAGTGAGTCTCTGAGGGGATTCTGGATTGCTGGTGATGCTGTTTGTTAATCAGGGTGTGGAATATACAAGTGAATTCAGAATGTGAAAATTCATTGAGCTGCATACTCACCATCTGACATTTTGCTGGATATGTATTATAGATCTATAAAAAGCTAAAATGGAAAAAAAAAAAGATGCCCCAGACAGTGCCTGGGGCCTCAGATAGGTCAATAGCCCCGCACTGCATTCCTGGGCCTGCTCCCTCACTGCCTTGGAAGCACAGTTTGGGGAGGGAGGCAGGCACGGCTCCTTCTTCTCACCAGTAGCTGATCTGATTCTCAAGAGAGTTCCGTTGCTCCCACTGGAGACATCACACCACAGCTCAGTCCTCAGACAGGACCCAGTTGTCAAATCCTATTGAAGATGCACCAGCAATGCACTGAGGAAGGATTTTATGAGAAAACACATGGAAAATGGGCTTTAGCCTTTAGTATTTGAAAGATTCTTTCTGCCTTGTTTATTAAACACCACGCTAACTGATCAAATATCCTCTTAAACCCTTTTTATGGCAGTTCACAGAGTGTTTTCTCCAGTTGTTTGTGGCATGAGCTCAGGCCACATCCTGTTCAGACTGGGGTCCCTTGAACCCTACGAGGACATTCTGTCTGCATTTGTACCACAGCCGCTCATGTCAAGGACCCTGAGAAGGAGCCGTGGGCCCCACAGTCTCCCAGGACTCAGAACAGAAAGTGCTCATGGAAGGCGCACCCTGTGAACAGGGCCCCTGCCCTGCTCCCCAGGTTCTGGCCCCTAAGGTCTCCTCCAGGCCCTCAGAAAGCCAGTCTCATCCCGCCTTAAGGCCTATGCTTGCAATGTCTCCCCTGCCCCCACCTCTGATATAATAACTCCTCCTGCTTCAGGGAGCAGCTAAACCTCCACCCTGCAGAAGCCCCCCACCCCACCCTGATCTACTTTCTTTTATCAGGAAAGACACTCAAACCTGGAAATGACTGCCATGAAGAAGAAATATTTTTATACCAAAGTTCCCTAAGAAAGAGGAGGTGCCGAGCATTGCAAGGCCACAAGAGGAAGACTGTTCGGTCAGGAGGTAGGGAAACAAGGGGAGATGTGGGTACGGGCTTTAATTATAGCTTGTGTGGGAAGGAAAGGGCAAGGCTGGGTCAGCAGCCTCCACGGGTGCTGGTTTGGATCATTCAGGGGACGCTGGGTGTGGGGGTCCCTAGTCGTGTGGGCCAGGATCCATTGGAGCAGGGGATGGGGATCCTGAGTGGAGTCACATAGAGCAGCTGGTCAGTAGGGTGGGCTCTGGGTTGGCTGCTTTGCATTTTAAAACTTTGCTCCTGGGGTAAGTTAACTCTCCGTGGGGATTGGCAGCCCCTCCAGTGTTTGCTGGGAAAGAGGAAAGGCAAAAGGAGAAGGGTTGGCGGAGCATGAAATGGTTAGATAACATCACTGACTCAATGGACATGAGTTTGAGCAGGCTCTGGGAGGTGGTGAAGGACAGGGAAGCCTGGTGTGCTGCAGTCCATGGGGTTGCAAAGAGCTGGACATGACTGAGTGACTGAACAACAGCAGCCAGGTATTCATTACATGTTAAAGTCTGAGAATACAGAAAATAGGAGACGTTGTTACCACAGAAGCCTCCCTGGGCCAAAAACATCTAATGTATTTTCTTTCCTTCTTTTTTAATTTTCATTTTATGTTGAAGTATAGTTGACTTATGATGTTGTGTTAGTGTCAGGCGTACAGCAGAGTGATTCAGTCATACAGCATCTACGGTATTTTCTATTGGTTCCTCTGCTAGATGCTGGCTCTGGGAAGGGGCCACGTCTGTTGTTTTTACCTGTGTATTCCTAGCGTTTAGCACTTAGTAGAAACCCAATAGTGAATCAATAAGTGAATGAAATTATGTTTGCTTTGGCAAACTGAAATTTTAAGAATTCCTTTACTAAGGCCCTAATTGTACATGTGTGTGATTTTTTTTTTTCCCTAAGTGGGACACACTGGTCTTAGTGGCTGGCAGTCCTGAAATGGAGATTATATTCCCGTACATCAGATCTCCCAAATGTTCTGACAAATGTTCCCACCCATGACTTCATGCTAAAGTGGCGCCTGGAGGGGAAACTGCAGGCTGAAGGAGGCAGGCACACCTGGAGCCCATGTCATATTTTCTTATCAACTCCTCTCCCCACTTTTGGGGGCAGTTTTTGTTTTGAAGGCATCCAGAGAGAGGGAAGCTTGCACTTCAGCTAAAAGGATATGTTGTCTCCAGCTGACTTGTTTTCTAGACCAGGTCTCTGCTGAGAAGTGATGCTGCGCTAATCCCAACAGAATTAGCTGCTGACCACCCAGCCCTCCACAGTGGCCTCATGTGCAGCTGGCTTTTCCCTAGACATGGACAAATTCCCCTTGGCTGAGGAGTCAAGTAAGCGACTTCTGCAACCAGAAGAAAATGAGGACTTGACATACGTAGTTGCCAACGCCCAGCTGCAGAAAAAAAGGAATAAAAAAATGGGAGGAAGGAGGAGGGGAGATGTGTGGACGGAAGGGGGCTGGGGGCCCTCCTGACACTGGTAGCATCACTTTTTCCGTTAGAAATTTCATGGGGAATAAAGGCCTTGGTTGTTGACTTCATTTGCTTTTCTTTGTTCACTAGTGAGTTGAAGTTTGTTTTTGTGGCGTGTGTGTGGCATATGCTCACTGGGCCAGACTTGACCTTTTGTGATGGGCCTGTTGAAAAACACATCCAGTTTCCTGATTAGTCTGAAAGGACTCTTCACTCCAGCTTCTGTTTATATGTTGTGATCTTTTTTTTTTTTTTTTGTGGCTCCTCATTTTGAGACATGGCGGTGGATTTGTAGGTATTTACACATTATCAGTGTGGATCACACATATAGGCTAGTCTGGTTTTGAATTTAACACTGGCAAGAAAAGCTCTTTGTCGCTAGCGCTGATAAATTTGCTTCCTCTGGAGTCTGGCTGAACGGGATGGAGAGTTCCGGTGGGCTGGGCAGCTCTGTGACACCCTTGCTTCTGGGTGAGGTAGGGGAACAGCAGATAGTCTTGGGGTGACAAGGATAATGATGCTGGCAACTTAGAGCTAGGGACAGGGGCCTCCTGACTTGCAGAAAGTTCTGGGCAAGAACAAGAATTTCTCTGGGCCTCAGTACTGACCTCATCTAAAAAGACCATAAACAAATAAAACAAAAACAATAAATGCTGGAGAGGCTGTAGAGAAAAGGAAATCCTCCTACTCTGTGGAAGTGTAAATTGGTACAGCCACTGTGGAGAACAGCATGGAGTTCCTTAAAAACCTAACCTAATAGAGCTATCATATCATCCAGCAATCCCATTCTTGGGTATTTATCCAGAGAAAACGATAATGTGACACAATACATGCACCCCAATGTTTGTTGTTGTTCAGTTACTAAGTCATGTCTGACTCTGTGAGTGCATGGACTGCAGCACACCAGAATCCCTCTTCTTCACCATCTCCCAAGTTTTCTCATACTCATGTCCTTTGAGTCAGCGATTCTATCCAACCACTTCATCCTCTGTCGCCCCCTTCTCCTTCTGTCTTCAATCTATCCCAGCATCAGGGTCTTTTCCAATGAGTCGGCTCTTTGCATCAGGTGTCCAAAGTATTGGAGCTTCAGCTTCAGCATCAGTCCTTCCAGTGAATATTCAGGAGTGATTTCCTTTAAGATTGACTGGTTTGATCTTGTTGCAGTCCAAGGTGCTTTCAAGAGTCTTTCCCAGCACCATAATTTGAAAGCATCAATTCTTTCATGCTCAGCCTTCTTTATGGTCCAACTGTCATGTTTGTACATGACTACTGAAAAACCATAGCTTTGACTATATGGACCTTTGTCAGCACAGTGATGTCTCTGCTTATTAATATACTGACTAGGTTTGTCAATGCTTTCCTTTCAAGGAACAAGCATCTTTTAATTTCATGGCTGCAGTCACTGTCGGCAGTGATTTTGGAGCCCAAGAAAATAGAATCTGCCACTATTTCCACACTAATGTTTACTGCAGGACTGTTTACAATAGTCAAGACATGGAAGCAACCTAAATGTCCATTGAAGAGGAATGGGTAAAGAAGCTGTACATATATACAATGAAATATTCAGTTCAGTTCAGTTCAGTCGCTCAGTCGTGTCTGACTCTTTGCAACCCCATGAATCACAGCACGACAGGCCTCCCTGTCCATCACCAACTCCCAGAGTTCACTCAAACTCACGTCCATTGAGTTGGTGATGCCATCCAGCCATCTCATCCTCTGTCGTCCCTTCTCCTCCTGCCCCCAGCCCCTCCCAGCATCAGAGTCTTTTCCAATGAGTCAACTCTCCGCGTGAGGTGGCCAAAGTACTGGAGTTTCAGCTTCAGCAGAAATATTACTCAGCCATAAAAAGAATGAAATAATGCCATTTGCAGCAACATGGATGGGCCTAGAGATTATACTGACTGAAGTTAGTCAGACAGAGAAAGATAAATATCATATGATACTGCTTATATGTGGAATCTAAAAAATGGTACAGGTGGACTTATTTACAAAACAGAAATAGTCACAGATATAGGAAAAACCTTATGGTTACCAAAGGGGAAAGAAGGTGAGGCATAAAACTGGGAGATTCAGATTGATGTATATGCACTGTTATATACAAAATAGATAACTAATGAGGACCTACTGGATAGCATCGAGAACTCTACTCAATGCTCTATAATGACCTATACAGGAAAAGAGTGGATACATGTGTATGCACAACTGGTTCACTTTGCTGTACTGCAGAAACTAACACAACATTGTAAATCAACTATACTCCAATAAAAATTAATTTAAAAATTTAAAAAATTAAAAATTATGCTAAAAAAATCCAACACAAAACCAAAGTTAGAAATCAAAGTCAAAGATACTCAGCCTTTCTTGATGCATCAAACAGCAGCCTCTTGAACAATGAAAGAGTCACAGAATAGAGAGGACGTGCTGAGAAGAATGACATTTCAGGATATTCTGCTTCATCAAGATCAACAGATGTAAAGATCCATGTGTCTCGGAGTGTGTTCAGGAAATAAGAAAAAAAAAAAAACAGAAAGAAATAGAACGAAGCAACTTGGGCCCTACTTTGTCTAACTTCTTCAATGTGAAATGACACTTGTCATGTTTGTTGAAGCCACTTTTCCTCACCATGCTAGGAACTTCCTGATCACTCCTAGGGGTGATACTGATTTCAATTACATCTTTGAAGGGTTTGGATGATACTGTAATAAGGAGAAATGGATCAGAATGTAAATAAAGTTCATCGTGAGGAAATCAGCACTTGATTCAGCTCTGTTATCACTGTGTAGCTTATTTCCCACAAGTAGGGAGAAAAAGCACTTCATACAAAAGAAAAATAATACAGCCACTCTGTCTAGTTTTGGTTTCTGCAAAGAACAAAATCTTGAGCATTTCCTGTAATCCAGGACTCTCAGCAGGAGCCACATCATCCTGGCTTTGGGTTAATGTCTGAGGCTGTACACAACATCAGGATGTAAGGAGCTGATCTTTTCCCACCATGAACGGATAGATGTAAAATGATGATCTTATGGGGGTTAGATATTGTTGGATTTTTTTATCGGTTTTATTGATGTATGATTCCCTTGCTTATTTTTGCAAATAATTTTTTTTTCATTTTGAAGTACTTTTTGCCTCTGAACCTAGCCTTGACAGATAGAATCAATGAATTTGATCTCACAGTTTTGAAAAGCCATACATGACCCTCTTTCTAGAGCTATGTGGAACATCTACGGGGCCCAGAGCCCCAGTGTCAGCTCTACCACGGCTGCACCCCAGGGCTGGCACCCTCTTTCCATGGGAAACCAGCATCAGAACCAGCTAGTTCAAGGGAACTAGCCTCATTGGAAGCCTGATCACAGATCTACCTCACTTGGCCCATGTGTATTCCATGCAATAGACTGTGCTCAGCTTCATTTCTTTACAGGAGCACCTAGCCCTGGGATTGCAGGTGGGCGAGGAGATATTGCTGTGGTCCTGGAGGACTTTGGTGACTTTCAAACCAAGTCTCCATCACCTAGGGCCATTTGTCAGCATCCATGTGTTTGGAAGGAAATTCGGAGATGCGTGGCCTGATCCCTGGAACAGCCATATGTAACTGAAACCACCTCTGCACCGCAAATCCAGGCTTGTGCTGTAAATGTGTGCCCGCTTTCCATCAGCCCTCCTGGACCCTGGAGGCTGCCCTCCCTAGAGGAAGCTGTGCAGGCAGCCTCTCAGCTCTGATGGAGAGCCGGAGAGCCGTACCCTCAATGTGTTTCTGGTTCAATGTCAAAACTCATGGTTCTAAGCGACCTGTGGCAGCTGCCTGTATCACGCCTACATCACATCGTAACAGAAGCTTTCTCACCATGGCAGGGGGCTGCTAGCAGAACACCTGCCACATCCCTGCTGCTCAGTCTTAGTGCTGACTTTCCCAGCATGGAGGCTTCCCTGGGGCAAGAGAACTGCTGTGCATGCCTCCAGGGAGAAGGCACTGCTGCACAGGCACAGGATGCTGAGATGCCTGGACGCTTTGTGGTAGACATCTGTCCACACCCTTCTGTCTTCCTGGGGACTGGCTGTCGATGCTGCCCAGCACTATCAATCACGTTGTTGTACTCCCCCATCCCCACAAACCAGGACCAGGCACATGACCCAGGATGAGCCAGAAATAGCACTCAGTCCTGGATGAACCCGTGATCAAATGGTCCAGGGAGAGCCCTTACTCAGGCTGGTTTGCAGAGGGCAGAGATGGGGCTGCTTCTGTGGGATCTGGGCATCCCAGATCTGGGTGGGAGTCCTGTGTGGCTAGGGCCCCACACACCCAGAGAAGGAGTTGGGAGACAGAGAGACAGGTTGGAGGTGCTGGGTTTGGGTCTGAAGACCCAGCCTATACCTGTACCCCTTCCCATTGCTTGAGTAATGATGCCAAAAGATCAGTTTCTCTGTTTACTGGTGTCAAATCAAATCTCAGAGACAGAGTTTTGGGGGGAAGTAGAAAAGGAAAGCTTTCTTGCTTTGTCAGGCAAAGGGGGACAGAGTGAGCTCATCCTTCAAACCAAGTGTCCCAACCTGGGGAAGATAGTGACAAGTTTCATAGTAACGGTTCAAAGAAGTCATGATCAGCTTGTGGACATTCTTCTGATGGGTTGGTGGTAAGATAAGTAGGAGTCAGCAGCATCAACCTTCAGGTCCAACTTCTCTGGGGTCTACATGCTTGTGGGCAGCATACCATCTCTGATTGTTAACTTCTCCCACCTGGAGGGTTTCAGGTAGCTGAAAAACAGCTCAAAGATTTTGTTGTATGTATTTGTTGATGGGGAAATAGGACTGTGCTGCAAAGCTGCTCTAGATCATTTGTTTCTCCTTGGTCTCCCGTCACCTCCTTCCCCTGATTAACCACTGTTTGAATCTGCCTCTTGTAACTCAGGGAAGGTCACGGAGGCTGAATGAACATTGTTTCCTATAATTAAAGAAATGGGGGATACAAAGGCCTTGTGCCCAGGAGCCCCACAGAGCCCTGTGTGGTATCAGTAATGCAAATTTACTTCCTTCCCATCTTTGTTTCGCTTCAGTTTCATTTGGGTTTCTGTCACTTTCACCTAAAATTGTTCTGGCTGTCCCTCATACCCAGGCAGCTACCTAGTGGTTAAAGGCACAGATGCCTGGGTTGTGATCCTGGTCCTAAGTGCAGGATGCTAAAGCCTCCAGCCTGTTTTCTCAGGTGTGAGATAGGTCAGGCCACCCTTAAAGAGCCTGTTGGTCATGTGCAAGTGATAACAGGTAAGAAAGCTTCCAACACCTGCCAATCATTATGACTGAGTCTTTTTAAGGCCTCCAAGTCATGTGCTCCAAAGAAGAGTTTGCTGTTGAGAAGAATGTTCTTATCTCTGAGGTAGATTTAAGTGTAACTAGATGAATCCAATGGAGAGGGCAATGGCACCCCACTCCAGTACTCTTGCCTGGAAAATCCCATGGACAGAGGAGCCTGGTGGGCTGCAGTCCATGGGGTCGCTAAGAGTTGGACACTACTGAGTGACTTCCCTTTCACTTTTCACTTTCGTGCATTGGAGAAGGAAATGGCAACCCACTCTAGTGTTCTTGCCTGGAGATCCCAGGGATAGGGGAGCCTAGTGGGCTACTGTCTATGGGGTCACACAGAGTTGGACATGACTGAAGCGACTTAGCAGCAGCAGCAGCAGATGAATCCAAAGGCCTCCACTTGCTTATTATAGGGAAATTTATCCAGAGGAAACGAAAACTGCCATTCCCATTTCTTCAGAGAGCCCTTCAAGAAAGGAAACCCTCTTTACACCAAGCATTCTGCTAAATTCACAAGCAAAAGTATTTTTATAAAATGTATAAGAAATACGTATCATGGCCTGTACACTAGGAGGTTATGTTTATGATCCAGCTGCAGGGCAGTGTTCTGTAGAGTTCAGATTCCTTATAAAATTGTTGTATGCTTTCATTCTCATTGGGCTTCCCTGATAGTTCAGTTGGTAAAGAATCTGCCTGGAATGCAGGAGACTCTAGTTCCATTCCTGGGTTGGGAAGATCTCCTGGAGAAGGGATAGGCTACCTACCCTAGTATTCTTTGGCTTCCCTTGTGGCTCAACTGGTTAAGAATCTGCCCGCAATGTGGGAGATCCATGGCTTTGACCCCTGGGTTGGGAAGATCCCTTGGAGAAGGGAACAGCTAACCACTCCAATATTATGGCCTGGGTTGCAGAGTTGGACACGACTGAGCGACTTTCACTTTTCATTCATATAGTAATTTGTATGCAAGTCCTTACAAGAGACTGAAATGTTTGTTTGTACACTTTCTTGTTCCAGAAAAGATTTATGATAGTTTATACAAGATTCAGCCAAAGATGGAGAAGCTCTATACAGTCAGCAAAAACAAGACCAGGAGCTGATCATGAACTCCTTATTACCAAATTCAGACTTAAATTGAAGAAAGTAGGGAAAACCACTAGACCATTCAGGTATGACCTAAATCAAATCCCTTATGATTATACAGTGGGAGTGAGAAATAGATTTAAGGGCCTAGATCTGATAGATAGAGTGCCTGATGAACTATGGAAAGAGGTTCGTGACATTGTACAGGAGACAGGGATCAAGACCATCCCCATGGAAAAGAAATGCAAAAAAGCAAAATGGCTGTCTGGGGAGGCCTTACAAATAGCTGTGAAAAGAAGAGAAGCGAAAAGCAAAGGAGAAAAGGAAAGATATAAGCATCTGAATGCAGAGTTCCAAAGAATAGCAAGAAGAGATAAGAAAGCCTTCTTCAGTGATCAATGCAAAGAAATAGAGGAAAACAACAGGATGGGAGAGACTAGGGATCTCTTCAAGAAAATCAGAGATACCAAGGGAACATTTTGTGCAAAGATGGGCTCAATAAAGGACAGAAATGGTATGGACCTAACAGAAGCAGAAGATATTAAGAAGAGATGGCAAGAATACACAGAAGAACTGTACAAAAAGATCTTCACAACCCAGATAATCACGATAGTATGATTACTGACCTAGAGCCAGACATCCTGAAATGTGAAGTCAAGTGGGCCTTAGAAAGCATCACTACGAACAAAGCTAGTGGAGGTGATGGAATTCCAGTTGAGCTATTTCAAATCCTGAAAGATGATACTGTGAAAGTGCTGCGCTCAATATGCCAGCAAATTTGGAAAACTCAGCAGTGGCCACAGGACTGGAAAAGGTCAGTTTTCATTCCAATCCCAAAGAAAGGCAATGCCAAAGAATGCTCAAACTACCGCACAATTGCACTCATCTCACATGCTAGTAAAGTAATACTCAAAATTCTCCAAGCCAGGCTTCAGCAATATGTGAATTGTGAACTTCCTGATGTTCAAGCTGGTTTTAGAAAAGGCAGAGGAACCAGAGATCAAATTGCCAACATCTGCTGGATCATGGAAAAAGCAAGAGAGTTCCAGAAAAACATCTATTTCTGCTTTATTGACTATGCCAAAGCCTTTGACTGTGTGGATCACAATAAACTGTGGAAAATTCTGAAAGAGATGGGAATACCAGACCACCTGCCTGTTGAGAAATCTGTATGCAGGTCAGGAAGCAACAGTTCAAACTGGACATGGAACAACAGACTGGTTCCAAATAGGAAAAGGAGTACGTCAAGGCTGTATATTGTCACCCTGCTTATTTAACTTATATGCAGAGTACATCATGAGAAACGCTGGACTGGAAGAAGCACAAGCTGGAATCAAGATTTCCGGGAGAAATATCAATAACCTCAGATATGCAGATGACACCACCCTTATGGCAGGAAGTGAAGAGGAACTAAAAAGCCTCTTGATGAAAATGAAAGTGGAGAGTGAAGAAGTTGGCTTAAAGCTCAACATTCAGAAAATGAAGATCATGGCATTTGGTCCCATCACTTCATGGGAAATAGATGGGGAAACAATGGAAACAGTGTCAGACTTTATTTTTTTGGGCTCCAAAATCACTGCAGATGGTGACTGCAGCCATGAAATTAAAAGATGCTTACTCCTTGGAAGGAAAGTTATGACCAACCTAGATAGCATATTCAAAAGCAGAGACATTACTTTGCCAACAAAGGTTCATCTAGTCAAGGCTATGGTTTTTCCTGTGGTCACGTATGGATGTGAGAATTGGACTGTGAAGAATGCTGAGCACCGAAGAATTGATGCTTTTGAACTGTGGTGTTGGAGAAGACTCTTGAGAGTCCCTTGGACTGCAAGGAGATCCAACCGGTCCATTCTGAAGGAGATCAGTCCTGGGATTTCTTTGGAAGGAATGATGCTGAAGCTGAAACTCCAGTACTTTGGCCACCTCATGTGAAGAGTTGACTCATTGGAAAAGACTCTGATGCTGGGAGGATTGGGGGCAGGAGGAGAAGCTGATGACAGAGGATGAGATGGCTGGATGGCATGACTGACTCGATGGACGTGAGTTTGAGGGAACTCCAGGAGTTGGTGATGGACAGGGAGGCCTGGAGTGCTGCGATTCATGGGGTCACAAAGAGTCGGACATGACTGAGTGACTGAACTGAACTGATACAAGATTATAAAAGATAAAAACAAATAAGCAAAGCAAAAAGACCATGGAAGGTGGAAATCTAAGATAAGTATAGGAGTAAGATTAATTAGAGAAATGAACTGTAAATTTAATTCTGAGCTTAGTAACATTTTACACAAAGAGAGAAGGATGAGTTAGTATATATATGTATTAATCATGTCTTTGTATTCTGGTGCTTTGATGTCTTGGGGCCTTGATGACCTTGTGACGACCACTTCCCTCCCAGGACCAGAGACAGTTAACAATTAGAAATAGGCTGGGCTTCCCAGGCGCACAGTGGTAAAAAATGCACCTGCCCATGCAGGAGATGTGTGTTTGATTGCTGGGTCAGGAAGATACCCTGAAGGAGGAAATGGCAACACGCTCCAATATTCTTGCCTGAAAAACTCCATGAACCGAGGAGCCTGGCAGGCTACAGTCCATGGAGTTGCAAAGAGTTGGACGTGACTGAGCAGAGATGGTAAACAACTGGCCTTCAGGCACTTTTCAAATGCAAACCAACCAATGGCTAAGGGGCTCTCATACTCTGGGCCAAGATCCCCCTGCCCTGATTATCCAGGGTCAGGTAGCAGACACCTATGTCCCCAAACTCACTGAGATTATTCAAACTCAATTATTCAAAATCGAATTAGCCAATATTAAATCTGCTTACTCTACCTCTCCTTACCTTTTTTGTGGAAACTATCATAAAGGCTCTTGGCTGAATTTTTCCCACTCCCTCAGTCTCCTGGCTGACCATGGGGCTTCTCTGTATGGCCCTGCATCTCATTTCCAGGGACCTGTGAGAGTGCAAAAATTCTTCCTTTGTGACAGATGTTTCCATGTCTGTGTGTCTTACCAGACCTGACTAAAACAAATCTCTGGCACAGTCTTACAACAGTGATTTTTGGCATCCAAGGAGAAAAAAAGAGACAGTTGATCAGAAGCGCAGTTATTCATAAAATTGAGGCCAGAGGTAATTATCTCCTGTGAGTCCTCTTAAAGAGGATGTTTTGTCATGGTGTAAGCAAAGCCTCAAAGGCAAATCCACAACTGAATGCCTTGGTATTAGTTAGGAGCTTTCAGCAGCAAGTGATAAAAACTGACTGAAAGAGGCTTAGAAACTAAAGGTCAGGATGGGGCAGATCCACAGAATTCATAGCTCTGGGAGAACTTGATTTCTTTGTGATTCTTTGGGGGTCTTTTGCTTCACCATTGAGTACCTTCCAAGCCTTAGTAGATCTTATCATAAGTAGCAAGAAAACATTTGAAATACTAACTGATCATTATTATTCTTGGTATTCCTTTCTATCCCATGACCTTATTTTCTAACATTAGACGTCAAGTCCAGAGAAAGAAAATGGAGTCAAACTCTTAGCCTTGACTCTAAATAAAACAGGCTTGTAAAACTCATAGCAGAGGGAGTGTCTTGAAAGCTAAGGATTTCAAATGACAGGAGTCTAGCCTTTGGGTGGGCTGAGGGAACCAGAAGGATCACAGTGGAGAGCTGAGTGCATGACATTTATTTAGAAATGATAACTGAAAGAATACCTTTTAGCCCAATCTCTCCACCACAGAATGAGAGAAGGAAGGCTTATTTTCTGGGCTACAGGGAAGAAAGTTATTCCATTTAGATGGTAGTGTAGCAAGCAGGGGCTTCCCAGGTGGCTTGATGGTAAAGAATCTACCTGCCAATACAGGAAATGCAGGTATGTTGCATGGGTGGAGAAGATCCCCTGGAGGAGCAAACGGCAACCAATTCCAGTATTGTTGTTGGGATAATCCCATGGACAGAGGGGACAGGGGGGCTATTATCTGTGGGATTGTGAAGAGCCTGAACATGGCTGAGTGACTGAGCACACAGTGTAGCAGGAACGGCCACTGAAGCTGTGAGTCTCTAAAAAGGAATTCTGTGTCAGGCACACACAGGCCAAATGAGTCATAATGACACCTATATAAGTTGGGGGGCCACCGAGCACTGGAATCTGTGCCCTAAGAAGGAGCCAGCATGGACCAGGGCTCAGAACAGCATCTAATCAGGGTCTTTGGGTAGCCAAGGCTATGGAGTTCAGGGTGGATCAGGGAAAGGTGCTGAGGCCCCAGGAGGTCCAGGAGGTGCTGAGAGAGCCAGGGGGACCTGGGGAAGTATCGTGGTCTGGTGGGGGTGGGGATAGAAACTTAGAGAGCAGCAGAAGAATAATGGTTCTGGTGGGGGTGGGGATAGATACTCAGAGAGCAGGGAACCTGGGGAAGGATCATGGTTCTGGTGATGGTGGGGATAGATATTCAGAGAGCAGAGATCTAGGGAAGCATCATGGATCTGGCGGAGGTGGGGAATGACACTCATAGAGCAGGGAACCTGAGGAGATTCATGGCTCTAGTGAGTTGAGGATAGATACTCAGAGAGCAGGGGATGTGGGGAAGGGTCATCGTCAGGCAGGGGTTGGGACAGACACTTAGAGAGCAGGGGATCTGGAGAAGGATCATGGTTCTGGTGGTTATGGGGATAGAAACTTAGTGAGCAGGGGACCTGGGGAAGGATCATTGTTCTGGTCGGGGTGGGGATAGATAATCAGAGAGCAGGGACCTGGGGAAGGATCATGGTTCTGTTGGAGGTGGGGATAGATACTCAGAGAGCCGGGTACTTGGGCAAGGATCATGGTTCTGGTGGGCGTGGGGATAGATCCTCAGAGAGCAGGGACCTGCAGAAGGGTCATGGTTCTGGTGGGTGTGGTGATAGACACTTAGTGAGCAGGGGACCTGGGGAAGGATCATGGTTCTGGTTGGGGGTGGGCTAGATATTCAGAGAACAGTGGGCCAGGGGAAGGATCATGGTTCTTTTGGGGGTGGGAATAGATACTCAGAGCCTGGGACCTAGGAAGGATTATGGTTCTGGTGGGGGGTGGGGATAGACACTCAGAGAGCAGGGACCTGGGGAAGGATCATGGTTCTGGTAGGGGTGGGGATAGACACTTAGAGAGCAGGGGCCTGTTGAAGGATCACGGTTCTGTTGGAGCGTGGGGATAGACACTTAGTGAGCAGGGACCTGGGTTAGGATCATGGTTCTGGTGTGGTGGGGATAGACAGAAAGAGAGCAGGCACCTGTGGAAGGATCATGGTTATGGTGGGGGTGGGAATAGACACTAGGAGAGCCAGGGACCTGGGGAAGGATCATGGTTATGGTGGGGGTGGGAAGAGATACTCAGAGAGACGCTGTCCTGGGGAAGGATGATGGTTCTAGTGGGGTTGAGGATAGACACTCAGAGAGGCGGGGACCTGGGGAAAGATCATGGTTTTCGTGGGAGTGGTGATAGATACTCAGAGAGCAGGGACCTGGTGAGGTTTCATGGTTCCAGTGAGGGTGTGGATAGATACTCAGAGAACCGGTGAACTGGGGAAGGATCATGGTTCTGGTGGGGATGGGGATAGATACTCAGAAAGCCGGGTACCTGCAGAAGGATTATGGTTCTGGTGGGGGTGGGGATAGACACTCAGAGAGCCAGGACCTGGGGAAGGATCATGGTCTGGTGAGGGTGGGTATAGATAGAGAGAGATGGGACCTGGGGAAGGATCTTGGTTCTGGTGGTGGTGGGGATAGACAGAGGGTAGAGATCTGGGAACCTGGGGATTGATCATGGTCTGGTGTGCCTGGGGATATATACTCAGAGAGCAGGGACCTGCGGAAGGATCATGGTTCTGGTGAGGGTGGGTGTAGACACTCAGAGAGCAGGGGTCCTGGGGAAGGTTCATATTTCTGTTGGGGGTGGGGATAGTCACTCAGAGAGTAGGGGACCTGGGGAAGGAACATGGTTCCAGTGGGGGTGGGATAGACACTCAGGGAGCTGAGACCTGAGGTAGGTTCATGGTTCTGGTGGGTGTGGAGATAGATCCTCAGAGAACAGGGGACCTGGGGCAGGATCATGGTTCTGGTGGGGGTGGATATAGATACACAGAGAGGTGGGGACCTGGCAAAGGATCATGCTTCTGGTTGGGGTGGTGATGGACACTTAGAGATCTGGGGACCTGGGAAGGATCATGGTGCTGGTGGGGGTGAGGATAGATACTCAGAGAGCAAGGACCTGGAGAAGGATCATGGTTCTGATGGTTGTGTGGATAGATACTCAGAGAGGCTGTGACCTGGGGATGGATCATGGTTATGGTGGGGATGGAGACAGATACTCAGAGAGCCGGGTACTTGGGAGAGGATCACAGTTCTGTTGGGGGTGGTATAGACATTCAGAGAGCCGGGACCTGGGGAAGGATCATGATTCTGGTGGCAGTTGGGGTTGACACTTAGAGAGCCAGGGACCTGGGGAAGGATCATGGTGCTGGAGGGGATGGGGATAGATGCTCTGAGCTGGGGACCTGGGAAGGATATGGTTTTCATCAGGGTGGAGATTGATACTCAGAGCTGGGGACCTGGGAAGGATCATGGTTCTGGTGGGGGTTAAGATAGATACTCAGAGAGCAGGGACCTGGGGAAGGATCATGGTTCTGATGGTCGTGTGGATAGATACTCAGAGAGGCTGTGACCTGGGGATGGATCATGGTTCTGGTGGGGATGGAGACAGATACTCAGAGAGCCGGGTACCTGGGGAAAGATCATGGTTCTGGTGGGGGTGGGATAAACCCTCAGAGAGCTGGGAACCTGGGGAAGGATCCTGGTTCTGGTAAGCCTGGGGATAGATACTTAGAGAGCAGGGGACCTGGGAAGGATCATGGTCTGGTGGGGGCGGGGATAGACACAGAGAGATGGGACCTGGGGAAGGATCATGGTTTTGGTAGGGTGGGGATAGACACTCAGAGAGCTGGGACCTGTGGTAGGACCATGGTTCTGGTGTGCCTGGGGATAGATACTCAAAGAACAGGGACTTGGGGAAGGATGATGGTTATGGCGGGGGTAGGGATAGATACTCTGTGAGCAGGGGACCTGGGGAAGGTTCATCATTCGGGTGGGCATGGGGATAGACACTTAGAGATCAGGGGACCTGGGGAAGGCTAATGGTTCTTCTAGGGGTGGGGATAGACACAAAGAGATGGGACCTGGGGAAGGATCATGGTTCTGGTGAGGGTGGGGATAGACACTCAGAAAGCAGGGGACCTGGGGAAGTATCATGGTGTGGTGGGGGTGGTGATAGACACTTAGAGAGCAGGGAGCTGGTGAAGAATCGTGGTTCTGGTGGGGATGGGGATAGACATTTAGAGATCAGGGACCTGGGGAAGGATCATCATTCTGATGGGCCTGGGGATAGACACTCAGAGAGCCAGGGATCTGGAGAAGATTCATCATTCGGGTGGGCATGGGGATAGACACTTGGAGATAAAGAGACCTGGGGAAGGATCATGGTTCTTCTGGGGGTGGTGATAGACACAAAGAGATGGGACGTGGGGAAGGATCATGGTTCTTGTGTGAGTGGGGATAGATACTCAGCATTGGGGACCTGGGGAAGGATGATGGTTCTGGTGGGGGGTGGGTATAGACACTCAGATAGGCAGGGACTTGGGGAAGGATCATGGTTCTGGTGGGCATGGGGATAGACGCGTACAGAGCTGGGGACCTGGGAAAGGATCATGGTTCTTGTGTGGGTGGGGATAGATACTCAGCGCTGGGGACCTGGGGAAGGATCATGGTTCTGCTGGTAGTGGGGAAAGACACTTAGAGAGCAGGGTACCTGGGGAAGAATCATGGTTCTGGTGGAGGTGGGGATAGACACTCAGAGAGCAGGGACCTGGGGTAGGATCATCATTCTGATGGGGGTAGGGATAGACACTTAAGAGAGCCGGGTACCTGGGGAAGGATCATGGTTCTTCCGTAGTGGGAATAGATACTCAGAGATCACAGGTTCTGTGGAAGGATCATGGTTCTGGTGTGGTGGGGATAGTCATTTAGAGAGCAGGGGACCTGGGGAAGAATCATGATTCTGGTGGTGGTGGTGGGGATAGACACTTAGAGAGCCGAGGATGTGGCATCCAGGACCTTGGCAGGGCTGTGGGGGTGCTAGGCGTGAGAATGAGGGCCCCATTACAGGCCACGTGGACAGAGATGGACTTTGGCCAGCACCTCTGTCCACACCCACAGCACTTCTCTGGGTCCCCCAGAGCCTTGGCTCTTCCCCAGTGTTGAACAGGGGAGAGACATCTGAACCTAAAACCTGAAATGGCTCCATAGTCACAAACAGAGCTTGTCTGGAAATAAGAACTTATTTTTACTATTGAGAGAAAATAGGGGCTCAAGACAAAAGTAAGCATTTTCATGGAAAAATTATGTTCTTTTTCATGGTTGAGCTCACAGATACTAGGGAAGTCACTGTAAGATGTTTTCGTGTTTAGTAAAATAGCTATTTCACTCCAACTAATACCAGTTATTGATTATTAGCTATAGGCAAGACTCAAATGAGTCTCAGAGTTTCTCTTTTGTCCTTATAGGAAAACAGTTTGTCTGTGTTTTCTCATTTTAATTAATTTTCCATAATGAACATTATTGCTGTGGCATTTATTCATTCAGTAAACACTACTGAGGATTTCTAGGCATTAAAGACATTGTGCAGCACTTTGGAGTAACAGACAAAATATCAGTGACTTAAACAAGATAGAAAAGTATTTCTCTTTCCTATAAAACCCTGTGAGGAGACAGTGTAGAACTGGAGGTGTGGCTCCACAACTCCACAAGGTCCTCATGCACCCAGAACTCTTCTCTTGCTTTACGCGGTCTCATTTCACACAATCACTTTCTGGTCCAACATGGCTGCCCAGGTCCAGCCATCACACACACATTTAGCTAGTGGGAAGGAGGAAAACACAGGATATGCCTAGCTGTCTTCTTTGGAAGTTCCTGGAGGCTTCCAGGTGGATACTGCCATTTACACCTCATTGGGCAAATCTTGGTCAATACGTATTGTTTTAAGGATGACTAAGAAAAGCAGTTTTTAATCTGAGTAGTCACGTGCTCAAAAAAGTGGGAATTCTATAAACATAGAAAAGGGAATGATTTAAAGAGAGAACTATCAATCTCTAACAAGCACTAAAAAATATGTAGGGGTGTTTCATTCAAGTCAATTTAACAAACATTGATGGAGCATCTAGCACATGCCAGGCACTGGTAAGAAAGGTGTAGGCAGGGCCTGCTAGGCAGGCCTTCACCCCATCGTGCTGCTCTCCCTCTGATGAAGCAGCCATTCTTCTTTTCTTTCCCATCCGATTTGGGTTTGCAGAGATAATAAAGGTATTAAAAGTATTTTCCACTAGCAGTTGTTGCTTAATGCTGAACTTTGAGGGTAAATAATTGTTTTACTTACCTGACACTTAATGGGGCATCCTAGACTACAATTACCTTTAGGATTTGAGTGTGAATCATCAATCAGTATCAAATTGCTCAGATCCAGAACCACAAAATCTTAAAACTAGAATGGTTTCAGAAGCTACTCAGTCCACCCTGCTCATTATACGTAGGAGGAGGACCTGACTGGTGCCGGAGAATGCCTGGGGTTTGTGGTCCTCTCCAGGCCCCCTGCCTCCCGCCACTAATGGGAGCACTAGTGTCCGGCAGAGGTCAGCATAAGGACAATCCCAGGCCTGTGTCACATGTCAAGAGGCAGTGCCAAGGGAGGTTATAATTGATGCTTCATCCTGCTCTTTAATCCCCAGGTGGCTTGTTCCAATTCTGCAGATACATATCTCTGAGCCCTGCTGGAGCTAAAACTTGCTCCTCATTACCCATCTCCTTCTACCTCTCCTCTCCTCCTCTTCCTCCAGCCACCCATGCCATCATCCACCCCTTCAACACTTGCCTACCTGTCTTTATATCCATCCTTGGGTGCAGGGGCAAGGGGCAGAACTTCTCCGCACCAGCCAGGTCAGTGTGTCCTGAGTAGGTGGGCTGAGTATAATTTGTTGCCCTAAGAGTAAACAATCTGGTGGTAAGTGATTGAGTGGGTGTATAGAGAGAAAATTACTCATGTCCTTCTCACTTGGGCTGAAGTTAAGCCAGGAGGGCTGGGGATAGCCTCTCCCTGGCATACCTGGAGGCTAACTCAGAGATGCTCCTGACATCTTCCTTGAGCAGGTTCTGGTCACACAGCCTCCAGTCTTCGATCCAGTTCCATGGGGGTCCCCACCCAGCCTGCCGCTTCCTCAGGCACCTTTCCTGTAGCTTCTGGGTCCTCATGTGCCAGGGCATGCGGAAAAAATGAGTCCTTTCCTTGGGCCCATGTGGGCCTCAGCTTTCTCGGAGTGCAATATGGGAGTGGAGTGGTCAGAGTTCTCCCTCCTGTGCATGAACAAACAGGAGTTACAGATGGGGTAGTGGGATAGAGAGGGATGGAAAAAGACCAAGGGAGCATTTCAACCCAACAGGCTTCCCTGGTGGCCCAGATGGTAAAGAATACCCCTGCCAAAGCAGGAGACTGCGGTTCAGTCCCTGGGTCGAGAAGATCCCCTGGAGAAGGAAATGGCAACCTGCTCCAGCATTCTTGCCTGGAGAATTCACAGACAGAGGAGCCTTGTGGGTACAGTCCATGGGGTTGCAAAGAGTCAGACACAACTGAGCAACTAACACTTTCACTCCAACGGAGGCAAGATGAACCCTCTTCCCACCCCACATTCTGGAAACTGATTCTCAGATGTTTCTGTGATCTGGATTCATCTGACTCAAGGTCCCAACTGCTTGGCACAGGGTAGGGGTCACTCAGGGCTGTCAATACTCTGAACCATCCTGTTTTGTTTTTTTTTTTAACACACACACACACACACACACACACACACAAGTCGCTCGGTCATGTCCGACTCTGAGACCCCATGGAGTGTAGCCCACCAGGCTCCTCGGTCCATGGGATTTTCCAGGCATGAATACTGGAGTGGGTTGCTGTTTCCTTCTCCAGTGAACCATCCTTTAATCCTTTGGGGCAGGGGTGTGCAATGGGGCTTAAATATTGGGGAAAGGACTGGGTCTGTTTTGCTCCACAAGGAGGCAGAGAAAGTCCTGCTTGAGATGCAGAATCTCCTTTCTTCACCTGCTTTTTTGTTCTCTGTGTGTGTCTCCTGCATTTCAGAATTCCCCATGGAGAATCTACCTGGAAAAGAAAAAGCAAATATTCAAGAAGTAACGATGCTTCCTGGAAGTTAAGATAGCATCGCCTCACCTGGGGGCACTGTCCTTATTCGGGGAAGAAAACGGAGGGTTATTATTGGTTACAGACTGTGGGTGGCCTATTTCCTTGCAAGTCATTCTAAGTGGAAGGCCTAACTGCTTCAAGCTATTTTCCTTGAATTCATTTGCAAAAAGTGCTCCCAGAGTCTCCCTGCAGAGAAAGAACACACCATATTATTTTAAAGAGAAAGGAAAACCCAGCCTGAGAATTCCTGGTCCCCTAGCCTTGCCTTCCACACTCTTGATCACCCTTGGCTGGTGGCCTGCACCAGGAAGGCTGTGGTGGGGGAGGGCAGCCTCCCTTTCCAGGCACCATGTGGTTTTACTCTTCCAGGGCATAGGTGGAGGGTAAGCAGCATACCTAGACCTGCCTCCTCAACAGGACGGTCCTGGTCTCAGGCGTTTTGGATGTTACTGCGAGTGACAACTATGTCCACAAAAATGGCCCCAGGTTACAATATCCAGAGTCCAGGAAGGTCCTATGGCCAGAGGTCCATTTGGCTACCTTGAGATCTATCCTCAGGGTCATAGAACAGCCTCAGCTGGGGTCCCACTGAAGCCTGAACTCTCACTTTTTCTCCTTCCAGTGTTGATTCCCTATTAGGAAACTAGTTTTTAAGGAGGTGGCAAAGAGGAATGAGACTTGGTCGGTGAATCTTCGTTTTAGTCTGAGAAATGAGTGAGGATCTATTTCAGGTCATCTTATCTCACCTTCAGCCTTAACAAGAACTGGGCATCCCATTGCAAAGGTGGAGGAGACATTATTTATCAAAAGTTCTCTTAGGGAAACACAGGTATTTATTTAGAAGCAGGTGTCCACAGAATGAAATCCCACAGTTAGAAGGAAGCTGCAGAAGGCGATTCCCAAATTGATCCAACAGTTCTTGTTTTGTTTGGTGGTGGAATGGGGATGGCTAGGAAGAGATGGATGGAAAAGGGCCAGTGAGAAAAATAAGCTCTCTGAATTATCCCACATCTTATAACAAATAAACTCACCAAAAGCTCTGGGTAAGTGAACATCTGGTGCAGAGGCTCAGTTTTGCCAGGGAGCAGGCACACATAGCCTGCATTCATGGAGGACCCAGAGGCAGAGGCTGGTGGTGGTGGGGTGGGTGGGGGGGATGGGGTCACAGACATTGGAGTCTTATACTCGAATGGGCCCCAAGATTGATCACGGGGCTAGGGATGGGTCTCAGCCAAGCAAGTTTAGACCTTATGATGTAAAGGTCGACATCTATCCTAAATAAGCAAGTGAGTTTGGAATGAAAAGCAAAATCAGCCTTTATTTTCCTTTTCGTGCCACTTGAGAATGTCACCGATTTCAAAGCCACAGGCTTTGGGCTGTGTGTTTGTGCTCGACAATGAGTATCCAGCACTCTGGAGGGAACACCACTCCCGGCTCATCATGTGGGTCACATGACACAGGCACCCCTTTTGCCTGTCTCCTAGACTGAGAACTCTCAACCTGGGAGCGAACACTTTGTGCCTCCAAATGCCTCCAACACTCCCCAGGGTGACTTGGGTTTCTTTCTGAATCTTATAGGGCTCCTTTGCCTTTATCTCAATTCCACCTCCCCCATGGTTGGGTTGGTGTGTCTTAAATTCTTTTGGTGCATAGTATTGCCCAAGGTTCCTATTTGGATGAAGATCCTGATTCAGTAGACCTAGGTGGTCTGAGATTGCACGTTTTAACACACTCCAGGTGAGGCAGTGCTGCTGGTCAGTGGACCACAGTTTCAGTACTGACCCTCTGGATTCTGGTTCATTCTCTCTATCCAATGGGTCCTCAAGAGATCGGCATAAGAGTCCCCTTGGTGGGGGGTGGGGGCATGGGTGGCTAAGCCCCAAGCAGCCCAAATCTAGGGAGGATACCTGGCAGCAACAGATTAATAAAGTCCCAAATGATGTTCCTGCAGACAGATGTTGGTAAGCAGCTGCTCCAGGAGCAGAAAGACTCACAAAGCCTGGGACAGAGCCGGGGTCACAGTGGCCCACAGATTTGTGCTGCTGCTATGTGCATGGCCTTCTCTTTCTGGGCCTCCAGCTTTGGCTCTCTGACTCCTGGAAACAGGAGATCATCTTTGTAGGATGGCTTCAATAAGCAGCAGTTCAAGTCTTGACATAAAGAAGACTTCCAGGGAAATGCCACCTAAAAGAAAAATCACCTAGGAAAGCATTGGTGGGGAGATGGTGAGGAAAGACTCTCCCCTGACTTTGTTCCATGGAGCATCCCTGGAAGGCTGAGGGGAATCCCCCAAGCCTTCACTGAGGGCATGAGGCTGGTGAAGCGGGCAGAGCTGGCCGGCAGGGCTCTGGTTGCTAACCAAGGATGCTGCCTTGGGGCAGCGCAGCACCCTCCATGGTGGACACAGCACCTCCCAGAAGATGCACCATCCCACAGGGCATCTAGCGCAGCAGACCTGGCCCTGCCCCAGCCCTCAGCAGAGCATGCATGCACTGGGTCCCACAGTTGAAACTGCAGGTGACAAACCATGTAGGGATCTGATCACATGAGCAGACGGTGTGGTCCCCTTGGCACTTACATCTAGCGGCTGCTCAAACTCTAGAAAAAGAGTGAAATTAGAGTGTAGTTACACCACGCTTGCTTCATATATTCATTTCTCATGTCAAGTGAGAAATGTCACCCTTAACCAACGGTTTTATCTTCCACGAAAACTGCCTGCCTGCCCAGGGTGGACCTGAGGATGATTTCTACTTTCATTTTAATAATGACCCTAAACTCATCACCATCTCCCATAGCACTGATGGTGCCCCTTGTGTGTGAAAGGACTTGCACTTTGAAAGAGCAATTCCACGGCGCCAGATCCACAGAGACCCCAAGTCGCCTCCCCACCCGCTTCCGCCCGCTTGAATACACAGGGTGCCTGCCAGGTGTGGTGGGCAATGCAGAGGGGGAGGCAGTACCTGGCATCGGGGTGTGCACGGCGAAGTGCGGAGACAGACAGGCACTTAGAACCCCTGTCGTGAGTGCGATGAGGGTGGTGCAGCAGGAGGGAAGCTTCCTGAAGCCACGAGGCCTGCACTGAGCCCTGGAGGCTGAGCAGGAGTCTTATAGGGAAACACACCGGGGCTGGAAGGTCTCTCCCACTCAAGGAACTAGAAGCAGCCAGCAATGCTAATGCTGAGGCTGAGGACGGCATAGGCTTAAGGAGGTGAGGATGAAAAGGCAGGCAGGGGCCAGAGCAGGAAAGGCTTCCTATGTCCTGCCTAGGGGGTTGGCTCCCACCACGGCCAGCAGAAGCACCTGTAAGGCCTTATGCAAAGGACCCTTTAGGAGTGGGTTCTGGAGGAGGCACAGGCAGGCCTTGCGTAGCTGCCCACCTGGAGAGGGAGGCCTTGGGATGTGCCAGCTCTGTGCTGTGCTAGCAGACAAATTCTTGCACACTTCAGTGCTCGTCTCATTATAGGTCAGATCCTCCACTACCCTTCATGCCCCAGTTGGTATTCTGAATGGATCTAGAGTCAGCCATCTGTCTGCCATGGAGGAAGTAGAACTAATGGAACGCAGCCATCAAATTCATTTTCTAACAATCAGTAGGGAAAATACTCACCACAATTAGAGAAATGGTTCATACCTAAGAAAATATTTACCTAAGAAAATAGAAAATTGACATTAAAAAAAATCAACAGAAAGACAGGCAAAGGACATGTGTAAACAATAATTTCAGATAATATATAGAAGCACAAAGACTACAAATGAATATAAAATAAAAAATACACAAGAAAAATATTTAATTCTATTAGTGATCAAAGTCATGACCATTTAAGCAAAGAGTTGCCACTTACCATATATCAAATTTGCCATATTTAAGAAGTAAACACCCAATTCAGTACTGAGTGGTGAGGTACACTCTCCCCAGCACAGCTGGGGGCTTGTAAACTGGAGACTTTTAAGAAAGCAACTTGGGAAAGTAAAACCAAAAGCCATGACAATTTCTTATTCTGTGATTTTGCTCTCATGAATTTCTCTTAAGGGAATAATAAGGCAGCAGATATATTCTCAAGGACACTGCCATATTAAATGGTGGGCCCTAAATGTAGAAGTTGAGTATTTGAAAAAACAAGATGAAACCAAGAAACACAAAAAGTCATCTCTGAGGAAATATCTCAGGTCATGGGACAGGACAAAGGGGAGGGCAGGCCACCGGCCACCAGCCACCAGCTCATGCCTCAGGAGAAGTGTTTCCCAAACTGTGTCCCCTGTAGAGGTGGAGCAGTTCAGCCAGCCTGGACGTGTAACTCTCAAGGGATAGGAGCGGTTCTGAAAGCCTGGCACAGTGACACTGAGTGCGGTTGGGGTCAGCCCTCGGCCCTGCTAAGGGGCAGACTCTTCCCAGGGTGCGATTGGGTTTAGACAGTATTTATTAGGCATGTGCTGGGTGCTGGCAAACCTATGGGGCAGGGGGCTTGTCTGTTTTTCTCACAGCCATACCGCTAGAGCCTGGAAGAATGCCAGCCAGACCAAGTTCACGGCCAGCACAGGGTGCATGGGCCTGAAGCTTGCATGATTTGGAAGAGGCTCTTTAAGAAAAAGAATTCAAAACTCTTTGAAAAATTGGTTCCAGATAAATTATTTAGCATGAGAAAACAGTAAATTCTAAGCTTAAAAGCCTACAAAGGCCACAAATATACAAGATACAGGAAAATAGTATAATCATATTAACTAGCTGACTGACTCATCTCTAACATTCACACAGACCAGTTTTATTTGGCTGTACTGGCTCTTAGTTGCGGCACGTAGGACCTTTAGTTGCGGCATGTGAACTCTTAGTTCCAGCATGTGGGGGTCTGGTTCCCTGACCAGGGCTTGAACCTGGAGCCCCTGCATTGGGAGCACAGGTCTTAGTCTCTGGACCACCAGGGAAATCCCACCGCCACGTGTTTTGAGGCTGTGGCTCCACATCTCCCAGGACTGGGCTCAGTGAGGCTTGTAAGGGTCACAGTGCAGCCCTGGGGCTACACGGTGGCCTCGGAACCCTGGCTGGTCAGCAGAGGGCAGGGTAAGAGGTCAGGGTCAGAGCCAGCCATGTGATGAATGGTGATGATGGGGGCAACCAAGTACATAAGCCCCCACCCCCAACTCTAACTTAAGTATCCCTGTCTCAACATCCCACCAGCCAGGCCCCAAATTACCAGCAGCCATCCCCATCATATATGAAAGGAAATGCACTGGGAAAGTTGTGGTTAAAATATCTCACTTGGCAAATTTTACCAAAACCTATGACTTTCTGAAAGTGTCACTAGAATCCCTCCTACAGCCTCGATAGGGAACAAGGTGACTGGGGTGGTCCCCAAAGTGAAAGGCCACCTCTGTGCTTAGTAAATATGTGCTACTTTGAGTAAAGGACACTGTGACCCTGTGATTCATAATGAGAAATACTCATTTGGTCTTTGTCCCTGTTTGTGACTCACAGCTCTTCAAACCCTTGGGATTTCCTGCGCAGTAAGAGCCACAGAAGCATCTTTTGTTCCGCTTGGGCTCTTGTCCTCTGATCCACAAGGTGAAATGGGTGTCCTGTAACTCACAGAAAGCTCCTTTCCACCACTGCTAGGCTGATGTCAGTGAGGAGGCCTTTGGAAGTGCCTGCAGATGGGGGCTGGTTGCCAGGGGAACCAACCATGAATAGAGGGCTGCAACCTTCAGCCCCATGCCCTGACTTCCTGGAAGGAGAGGGGCTGGAGACGGACTCAGTCACCAGTGGTCCATGGCTTGATCGATAGAGTCTATGGAGTGAAACCTCCATAAAACTCAAAAAGACAGAGTCTGAAGAGCTTCCAGGTTGGGGAACAGTTAGTGATCTGGTAAGAGTGGTGCCCTCATGGAGGGCAGAGAAGCTCCATGTCCTTCCCCATGCCTCATTTGCCATCTGCATCTCCTTCATTTAACCATGAATATTGATTGGAAGGACTGATGCTGAATCTAAGCTCCAATACTTAGCCAACTCATTGGAAAAGATCCTGATACTGGGGAAAACTGAAGGCAGGAGAAGAGGGTGACAGAGGATGAGATGGTTGGATTGCATCGCTGATGCAATGGACTGAACTTGAGAAAAGCTAGATGATGGAAGGGAAGGGAAGCCTCATGTACTGCAGTCCATAGGGCCACAGAGTCAGACACAACTTGCCAACTGAACAACAAAAAAACCCCAGGAATCTAGTAAGTAAAATGTTTCTCTGACTTCTGTGAGCTTCTCTAGCAAATTAATCAAGCCCCAGGATGGGGTTCTAGGAACCTCCAAATTATAGGCATTTGGTCAGAAGCACAGGTGGCAGTCTGGACCTGTGACTGGAATCTGAAGTGGGGGTGGTCTTGTGGGGATGAGCCTTCAGCCTGTGGGACCCGATGCTCTCTCCGGGTGAAGAGTGTCAGAACCGAGTTGACTCATAGGACCACCAGCTGGAGTCAGAGCCCTGCTTGTTGGTGGTGCAGGGAAAAGCACCTCTCCCACTCCTACACCCTGGACTCAGTACTAGATCATCAGAACTGCACCTTCCCTGGAGGAGCTCTTGTTCCAGTGCAGAGACCTGGGACATCTAGTCAAGGATGGATTCCTGAGTCTTCTTGGGCATTGCCTGGGCAGCAGGGACTGTGGAGCTGACCTCAGAGCCAGCCTAGGCCTGGGCACTCAGATGAGGAACACCGTTCACAAGAGGCACTTGCGTTCCCTCATGGCCTTGATTCTTGCTCCAAGGTGGGTGCTCACACTTATATTTGGGAACTCCACCTTCTAGGCTGGGGGCTACTGTTCCTATTTCTTCAATCCATGTGGTGGCTGGAAGGGGAGGTGGGGAGGCAGTAGGTTTGCTGAGGCCTGCAGATTCAGGTTTCTGAGCTCTGAGTGGAAATCAGAACCCTATGGGGACCTTGGATTATAAGGGACAGATCCAAGGGGAGGTATTTTTGTGGACACATGGTGTAGGTTTGGGAACCAAGTTCATTAAGTGGATGGCCATCACATGTTAACTGTAGTGGGAGCAGAGGAGTCAGGGGTTGGGGGACCTGAGAGAGGAAAGCCATGCTGTTTGCTTGTCTCCTCCTGCCCAGTGAACCCAGTTGTCTGACCTGCTGGTAGGAAAGTAATTTCAGATGCACACCTAGAAATCAAGACTCTTCTTCCGGCTCCTGTAAGAGGTGGCCTTGAAGATCCTTACTGGATGGATCCTGTTCTTTGGGAGCTGGATCCACCTGGCTCCTGCATCGCTCCTCGGCTGGGTGGCCGCATCCTCTCTGGGGGCCTCTCCCCACCCTGATCGAGCCCAGGTGTGCCCTCGCTTCCCACAGGACTAAGGGACAGGCTAGAAGCAGATCTGTTGCCCTCTGCAGTTGGACCTCGGTGCCCCCCACCCCCCACTCTGGTTCATACCCGTGAGGCTGTGGTCAATGATAAACTGCGATGCTGACCCAGAACTGCCACGTTCTGTGGGTTGGACTGCAAGCAGCCCCTGCTGGGCACACAAGCCAGCCGTGCGGCCACTCAGTGGACACTCAGCATCTTTGAGGCCCTTCACTCTTCCACGGGTGAAGTGCTGCTGTTCCAGACCACAGTCCTGGGCACTTTACAAGTTGCCTGAGTTTGTGTAGAATGCCATGGGGCAAGGATTTTGGCAGTTAGAATCAATCAATTCTGCTGGCCACTCTTCAAATGAACCCCCCAGTCAAGTCCACCTTTGTTTCTTTGTTTTCGGATCTGAGAAGCCAGATTGGGACCTTCAGCCACCGTCAGTGAGATGGTACAGAGTCGCCCTCCTGGCCACAATGCCCGAAGAGGACCAGGCTAAAAGCAGCAACAGATCAGAAAGAAACAAAGAAAGAAATCAAGCCATTAGCTTCTTTGGAAGCTGTCTTCTTTTCAGTATCTCAGTTCTTACACATGTCCCAAACTTAGTTCCCTAGCCTCCAGGAAAACTTCTGGTCAGGTGCTGACCATTGTTGTCCTAAAACCCCAAATCTAACTTCAAAAAGGAATTGATCTGAAAATCCTCGATTTTGTATGGGCTTGGCTCATTGATTTTATTTCATGCAAAGCAACCGCTGAAGAAAGACAGACATTCCTTTTGTGTCCAGGGGCCCCAAGCCCCTAGGTGTTTGGAGCTATTTATAAATGTGACACGATGATGCCTGCCTTGGCAAGTGGGTCATACAGAGCATGAAGTTTGGGGAGGTCGGAACAGATACCCCTGTCTGAATCTGGCCATGATGTCATTTACCTTCTAATTCCAGGTGGCTTGCTGCCCGGGGACGCCATCTGAGCCTTTGAGGGAACCAGGGCCCCAAGGGAAATTCAGTCCCTGAGGACCCCAGCTGGTAGGTTGGAAAACTCTGTACCTGTCAAAGGCAGTGGTGTTGGGAATGCTCCAGTACTCGGTTTTCTCAGTTTATGCCCTTGGAGCAGTCCTCGCGTATTTTAATGGAAATCAGGTTTCCCTCTGCCTCACCATCCTCTGCCTTGTCCTTTCTAGGCAACAGCACAACCCAGGGCAGAGCATGATGCTTAAACCACCCAGACCCCAGGCCCAGAGAGTCTACAGCTGAGCCTTCTGAAGATGCTCCTAAATGTCATTTGGAACCCCTTTTCTTTGGTGATTTTGAAGAATCATTGAGAATAGTAGAAATCAAACAAAAAAGTACGAAAAGCATTTTTAAAGGAAATTATAATAGATCCTAAGAAACTGTATGTCTGCCTGGCATTGCTCCCCAGAACACTCCTGGGATTGATTGTTGAATGATTTGTGACCATTACGAAACAGACACAGTGACGGCTGTAGGTCTGCGCTAGTTCAGAACTTGCAGGTCACGCCAACCTCACACCCCAACTTGTTTAGGTAGTGCTGCTCAGCTAATGCCTCAGAGGAAGCCCAAGCAGCATTTTTGCAATTTCATAAAATATGAAATATAAAGTATGAATTAGATCAGATCAATGAATAAAATACCAACCAAGATGAATGTGGACTTCAGATTTAAAATTTTAAATATGAAAAAAGAAGGAGATATATGTATATATATAACTGATTCACTTTGCTATACATCTGAAACCAACACAACATTATAAATCAACTATAATAAAAATTAAAAACAAAACAAAACAAATTTTAAGTTTGGGAGAAACATCTTGGCAATTCATGTGAAAAATAATTGGAAAGTTAAATAAACCACAGTGTTATGTGATCAAAACACATGCACAAACCTGCCCTGCCTGCCTGGAGGAGCTGTGCCCTCACTGAGAGAAGAGAGTCCTGACCCCGCAAGGCAGGTCCTGGCAGACCAGAAGGACAAGCACTCAGGGTCTCTTTGAGAGGCAGTGCAGGGCTGGAAGAACGAAGGCCTGCACTGAATTAGGAACAACTCAGAGCTCGCTCAGGACAACAAAGGAGTGGCTCCAGGTGGAGGGGGCAGAGGGGTCGTGTTTGCATGTCCAGGTGGTTGACCTTGGCAGACACATGGTCAATAGACCCCTACCAGCTTCCCTACATTTTCCTCTGCAATTGGTTGAGTTCATGTGACCAAATCTAAAAATGATGTATGTCACTTCAATGGCCATGGATATTAAGAGTTGGTGTGTCTCCTCCATTCCTGTGAAATTATAGAATATACACATACACATACACACACACACACACACACACACACACACACACACACACACACAGTCTCTGTCCTTGGTTCCAGGCATAGAACTCCTAAAATCCACATAATTTCCCAAATGGTAAGAACAGTTGGAGTATCTTTTGTTTCTCTATCTTTGTCTATTTTGGACTCCTTTTTCCTAACTATCTAACGTTCCCCCCTCAAGAGACAGAGCTATCCTGAGAAATCTTATCCCCAGAAACTTAATTTTGGAAGCATTCATTGGAATGGCACTCATTTGTAGTCTGAATAGGCATCTGAGATCTCCCAGGGGCTCACAGGTACATTGAGTGTCCTCTTCTGTTTTCTTCCACAGCTTGACTCGTGAGTAGTGAATCCCGGAAATCCGGTACCTTGACTGCTGTGGGGGTAGAAAGTATTACAGGGTAGGGGCCCTTCCATGTGGGCTGGAGTTGAGCCTTTGGGGACCCATCTTTCCAGACTTTAATAGGACTTGAGTCCCTGGACCATATAGTGGTGGCTCTTTAGAATCTTTTGGGTCCTGGTTGACACCCAACACGTGTATGTCTTGTTGGAATTGCCCAATGGCCATGGTATAAGACTAGAGGGTCTGAGCCTCTGGATCTAAGAAGAGGTTATTGACACAAACAAAAGATTTCCCATATAGCATCTCATAAGGACTAAGACCAACCTGTTCCTTAGGGGCAATGCGGGTGCAGAGGAGAGCTATTGGTAAAGCCTCCTTCCATCCCAGGGAGGTCTCCTGGGTTATCTTTTTTATTGATGATTTTAAGAATTGGTTGGCTCTTTCTAGGTTTCCTGGAGACTGAGGCTTCCAGGCACAATGGAGGTAATAAGTAATGCCCAGTGCTTTAGAGACCCCTTGGGTGACCTTAGAAGTAAATGATGTCCCATTGTCACTTTGTAATGACCTGGGCAGACCAAATCTCGGAATGATTTCATGGAGCAGTTTTTTTTTTTTTTTTTTTTTTTTTAACCACCTCCTCAGCCTTCTCAGTCTGGGTGGGAAAGCCTTCAGTCCATCCTGTGAATGTATCTATCATGACTAGTAGGTACTGATACACTTGAGAAACTGGCATCTGGGTGAAGTCCATCTGCCAGTCCTCTCCTGGTCCCATGCCGTTGGACAGGCTGGGCCAGCTGGGGTCTTCAAGCTCCTTGGGGGTTGTTTTATTGGCAAGTGGGACAAGAGGAGACAGCTTGCCTTGTAGTCCTTGGAGGCCTATTCCTCTGAAGGACCTTTCTAGTAGTCTTTGGAGGGCCTTCTCCCCTAAATGAATGGTGGCATGTAAGGAGTTACCCAACTTCCATTGGAGGTTTCCAGGCAGAAAAAGGAGTCTCTCTTTTGGGAAACACCCCATATGATCTTCCTGAAAGCCCTCACTCTTAGCTTTAAGAGTCTCACCTTCAGTATATGAAGGACTTTCTGGCAAATTAGTCTGTGGAACTAAGGTGGCCACCCCTATTAGGTCATTGTTCTGTAATGCTGCTCTCTTAGCTGCCTGATTAGCGGCTTGGTTCCCTCGTGCCACTTCCATGCTCCCTTTTCGGTGTCCTTCACAGCGGGAGACTGAAACCTCAGCGGGCAGATGGACTGCTTCCGAGTGTAAGGATTTGATCACCATGTTTGATTGGGGACCCGCGGGTGGTCAAGTGGCCTCTTTCTTTCCAAATAGCAGCATGTGCAATGTAGCACCAGAAAGGCATTCTTGGAGTCAGTGTAAATAGCTACTCTTTTTCCTTTTCCCAGCTCTAAAGCTCAAGTCAGGGCTATGAGCTCAGCCAATTGGACTGAAGTAACTGGTGGCAAAGGTTTAGCCTCTGTGGTCTTGAAATTGGAAACTACTGCATACCTGGCTCTTCTTTTTCCATCTAAGACAAAGTTGCTTCCATCAGTGTACCAGATTTCCTCAGGATTGGCCAGAGGATCTTCTGACAATCCCTCTTAGGGTTTTGTCCAGTGGTCCAAGGTTTCTAGGCAAGAGTGAAAGGGCAGAGAGCCCTTGGGGGTAGGCAGGAGGTAGCTGGGTTAAGAACCTCACAAGGGGATATAGTCAGGCCTGGATTTTCCATCAGCAATACTTGATATCTGAGGATCCTTTTGTCACGTGAGTGTATGTTCCTCGGTTCTTTGTCTCGTCACAACAAAGATTTGGAGCGACGGACATTAAAGCCCTCGGCGCGTCACAGCTCTCGGGTCTTGGACAAACCATGCTACAGCTCTTAAGCAAATCAGTGTTACAGCTCCATTTTATTTAGAAGATACCAGGAGAATCCAAGACTCGAGAGATAGAGAGCGCGCGCATGCACGTGGGAGAGAAAGTCCGTGAGAGAGCGCTTTGGCTCCTCCTTTTATGTTTTTCCTCCACCTGGGCCTGCCCTATGCAAATTGGGCTTAGCCAGGAGTGCTGTTTGTTCTGCCTGAAGTCTTCACTCTGGTCCTCGGACCTTCCTTTGACCTTCCTTGTCTTTTAGCCACCGCCATTTTGGACTCCTTTTCCCTATTCTACCTACCTAACACTTTGATCAGACGTCCATGAATGGTCTCTCCCATTTAGGAGTTGTTTCATTTGGTGGCTAGTAAAAATAGTTAGTTTACCCCTAAGAGGAAGTTTTAAAACATCTTATATCAGGACTGAAATAGCTGCAAGATTTCGAAGACAGGGAAAGATCTCTTCCTAATAAGGGAGTAGGACACTCAGGGACCACTAGAATCTGGTGGGAAAATATTTGTCCATCCCAGAAACAAAGACGTGATCAAGTGAATCTTTTTGTAATTGTTTTTCCTCTAGCATCCAAAGTGGTACAGGATTGAGGGGAAAAGGCTCTGGAACAGGAAGTTAGGATAGAGTAGGTAGCCCCTGCGTCACCCAAGAAATTCTTGGACTTATCTGCCACATCCAGTTTCACCCTTGGTTCCAGCCAGTGATGGTTATCTGTGACAGATGGGCTGGCTGAAGCCAACCACTTCAGTCCTGTTGAACCATCTTGAGGGAAGGCTTGACACTTGACCTTGAGTTTGTTGTGTCCTGAGGGCAGAGTGCCACCCACTGTCCCAATTGATGACATTTGTAGAAAGCCATTTTAGGAAGACTTGTCACAGTTTGGACACTCTTTGGCCCAATGTCTTGCCTGTCTATAGATTAGGCATTTGCCTCGTGCCTTGTCCTTCAAGAACTTGGGGTTTGCCATAGGGCTTCCCTGGAGAGTGGCCAGCATCTGGACATGCCTTGTCTCTTTCCTTTTCTCCCTTTCCTGGGCCTTGATCTCCCTCTCCTGTTCTGTTATAAAATATATTAGTGGCTGTCTGGACCATCTCATCTAAAGAGGCAGCAGAGTCCTGCTGCTGTAGCTGTTGTAGCTTTTTCCTGATGTCTGGTGCACATTGGGACAGGAATCTGTCCATTAAAATCACCTGTCCCTCGTAAGAGTCTAAGTCCCGATTGGTAAACTTTTGGAGGGCCTCTTTTAGCCTTGCCAGAAGGGCAATGGGGTTCTTGTTGGGCTCCTGAATTATTGTTGAGACCAGGCACAGTTCCACAACTAATGGCCTCCTTCTATTTCCATGGGTGGACGTCCTAAGGGGTGAATCTTCCTGAAGTTTATCTTACCCAGTACTGTTGCAACCCAAGAGCTTGGCATCCCCGGGTCAGGATGCAGATCCCTAGGCAGGTTGAGGCATGACAACTTCCTGGAGATCAAAGCCCCAGGCAGGTCAAGGCAGGTTGATCTCTGGGGACCCCTGGACTTGCTCAGATCCCCAAGCAGGTTGAGGCATGCAACCTCCCAGGGACCAGATCCCTAGGCAGATCAAGGCAGGTTGACATCCTGGGATCCCCAGGCTGGAGCTGGGGGTCCCCAAGGTTTCCAGCGTGACTAGTGCTGGGTAGGATTAAGGGCTTGTAATCTTAACTCATTGCCAGTTTGTCCACAGTGGATGGGAATAGATACCATGATGTAAATCAATCCAAGCCTGTACCCTGAGACTAGGAATCTGGCGAAATAGCCATAAGGCTTATCCTCTTATTGCTCTGAGGGAATATAAGTCACTGATTTCTTCCCCTAGTCTTCCATAAGAGCAGTTTAGAGTGTTTCCAATGGTAAACATTTCATTGTCATAGACCCAGTTTAGGTGATAACAGAAATAATGACAAAGGAGTGGGTTATCTGGTTCTGTTAGGGGCATTAAAAGTATTTTAATAATAGGCTGGGTGGAGTGATGTTGCCTACAGAGGGGGCAGTGTCATGGTTGTAGGAGTTAGTAAGTGGCTTAAGCACAAAATAAGAGACAACAGACCAGATGTTCCATAAAAATGGAGTGGGGATTTGATCCAGGGCATATGTTTGTAGCCTTAGGAGAAGGGTGGTAAGGGTTTTGGACCAAATGGCCTACAGCTAACTCTTAAAGTGGCAAACATTGTCCTTGGAAGCCCAGTTGCCCTTGAAGAGATGCCACCAACAGATGGACTTCTAGCAGGCATTGTGGGCCTATCACCTACCCTTGCAGGTTCACTGAGAGGTGCTGTTGACACACATGTTGTAGGAAACAGGGAAGATGAAGGCCTGAATCTCTAGAGGGATTGGACATTATGCAGTATTTCCTTCCCAAGGGCCAACTATTTTCTGGCTGTCCCTCCAGAATACTGTAGAGGCAACATTGTGGGCCCAGATGGGGCTCAGGAAAAGAGCTTGAAACAGGAGGGAAGGGGGCAGGACACAACTTTTGACATAGAATGACATAGCACAAGGGCATAACATAAACCAATTAAATCAAATGGGTCCAAGATGACAGTATTGACTAAAAAAGATGTATAACTTGAGAGTTGCAAGTTAAGTTTTATTTGGGGCAAAATGAAGACTGTGGCCTGGGAGGCAGCATCTCAGATAGCTCTGAGAAACTGCTCCAAATGGCAGTGGGGGAAAGTCAATATATAAGGTTCTGGTGAAGGGGGATTCAATACCATGAAGCTCTCATTTTATAAAAGGGTTTTTGTTAGTCATGAGGATCTGATGTCACCATGAAGGGATTTAGTGCTTCTCTAGATATGAGGAGATGCAAGGATTGAGATAATAAAATCTGTTCCTAAAAACGTCCAACTATCTAAAGACCTGTCCCACCAGATTCCCTGGAGCACAGAGTGCCTCACTCCACCCTGAACTCCCTCAGGGGTTGTTGAAGGTCAAAAGCTATAGCAGCCTGAGGTTCAATCTCCATAGAGGCAGATGGCAAATGCCTTTGTTATTCAGTCATTGGTAATGTTCTTGGTAAGTGCCAGTTTGTAGTTGACCGAAGACAAGTCAAATTCAACTAAACCTTGATCCTCAATTTGCAAGCTAAATGACACAACCAGAGGTGCCATGACAGTTCCAAGGCACTGTCAAAAGACCAAGGAGTGGATAGTTCCTCAATTGTTGGAAAGATCCTCCCACTCATTAGGATATGAAATCAGCCAGCTCACAAAAACTAACCACACCACATTTCATGGCCACTGCATACACCCTCTGTGATGGTACACACTCTGTGAACTGTGCTTCTCTCTGAATCCAAACAAATCCACCTCTTATCTATTGCTGTGTCTCACTGAATTCTTTTTGCAATGAGACATCAAGAACCTGAGCTTCATTAGGTCCTGAAACGAGGCACCATGGGTTTTGGCCAGGCTCAAGTCTCGTTGGACACGACTAAACATAGCAAGGGTCCGCCGTGTGAGTTTGAGTCCCAATCTCAGGTAAATGGTTTCAAGAACAACTTTTAGAAATGGAAAGATGATGACCTGCCCAATACTTGGTAAACAGTGGCATAGATGGGGAGAGGAGCGGAAGGATAGGAGGAAAAAGCAGTGGGAAGAACATGCTGAGGAACCCCTTTCATAACTTGCTGGAGAAACTGCTAAATGCCTGGTCTGTGGCCACAATTTTCATTGGCCTGATCTGTGGCACAAAGGAGGTTAAGGACAGAAGAACCCTCACCCACTTGGGCAACGGCTACTAAGGTGCAGCAGATGGAGCCTTTGGGGCACACTGGGGAGTAACCCCTGCAAGAGTCCCTCAGTTGCACCCACTGCAACTCACCTGTTCACAGGGGGTTCAAGGAAACAAGAAATGAGAGACTGTAAAGGGATTAAGATTTTGTTAGCCATATGTCCTTCCAGGGGCATAGGGGCTAGGACCTCCTACCTTAACTGGAGCTCTTCTGGAATCTGAGACTGAGTTTCCTGAACTTTCTACCAAGTTTGTTTTTGTTGTCCTGGTTTCCAGCACACAGGGCTTCTTGTCACTTCTGCTGTTCTAGGTTTCCTTTGCATTCAGTTTCCACCACACGAGCTTTCACCAAGTTGGGCTTCTGCTCTGCTTGGTTTCCACCTCGCTGGGGCTGAGCTGAGGTTGTTTCAGCCAGGTTACATCTGAGACACGGCACCCATATGTCAGGCGAGTATAATTTCCTCGGTTCTGTCTCGCTGAAGCAAAGATTTGAAATAGTGGAACAGTGCTACAGCTCAGTTATAGCTCAGAGTTTTTTTTTTTTTTTTTGGCAAACAAAGGATAGTACACCCTCAAGGCATGAGGGCAGGCAAAGCCCAAAGGGGAGGCCTCAATCTTGGCTTCCTCTTATATGTTTGTCTCCTTCCCCCCTTGAGCCTGCCCTATGCACATTGGGCTAGCCAAGAAGGGGCATGTTTGTTTCACCTGAAGTTCTCACTTCAGCCCACAGATTTTCTTTTGTTCCATTTTTTCAGGCTTTTCTCTTTGTCTTTTAGTCACCACCATTTTGGACTCCTTTTTCCTATTCTAACTATCTAACAATATCATATTGTTAGGGGAAGCACACTGACTGAAATCACCCACTCTGACCAGGCACCATCATAACCATTTGTGTGAGTTATTTTATGACAGGAGGTTTTGGTAAGAAACACAGAACTAATAAGCCACCACTAAGCCACTTCTGGGAGGCTTCCCTGGTGGCTCAGAGGTTAAAGCATCTGCCTGCAATGCGGGAGACCTGGGTTCAATCCCTGGGTTGGGAAGTTTCCCCTGGAGAAGGAAATGGAAACCCACTCCAGTATTCTTGTCTGGAGAATCCCATGGATGGAGGAACCTGGTGGGCTACACAGTCCACGGGGTCACAAAGAGTCGGACATGACTGAGAGGCTTCACTCACTAAGCCACTTCTTTCCCAGAAGAATTTGGGAAAGGTCAAAGGAAGACACCACTGACTACCTCCTAAAATCCTTCTTGTTGGCATCCACCTTGGCTGAACAAAACAATGCGTGTTCTACCAGGAAGGACTGAGTCAGAATGACTGGCCAAAGACAACCCAGAAACTAATCCCATCACCATAAAACCCAAGACTGTGAGCCACATGGCAGAGCAGTTCTCTTGGGTTCTCTTACCCTACTGCTCTCTACCCAGGTGCCTCTTCCCAATAAAATCTCTTGCTTTGTCAGCAAGTGTGTCTCCTCAGACAATTCATTTCTGAGTGTTAGACAAGAGCCCATTCTCTGGCCCTGAAAGGGGCTCCCCTTCCTGAAACAATATCGTATTTGTCTTTCTCCATCTCATTTATTTCATTTAGTGTTGTTGCAGAGAAGAACCAACTCTGACTCCATTTTGGAACCATTTCTTTGATTTGCTTTTCATTGCTGTTGTTATTATAATCATATAATGGCCTGCCTCAAGGGACCCTGTCCCTCTACCATGACTGTTAAAGTGCCTTTGTTCAGCTCATAGATAATCTGACCCTGCCTACCTGTGAATGGCTACAGAAAAGAAGAGATTTAGTTCAGTCGCTCAGTCATGTCCTACTCTTTGCGACCCCATGAATCGCAGCACCCCAGGCCTCCCTGTCCATCACCAACTCCCGGAGTTCACTCAAACTCACATCCATCGAGTCAGTGATGCCATCCAGCCATCTCATCCTCTGTCGTCCCCTTCTCCTCCTGCCCCCAATCCCTCCCAGCATCAGAGTCTTTTCCAGTGAGTCAACTCTTCGCATGAGGTGGCCAAAGTACTGGAGTTTCAGCTTTAGCATCATTCCTTCCAAAGAAATCCCAGGGCTGATCTCCTTCAGAATGGACCGGTTGGATCTCCTTGCAGTCCAAGGGACTCTCAAGAGTCTTCTCCAGCACCACAGTTCAAAAGCATCAATTCTTCGGCACTCAGCCTTCTTCACAGTCCAATTCTCACATCCATACATGACCACAGGAAAAACCATAGCCTTGACCAGATGAAACTTTGTTGCCAAAGTAATGTCTCTGCTTTTGAATATGCTATCTAGGTTGGTCATAACTTTCCTTCCAAGGAGTAAGCGTCTTTTAATTTCATGGCTGCAATCACCATCTGCAGTGATTTTGGAGGCCCCCAAAATAAAGTCTGACATCTATTTCCCATGAAGTGATGGGACCGGATGCCGTGATCTTTGTTTTCTGAATGTTGAGCTTTAAGCCAACTTTTCACTCTCCACTTTCACTTTCATCAAGAGGCTTTTTAGTTCCTCTTCACTTTCTGCCATAAGGGTGGTGTCATCTGCATATCTGAGGTTATTGATATTTCTCCCGGCAATCTTGATTCCAGCTTGTGCTTTTTCCAGTCCAGCGTTTCTCATTATTAACACATCCCTTTTCAAAGGTTGGCCCTTCCCAGAGATATTTTGCAAGACTGAAGACCCTCTTTACTTCCTCACTACCTCTCCCTCTGTATTCTCCTTTGACTTTAGTTCCTCACAGCTTCTCTCTGTTGTTTTATAAAAGAACCTGGCATCCAGGCAGGCCTTGACAAGATGGTTACTTTGAAACATTAGTCTGCCATCTTCTCAGTCATCTGGCTTTTCAAATAAAGTTGTATTCCTTGCCTAAACACCTCAGTCTCATGGATTCATTGACCTGTTTTGCAGTGAGCAGAGTAAGCTTGTATTCAGTAATACTGTGATAATCTTGAGGTCCATTCATGTTACTGCAAAAAGCATTATTTCAATCTGGCTGAGTAATAGATCCTGAGATGTTTGTGTTTGTCTGCTGGAGAAGCTGGTGGTTTCCTGTTCTATTTAATACACTGACTAAGTAGGAAGTGTTTATGGAGACTATTATCTTATCCAAATGAGATGAAAGGCAGCAAAAACTTGCTCAGACTTCTCTACTTTTCCAGAGAGTGAGGATTGTGACCTTGGTTTCATCTGTTTCACTTGTTGAAGTGCACTTTGTCAGATGGTCTATACTGAAATGCTTCTGCTCTTTTTTCAAGAGGCACAAAATCAATGAAATTTCCTAACATTTATGAAAGTGAAACAGAAGGGAAGGGGGCAGGGCACAACCTTTGAAAGAATGACATAGCCCGAGGGCACAATATAAACTGATTTGAACCAAATGGGTACAAGATGTTAGACAAGTCAACTTGACTAGACCTTGATCCTCAGTATACACTCATTATAACATATCAGCAAGCTAAATGACACAGCCAGAGGCACCACGACAGTTCCAAGGTTGACCATCAAAGACCAAAAATTGGGTGGTGACCCAACCCCTGGAAATCCCCACCCCTTCCCCAAAATAGTTGAAATAATCCTCCCACTAGTTAGCCTATGGACTAGTTACCCAGTCCATCAAAGCTAACCACAGCACATTTCAAGGCTGAATTCACCTTCTGAGATGGTCCATACTCTGTCAGTGGAGTGTGTTTCTCTCTGAATAAATCCACTTCTTAGCTATCACCTTGTCTCTCACTGAATTATTTGTGTGATGAGACATCAAGAACCTGAGTTTCATTTGGAACTGAAACCAGGTCTGTGATCTCAGTTGGAAGATTATGGGTCTTGGCTCAGTTCGAATTCCAGCACATGGGTTCAAGTCCCAGTCTGAGGTAAACAGTTTTAGAAGTCTTGTGAATCCCCCAGTGTACATCTTGCTGCAATGTTCCAACAACTCTGTGACAGATGTATTGCTACCATTCCCAGTTTTCAGGTTCAAAAGCTGAGGTTACACAGGCAAGTGGCTCCCCTAGGGCACAGTGGAGATAGGTGGGGAAGCTGGGTTCTCAGTCCACGTCTGTCTGACTGCAGAGCCCTTGCTCCTAATGTCTAAGTGACTCTGCTGATATAATTTATTCTCCACTTGTGCTCCTGCAATGCAGGAGACCTGGGTTCGATCCCTGGATTGGGAAGACCCCCTGGAGAAGGAAATGGCAACCCACTCCAATATTCTTGCCTGGAAAATCCCACGGACAGAGGAGCTTGACAGGCTACAGTTCATGGGGTCGCGAAGAGTCGGACATGACTGAGTGACTTCACTTCACTTTCACTAGTGCTTGAGTCCCAACAAGGGTCTTCCATAGTCTACTTGATAGAGCAGTCAACCACATTTCTGGCCCATTTTAATTTGTCAGAAAGTTCTTCATCCTGAGGTGAAATCTGAGTCCCAGGTCTCCAATAAATGAATCATGAAGCGTTCACGAGTCATCGTTGTCATTCTACACTATATTCTGTATGCATCTTTCCACTTTAAGGAGACAAAGGGTCTGTACAAGAAAAGGAAAGAGCAAGAGGATCCTTTCTGGCAAGCTGTCCATTGCAGAGAGAAGCAGAACTGAAGAGTATTACATAGTACATTTCAACATCACAGTGAGGGATGAAGGGTAATGCTTGCCATTGGTCTCAGGATCTTGTGCTGTGCTTTTGTTGCTATTTTAACATATTTTACATGTAAATTCTATTTTGAAACATCTTTATTATGAATCATAGACAACAGTTTTCTTCAGAGTCATCTTTGTGGTTTATAACAGGTGGCTCTCACAGAATGTAATGTATCTTCTTCCATGTGGGATTAAGGGGAAGTGGATTTATTTTTTGGCTGCACCTTGGAGCATGTAGAACTTCCCTGACCAGGAATCAAATCCATGGCCCTTGCAGTGGAATTGCAGAGTCTTAACCATTGGACACCACAGAAGTCTCTTCTTCCATGTGAATGAGCCAAATGAAGGATTTAATTCTGCAGCTCTGTCAGTAAGGGTGTGACCTTGTGGGACCTTATAAGATTTACCTTATAAATCTTCACTAGAATCTTATAAATGTGTGTCAGGACCAGCCCAACAATGAACAAACCTGAGGGAGTGGTGCCGCAGAAGAATAAGGAAAAATAAGACTTGGAAATAAAGTGGGGGTCAGGGGGCTGACGCCATTTGCAGGCAAAAGCCCAGATCCTAATCCTCGCATGCCTTTTATTTCTAACTTCTACTTCCTTATTTGTGCTCTAAAGATATCTGTTCTTTATGATCTCAGATCGGGGATAAAGATATACAATGCACAGTCCTCAATGTCAAACCTTCAGGCCTTTCATGACTTTGTTTAGCCCTTTGGCTAGTGATGCCCTTTCTCAGCAACTCCCTCAAGGCTCTGGAACAGTCACTAATGGTTTTCCATCAGTCACATCAGTACTTCAACATCTTGTTTTCAAGATGTCTTTCCAGGATATACTTTTTACTGCTCCCAGCCCTTCATCTGGGGGTGATGAGAAAGTCATTTTTATTTTTCAAAGAGGCCCTGTTAATTAGAGTACAGGCCTGTGCATAGTATATTCCCTACAATGTGCTCTCAGTTTTTAAGACTAATGGGATGTGGAGTAACCAATATCTAAACAGCCTCTGAATTTTAGGGGACCCATGAAGGAAAACTTGCTATACCTCATCCCATCCCCACTGCCCCAACTCCCACCAACAGGAAGTCTAATTTAACATTGCAACCTTGATCAGAAGGCTCTTCTGATACTTTTTCTCCACTTTCTGTACTTTATCATCAGGATTTCTTGATGACCTGTGTCCTTGTGTTTAATCTCCAGTAGTGACAAATTGGGCTTCCCTGAACATTCAGAAAACTAAGATCATGGCATCTGGTCCCATCACTTCATGGGAAATAGATGGGGAAACAGTGGAAACAGTGGCTGAGTTTATTTTTTTGGGCTTCAAATTCACTGCAGATGGTGACTGCAGCCATGAAATTAAAAGACGCTTACTTCTTGGAAGGAAAGTTATGACCAATCTAGATAGCATATTGAAAAGCAGAGACATTACTTTGGCAACAAAGGTCCGTCTAGTCAAGGCTATGGTTTTTCCAGTAGTCATGTATGGATGTGACAGTTGGACTGTGAAGAAAGCTGAGTGCCAAAGAATTGATGCTTTTGAACTGTGGTGTTGGAGAAGACTCTTGAGAGTCCCTTGGACTGCAAGGAGATCCAACCAGTCCATTCTAAAGGAGATCAGTCCTGGGTGTTCTTTGGAAGGAATGATGCTAAAGCTGAAACTCCAGTACTTTGGCCACCTCACGCGAACAGTTGACTCACTGGAAAGACTCTGATGCTGGGAGGGATTAGGGGCAGGAGGAAAAGGGGATGACAGAGGATGAGATGGCTGGATGGCATCACCTACTCAATGGACGTGAGTTTGAGTGAACTCTGGGAGTTGGTGATGGACAGGGAGGCCTGGCGTGCTGCAGTTCATGGGGTCGCAAAGAGTCAGACACGACTGAGGGACTGAACTGAACTGAACTGAACTGATGACTCAGTGGTCAAGAATCTGCCTGCCAATGCAGGAGATGTGCGGAGATGCATGCTTGATCCCTAGGTGGGGAAGAATCTCTGGAGAAGGAAATGGCAACCCACAATAGTATTCTTTCCTGGGAAATAACATAGACAGAGGAGCCTGGCTGACTATAGTCCATGGGGGTCACAAAAGAGTCAGATATGACTTAGCGACTAAACAACAACAAAATGAGAAGTTAGTGAGCACAGCCCACAAAACTACCTTCCCTTTGACACCAATTGCAAATGTGAGGCTCCCCGAAGTCCATCCTTAGGTGACCTCAACTCCCTTTCACGTACCATTTTCTCCTTCTCTCCCGGCTCACAAAATGGGCAACACTCTGGCTCTCAAGATTAAGACTGCTGCTTGTGCATGAGGTCTCTTTTACCCACATTTAGCCTATTTCTTTCTGCAGATTTTCCCCTTCTCCAAATATGAACAATTTACTTCTGTCTTTAATAAGTATTTTTATTTGACCTAGTTATATTCTAATTTTCGGTTAGAGCTATTTACCCTGGTTATTCTCTAGAAGGACTGGTAGAACTCATTGAAAGCTGATATACTCATAGTTACAGTTTATAACAGCAAAAGGATGTAGATTGAAGCAGATAATTAGAGAAGTGTATGGGCAGAGCCTTGGAGAGTGGTGGGCTTCCAACTCAAGCCTTTCAGCCTCTTCCCCCCCTGGAGACAAGAATGGTGCTAACTCCTCTCAGCAATGATGTGAGGCTGTATGAGGGGAATATTGCCAACCAGGGACGCTCACCCAAGTCTTGGTATCCAAAGCCTTTATTGGGGCTCCATGGTCAGCTGTCCATGTGGCTGACCTCAGTCTCTAGACCTTCTGGAGGTTGAGCTGATACTGCATGACTCAGAACCCCCACATCAACACATTGTTAGATATTCTGGTGCAGTCCAAAACCCCAGGTCAACAAAGACACTCACCAGGTATGGCATTCCAAAGGATGCCACCCACCATGGGATGGGGGCTAAGGTCAGCCCTCCTTACCCACCATGGGATGGGGGCTAAGGTCAGCCCTCCTTACCCACCATGGGATGGGGGCTAAGGTCAGCCCTCCTTTTGGTGAATGTTAAAATTCTTAGTACACATGCAGAAATGTTTTATATCTAAAACATTTGGAAATAACAGTCTTCTTTAAAAAAAATTTTGTTTTCTATTTGAGACAAAACAGAGCCAACTACCTCACCCACAGTAAATGCATTTTGAATACCTGCTATTGTGCTTGGAGAATCCAGTGTTAATGTTGACATATTCTACCTTACCATGTCTTAGCCATGTATGTCTTCTCTACTGGCCAAAGGTCCTGGTGTGTTACATGTAACATGCGCCAGCAGCACAGGCTGCACAGGGTTGGGGAGAGGTTTAATGTGGCTTCTGACTGGTATGGGATAGGATTGTGGAGAGGCTTAATCTGGCTTCTGACAGGTATTGTCATTTTGGGCATGGTTGCCAATTCCCTGGGTTCTGAAAAGAAGCATGATGAGATGCTGAACAATATCAGCAGCCCCAGAATCCACAGTTGACTTGTCACTGTCACTCAGTTCAAACACCACTTTTGTCTTCTCTCCAGGCTCAGAAATGGATGACACTCTGGCTCCTAAGGGTAAGGCCTCTGCCTGTGCATGAGGTCTCATTTACCCCTCTTTTAGCCCATTTCTTTCTACAGATTTTCTTCTTCACCAAATATGAACAAGTTACACCTGTCTTTGATAAACATTTTATCTAATTATATCCCAAATTTCTGTTAGAGTTATTTATTAGATTAAACACATGCCAAAGACTTATTTAACTCATGACTAAAGGAACCAGTAAGCTGAGAGAGATAGTTCAAAGGGTTATGGGAGATACAGAAGTATTTATAGGCACAGAAAGAATGCTGGAAGAAGATTACAGAATCCCACACAAATTGGTTAATGTTCCATAGAGGAATAATAATTGTTGGAGTTTTATTTTCTATAAGCTATAAATAATTTGCATCTCTATAGGACAAAGTTCTTTGGATAACAATAATTTGTAAGTGATATTAGTAAAATTATTTTATACCTATTTCCGTTAAACCACATATAAAATATCTTTTCTGATTACAATGGAATATAACTAGAAGTCAATAACAAAATGAAAACTGGAAAATATACAATATATGAAAATTAAACAATGCTCTCAAACAGCCAGTAAGTCAAAGAAAAAATTATAAGCTAAATTAGAAAATATCTTGCAACAAGTGAAAATGAAAACAAAAACATAATTATGTTAGGTCAAAACTTAAATGAGGTAGCAGAAACAGTGCTAAAAGGGAAATCTGCAGTTGTAAACACATTTAAAAAGAAGCACTTCAATTCAACAACCTAACTTTACAATTGAGAAAAAGAAGAAAATATTAAACTCTAAGCTAGCAAAAGGAAGGAAAAAGGTTAGAGTGGAGATAAATGAGATAGAGAATAGAAAAACAATGGGAAAAAATCAGTGAAACCGAAATTTAGTTCTTGAAAAAGATTAACGAAATTTAGAAATCTTCAGCTAAATTGATTAGGAAAAAAGGGGAAGAGAAGAAAAGTCAAATTACTACAGGCAGAAATGAAAATGGAGCCATTATTACTTATTTTATAGAAATATAATAAGAAGGAATATAAGAAAGTAGTAGGAACAATTGCAGGCCAACAAAATGAATAGCCTAGATGAGATTGACAAATTCCTAGAAACACACAACCTACCAAGAGTGAACCATGAAGAAATAGAACATATAAATAGACGTCTAACTAGTAAGGACATTATGTCATTACTTTAAAATTTCCCAACACAGAAAAGCCCTGGATCAGATGCTTCTCCTGGGATTTTTACCAATCTTTCTCAAATTCTTCTGAACTATTGAAGAGGAGGAAACACTTCCTAACTTGTTCTGTGAAACCAGCATGTCTCTGATACCAAAGCCAGATATTAAAAAAAAATAATAATATTACATGAAAAGAAAACTACACACCTTTACTTTTGAACATGATATAAAAATCCTCAATTAGCAAACTGAATTAGCAGCATAGTAAGAGGATTATACACTGGGACCAGGTGGGATTTACTCTCAGAATGCAATGATGGTTCAACATATGGAAATCAATTAACATAACAAATATTAATAGAATGAAAGAAAAAAGTCACATGATTATTGTAATTGATTCAGAGTTTTTTTTTTTTTTTTTACAAAATTCAACACCATTTTATTTTATTTTTTATTTTACAATATTATATTGGTTTTGCCATACATTGACATGAATCTGTCATGGGTATACATGTGTTCCCCATCCTGAAACCCCCTCCCACCTCCCTCCCCATCCCATCCCTCAGGGTAATCCCAGTGCACCAACCCCAAGCACCCTGTATCATGCATCGAACCTGGACTGGTGATTCGTTTCATATATGATAATATACATGTTTCAGTGCCATTCTCCCAAACCACCCCACCCTTGCCCTCTCCCACAGAGTCCAAAAGACTGTTCTATACATCTGTGTCTCTTTTGCTGTCTCGCATACAGGGTTATCGTTATCATCTTTCTAAATTCCATATATGTGCATTAGTATACTGGATTGGTGTTTTTCTTTCTGGCTAACTTCACTCTGTATAATAGGCTCCAGTTTCATCCACCTCATTAGAACTGATTCAAATGTATTCTTTTCAATGGCTGAGTAATATTCCATTGTGTATATGTACCACAGCTTTCTTATCCATTTGTCTGCTGATGGACATCTAGGTTGCTTCCATGTCCTGGCTATTATAAACAGTGCTGCAGTGAACATTGGGGTACACATGTCTCTTTCAATTCTGGTTTCCTTGGTGTGTATGCCCAGCAGTGGGATTGCTGGATCATATGGCAGTTCTATTTCCAGTTTTTTAAGGAATTTCCACACTGTTCTCCATAGTGGCTGTACTAGTTTGCATTCCCACTAACAGTGTAAGAGGGTTCCCTTTTCTCTACACCCTCTCCAGCATTTATTCGTTGTAGATTTTTGGATAGCAGTCATTCTTACTGGCATGAAATGGTACCTCATTGTGATTTTGATTTGAATGTCTCTAATAATGAATGATGTTAAGCATCTTTTCATGTGTTTGTTAGCCATCTGTATGTCTTCTTTGGAGAAATGTCTGTTTAGTTCTTTGGCCCACTTTTTGATTGGGTCATTATTTTTCTGGAATTGAGCTGCAGGAGTTGGTTGTATATTTTTGAGATTAGTTGTTTGTCAGTTGCTTCATTTGCTATTATTTTCTCCCATTCTGAAGGCTGTCTTTTCACCTTTTTTATAGTTTCCTTTGTTGTGCAAAAGCTTTTAATTTTAATTAGGTCCCATTTGTTTATTTTTGCTTTTATTTCCAATATTCTGGGAGGTGGGTAATAGAGGATCCTGCTGTGATTTATTTTGGAGAGTGTTTTGCCTCTGTTTTCCTGTAGGAGTTTTATAGTTTCTGGTCTTAATTTTTGTGTATAACACCGTTTTATGATAAAAAAGAGTCAGTAAACTAGGAATGGAAAGAAATTACCTCAACATAATAAAGACCACATAAGAAAACTTTCATATCCAAAGGTGAAAGATTGAAACCTGTGTTTTTTTTGTTTTTTTTTTTTTGAAACCTGTTTTTGTTAAGACCAGGAACAAGAAAAGGATGCTCATCTTTTGCAATTTCTTGAAGAAATAAAATTATCTCTGTTCACAGATGGCATGATCATATATGCAGAAAACCCAAAAGATTATACATAAAACTTGTCAGAATTAATAAATGAATTCAGCTAAGTTGCAGGATACAAAATCATTGTACAAAAATCAGTTGAATTTCTGATTATACAAAAACAACGACAATCCAAAGAGGAAATTAAGAAAACAATTCTACTTATAATAGCATCAGAAAAAATAAAATACTTAGGAATAAACAATCAAGGAGGCAAAAGTCTTGTACCCTGAAAACTGTGAAACATTGCTTAAACGAAATTAAAGAATACACTAAAAAATGGGAAGAAATTATTTGTTCACAGATTGAAAAGATTTTATGTTGTAAAATGCCAATACTATCCCATGTGTGCATGCTCGGTTGTGTCTGAATCTTTGCAACCCCATGGACTGTAGCCCACCAGTCTCCTCTGTCCATGGAATTTTCTGGACAAGAATACTAGAGTGGGTTGCCATTTTTTACTCCGGGAGATCTTCCCAACCCAGGGATTGAACCCCAGTCTCCTGCATCACAGGTGATTTCTTTACCACTACAGCTGGGAAGCAATACTATTCAAAGTGATCTGCAGCTTCAGTGAAATCCTTATCAAAATCCCAATGATTTTTTTTTCAAAAATAGAAAAACATATCTTAAAATTCAAGGTACCCTGAATAGCCAAAGAAAACAAAGTTGAGGACTCATAATTCCGGATTTCAAAACTTATTACAAAGCTACAGTAATTTAAAAAAAAAAGTGAGATACTGGCATAAAGACATACACATACACAAATGAAATAGAATAGAGAGTGCTGAAACAAATCTTTTCACATAAACAAACCTTTGCAAAAGGATGCCAAGACCATTCAATAAAGAAAAGACAGACTCCTCAACAAATTGTGCTGAGAAAACTGGATATCCTTATGCAAAAGAGTGAAGTTGTACTCTACCTTACAACATATACAAAAAATCTACTCAAAATGAATCACAGACTTAATTGTAAGAGCTAAAACTATAATACTGTCAGAAGAAAACAGGAAAAAGCTTCATAACAATTTCTTTGCTATTTCACAGAAAGCACAGCAACAACAAAAAAAACATACATAACTTGGACTTAATCAAAATTTAGCTTTGTGCATTTCAAAGTACACTATCAACAGAGGGAAAAGGCAACCCACAGATTGGGAGAAAATATATGCAAACCATAGATCTGATAAGGGGTTAATATTCAGAATTATAAAGAATTCCTGCAACTTAACAACAATTAAAACAACCTGATTTAAAAACGGGCAAGATACTTAAATAGATATCTCTCCAAAGAAGATGTACAAAGGCCAATAAGCACATGAAAAGATGCTCCACATCACTGCCTGGTAGGGAAATACAAATCAAACCCCTATGTGATACCACTTCACACCCATTAGAAGTATTGGCAAAGAGTGGAGAAATTGGAATCCTTGTGTATCACTGGTGGGACTGTAAAAGGGTGAAGCTGCTGTGTAGAAAATTAAACACATAATCACCATACGATGAAGACATTCCAGTTATAGGTATATACTCAAAAGAACTGGAAGCAGGGACTTGAACACTCATGTTCACAGCAGCATTATTCACAATAGCCAAAAGATGATAACAACCAAATGTCTATTGATAGGTGAATGGATGAACAAAATGTGGTATACAAAGCATGGGGTATTATTAAGCTTTAAAAAGGAAGGAAATTCTAATGTTACAAAATTGATGAACTTTGAAGACATTATGCTAATTGGTAGTCAGTCACAGAAGGATAAATACCCTACAGAGCCACTTATATGAGGTACTTAGAATAATCAAAATTCATAGAGACAGAAAGCAGAATGCTTGTTGCCAGAGTCTGGGGGAGGAAAGAGAGAGGAATTACTGTTTAAGGTAAATGGAGTTTGAGTTTGGGATGATGAAGTTCTGGAGCTGAGTCATGGTGATGGTTGCATAGCAGTGTGAATGTCCTTAATGTCACTGAATTATACACTTAAAATGGTGAATTTGGGGTTGTGTATATTTACCACAATAAAAAAATCATTTGCATTTTTATAAGTTAACATCAATACTTCCTTACACAATTAAAAAGTGTCTAATCAAAAATTAAGCAAGATACATATCACTGAGCAGGCTTTCCCAACCTTGGCACTACTGATATTTGGGACAGATGATTAACTGCTGTGGGCACTGTCTTGTGCCTTGTAGGGTGTTTAGTAGCATCTCTGTCCTCTTCTCACTAGATGCCACTAGCACTTTTTCCCCTTTGTGACAACCAGAATTGCCCCCAGACATTGGCAAATGCCACATCCTTACTGGTTGGGAACCACTAATAAGAGTTTTGGAAATTTTGACTTGATCTCATACTGAGAGTTGTCCAAGCAGCTTCAACTTGTAAGTCTATAGCTATACATTTATTTCTTGAGGTATCGATTGTTAGACATTTCTGGTAAAATCTTTTCTACCAACATCCTAAGACTGTCATTCCCTGTTGTAATCCCACTTCCAGAGTCTGTATTAATAGTTTAGAGCAGAGCAAGTTCATAGCTCAGAGAACTGACCTCCTTTATGGTGTGCATGAAATATTTATGTAATTGACTTGAGTTCATAAATAGACAAACAAGACTGTTAACACAAGTCTCCACTGTATTTCATGTGCTAGAGAAAAATTATCAGCATCCTCTTACATGGTTAGACCATAAAGCCAGACTCCTAATCATTGCTACAAGGAATACATTATTAGCCATATCCAAATCAGAGCCAAAAGCAAGCTTGTCTAAAGACCTGAAACAGAACCCAAACCATGGAGCAGGGATGGAGGGCAGAGAAGCAGAGAGTCAAAAAAAACGATTCCTAGTACCACTTGGGATTCACTCCAGGGACTAACAAAATACATTCCTGGGCTTACCCAGCCTAGGGGGTGCACTTTTTGGGGGCAATGATGTGCTGAAAGTTGAATCTACTTGGACATCACATTGGGATCTCCAAAACTGTCAAAGTATATCCCATTGACTAAATGGTGCCCCCTCCAAATGCATTTGTTGAAGCCCCAACCCTCAATATGACTGTGTTTAGAGATAGGGCCTGTGAGGAAATCAATTTGGGATGCCATCAGGTCTACCTCTGGTGCATCTCTGTCCTGCCTCAATGGTAGAATGAGTGGGCTGATGGGAATGAGTAAGGTGTCTGTGTCAGTAAGGAACAGACTAAGTCAGACAAGGAAAGAAAAGCTTCTCTGGAAAGTCTGTCTCCACCCCCATCTAAAGCAGGGAGGGACACCTCCGGTGGAAAAAAGCCATGGCTGTGGATGCTGCTTTTTTCTCTCGTACAGATGGGAGCTAGCAGTTCCAAGAACTAGTCCTTTAAAAAGTATTTTTAAAAAACTGGGACAAGTTTGATCCCCAGAGTTTAAAAAAGACATGCCTGATCTTCTTCTGTGATACTGAATGGCCACAGTATCATTTGGAAGAAGGGGAACGCTGGCCAGTTGAAGGGTATCTTAATTATAATATTGTTTTACAATTAGACTGGTTCTGTAGAAAACAAGGGAAATGGGTAGAAGTGCCATATGTGTTGCGCTTTTTCTCTCTGTGAGACATGTCAGACTTGTGCAGATTTGGGTGTGAAACCGTCAGCTCCCTCCTATCCTCTTACTTTGCCCCTATATCTGGGGCTTCCAATTGAACAGACTGAGAATCAGGGCACCCTTCCAGGAGGGGTTGCCTCAGCCTCAGTAGAAATTCAAACAGTCCCAATTGTGGTCGAGGATCTAAAAAATACATAGAAGCCTTTATGGGACTAATTTTACTTTATGACTTTACTTGGAGAAATGTAACATATGTCTTGGGACAGACGCTGACTCCTGATTCAAGAGCTCAAGTTTTGGGGGAAGCTACTACTTTTGGAGATGGCTTGAATGTGAGACAAGTGGGAAAAGAACACAAAATAGTCCTCCTCCCCACTGGGAGATGAGCAGTTCCCATAACAGAGCTAGACTGGACTATAACATGGCTAAAGATGGGATCAGAGCCTTCTTTGTCAGATGTATTCTTGAAGGACTCAAGCGAGCACATGCTAAGACTTTAAACTATGCTAAGTTGGCTGACATAGAACTGGGAGAAAAGGAAACTCCTAACATAGACTATGGGAGGCTCTCTGCAAGTTTACTGACATTGATCCCAAAAGTACAGAGGGAGGAATGATCTTAAAAGAGATTTCTCATTCAGTCGGCTCAGGATATCCACCGTAAAGTACTAAAACAGGCATTCGTACCAAATCAGTCTTTAGATAAACTGCTGCAACTGGCTCAGACAGTTTACTATGGTAGGGAGGAGGAGGAGAAAAGGCAGAAAAAGACCAGGAAAGACTGAAGCCCTAACAATGGCTTTCAGATCCATTCTAAAACAGCCTGAAAAATGCCCAGAGGAACCCAGGCAAAAAGGGACAGGCTTGTTATTACTATGGAAAGGAGGGGCATCTCAAGTGAGGTTGCCCTCAGGCATCTAAGCCACTCCAGCTCCCCATCTGGTCTGTAAAGGACCACACTGGAGGAGAGACGTCCCCCAGAGGCGTAGGCCTCAGGGGTTGGACTCTCTGGATAATCTGGACTGAAGGTGCCTGGAGGCCCCCACATGAGCCCCCGTCCTAATAACACCTGAGGAACCCTGGGTATTAAGAACTGTGGGCGGGGGGCAGTCAATTGATTTTCTTCTGGACACTGGGGCAACTTTCTCTGTGCTCCCTGAAGGCCCTGGCCTGCTTTCTCCCGATCCACTACTGGTACTGTCTGGATGAGCCAAATGCTATTATTTCAGTCATCTTTTAAGCTGCAACTGGGACTCTACGCAGTTTCTCATGAATTTCTGATCATGTTGGAGTCTCCCTCACGCCTTCTGTGGAGGGATATACTGAGCAAGGTCCAGGCCTCTGGTTTCATGAATATGGAGCCTGCTCTTTCTCTCCCATTATTTGAACAAAATGTAAATCCTAGAGTGTGGACTGATGGAAAAACTGTGAGTCAAGCACAAAATACTGTTCCTATCCTTGTCAAGCTCAAAGACCCTCATCTATTTCCATATCAAAAGCAGTATCCACCGAAACCTGAGGTTAAGGAAGGGTTAAAACCCATCATTGAAAATTTAAAGGAACAAAGGCTATTAATTCCCTATAACAGTCCATGTAACATTTTGAGTGTAAAAAAAGTCCAATGATAAATTGAAACTAGTTCAAGATTTATGAATAATAAATGAGGCTGTGGTTTCTTTACACCCCATGGTGTCTAATCCTTATACTTTATTGTCTGACTTTTAACTTTGATTATACATTATCTTCGAAGAAGGCAATGGCACCCCACTCCAGTACTCTTGCCTGGAAAAATCCCATGGGCAGAGGAGCCTGGTAGGCTGCAGTCCATGGGGTCGCTAAGAGTCGGACACGACTGAGCGCCTTCACTTTCACGCATTGGAGAAGGAAATGGCAACCCACTCCAGTGTTCTTGCCTGGAGAATCCCAGGGACAGGGAAGCCTGGTGGGCTGCTGTCTCTGGGGTCGCACAGAGTTGGACACGACTTAAGTGACTTAGCAGCAGCAGCAGCAGCAGCAGCAGCAGCAGCAGCAGCAGCATACATTATCCTGGTTTAATGACTATTTTGCTGCACATAAGTAGGCAAATGGGTCTAGAACTGGTGGTTTTCTTTCTGATGTTTATCAAACATGTAATGAGGTCATATGGCTAACTCCTGAAAAGGGACACCTGGTATCTAATACCTCCATATGCTGGGAACCGAAAGAGCCATACCCAGAAGTTAGCCGACAATTATAACGACTAGAAATAATTGGGATTTTTGCCCCAAGAAACAAGCAGTGTAACAATTCCTATGTGTTCCAATCCCAGTTCAAGTCCTCCTTTTGCCTGGCCAGGCACTGACTGGGGCTGGATCCCTCAGTCATGCTGGCTTGCTCCTGACGGGAGCCACTGGATGTGTGGCTCTTACCTATGGGCGTGGCTTCCCCCGGCTGGATAGGGAGATGCACCCTAGGTCTAGATTTTATTCATGACTTCATGGTTTCAGAGTTTCCAGAGAGGCCTGCTAATCTGCCACACCTTAAAACTCACTGGACAAGGTCTGTATTTCACTGGTATGATTATCTGGCTGCAATATTCCTTTCCTCTGGGAACTACTGATATTATGCTACGAGTTGATGCTGACTAACTTTACTCAACAGACTTTACAAGATTCTCAAAAAATCAATTTCAGCCCTTAATGCTGAACAAATACAAATTAGAAAGGTGGTTTTACAAAACAGATTGGCCTTAGATATTCTAATGGCTTCACAAGGAGGAACTTGTGCCATTATTCATACCCAATGTTGTACGTATATACCAGATATGAGCACTAATGTTACTCACTTCACTAAGCACATGAACAAGATGATTCAGGCTATGGATTCTCCTGAAGCCTCAGTCACCTCATTTTGGGAAACATTAACTAGCTCCCCATGGTGGATAACTATCTTAATAATAATAATTCTAATTGTTCTGTTTTTATTGTTTGCTCCCTGCATCTGTAATTGTGTAACTGGATTTGTTTCTAATCATCCGAAAGCTTTTAAGTTAAAGTGGTTGTCCAAGCTCCTATGAGTGCCACAGCCTCTCCAACTATTACTTGGGGGCCCTGGATCAGAGACTCTCAGTGTGAGGGTTAGGGGAATATGATGCCTCAACAATTTAGGGACAGTGCCCCATCCCAGCAGGAAGTAGTTATGGAATGAAAACACCACCCCTTTTCCTTTGCAACATAATTCTTCTAAAAGAAAAAGGGGGGAATGAGAGTCAGTTCTTAGGTTGAGAAGAAGTCCGGGATCCGCAAGGATGAGAAAGGGGTCTGGGGTTCTCAAAGAGGTGAAAAGGACAAACCAGAGCTAATGATTACACAACAAAACAACTCATCTTCCTCAAGGATATGTTCTTCCTTAAACTCTATACCAATGATTATATGACAATGTATCCTGCTCAAGGACATGTTTCTCCTTCTTAAGAAACTTCTGACTAATTCTGTCATCCTAAAGTATATGTCTGCTTCAGTTCAGTTCAGTTGCAGAGTCGTGTCCGACTCTTTGTGACCCCATGGACTGCAGCACACCAGGCCTCCCTGTCCATCACCAACTCCCAGAGTTGACTCAAACTCATGCCCACTGAGTTGGTGATGCCATCCAACCATCTCATCCTCTGTTGTCCCCTTCTCCTCCCACCTTCAATCTTTCCCAGCATCAGGGTCTTTTGAAATGAGTCAGTTCTTCGCATCAGGTGGCCAAAATATTGGAGTTTCAGCTTCAACATCAGTCCTTCCAGTAAGCAGCCAGGACTGAGCTCCTTTAGGATGGACTGGTTGGATCTCCTTGAAGTCCAAGAGACACTCAAGAGTCTTCTCCAACACCACAGTTCAAAAGCATCAATTCTTCTGCACTCAGCTTTCTTTATAGTCCAACTCTCACATCCATACATGACTACTGGAAAAACTGTAGCCTTGACTAGATGGACCTTTGTTGGCAAAGTAACGTCTCTGCTTTTTAATATGCTGTCTAGGTTGGTCATAGCTTTTCTTCCTAGGAGTAAGTGTCTTTTAATCTCATGGCTGCAGTCACCATCTGCAGTGTTTTTGGAGCCCCCCAAAATAAAGTCTGTCACTGTTTCCACTGTTTCCCCATCTATTTGCCATGAAGTGATGGGGCCAGATGCCACGATCTTAGTTTTCTGAATGTTGAACCTTAAGTCAACCTTTTTACTCTCCTCTTTCACTTTCATCAAGAGGCTCTTTAGTTCCTCTTCACTTTCTGCTATAAGGGTGGTGTCATCTGCATATCTGAGGTTATTGATATTTCTCCTGGCAATCTTGATTCCAGCTTGTGCTTCATCCAGCCCAGCATTTCTTATGATGTACTCTGCATATAAGTTAAATAAGCAGGTTGGCAATAGACAGCCTTGATGTACTCCTTTTCCTATTTGGAACCAGTCTGTTGTTCCACGTCCAGTTCTAACTGTTGCTTCTTGACTTGCATACATATTTCTCAAGAGACAGGTCAGGTGGTCTGGTATTCCCATCTCTTTCAAGATTTTCCACAGTTTCTTGTGATCCACACAGTCAAAGGCTTTGGCATAGTCAATAAAGCAGAAATAGATGTTTTCCTGGAACTCTCTAGCTTTTCTGGTAAGATCTTTCTATTGTTAGTTCTAATCCTGTTATCTTAAAATGTAAATTGTGGGAGTGGGCCTGGTAAGACCTTTACAACCTTGAGACATTCTTTTGATTTACTGTAATAACCAATTGAAAAAGTGTATAACTCCCTTGCTAAGACTAGTGAGGAAGGGGGACACTCTCTATTCCCCTTCTGATGTCTATGTCAGAAGCTTTCTCTGTCCCTTTTTATACTTTAATAAAACTCTGCTACACAAAAGCTCTTGAGTGATCAGGCCTGTTCCCTGGTCATCCCAAAACTAAATCTTTTTCTTTAGAGATCACAAATCTGACATCATTTACCAAAGTGTTTAATTTTTACCATTCTACTCGTGGTTTGTTATACTCATCCACAATTCAAAAATTATACAGAAACACACACACACACATACATGGGACTTCCCAAGTGGCTCAGTGGTAAAGAATCTGCCTGCCAATGCAGGAGACACAGGAGTGCAGGTTTGATCTCTGGGTCAGGAAGATCCCTTGGAGAGGAAAATGGCAACCCACTCCAGTTTCCTTGCCTGGAAAATCCCATGAACAGAGGAGCTTGGTGGGTTATATACTGTTGGGTCACAAAGAGTTGGACATGACTGAGCAACTGAGCATACACACACACACACACACACACACACACACACACACACACACATACACACATATATAGGGCTTCCTCAGTGGCTCAGTGGTAAAGAATCCACCTGCCAATGCATGAGATGTGGGTTCAATCCCTGAGTCTTTCCCTGATCTTTCCCTCCAGAGGAAAGATGCTCTGGAGAAGGAAATGGCAACTCACTCCAGTATTCTTGCCTGGAAATCCCATGGACAGAGAAGTCTGGTGGGCTACAGTCCACGGGGTTGCAAAAGAATCAGACAGAACTTGGCAACTAAACAAAAATAATACGTACATATATATATATATATATACACACACACACATTTAACATTTTTGTATCATTTTAATGTGCATTCCTCACTTTATTTTTTGCTATTGATTTATTACTTGCTGTTTATTTTATATTTATTTCAGACTATAGAAATGATGCTAGACAAAAAGTAAATTCAAGTTTCAAAATGGGTCATAAAAAAACGGAGATAATTTGCAACATCAACAAAGCATTTGGCCCATGAACTGCTAATGAATGTACAGTGCAGGGGTGGTTCAAGAAGTTTTGCAAAGGAGGCGAGAGCCTTAAAGATGAGGAGCACAGTCACTGGCCATCAAAAATTGACACTGACCAATTGAGAGCAGTCACTGAAGCTGGTCTTCTTGTAACTACACAAGAAGTTGCCCAAGAACTCAACGTTGACCATTCTATGGACATTTGGCATTTGAAAGAAAGGTGAAAAAACTTGATAAGTGGGTGCCTCATGAGCTGACTGAAAATAAAAAAAACCATCGTTTGGATGTGCTGTCTTCTCTTATTCTATGGGACAACAACAAATCATTTTTTGATCAATTTGTGACATGGGACAAAAAGTGGATTTTATACGACAACCGGCTCAGTGGTTGGACTGAGAAGAAGCTCCAAAGCACTTTATAAAGCCAAACTTGCAGCAAAAAGAGGTCATGGTCACTGTTTGGTGGCCTGCTGCCCGTCTGATCCACTATAGCTTTCTGAATTCTGGCAAAACCATTACATCTGAGAAGCATGCTCAGCAAATCGATCAGATACCCTGAAAACTGCAAAGCTTGCAGCCAGCATTAGTCAACAGAATGGGCCCAATTCTTCTCCACGACACTGTCTGACCACATGTCACACGACCAATCCTTCAAAAGTTGAATGAATTGGTTATGAAGTTTTGCCCCATCTGCCATATCCATCTGACCGTTTGCCAACTGACTACCACTTCTTCAAGCATCTTGACAACTTTTTTTTTTTAGTGATAAAGAATGTTCACTTTATTAAAAATATAATCCAGCAAAGGAAGCAAAGACAATCACAGTCACTTGTCCACTTTGGTCACACAGGGGAAGTGGCAGGGCTGGTATCAAAAGCCTTTCCTCCTCTGCCATATCTATAATAATCTTTATTTTTGTCAGAAATAGAAAGTTGCAGTATCACTCATTGGGGAGACAGGGCCATCAAGGAGGTTAACTTCTTATTGCCTTTGCTCAAGTAAGTGCTGTGGGTCCTGTTTCCCAGTTGTTGTTTCCATGCTCACCATCCCTTTTCCTGGCCCATCCCCATTCCTACATTTAGTCACGCACATCTCAGTAATATTGCTAGGGCTTTATTACAAATGCAGTTGACTGCTTAGAACTCCCTCTTCAAACTTTCTTTTCTACACTCTTCCTCTCAATGCATCCCTTCAGGACAGGGCAGTAGGTCATCAGGGAAGAGAAATATGGGGAGAGTGAAAAGAAGGAATGCTTTCTTCAGTCTTTAGAAACAACCATCGAGTCCTCCTGGCTCCAGCTAAGACTCTGGTAGGAGGGTGAGATTCAGAGTTAGCTATGTTCAAATTCCTCCATGCCTACATTCTAGGGGGCTTTTGTCTTCTGTTTTGATTTGGGCTGTGTTTCACTAGTCCATTTCCATGGCTGCTTTCTCTTTATGGGCAAGCCTGATCTGCTGGAGTTTTCTGCACTTCTTCCCAGAGTCAGGCTGGCACTGGATGCCCAGTTCTTGAGGTGCCACTGCATAAACAGTCTTCACAGCTCTGACCACCCAGTGCTTCAGTCGCGGATCCTGGTTCTAAATCTGCTGTCATTTGAACAGCTTCTTCTTCAGCTCCTTCAGGTAGTGGCCAGTTGATCTTTCTGCCTGGAGTACCCATGGATGCACAGGGAAAATGCTTCCACAACCAGGAGGAGGCAGAAAATGCTTTCCAAGAGTTTGTCGAATCTTAAAGCATGGATTTTTATGCTACAGGGATAAACAAACTTATTTCTTGTAGGCAAGACGTGCTGATTTTAATGGTTCCTATTTTGATTAATAAAAATGTGTTTGAGCCTAGTTATAATGATTTAAAATTCATGGGTCCAATACTGCAATTACTTTTGTACCAATCTAATACAATGTAGTGTTACTTTTAAGTGTACAGCAAAGCGATTCATTTATGCATGCATATATATGTGTATAAGATGGACAGGGAGGCCTGGAGTGCTGCGATTCATGGGGTCGCAACGAGTCGGATACGACTGAGCGACTGAACTGAACTGAACTGAATTGATATATATATACACATATATATTTATATTCAGGATTCAAGTGTATTTAGATACTGATTTCCAATTAAGGTATTTAATATCTCTTATGTATCTTATCGGAGAAGGCAATGGCAACCCACTCTAGTACTCTTGCCTAGAGAATCCCATAGATGGAGGAGCCTGGTTGGCTACATACAGTCCATGGGGTCTCGAAGAGTCATACACGACTGAGCGACTTCACTTTCACTTTTCACTTTCATGCATTGGAGAAGGAAATGGCAACCCACTCCAGTGTTCTTGCCTGTAGAATCCCAGGGTCGGGGGAGCCTGGTGGGCTGCCGTCTGTGGGGTCGCACAGAGTCAGACACGACTGATGTGATTTAGCAGCAGCAGCATGTATCTTATATTCCAATGTGACATCTGTGTAGCTTCATATTACATATTTCCTGCAAATCTCATTGAATTAAAAAGTTCACATTTTACATGAATTTTGGAGAATTAATAACAATTTTCAAAAAAAAAAATGTAAGTCAGCTTCTGAAATACATGTGCTACAAGAAGATCAAATCTGTAAGAGAGGAATTCAGAGCAAGGAAAAGAATACAGCCCTGGTATGTTAATGCCCAAAAGTGCACCATAAATTTGGCTCTATAGCAGCTGAAGCAAAGAAAAAAAAAAAAGAATTTCCAATGTTCAAGATGTAAAAAACTAGTTAGCTTGTCAATATAAGACTGAGATGAATTTCTGCCATGGGTTGTCACAGAGGATTATGCACAAAGTGAGGACCAGGTCATTTCCCTTTCCAGATCCAACAGTTCTGTCTGGCTGTTTCCTGTCCAGATGCAATTCAGTAAAAGCAGTTCTGTGAGGGGCCAGAGCAGTGCTCTTTAAGTACATGGTTTTCTACTAAATTGGCTAGAATGCAAGGGATAAAAATAGACTTTGGAATCCTAGAGCCATGGAGAGAGTGCATATTCATTAGGGAATCCTCCAGGACAGATATTTTCTTGCTCCCCAGCCTGGCAGAGTTAGAGACTCTGTTCTCTGGGGAGAAAACTTGAAATGTAGGGAGTCTGTGCTGCTCAACTAAGAATGTCATCCTCTCATGAAAGTTCTGAAGCCTCAGAGAAAGACACATATCCTTACATGCATGGTGATGGGCTGATTCAATACAGGCAGTTTGGCCAAGAATGTCTTCAGAAATTTACACAGTTAGGTGGCCCTGGGCTCAGCATCCCCCCACACAGAGCAAGACAGTCGGAATTTGAGTCTGGGCTCACTCTCAAAACAGGCGTTCCCAATGCTGTCAGAAGAGTTGCACACAAAATTCCATGTTCTGTCAAATTGCCATGGTAATCACACTGTTCTTCTGGATTTGATGGCTTATTATCAAGTAGTCAAGGTAATTGGGGATATTTTTGCTTCTCTGTTAGATGGAACCAAGAGTGGGAACAGCAAGGAAGGGGAGACAGGCACAACTGGAAGTGGAAGGGTAGAGAGGGGGACGGTGGTGGGGAGAGCTGGGGGACTGTTCCAGAAAGGCCCTAGAAGGTGAGGAGCAGCGGGGGAGGGGGATGGTAGAGGAGGAGTGTTGCTGTGGGCGGAATGTCCTTGTCCCACTAGTTCATATGTTGAAAACCACCCCCAGGGTGATGATTCTAAGAAGTGAGTAAGGCCTTTGCAGGACCATTCAGTCCTGAGGGTGGAGCCCCCATCAATGGGATTCTGCTATTATAAGAGATACCGGAGAGCTCCCTCACCCCTTTTCTCACTATATGAGGACACAGTCTGTGAGGGACGAACTAGATTCTCCCCAGAACTTGTCCATTCTGGCAGCTTGACCAGGGCTGTTAGAAATGAAGGTAAATGAAGGTCTGTTGTTGATGAGCTGCCCAGTGTGTGATGCTTTGTTATAGTGGCCTGATCAGACTAAGATGCATCTTCACCTGAGAGCCGTCCCAGGGCTGAGTAGCCTCTCAGGCCAGAGCTCAACTGGTGGCCCAGGTCAGGGTCTGCAGTCAGTGGGTCCTGGCACAGAACCTCTCTTTTCCTCTTCTCAGGAAGTGAACAACTCCAGAAGCCCCAGAGATAAGTAGGAGTCTGGGCAACCTCACTGTTGCACAGACAGACAGTTTTGCACACAGGTTGGGGTTTGCTGTTCGGGAATCCTCTTCTCAAGAACAGGCTCCAGGCTATCAACTTGGGGGTATTTTCCCAGGCTTCTTGGCAGGAACTCAAGCTAAATATTTTGTTGTTTTCAATGGATAGTTTTGATTTTTTCTGTTGCTGGTACGAGGTTCAGACATAAGGTCATGACCACCAGGACTGATTCAGTGAAACAAATGTTTCACCCAGATCTTATCCACAAAAAAGGAACTGTTCATATGTATTTTTCTATATTGTAGTCCCTGACTACCTCCATTGTAGACAAGAAGAGAAAGAGGGCAGTTAGACAGTACTGAGTTGTATTTGATGATTTTTTAAAAATATGATTTTTCTCTGCCCACATTTAGCAGTCTGGACCAGCTCGTGGCTCTGACAGCCCCATCCCATCCCAAGCCACAGGAGTGGCTTCCCTTGGCAGTCATCATGGGGGTGGGGCTGAGGGTGCAGTAACACAGCTGGGCCTACTGTTGCTGCAGACCATTTGTTTAGATCAGGTCCTTGTTCTCCACAAGGCCACGAAGGGGGCTTGATGCTTGTGAGTTGTACCTCCCATCCCTGACCAACGTGATAAGGTGGGGATGAACTCAAGAGACACAGTCTGATGGACAAGATCACCCTAGCCTAGCATGTGGGCACCCAGGCTCTAGGATGACCCTGACATTTTGACTCTATGACTACTACTACTACTACTAAGTCACTTCAGACGTGTCCGACTCTGTGTGACCCCATAAACGGCAGCCCAGCAGGCTCCCCGTCCCTGGGATTCTCCAGGCAAGAACACTGGAGTGGGTTGCCATTTCCTTCTCCAATGCATGAAAGTGAAAAGTGAAAATGAAGTCGCTCAGTCGTGTCCGACTCTTAGCGATCCCATGGACTGCAGCCTACCAGGCTACTCCATCCATGGGATTTTCCAGGCAAGAGTACTGGAGTGGGATGACTCTATGACTGGGAGAATGAAAATGCCATTAACGAAATGGGGAACAGAGACAAAGGGATTGGTGGGGAGAGTAAGATGGTAAATATGAACACTGAATATGAGCTTCTGGCAAGCTGTGCACCAAGGGGGAATGGTCAGTGAGCTGCACAGTGGTCTGGCTCTGGGGTTGGGGGTCACAGAGGTATCGATGCCACAGTATACATAGTAATCACTGCTCTGCATAAGTGGTCCCTTGTGCAGAGATGGTAGGTGGGGAGAGGTGCAGAAAGAATGAGGAGTCTTTAATTTAATAAAGAGGAGGAGGAGGGCTTCTCTTAAAATCTGCCTGTGGCTCAGTGGTAGAGAATCTGCCTGCCAAATGCAAGAGACACAAGTTTGATCCCTGATCTGGGAAGATCCCACGTGCTGTGGAGCAACCAAGCCCATGTACCACAACTACTGAGCCTGTGCTCAAGAGCTGGGGAGTCACATCTACTGAAGCTTGTGTGCTCTAGAGCCCATGCTCTGCAACAACAGAAGCCACCACACGAGAAGCCTGTGCGCCACAACTAGAGAGAAGCCCCCTCTCTCTGCAGCTAGAGAGAAGCCAGAGCAGCAACAAAGACTCAGCATACCTATAAATAAATAAATAGATAAATTTAAGAAAACAAACAGAGGAGGAGGAATAGGAAGCTGCCAAAGAATCCAGATATCAGTTAGCAAGGAGGAAGGAATTAGGACAGTCCAGTGCGTCAGGGTGCTTGCTTAGAGAAATCAACACTGCTAATTTTAGGAGAAAAGATATATATCAATATTTAAACAGTGCTTGGGTGGCTTCCAGAATCTCTGGAACAGGTTTGGGGCTCTGAGAGGAAGAACACCAATGGAGACCAATGGAGCTTGCATCCCTGACATCATTGGCTCTGGACAAAGGCATTTCTCCAAGTGTTGGGGCCACTGCTGCTCTAGGAACTTGGCTCTGAAATTGGCATTTCAGCCAAAGAGAAACCTTCTTGGTCCTTGTTTCTCAGCACCATCAGACCCTGATTCCAAGCCTGGGGGCAGGAGTATCTGATTAGCAGAGTTTATAGCTCACCTGGTAAAGAATCCACCTGCAATGCAGGAGACCTGGGTTCAATTCCTGGGTTAAGAAGATCTGCTGGAGAAGGGATAGGCTACCCCTTCCAGTATTCTTGGGCTTCCCCTGTGGCTCAGCTGGTAAAGAATCCACCTGCAATGCAAGAAACCTAGGTTTGATCCCTGAGTTGGGAAGATCCCCTGAAGAAGGGAAAGGTTACCCATTCTGGCCTGGAGAATTCCATGGATTGTATAGTCCATGGGGGTCACAAAGAGTCAGACATGACTGAGAGACTTTCACTTTCAGGTCACAGGCCTACATTCTAGCTGCAAAGGATGCTATGGAAAATATCTAGCATCTGTAGCATCCATGGGTTTCCCAAGTGGCACTTATGGTAAAGAATCTGCCTGCTGATGCAGGAGACATAAGAGATGGGTTCTATCCCTAGATTGGGAAGATCCCCTGGAGGAGGGTACAGCAAACCATGCAGGTATTCTTTCCTGGAGAATCCCATGAACAGAGGAACCTGGCAGGCTACAATCCATAGGGTCACAAAGAATCAGACACGACTGAAGCGACTTAGCACATAAGCATGTGAGCTTCCACACTGGGGGGTGGGTTTATAAAAAGGGTAGAGTGGATAGTGGATTCCCAAGTCTGTGTTTGGAGACAGAAGGTGAGGGAAAATGCAAGGGAGAGGGAAATAGAGAGAAAAAGAAGCAAAATCCAGAGACAAAAGGGAAGATGAAAGCTGATGGAGCACCGGCTGGGAGGGGTCAGGAAAGGCAGAAGGCACATGCCCGGAAAGAACACCTCAGGGGGAAGGAATGGTGAATCGGGGGTGCTCTCGGAAGATGGCCTCTCTTAGCTCAGAAGGACACAGACATTGACACAGATGGGATGGTATTCTGAGGGGAGGGAGTGGCAGTGCCCGGGGCCTCAGGATGCAGGACTCTGGAAGCAGGGAGCTAGGAAGTGCAGCCCAGCTTCCCTGATGGAGGCCAGCCTGCGGGGCTTGCCACTCTGTGAGGCCGCCAGATGAAGTCACTAGTAGGTTTTCAGACATGGAACCTGTGCACTTGGGTAGCAAATCTCGATTATCTTTCTATGATCTTTCAGGAGTCTAGCACTGACCTTCCTTTCAGCTCCCACTGTATCTTGTAGAGGGATCCACCCAGGGCTGCCTCTCACTGAGTTCCTTCTACCAAAGTCCTCTCCTGTCCTTATGGGGACCCTGATGTCCAGTCTCTGATGACCCTTTGGTGTCTGTCTGTTTTCTACTCTGTTCTTCTGTGAGCTCCAGAGGCCAGCCCTAAAGTCTCCCTCTTGCTTCAGAAACCTGTTGCAGATCCATATTTGCCACAGTTGTAGCTTATAATCTCTGCTTGCTGGTCCTGATTCTATCTGTAAAACAAAACAACACTGTTTTCTCCACAGGCAGTCCTTCAGTGCTCTAGGAACAGAGGGTTCTCTACAGGAAAGGTTTACTGCCCCTGATAAAGAAATACAACTTTGTGGCTACTGCTTATGATTGTATTCAACATCTTTACAGTTGCACCTTACTTATGGTCAACTAGGACCCAGAAGGTTCTCCCCACACATGCTGTCAAATTAGATCTTTCTTATCCTGTTTTTTTTTTTTTTTTTAAACACAAAGACGAATATATGGATGAACATATGTTGTTTTATCTGCCTACTGCTCCTTCCTCTGGGGAGTCAGTCCTTTCTTGTTCCCTGTGGGTCTCCTGGGGCTGTCAATTTCAGCCTCCCACCCTATCCCCATTCACAGGGATGGAAACATGACCCATTCCTGGCCAATCATATCACCTCCTACCCCTGGGGTAGGGTTAGGTGACAGCCAAGAATCTTTCTCTATAACTGGAATACTAAGAAGTTGTCTGTTGCTGGTGGTCCTCAGCTAAGACAACATAAGCTTGGAGTACAAGCTGCACTTTCTCCAGCTGTGAAGAGGAAGTCCATTGTAGTGGGAGAAAAGGCCAGACCCCAGAGGAAAGCTCAGAGACCAAAGAGAGAAGTAGAGTCCCAATGATATTGACTGGATTCCAGGGTCTAGGTTTGCCAGAGACAATCAATACCCTTTCTGTTTAAGCTAGTTGAATCGGGTTTTTGTCACTTCCAAGTGGTAAGCCGTGAATAATAATACTTTAAAAAATTAGAATGAATGGCATGCACCTATCTGCACAATGCTACCGCTAAGTCACTTCAGTCGTGTCCGACTCTGTGTGACTCCATAGACGGCAGCTCACCAGGTTCTCCCGGCCCTGGGATTCTCCAGGCAAGAACACTGGAGTGGGTTGCCATTGCCTTCTCCAATGCGTGAAAGTAAAAAGTGAAAGTGAAGTCGCTCAGTTGTGTCCGACCCTCAGCAACCCCATGGACTGCAGCCTTTCAGGCTCCTCCATCCATGGGATTCTCCAGGCAGGAGTACTGGAGTGGGTTGCCATTGCCCTCTCCATCTGCACAACAGAGAAATGTAAAACAAAAAAATAATTCCTAACCCTATTTTTCAGTTATACAGAAAATGGTGTCATACCTTATATACTGTGTGTGTGTGGTTGTGTGATTGTAAAATACAGCCACAAATTCCTCCATCCAGTATGCACACCCCTTTGCAATGCAAGTTTGCATCTAGTCCTCTCAGGGAGAGGTGGAGTTTCTTGCTCTCTGAATGTGGGCTAGCCTTGGGACTTATTTGAGCATTAGCTTGCAGCAGAGAGACGTATAAGACCTTCAGAGGCCTTCCAACTTCTGCTATTAACCTCTTAGAAGAAAGGGCCAGGTGAAGAAGCTAGGCTAACCTCCTGGGGGACAAGAATACAGGGAAGATATCAAGACAGCCCAGCCCACAGCCAGCCCCAGTGTCAGGCATGTGAGTAAAGCCATGTTGAACCTTCCAGACCAGTTCTCCCTCCAGCTGAATGCAACTGTTCGAGTCTAAACCAGCAGAGTGAAACCAGCTTTGGAATGGCCTAGCTAACCCATAGAACTGTGAGAAGTAATACATCTTTTGTTTTAAACCACAAGTTTTGGGGTACTTAATTATGCAACCAAAGCTAACTGAAACAGATTGTGTTCTGAATTTTTTATGTAACCGCACATCATCATTTCCCCCACATTATTAATATATTTATTAAGGTTCTTTTGTTTGCAGCCATGGGAAACCAGTTTAAAGAGAAATGCATTAGCAGGTTCCTGGGATATTTCAAGCTATAGAACATAAAGTTGGGGAGGGGAGAAATCAGGGCCACCATGTGGGTGTCAACAACAGAGGTCACAAGTGTTTCTCCAGAAAACTGCGGTTAACAATTAGTGTTAATGACTTCTGGACAACAACCTTCAAGGTCTCAGAACAGGCTGACTTGTCCTGCTTGGGCACTGTCTACCTACGGATCTTTTGGTTATGATGCAGGGCGGCACAGGAGGTGGAGGCAGAAGGGAAAACAGACGCGAGTTGAAGGAAATCCAGTATGGAAGCCAGAACCTAGGCCTGCTTTTTAACTGCTAATGTTTTGACTTCCCCCAACTTCTTTGCGAGGAGAGATAAGAAAGCCTTCCTCAGCGATCAATGCAAAGAAATAGAGGAAAACAACAGAATGGGAAAGACTAGAGGTCTCTTCAAGAAAATTAGAGATACCAAGGGAACATTTCATGCAAATATGGGCTCAATAAAGGACAGAAATGGTATGGACCTAACAGAAGCAGAAGATATTAAGAAGAGATGGCAAGAATACACAGAAGAACTGTACAAAAAAGAGCTTCACCACCCAGATAATCACAATGGTGTGATCACTCACCTAGAGCCAGACATCCTGGAACGTGAAGTCAAGTGGGCCTTAGAAAGCATCACTACGAACAAAGCTAGTGGAGGTGATGGAATTCCAGTTGAGCTATATCAAATCCTGAAGGATGATGCTGTGAAAGTGCTGCACTCAATATGCCAGCAAATTTGGAAAACTCAGCAGTGGCCACAGGACTGGAAAAAGGCAGTTTTCAGTCCAATCCCAAAGAAAGGCAATGCCAAAGAATGCTCAAACTACCACACAATTGCACTAATTTCACATGCTAGTAAAGTAATGCTCAAAATTCTGCAAGCCAGGCTTCAGCAGTACGTGAACCGTGAACTTCCAGATGTTCAAGCTGGTTTTAGAAAAGGCAGAGGAACCAGAGATCAAATTGCCAACATCCACTGGATCATGGAAAAAGCAAGAAAGTTCCAGAAAAGCATCTATTTCTGCTTTATTGACTATGCCAAAGCCTTTGACTGTGTGGACCACAATAAACTATGGACAATTCTGAAAGAGATGGGAATACCAGACCACCTGACCTGCCTCTTGGGAAACTTACATGCAGATCAGGAAGCAACAGTTAGAACTGGACATGGAACAACAGACTGGTTCCAAATAGGAAAAGGAGTATGTCAAGGCTGTATATTGTCACCCTGCTTATTTAACTTATATGCAGAGTACATTATGAGAAACGCTGGGCTGGAAGAAGCACAAGCTGGAATCAAGATTTCCGGGAGAAATATCAATAACCTCAGATATGCAGATGACACCACCCTTATGGCAGAAAGTGAAGAGGAACTCAAAAGCCTCTTGATGAAAGTGAAAGAGGAGAGTGAAAAAGCTGCCTTAAAGCTCAACATTCAGAAAACGAAGATCATGGCATCTGGTCTTATCACTTCATGGCAGATAGATTGGGAAACAGTGGAAACAGTGGCTGACTTTATTTTTCTGGGCTCCAAAATCACTGCAGATGGTGATTGCAGCCATGAAATTAAAAGACGCTTACTCCTTGGAAGGAAAGTTATGACCAACCTAGATATCATGTTGAAAAGCAGAGATATTACTTTGCCAACAAAGGTTTGTCTAGTCAAGGCTATGGTTTTTCCTGTGGTCATGTATGGATGTGAGAGTTGGACTGTGAAGAAAGCTGAGCACTGAAGAATTGATGCTTTTGAACTGTGGTGTTGGAGAAGGCTCTCGAGAGTCCCCTGGACTGCAAGGAGATCCAACCAGTTCATCCTAAAGGAGATCAGTCCTGGTGTTCATTGGAGGGACTGATGCTGAAGCTGAAACTCCAACACTTTTGGCCACCTCATGCGAAGAGTTGACTCATTGGAAAAGACCCTGATGTTAAGAGGGAGGGATTGGGGGCAGGAGGAGAAGGGGACGACAGAGGATGAGATGGCTGGATGGCACCACCGACTCGATGCACATGAGTTTGAGTGAACTCCGGGAGTTGGTGATGGACAGGGAAGCCTGGCGTGCTGCGGTTCATGGGGGCGCAAAGAGTCGGACACGACTGAACGACTGAACTGAACTTCTTTTCTTCCAAATCTTTGTTACTAATGTATCCAGGCTCCTTTTCATAAAGGGGAAGAAGCTGCACGGGACCGCTCTGGAAACTGTAACAATCAGCACAACATACTTAGCACAAAGCAACCGAGTCCACCAAGGTTTTCTGTGCACCTGGGTCTCTGGGATGGTGGCTTGGCAGTTTTAATCAATAGCTTCAAAAAATGTTCGGGGGCGTAGACAAGAAAGGAGTTGCACCAAAGCACTGAAAGGAGTTAAAGCCAGAGTAACAGGTGTTGTGAACAGAGGAAAGGAAGCAAGAGCCAACGCGCGCACTTGGGGTTGTTTCTGGGAGCGCGACCCTGGCAAGTGTCGGGAAGAGAACACACAACGTCGCGGGCTGGTGGGCGGCTCCGTTCCCTGACGCCTCCTGACGCGGCGGGGGCCAGGGGCAGCGCCTCCCACAACGAGGTTCGTGGGCGCCTCGGGCGGGCGGGGACCTGGCTAGGGTCCTGGGCCAGCCAAGTCGCCCGCAAGCCCACGCCAGGCGCCGAAGTCGCCGCCCCCACCGAGAGGGGTGGGGGCCGGGGACCGGGAGCGCGCGCGGGAGACGACTGCTCCCGGGACTGAGGCGGCGCCTTCCCCTACCGGTTGCAGCAGGAGCGACATCTTGCTCGGCAGGAAAGCCCTGGGAGAGCGGGCGGATCCGGGCTGCTGCGCCACTCGCGTCGAGGACCCGCCGGAGCCGCGGGGCTGGAGGTACAAGAAGGAGGTAATCGGGGCTGCCCCTCCTGCCCACACTTCCCGCTCCGAAGACCCAGAGGCCGCCCCGCTCCCCGCGCCCACGCCTCCCTCTTTCACCTCCCATCCGCGGGCTCCCGCGGCCTCTGGCTTCTGAGCTCGCGAGCCGCCCTCCCCGGTGACCCCCGAGCCCTGCAGCCCAGGCCGCTCGGCCCTCCCTCGCCCCTGGGCCGCCCTCCCAGGTCTCCGCCCCCTCCCCAGGCGGGCCGCGCTCTCCCTCCGCCCCTCGGCCCCACGCCCCGCCCCCACACTCCCGCCCCCGCTCCCTACCCCACTTCCCACGCTCCGCCCCAGCCCGCCCCGTCCGGGCGGGGCTCTGGGTTTAAACGTCGCGGCGGGCTGGGCTGGCGGAGGGGTGGGGCGCGCCTCTGTGTCGTGTCATGGGTCCTGTAGGCGACCGCGCGGCGCGGAAAGGCGGGCATTCGGGGCCGACGTGCGGCACCATGTCCCCGGGGAGCGGCGTGAAGAGCGAGTACATGAAGCGCTACCAGGAGCCGCGCTGGGACGAGTACGGGCCGTGCTACCGTGCGCTGCGCCACTACCGTCTGGGTCGCCGGCTGCTGGAGCAGGCGCACGCGCCTTGGCTCTGGGACGACTGGGGCCAGGCCGGCGCCTCGGACGACTCGGCGTCTTCGGCGTCGTCGGGCACCGGGGCCCCCGCGCCCCAGTGCGCCCCGGCCTCGCCGCCGCCGCCGCCGCCCGCGGAGCCTGAGGGGCGCGTAGGGCCGGAGGAGCGGGAGGTGGAGGCCGCGGGGGACGCGGAGACCAGGGACGCCGTGGACGCAGAGGACGCGGCGCTGCCAGGTACCGGGCTGGGGAGGGGGCTGCGAGGGCCCAGCTCGCGGGACTGGATTTGCTCCTGCGTCTCCTGAACCGCGCAGCCGTTTCTCGCAGTGAGAGCTCAGGGCGAGCTCTTTCTTAATTTTATTTAATCTATTTTTGGTCGGCGGAGAATACGCCACCCTTGACAAAATAAGGGAGGTGGCGGCCCCGCCCCCGCCCTCCGACCCTGTATTTCCGTAAAGTGTGTCTCTGGGTTGAGCCAGCTGTGAACGCCGTAGACTTGCCGCTGGCGAAGTCCAGATTTTCACCAGGTAGCCTTGATGGCCTCTGGACCGCTAAACTCCTTTCTATTTATTTCTAAACGCTCATTTGTTTTATGAGAGGAGCCCAGCTTTCATCAGACGGCCAGAGGTTAGGAACTAACCTCTGTGAGCTAAGCGCATTGTCCTGTGATTGGGGCTGTTGTTTTCTGTGTTAACTCCCTGATCTGGCCGCGCTTTCCCTTGGGAATATTTTGTATTTGTTTCCACAGACTGTTGCATAAGTCCCGGCTGCTGGGAGATAATCCTTCTAAATGCCAGGTCCTCTCGGCTGCTCGCTTCCTCTCCTCCAGCTGCTACTGTGAGCTTGGGGAGCGGCAGCTGGAAAATGGCTCTTGGGGGTGGTGCATCTGCTGCTCCCGTCGGGGCCCTGCACCTTCTCTCCTGCCGGCGGGCTCTCGGAGAGTGGGGCGGGCCGAGCGGCCGCTGGTGCTCAGGGCCCAGTTGAATGAATGCCCCAGATTCAGCCTGGAGGAACCCCGTGGGGTTCTATTCTACTCTAACCTGGGTCAGGCACCACCCGACGTCACTCAGTTTTAAAGAGACCCCAGCCAAATAACTAAAATGGCCTGAGAGCTTGTCATGCATCCAGTCTCCGATCTTAGAGTATATATTTTCTTAGTCAACACTCAAAACAATTCTAAGAGGGAGGACCATTTACCTCGTTTACCAAGGGAGTTTTTACCTCGTTTACCTCGATTTTATAGATGAAGGAATAGAAGCTCAGAATCAACGATTGGTGACTATTTTTGTTTACCGCCTTGTAAGTGGTACTCTGATCAGATTTTTCTCTTGACTCTCATCCTAGCTTGTCTGTGAGATGCTGAGGAAGAGAGGAAGTTGAGTCTTGTTATACTGTTCCCAGCTGTTCTCGGTTCATCATGTGGCAGGGCTGCCCCTTCATCCTCATGTTACTTGTGAATTCCCACTGATTCCTGACCTTTGCTAGAAGTTTGAATAACAGAAGATGGGGAGAGTATGGGGCACTGAGCTCAATTATGAGATGCATTTTATCAGACTGAATGAGCTTTTCTCTCTCCTTGGTTCTTTCCCTTCATTGCTTATGAAAGAGATGTCAGTTATTTCCAGGTGTATATAAATGCAGTTTTTAGACAGCATTGTAGTATGGAGTATGGGGCTTGTGTTCGTAAGGGTTCATGATTATTTTTGTTCCCTTAGAGACACTGAATCCTCCCAGGGGCTGGCTGAGGTAGTTATTTCTTCTTTGTTAATATTTCTGGTTTAGGAATCTGGGAAGAGAAAATGTTTCTGGACTCCCCATCCCAGGATCTTTTGCTTTGCTCATGCCTATCAAGCCTCTGTTCATCCCTATGTCTGGCAGGATTGAAAGTCCTTGTTTTTAAGTGGACAGAATGATGAGCACTCTTTTGAGTTTCTATGAAACATAAACATTTAGTTCTTGTCTTTACTGAAGCCATATGTACACACAGAATCATAGGGTTATATATGGCTTAGTACAGAGATACAGCAACCCTCCTCCCCCACACCAATTAACCTATTCCCTAGGTGACCACTTCCCAGTCCTCTGGTTTTTCCTTGGTGTGTAATTCTGTTTTTCCAAGTAACATGGCTTTTATTAAGATTTGTTGATTTTTGTTGTTGTTGTTGAGTTTTTAGTACCATCTATTATTGGCTTTAATTCTTTTTGTGTAGTGTGCTCAGTTGCTCAGTCATGTCCGACTGTTTGCCACCCCATGGACTGCAACCTGTCAAGCTTCTCGGTCCATGGGGTTTCCCAGGCAGGAATACTGGAGTGGGTTGCCATTTCCTCCTCCAAGGGATCTTCCTGACCCAGGGATCAAACCCACATCTCCTGCATTGGCAGGTGAATTCTTTACCACTGAGCTACCTGCTGCTGCTGCTGCTGCTGCTGCTGCGTCGCTTCAGTCGTGTCCGACTCTGTGCGATCCCATAGATGGCAGCCCACCAGGCTCCGCCCTCTCTGGGATTCTCCAGGCAAGAACACTGGAGTGGGTTGCCATTTCCTTCTCCAATGCATGAAAGTGAAAAGTGAAGGTGAAGTCGCTCAGTCGTGTCCGACTCTTCACCACCCCTTGGACTGCAGCCTACCAGGCTCCTCTGTCCATGGGATTTTCCAGGCAAGAGTACTGGAGTGGGGTGCCATTGCCTTCTCCCTGAGCTACCTGGGAAGCCCTTAATTCTTTTTAGTGATCTCCTAACCCATACACCTGGTCCATCCTCACCCTTCTGGTATAGTCATCATAGAATTAGTTAGATTCAGTTAGGGCCTGTCGGAGAAGGCCTTTTTCACTTTCATGCATTGGAGAAGGAAATGGCAACCCACTCCAGTGTTCTTGCCTGGAGAATCCCAGGGACGGGGGAGCCTGGTAGGCTGCCGTCTATGGGGTCGCACAGAGTCGGACACGACTGAAGTGACTTAGCAGCAGCAGGGCCTATGGAAGAGGTTGCTTAGAGCTACCCTATCTTGTTTGCTGTGATTCCCTTTTCTCTCTGTTGCAATACCACCAATGCATCAGGTTCACTGTCACCCTCCCCATCTTAAGACATCCCTCCCAGGGCCTCTGACCTACTTCCACCTGGCCTGCTTGCTGCTCTGGCAGCCTGCTGCCTTGTTTCGTCTTGGGAGGGCTCTTGGCCACCATCCCAGGGACTCCCTGCCTTCCCGCTTGGTAGGACCCTCTGTTGTGTGCCTCTCACATCATCTTGCCCGGTTTATCCTCTCCTGGCAGAGATTATCTTTAGTACCTTCCTGAGGAAGAGTGTGTGAGAGGCTTAATATTCTGAGATCTTGCATGTCAAAAGATTCTGCCCTCACAATTCAGTAAGTTTGTGATTAGGCATGAAATTCTAGGTTGGAAGTTTTTGTCTCTAAGAAATCTAGAGGCAGTGCTGTCTGGTACTGGGACTTCTGTAGTTGCTGTTATACTCCCGTGTGGTTCTCACTCTTAATCCCTCATAGATAACATGTTCCCTCCTCTGGAAGCTTCTAGGGTCTTCTCTTTGTCCTCTGTGTTCTGAAAATTATCCTCTGTCTAGGCCTGTTTTCCTCTAATGTGCTTCATGAATCCTTGCAAATCAAACTCCTATCTTGTAATCCTGGAAAGTTTTCTTGAATTGTTTTCTTATTACTATTATTTTTTTCTCTTTTCTTTCTGAACTCCTTAGTTGGATGTTAGACTTTACAAATATATCCTCTAATTTTCTACTTTGGCTTCCAATCCATCTGTCTTAAGAACTGTTGAATTGTTTTCTGGGTTTTCCTTCCTTCTCTCCTTCTCTTTAATCCTCTTTAAAAAATAGTATTCTGTTCTTGATTTGTACGTATAGTATCCTCACTTGTCCTGCTGAGGACTAGGAGTTTTTAGTTTTTGGATGTTTCATTGGCACAGGTTTCCACTCCCTTTCTCTGGATGTGTGTGTGTGTGTGTGTGTGTGTGTGTGTGTTTTAATTTAATTTGTAATCCTGTATTTCAAGTTAGCAGCTTTCCTCAAATGTCTAATGATTCTTGGCTTCTTGTTCTTATTTAAGAGATGGTACTAAAAAGCTGTTGGGAAATTGCCTGGGTGTGGGGTGTGGGTGTGGGAATGCTTGTTCGCTGTGAAATGCCTTCTCTTTGTAGCCATCATGCTTTCAAGAGTGTCTAGAATGTGTCCAATTCTTTTCTTCATATTTACATTTCTTTTTAAATTAAATTTTAGTTTTAAACCAGTTATGCATATGCAGAATTTTTAAAAGTATGCTTAAAATGAAAAAGTAATCCTGGCCCATTCACCACCCATGCCCCTTGCTCCCTGGAGTAACTCTTTACCTTTCTTTTCAGCACTGTGGCCAATGATTTTCTCATTCAGAGTAATGTTGGCTTTTTTATTTTGAAAATTGTATATTGACTTCCCGTAATGGGAGATGATTTAGTTTAAGATCTTAGCTTGGCCATTCCTCAAACCCTCCCTTCTTCCCACCTAGACATACACAAGCACCTCTTTTGTCCCAAAGTATTAACTATATGACTATTTCACTGAAGTAGTATTCTATATTTGGATGATCATGGCTCTGTGTTATTTGCAGATAATCCATACAGTACATTTTGATTATATTTTGTTATTTATGTTTTGCCTAGAGGTAATTGTTGCTTTACTTGTATATTTGCTTTTCTTTTTCCTTTTATAATTTAGCCAGAAATAGTCTGGTGGGACTGTGAAACTTGTTATATGCCAGGCACATTAGGTGTTGATTTGTTGCATTATTTTCCTTGGGGAAATAATTTTGGGGAACCCTTGACTCTCTTGTTTTAATTTAGACTTTATGCTGTCCAGGTCTGACACTGCTGTCAAGCTGAGACTTCTCTTCATGTTTGCCGAGTATTCCTTTTGTTTTCCTCCTTTATCTAATCCCTGTTCTAGAAGCCTCCAATCTCCCTTCCTTTTGGTGGAGCACATCTTCTGTAAGTCCTGAGAAGTGTTAAAAGGGAAGTGAAAATTTTGTCACCTTGAAGTCTAAAAATGCCTTTATCCAAGGCTGGATTGCCATTTGGGCAAGACAGAGACTTCCTAGGTTAGATATTTCAGTATATGAAGGTATTATATTGAATCCTAGGTTTTGGTCTTATTGTTGAGAAGTACCAAGTCATTCCGACACTTCTTTTGTATATGTGACCTTTTTCTTTTTTGAAGTTTTAGGACCGTCCCTTTATCCTAGGTATTCTAAAATACTATGTGTCATTTTTCGTTCATTGGGCTGATAACTTGGTGGGACTTTTTATTTAGTTTTTAAAAAAACTTATTTTAGGCCACACCTCGTGGCATGGCATGTGGGATATAGTTTCCTGACCAGGGATTGAACCTATACCCCCTGCACTGGGAGCACAGAGTTAACCACTGGACTGCCAGGGGAATCCCTTGGTGAGCCTTTTGAATCTAGAAACATTTATTTTCAGGTAGTGTTTAAAATAATTTCTGTTCTGGGGACTTCCTTTGTGGCCCAGTGGTTATGACTCAATGCTGCCATTGCAAGGAGTATGGGTTTGATCCCTGGTCAGGGAATTAAGATCTCACATGCCATTCAGAGAGGCCAAAAAACATTTTAAAAGCTTTTTTAAAATTTCTATTCATTTTTTTCTTGATAGTTATTTTTAGCTGGTTTGTATACCTCCTGGAGCAAACCTCTAATATTTTTATTTATTTATTTTTGAAAAATTGGAAATTTGGTTTTGTTTTGAGAATGCTTCAATTTTATCTTCAAAATTTTCTGTTGAAATTTTAAATTCTACCATTCTGGTTTTTAATTTCAAAGAGATTGTTTTTTTTTGTCCCAAGTGTTCCTTTAAAAATTAATAAAAAATAGCATCCTTTTCTCTAACTCCCCCTCCACTCTCCTCCCCCACCCACCCTCCTCAAGCCATAAATATCCTTTGAGAGCTCTCTTATATTCCAAGCCTAGTTTTTTCCTCTTTGTTTTGGTCTCTTTCTTATTAAAGGATGTACTCTAATGCTTGCTTTTAGCCTGTCTGCTTATTTAAGAGGGAAGCTTGAAGGGCTTTTTGGGAGCTGTGTGCATGAAGGAGCTTGTGACTGTAAATTGTAGGGGGACTCTGCTGCTTTTCTGGGGGCTGCCCACATCAGTACCCGCCTGTTCTTCTGTCAGCTCACCAGACACTGCTCCTCCATCCTCCTGCCTGGGAGGGCCTGAGCCTGGCTGTCAGCATCCTGGGAACAGAGCTGGGGGAAAGGAGGAGGGACCCCATTCTTTACCACGCCATCCTGTTTCCATCCTGCCCCCCTCAGTTCTCCTGTGCCTGCTGCCGCTGGTCCTCCTCCTTTAGGGACCTGGGCTATGGGGTGAGGTGGCGGGGGGGCAGCCACCGGCCTTGAGGACCACAGGAAGGACTGTTGAGGGAGCACCCATTGCTGCACAACAGGCTTACCCTGGAAACTAGTACTTCAGGTTCCAGGTCTCACCTGTGAGCTCATGGTTTCTGTAAATTAGAATTTGGCCAAGGCACAGGGTGTGCCTTCTCTCTGCTGCGTGCTGACTGCAGCTGTCTGCTAGGACACTTGCAGGTGACTTCTTCATGTGCCTGGCCCTCCTCATCACTTGCAGGCCGGCCTCTAACAGTGAGCACTCCTGAGAGAGAGCTGGGCAGCTGCTGTATTGCCCATCATGACTTATTTCCAGGAGCCATGTGCCACCTCTTTCACCCCATTCTCTGCTCACAAAAATCTGTCCAGGTTCAAGGGCAAGCAGCAGGGACCCTGGTTCTCAGCCGAGGCACATCCTTGTTAAGCTGCCATTGGAGCACATGGCCTGGGGCACTGACTGATGCTAGGCGTAGCCTTCTGGGAAGTCTGGTGCCTCAGTGCCAGGTACTGCACAGCCCCACGGTGTCCTGTGGGCCCTTCTCCTGCAGGGAGTTTGCATCTTCCTGCGGAGTCCCGTGAGTCATTTCTAAGTCTTCATCACTTTGCACCTTCCAAAATTCGTCTGGGGTCTTTGCCCGCTTGCTCGTTGTCCTTTCCCTCTTTGGCCTGTGCTCCTTCACTTTACTGGGGTTTGAAGACGAAGGGCTGTAATCTTGTGTCACCAGTGCACATTTAACCTGATGGCCTCGTTTGCTCTATTTTTACTCATTTTTATTTTTTACCCTCTTTCTTTATTAGTCTTGCTAGAGGTTTGTGAATTCTGTTCATTTTTGTTCCAAGCTAACCCTTGGCCATATCGGTTTTGTTTATTATGTGTTTATTAATTCATGATTTTTTCCCCTTAGTTTCATTTTTTAGTGCTTATTTTTATAAATTTTTTAATATTCTTTTTTTATTTTTTAAATTTATTTTTATTTTTGGCTGTGCTGGGTTCTTGCTGCACGGGCTTTTCTCTAGTTGCGGCGGTGGGGCTGTTCTTCATTGCAGTGCAGGCTTCTCTCATTGTGGAGCACAGGCTCTAAGGCTCAAAGGCTTCAGCAGTTGTCCCACGTGGGCTCTGCAGTTGGGGTTCCCAGACTCTAGAGCACAGGCTCAGCAGTTGTGGTGCACAGGGTTAGTTCTTCTGTCGCATGTGGGATCTTCCTGGACTGGGATTAAATCCATGTCTCCTGCACTGGCAGGCAGATTCTTTACCACTGAGCCACCAGGGAAGCCCTTTTTATAACATTTTAAGATGGATGCTTATCATTGATTTTTTTTTCTTCCCTTGCCTTTTTTTCTTTTTGATATATTGATTTAAGGCTCTAGATTTACTTCTGATTACTTCTTTAGCTGCATTGTACTTAATCAAGAAATTTAGAAATATTTCTAATAAGAATGGGATTATGTTCTCTATCGCTATTACTTTTTTCTTTTTAAAAATTGTAGTAAACACACAACACAAATTATCATTTTAACAATTTTTAAGTGCATAGCTCAATGACATGGAGAACATTTACATTTTTGTGAAATAATATGATTTATTTTTGACCCATGCATTATTTAGAAATGTTTTTAAGGAAAGGGATATATTAGGAGTATGAGATTAACAGATAAAAACTACCATGTATAAAACAGATAAGTAACAAGGATTTACTGTATAGCACAAGGAACTATATAGAATATCTGATAATAACCTATAGTAGAAAGTGGCCTGAAAGAATGTATCTATATAACTGAATCACTTTGCTGTAACCTAAAACTAATACCATATTGTAGTTCAATTTAAGAAAAAAAGAGAAATGTTAATTTTATAACTGGAGATTTTATTTATCTACTGGCCATGCCATGAGACTGATTTTAGTTCTCTAACCAGGGATTGAACTCTGACCCTCAGTGGTGAAAGCATGGAGTTCTAATTACTGGACCACCAGGGAATTCTCCTATAGCTGGAGACTGTGAAAGATATTTTTGCTGTTGTATCTAGCTTAATTAGGGCTTCCCTGGTGGCTCAGCAGTAAAGAATCCGGATATCTGTAAGCAGGAGATGGGAGTTTGATTCCTAGGTTGGGAAGATCCCACTCCAGTATTCTTGCCTGGAGAAACCTGTGGACAGAGGAGCCTGGCAGACTATACAGTCCATAGGGTTACAAAGAGTTGGACATGACTCAAGTGACTGAGCATGAGCACGATCTAGCTTAATTGCACAAGTCAGAGAATACATACTGTATGATTCCAGTTTTGTGACTATGTTAAGAGTTTCTTTATAGCTTTGGCTGGGTAAATTCTTGTAAATGTTCCGCATGTGCTTGATAAGATTGTGTATTCTGTGGTTTTGAGTGCAGTATTCTGTATGTACCCATTGGGTCAAATGTGTTAATTTTGTTCAAATAGTTTTAAAAATCATTCTGTTCAAGTCAAACTTTCTGTAATGATGGGCAGTTTCTCTGTCTGGACCGTGAAACAGGCTAACCATGAGCCATATGTTTGAGCACTTGAACTCTGGTATAACTGAGGAAGTGAAAATTTGTTTCTAGCTAATTTTAATTAATGTAAACTTATATTTAGGTCACCTCTGCTTCATGGCTTTTGTAATGAACAGGATAGTCCTAAATCAAGGCTGAGTTGATTTTTGTCAGTTACTGAGAAAGGTGCTATTAGAATCTTCCACAATAACTGTTTTTCCACAAACACTGTTTTTATTTGCCTGGAAATGGCTTTATTTAAAACTTTGAATAGGATTTTGAAACATATATACACTTATCTTGTACCAGGCACTGTTTCAAGAGTTTTATAAGTATTAATTTTATAGTGATAAGTTCTATCTCTTCTGTTTTCCATCTTTTTTCTCTGCTGCAGATATTTTTGAGCTTGTGCTTCTTCTTTTAGTTTTATGGTCTGTTAGTGATAACCCCATTTCCCCAGGTCTCTTGCTCCTGCTGGACTTCCTTATCGTCTTGTCTCCTGTGTGACTGGTCATCCCCAGGACACTCACTGTTGTGTTCAGAAAATTATCTGTAGGAATAATCTGAGACCCAGGCTCCCTAGAGAGGATTTCAGTTTCTTGTGTTGGATACCGGTGGACACTGCTGTTTTTAATGTCAGACCTTTCAGTGATCCATGGTGAGGAGATCACTGGGGTCCCCCTGATCTGCAACCTGCTGTGACCTGGCTCTCCCTATCGCCTGTGCTCCTCTCGGTCATGTGAGACAGCCTGACTGCCCAGACCCAAGTCTGTCTTTTACAAAACTTGTGTAAATATTTTATCTTATGTTCGTTTATTTTATTTAATTGTGGTGCAGCACACCTAACATAACACTTAACCATCCAGTTTCTTTATTGAGGTATATTTGATTTATATGTTTCAGGTGTACAGCATGAAAGTCAAAGTCGCTCAGGCATGTCCAACTCTTTGCAACTCCATAGACTATACATGGAATTTTCCCGGCCAGAATACTGGAGTGGGTAGCCTTCCCTTCTTCAGGGGATCTTCCCAACCCAGGGATCAAACCCAGATCTCCTACATTGCAGGTGGATTCTTTACCAGCTGAGCCACCAGGGAAGCCCAGGTATACTGGAGTGGATAGCTTATCCCTTTTCCAGTGGATCTTCCCAACCCAGGTATTGAACTGGGGTCTCTTGCATTGCAGGCGGATTCTTTACCAACTGAGCTATCAGGGAAGCCCTGGTGTACAACATAGTGATTCACGATTTCCATCTAGAGCTAGACAAATATTGGCTGTATTCCCTGTGCTGTGCAATGTGCCCTTGTAGCTATTTGTGTTTACATAGTAGCTTGTGTCTCTTAAACCCTAGAATGCCCAGTCTTGTTTTGTCCTCATTCTCCTGCCCTCTTTGTAAAATCTGGCTCTGTTAATTGTTCTGTCCTTGAACATCCTTCTCCAGCTTCTCTCCTGGAAGCTTCTAGACTTTGCTGGCTGTTCTTTTCCCTGGCTTCCTCTCTGGCTCTCCTCATCCCTTCTACCGGCTCAGCTGGTGTCCAGGGGGCCAACCTCTGCTCCCCTTCTGCTGACTCTGTGTTCATTCTGGGGGATCTGCTCTGTGTCTGAGCCTCAGCCCCCACCTACCTGCTTATGACTCTCTCCAATTCCACATTCTCTTTTGGGCCCCTGATTAAGGGTTCTGCTGTGGCCTGCGTGGTGGTCCCAGGGGTGTCTCATACCTGAGTCGTCAAGTACCCTTTTCCCATCTTTGATGGCTTTCTGCTGGAGGATAGTGTGACCATCCACTCCCAACCCCTGTAGGGGGCCCCAAGATTCCTCTTTGCCTCCCAGCATTTGCTTTGTGTCTGTCACCCACTCAGCTGCCCGTCTAGCCCTCTGTGGCTCTCTGGAGAGGCCGGGGTACCACCTCCCAGTTCACAGGTGCCCAGGTGAGTCCGAGCACCAGCCAGGTGTGGCGGGCACTATCTGGTCCTTTTCTCCCTGCTTGGCCCCTGCCAGCATTGCCCCCTACCCTGGACTCTCCATGCTTTCTGCCCCCACCTCTTTGGGGCACGTTTGTTGGTAGATGCCGCCTTCCTGAAATGCAGATAGGACCATAGCATTTTTCAGCCTAAAATCCTTCAGTGATTCTTCTTCATTTTTAGGAAAAGATAAAACTCCTGTGTTTGGCATAGAAGGTCTTTATTTCCCCACTGCTACCCACTCATGCCTTCACCCATAGACTCTCTGTGTACCTGGCATTTTTAATTATTCTTTCTTTTCTTCATGTCTTTGTAGAAGCCAGTTCCCCACTTGCTGGAATTCTCTTTCCTAATCTCTCCTTGGTTGGCTTCAGCTTGTCCCGTGAGCCAAATCATTATCATCTTCTGGGACATGCTCCCTGGAAGGTCTGAGTTAGACATATGGGGGCTGGAGAGGAAGAGAAGGAAATGAATCCCTGAAGATGAGTTGAGTTGTTTCCCCCTCTCTCAGTGTCGTAACTGCGCCAGGTATGGACCCCCTTCTACTTCCCGTTGTCTTGGTCCTGATGGGCTCTTTCCCTTCTACCTAGATCCAGGGGAGGGAAGAGGATGAGGTGAGGACACATCACTCAGAAGAGAGAGTGATGAGGGGATTTGGGTTCTCAGGATTCAGTATAAGACTGGTATCTCATGTGTCCCCAGACAGCCTGAGTGCTGGGTTTATAGATACGGTGCACAGCCGTGCAAAGCACTGAACCCCAGGGCTGGACGCGTGCTATCTACTCCTTAGAATGCTTAGTAATAAAGGAAATGACTTGGTAGATAAAGGTCATTGCTGAAGACAGAAATGCAGCTGATGTGTCAGGGTGCACACGTGTGCTGCGTCTGGACCCATCAGGGAAGGGTCCACTATGAGCGAGGGACATGAGTGCGTCCTAAAGATGATGCGGTTTGGGAAGGGGAACCTGTAAAATCACTACCTAGAGCCAAATTCTGGAGCCTCGGGAGCAAGGGCTTTTCTACAGATGTGAGCAACGGGGTCTGTAAAGTGGTGCCCTGGATGCGCAGGGGCTCTTACTCAGATTAAAACATAGGCTCCCTGGGGCTTTACACAAGGAATACAACCTGTATAAGATCACATAAGATTATAAGATCATATAGGACTATACAAATGGTTGTAAAAATAATGATTGGACAGTCATAAAGGGGAAACAGCTATGTTCTGGAGTGTGTCCTGAATGTCTGAGTACACCTCAGGTGTGCAGTCCATTCCCCACCAGAGTTTTACCAGCCTTGATGCCAGATTTAGGACTGTGTAGGCTAGGGGCCCTGGTTCATGTTGTCATGAATAAGAGTCCTCTTCCCAGCTCCTCCCCCTGGGTGCATGCAGCTGTACATGGAGGTGAGGAGCTATGGAAAACGCTCCTTATTGTGATGGAGGGCTTTTCATGTTAAGGTCACCAGCCAGCTCTTATAAGGAGCTCGGGAGAGCTGAAAGGAGCATTTTCCATAGTTTTGGAGCATGACAAAGCAGTACAATCCTGAAACTCCAGTTGAGTAACTTAAAAACTGACCCTTTGCAGCTGATGAATGATTGCCGCCAGTCCAAATCTGTCCCTGAAGCAAGATGGTAAATGACTGGATTTATCATGGGGAAAGCCATTAGGCCCTGGTGTTTTCTAGCCTTTTAGCTTTTAGTATTCAATTGAGACTCGTAATCTCAGAATGCGAATGATGGTTGTTACTTTTGAATAGGCTTGGTTCAGTCTTGGTATTTATTGTTGATTTTAAAATGAGATAGACTAACTTGTTTCTGTCTGTCCATTTTAAGTGAAACTTGTAGAATCAAGCTGTAAGTAAAAAAGTTACTTAATTAGGCATTATGAATTTTTCATCCCAAATATTTAAATTATGTGTAATTGTATGTAAACCTGAATTTAAAGCATTCATCCTGTTCTATCTCCTTTTTCAAAAAGCACTGCCAGTGAAAGATGTAAAAGAGAAACCTGAACGACAGATCAGGATGAGAGACCCTGAAAAATCAGCCAGCAGTACTGACCCTCAGCAACCACCAAGTGCCTTAGCTGCCCGAGGAAGCAGGAAAACCAAGAGTCCTCAGAGGTCATCCACTAGAATAAAAGAACACAGGCACCCGTTTGCCCTCTATGGGTGGGGAGAGAAACAGACGGATACAGGAAGCCAGAAAACTCACAACGTCTGTGCTTCTGCACCCATGCGTGAGGTAGGTGCCAGTGAACGGGCTTCTCTGCTTTCCCCTGGAGGGTGGGGTTGGCCTGGCTGCCACTGGCTATCATACCTGTGGTTGCTGTGATGTTTTGGGACATGGTAGGTCTCAGATGGGCCAAGGAAAGCCCAGGACTGGGCATCTGATCGCAAACAGGATGCAGGATGTTAGCTGCCTAGAGATTGGGGTTTTGCTGGGAGTTTTTGCTGACACCGAGCCAGGTATGCAGATGACTCCACTCTTATGGCAGAAAGTGAAGAGGAACTTAAAGCCTCTTGATCAAAGTGAAAGAGGAGAGTGAAAAAGTTAGCTTAAAGCTCAACATGCAGAAAACTAAGATCATGGCATCTGGTCCCATCACTTCATGGGAAATAGATGGGGAAACAATGGAAACAGTGGCTGACTTTATTTTTTTGGGCTCCAAAATCACTGCAGATGGTGATTGCAGCCATGAAATTAAAAGACGCTTACTCCCTGGAAGGAAAGTTATGACCAACCTAGATAGCATATTGAAAAGCAGAGATATTACTTTGCCAACAAAGGTCCATCTAGTCAAGGCTGTGGTTTTTCCAGTGGTCATGTATGGATGTGAGAGTTGGACTGTGGTCTAGTCAAGGCTATGGTTTTTCCAGTGGTCATGTATAGATGTGAGAGTTGGACTGTGAAGAAAGCTGAGTGCCGAAGAATTGATACTTTTGAACTGTGGTGCTGGAGAAGATTCTTGCAAGTCCCTTGGACTGCAAGGAGATCCAACCAGTCCATCCTAAAGGAGACCAGTCCTGGGTATTCATTGGAAGGACTGATGCTGAAGCTGAAACTCCAGTACTTTGGCCACCTGATGCAAAGAGCTGACTCATTGGAAAAGACCCCGATGCTGGGAAAGATTGAGGGCAGGAGGAGAAGGGGACGACAGAGGATGAAATGGCTGGATGGCATCACTGACTCGATGGAGATGAGTTTGGGTGAACTCCGGGAGTTGGTGATGGACAGGGAGGCCTGACGTGCTGCAGTTCATGGGGTCGCAAAGAGTCGGACACGACTGAGGGACTGAACTGAACTGAACTGGTAGCTGGAAGGTTTTACTGACACTGAGCCAGGTGGAGAAGGGGCAGGACGCAGGGCTCTCAAGTTCCTGGGGCCCAGGAGGTATAGCCGAGGGGCACAGCCAGGGCTAGCAGCTGCCGGTCTAGATTTGCCTCTGGCCTCCTGAGAGGCTCCTGCTCTGTTGGACTTGATAACTGGCATCTCACGCCTCAGCCCCTTTGTTGCTATCTGTCTATCAGATCACATCTTCTGTGGTTCTCCACATCTATCTAGACTCCTGTTTTCTCTTTGGATTAAATTAGAGTGATTGCATGTCCCCTGATCATCCCTCCCCCAAGGTTTAGTTCTCCTTGGACCCAGGCCTGGCATGTCCCCATGCAAAGACCTGAGAACAAGGCAGATGAGGGCGCCTCACGTGTGGGGTCATACAGCAATGATTGTGTTAGTGCTAACAGCATCCACCAGCCCAAAGCAAAGAAGGAGTGAAGAGAAGCAGAGGTGCAGGCTGTTTGAATTCTCATTAAATACTGCAGTCCAAGTTTACTGAACAGACTTCTGAACTCTAGCAGATAGTGTTGTTTGGAGTGATATTTGAGATAACAGAGTTGTCCTCTGGCAATCCTGTGGAGTTAAGTTGAATGGGGTTCATTAAACACCTAGGTGGTAAAATCTTGAAATCTTTTAGTATTTTGCTATAAAATATATAAATTCCTTCAATGGAATACTTATTCTTGCTTAATGCTAAGGAGTTCCAATCCTTTTCCAGAGGCAGTTTCTCAAGGCACATGTAGATTAGTTGCTTACCATTTAAACTGAAATGTAGTCCGGTGGACATTTTCTGTTGCCTAGTTTCTGTATTGCTGACAATGGGTAAGACAGAACTCAGGGGAATGGCTCTTCTGGAGAAACTTTTATTCACAGAAGTCCTGAATATGGTGAGACTGACTTGCCTCTGCCCTGCTGCAGGTGACCTGGAGGAAGCTTCATTGTGAATATTCTGGAAAATTAGTGCCAAAGCCACTTGAGTGACTGTTCATTCATTCTGACTCCCCTTAGATCCATGAATCAGCATTGCGAGCCAAGAGCAGAAGGCAGGTGGAGAAGAGGAGGCTGGCGGCTCAGAGGCAGCGGGCTCACTCTGCTGATGTGGAGAAAAATAGGCGGGTCAAGCCTGCCTCCTCAGAGAACCCATGGATGACAGAGTATATGAGATGCTACTCTGCCAGAGCTTGAGGGAAGGAACAGTTGCTTGGACAACCTCTTTTTAAAAGTGTAAATGAAAGAAAAGAACAAGACAAAAACTATCAAAAGCAATTGGACACAGGTTTAAGAAACCAACTGATTATGCAAGATTTTTCTTGGGGAATTTCCAAAAGATTGTCTCTTTTGATGAATCCTGGTCACCTACCTCAGCAGTAGGGTGACAACTGAAGCCATAGAAATTTGGTTATTTATGAGGAGAATTCCCTAAATCTTTGATATTCTTATAAGGGTTTTGTTTTAAAGCATCTTAATCTTTTAAGATACTGACACCAAATGCCTTTAAATGGCTGACAGATGCTTAACTTCAGTATCTATGCTCAGTTTAGGTGAAGCCTGTTTTCCTCCTGTTCTGAACAGCTTCTCAGATTCCATAGCTGGTAAGGTCACGCCAGCTTGCCACAGAAGATTCCCTTTCCTTATGTGTAGTTTGCTTTGAACATCAAGTTAAAAGTGAGTTTCAACACTACCTTTGATTCCATGTATAGTGAAAATATTGTAGAACATTGGTAGTTCCTAAACAATTAAATGTTTTTTGCGTTTCAGTTCAAGTACCACTTCATGTGGACTGTGATATTTAAGAACTATCCGGGCTGGGTGAGGGTCATCTTTTCTCTTTAAATTGTCATCTAGGCACTTATATTAATAGTTTAGTTCAAGTGCATTCCAGTAAATGAAGTGTTTAGAAGTAGTACTGAAGTTTCTTTTGAGTCAAAGAGTCACTTTTTAATTGAGATTTTTTAAGGACACTTAATGGGGTACCAGTCACTTGCTACAGTCTCGCCTTTTGGCAGTCACCCACTGTGGACTTTTACCTCTTCTAGAAGAGTTTAGCAATGATACTTACAATTTAAAATCTGAACTTTTACTTAGTAAATTGAGATTGTCTTGCTTACCGGGGGTGGGGGACAGATTTTAAGCTACCTATTAGAGATGTGGATCACCCCTACTTTTCTCCTCCATGGAATTACCAATAACAAAGCCTTGATGATGCACATTGTTCAGACTTTTGGTTGAAATACATGCCTCACAGGTTCCTAGCTGGTAGGTTTTGTGTAGAAGCTAATGTGAGGGGATGCTGCTGTGTGTATGGGCATAGATGTGAGCATTTCAATGAAGTGTTTCCTTCTCTCCAGTACATTTGCTTTTGGGGTAGAAAGTGGTTTTGAGAAACATTTTTTCCATTCAGCAGAGACAGGAATCTACAGTAAGGATGAATGCTAAATTCCTGATAAGAGAGAAAAAAGTTCTTTGCCAGCTTACCATGTAGAGATGTGTGAATGAAAATTTGGTGTTTGATGTGCATTTGAGCATTTCCTTGATATTTTTACTCTGGGTCTTTAAAGTATTGTGGTTGATTTCTACAAAAATGTTTCATTCCATGTAAAATCTTCACACAGTATCATCTTACACAATCATATTAAGCTTTGCAAATTTGTACTGAAGAATCATGAGCTTTTAGAAACAACTTAAAATATTTGCGTTATTTTGAGGTGAATATATAGAGAGCTCTCCTAGTCACTATGATGTATGTTTAGTAAGAGAAAGGTCTATGTGTTGTCCAAAATGTCCTTGCTAGGGATTCTGGTGAATCTTGCTGTTATTATAATCCTTAAACACTCCAGGTACCTAAAGATGAAATTTCTGTGGTAATGTGGTGGGAACTGCCTTTAAGACCACTTCCGGCATGTATAGTTTCAACTACCAGCTCCAGTGTTCTGTTCCCCTTGTAGCTGACAGTCTTAGGAAGAGGCTGTGGGGAGTAGCTCAGGTCTACACTGATGGACTGCCTTAGAAACCCGACCCCTCAAGACCCTGAGCAAGCCAGACTCTCTCCTTTAAAACACACAGACTTGTATTTAATATGGTTAATTACTACTGCAAACTCCACATGCAGATCTGGAAGAACCTAGAGGGTGATATTGGCCAGTATTTCCCCCCCTTTTAAGTAGAGGACCAATGAACAAGATTTTTTAAAGTGTTTTTAATGTGCATGAACAATGAATGAGTCAATATGAAGTAACTGGGAGTCCCCTTCCTGTGTCCAAGCCATTGGTTGGTTAGGGTTTCATTTTGTTCTTTCTCTTTAGGGGTAAAGATGATCTTTTGAACCTACAAAAATTTTTAAGTTGTAACAACTTGATGTCCTACTTTTTCCTTCTCACTAATGTCATTGTGATCATGTTCTTATTCCTTAAGACAGCTTATGAAACAGCGAGGTAATTTAAAATTGCCTTTCATGTTGAAAAATTTGAAACTGAGAATCCAGTGATATTTAAAATATAGATTGAAATAACTGCTGCATAAGAGTCTCCTTTTAAAATTTTAGTTTTTAAGTTCTTAATTAAAACAACTTGTAACATGTTTTCTGTGTTTACTAAAAGCAATAATAAAATATTAGGTAACACCTGAATACTTCTGCTGGACTGAGGTGAATGAGAATAGGAATCTGTCCTTTTTCTTGCTTTTAAAACCTAGAAGACTGCTCTATTTATGAGGTGTCAAATGCTTGTACTCCCCCATGGCCAGAAAATTCCCAAGTACCTATATACATTTCTTTTAAAGTCTACTAAAAGTAAAATAGGGTGTAGTTTATCTGAATTGCTCGTAATGTAGTAAGCACACATTTGTGTGCTTCTTATGAAATAGCTTTGTCATTGGTTCATCAGATGTAGATTGCTAGTAATCTGAAAGCTCTGAGCACTCTGATGAGCAAGTACTGACATTTCCGCTGATGACGTCTACATCCGCACAGCCTCAGCACTGAACGGCCGCCTTTCTGTTGCCCGTCGTAGCTGGCTGAGTTTGCGTGACCCAGCTACAATGCACAGCAGAAAGGCGGCTTCTGAGCGCTGAGGCTGTGCGGACGTCAACTTCATCAGCGGAAATGTCAGTACTTGCTCATCAGAGTGTTCAAATGTATTGCTGGCAAAGAGGAAGAGGGGCCAAGCATATGTTAAAAGTGAAAACAACTGTCTTGTTGACTACTTCAGTGGAAAATAGCTCAGTGGGCACTCTTACGTTTCACTGGACTAGATAAAAAATGGTGCTAATATTTATACAGTCTGATTCTGTAGTTGGTTTGGGATCAAATTGCCAATGCCCGACTCATGGGTCCTTACCATAGTCTTATGATCAGTTAAGTAGTATTTAAAAAGTGGTCCTAAACGTGTAACCATGTATAAAATTTGAAATGGATTTTGTACAATAGGCTGAATAGGGAGCTGTCCACTCTGTTTACTTAGTACCAAATTCCGTGAGAGGAGCCACGTCCAGGGTTGAGGCCCAGGTTTCCTCCCAGCCTGCTGGTGTGAGAGGAGAAAGCTGCTCCTTTATCATTTATTTCCATTTTGAAAGTCAGGACACCTGAGTGAAGACACTAGAGGCCTCTTTTTGGATTTCTTTATAATTAGCAGAACTGTTTTTCAGAGCTGTCTGCCTGTGTTGTTGTTGTATGTGTATTTTGAGCACTGCACTCACTTTAACATTCTGAAGGCACTAAGGCCGGGCACCTACAGTCACAGAGCTCAGGCGGTGGGCATTCGGGGCTGTGTTTTCTAAGAACTGTGTGTTGCTTTTAGCTTGTATTTAATATTGTAGTTACTTGGAAAAATGTGAATAAAGTTCATTAATACTACAGGCTAAGCTTCTGTTTTGTGGGCAGTAATTCTGATTAGTACATTAATGGTTGAAGAGAATTCGATGATTATATGGACTCCTAAATGTATTTTTCATTAGATAAATATTTAGTAAGGTATATTACATCCAGGAAGAGATACTTTCTGTGTATACACTTTGAATTAAACTCCACATTTTCCCAGTCTTTCCCTCATACCTTATTGCTTTGAAAATTACAAAAGGGATAGGGCATGGGCAAAAGAAGCTTAAAGAGATTTGTTGTTCAGTTGCATTCAGCTCGTTGTGAACCCATGCACTGTAGCCCACCAGGTTCCTCTGTCCATATGATTTCCCAAGCAAGAATACTGGAGTGGGTTTCCATTTCCTTCTCTAGGGACCTTCCTGACCCAGGGATCAAACCCAAGTCTCCTACACTGGCAGGCAGATTCTTTACCACTGAGCCACCAGAGAAGCCCTAACTCAAAGAGAAGTGTAGAGTAAAAAGTCAAAGTTCCTTTCAATACCACCCCCTCACCAATATTCTACGTCCCTTCTTAGAGGAAACCAGACCTTTTTTCCCAGGCACTTGGAGGTACATATACACTGTTGTTGTTGTTTTTTGCACAAATATGGAATAATGCTATGCATATTCTGTAACTCCCCAGCTTTCCCTCACCTGCTTTCCTTGTTCATACTGTCCCCCTGATCCTAATTAGCCAGCCAAGCACCTTTGAGAGTGGGCTGCCTGGCAGACCCCTCCTCAGGTCTCAGACTGACCACAAAATTCTGTACATGTGAGGCAGGTCCAAAGAGCACTGCAAAAGCTTTGAAGGCTGAACTGGCATTGGAACCAGCATGCCAGGACTTGGGGCCTGAGCCTAAACAGATTGATTACTTGATAAAACAAAAATGCCAGCATTCTCCATAGGACTTGGTTGTATTTCATCATGTAATATTCAAAATACCTATGAGGCACTCCAAATTACTCAGCATATGAAACCATGAAAATGGCTATCATGGAAAAAGGCAATCAGTAGCTGCCATCATAGCCTTGAAGGAAGCTGTTCTTGAAAAGTTCAAATGAATGATCACACTCTTGAAATAAGTATTAAACTAGAAATTTTCAGTAGAGAAATAGATAATAGGAAAATCAAGTAACAATATTAGAACTGAAAAATACTCCAACTGAAATTAAAAAAACCTTGCTAGATAGAATAGCAGGTTGAAGATGACAAAATAAAGATAATAGATCAATACAAATCATCCAATCTGAAGAACAGAAAAGGGCTGGAGAAAAGTTTCCAGGTTGTGTTATAGGAATCATAGAAAGAGAAGAGGAAAAGTGTAGTGCTTTAAAATCATCTGCAGAAATGATGGCTAAAATCCTTCCAGGTGAGCTGAGTGAAGCTGAAACAGAACAAACCCAAGAAATCCAAGCCCAGATAACATCATTAACTGATGAAAACTAACAGACATCTTGAACGAAGCCAGGGAAAAGTGAGAGTGACTTACAGGGGGACAGTTCATATGCCGATGCATTTTTTTCATCAGAAACTATGGAGGCCAGAAGTAAGTGGCACATTTCTTAAAGTGCTGAAAGAAAAGAACTGTCAACTTAGAATTCTATATCCAGTGAAATATCCCTCAGGAATGAGGGTGAAATAAAGACATTCTCAGATGCAGGAAAACTAAGAGAATTGAGAGCCAGAAGACCTGCTTTAAAGAAACAGCCAAAGGATGTATTCAGACAGGAGAGAAGTGATACCAAAGGAAGCTGGGAGCATGGGGGAATGAGAACAGCAGTTCTAGAATTCGGTCATTTGTTCTGGGTCCCAGAAACAGCTCCAGAGCCAGAAAGGTGAAAGGAGTGCCTTGTCACTCATAATAGGCTCCCTTTTCAACACACATTTTTGAAGTGACTTTTGGCCAGCCCTAAGAATACTGTCTGGTTGCCAGGGAAACTGAGTGCAAAGAAAGGGTTGGGACTTTGAGTCCTACCCCCAACTTCTGACCTCCAGGGAGGAGAGAGGGGCTGGAGATTGAGTCAGTCACCAATGGCCAATGACTTAATCACTCACACCTATATGACGAAGCTTCTGTAAAACCCAGAAATCCAGGGTTCATGGAGTTTTCTGGTCAGTGAACAGGTGGAGATGTGAGAATGGTGCCCACAGAGCAGGGAAACTGCACCCTTTCCCCTACCATGCCCCCTACATGTCTCCCATCTGGGTGTTTTTGAGTTATATCCTCTACAATAAGGTAGTAATCAAGTGAGTAAATTGTTTTTCTGACTCCTGTGAGCCGCTCTAGCAAATTAGTTGAACCCCAGGAGGGGGTCCTAGGGTGGTTGCTCAGAAGCACAGGTGACAGCCTGGACCTGTGATTGGCATCTGAAGTTGGGATAGGGGCAGGCTCATGGGGCTGAGCCCTTAACTCGTGGGACCTGCCACTCTCTCCAAGTATGGTGTCAGAATTGAGCTGAACTGAAGGACACTCAGCTGAGGTTGAAAAACTGCTTGATATGTGGGAAGCCTCTTCTCACCTGGGGTCAGAGTTGGTCAGAGGCAGAAGAGTTCTATAGTGGAGGAGACACAGCAGTGGGCTTTCACTCAGACCCTAACAACAGCTTCCAAAGAGACGAGCATCTGTGCCATCAGTGAGAGTGTGAATGTGTGAATGTTCCTAAAATCTGGCAGACTCTTGTGGGGAGCGTGGCAGACAGCATCTCTACAAAACGACAGAATGCAAGATGAACTGGGGTTCTCTGCACGCATGGGGACAGCAGCACTATGACAGGATACAAAGTGGCTCTGGTGGCTGGATTTTACTGATCTGCCTCTGTCCTCTTAGTGCAGTCTCTTAAACTGGTCTTCCAGTAAAAGGGAAAAAAATAAATAGTTAAAAAAAAATACATGCCAATCATCTTATAAAGTTTTAAGGTTTTTATAGCCTGGACTCAGGGCCTTTGATATAGCTAATACTCCATACATCACAGAAGCCATATAAATCACTGTCTTTAATATGGATTATACAATAAAATAAAAATTGCTGCTGCTGCTGCTGCTGCCAAGTCGCTTCAGTCGTGTCCGACTCTGTGTGACCCCATAGACGGCAGCCCATCAGGCTCCACCGTCCCTGGGATTCTCCAGGCAAGAACACTGGAGTGGGTTGCCATTTCCTTCTCCAATGCATGAAAGTGAAAAGTGAAAGTGAAGTCACCCAGTCGTGTCCGACTCTTCTCGACCCCATGGACTGCAGCCTACCAGGCTCCTCCGTCCATGGATTTTCCAGGCAAGAGTACTGGAATGGGGTGCCATTGCCTTCTCCGAAAATAAAAATTATTACTCTATTAAAAAAATTTAAAAACTACAAAGCAAATTGTCCTGAGGCAAAATATTATGAAGGAACACATCTGACTCCTGAAAAGAGAACTAGACAAATTTATAAAGACTTCAATACTCCTATCAGTAATAGAACTAGTAGACAAAAAATTAATAAAGATATTAGAAGGGCTAGACAACATCATTAACCAACTCACATTTATAGAACACTCTACCAAAAAAAAGAACAAAAAATTTTCACTGCACATGGAACATTCATCAAGACAAGTCCATATCCTGGTTATTAAAATAATCTTACATTAAAAATTATACAACTCATGTTTCTGACTATGATGAAATTAAACTAGAAATCAGTAAAGAAGGGAAAATCTCAAATCAGTTGGAAATTAAATAACCTGCTCATAAATAATCCCACCAAAAAGATGGTCTCAAGAGAAATCAGAAGATATTTTAAATGGGAGAAAAATGAAATGTTGTAATTTAAAAAACTTTAAAAATTTTGGGCACAGTTACAGCAGTGCTTAGAAGAAACTGATTAGCATTGACAGCTTATGTTAAGAAAGAAGATCTCAGCAATAATCTAAGCTTCCATCTTAGACTAGAAAAAAATAAGCAAAGCAAGACCACATCTTCAAGAATGAAGGAAAAAGAAAAGAGCAGAAATCAATGAAATTGAGAACAAAAACAAATGAAGCCAAAAGCTGTTTCTTTGGAAAGATCAATAAAATTGATAAGCCTCTAGCAAGCTTGACAAAAAAGAACAAGCCATACATTAGCAATATCAGGAATAAAATGTGGTTATCTGAATCTGAATTTCACTATTAGCCAGGGTTAGCTTCTTTTTCATGTTGATCAATCATCTATTTTTTTGATGAATGGCATATTTATGTGCTTTACCAAGCTTAAAATTATTTGGGAAAAACTGGAAAAGCACACTGCCTTTTAATTTTTCAGTGGGTTTCTATCTGCTTAACTAGCTAGGATCTCTGTATATCTGATACCAATCTTCTGGTAAACACATTGCAAATACTTTGTCATAGCCCAGTGCTATGCTATGCTAAGTCACTTCAGTTGTGTCTGACTCTGTGTAACCCCATAGACCGCAGCCCACCAGGCTCCCCCGTCCCTGGGATTCTCCAGGCAAGAACACTGGAGTGGGTTGCCATTTCCTTCTCCAATGCATGAAAGTGAAAAGTGAAAGTGAAGTCGCTCAGTCGTGTCCGACTCTTAGTGACCCCATGGACTGCAGCCTACCAGGCTCCTCCGTCCATGGATTTTCCAGGCAAGAGTACTGGAGTGGGGTGCCATTGCCTTCTCCGATAGCCCAATGCTAACTTTATGCTTTCTTTTGTGGTATTGTTGTTGTTCAGTCACTAGGTGGTATCCTACTCTTTTTGACCTCGTGGACTGCAGCACACCAGGCTTCCCTGTCCTTCACTATCTCCCTGAGTTTGCTTAAACTCATGTCTATTGAGTCGGTGATACCATCCAACCATCTCTGGAGCAACCAAGACTGTTGCTCCTCTTTCCTCTTGCCCTCAATCTTTCCCAGCATCAGGGTCTTTTCCAATGAGTTGGCTCTTTGCATCAGGTAGCCAGAGTATTGGAGCTATAACATCAGTACTTCCAATGAATATTTAGGATTGACTTCCTTTACGATTGACTGGTTTGATCTCTTTGCTGTCCAAGGGACTCTCAAGAATCTTCTCCAGCACCACAATTCAAAAGCATCAATTCTTTGGGGCTTGGCCTTCTTTATGGTCCAACTCTCATATAAGTACATGATTATTGGAAAAACCATAGCTTTGACTATTCAGACCTTTGTCAGCAAAGTGAACTGACTGCTTAGCTTTGTCATAGCTACTCTTCCAAGGAGCAAGCATCTTTTAATTTCATGGCTGCAGTCACAGTGATTTTGGAGCCCAAGAAAATAAAATCTGTCACTGTTTCCATTTTTCCCCCATCTTTTTTCCATGAAGTGATGGGATCAGATACCATGATCTTAGTTTTTTGAATGTTGAGTTTTAAGCCATTTTTTTCACTCTCCTCTTTCACCTTCCTTAAGCTCTTTAGTTCCTCTTCACTTTCTGCCATTAGGGTGGTATCATCTGCATATCTGAGGTGGTTGATATTCTTCTGGCAATCTTGATTCCAGCTGTGATTCATCCAGCCCAGCATTTCACATGATGCAATCTGCATGTAGGTTAAATAAGCAGGGTGACAATATACAGCCTTGACATACTCCTTTCCCAATTTGGAACCAGTCCGTTGTTCCATGTCCAGTTCTGTTACTTCTTGACCTGCATATAGGTTTCTCAGGAGGCAGGTAAAGTGGTCTAGTATTCCCATCTCTTTAAGAATTTTCCAGTTTCTTGTGATCAGTGCAGTCAAAGGCTTTAGTGTCATCAATGAGGCAGAAGTAGATGTTTTTCTGGAATTCCCTTGCCTTTTCTATGATCCAACAGATGTTGGCAATTTGATCTTTGGCTCCTCTGCCTTTTCTCAGTCCAGCTTGTACATCTGGAAGTTCTCAGTTCACATACATACTGTTGAAGCCTAGCTTGAAGGATTCTGAGCATTACCTTGCTAGTGTGTGAAATGAATACAACAGTGTGGTAGTTTGAGCATTCTTTGGCATTGTCCTTCTTTGGGATTGGAATGAAAACTTACCTTTTCTAGTCCTGTGGCCACTGCTGTGTTTTCCAGATTTGCTGGCATATTGAGTGCAGCACTTAAGCAGCAGCATCTTTTAGGATCTGAAATAGCTTAGCTGGAATTCTGTCACCTACACTAGCTTTGTTAATAGTGATGCTTTCTAAGGCCCACTTGACTTCAGACTCCAGGATGGCTGGCTCTAGGTAAGTGACCACACCATTGTGGTTATCCAGGTCATTAAGATTTTTTAAATACAGTTCTTCTGTGTATTCTTGCCACCTCTTCTTAATCTCCTCTGCTTATGTTTGTTGTATAGGAAATACTAATTTGTGATGTCAAACCTCAAACACTTTCTTTACAGATGAAGTATTTAGTGTCACCTATAGAAAGATTCACTCTTTGGTCATAATAAAAATTCTGTATGTTCTTCCAGTGCCTTAAAAAAACAAAACAAAACAAAAAAACAAAACAAAAAACTCACCTTTTGCTTTTAGACCTTTAATCCAACTAGAATTAATTTTTAGTGAATATGAATTTGAGATCAACCTTTTTTAGAAAAAAATGAATTAAATGGGTAGAAAAAGGACTTAACACCATCCAGTGAAAGAGCTTTTACCGATTTAAAATGTCACATAGTACTTTTTCATAAACTGCAACAGATACAAGGGAAAGGTATGCTGCTCCTCTATGGATCTACACCTGAGCTCAAAGGTTTTAATTTTGCAGTGAATTTTAGTATTTGGTATGGCAAGTCTTTTTCTTGGGGATGGTCTTGATTTCTGTCTCCTGTACACTGTCACGAATCTCCGTCCATAGTTCATCAGACACTCTATCAGATCTAGTCCCTTAAATCTATTTCTCACTTCCACTGTATAGTCATAAGGGATTTGATTTAGGTCATACCTGAATGGTCTAGTGGTTTTATCCACTTTCTTCAATTTCAGTCTGAGTTTGGCAATAAGGAGTTCATGATCTGAGCCACAGTCAGCTCCCAGTCTTGTTTTTGCTGACTGTATAGAGCTTCTCCATCTTTGGCTGCAAAGAATATAATCAGTCTGATTTCAGTGTCAACCATCTGGTGATGTACATGTGTAGTCTTCTCTTGTGTTGTTGGAAGAGGGTGTTTGCTCTGACCAGTGCGTTCTCTTGGCAGAACTCTATTAGCCTTTGCTCTGCTTCCTTCTGTACTCCAAGGCCAAATTTGCCTGTTACTCCAGGTGTTTCTTGACTTCCTACTTTTGCATTCCAGTCCCCTATAATGAAAAGGACACCTTTTTTGGGTGTTAGTTCTAGAAGAACTTGTAGTTCTTCATAGAATTGTTCAGCTTCTTCAGCGTTACTGGTCAGGGCATCAGATTGGATTACCGTGATATTGAATGGTTTGCCTTGGAAATGAACAGAGATCATTCTGTCGTTTTTGAGATTACACCCAAGGACTGCATTTCAGACTCTTTGGTTGACTATGATAGCTACTTGATTTCTTCTGAGGGATTCCTGCCCACAGTAGTAGATATAATGGTCATCTGAGTTAAATTCACCCATTCCAGTCCATCTTAGTTTGCTGATTCCTAGAATGTCGATGTTCACTCTTGTCATCTCCTGTTTGACTACTTCCAATTTGCCTTGATTCATGGACCTAACATTCCAGGTTCCTATGCAATACTGCTCTTTACAGCATTGAACCTTGCTTCTATCACCAGTCCCATCCACAACTGGGTGTTGTTTTTGCTTTGGCTCCATCCCTTCATTCTTTCTGGAGTTATTTTTCCACTATCTCCAGTAGCATATTGGGCACCTATTGACCTGGGGAGTTCATCTTTCAGTGTCCTTTCTTTTTGCCTTTTCATGCTGTTCATGGGGTTCTCAAGGCAAGAATACTGAAGTGGTTTGCCATTCGCTTCTCCAGTGGACCACATTCTGTCAGACCTCTCCACCATGACCTATCCACCTTGGGTGGCCCTACACAGCATGGCTTAGTTTCATTCTTAAACAAGACTGTGGTCCATGTGATCAGATTGGCTAGTTGTCTGTGATTGTAGTTTCAGTCTGTCTGCCCTCTGATGCTCTCTCTCAGCGCCTCCCGTCTTAACCTGGGTTTCTTTTACCCAAGATTCTTAAATTTCTCCAAGCCAGGCTTCAGCAATACATGAACTGTGAACTTCCAGATGTTCAAGCTGGTTTTAGAAAAGGCAGGGGAACCAGAGATCAAATTGCCAACATCTGCTGGATCATAAAAAAAGCAAGAGAGTGCCAGAAAAACATCTATTTCTGCTTTATTGACTATGACAAAGCCTTTGACTGTGTGGATCACAATAAACTGGAAAATTCTGAAAGAGATGGGAATACCAGACTACCTGACCTGCCTCTTGAGAAACGTGTATGCAGGTCAGGAAGCAACAGTTAGAACTGGACATGGAACAACAGACTGGTTCCAAATAGGAAAAGGGTACGTCAAGGCTGTATATTGTCACCCTGCTTATTTTAACTTATATGCAGAGTACATCATGAGAAACACTGGGCTGGAAGAAGCACAAGCTGGAATCAAGATTGCCGGAAGAAATATCAGTAACCTCAGATATGCAGATGACACCATTCTTATGGCAGAAAGTGAAGAACTAAAGAGCCTCTTGATGAAAGTGAAAGAGGAGAGTGAAAAAGTTGGCTTAAAGTTCAACAATTCAGAAAATTAAGCTCATGACATCTGGTCCCATCACTTCATGGGAAATAGATGGGGAAACAGTGGAAACAGTGGCTGACTTTATTTTTCTGGGCTCCAAAATCACTGCAGATGGTGATTGCAGCTATGAAATTAAAAGACACTTACTCCTTGGAAGGAAAGTTATGACCAACCTAGGTAGCAAATTAAAAAGCAGAGAGATTACTTTGTCAACACAAGTCCATCTAGTCAAGGCTATGGTTTTTCCAGTAGTCATGTATGGATGTGAGAGTTGGACTATCAAGAAAGCTGAGCGTAGAAGAATTGATGCTTTTGAACTGTGGTGTTGGAGAAGACTCTTGAGAGTCCCTTGGACTGCAAGGAGATCCAATCAGTCCATCCTAAAGGAGATCAGTCCTGGGTGTTCACTGGAGGGACTGATGTTGAAGCTGAAACTCCAATACGTTGGCCACCTGGTGCGAAGAGCTGAATCATTGAAAAGACCCTGATGCTGGGAGGGATTGAGGGCAGGCGGAGAAGGGGACGACAGAGGATGAGATGGCTGGATGGTATCGCCGACTCGACGGACATGAGTTTGGGTGGACTCCGGGAGTTGGTGATGGACAAGGAGGCCTGGCGTACTGTGATTCATGGGGTTGCAAAGAGTTGGACACAGCTGAGCGACTGAACTGAACTGATGGCAAGTCTCGCCACCCCTACCTTGTTCTTTACTTTCCTTGGTTATTTTCTTTCCTATATGAACTTTTGAACGAGCGTGTCGATTTCTATTTTAACATTCCATTCAGCAATTTTATTAAACTTTATTGAATGTACTAATTTTGAGGCGACTGACATCTTTATAGTAGTAGTGAGTCTTTGTACTCCCAAATAGAGTATGTCTCCTTTTAAGTTGGGTCTTTATGTATTTATTTAATAAAGTCTTCATTGAAAAAGTCTTTCATATTTCTTGCTGGATTTCTTCTCCCCTTTCCATCCGATTTTGTAAACTGTTCTTGCCTCTGCATAAGAAGAGGCTGAACTAGGAGGAATGATGTTACTTTTCTAATGAATGTCAATGAAGATAGAAATTGATGATGCTGTCACTAATCATATATTTTGGAATTACCTCATGAGAACCAGAGAATTGGAAACAACCCAGTTGTTTATCAATAAGGAGCTGGTTACAGAAAATACGGCATATCCACACAATGGAACATTCTGCTGCCTTCAGTAAGGAGAAAGCTCTCACTCCAAGATACAATGTATATGGAAAAAGACAATGTGTATAACATGTTGCTTTTTGTTTAAGAAAGGGAGGAGTAATAACATCTGTATCCACGTCAAGAAACTCTGGAGGGATACACACACTAGCCAGTGGTTACTATGAGGTGTAGGGAAGGCAGGGAGCCCGGGGGAGGCAAGGAGGCCCCAGGGTGACTTTCCACACTGCTTTGACTTTTGACACATAAGAATGTATTAGCATTAAAAAAAAAAACTCCTAGAGAAAACAGGAAAAAGCAGAAACTAAACACCCACCCTTACCCACCCTTTGAAAATATGTATCCCCCTGAAAACTAAGCTTGTGATGGTTAAGCCAGGCTGGCCCCCATACCCACAGCTGGGGGCCTGTAGAGCCATGGACCACAGCCTCCTCTCCTGGGCCTGAGCCGGTTGGGAGCATACCTTGAACATTTGTTGTTGTTTAGTCTTTAAGTCGTGTCTGACTCTTTTGCAACTTGACCGGCAAGAATACTGGAGTGGGTTGCCATTTCCTTCTCCAGGGGATCTCCCTGGTCCAGGGACCAAACCCGAGTTTCCTGCACTGGCAGGCAGATTGTTTACCATATTCAAAACATGGAGATCGTTGGATAGTGAGGTATAAGTCCTGAATTTGCATCAAATAGACTAACCTTTCCTAGGAATAAAATTTTAACTTGATTACACGAACAATAGGAGCTTATCAAGTTTTTCAGAAGAACCCGGGCTTGCTTAGGTGAGCCAGGCTGCTGGTTTTTCAAGCGTTCCCTTCTGGACACACAAACTCCGCTCCACTTTCTTCTACAGCAGGACTGACTTCCCAGGAACAACTGTGGTGTCCACTTCACAACAAGAGCACACGTAGCCTGTGACTGCTGTTTATAGATTAAACAATACCTTCTTCATGACCAACAAAGGTTTAAATTTAATAAAGACAAAATATAAACCTTAATTGAAAAAAAAAACAGCATGAATTTAAGTTTGGGTCTCCTGCACTGTTGGGCTTCCCTGGTAGCTCTGCTGGTAAAGAATCTGCCTGCAATGCAGGATACCCTGGTTCAATTCCTGGGTCAGGAAGATACCCTGGAGAAGGGACAGGCTACCCACTTCAGTATTCCTGGGCTTCCCTGGTGGCTTAGAAAGTAAAGAATCTGTCTGCAATGCAGGAGATCTGGGTTTGATCCCTAGGTTGGAAGATCCCCCAGATGGACATGGCAACCTACTCGAGCATTCTTGCCTGCAGAATCCCCATGGACAGAGGAGTCTGGTGGGCTGCAGTCCATGGGGTCACAAAGAACTTGACACAACCGAGTGACTAAGCACAGCACGGCACTCCCGCGCTGTTGGCGGGAGGGTAAATGGGCACAGGCTCTCTGGAGGGCAGTTCGGCTTTCTGGCCCTTAAAGACGAGCACATCTTTGACTGGCAACGCCACTCCCAGGCTTCCCCTGCTTCCACACGCGGGCAGATGCCCTGGCCCGGGGAGCTGATGACAATGCAGTGTCCCAAGCAGAAGGGGGTAATTCATGTGCTACTCCCCTCCACCCATCAGGAGCTACCTACAGGGGGTACAGTGAAGAAAGGGAAGTGAGGGGTGTCTTCAGCATCAGCAGATGCCCTCTGCCCACGTCCGCACCAGCGCAGGAAGCCTGGTGGCCTCTGGGCAGGGGACACTATGCCCCTTGCCTAGGATCTTGCTGTGAATGTGGCTTCGATTTAAAGCCAAAACACTGGCCATGTTGACTGTGAGAGGTAGACTGAACTAGTTAAGAGTGACTACTTGTGACAACTAGGCATCCCTGGTGGCTCAGATGGTACAGAATCCACCTGCAGTGCAGCGGTCCCAGGTTCAATCCCTGGGTCAGGAAGATTCCCTGGAGACAGAATGTCAACCCACTCTAGTGTTCTTGCCTGGACAACCCCATGGACAGAGGAGCCCGGTGGATACAGTCTGTGGGGTTGTCAAGAGTCAGACACAATTGAGCAACTAAGCACACAAGTCCTTGTGACAACTATCATCGCTGTTAATCCATCTTTTACTGGTTTTATGCCCTAGGTGTTGACTGGGCCCTGAGATCTTTGAGGACTTCATGAGAATGGGGGCAGAGGGAGATTCTTCTGTCTGTATGCTTCTGCCCCTTGAGAGGAACCTTGTGGGTCAGAACCAAATACCTGCTTCCTGCCAAGAGCCCCGTTCAACAGCCCACCTTGCTGGGGCCCCATGCTGGGCACTGCACCCGGTCCCTCATGGATGGTTCCCGCCCAACACTGCTGGCTGTGCCCTCAATGATGTTTTCTATGAACTAGACTTGTACCCACATGAGGTACATGAGGTACCACATGAGGTACCCACATGTTCTGATGAGGTCACCCCATGAGAACAGCTCTGACAGTGAGGGAGACACCATCCACTGGGACGTCCCTGAGGACAAACAGTAGACTTGGCCTAAAGTTGAGGCTGATACATGGATCCCAAAATGTAACTGAATTGGGTAAAAGTCTGAAGTCACCCCGCAGTGTTTAAAGCCAACATTACTCTTGGAAATTAGAAAAGGAAAGCCAGAGTAGAATAATCAGATAGTTACAAATCAAGTAAAAATAAGTGCGTAAAGACTTTTCTTCTATTGTTGCTCAAGGACCAAGTTAAATAAGCAGAGAAGAGCAGCAGCACAGATGAGGGCCAGCCGGGGTCAGGACTTTATTGACAGACGGCACAGGAGTGTTGCCACAGTAACCACATACAGTACATGTAGTGGGAAGGGGTGTGAGGCAGAGACCACCACTCAAGGCAGGAGGGTCACGGCCAGAGCACAGGCCCTCAGGCAGGGTCTCACCTTTACAGAGTAACATCTGACCCACAGCAACTTCGATACAGCTTTCACCACAAAACACAAGAGTATTGTGACAAGCATTCTGAAAACCAGTTGGCATGCATTTTCAGTCATGCATTTTCAATTGATAATATTTTCAATGTGTTGAAGGCAAGGACAACAAAACAAGTTATCAAACTTGCAAATTTCTCTTTTTTAAAGCATGGCTTCACAGTGATGAAGTCAACTTGTTTCCCACCTCGAACGGTTTAACACTAAAGGTATTTTAAACATGGAAAATACTCTTACCAGTTAGGGTGGGGAGGGACGTGGGAGAGGGGTTCAGGATGGGGGGGGCGACACATGTATACCCGATGTATCATGCTGATGTATGGCAAAAACCATCACAATATTGTAATTATCCTCCAATTAAAACAAATAAATTAATTATATAAAAAAGAATGCTTTACAGTTCTTGAAATTCCAATAAACATGAGTGTTTGAAATTGCCATCAATTTTGAAGGAAAAGAAAAAGATTCCAGTCAACAGAAAACCCAGTGCTCTGTCCGATGGTGCTGCATGGTGGAAGCACAGGGCTTCCCCGGACCTGCCGTCCACTTCCTGGGGGTGGTGGCCCCTGCCTCTGCATCTCAGGCACCTGGGCTGTGGAGTGGGCCTACTTCTGTTCTGTGCCACCGCAAAGGGCTGTTTTGAAGGTTCAATCAGATGTTACATGTGAGAACACTGCTAAATTGTAAAAAATGCTATGCCCCTTTAGGTCTCAGTTACAGACATTTCAAATGACAATATTAAAAATGAGCGTTAAACTAAAAATTCTCCATAATTTCTTGATAAACTGTTTTTTTTTAAAAGGAAGAAAAGTGGGCACGAAATCCTGTACCTTGATCAGAGACACAGTGAACAACCAAAGCAGCACTTGGGTGCTGAATGTCACCAAGTGCAAAAGTAGAGTTCTCACAGTTAAGGTAGGACTAAACTAGCTGATTTGAAAAATCAACTAAAAACAGGTATAAACAACCTAAATAGAAAAACAAATTTAAAAGCTTCAGGTGAAATCATTTCATCTTAAAATTAGAGTAGGGAAACTATTATTTGCCATTCCTCTACTACTGCTTTGAAAAGGCAGCAGTTAATTTTTATAGCTCCAGCTTCTGCTTCAACACAAGGACTTGTCAATTGTAACAGAGTGTGTGTTAACAGAATTTTCACACATTTAACCCCAAACACTTATGACCCATCCTGCAACTCGGATAGCTGAGCGGGTCTAGGCCTGAAAGCAGACATTTATCGACAATCACATCCTCAGTTGCTCCTCACAGCCTCATGTACCGGTCAGTGCAGACAGGCAACACAGCATCCTGGACAACTGCTTGCCCACAGGCTGTACTGTCATGTAACAATAGGCCAACTAAGAGTGTACAGATAGAGTTTCCAAGAAATACTGATCCAAACAACAAAACCTGCAACTTAAACAGTAAGGCTCTTCACCTAGAATGTAAAACAACTGGAGAACTATGCAGTGAAGCCAACAGTCACAAATGCCTCTTCATTTGAGAGATTTTAGACAGTTATGATTTTAGACAGTTTTGTTAAAAATATGTCTTGGAGAAAAGTGTTTTGGACTGAAACTTGGATGTCCAAATGCCTATCCAGGTTTGGGAAGTTCTCAGTCATCATTTATTTAAACAAGCTTCCTGCCCTTCCTCGCCCCTCTTCTCCTGGGGCTCCATTGATGTGCAGACTGTTTCTTAATGGTGTCTCAGAAGTCCTATAAGCTTTTCATTTCTCTTCATTCTGCCCCCCACCCACTTCTCTGGATAATTTCAAATGCTCTGTCTTCAAGCTCACTGATTCTTTCTTCTGCTTGATCTAGTCTGTTGTTGAAGCTCTGTATTAAATTCTTCAGTTCAGTCATTGTGCTCTTCAGCTTCAAAATTTGTTTGGTTCTTCTTCATGTTTTCTATTAAACTTCTCATTTTGTTCTTGCTTTCATGATTTTGTTAATTGTTTTATCTATGTTCTCCTGTAGCTCTCTCAGCATTTTTAGAACAATTATTTTGAATTCTTTGTTGGGCAACTCATGTATCTCCATTTCTTTAGGGAGAGTTGCTGGAAATTTACCACGTTCCTTTGGTGGTCTCATGATTCCCTGATTCTGTGATCCCTGAAGTCTTGCATATAGGTGTGTATGCAGTTACCTCATCCAAACTTCATGAGCTGCCTTTGGTATAAGACCTTCACTTCAGGTTGGGGATGTGCTGGAACATGCTATGACCCAGGCCAGTGGTACAGGGTGTCAAGTGCAGGTATGTGTCTGGGTGGGAGGGATATTGTCATTGACTCAGGTCACTGAGGGTCACAGCATCCACTGTGTGGTTCCTGACAAGCACTGTTGGGGGTCTGCAGTGTCTGCAAGGGCTGGTGGGTTCCCCAGTGGCACCTCCACGTTCAGCATCTAGGGATCGGGGCAGGAAGCAATGATGACCTGGAGCTTGAGGCATGCACACATCTGGCTGGGGAGGCCAGCTGATCAAGACAGGAAGCACTGATGACCTAGAGCTCAAGGCATGCACACATCTGGCTGGGAGGCCAGCTGATCAAGGCAGGAAGCACTGATGACCTGGAGCTCGAGGCACACACACCACCCGCTGCAGGTGCACGTGTGACGGCAGGGGCTGGTTGTAGACACACACAGAGTGGTGGGGAACGGAGCCAGTAGCAAGGGTCTGGGCCAAGTGTGGGCCCATCAGGCAGGTGGTGTGCTTTCCCAGAGCTGCAGTATCTTCCCACAGGCATGTACACAGCAGTGGAAGCTGGCGATAGGGATCAGCCTGGGCGTGTGCAGGTACACAGCTGGAAGGGGCTGGCCACAAGTATGCACTTGGCAGTGGGGGTCAGCCTCAGGGCCTAGGCTGGCATCTTGCACCTGTGTAGCTTCAGAGGTCTGGATAGGTTGCCAGTCCAGATCCTGGGCTCTAGTGGGGCCGGGGGTGGGGGGGGTGGGGAACAGGTAGCAGATGGTTGGGGATTGAAATTTCCATGGGGTGGTGCTGCAGAGGACTGTGGACCAGGGCACTAGGAACCATGGTTTTTAACAGCTGCATGTTCGATACTTGCTCTGTGTCTCAGCTTTGCCAGTCTCTGAGTGGGATAAACTCAACAGGTCCTTTGTTTGATGCCCCAAAAGGCTGGGGAAGCTGGTCACACCCATGCCCTTTCCTGGGGTGGCAAACTCTTCCTAGTCTGGGAGGTTTCTCTTGGTGCTGAGAAGAGCCTGCCTAGGGGATGGGAGATAGCAGACAAAATGAAGCTCTTTTTCCTTCCATTTCTGTGTGATTATTCTCAGGTTTTTGTCCCACTGAGTTGCTGAATTTTCTTAAGTAGACTCCTGAGCTCTCTCAGAACTGTTTATCTCTGCAGATAGCTAATTGCTGGTCTTTGGGCGGGTGGGTGGGCGGATGGCGGCTGGGGCCTCCTACTTCACCATCTCGGTGATGTCAATTGAAAATGAGCTCTAGGAGTTATGAGGCTCCCTCCCAGGAAGGAAGGGACTGAGCGGGATCACATGACCACTTTTTAGGGACTTTGTACAACAGGCACCTTGCGGTGGATAGGCTTGATGTCCATGTACTTTAGAAGGACCTGGGAACAAACCCAACTCCGATCATCTGTTCTTTTCACAAGCACTTCAGTCCCTTCTATGTGCCAGGCCCTGGGCACACAGAAGGCACCCTTTTCAAAGGACATCTCAGCCCAGCAGAGAAGACAAAGACAATACATGAATCAATGTGACCAATAGCAAAAGAAAGGCCAGGACAGAGACATACTGAAGCAGCGTGTGTCTGCGTGTGTCAGGAGTCAGGGCTGGGGACAACTCCCAACTGTACCTGTCAGGACAAGGGGGCTTCAGCCTGAAAGACCTGGACAAACAGTGGGGTGCAGCATAGGTGAGGATAAGAAAACACAGTCCCTACAAAGGCACAGAGGTGATGAGAAATCAAGGGGCATTCAGACAAACACAAGTGTCCTGTAAAAGCCCCATTTCCCCCAGGAAACAGGCACAGCATGAGGGCATATGACCAATGTTTATGACTACAGAAACCAATATGATGGCTTTTCTGATGCTGTAGACTTACCCAGAAATCATCATATCACAAAATTTCCTAATCAGTGTAAAATGATTTGAGGGCTCCTACCCAACATACATAAATCAGCAGTTTTACTCTCATACAGAGTTAGCTGGCCCACAAATATTTAATAATCCAATTATTTATATGGTATTTTGGAATATGACATTTTCAGAAATTTAGCATTTTTTCTTATAATTTTTCTTAAAATGCTAGTTTTCCTTTAAAATGAAATTTACACATGACATCAAGAAATTAGAGAAGGGAGCTATCAGAGCACAGGCTATCTACTTTTCATCCAGTTCCCACAGGTGAAGGACAACATCCATCCTTTAGCATGAAGGAGCAAGCTGACATTCCTGCAGACTCAACCACATCATCCTTGGTTAGCGTTAAGTTCCACAAACGTGTACATCACGTTCAGTACATTCCTTCATGTGGACACACTGAGAAGAATTAATTGAGAGGGCCTTGCGTTACTGCAGTGGCAGGAGTGACACTGAGAATGTCTTAACAACCAGCACGACAAGGGCTCCCGCTTCCGAGGCTGCACTGGCTGTGGGTGCAGGTTGGCTGCCCTGTGTCCCTCCTGAAGGTACACTGTCCTCTGGGCTGGAGACAGAACTTCCAGTACAATTAGCCACATGCTGGGAAGTCACCTCTAGTAATATTGGATAAAGGAGGTGTATCTTGCTTCTTCAATACATCTAGAAAAACAACTATATAATTCCAAGAAAAAAAACCATAACTATTCTTGGCTTGTAACAGTATCTCTTCTGAAGTTCCCAACGGTATATTGACAATAACAAATTTTACATATATATTCTTGTTGAGATGTATGCTGAACTATTTTTGGGTGAAATGACAGAGGTTTTGGATGTTTCCAAATACTACAGTGTAAAAAAGTGGGGCAAAGGTAGATAAAGCAAGACTGGCATAATGAATAGACAATTGTGGAAAATAGCTGATGTAGTGGTTCTATATGCTATTTTCTCCATACTTGTGTATGCTCAAAAACCCTAAAATTAAAAAAGAAAAAGGAAAACAACATAAATTCTATTTTAAAAGAAAAAATAGACTCCCTGATCACATTATTTTCTAGCAGTTAGCTTCTAACGTTAGGGGGTGATGGCCAACAATGTATTTCTTCTTCCTGAACCTGGCAAGTTGAGTGCTCTCAAATAAATCCCTCTAAACATTTCTAAAAACAACTCCTTAAAGAAGTAAACATAATCAGGAAGCAACCAAGCAACAACTGGGACAAATCTGGACTGTTTTCAACTGATTAATAAAATCACTTTATAACTAGTACAAAAAATTATTTAAAATTTACAGGTGTTTTAAAGACTAACTTTCCCCTCTGAAAAAAAAGCAAAAAATAGGACAAATTTGACAGAAAATAAAGTACCATCTACTGTGTCACAGTATGAAATGCAAATCATTTAGATGACTAATTTTAGCATTTTCTTCATTCTGAATAATATTGATCTGCTAGGAATCAATGTTCTTACGATTTCAAGAACTCTTAAATTTTTAAGAACTCTTATTATTTTTCAATAAAACCATTACAGTATCCCAATTTGTAATGTTTTCATTCTCACTTAGATGCTGGACTGTGAAAAAATAAATTAAAATCTCAAGTCTAAATGGAGTGTAGAATTTTCTTCTAGGAAGACCGAGAAAATGCTTTGCTAGAAATGTAAATTAAGGACATCCTGCAAACTTAACAAATTGTGGGAAATGTACACATTTAATAACATTCACTATTAGATATATTTGGTCTTTATTTCTGGTTCCTGACACAAAGCTCCTAAAAGACTAAGAATTTCCTGAGTTTTAGGGGTCCCTTTGAGCACAGTTTATGCCAATGAAATGACTTCAGGGTCACCCTAGAGAGGTTCAGGGTGCAGCTGGTCACGAGAAAGATCTAAGGAAGTTTTAGCTCCACCCACTGACCTGAGAGAAGGGGTTGCTAGAGATTAAGAGCTAGAAAAAATCTTAAATAACAAGATTTGAGGAGCCTCTTGTTTGGTGAACAGGAAAACAGCCATGAGCCAGGAGGGTGGGGCACCCCAAACTCCATGGGGACAGAGGTTCCTGTGCTCGGGACCCTTCCAGGCCCGGCCCTATGTGCTTCCTCATCTGCTGTTCGTATGTAGCTCTTGTAATAAACCACTAATCTCATGGGCTTCCCTGGCGGCTTAGCAGTAAAGAATCCGCCTGAAATGCAGGAGCCATGGGTTTGATCTCTGGGTTGGGTAGACCCCCTGGAGGAGGGCAAGGCAACCCATTCCAGTATTCTTGCCTGAAGAATCCCATGGACAGAGGAGCCTGGTGGGCTACAGTCCATAGGGTCGCAAAGAGTCAGACACAACTGAAGCGACTTAGCACACACCATAATCTCATAAGGAAACTTTCAGTTCTGTGAGCTGCTCTAGGAATTAATTAAACCCAAGGAGTGGGTCATAGGAACCTCAGGTTTCGGGCCGGCTGGGAAAGCACATGTGACACCCTGCACCTGTGACTGGCCTAGAATGTGTTGGTTTGGGTGGTGGTGGGTGTTGACACAGGCTTTAACTTGTGCGATCTGATGCCATTTCCAGTAGACAGTGTCAGAACAGAACCCATCTGGTGTCAGAAGAATCAGAGGATTGGCTGGTGGTAGAAAACACTCCAGGGACCAAATACCACATCTCTCCTCTTCATTTTTTCCTAAAGGCTTTTATTACGAACCACCATGGTTTGGTTCTCCAGCAAATTTTATTGGTCAAGGGATGTGGAATTATATGCAATACCTGGGGTTTAAATTAACAGGCTCACTTATAAACCAACATTTATCTTATTTTTTTAAAATTCTGCTTTTGCATAAACTGATGTAGTCAAACAGACATGCTCCTACCCCATGCAAAAAGCTGTTCAAAAATGAGCAGCTTGCAAACCCACTGTTAACAAGACACTGAATCAAACATTCTTCCAGTGAGGTCCAAGAAGCAGATCAGTCTGAGAATTTGCTTCATATTCTGACTTTTCAAAATCAAATATTCAAGATATAAAGAAGCAAAATTAAAATATCTAAAACAGTTACATCTTGATATTTTTATCCAAGTCACTTCCAGAGTTTGTAGTGCTTCTGTGCTCCATTGGTTAAAACAAAACAACAAAAGCAGTAGGCAGCTTCCAACATAAAGGTAATCAAATTTATCAGTTTGAGCTAAAAGTCACAGTGGAAGAACACATGTAAGGTGAAGAATGCTATTTAAACCTTTCAGTTTTAAATAGTACTGTATTTTAGCTTTAAAGAAAAGTTCTATTATATATTTTTGCATAAACATTTTAAAATATTAGAACGAGTCTTTGTAATACAATATACATTAACTCATGTGAATTAAAAACATGTCAACTTGATAACTGTTGTAAGGCATTTAAGTATTTAGCAAAAGTGTACAGAAATTTCTTAGAGGTGTCCCTTTAATATTAACTTTAGTGGGTGTCCTTAAAATGAACGCAAAACAAAAGACTAAAAAGGAGGCAGTGATGCTGTAATACTGAATCCCAGAAAAAGCACAGTAGCAAAAATGTGTTTTCTAACAGGAAGACCAGATGATCAGCAAACTGGGACCAGGTAAACAGCCCTGGTACAGCTACTGCACTGACCAATGCTGAGAGTCGCATCTGTTGCCTAGGAAGTTTGGTGAAAGGTACCAGCATCCTTAATGCCTGAAGCACATCAGGTGCTCGGTTCTACTTCCTGAACTGAGTTGATGAAGATGCTTTAAAATCAGAGTGCTAGACAGTTCATGAGAAAATTTCATTTACCATTTTATTTCAGTATGTGACTAAATTCTGATCTAGTATTTCCAGTGTGGCTCATGTAACACCTTGTGGACTGTGGTAAATGGAATTAACTAAGTATTGCATCGGCCATCAATGCCAGAATCTCTGAATATCAGGTCACAAACATAACCAACTGTGCAACATAACCAACATAATGATCAGAGCACACCTCACAATGAACAGATTTTAGTTCAGATGATTAAAAAAAAAATAAAGTATTAGACTGCATTTAGTGCAGTGCTCTATCATACTGTACATCAGATACCATGCTGTGGAGATGCACTGGACGAGCGTATGTACAGTACACAGCCAGGATCCAAACCAGGGTGAAAGGGCGAATATGGGACAGAACACTTTTACAGACGTGTATACATTTAATGGTCTCGTCCACTGAACTGGATTTATTATACAGTTTGCTGTGCCACATCTACTAGCTTGTATAATATACCAAATTATTATTATTTTTTGCACAAAGATCTACTTCCATATAAAGTAGAAAAAGATGGTGGTTAAAAAAAAACCTTCTTCTTCAAGCTTCAATAATTGTGTCCCAAATACCACTGTATGAATACCTAAAAAATATTAAGAACGATTTAGAAATATGCATAATTATAAATGTCCAAACATAGCTTAAAGTCACAAAGGGAACCAGTGAACACTTCCAACTTTTATTTAAGCTTACTTATGCCTATTGCCTGGAGAATCCCAGGGACGGTGGAGCCTGGTGGGCTGCCGTCTATGGGGTCGCACAGAGTCGGACACGACTGAAGCGACTTAGCAGCAGCAGCAGCAGCAGTAGCATGCCTATTAGATAATGTTGACTATACATAAAAAAGAGGAAGGTTTATAAAGTTAAAATATCAATTTGCAAATTTTATAAATAAGCCTTAGCTAGAGGCACATTCTATTAGACTTCAACTAACCCAAGAAAGACTCGTCACTGACATGAAGGCAGGAGAGTCTCTAACTCAATCATTGCTATCAACTTTCCTTTCTTTCTGAGCAAGAGCATAAGGATTTCCTACAAATTATTTCAAGCAGAATATCTAATTTTTTTTTAATAGGGAAGGTTTATGCTAGCATTTTGTTCCATATTTTCCCTGTTTGTTCTATGTCCTTTTTCCTTCTTTTACTGTCTTCTTTCAGATTATTTAGAGTAATTATGTGTTTATTCCATTTTAATTCCCATATTGATTTAAATTTGCCAAAACTCTTTGTTGTGTTGTTTCAGTGGTTGCGTTAGGTTTTTTTTCTTAAGATTTAATTTTTTTTAGTGCAGTTTTAGGTTCCCAGTAAAACTGAGGAGGAAACAATTATATACAGTTCCCAAACACCGCCCCCCACCCCTCACACATATACAGCCTCCTCCACTATCAGCATCCCGCCAGCTGGTACATTGTTACAGGTGATGAACCTACACTGACACATAATAATCACCCAAAACCCATAGTTAAACCACAGTTCACTCTTGTAGATTCTATGGGTTTGGACAAATACAGGAAGACATATATTCATTCCTCTCATCCTCAGTCTTTACACTGTCTCCATAGTTTTGCCTTTTTCAGAATGTCACATAGTTGCAATCAGGTAGCATGTAGCCTGGCTGGCTTCTTTTACTTAGTTATATGCGTTGAAGGTTCTTCTTTCATTTAGTTATATGCATTGAAGTTATATGCTAAGTCTTTTCATGGCTTGATAGTTCATTCCTTTTCAGTGCTGAATGATATTCCATGGTCTGGATGGACCATGGTTAACCCATTTGCCTTCTGAAGTACATCCTATTTGTTTGCAAGTTTTGGCAATTATGAACAATGCTGCTATAAGCATCCATGTGAGGGTATTTGTGTGGACATGAGTTTTCAAATACTTTGTGTAAATACCAAGCAGTGAGACTGCGGATTATATAGTAAGAATATGCTTAGTTTTATAAGAAAATGTCAAACTGTCTTCCAAAGTAGCTGCACCATTTTGTACTCTTACCAGCAATGAAAGAGAATTTCTATTGTTCTACATCCTCACCAGCATTTGCTGCTATCACTGTCTTAGATTTTGGCCATTCTAATAGGCTTGTAGTCACAGCTCATTTATGAAGTATCTTTTCCTGTACTTACTGCCATCTGGATACCTTCCTTGGCAAGGTATCTGTTAAGGTCTTTGGTCATTTTTAAATTGGGTTTGTTTTCTTTCTTACTGTTGAGTTTTAAGAATTCTTTGTATATTTACTGTAACAATTATCAGATATGTCTTTTGTAAACATTTTGTCCTGGTGTGTAGCTTGTCTACCAATTCTGTTGACACTGTCTTTTGTAGAGCAGAAGTTTTTCCTTTTCATGAAGTTCAGCTTACCAATTATTTCTTTCATGGATTGTATCTTTAGTGTTGTATCTAAAAAATCATCAAAATACTCAAGGACATCTACCTTTTCTCTCATTTTATGTTCTATGAGTTTTATGATTTTGCATTTTACTTTAGATCTATGACTCATTTTGAGCTAGTTTTTGTAAAGGGTATAAGGTCTGATGTCTAGATTCATTTTTTGCATATGGGTGGCCAATGGTTTCAGGACCGTTTGTTGAAAAGACTATTTCTGCTTCACCGTTACTGCCTTTGCTCCTTTGTCAAACATCAGGGTATGGGTCTATTTCTGGGCTCTCTATTCTGTCCCACTGATCTCTTATTTCACCAATACCATACTGTCTTGACTCCAATAGCTCTACAGTGCTTTGAAGCTGGGTAGTGACAGTCCTTCAATTTTGTTCTTCTCGCTCAGTACTGTGTTGGCTATTAGGGGTCTTTTGTCTTTTCTCCACATAAACTTCAGAATCAGTTTGGTTTTCCTCATACATATGTTGTTAAGAGTTCTGCCTAAGTATTTCCCTTTTGGGGAAACTAACGTAAATGGTATTGTGTTTTTCAGTTCAGATTGCCCTTGTTCACTGCTGGGATACAGAAAAGTGACGGACTTTTGTGTATTAATCTCATATCTTGCAACTGTGCTATTAATGTATAATCACTTATATGGGAGTTTGTGGATTCTTTCAGATTCTCTACATAATCATGTCATCTGCCAGCAAAGTTAGTTAATTTCTTCCTTCCCAATCTGTATACCTTTTATTTCCTTTTCTTACTGCATCAGCTAGGACTTCTGGTTCGATGCTGAAAAGGAGTGCTGACAGGGCACAATCTTGCTTTGTACCTGATATTGATTTTGATATTTGGCAAAACTAATACAATTATGTAAAGTTTAAAAATAAAATAAAATTAAAAAAATAATAAATAAATTAAAAAAAAAAAAAAAAAAAGGAAAGCTCCAACTTTCTCCCCATTAGGTCTGATTTTAGACTTTACTAAGTTGAGGTGATTCCCCACTATTCCTAGTTCACTGAGAGTTCTCATTGCAAAAGAATATTGGAACTTGTCAACTGATTTTTCTACATCTCTTGATGAAATCATGTGATTTTTGTTCCCTGTTGATGTGATGATTACATTAATTGATTATGGAATGTTGAACCAGTCTTGTATATCTGGGATAAATCCCACTTGGAAGTATGTAATTCTTTTTATACATTGCTGGATTCAATCTACTATTGTGTTGAGAATTTCTGTGTTTACAGAATCTATGTTTACAGGAGATACTAGTTTATAGTTTTCTTTTCTTGTAATGTCTCTGTCTGGCTTTGGGATTAAGATAACACTGGCCTCATAGAATGCGTTACGAAGTGTTCTGTCTGCTTTTGTTCTGTGAACAAGACTGCAGAGACCTGGTATAATCTCTTCTTTAAATGTTTTGAAGAAGTCACCAGTGGAGCCACCTGGGTCTGGTACGTTCTGTTTTGGAAGGTTACTAGTTATTGGTTCAAGTTCTTTAAAACAGATATAGGCCTTATTCACATTATCTATTTCTTCTTGTGTGAGTTTTGGCAAATTCTGTCTTTGACAGAATTGGTTTATTTCGTCTACGTTATCAAATTTTTGGGCACAGAGTTGTTCATAGTGTTCCTTTATTATCCTTTCAATGTCCATAGAATCTGCAGTGATGTCCCTGCTTTCATTTCTGATATTAGTAGTTTATATTGGGTTTTTTGTTTTTGTTTTTGGCCTGGCTAGTCATTGACTTTACTGTATTTTTTCAAGGAACCAACTTTGGTTTCACTAAATTTTTTCTATTGATTTCCTGATCTAATTTTTATTATTTCTTTTCTTCTTTCTACTTTGGATTTCATTTGTTCTTCTTTTTCTAGTTTTTTATGGAGGACACATATGATTATATTTAGATCTTTCTTCTTTTCTAATACATGCCTGCAATGCTACAAATTTTACTCTAAGTACTATTTGTGTTGAATCTCCCCCAAATTTTGATAAGTTGTGTTTTTTTCATTTAGTTCAAAATACTATTAAATTTCTCTTGAGACTTCTTCTTTGACCCATTTATTATTTAGAAGTATGCTCCAGTACTCTTGCCTGGAAAATCCCATGGATGGAGGAGCCTGGTAGGCTGCAGTCCATGGGGTCGCTAAGAGTTGGACACGACTGAGCGACTTCCCTTTCACTTTTCACTTTCATGCATTGGAGAAGGAAATGGCAACCCACTCCAGTACTCTTGCCTGGAGAATCCCAGGGACGGGGGAGCCTGGTGGGCTGCCGTCTATGGGGTCGCATGGAGTCGGACATGACTGAAGCAACTTAGCAGCAGCAGCAGCATGCTGCTTAATACTCACATTTCTGGATTTCCCAGTTATCTTCCAACTACAGATTTCTAGTTTTATTCCACTGTGCTCTGAGAGAAGACATGGAATGACTTCTGTTCTTTTAAATGTCTTCAGGTGTGTTTTATGGCCTAGGGTGTGGTCTGTTTTGATGAGTGTTCCATGTGAGCTTGAGAAGAATGTGTATTCCACTGCTGAGAATAAACTTTAAGTTATGCAATCACCTCTCCTTTTCATAATGCACCTTCAAAAACCAACGACAACCTCCCCTTTTAAGCCTGTGTAGGGCTCTGGGTGGGAAACAGAGGACAGGTCTGAGGGCGACAGGACTGCTGCAATGTGGGCACCTACCTGCGTGCCTGAGCTGCCTCAGCAGCCACACTCCTGCGCGCTCGGGGCCTGGGCACGGCGCGGGGACCGCAGCTGTCTCAAGGCCGCATCTCCGTACTGGATACCTGAGCCCATTCTTTCTGGGTCCAGCTCACCTGAGGATCAAGTAAATCTTTAGAAAAAGTTTTTATGTTTCTGTGATCCCCAAAATATATTAAGTGAAAAGCACAAAGTGCAGAACACTGTATATATAAAACATTATTTTGAATAAAAAGGAAAAATACACACGTATTTGCTTACATGGGCATAAAAATATCTTTGGATGGGTACATAAACTGGTAATTGTGGCTGACTTCAAGAAAGAGCTCTAGATGCTAGGGGATAGGAGAGGAGGGAAATAGAGGGTGACTTTCATTGTATCCTCTTTACTTGAATCTGGAATTATGTGAATATATTATGTATACAAAAAGCATTGAAATGAAACCACAAAGATACCATTCTTTACTATGAGACTGGTAAAGACCCAAACATGATAATACACCCTGTGGACATGGCTTTAGTGAAATAAAACACCTTCATTCATACTAGTGGGATGATAAACTGCCTCAAGCTTGAAAGGAGGAATCTGACAGCCTCTACATAAATTCCAAATGCCTATGTTCTTTGACCCAACAACTCCATTTCTGGGAATTTATCTTACATATACACTCACACACATGTGAAATGATATACAAAAGGTTATTTACTGCAATGTTGTTTGTAACATCTGGCAACAACTCAAATGTCCAAAGCAGACTGGTTAGGTAAATTATGGCAATATACCAAATTGAATATTACACATACACACTGCATGTATATATACAGTAGCACAACGCGTATGTGGACGTCTCTAATACTGACTTGTAATGATGGGTAGGCACAGTAAGTGCAGAATGTACAGTATGCTACCCTTTCTGTATAAAGTGGTAGAGAAAATAAAGGTTTTTGAACCATATGAATATACTGCCTATTTAGAAGATTACAATGAAAAAGTACTGCTGAAGAATTCTAACACATCTGTATATTTTTTTCACTTGATGTAATTATGATTTTGATGGTTTTAGGAGAAAAAGATCTTGAAAGTTTTATGTGTGTTAACTTATATGCACTAAAAAAAAAAAAAAAAACTTATATGCACTGTCTTCATGGGTGGATACCAAAGGGGGAAGGTAATCTAAATAAGTTGCGCCTGATTGTACTCAACACAATGCCAATTTTAATGTTAACTACTTATGCTACAGGCTCTTTAGAAAAGTAACAGTACTGTACCAAGTTGAGTAACTATTTTGTTGCTATGTTCAGACCAAAAGCCCACAGAGGGATGGAGCACCTCTCTTTCTGCTGAGACCAGAGGTCTGGGCCCCAACACTCTCCCACCACCTTCCCTGCCCCACCCTCTCTGTCAGTTCCCCTCTCACCTTCTCTCCCTTACCTTCCTCTCTCTTCTCCCTCAGCATTTACAGGTGCTAAGACTTCTTCCACTCCTGAAACCTCTCATGTTAAATTAACCCTCTGCCTCCTCCTCCAGGGAGGCACCCAGGCTCTGCTTCCTCATCTCCTCTGTGCTCAGTTGCTCCATCTCCTCCCTGCATCATTCTGCTGGTAAAGATGACTAGTGACTTCCTCTTGCCCACCCCAGGGATACTTTTCAGCTCCAGTCTTAGCTTACGAGACTTTCCTCCCATGTATTTGATAATGAACAACCTTTTGGTTGAATGTGGGCACAGGTGACACTCATGTTCCTGGGTATCTTCCTGTATCTCTGACCTTTCGCCCCCTTCTCTCATCCTTCCGTCCAAGGCTCAGTTCGGGGCCACTGCTCTGCCCATTCTTCACTGCTCTCTGCGGGATCACATTCCTTCCCCAGGTGCACCTACTCCTATAGACCGACGGCTCCCAAGTGGGCACCACCAGCTGGGTTCTTCCCACAGGTTCCTGGATGACGCCCTGTGCCTGTTCCAGTGATGCCACCCAGGGAACATTTCAAAACACAACCATCCTGATTCGCATGAACTGGCTTCTCCTCTGGTTCTGCCATCTCATCACTGAGCTATCCAGCTGTGACACGGAGTTACCTGTGGCTCCTCCCCTCTTCTGATCCCTGCTCTTCCAATACCCCACAAAGTCAAAAGGCCCTGCCCTGCTATTTAGCATCTGAGTCAGGATGCCACTGCCAACATGTTTCTTAGATTCATCTATGTCTCTTCATCTCTGCTTCCACATCCTTGTTACAGCTTTAATCAGGCATCTTTTCTTGAATTACTCAAACATGCCTCGGTTGGTATCCTGGCCATCAGTCCTGGGCTCCCTTTGATCCGTCACTGATGTGAATGCCTACACACACGATGTGTCTGCAGCCACAACCTGACCATATCACTCTCTGCCTCCCACCCTTGAGTGGCTTCTCAGCCCTACGGCAGTGGTCCTCTATCTTGGGCGAATATGAGAATCACACGGGATAGTTTTTTAAAATGATGATGCTGAGATCTTAACTCAGCATCTCCAGAGGTGGGGCCTAGAATTAAAAGTTGTATGTATCCCAGGCGACTCTTGCGTTCAGCCAAGGTGGAGACTCAGTCACCCACGGAGCAAAGTTCGAGCCTGGGTGAAGATCACTGGCCTGGCTGCTACCTCTCCTCAGTCTTCTCTCCTGCCATTCTCCACTGTGGTCTTTCTCTTCTAGTAACTGCAACTTTCCCCCCAATCTCCATTCATGCTGCTCCTCTGATGGCCTACCCTCCTTCCCGCCCTCATGCCCGGTTCCTCCTGCTCACACTTTGAAAGCCTGAGCTCAGTCAGTGTCTCTTCCTAGAAGCTCTTCCTGATACCACCTCCTAAACAAGCAGGCTCTCCTTTGTGTGGCCCCAAGATCCGGTGTACTTCTCAGTTACTGCAGTCACCACACTGTGTTATAATTATATTTTGAGTGTTTCCCTTGAAAGACAGTTTCTTGAGGGCAAGGGTTGGGATTAATTTACTTTTGTATCCTAGCACCTGAAAAGAATAGGCATTCAGTTAAATGAATCAATTAAAAATGTAATGCCCACACGTGATTTTGGTGATATTTAAATAAAAATTAACTCTAATAAATGATTACATATTATTTTGTCAGCTGCCTATAGTAGGGTTGTTTTAAACTTATTTTCACTGAAGCAACAAGTAGAACAATAATGAGACAGGTTATTACTGTGACATGCTCAGTCAGCTTCAGAAACAAATTTTCCACGATGCCTGATCTGTAAGCAGCAGCATTAAGCGAGGTGCCCATAACTCATTTCCCGTCACACAGCTGCTTCCCTGCCACCACACAGCTGAAGAAGTCCCTGCGAAGGAGGCCTGGGCTTCCACCTCCAGTGCAGACAAGACCTTCAAACCCCTAAGAGGCCACTGCAGGTCGGCAGGTAGAGAGAGGAAACTCCATGACCAAATCACTCCTGGAAATACTGAAAAGTGACACTACTGAGCTAGAGAGGAGAATGTGCTAAAGCAAAGTTTATTAATGGGAAGTTCTTACCTGATTCAATTTTGTTAAGTATTTTTCTTGCACACTGTACAAAGGCCTCTTCCACGTTCTCCCCTGTTAGTGCACTCGTTTCCAGAAACATCAGCTCTAAAATCAACATCAAACAAAACATGAAGCCATATTTAGAAGATAATCACAATTATTCAACTCATAACTACATGCTTAATATATTATTCTCTTAGCAGACAAAATAGAATTTTGTCCTTATAACCAGGTATTTCTGCAAATATAAAATCAATAAATGTCAATACATACATATTTTTTAAGTCTTACAAGAATTCCAACTTTTTCTGAAAAGTAACTAGCAGTGTGTGCTAGCACTTAGTGTGTTGAAGAAGAAACTAAGCAAGCAGGACGCTGGTAGGGAAGCAGGCTGGCTGAAGGCACCCAGCTGCTGACATGAGACAATGCAGCAACTTCCGTTCCAACGGGCTTCAGGTCACCACAGATACAGCCTGCAAGTGCTGGCATCTGGGGCCACATGGTGTGTGGTCCCTGACAGTGAGAGATCTTATACGAACGAGCCCTCCGCTTTCCACCGGGCAGTCACTCACCCAGGGGAAGGCCTCTCTCCTTGCTTTTGTGAGCAAACCACAACCTCCCCAAACACTTGTTTCCTTATTAGTAAAAATGAGTGCATGTAAATGATAGAGAAATTCCTTTTGAACATTAAAATTCTAAGCTTACATATTTCTAAACAGCTTCTTTACAAACTCATAACGGCTTATGTTTTTATTGCATGCTTATTTTCTTAGCAGAAAACCTGTTTGTCCCATTGAAAGTTGCTATTAGCGGTATTTTATTTCCTGACTGGTTCTAAAAATTAAAGTTATTTTAAAATGTCTGAATTCTCGTCATTCTGCTGTCTATAAGGAATCATTCATTTTATATATCATCCTTATGTATTCTAAATAAAAATTCAGCAAGTTTCAAAGGCATCTTTAGCCAAATGACTTAAATTTAATGTAAGCAAAATAAAGCCAGTAAGTCCAGTATCTCATCTACTGCTTCACTTTCTATTTAGAGCTAATATTTCACCAACTTAGCTTCAAATTTCATTTTAAAAATGATAACATCATCTGATTAGGGCCTTTAAAAATTGTTATAATTTTCACTTCAAACCAAGAGCTGTGATATTAAAGATCCTAAACTGAAACACCATCACAGAATGCAGAGAGATTAGCTTTTATCATCATAGCAACCTCTGCAGGCACAATGCAACAGGGTGAAAATATGCTAAATATCTAAATGTCTAATAAAAACAACAGGAGGTTTCACACTCCCTAAATACAGCTTCATCTTAAACCTCCAGTAGCTGTGACAGGTCAAAGGCCACTTGCCATTTTCCTGAGCAAATCGGGAGGCCTCCAGGAAAGTGACTTCCCGATCGGTGTCCAAGTCCTTCTTGTTCCCGCAGAGGATGATGACGATGTTCTGGCTCGCGAGCATTCGGGCATCTGTTAACCAATTAGTAAGCGCATTGTAGGTTTCTCGGCTGCGTAATATAAGATTGTGAGAACAGTACATGTATTTTATAAAGCTAGCAACTCTTTCCAGTCACTCACACCACTCAGACCGCCTCTACACACGCAGGGCAGTGCCCACAACCTTCAAAGCGCTCAGAGGACCTGGGTGCCCCAAGAGCATACCACATGCTAAGGGTGTGTTCCGCCTTGTTTCCAGGGCGATGCCACAGCGAGTCAGCTTGCCACCTGTTGTTTCCCCAAGCAGGGTGCAGTATTTACTGGTGTCTTGGTTCACACAACATGCGAGCAAGACCTAAGGCTAACTGCTGTCACTCGACGAATCCGTGCAACATGATGGTCCTTTGTTTCACAGGAATTTATCACACTGATTCTCTGTGACACACTCTTATCATCTCCCATTTACACGAGAAACCTGAGGCCCAGAGAGACTAGTTAAGTTGCCCAAAGTCACACACGCAGAGCCAGGACTTGACCAGGTCTGTCTGCCTCCAGGACTGTGTTCAGCTCTTATCTAAGGGCAAAATCCTCGTATGTTCTAAGGACCGACCAAGGAACTGAATTTTTAATTAAATTTAATTGTGAAACCAAGGTGACAGCTACATGCAGGACAGTGCACTCAGATCCTTAAGATGGGCCAAGAGCTTTATAGGAACTAATTTAACCACCCAACAGCCTCACGAGTATTATGTGGTCATCATGACTCAGTGGAACAGACAAGGAAACTACAGTCCAGAGGGCTCACACTGCTTTGGGACAGGAACCAGGATTTGAACTCAGGCCATCGCAGCATAGAGCCCGTGCTTGATGGAGGACAATTACTAACAATTTACCACATGCAAAGCTTCAAGCTGTGAACCTTAAGGAAACACAATGACACTGGAGATACTTTATCCGCCTGAAACTTGGGAACATGTTTCACATGGTAAAGGGGTGCTCTGAAAACCTGCAAGACCCTCAGGGAAAGGGCGGAAGGTCTTGCTGAGTCCCACCTCTGCTGTCTGCTGACACACCAGCGGCCTATGGGGAGGTGCAGACCCCAGGGAGCACAGGCCGAGCAGGGGTGTTATTACCTGGTAACGTCGTAGACAAGCAGTGCCCCCGCTGCACCTCTGTAGTAGCTTCTTGTCACAGACCTGGAAGAGTTACAGGCTTTTACTTTCACGGGAGCAGAGCCCTTGCTCATGAGCAGCAGCCTCCCATGCAAAACACCCATTTTTTGCCTTGACAACTGCAATACAATGACAGATACCGCTCTAAAGAGAAATGATACACCGACATTTGAAAGCAGACACAAAGGGCTGTTCTGTCCAAAACAGTATCACAGTATTGATAAGGAGGTGGGGCCATGAGGCTGGGGATGAGTGTGCCCCTCATGGAGTGGGGGAGGCCCCCGCAGAACTGAGGGGACCTTTGAGAACATGTAGGGGAAAGACAGGAAGGCGGCAGCAAGACTACAGCGCACGAGGCCCTCAGTGGCTCCTCTGCTTGCGTGGGGTCCATGTCTTCCAGGGCACGGGCCATCGCACGCCCTGCCCCAGGCCCAGCGGTGCAGCTCATGCTCCCTCCCTCCTGGGGGCACACCAGTCTGAACTGAGTGCCCACCCAGGTACATCACGTCCATTCTCACAACCTCCAGGAGTCTTCCTTCAGTAAGCACTCGCCTGAATCATGACTCTTTCCCTGTTAATTAGATTTTCCCAGGGGCAGAATAAAATATGCTTGGCACTTCCCGTCTTGAACAAGCATGGTGCAGGCAGCAGGATGCTCCTGCTACTGTTCCAAAGGGGATTCTTTTGTACCCAGACTTCTCAGTAGCTGCTTCACCAGTGCCTCTTCCTCCTCCTCCTCCATGACACAGCCCGTCTGGGCCACACAGCTTCACGGACAGATGACCCAGTGCCGCCTGCCCTTCCCCTCTACCTTGGCCCCTGCTTCCTCCCTCTGCTCCACAGCCCACTCTGTGTTGTATCACTGGAGACACTCTGATTTCACTCTCATACTTAATGGAGAGTCTGGCTGAGTGTACAATTTTAGGTTGGAAAAACATTTTCATGTTGAGTTTTGAAGTCAAGGTTGTAATTATCTTCCAGCTTTCAACTGCTGCTTCTGAAAAGCCCAGTGCAATGGTCATAGTGATCCTTGAGATGTGCCTGCTTTTCCCTCTCAGAATCTCTGGTATCTCCAGCCCACCTCTGGCGTTGAGATTTCACATGGCAGACCCTGGCCTCATCTGTGTTTGGTCTAAGATGGAATTTTATAGACTCATTTCCTTCCGTGGAAAATCTTCAACTGTTGCTTTTATTCTTTCCTCTCCTCCTCTGCCTTCAGGAAGGCGTTACTGGTCAGGTCTTGGCCTTTCTGGACTAACTCTGGATGATCCTCTATGTTGTCTCTTCTCTTTCTCACCTTGAGTTTATTGTTTAACTTTCTGGAAGAGTATTACTCTATTCAATACATGATTTTAATTTCTCTTTTTAAATTTAAATTTTATTTCCTTGATGCAACCTTTACTCTTACTTGTGAGGACATAGTAGTTTTTAGTTTTTGTCTATTCCCTGAAAGTTCTTACTTATTTTGGGCTCTTTATTTTAGAAGCTTTCTTCACATATCTGGTGATCCATGGATCATTTATATTGAGCAAGGAATACCAACGTGTAAAAGATGCTCTTTATGTGTGGGATTGGGGGGCTCCACTGTGAGATGGCTGGACAGAGATTGGGCTATTTCATTGGGGAAATCAAAATGTTAGTACCTTTAAGCCTTTTCCTTGTGGCTGTTTTTCTGTGGAGAAGAATCATTTCCTCTGCCTGAGACACACACACCTGGCTGTCAGTAACTAAGGAGGATGTGGGGGAAGAGATAAGGGTCAGCAGCTTTCAATTAACTCCCATCCTTCTAGTCCTTGCTTCACTTACCCCTGCCCTCTAATGGGCCCCTACTTTTAGTTTTTTCAGGAATCTCCACACTGTTCTCCTTAGTGTCTGCACCAACTTACATTCCGGCCAGCAGCATAGGAGGGTTCCTTCCTTTCCACACCTTCCTCAGCATTTGCTGTTTGTAGATTTTTTGTGATGGCCATTCTGACAAGTGTGAGGTGATATCTCACTGTAGTTTTGATTTGCATTTCTCTAATAGTTAGCAATGTGGAACATTTTTTCATGTGCCTATTGGTCCTCTGTATGTCTTCTTTGGAGAAACGCCTATTTAGGTTTTCGCCCCATTTTTTGATCGGGTTTTTAAAATACTGAACTGTATGAGTTTGTGTATTTTGGAATTTCGTAATCCCTTGTCAGTCGTATCATCTGCAAGTATTTTCTCCCAGTCTGTAGGTTGTCTTTTTGCTTTGTTTATGGTTCACTTTGCTGTGGAAAAGCTTTTAAGTTTAATTAGGTCCCATTTAAAAAATTTTTGCTTTTATTTCCATTATTTTAGGACATGGATCCAAAAAAATACTGCTGTGACTTATGTCAGAGAGTATTCTACCTCTGTTTTCCTGTAGAAGTTTTATAGTATCTGGTCTCACATTTAGGTCTTTAATCCCTTTTGAGTTTGTTTTTGTGCACAGTGTTAGAGAATGTTTTAATTTCATTCTTTTACGTGAGGCTGTCCCCTTTTCCCAGCACCACTTATTGACGAGACTGTCTTTTCTCTGCTGTATATTCTTGCCATCTTTGTGGAAGGTTAACTGTGTGGATTTACTCCTAGGCTCTCTGTTCTGTTCTGTTCTGTTGATCCACATGTCTGTTTTGGTGCAATGCCATGCCGCTTTGATTACTGTAGCTTTGTATTCTTGCTTGAAGTCTAGTTATGATACTTTTTGAAGCAAACAATTATTAAGCATTTAAAATACTATACCTGACTTTTTAAGTGAAATTCTTGCACTAGGATTGAATTTTATTTAACTGAATTTTGAAATTGTGAATATCTTTTGTGTGACTTTGTGTACTAACTCAAAAAACACAACCAGAATATTAATCTACTTTCCTGCTTTAGCAGTTATTAGTTGTTGTTTAGTGTTTAAGTTGTGTCTGATTCTTTTGTGAACCCATGAATTGTAGCCTGCCAGGCTCCTTTGTCTATGGGATTTTTCCAGGCAAGAATACTGGAGTGGGTTGCCATTTCCTTCTCCAGGGGATCTTCCCTACCCAGGGATTGAACCCACACCTCCTGCAGGGGGATTGTTTACCACTGAGCCCACTTCAGTAGTTATGGAATATCAAACACGGAACTTATCTGCAGTGATCTGGCGGTTATTATTCCAAATTTTGATTATGACTTGAGTGTAACGAAAGTGCTAAGGAGAGAATATTTTGTGGACTGTTTTCAGTTCAGTTCAGTTGCTCAGTCATGTCTGACTCTTTGCGACCCTGTGAATCACAGCATGCCAGGCCTCCCTGTCCATCACCAACTCCAGGAGTTTACCCAAACTCATGTCCATCGAGTCAGTGATGCCATCCAGCCATCTCATCCTCTGTTGTCCCCTTCTCCTCCTGCCTCCAATCCCTCCCAGCATCAGAGTCTTTTCCAATGAGTCAACTCTTCGCATAATGTGGCCAAAGTATTGGAGTTTCAGCTTTGGCATCAGTCCTTCCAATGAATGCCCAGGACTGATCTCCTTCAGAATGGACTGGTTGGATCTCCTTGCAGTCCAAGGGACTCTCAAGACTCTTCTCCAACACCACAGTTCAAAAGCATCAATTCTTTGGCGCTCACAGTCCAATTCTCACATCCATACATGACCACAGGAAAAACCATAGCCTTGACTAGATGGACTTTTGTTGACAAAGTAATGTCTCTGCTTTTGAATATGCTATCTAGGTTGGTCATAACTTTCCTTCAAAGGAGTAAGCGGGTGGGGAGGAGGGGATTATATACATTAAGAGACCATAACTGGAATCACCATCTGCAGTGATTTTGAAGCCCCCCAAAAATAAAGTCTGACACTGTTTCCCCATCTATTTCCCATGAAGTGATGGGACCAGATGCCATGATCTTTGTTTTCTGAATGTTGAGCTTTAAGCCAACTTTTTCACTCTCCTCTTTCACTTTCATCAAGAGTCTTCTTAGTTCCTCTTCACTTTCTGCCATAAAGGTGGTGTCATCTGCATATTTGAGGTTATTGATATTTCTCCCGGCAATCTTGATTCCAGCTTGTGCTTCTTCCAGCCCAGCGTTTCTCATGATGTCCTCTGCATACAAGTTAAATAAGCAACGTGACAATAGACAGCCTTGGTGTACTCCTTTTCCTATTTGGAACCAGTCTGTTGTTCCATGTCCAGTTCTAACTGTTTCTTCCTGACCTGCATACAGGTTTCTCAAGAGGCAGGTCAGGTGGTCTGGTATTCTGACTGTTTAATGTAAAGCAAAACCAACCCCCAAAGAGATTTTAAAAAATTCTTAATGTGCAATGCTATAACCTCCTAATGTGCCACTAGGTCTCAAAGAATAAATTATCCTCCAAATTAGAAAATGTTCATTTGGAAGTGATTCCCTAACCCCCAGGGCACATAGCAGGATATAACTGGTGGGCCAGCCAGTGAAGTTTCATCTGCCACTCCCCATCACTTCCCATCGCTCACATTACCACCTAAACCATACCCCCTCCTCGTCTGTAGAAAAACTGTCTTCTGTGAAACCAGTCCCTGGTGCCAGAAAGGTTGGGGACCACTATTCTAATGTATTCTTCCATAAATCAATGCTGAATGGAGAAAAATGGAGTTTTAGCTTGTCTTAAAGCTTTCACAGGTGAAGTTTCTAAAACCTGTGGTGGGGAGGAGGGGATTATATACATTAAGAGACCATAATTGATTATTTCAAACCAAGTTTTCAAATATTATTAAGTTAGAGAAAAAGCTACCTGAATCGTTCTTGGCCTGCTGTGTCCCATATCTGTAACTTTACATATTTACCACCAACATTTATTATCTTTGAACCAAATTCCACTCCTATTGTATGATTTGAGTCATCTTTGACTGCAAAAGAAAAAGAAATTTAATTTTAGGACATTAAGGTAACAACTTATAAATTTAAACAAGCAACATTCAAGTCAAGAGTTAAGTCAATAGAAAATGTAATTTACTTATGCCATTCAATTTCTCCAAACATAAAATGATAAAAAGCACTCACTGCTTTAAACAGAATACATACAGTTTCTGTTCTCAAAGAGCCAATCAAGTTTTTTCTCAAAACCCCTAAACAAGCCATATATTAAAGCCAACGCTTGGTGACCCTGCCACATGAAATCATATCTACCCGACCACTGTTAAGGTTCTCAAGAATGGTAACTGCACAAAATACTGGGCACCAACTTGAGAGGCTTACTGCCCAGTGACAGACTGCAACTCGGCCAATGATGGTTTCAGCTATTTGGACAAATATTCTGAACAAAAAAAAGTAAAGGGAAGGAAAAGCACTGTAGCCCAAGAAGGAAACTTGATGGATACCAAAGATTAAGGGAAAAAGAGGAAAAGATAGAGTAAAAAAATGCAAATACCACCCCCTCTCCAAACCAAGACCTCGATGCAATTATTACAGCTGTTGAGTTTTCATGAACTTCAGCACTGTGTGTGGCAATCATTTGGAATGAATTTGTTGGCAAAATCAATACTGTCTAAATGGGCAGGGATGTAGGCAAAATATGTAGTTTGCCAAACTCAACTGGAATAAGCTGTCTATAAAAGAAAATATCTGTGATGATATAAAAGGGATAAAACAAACATCCTGGCTACACAGTCCACTGACTGGTTTATAGTTTATCACCATAGGATGAAATTTAATTGCACCAGAAATCATCTGACAGCTGTGTTCCCTGCTTCCTGGGGACCTGGGGTAGGAAAGGGTTTGAGTCCAGCAGGCTGTCTCATCCTGGACTTTCACCAGCACCCAGCTAGTGGGCCAGCCTGGGAGGAAACGCCTCCAAAGGTGCCAACTAACAGCCAGGTTAACACACGGCGGAGAGAAATACCGTCGCTGTGGTCATGAGAAGCAAAGGGAGGATGTGTGGGGAGAGCGCCTGCTCAGGCCAGCGTCCTGGCCAGCGTCCCCTCTGCTGAGACGGAACAATACAACGTCTGAGTGACTGGTTCAGAACCCTGGGCCCACCCAGCAGATGAACGCTTGTTAACGCAGTGGGCACTGGTTCCGTGACTAAGCCACACTGGGTCTCTGTCACCACACAGAGACTCCAATGAGCTCCTGGTCGATGGAAATGGAAGCAGCAGAAAACATTCTAGAATCTTACTCTTTGAGCTCTTTCTCAGGACACCCTCTGTGTGCATTTTACCCACCATCTAACATATCTCACACACCCTTACTTAGGATGAACTTCATTAAATGAAATTAATTCTGTTTTTGTGCCTTCACCTGACTATAGTAATATAGACAGGTCATTCTCCACAACTCTTCCGATAATTATAAAAGAACGGTACGTTTTAAGGGCCTTTCAAACCCACCATGTTTTACAATAGTTTGGAATACAAAATGTAACTTCCCTTACAACATGGGGCAAGTCAATGGCGAAAGATATTTCTGTGGGCAAAAGGCCTGGGTTTGAGTCTCACATGTACAATCACTACCTGTTTCTTTACCTGTAAAACAGGATTGATGACAACAGCTGCCTTAACGACAATACAAGGCCACTGGGGCCCAAACACTACTTTATCCAAAATGTACAACTAGGGTTATTGGGCCACTCCTTGTCAGGAAATGGAATTCCACAGCATTATAAGGTATTTTAGTATCTGGAAAATGTACAGGACAATTTACTACATCATGAACAATGAACCACTATGAAACTGAAGTGCTAAATAAAAAATCAGATTACTAAACATTTAATAACATAAACTTTTACTGTCATTTAAAAATATTTGTAAACTACAACTTTCTTCCTGAAAACATATTCAGAAGTTTTGCCATAAACAAATTTGTGTAGGAGCACGCTCTCAGAAGACGACATAAAAGGAGCATTGACCGTGGATGTCACTTACATTTTTTTTCAATAAACTGATGAAGCAAGCAAGACTTGCCAGTTCCTGCATTTCCAATAACCAAGAATTTAAACAAAAAATCTGAAACACAAAAAGAGACTGTGAACAATAACATTAAAACAGGTGCTATGAACTTAGACTACAGTCATAAAATTTAATGAGATTGTAATTGTTAACATCACAGAAAAAAGAGGTCACTGAATATTTTGAGAAAATGGCAATAAATACATTGACTTACCTTTCCACATTTTCAATATCTGGCTTACATGCTAACCCAGTGCCTTTTCTAACTTCTCTGGGGATAATTTCTTTTCTGAAAGTTTGGAATGTAATTACTATTATGACAAAAATGACTAAAATCTCTCTTTTGCTATTCAAATAAATGTGCATATCCAGTGACAAGTAAAAATCATTTAGAACTTTCAAATGCTTTCTATACAGAAGAAAAAACTTGGTAGACTCATGGGCTTTGAGAAGTTCACTCCTTTCTTCTTTTAAAAAGCAGGTGCAGCTTCTCCCCGCACTTGCTTCTGTGGCCTGGCCTCTGTTCCTGCACCTGCGGCTCACGGGAAGGCCGGCTTCTGGTCAGTACTGCCCAATTTGGTCAGTGTTCCCGTGTGAAATTTGTCTCATTCGATACAGGGAGAGCTCTTCACTTCTATACACAGAGGAATATATTTAATTTGGGATCTTATTTTGCATAAACTGTAAAAAGAGGCTTTCTAGCATGGAACCTGTAAGTCAGAATGAGGGGCACCAGTAGCCTGACACTGCCCTGGTGATTCATGCTGCTTTTTCTGATAGCAAAGGAGTCTAGTTCTGCTCAGCTGAGCCTTGGGAGCACAGCTCCCACCCTCACACTTTGACTGCCACCCACCTCTGCCAACCCCCAGGCTGCAAGGCTCACCTGTGGCTCTGAAGGCCCTGCTCTACCCACCTCTGCTGACCCCCAGGCTGCAAGGCTCACCTGTGGCTCTGAAGGCCCTGCTCTACCCACCTCTGCCAACCTCCAGGCTGCAAGGCTCACCTGTGGCTCTGAAGGCCCTGCTCTATGCTCCTGGTTCCCTTGGCTGCACCTCTGAGGCTATCACCTCCACACTCCCGTTTAGGACCTGACCACACATTCCCAGCTCTGGCTCCTTCTCTCCCCCAGCTAAGCCCAAGCAGTCCATTTCTTTGCCTAGGCTTGGCCCAGCCCTGTTCCTAAGAACTACACTCATTATCACTCAGAGATTAAGCCTATTCCATCTCTCATATTTATGGGCACTTAAACTTATAAGACAGTGCTATTAGGATTGTTAGCATTTACAAATACAGTTATAAGCATCTCACTGACCGTTTTAAAAGCATGCCACACTCACATTCATAACAGCACTATTCTCAGTAGCCAAAAGACAGAAGCAACCCAACTATCCATTGACAGATAAATAATAAACAAAATATGGTACATATATACTTTGGAATATTATTCAGCCTTGAAAAGGGAGGAAATTCTGATACATCCTACAGTATGGATGAATTTTCACACTGTGCTAAGTGAAATAAGCCGGACACAAAAGAAGACATACCAGAAGATTTTATTCACATGAGGTGCCCAGAGTGCTCAAACTCACAGAGACAGAAAGTTGAATGGTGGTTGTAGGGGTGCTGGGGGAGAGGGAATGTGCAGTCAGCATTTAACAGTTACGAGCATCCGTGTGGAAAGATGAAAAAGTTCTGAGGATGAATGGTGGTGATAGCTGTACAACGAATGTGAATGTACTTAATGCCAGGGACTTTAAAATGGCAAATCTCATGTTATGTGTGCATTTTATCACACGCACAAAATAAAACATGCCAGGTCTGATCATTTGCACTGAACAGCTTTTACAGCCCAAGAAATTAAAATTTCTAAGTTAAAATGACAATACTAAAATTTCTCAATTTTGTTCAATATCCTCTCTGAGAAATAAAGCCCAATACATTGTTGCATAAGTTGTAAACACAGGAAGATGAGAACCAGGTAAAAATGCTGCCACCGTGGAGGCAAAAGTAAGTCTTGAGAGAGAAAATAATTTGTACACACAAATGGGAGTGTTCCTTATGCTTCATATGTACACAGCAAGGGAGTTTCACTAATTCATCTAATCCTGAAACAAAACTCATATGTCTAAGCACAGACTTTGACTTAAAGCTTGTTCCCTTATTATTTTCTGCTTTGGAAGTTTTGCTTAAATGGACTTCATTTGAACAGACGAGCCTGGTGGGCTACAGTCCATGGGGTCGCAAAGAGTCAGACACGATTGAGTAAGAATGCGCATACACAGACACACACACACAGTAATTGTCTTCCAGATTACACCACAGTCTCAACAGGTAAAAGGGTAACAATGTCAACTGATTTCACCTTGCTGGACAAAAGACAAGTAAGATGTGCAATTTCCATATATGAAAATATTTAATTCCACCAAAAAACTCTTCACACTCTGAATCTTGTAGCTCAAAGAGGTAAGTTTTCTTACTTAGAAAACCTTTTTGTTTGAAAACGCTTTTGGAGTCAAACATCTAGAAATGCTGGATAAAACATACCACATTTAAAAAAAACTATACAGCTGACCTTTCAGGAAAAAGGACTGGAAAAAGCAGTAGGGGCCCTGGAGGGCTGTCACTTTGGGTCTTAAGACATGTGGGACAGGGTTCAAGACTGTACCCATGTGAAGGACGGAGTACAGAGGTCAACCTGAACTTTCTTCAAGGCTTGGCCTGAAGTGAAGGACAGGCTGGGAAATCCTCTCACCAGCTCAGGGGGACAAGGAGCCTTCTCTGACTCTGTCTGGCCTCTCAGCAAAAACAAAACAAAACAAAACAAAACAAAAACCCATTCCCCTTTGAAGATTTATTATGGGCTGACTCCACAGGAGTTTGAAATTCAAACCAAAAAACATGTGCATGGTGAAACTCCAAGTCAAGAAATTTAAAACAGTAAAAATGGCCCTAGACAGTGATGTCACCAGGATGCCTGGAAGAAGCAAAGCAGATCACTCTGGAATCACACTGGCTCCCAGGTGGTGCTGGTGGTAAAGAACCTGCCTGCCAATGAAGGAGACGTAAGAGACTCAGGTTCAATCCCTGGGTTGGGAAAATACCCTGGAGCACGGCATGGCAACCCAGTCCAGTACTTTTATCTGGAGAATCCCATGGACAGAGGAGCCTGGAGGGCTACAGTCCATAGGGTCACCGAGCGTTTGGACACAACTGAAGGGACTCAGCACACTGGAAGGACACATCCTCCAACCAATACTCAGGAGTCCCGGCTTTACAGCTGCTCTGAAGACGAGCTCACAATTTAACACAACAAAACACTCCAGGAAACAGTCTGTGATGAGTGAGTCCGCAGTCCAAAGATATTACACTCTTAAGAATTTGATTTTAAAAAGAACCTGATAAGGGACTTCCCTGGTGGTGCATTGGAAGACTTTGCCTTCCAATGCAGGGAATGCAGGTTTGATCCGACTCGGGGGCTAAGATCCAACACGTCTCATGATCCAAAAAAAAGAATAAGAATCTGATGAAGTATACTCAACATGATTAATACCATAAAAAAGGATTGAATCCATAAGCAAAGAATAAAACGATATGAAAGAATAGATCGATTTCTAGAATGTGTCTAAAAATAAAAGCTGCAGTCATTAGAAACAGTCAATGGATAAATTAAAGAGCAGAATTTACAAAACTAAGGAGAAAATTAGTGAACTGGAATAGAGACTGGACAAAATTACCATGAGGCAAAATAGAGAACTGAAGAGAGAGAAAATATGAGAGTTTAAGAAAAATGCAGAATTGAAAGAAAGGGCCCAACATAGGTCTAATATGTGTTTTGGAATAAAAAGAGAGAGAGAGAGAGAGAACGCGTGGAGAACGCCAGTGTGAAACTGTAACAGCAATCAATAAGAAAGGAAAAACTCCCTACAAGAAACTAGGTTCCTTTGGCGTTAACCAAAGGTCACCATCTTCAGTGTTGGGACAGGAGCACAGAAACGACGCACTGTCTAATGCAGAATTCAACAGGCAATGACCACCCTAAGCACCAGGATGGACTTCTGCTTCCAGAAAGAGGGAACAGAAAGAAGCACTTTCCCTCATTCGTCCTGCTCAGTACCACCTAGGATCCTAGGCACCACACATAAAAGAAACACAAGGAGACTTGGAAAAGTTAGCTAAGGTGAGAAACTGGCCAGAGACCTAGGGGCCTGAGGAGTGACACTGGTTTTTCCGTGGGTTTTTTCCTTTTCCCTCCTATCTCCCAGACAGGGAGCTGAACAAGCTAACAGCCAATGGAGGCAGATTTTAAGAAGTCACAGCAAAAGCCTGGTCTCTCTTCTCACAGGACCAGGAAAGGCCAGCCTAGCAAGACAGAAAACTTACACAAAACTGCTCTACTCCAGACAAACACTACAGGAAAAACTCACCCCAGGTCTCACCCTACCCACGCCAGCAAAGGACGGATGGGAACCCGGACCGCCACCCTTTTGAGGCTGTAATGAGGTTCCCCCAACACCAGCTGGGTGCTGTCACAGAGACCAGGGACAGGGCTGGGGCCCTCATTCCTGCGAGCCAGTTCTGAGCTGTCCTTGCGCCCACTGCATGCCAGGGGAGACACGGCGGTGGTAGGGGGCAGAGGGCACAGGTCACAAGAGCTCTCATCCCAACTCAGCAGCACAAGAAGCAGCCCCTCCACCCGGATGTCCTCAGATGCTCAGACGGCAACCTGGACTTCCACCTCTACCTGGCAGTAACAAGGCAGCACCCAAGAGCAGAAATGAGCTAAACAAGATTTAAGTCAAGATCTAACGTCTCATAACATAATACAAACATGTCCATGTTTCGAATAAAAATCCCTCATCATAGCAAGAACCAGGAAGACCTCAAACAAAGGAAAAATATCAACAGATTCCAATGCCAAGATGATAGAAACATGTGAAAACTCTGACAAAGATTTTAAAGCAGCCATCATGAATGCTTCAACAAGCATTAAGAACATGTTCAAAACACATGAAAAGCTGAAATCTTCACAAAAAAGAAAGTATCATCAAAGAAAAAGAAAACATATATAAGAACCAAATGGATGTTTTCGAATTAAAACATACAATAACTGAAGTACGGGGCTCTGTGAATGGGCTCAAAACAAAATGGGGCAGAGGAAACAGTGAAATGAGCATCAAAGTGATAGAAAATACCCAATCTGAACAACAAAGAGAAAATAGACTGAAAATGTATTGATACAGGCCTCATGGACCTTTTAGACCACCAAAAAAATAAAAAAGAAATCTAACTTTCATGTCACTGGAGTCTCAGAAGGAGAGAAAACAGGATAGGGTTGAAAAAGTACTCAAAAGAAATAATGGCTGAAAATTTTCTAAATTTAGCAAGACGGCAATTAAAAAAGCTAGATTATTCCAAAGTGAAAGTGAAAGATGCTCAGTTGTGTCTGACTCTTTGCAACCTGTATAGTCCATGGAATTCTCCAGGCCAGAAAGCTGGAGTGGGCAAACCTTTCCCTTTTCTGAGGATCTTCCCAACCCAGGGATCGAACCCAGGTCTCCCGCATTGCAGGCAAATTCTTTACCAACTGAGCTATCAGGGAATCCAGATTCTTCCCAGCAAGAATCTAAATACATTCATGTCAAGGCACATCATACTTAAACTTCTTAAAACAAATAAACAAAAATATCTTGAATGCAGCCAGAGAAAAATGATACCTTACCTACAGGGAAAAAACAATACCAGCGACAGCATGTTTCTCATCAGAAACCATTGAGGCCTGAAGGGGCACACTATTTTTCAAGGGCTGAAAGTAAAGAACGCTCCATCCAGAATCTTATAGCCTAAAAATATCCTTCTAGCGTGAAGGACTGAAACATTCTTAGAGGAAAAAAAGAGCTAACAGAATTTGTCACCAACAGATCTACCCTAAAAGAATGGCTAAGGGAAGTCCTACAAACTGAAAAGAAAGGAATTCCCTGGCAGTCCAGGGGTTAGAACTCAGTGCTTTCACTGCTGAGCCCAGGGTTCAATCCCTGGTGGGGGAACTATGATTTCAAAAGCCATGCCAAAAAAAATAATAAAGCCTGAAAGGAAGTGATAAAAGGAATTATAATCATGGAACATTATACAAAGGAAAGTGAAAGTGAAATTCTACAAAGGAAGAACATGGTAAATAAAAACATTGGTAAACATACTTTGCTGTTTAAGCAACAATGGTTAACACTGTTTGATGTAACTCTGAATATAACCAGAGGAAATATTTAAGACCATTGTAAGTGAGGGAGGGTAAAGGAATGCCAAGTCCAAGTCAGACGTACTGTGGCTCAGTCCCAGTTTATTGCAACAAAGCAAAACTCACAATAAAATGAGTGACACAAATATTTTGGTTTCCCAGGACATATCAAGTTATGTTTATACTATCTTTCAGCCTATTCAGTGTGCAACAGCATCATGTCTAAAAAATGCATACACTTAATTTCAAGTATTTTATTGGTAAAAACCTTAAGCATCAACTGAACTTTCAGCAAGTCATAGTGTCATAATCTTTCACCATAGTAAAAGATCACTGGTCACTGTAACAAGTATAGTCATAATGTAAAACTCTAAAATATTTTGAGAATTACCAAATCATGTCCCAGAAACAAGAAGTATGCAAATGTTATTGGAAAAATGATGCCAACAGACTTGCTCAATGGAGCACTGCCACAGCCTTCAATCTGTAAAAAAAAAAAAAAAAACTCTCTGTGAAGCATAATAAAACAAGGTTTGCCTGTAAGAGAACGTAAGGTTTACACTTCGCTTGAACTAGTAAAACAATGACACAAGTAGACTGCAATATGTACCTATAATGTAACACCTAGCACGACCACTAAAAAAGCTATGCAAAGAGATACACTCAAAAACATTATAGGTAATTCAAAAAGAATTCTAAAAAATGTTCACATAAACCCAGTAAGACTGGAAAAAGAAAAGAGAAAAATGAAAAATTGAACAGAAATCAAAAATATAAAATGGCAAAAATAAATTCTAATAGACCAATAATTAGATTAAATATAAACTACATAAATATACCGATTAAAAGACAGATTGACAGAAAAGATGAAAAAAAGCCCAACTATAAGCTGCCTAAAAAAACCTCACTTAAATTATGATGTTCAGGCAGGTTGAAAGTAAAAGGATGAAAAAAGATCTACCATGCAAATATTAATCAAAGTAAATCATTATCAGATACAACAGTCTTCATGGCAAAGAAAACAACCAAAGACAGAACTGGTCACTGTAACAATAAAAGGGAAAATCCACCAGTAAGACATAGGAAAGCTCAGTGTGTGCACCATAAAACAGAGTTAAAAACACATCAAACTACAAACTGACAAAACTAAAAAGAGAAATGGACAAACCCCAAATTATGGTAGAGACATCAACACCTGTTTCTCAATATTGACAGAAAAACTAGACAGAAAATCAGCAAAGATAGAGAAGAATTCAGCGCAGAAAACTACTAGGATGGAGCAGGACACACTCTTTTCAAGGGCCCGTGTATCAAGATAGACCACACCCTGGGCCATAAAACAAATCTTAGCAAATTTAAAAGAACTAAAATCATATAGAATGTGTCCTCCAAACACAAAGGAATAAAAATAGAAATTCGTAATATATATACAATAAGAAAATCTCCATTCATTGGGAGGATTGATGCTGAAGCTGAAGCTCCAATACTTTGGCCACCTGAGTCGAAGAGCCCACTCATTAGAAAAGACCCTGATGCTGGGAAAGATTGAAGGCAGGACGAGAAGGGGATGACAGAGGAGGAGATGGTTGGATGGCATCACCGACTCAAAGGACATGAGTTTGAGCAAGCTACGGGAGATGGTAACTGACAGGAAAGCCTAGCGTGCATCCCTGGGGTCACAAAGAGCTGGACATGACTGAGTGACTGAACAACAAAGAAAATCTCCAAATACTTGGATACTAACCAATCTACGTCTACATAAACCATGATTTAAAGAGGAGGTCTCCTGGGAAATCGAAAAATGCACTGAACCAAAAGGAAATGAAACTACAGCTCATCAAGAGCTGTGGATTACAACTAAAGCAGTGCTGAAAGGAAAACGCAGAGCACTGAACGCATATATTAGAAAAGAGGAAAAGTCTCAATTGTCTAAGCACCCATCCTGGAAAGAGAAGAGCCAAATAAATGTAAAGCAAACACAGGAAGGAAATAAAGAGCAGACATCAGGGAAATGAAAGACAAAGAAAATCCATAAAATACAGCTGGTTCCTTGAAAAGGTCAATAAAATTGACTCATCAGTCTAGCATAACTGATGAGTCAAGGTCTAGAAGTTGATCAAGGAAAAAGAAGCGTCCTTGAGATGGTCACAGCACACACCACCTTTGTCTTGGTAGCGCTTTGACAGGGTGCACGGGAGGGAAACCCTCACCACAGGAGGCCTTCCTACCGTCTCCAAAGGGGGAACAGGGCCTAGAGACTCCCAGACATCCAGCATCGCACCCCAGCGAACTCAGTGTCCACGTCATGTTGCTCATCAGCCGGGCTGGCAGCACCTGCGGGAGCTCTGTTACAGTTCGTTTAAGCAAAGATGAGTAGATGAGTGTGTGGCTTCACAGGGTATTCAAAGCAGGCAGCCTCTGAATGGCTAAAAATATGCATATTGGGGCTAAATTTAAAGTAACTGAGTGTATAAGTAAAAGGTTGTTGCTGAGCCACGAAAGACACCGGGAATCTTGGCCTCCAGAGGAGAGGAATCAATCCGGGGCCAGTGACGAGCCTTGATCACTCAGCACTTCTGTGAAATAAGCACTTCCATGAAAGCTTCTGTGAAATAAAGCTTTATTAAAGTATAAAAGAGATAGAGAAAGCTTCTGACATAGACATCAGAAGGAGGCAGAAAGAGTGCCCCCTGCTAGCCTTTAGCAGTACGTTATATACTATCAGCAAGCTGTTAATGAGAAAGAGGCGATGTCTCAAACTCAGAGTGGCGCCAGGCCCCTCGCCCACAACATGCGTTTTGAGATAACACTGGCACCGGTGAGTCATCCTGGGCCACAAAACGGTTGACATGAATCTTGAAGAAAGGCAGGTTTCCAGGTGAATATATCATTTCATTAACATAGATTAGGAGAACAAGGTATGAGTAACACATACTGGTTTGTTGAGCCCTTACTGGTTCTGAGTCTTAAGCGAAACCCTAAAGTTCTTAAGCGGAACTTGAAGACAGAGTCGAGGGTAAATACACCAGGGTCATCATGGCAACACAGAATTTTAAAAGAAACCTCCTTTAAATTTTGTATAGAGAAGGAAAAAAATCTGACACTTGTAGTTTGTTTTCTCCTGCCGCTTAAAAGAGAAATTTAAAAAATGTCTAACCCTTGCAGCCCATTTCCTCCGTTTGGAGACCCCTGGCCTTCCTGCCTGTTACCCTTTCATTAAGAACAGAGTTTGGTGCCGGCAGGCTTCGGACTACCGTCTAGGCTGGTTATGAAGAAGAAAACCGCAGAGGGACCAATACGCAGGGCTATTTTAACTCATTTATGTAACAAAGACTGACAACAACAGCAACCACAAAGAGGGCACAAATGGCCGATTTCAGGGCACAGCACTAGACCCAGCAGGGCAATGAGGAAGTGACAGTGCACACTTTAATCTGTCAACGACAGTAACACATGAAATAGACCAAGTCTTCGAAAACAAAAAGAACTACAACTCACCAACGTAAAATAATTTAAATAGTGATATAACTATTAAGGAAACTGAATTTGTAATTTTAAAACAAAAGAATACTCAGGCCAGGGTGGTTTTACTAGAGAATCCTATAAACATTCAAAAAAGAATCAACACCAACTCAGACATAAATGTTTGCAATATTTTCCTAGAAATAAGAAATAAAAGCAAACATAAACAGGACCTAATCAGCTAAAAAGATTTGGTACAGTAAAAGAAACCATTAACAGAATGAAAAAACAATCTATCGACTGCAAATATTTGCAAATAATGAGACCAACAAGGGATTCACTTTCAGACTATACAAAGAGCTCATCCAACTCAATATAAAGAAAATGAATAATCCAATTGAAAAATGGGCAGAAGACCTAAATAAACATTTCTCCAAAGAAGACTAACAGATGGACAACAGGCACATGCAAAGATGCTCAGCATCACTGATCATCAGGAAAATACAAATCAGAACCACAATGAAGTACCGCCTCAGGCTGGTCAGAATGGCCACCATCAAAAAGTCTACAGAGAACACATGCTGGAGAGGGTTGAGGGAACCCTCCTATACTGCTGATGGGAATGTAAATTGGTGCAGCCACTACGGAGAAGAGTTCCTTACAAAACTAAAAATAAGTTGCCATATGATCCGGCTATACCACTCCTGAGTGTATATCCACAAAGACAAAAAAGCTCTAATTTGAAGATACACCCCAATATTCATGGAAACATTAAGTACAATAGCCACGACATGGAAGCAACCCACGGCATCAACAGGCAACTGGATTAAGATGTGGTGTAGGGGCCTCCCTGGTGATCCAGTGGTAAGGACTTTGTGCTCCCAATGCCAGGGGTGTGGGTTCCATCCCTGGTTTGGAAACTAAGATCCTACATGCCTCGTGATATAGCTAAAAAATAAAATAAAGGTCCACAGAAGTGGTGCATCAGTGACCCAAGATGACATAAAAAAAAGAAAGATGTGGTGTATATGTACAGTAGAATATTCCTCAACCATAAAAAGAATGAAATATTGCCCTTTGCAGCAACATAGAGAATATTATACTCAGTGAAGTTAAAGACAGATATTATGTGATATCACTTGTATGTGGAACCTAAAAAAAATACAAATGAATCTATATACAAAACAGAAGTAGACTCACAAACATAAAAAACAAACTTATAAGTACCAAAGGGGAAAGGTGGGGGGAAGGCATCAATTAAGAGTATGGGATTAACAGATACAAACTTCTATACAAAAAATAGATAAGCAACAACGATTTACCACACAGCATATGGAATTATATTCAATATAATAGCCCAGAAGGGAAAATAATCTGCAAAAAGTATGTAAATGAATCACTTTGCTAGATGCCTGAAACTAACACAACATTGTAAATGAACTATAATTCAATAATTAATTAATTAAAAAATCAAACCCAGTTAGAAAATGGGCATACACCATGAACAGGCATATTCACTTAAAAGAATATACCAATGACAAATAAGAATGTGAAGATATGTTTAAGATCATTAACCAATAATTAGGGAAATGAAAATAAAGCCATCATGACGTGTCACTACACATCTATCAGGAAAGGCTAAAATAAAAAGTCATGACAACAAAAAAGCTGACCAGGATGCACAGAAACTAGATCACTCATACATTGCTGGAAGAAATATAAAATGGAACAGTGAATCTAGAAAACAGCTTGACAGTTTCTCAAAAAAACTAAACACGCCACCAGATGACTCAGCAACTGAACTTCCAGGCATTTACCCAGAAAAAATGAAGACTTATGTTCACACAAAACCCTGTGCATGAATGTCTATAGTAGCTTTATTTGTAACAGCCAAAAACTGAAAAGACCCAGATGTTCTTCAACAGGTGACTGGTTAAACAAATTATACATGCAGATCAAGAAACACTACTCGGCAATAAAAAGGAGTGAACCATTGATACTGCAATAAGCTAGATGGATCTCCAGAGAATTACGCTGTGTGAAAATGCCAATCCCCAAAGATTCTACACTGCATGATTCTATTTACTGAACAGTCTTGAAACAGATGAAAAGATTGGTAGTTGCCAGGGGACAGGGAGGGGTGGGGACAGGAAGAAAGAGTATTTGGGGGCACAGGAGAGATACTTCTGCTGATAGAAGTGATCTGTATCAGCAGTTATGGCCAACATCAACATCCTGGTTACCTTAGAGTTTTGCAGGGGGGACGGGGAAATTTTCTATTTTTCTTAAACCTGGCTATGAATCTATAAAGATCTCAAAAGGACAATGACTCTGTAAGTTTACTCTGCACATCCCAAACTGAAAGGATTACTGAAGGATGGGCTTCACAGAAGTCCTACCTAGAGGGAGGGAAGCAGGTGAGATGCGAGGTATGTGCCCTGTTTCCAGTCTGGAGATACACGTGTTTGGGTGATGCAAACACAACCAAGGCAACCACTCATTCCCTGTAGGTGACAAAATTCCAACTTAGGAAGAGGTTCTACTCTGTTCCTCCTGTGGATGACGGGATGTGAATTTCACAGCCTCTCTCAGAGCTGAGTGCCTTCCCGTACAAACGTTCTCCCCTTCGAGCATAAGGTTGGATCGCTTATCACAGCAGCAAATCTCTTAACACACCAGGCACATAGCCATGGATTTAGCAGAAAATGTGCTGATTTTACTGATTTATTTGTTTTTACCATCTGTAAAAACAAATTTTTTCTCTTTCTTTGCTTGAAGTTGGATGACATACACATTGCATGTCATGTATGTTTTACACGTCAAGTGCACAGTGCCTAACAGCTACCAGGAGCAGAAAGCTAGCCATGTCACAGAGGAATTAATGGAGGGGTGTAAGATACATTGTTAGGTTGTATATGATAACTAAGTGTGAACCAAATAGTTTTGTCCATTTGAGTGGGATTGATGTTGTTTTATTACAGTGGATGTTGCTTTGCTCAAAATGACAAAGACATTTTCTGCATACAACTTACGATCATTACATTCACCTGATGAGGGTTTCCTCAGAATGAGTTACGCTGTAGGGTGGCGGAAAGACCATATTCTAAAACAGAAAATCTAAAATAGATATATGCTACTAATGTACTTTGGCGGGGGGCGGTGGCGGGGGGTGGGGGGGGGGGTGGCGTATTGCATGGCAGGCAGGATACATTAGTTCCCTGCAGTGGAAGCTCAGAGTTTTAACCATTGAACTGCCAGGGAAGTCCCTGTATTTTTAATTTTGCATGATAAATGTAGAATGAAATAACAGGAAAGGTATCGAGTAATTAGAAATCAGTCTTGGGCAAAAGTCAGTCATTGAGGAACACAGACGAATTCACATCAGGAAAAAATGGCCTTCACTGAAACAGCTAACACAAAGCCAGGGGAGTAACTCCAGGGAGAAACCTCATTTGGAATGTACTGACTCGTTTTTACACTCATTTCAAGCAGCCTCCAATTTCCTGGAGCACGGGAGATTGGCAGCACATGCTACAGTATGGCTGTGGCCACAGGGACAATGACAGCCAGTGGCAGGGAACTGGGCGCTGGGCCAAGAAGGGGCGCTAACAGCACCACACATCCAACAGCTGACCCCCAGCCTTCAGAGACAGCACCGCACATCCAACAGCTGACCCCCAGCCTTCAGAGACAGCACCGCACATCCAACAGCTGGCCCACAGCCTTCAGAGACAGTCATGCTGGGTAGACCAGATGCCCGCTGCCTTCCTAGTTTCTCGCACAAGCACTGGTTCTGCTTTTAAGGTTCCCAAAGATTTGAAAGGAAGCACAGGTGGAAGATGGCCTTGACTGCAGGATTCACTCCATGTATTCCACTTCCTGGGACAATGGGGTCATCGGAGAATGGTTTCTGGCCTCTGATACCAACAACTGAGATAAGAAAGCCTGAAGATCTGGAGGACGCATCCCTGTTGCAGATGCAGATTCACAACGTACACCTGTGACCATGGAGCAGATCTGGGGAGGCAGGGCCTGTGAGGGCCGATTGTGAAGGGAAGCTCATGAGGGTCGGCTGTGAAATGCCCAGGGTCTGACCCCAAGGGGAGCCAGGTCACCTGAGGTGGGGGGCCGTGAGAGGCTGCAGGAGAACTGGGGAAGTAAGAGGATGCAGATAAAACGTCACGAGCAGCTCTGACCAGAAGCTTAGGTAGGATGGAAAGTAAAGCCGGGGCAGTGAGAGGAGGGGGTAGTGTGGACGCCAGCAGACAAGAAGTGACCACAAGAAAAGCGGATGACTAGTGACGCCCGTCCCTGAGACTCAAGAGATGAGATCTGAGTAGAAGGCAGGGCTGAGTCTCAGCCGGGGACACAGGCAGCAGGAACAGGCCTGAGGTGAGGCGTGGAGGTAGACAGACACGGGTGGAGAAAGGGCAGGAGAGCAGGGAGGCTCCTCAGTGCGGCCCCTTTCTCCTCCAGTCATCTAGCGTAGGGGAGCTTGCGGCTTAAGGAGATCACAGGGAAGGTTTAAAACAACCGATGCAGAGGAAAAGCAAGAGGGCCAGGAGAGGGGGAGGTGGCCAGGTACCAGTGAGCTCCCTGCCAGAGGCAAAGGCCACCCGTCTACAGGATCTCAATGGGAGAAGAGCTCTGTCCACAAGGCAGCAGGCAGGGCAGGTGGTGGAGAGTCAGGCCGGGCTTCCAGGGTGAGGGCAGCTGAGGAGCGGACAGGGGAAGGCAGGGCTGCGGGCGGCACAGCTGAAGACAGAGCAGCTCACCTCCTGAACAGAAGGGGCTGGAGGGGCATGGGACACCAGGCAGTGAGTAGCTGGGGATGTAAGAGGTAAAAGCCTGGAAGTAGGGGCAGAAGAGAGGCTTGGGAGGGGACTGGCGATGACATCAAGGAATCGAGAAGCCAAAGCTGTTGAGTGACTCCTGCGTGGGGACCCTGTGGCTGCCCAGGGCGGGCAAGGAGCTGGGGTGGAGCAAGGGGTGGAGAGCAGGACCCCAAGATAGGGGACCTTGCGGGGCGGGTAAAGGAACAGCCACAAGGACACCGGGGAACAGCAACGGGGAGGAGACAGGAAGGCACAGAACATCAGACGACACGTTCTTCAAACAAAGCTCTGGTTTACTGGGTGGCAGGAATCAAGCAGCAGAGCCCCTGGCAGAGCGCTGGCTGAGGCAAGGTGGCCAAGTGTGGCGGCAGGAGAGCAGTGAGCTGCAGGCAGCAGGGAGACACACACACACACACACACACACACACACACACACACGGCCGGGCTGAAGGCCGGGTGCTGGGCTTTGCCTGCGCCACGTGACAGCAGAGAGGACCGTGGCACTGTGAGTTCATGTCCAAGGCACAGGCCCCCAGCGCTGCTCACGGCGGAGGGCGGGCTCCGTACCGCGTGGACGAGCGCGCGGGGATCTGACCCACTGCAGGTCTGAAGTGTGCACCCAGGTTCCTCAGCAGGCGAGTAAGCCTAGCCAGCAACCCAGCATCAAAACCACAAGTTCTTAGGTGATTTCTACTTGATGTAATAGTATTTTTTTAAAAAAAGAAAAGAAATTATTCTCCTGAAGTAGAAAATGACCCAGAAAAGGAAGCTGGTAGCTGGTGAAGTAGACAGAAATGAAGAGAACTAAATAAAAAACAACTATCTTTAACCAGGAAACAAGTTAGGATCCTTTAAGGAGTAGAATGTTAAATCTGATTGAGGTATTTGAAAGGAAAAACTCATTTAAAGAAATAAAGGCAAGTTGTTTGTCAAAAAGTTTTAGAGAACACTCCAACTAGGGTAATAAAAGGGGAAAAGCTGAACTGTTATTTTTGTATTTGAGGATTCCACAGACAGTGTGTCTTTCCAAACCACAAGTTTGAAGCAAGCATTGAGTACATAATAGTATCTGCAACTTTAGAGATTACACATCTATGAAAGCACCCCTCCCAAATGGGAGAGGTTTTCAGCATTAGCACCCACTTCCCAATTCTGTCTTAAGAGTTAGATTTTGACTCATATCAAATATCCAGTGTTTGTGGAGAATATGCCCCTAGAGCTGTGCGATCCAGGGGGTCACCACTGATCAAAGAGTATAAGGAAGAGAAGATTTCTGTGGGAAAGAAAAATAGAGTACGAACTTGACTACCTTTGAGAATGAGTTCAAATGCCAGCCCCGCTGCCCTCAGCTCTGGGACCCTGAGCAGGCACCTAGCCTCTTAGTTTCCTCACCTGTAAGTGGGTCCCAGTGTTCACCTTACTCTGTCCTGATGAGAACAGAAAGTACTTTGTGTAGATTATTCTAATTTCACCCTTTATCTAGAGATTAAGATTATAATTCAGGCTGCCATACCCATGGCTTCCTTAATAAGGAAAGATTTCCTGATATAAGGGAAACAGAGTAACAGGTCAATACCAGAAGAATCTTATTCAATGATATTGACCTGAAAGGTACTTTAGTCACATGACTGCTAGAAATGACACTGTTCTTGGTAAATGTAACTAGAGAAAATTTACTTTATTACTAAATAATACATATAAGAAGAAATACAGAGAGGGTCAGTTTTAACTTATAATGCTTTTTATAGTTGTGAATATTTATTGAACTTGTTTATCTAAAAACAAACTTTAATATCAATTTTACCAATAAAGTTTTATTGATGTTTAGACTAGGAAGGTCTCTATGGATTTTAATATTAAAAAGACAATCCAAAATAAGGACTTCATTCTTATAAAGGTATGTGACAGGTATAGTATCCTAGTTTACTTAGGTATTTATGACAGAATTACTTATGGTGCTAATTTAAGGAAAGTGGGAAAATAGCAATGGTCATCAAATAACTGACTTTCATTTCCCCTCCAAAGCATTGTCATGGTCAAGGTGGTTCTGAAGGTGAATGTTAGTCTTCAAAATACCAAATACTTCTATCAGTTTCACAAAGACAGTAAGAACAAAGATTAAATGAAAGTATATTGTGTCTGCAAAATAAGAAAAATTTCACTCTTCCTACGAAGACCAGGGACTCTGACCTGTACACAACCATGGCGGGGCCCATGCCCTTTCCACAGCTCTGCTGCAGCTTCCACACTGGAGAAGAGACATCTAAGTGTGTCATCTACTTCAGTAAGATAACTAACTGGAAGAAATTAAGTTCAAACTGAACTGCAGCTGACATTTTTTTTGGAGACTAGGAGGCACCACTGCTGTAGAGGTCTATCTAACATTCAGGCTCCTCTGTCTGTGGAATTTTCCAGGCAAGAATACTGGGGTGGGTTGTCATTTCCTAACTCAGGGGATCTTCCAAACCCAGGAAGCGAACCTGCATCTCCTTTGTTTCCTTTACTGGCAAGCAGATTCTTTACCACTGAGCCACCTGGGAAGCCAGAAATACAGGCTTCAGACAATCATAGCCAGACATTACCTGCCTGTAAGTGGTCCAGGGCAGACACTTGACCTAACTTGGCCCAATCACATAGGAAGGACGGACTTTATTTCATAAACATGGGAACGCACTCCTCTTTTCTGTGGATGTAAACAAGGAAGGGTACTCAGATTACATGACTCAGGAAATGAGAGAAGAGGATAACACGGTCAGAGGAGAGAGATGCTAAGAATTTAGGTCCCTGCTAACATGACTGTGCTTCTCAATAAAGCAGTCCTGAAACCTCATCTATAGCTATTTGCAAAAACACATTTTCATATCATCCATGCCACCTGCAGTTGGAAGCCTACTTGATAAAACGACCAAAAGAGCTAACTATTTACATCTTTTAAATGGAAATTTTCTTATAAGCATAATTAAAAAGAATTTTTTAAAAAATTTTTGGTCATGTAGAGTCAATTTATAAACAGAGTTAAGTTAAGTTAAGTAAACATGGATATAAAACCAGGGGAGTACATTTAACAAATACATATTTAATAACTACCAACTGCTAGGTATTTTAATATTTGGTGAGCACAGATTCAGGTCACCTGCTGTCTGTCCATTCGGCGGGGAGAGGTCTGCCTGGGTGCCCCAGGCCCCAGGGCAGGGCGCAGGGCCCCCTGAAGAGCCTGATGGGCACACCGAGGCCTGCCTCTGGGCTCTCGTAGCTCCAGGCCGCCAGCTGCCATCTGACTGTTGCGTTCTCCGTACATTCAACTGAGCAGGGGTCAAGTCCTGCCACCCAAGAAGCACAGCAAAGGTGCCTGTGCACCCTCGGTTCCAAGGCACTGGAAGCTGATTTCAGATGTGACTTCTTGAGGGAAGTCCATTTACAAAAAGAATGCCTGGGTAACCTCTTTAGGGGACGTCTGAATTCGAGTTGCGTTTATGTCACATACAATGTAAAAACTGGTAGACTTTACCGTAAAGAACAGAATTAAACTAACCTTCCAACTGGCTTTTCTGCTCACCCTGGCCTTCTGTTTCATGTTCTGTAGCAAGGAGGGAAACAGACCACCTACCTAGTGGAATCAAAGCAAAGGCTCATTCAGCCTTCCCCGCAGGCTGTCCAGGGACTGGTCACAGCATGAGAGACAGACAGTCACACAAGCAATCCCCTGCTTTCAAAGAGTCTGTGGTCTGGTCTCAAAAGAGACAAGCTTTGTCACCATTGAGAGTTGACTGAATTGCAAAACAGATCTGCTAAGTCCCCACAGGCAGCAACGAGTGTTTCTTTTATGAGGACGGCTGTCATAACCCATGTAAGCAAGTGAACCAGAGAACCTACTGTAATGAAGTGAGCACATCGCACATAATAATATCGTATATTACAACAAAAAAGGGAGACATGCTGTGTTTTTAAGTCCTCAGTCTCTTTTCTGGAAGATTAAAAATTCATACTTAAAAATGATAAACCTCCTTCTAAAATACATCCTCTCTGAACTTCCCTGGAGTCCAGTGGTTAAGAATCCACCTGCCAATGCAGGGGACACTGCTTTGATCCTTGGTCCAGGAAGATCTCACATGCCATGGAGCAACTAAGCCTGTGGCCCCGACGGAGGCCCAGCAAAGCCAAACAAATAAAGTTAACTAATAAAATAAAATAATACTCTCCCCGTAAATTATTAGTACTTTATAAATGGTGTCCTTCCCTCCATATCTAAATATTAGCCACTTTAAATGCCCAAAACCTAGCACATAAGAGAAACAGAAAGAGTTATAAGGCTAAGGTCACTAAATGTCAACACATAGGTAGGTACCATTCTGAGCGCAGTGTTGCATCTGGCTCTGGCAGAGCAACCAAGTGTGATTCCTCCAGGTATCACATCTGTCATTATCAGGGATTTGTTTATTGGACAAATTTCTCTCAATGCAAACTTATTTTTGTTTTGAAAGCTCAGTGGGGATTACCAAGGGAGACAATTTGTAGAGACAGAGTCCTTTGACGTATGTGCTGTGCTGAAGTCCACTATCCTCTACATCTGTCTTTCGTGATCCATCTTTTAAATGACAGTACCCTGCACATCACTTCAGATTTTGATTCACAGCTAAAGAGAAGCAAAAGTATTCATCAAACACACAGAACTCAACCCATTACCAAGATGAGACTGGCAGGGAAAGCTGTGACATCCAAAGACAAGTGTTACAGGATGCATAGGAATCAAAGGTTTGCCCACAAACTATTTTCACTGGTGAGTATTCTAATGGTTATTAGAAGTCTGAGCAATTTCTAGAGGATGGTTTAAGAAAAAAGGAAATAAACAAAGAAACTTCAGCTTCCTTCTTATTCCAAAAAATATTCAGAGCAAAGATTATCTCCTAGGCAAATGCGGAAAACCAGCGTCTGTGGAGTAGCCATGGGTAATCAGTTGGATTTGGGACATAGGCCAGGCTACCCCTAGGCCATCCACATGGAAGAAGTAGGTAGGAAGTTGAAACAAACGTATTTTAGCTTGAAGGACTGATGTGGCTAGAAATACTTAGGAGACTTCAGAGAAAGGCAAGCAACAGGCAAGGACTGGAATGCCTCACAGTTCAAAGGAACATGAAAAGTTCTCATAAACTTTTGATTTCTCAAAGACCAGTGTTTTCAAACTTCCATGGCCTGGCGGCACCACACAGAACAGTGCCCTGATAATGCAACTGTGGTCTTTAGACCAACAGCACCTGCATGGCCAGGGTGCTGCGCAGGTGCAGAAGTGAATACGCAAAACCAGACTTTGCGTCTTTCACACACCAGTGGGCTGTGGCACGTGCAGTTGAGAACCATGGTGGTAGTGTTCCTCAAATTCTGGCCTTTGTTCACCAATTTTCCATGGTGACAAAAATACAAGCATTTAAAATGACAAATTCATTCAATTTAGGGAAATACCCTTTATTCTGAGGTCACATGCTTCCTCTGTTGACATTTTTTATATGCCCTAACAAAATACAGTAATGGCAATTAAGTGATCTCCCTAACAGCAAGTTATCTCATACTTCACTGGAACCAAGGTGAATTTGAAGACGTATGTCCTGTGCCTAGAATATTCTGCTTACTCCACTTTGCCTTCTCAGGCCTAAATTTCTCCTTGAATCATACTCTGACTACTATGTATTGGTTTCCCATGGCTGCTATAACAAAATACCACAAACTGGATCGTTTATTTCGTAGTCTTCATAGTTCTAGGCTACAAGTCCCAAGTCAAGCTGCCAGTCAGCCTATCCGAGGACTCCAGCGAAGGGCTCCCTCCTTGCCCCTCCCCAGCTTCTGGCGGCTGCTGGCCACTCTTGGTGCTCCTGGGCTTGTAGTTCTTCAAACCACATTCCTTCCTTCGTGAGTCCACATCCAAACTCCTCTCATTTTACAAGAACTCCAATGCATGAGAGCTCAGCCTAACCCGACATGACCTCCTCTGAACCTAATTACACCTATAAAGACCCTGTTTCCAAACAAGGTCACATTCACAGGGTGCCTGGGCTTAGGACCTGAACATACCTTTTGGGGGATACAATTCAACCCATGGCAGCATACAGTCATACATTTTAAAAAGAAAATATCCTGATAATTCTCAAAATTATATGGTAAATACTGTAATACTTTCAAACTAAAGCACAAAATAAAAATATTACGAGTACACTGTAATAAAGCTAGTACAGGACCAACAATGTGTGTTCTTGCTTCATAAACTGTTGTCATGGTAGAATGCATAAATTACAGTGTGTATAGAGAAGTGACTTAGATTTTTTTCCTCATTCTCAAACTGCCTCAGCCCTTAAATCTTTTTTTTTTTTTTAATTTCTAGCATCTTCTATACCACTTACACTTTTTAGCTCCTTTCTGAACATCACTGCTTCATATTAATATTTGATTTGTTAGTTTTTGTCTCACAAATCTTGGTATCAGAAATCACCTAAAGCCAATCTGTGATCAACCAATCGAGCTCCTTGGGAAGTCCCAAGCCACATCAACTGGCCAGGCCTTTAAGAATGCTTAAAGTATCTGTGAAGCACTGTTTCAGTTTAGGGATAATCAGCAGGAACTTTCAGTCAGAAATCTGTATGCTTGAGATTTCAATGTTGTATTGCAATATTACATAAAGTATTACATAAGGTGTGGTATTCATGTGGTTGGTGCTTCTGGAGCAGCAAAATGTTGAACACTAGTCACTGGAGGGTGAAATACTGCCTTAAAAAGCTAAAAGGCACGCAGACACAGCTCATGAACAGTACACTGGTAAGCAATAGTTCTTCATTTTTCATCATATCCCTGTCAAACTACAGAGATTCCTTTTCCAGAAGAGAGAAAGTGAGCACAGAGTACTACGGAGTTTAAAGATTAGGAAAACATTCCTTTACCATCTAAGAGGCAAACGTCTGGAAGGAGGGAAACTGTTTTCCATCTGGGAAACAATGCTATGCAAATCTATCAATGATAAGTGAAGGTCATAGCTTGGTTTGGGGTGACTTTTATTTTGGGTTAGCACTGTGAAGTGCCACACTTGCTCTTGCTAAAACTAATTTTCTATGTGTTTCCCTTAATTTCTTCTATTAGAGGGAAGCTAAAAAGTAAAAACATATTTGGAAGCTACCATGAAATAAGAGTAATAAAGGTCAAAGCCTGATGAACAGAATTTGATCAGTTGACCTGTGATGCTCGATGAGCTCTGTCTGAAATGGAGATACCATGTTTTATCAAGGTTATCATTTCATACGAAATATGGTGTCTCCACTTCAGAGGAAATGGCAACCCACTCCAGAATTTTTGCCTGGAGAATCCCATGGACAGAGGAGCCTGGCAGGCTACAGTCCATGGGGTCACAAAGAGTTGGACACAACTGAAATGACTTAGCATGCAAACACTGTTTCATATGGGGGCTTCCCAGGTGATGCTAGTAGTAAAGAACCCGCCAGTCAATGCAGGAGACATAAGAGATGTGGGTTCTATCCCTGGGTTGGGAAGATCCCTGGAAGTGCGCATGGCAACCCACTCCAGTATTCTTGCCTGGAGAATGCCATGGAGAGAGGAGCCTGGAGGGCTACAGTCCATAGGGTCACAAAGAGTCGGACACGACTGAAGCAACTTAGCATGCATGTTTCACATGAGACAGATGAAACACAAAAGCTCCATCTTCCAGTCCTCCTCCTAACTCATAACCCCACTTGGTTTCTTACTTGGACTCTGCACTGCTCCCATGTGCTCCTTCTCCAGGTCAGAGAGGAAAAGAAAGTGTGGGGAAAGGAGCACTTGAAAAACAAAAAGCAAAAGCGTAACCAACACTTGCTGGAGAGGCAGACCACGTGGATGTGGCAAGTGCAGCAGCATGAGAGGCTCCGACAACACTGATCCTTACAAGCCAGGGGTGTGCTCTCGGACTCCCTGAACCTTCTAGGAATAGCTGTCTTGCTCCCAGTGTTATCAAGAACAGGGCAGGTACCAGGCACAGGAGTGGCTGAAGGTGGAGCAAATGCCTGGGTGCTTGAGGGGCCTCAACCACAGTCCTCTTACAGGCATCCTGGATCCCTCAGGGCCTGGGCACTTGTAGACCAGTTCATGCCTCCGTGCCTCAGGTCTGAGTCACATTTCTTTTTAACATACCTTCAGAGACCACATTCCTTCAGAACTCCAGCCTGGGTTTGTTTGTTGTTTTTTTTTAACATTCATTAGTATCATAAGTGGATTAACACTGTATCCCCCAACGGACTGTAAACTTGCCAAGACCAGAACCGTGCAGGTGGGTACCTTGCAGTGTTGGAAACCACACCAGCCCATAAAGCCGGTCCTATCTGCTGACAGAAAAGGGGCAGCACGCCAGGGCACACGGAAGACATGATGAATTTGACTAGAGGTAATGTTTTTGAACTCGAGCCCCTCCCTGGGACTGTAAAATCCAAATTAGACTTAATCTGAGAATGCACAGAGTGCATAATCAGAGTGACTCCAGACTGGTAAACACTAGTAAACCTTGATACAAAGCAGAGATGTACTCCATTGTTTATTTTTGCCACGCAGGACAAAAACACACATTATGAATTGGGAAGGCTTTCGTTTATTAAAAAAAAAGAAAATCTCTGCTGGCTGCCTTCGGGTGTGAGTGCTACAGAAGAAGCAAAAACCAAGCAGAATAGGCTCTGCTTCCGAGGTGTTTATAGTCTTGCAAAGACACATTTATAAACAGCCATCATACAGCTTGAAAGATCTCTGAAGGAAGAAATGCCTATCCATAAGCCCTTGTAATATCCGTGCAAAGGAAGGAATTTCAAGCAAGGAAAGGTCAAAGTGGAAGAGCCGAAGAACACACTCAACTGCAGGCGTCGTCCCAAGTCCTTCACATACCTCGCTGGGGACAATATCGCAGTCTCTAATGGGCTTCCCTAAACCCTGAACTAACATCAGACCAAGAAACGGAAACCCTACCGGCAAGTACGCGGAGAAGCAGCAAGCAGACCCTCGGAGAAGCAGATCACATAGCCGGGCTACCCTCGGGCGGCCGCGCCCCAGCACTGGGATCCCGGTCCCCGCGCCCCCGGCCCCGGCCCGCGCCCCCCGCCCCGTACCGTAGGTCTCGGACATGGCCGTCTGCGACATCTTGGGAGCGGCTCCGCCTCTCGCGGGGCGCCGCTGCGGCTCCGCCGAGCCGGCGGCAGGGAGGCCGGGGAGTCGGCCGCGCCTCGGTGGGGTACGCGAGGGGAAGGGGAGAGGAGGAGGGAGGGGCCCGTGGTCCCCAAGGCAACTGCCGGCCCCCAGCTGCTGCGGCCCCGCCGGACTGCGGGCTCCGCGCAGGCGCACGGCCCCGCCCCGCTGGTCTGGACGCCGAGGGGAGGGGCAGGGGCGGAGGGGAGGGGCAGGGGCGGAGGGGAGGGGCAGGGGCGGAGGGGAGGGGCAGGGGCGGAGGGGAGGGGCAGGGGCGGAGGGGAGGGGAGGGGCGGAGGGGAGGGGCAGGGGCGGAGGGTAAGAGGGGGCGCGAGACCCAGTCCTCGCTGGGGGCGCGCGCACGGGGCGGCTGGGGCGGGTCCGGCGAGGGGCGTAGCCAAGCCGGGGGCGCGCGGCCCCTGCAATGTCTGCAAGGGTCGGGAGAAGCCGGCGGCCTGCAGGCCCGGAGGTGACAGAAGGGGCTGGGGGTGTCCGGGGCTGAGCCAGCAGGGTCCGCTCCCTCACAGGGAAGGCTGAGTGCCCGCCTTGGAGAGGAAGGCCGCCCTTTGCCAGGTGGGCCGCCTCCGCAGACTTGGTCGTCGTCATCTGGGGCACTCGGCCAAGGAAGGACTTCCTCTGAGCTGTAATGATCAACCCGCGGCGGGGTGAATGTGTACCTAGGAGGCGGTGGCCGCAGGTGTCCAGCGGGAGGCCAGCGCTGCCGCCTGGGAGGCAGGCTGACTTGCCGGGGATGGAGCTTTCACTCCTAACCTCTGGGGCCCTCGCCGGTGGGGCTGAGCTGGCCTCTGGGGAAAGCTGACAACATCTCAGGATGTACCTGTTCCGAAGAGTCCCTAGAAAATTGTAGTCGTCGTCACCCCTCTGCACTCCAATTTAGGGGAATGTGGCCTTTGGACAGGAAGCATCTCTCGGCCCTCAGCCGCGGGTGTATTTTCTACGGGTAGGAGTTGTTGGTTGAATATTTTGATATAAGGAGTACAGCTGAATTCAGAATCCCCTTCTGTTGGCAATGTAGTGATAAACAGGAAAAGATTTTTGGATGGGATTTTGCTCCACTGGAGCATGATCAGGACCACGTGGTATCGCATAAGACTCAATCTTGTTCAAAAGACACAGTAGGTATGCCCTGGCTAAGCTCCCAAGTGACGTGGGTGGTGGGGGCAATGCCAGAAAATACATTTTACTGAAGTCCATTTGAGTCTGTCCTCCAAATTGGCATCAGTCCTTCCCTGGTCATTCCTCTCCTCCCCAGCAGCTGTCTGGCTCTACATGGTTCCTCTCTCTGATTCTCCTAGAAAATAGATACTCTGCTTCTATGTCACAGAGGAGCCTTCCTGCGCCCCGTCCCCGCTGGGCAATGTGGTTCAGTTCAGTTCAGTTCAGTCATTCAGTCGTGTCCGACTCTTTGCGACCTCATGAATCGCAGCAAGCCAGGCCTCCCTGTCCTTCACCATCTCCTGGAGTTCACTCAAACTCACATCCATCAAGTCGGTGATGCCATCCAGCCGTCTCATCCTCTGTCATCCCCTTCTCCTCCTGCCCCCAATCCCTCCCAGCATCAGAGTCTTTTCCAATGAGTCAACTCTTCGCATGAGGTGGCCAAAGTACTGGAGTTTCAGCTTTAGCATCATTCCTTCCAAAGAACACCCAGGACCGATCTCCTTTAGAATGGACTGGTTGGATCTCCTTGCAGTCCAAAGGACTCTCAAGAGTCTTCTCCAGCACCACAGTTTAAAAGCACCAATTCTTCGGGGCTCACAGTCCAACTTTCACATCCATACATGACCACTGGAAAAACCATAGCCTTGACTAGACGGACCTTTGTTGGCAAAGTAATGTCTCTGCTTTTCAATATGCTATCTAGGTTGGTCATAACTTTCCTTCCAAGGAGTAAGCGTGTTTTAATTTCATGGCTGCAGTCACCATCTACAGTGATTTTGGAGCCCCCAAAAATAAAGTCTGACACTGTTTCCACTGTTTCCCCATCTACTTCCCATGAAGTGATGGGACCAGATGCCATGATCTTAGTTTTCTGAATGTTGAGCTTTAAGCCAACTTTTTCACTCTCCTCTTTCACTTTCATCAAAAGGCTTTTTAGTTCCTCTTCGCTTTCTGCCATAAGGGTGGTGTCATCTGCATATCTGAGGTTATTGATATTTCTCCCGGAAATCTTGATTCCAGCTTGTGCTTCTTCCAGCCCAGCATTTCTCATGATATACTCTACATATAAGTTAAATAAGCAGGGTGACAATAGACATCCTTGACGTACTCCCTTTCCTATTGAAAGGTTGTTGTTGAATCACACGAATACACCGGGATTCTTGGCCCCCGGAGGAGAAGAATTCAATCCGGGGCCAGAGACGAGGCTTGATCGCTTGGATCTTTTGTGTAATAAAGTTTTATTAAAGTATAAAGGAGATAGAGAAAGCTTCTGACATAGGCATCAGAAGGGGGCAGAAAGAGTACCCGCTTGCTAGTGTTAACAATGAGGTTATATAATCCAAAGAATGTCTGGAGGTTGTAAAGACCTCCTCCGACCTACTCCCATAATTTACATTTTAAGATAACAGAAGGTTGAATCCAAAGACTGTCCTTAGGCAGGATACATTATTGGTATATAATCCTAAGGAATGTGGAGAAAGAAAAAAAGTTTGTCCTTTTTTCCTCCTTGAGAATTCCAGACCCCTCTCTCCTCGGCGACCCCTAGACTCCCTATCAACCTGCCTAGGAAATGACTCTCTCACTATTTGGAACCAGTCTGTTGTTCCATGTCCAGTTCTAACTGTTACTTCCTGACCTGCATATAGGTTTCTCAAGAGGCAATGTGGTAGGAACTGTAGTTCTCTAGGATTATTTTGTATATATCCCTGGTTCAGTGGCTGGAACACATTGTTACTTTCTTCAGGTTAGGGTTGATCTACACTCCTGAGTATAGTAGTCTTACTCTGATTAGAGCTATTTCAGAAGAAAGATAGTGATCCATTCTTTACATCTAAGTGTTCTTGTCAGGAACTTCTGTAGATGATAAGAAAGAAGTCACTGAGTTATTGAAACTGGACCTGATGAATTGTGAAACCTGGACAGAGTGATAGAAATAAAAATTAAATGACTGTTTCAAAACTGAGAGCGGTTTTCCTTAGAAGATGAATACTTAGATGGGCCTTCAGGAAAGATTGTTTGTTTTGGAAAAACCACCCGGAGAAGCCATTTTTGTCTTAGTTTGCAAATATAAAGCCAAACATCACAACAGGAAGGGGAAATACTCAAGAACTGAGGTTTGAAGGAGCTGGGCTTACTTGAATAATAATGGGAAAGGTGATTTGCATCTCAGCTACTTTTGAATCTTCGAGAGAAAATACGTTTCTCCTAAGTGTTCTTGGAGACTGCTTTGATTCTGAGGTGGTGATGATTGTGTGTAAGGGAAACTTACCACAAAATTAATTTGTGTTTTCTTCAGCTATTTTCTCCTTTCTCCTCACAGAAGGTTTCCATAAGCCAAGGCACACTGGAGATACTTCTGAGGGAAATGAAAGGAGAAGGATTTCTTCCAAAATAGATACTGCCTCCTCCTCAGGTCAGTGGGCACTTTCCTTTTTGTTCCCTGACATGCCTCACATTTAACAAGCAATTAGGAGCTTTGGAGATTGCCAGGCTCCAAAAAAGTCCTGTTCCCCAGGACTGGCAGAAGCCCACGTGGCTGGGGACAGTGGAACAGATGGGCTCCTAGGCACAGGGCCGGACCTGGAACCGTGGCCTAGTCCCCTGGAGGGGGCATTAGAAAGATCTAGAGATGAGAATCCTGCATGACCCTGACATTTCAGGGAGCAGTGACACTGGGAACAAAAGGATGTGGCATCTTGGCAGTGCCAGGCTTGGCGGAAGGCATTGGTCACGGTCTGTGTGGCAGTGACTTTCCTTGGTAACTGAAAGCGAAGAACAGGAGCCAACTTGTGTTTGAGTGTTTGGGGACTCAGAAGTATCTGGATGATACTGTGAGAAAGTGCCAAGTTCTGCACAGGTTGGTGGAGTCTTGAAAAGGTCCCTTAGTTAAACACTCAGGCTGGTGACACCTGTGACATATAACTCATATTTTTAAGGTGGAGGAGCCTGCAGAAGCTGCTGGGCTGGTTTGCCTTCTAGGGCCAAACAAGACTACCTCTGTAATGGGATATGTGTGGTGTCAGGGTGTATTCAGTCAGCATGGGCTAAGTCAGCTGTAGTAACAGAGAGGCCCCAACACGTCTGTGAAGGCTGTCTCTGCCTCAGCCTGCCTGCCCCGCTCCCTCGTCCTGGCAGAGACTCGGCTCTGCATGCTGTTGGCAGACCCAGGCTGACCCAAGGCTAAGCTGCACATGTAGTCCCACCATCTCTGGGGCAGAAGAAGGACATGGCGCCACATGATTAGCTTGTGAGGACCAACTGGGAGCTGACAGAATCACTTTCTTTGACATTTTACAGGCCAAAGCAAGTGATGTGGTTACAGCTCAGGCAGAGAGCACAATGTCATTCTTGCTCCAGGAAGAGAGAAGAGGGTTGTGGAGAGATGTTTCCCTGCCCTCCCCTGCCACGCCATCCCTGGGAGCTCTCACCTGTGCAGGCAGCTCATTCTGCTTTTATTTTGAACAATTGCACTGAAGTATAGCTGACATTTAAACTACACACTTCAATAATTTTTGGTATCTGTGTATACCTGTTACTGCTGCTTGGATGTCCCTGCTTCCAAGCCTTTAAGGTGGACAGAGGCATTTTTTAATGATTCTGTTTCATTTGCTTTTTGCTTATTAGGAATAAGTACTTGTGAGATTATGTTCGTGGTTGTTTTAGGGTCTTCAGTGGTTGTTTAGTGGTTGTTTTAGGTCTTGGGGCTTCCCTGGTGGCTCAGATGAAGAATCTGCCTGCAATGCAGGAGCCTTGGGTTCAATCCCTGGGTTGGAAAGATTCCCCTGGAGAAGGGAATGGCTACCCACTCCAGTATTCTTGCCTGGAGAATCCCATGGACAGAGGAGCTTGGTGGGCTACAGTCCATGGGGTCACCAAGAGTCAGCCATGACTGAGCAACAATCACTTCACTTCACTTGGGGCTTCACTGGTAGCTTGGTGTTAAAGAGTCCGCCTGCCAGTACAGGAGACACAGGTTCAGGCCCAGGTCTCGGAGGATCCCACATGCCGAGGAGCAGCTGGGCCTGTGTGCCACAACTATTGAGCTTGTGCTGTAGAGCTCGGGAGCCACAGCTAATGAGGCCAGAGCACCCTAAAGTCCTTGCTCTGCAACAGGAGAGGCCACCGCACTGAGCAGCCCTCACACTGCTGCTGGAGAGTAGCCCCTGCTTGCTGCAACTAGAGAAAAAGCCCGTGTAGCAACGAAGACCCAGTGCAGCCAAAAATAAACAAAATTTTTCAGAAAAGAACAATTTTATAGTAAATCCTTTACCTCATCACTGTCCACTTTCCATTCCCAGCAACTCACCCCTAACTTCCCCACCCACTGTGCTGTGCATCTTGTATCCTCACATTTCTTATACACCCCACATATGTTGTTGCTATTTTTGCTTTAAGCAGCCAGTTTACTCTCTTTTTAAAACTGTGATAAAGTTCCTCTCATGAAATTGACCATCTCAACCATCTGACTTGAAGAGTACAGTTCAGTCATTCAGGCCCTCTGTGACTGTGGGGGATTGGTCTCAGCAGCCCCTGTGGATACCCAAATCCATGGATGCTCAATCCTTTGGATAAAACGATGTAGAGCAGTTGGTCCTCTGCTTCTGTGGTTCCACAGCCACAGATTCAACCAACCACAGAGGAAAATTTCAATCAGTGGTTGGTGGAATCTGTGGATGCGAAACCCATGCATAAGGGGGGTTCACTGTATATTTATTGAAAAAATCCATATATAAGTAGACCCATGCAGTTCAAACCTGCAGTGTTCAAGGGTCACCTCTATTTGCAGTGTTCAGCCATTACATCCTCCATTCACAAAATTCTTTCCATCTTGCAAAAATGTAACTGCACCCGTTAAACACTGACTCCCATTCCCCTCACCTCCTACCCCAGAAAACGACCATTCCATTTCTCTGTCTACAAATCTGACTGCATCATGTGAATGCAATCACACATTTGTCCTTTTGTGACTGGCTTATTTCACTGGGCATCATGTCTTCCAGGCTCATCCATGTTGTAGCACGTGTCAAAATCTCCTTCCTATATATTCCACAGTATGTTTTACCACGTTTTCCAGCAAATTCCTTGTTCAACAATAAAAGCAAGCATTTCATACTGAGCCTATAGGTAGCATATCTAGGATTCCCCAGTCCCTAGTGAGAATGCAGATCTCCACTGCTGTGATTCCCCTTTTGCCTGCAGGACTTTCCCAGTGGATCTTGAAGCACAGATCTGCTGGTGATGCATTCTTTCAGGTTATGTCTATCTAAAACAGTCTTTATTTCATCTCTGTTTTTGAATATTTTTGATAAATTTTTATTTCTAAATTCATGTGTTTTCCCCCCTATTAAAATGTTCTCTGGCTTATGTTGTTTCTGGTCAGAAGTCTGCTGCCGCTCTTATCTTTATACCTTTGTAGGCAAGGTGTCTCTTCTCTCTGCCAGTACTTAAGATTTTATCTTCATTTCTGGTTTAAGCACTTTGATTATGATGTGCTGCAATGTGCTTTGGTGTGGTTTCCTTCATGGCTTTTGTCCTCCAGTTTCATTAAACTTCTTTAGGTGTGTGTGTGTATGAGTTTCTACTTTTTATCAGATTTGGAAGTTTTTCAGCCATTCTTTCTTGAGATTATCTTTCTTCCCCTCCCCTTCTTCTGCACTGGTGACTTAGACCACACCTATGTTTGAATTTGTTCCAGTTAATGGCTACTCTGTTCATATCTGGCCAGTCTTTCTGTCTGTGTTTCATTTTGGTTAATTTCTGTTGCCCTATCTTTAAAATCACTAATCTTTCTTGTGGTGCTGTCAATCCCACCCAGGGTACTTTCTATTCCAGACATTGTAGTTTCACCTCTGGAAGTGGATCTTGGGTGTGTGTGTGCCATGTTCAGTACTTGGTCTCTTATCCTCACTCGCTTCCTCATTAGTTGATCTCATCCGGTCGCAGGGCTTTCAATATCTTGTCAAGTTGATCCTTCCAGATCTTCCTCCTGCCTTCTGTATACAATCACTTACTTGATATCTCTCACTTAAACAAGTATGAGGTTTCTTAATACCCACAAAATAAAACCCAAACATCAAAGTACTCAGCAAACCCATGCCCTCTGTGGGCTTTCCTGTCTCAGCACACGGCAGTTTGCTCAGGACAAACCCTTGCAGTCCTCGACTCCACTGTCGCTTGTGCCTGCATGTGACCCTCAGCAAGTCTCCTGGGCTCCACCTTTATCATCTGTGCTGTCCCTCCCCGTGTACCCTCTGCTCCTTACTGGACTCTCTGCATCTCTCCTGACCTCCCTGCCTTCTACTTTCTATACAGCTGCTGGAGCAAGCCTATTAATATGTAGAGATGCTTTTGAACTGTGGTGTTGTAGAAGACTCTTGAGAGTCCCTTGGACTGCAAGGAGATCCAACCAGTCCATTCTAAAGGAGATCAGTCCTGGGTGTTCTTTGGAAGGAATGATGCTAAAGCTGAAACTCCAGTACTTTGGCCACCTCATGCGAAGAGTTGACTCATTGGAAAAGACTCTGATGTTAGGAGGGATTGAGGGCAGGAGGAGAAGGGGATGACAGAGGATGAGAGGCTGGATGGCGTCACCGACTTGATGGATGTGAGTTTGAGTGAACTCCAGGAGATGGTGAAGGACAGGGAGGCCTGGAGTGCTGCAATTCATGGGGTCTCAAAGAGTCGGACGCGACTGAGCGACTGAACTGAACTGAACTGAAGCAAAACATACAGCTTATTAAAAAGCAGAGACATTACTTTGCCAACAAAGGTCCGTCTAGTCAAAGCTATTGTTTTTCCAGTAGTCATGTAAGGATGTGAGAGTTGGAGCATAAAGAAAGCTGAGCACCAAAGAATTAATATTTTTGAACTGTGGTGTTGGAGAAGACTCTTGAGAGTCCCTTGGACTGCAAGGAGATCCAACTCGTCCATACTAAAGGAAATCAGTTTTGAATATTCAATGGAAGGACTGATGCTGAAGCTGAAACTCCAATACTTTGGCCATCTGATGCGAAGAGCTGACTCATTTGAAAAGACCCTGATGCTGGGAAAGATTGAAGGCGGGAGAAGAAGGGGATGACAGAGGATGGGATGGTTGGATGGCATCACCGACTCAATGGACATGCATTTGAGTAAACTCTGGCAGTTGGTGATGGACAGGGAGGCCTGGCATGCTGCAGTCCATGGGGTTGCAAAGAGTTGGACACGACTGAGTGACTGAACTGAACTGAAGCAAAACATAAAAACAATCCTTTAGGGCAGCTGATAATGGTGGGGTTGGGGGGGCGATCATGCTCTACTCAGAAGCCTTCCTCTCATCACTTGCCAGGGCTCTGTGTCTGCCTCTCCTCTGATGCTCTCCTCCCACCCCCACCCCCACAAGTAGTCTCTTGGGTCTGATCACACAGGTCTTCTTCTTGTGTCTTGAACACACCAGGCATTTTCTGGCCTCAGGGCCTTTGCACATGTTCTTTCCTCTGCCTGAAATGCTCTTGTCCCAGACATCTCCCTGCTTATACCTCCAGAACCTTCATGTTTTCTGCTTATATGTCACCTCACTTTCAGGCCCTCACTTTCAGATATAAAAAGTGATTCCTCCCCTCCCCAGTCCTTCACACAGCTCTTACTTTGCCCCCTGCCACAACTGCAGCATTTACCCTGTGCATGAATTATTAGTATTAATATAGTGTCTGCTGTCCTCTAGGCTGTAAGCTCTGTAAAGGAAGGGGATGTATTCATCTTATTTCCTGTTCTATCCTCATACCTAGAATAGTATTGGTCACATAGCTTCAATAATTAAAAAGCTGTTGAATGAGGAATGACTGGAATAAAACTCAGAAGCTCTTTATTAATTTGGATTAATTTAATATAATGAACTTAATTTTAAACTTGTTGATTTATGGGAAATTTAAAAGTCAGTGTTTTATATGCCACCATGTAATTATGGAAAGATTGCAAGAAAGCCATTTGAAAGTATCATCTAATACTATTTATTGAGGACTTAAGCATCAGATGTAGTGCTAAGTGCTTTACATGTATTATAAAGCCCAATCCGCACAACAAACTCATAAGGTAGGTATCATCTCATTTTGCAGGTCAGGAATTAAAGGTCCAAATGGATATATATTTTGCCCCAGTTCTCACTGCCAGTATGTAGCAATGTTGGGATTTTTCTTGAAAGCCAAACTAAACTAGACATGTCTTCCTTTTATCTATAATCTGGGTAAGAGGAAAAAATGCAGTATAAAAGCCATCAAAAACACAGAAGCATGACTTGAAAAGGCATTAAATTGTTTCAAGTAGGGGAACCTAAGAAGACAATGCTGCATGTGGGGGCTGTCTGTCTCTTCTCTTGACCCCCACAACACCTGCCCAGGTAGCTCTTGTCACCCTCCTTTACAGCCAAGGATGTGCCAATCCAGGTTTGCTTGGGCAACACCATGTTGAATGTATGGAGATGTGAGAGGGAGAGAGTTTATGGGAGCACTTCTGATTGTGAGACAGAATAGGCACTGAAGACTGAGCTCAAGGCTTTGGACTTTCCCTAAAAGCACGCAGACTTGTTGACCTGACCAGGATATATGGCAAATGCTCTATATGAGTACACATGGACAGTGTTCAGTTGAGGATGGAGCTGTGGGTACAATTCAGTGACGTGGTCATTCCCCACCTTCATCTTTTAATTTGACACTTACAAGTGAATCTTCCATTAGTTCTAATGGTAGTGCTTTTCTGCTTATTTCTGTATTTAATAACACTTATATTCAGGGATTATTCATGAATTCTTCTAATTTTTTTTTCAGAAGAAGATTTTCTGGTTCCTCTTTTTATTATATTTTCTGTATCAGATTAACTATGTGCCTGAACTACAAAACTTTTTTTTCTTTCCATTTTTCTGATTAAAATACCATGGAATTATACTTATTCTATTTTTCTATTTCTTTTCTGTGTGTGCGTGTGTGTGTGTGTGTGTGTGTGTCTGTTAGGGGCTTCCCTGGTGGCTCTAGCGATAAAGAACCTGCCTGCCAATGCAGGAGACATAAGAAATACAGGTTCCATCCCTCGGTCAAGAAGATCCCCTGGAAGAGGGCATAGCAACCCACTCCAGTAACCCTGCCTGGAGAATCCTGCAGATAGAGGAGCCTCAAAGGCTATAATCCATAGGGTCACAAAGACTCAGAAACAACTGAAGCAACTTAGCACGAATACATGTGTGTGTTAGTTGCTCAGACGTGTTCGACTCTTTGTGACCGCATAGACAATACTGGAGTGGGTTGCCATTTTCTTCTCCAGGAGATCTTCCCGACCAAGGGATAGAACCCAGGTCTCCTGCATTGCAGGCAGATTCTTTACTGTCTGAGCCACCAGGGAAGCCCCTTTCTTTCTATACCATGTTTCAAATCAAATGGCCTATTGTTAGCCTGATTTCTTGCTTAAAAGATGGTTTGCAAAAATAAGTGCTTTAAAAAAAATTTTTTTTGTTTTGTTGTTATTTTGGATTTTCTCCCCAATCACCACCAAACTAATTTTACCTGAATTTTCTTTTTTGGACTGATTTATTTTTACTTTAATCAGCTTTGTGTGCATGTGTGTTAACTCACTTCAGTCATGTCCAACTCTTTGCAACCCCATGGACTATAGCCCGCCAGGTTCATTTGTCCAAGGGATTCTCCAGGCAGGAATACTGGAGTGGGTTGCCATGCCCTCCTTCAGGGGATCTTCCCAACCCAGAGATTGAACCTGCATCTTTTATGTCTCCTGCATTGGCAGGAGGGTTCTTTACTACTAGCATCACCTGGGAAGCTGTTATCAGCTTTCTTGTTGTTCAGTTGACCAGTTGTGTTGACTCTTTATAACCCCAGGGACTGAAGCACACCAGGCCCCCCTGTCCCTCACCATCTCCTGAAGTTTGCCCAAATTCATGTCCATTGCATCGGTGATGCCATCCAGCTATCTCATCCACTGTCTTCCTCTTCTTCTGCCCTCAATCTTTCCCAGCATCAGGGACTTTTCCAATAAGTTGGCTGTTTGCATCAGGTGACCAAAATACTGCAGCTTCAGCATCAGCTTTATTCAGGTCATTGTCACTGTCATTTAGTTGCTAAGTTGTATCCAACTCTTTACAACTCTATGAACTGTAGTCCACCAGGCTCCTGTGTCCATGGGATTTTTCAGGCAAGATTACTAGAGTGGGTTGGCATTTCCTTCTCCAATAATCAACTTGACTGAGGTATAATTTACATGCAAAAAAATACACCAGTTTTATATACAATTCAATGAGTCTTGACAAATTTTATACAGTCATGTAACAACCAAGGGAACATTTCATGCAAAGATGAGCACAATAAAGGACAGAAATGGTATGGACCTAACAGAAGAAGATATTAAGAAGAGATGCAACAATACACAGAAGAACTATACAAAAAAGATCTTCATGACCCAGATAACCACGATGGTGTGATCACTCACCTAGAGCCAGACATTCTGGAATGAGAAGTCAAGTGGGCCTTACAAAGCATCACTACGAACAAAGCTAGTGGAGGGGATGGAATTCTAGTTGAGCTATTTCAAATCCTAAAAGATGATGCTGTGAAAGTGCTGCACTCAATATGCCAGCAAATTTGGAAAAGTCAGCAGTGGCCGCAGGACTGGAAAATGTCAGTTTTCATCCCAATCCCAAAGAAAGGCAATGCCAAAGAATCTTCAAACTACTGCACAATTGCACTCATCTCACACACTAGCAAAGTAATGCTCAAAATTCTCCAAGCCAGGCTTCAACAGTACATGAACCGTGAACTTCCAGAATTCAAGCTGGATTTAGGGAAGGGAGAGGAACCAGAGATCAAATTGCCAACATCTGTTGGATCATCGAAGAAGCAAGAGAGTTCTAGAAAAACATCTACTTCTGGTTTATTGACTATGCCACAGCCTTTGACTGTGTGGATCACAATAAACTGGAAAATTCTTATATACCAGACCACCTGACCTGCCTCCTGAGAAATCTGTAGGCAGGTCAAGAAGCAACAGTTAGAACTGGACATGGAACAACAGACTGGTTCCAAATCGGGAAAGGAGTATGTCAAGGCTGTATCTTGTCACCCTTCTTATTTAACTTATATGTAGAGTACATCATGTGAAATGCCAGGCTGGATGAAGCACAAGCTGGAATCAAGATTGCCAGGAGAAATATCAATAACCTCAGATATGCAGATGACACCACCCTTATGGCAGAAAGTGAAAAAGAACTAAAGAGCTTCTTGATGAAAGTGAAAGAAGAGAGTGAAAAAGTTGGCTTAAAGCTCAACATTCAGAAAACTAAGATCATGGCATCTGGTCCCATCACTTCATGGCAAACAGATGGGGAAACAATGGAAACAATGAGAGACTTTATTTTGAGGGGTTCCAAAATCACTGCAGATGGTGACTGCAACCATGAAATTAAAAGAAGCTTGATCTTTGGAAGAAAAGCTATGACCAACCTAGACAGCATATTAAAAAGCAGAGACATTACTTTGCCAACAAAGGTCCATGTAGTCAAAGCTATGGTTTTTCCAGTAGTCATGTGTGGATGTGAGAGTTGGACTATAAAGAAAGCTGAGTGCTGAAGTATTGATGCTTTTGAACTGTGGTGTTGGAGAAGATTCTTGAGACTGCAAGGAGATCCAACCAGTCCATCCTAAAGGAAATCAATCCTGAATATTCATTGGAGGGACTGATGCTGAGGCTGAAATTCCAATAATTTGGCCTACTGATGGGAAGAGCTGACTCATTTGAAAAGACCCTGATGCTGGGAAAGATTAAAGGTAGGAGAAGGGGATGACAGAGGATGAGATGGTTGGATGGCATCACTGGTGTGATGGGCATGAGTTTGAGTAAGCTCCAGTGGTTGGTGATGGACAGGGAAGCCATGGGGTCCATAGGGTCACAAAGAGTCGGACATGACTGAGTGACTGAACTGGACTAAACTGAACAACCAACAACAACCATCATGATATAGAATCTTTGTGTCACCCTAAAAGCTCATTCATGCTTTTTCCCAACCCTCTTTAGGCTGATTTTTAAGAAATTTTGGTAGAAGATTACTGGCTTTCCTATGGGAAAATATAATATGTTCTGTAAAATTGCAGGGGAGGCAGGGCAGATTTTCCCACTGTGAGGACACCTGCCTTATCCTCCATCTGCAGCCTGCCCTCCTTCCTCCAAACTTGGAATTTTCTGTTGGTCTCCACATCTATTTATTTGGACCCAACCTGTGCCAAATACCACCTCGATTCCTCTATGAATTTTCCAGGGCTATTGTGACAAAGTATTAATTCCGCAGACTCAGAGGCTTACATAGTAGACGTTTATTGTCCCCCAGTCTTGGCAGCAACATGACCGGGATCAAGGTGAGGGCAGGGTTGGCTCCCTTTGAGGCTGTGAAAGGGGATCTGTTCCTGCTGCTCTCTGCTTTTGGTGGTCATTGAAACCCCCCATCTTCATTTTCACGTGGTCTACTCCCTGTGTGCGTATCTGTGTCCAAATTTTCCCTTTCTTTAAGGACGCCAGTCACATTGAATTAAACCTACCCCATGTGTGCTAAGTCACTTCAGTCATGTTTGATTCTTTGAGACCCCATAGGCTATAGTCCGACAGGCTCCTCTGTCTATGGAATCCTCCAGGCAAGAGTGTTGGAGTCGGTTGCCATGCTCTTTCCAGGTGGTCTTCCTAACCCAGCGACTGATCCCGCATCTCTTAGGTCTTCTCCTGCAGGCGGGTTCTTTACCACTAGCACTGCCTGGGGCCTACCGCAATGACCTCAACAAATTACATCTGCAACAAACCCGACCCTAAATAAAAGTTCACTTTCTGAGGAACTAGGGGTTAGGACTTCAACATATGGGTGTGGGGGTGGGGACACAATTCAACTCATAAGTAACACTTTTCATCACCCAAATGCCGCACAAGGGTACACAGTATACAGGTCCCACTGTCTTCTCAGACATGAAGACCAGGCTTCTTCAGAGTCTGAAACTGTAAACACTTAGGAGACTGGCAGGAACACACACTCTGGATCCCAACTCCAGGGGCTCTGATTCACTGGTCCTGCATCAGGGCCCAAGGATCCATATATTTTTTAACCAACTTCTCAGTTTTCTGATACAGGTGGTCCCCACACACGGGGAATCCTGGTATGGGCCTGGTCGGGGTGGGCTTCCTTACTGAAGGACTTGGGCCCTGGCTGCCTGAGGGACATGCAAGGGAGCGGGCAGAGGCTAAGTAGAGTGTTTAAATGCAGTGGATGTTGGAGCTACCATGTCTGGAAGTGAGGATGTCTTGCTGGGAGGTAGTCCTCTGATTAGAAGTATAGAAGAGTTGAAAATACACTGTGGGCTAAAGTGCAAGCTATCCATTTTGGGGGCTGCTCTCTCCCCTTCAAGACTGCTCCCCCCACTTCCCAGTCGGCAGAGCTCTCCAGGGCTGCAGCCACACCATGTCAGCCATCAAAGGTGGGAGACAGAGTGTGTGTGCAGGGCCCCCTCCTCACTCTCTCACCATTCTCAGGAGGCTCTTGAAACTCAGGACTTTCCCTCATCCCCTTTGTTGAGATGGTCCATTTCCATTCTTACAGCCCAGTTTGTTCAGTTTCTTTCTTTCTTTTAGTTTCCCGACTCCATAATTGAGCAATGGCTCAGTGTCACTGGGCCAGGAGTCTGAAGCCTTGGACCCAGGAGTGTCTAAGGACCCGCTTGACCACTGTTGTGCTCCCTTTTCCCCTCTCTAGCACCTGCACTGGATCCAGGCACTCTTTAGATGCCCCTGAATATGTGTGGGATCAGTGACTGGATCAGTGGAAGCTGGTACCACCTGTGTGGGAACAGGAATGATGGCCATGGAGATTATGTGAATGTGTTAGCCACTCAGTCATGTCTGACTCTTCGCGATCCCCAAGGACTGTAGCCTGCCAGGCTCCTCTGTCCATGGAATTTTCCTAGTAAGAATACTGGAATGAGTAGCCATTTCTTTCTCCAGGGGATCTTCTCAACCCAGGGATTGAACCTGGGTCTCTTGCATTGCAAGTGAATTCTTTGCCGTCTGAGCCCCCAGGGAGGCCCATGGAGACCATGACAAGTCTTTAAACCATCCCAGGGGAGCCCCTAGTCTGTGCCAAGGCTTCAAGCCAGCATCCCCAGGATGGGTGAACCACTCAGGGCTGGGACTCAGGGACAGTTATTCTGAGGCTGCTTCTGTGGGTTTTCCTGCTGCCCCTTCTTGCTCAGCTTACAAGCTGCACACTGAATGTGAGTAACGAGGGACTTTTCTTCACTACTGACCCTCAGGGACTGGAGATTTTCTTTGTTGGAGATGTGGTCTGGGGAACTGAGGGCTTTTTGTGACCTGATGTGCTATGGCACCCCACTCCAGTACTCTTGTCTGGAAAGTCCCATGGACGGAGGAGCCTGGAAGGCTGCAGTCCATGGGGTTGCTGACGGTCAGACACGACTGGATAACTTCACTTTCACTTTTCACTTTCACGCATCAGAGAAGGAAATGGCAGCCCACTCCAGTGTTCTTGCCTGGAGAATCCCAGTGATGGGGGAGCCTGGTGGGCTGCCGTCTATGGGGTCGCACAGAATCAGACACGACTGAAGCGACTTAGCAGCAGCAGTGCTGTAGGTTTGAGGCGAGTCCGTGGGACATGAAGAAAGAGAGGGGTAAGGGGGTAGGTGGGGGAGCAAGCGGTGGCCACAACAGACTTCTCTTCTTGGGCAGCTTCTCTGAGAGTTGAAATTCCCTTAGTGAGATAGGAGCTTGAGCCAGTCCCAGAGGGATGACCATCCTGCTCCTCCACGTACTTTTGTATTCACTTGAATCTCAGGATCAGTGGGAGCTCCTGGCCCCTGTAACTGAGCTCATCCCAAGGGAGTGCCCTGAATAAGTACCAAGGAGACACCCTCTTCCTGAAGAACCTAGCAGCACAAGGTGGCTCCAAAGGTGTGAGCAGTGAGTTTTAAAGCTGCTCAGAAACCTGTAATTGGAAAACCAATAAATCCTTGAATCTCTCTGGACTATCAAATGGGAAGATCCTAATTTAAGAAATAAAATTAAGAAACAATTCATGAAGGAATTTAATAAACCAACACACATTTCAGTTATTGTCTGGTCAAGTGGTGCCCCCTCGTGGCCATTTGTGAATTCTCCCAGGCTTCACCAGGGGAAAAGGAGAATCCTAGGAAGCCTGTTTAGGCCCAGTTCAGTGACTGTCTGTAGATTGTCTACTAGGCAAGAAAATAACTATGAAGGTTTTCTGGGTTAATTTGTGTCCCGGCAAAAGATAAGATGGAAACCTAAGCCCTGGTGCCTGTGAATGGGACTTTATTTGAACACAGGGTCTTTGCAGGTATAGTTAAGATGTAGTTAAGAAGTGAGATCAGGTCTTTTGGGTGGACCCTTACTCCAGTAACACTGGTATCCTTATAAGAAGAGTAGAGAGACACAGCATAAGGTGAGGTCACGTGAGGACGGTGGCAGAGGTTAGATGGTGCAGTCACAAGGGGACTCGTGGGTAAGACTGCCACCAACACCAGGATCTTGGGAGGCTGTGAAGCACGTCTTCCCTCAGACCTTCCAAGAGGACTTTGCTGACACCTTGAGTTTGGACTTCCAGCCTCTGGATCTGTGAGTGAATCCATTTCTACTGTTTTGAGCCATTCTGTTCATGCTACTTTGTTAAGGCAGCCCCAGCAAACTAATACAGAGAGAGGCTGGGCTTTGAATCAGAAGACCTGGTTTGTATTCCTGTCACCCCTCACTACCTCTGTGACCTTGGACAAATCATTTCAGTTCCCCTGAGCCTCAATTTTTTGAACTACAAAATGGGGAAATGCAAGTGTTTCCCTTACCCTAAGTTTCCTATGAAGATGAAGTGTGACCATGCAATCTGTAAGCTTTAGAGTGTGGTGCCAATGTTATATTGTTATGGAAAGGAAGCTGGGAGGTTGTGCAGTGCAGAGTCTAAGAGTTAGGCTCTGATGTCCGTTTGCCTTGGTCCATATGCAAAAATATGATGAAGACGGGATTATTAAGTGGGTCAAAGCAGTGATGCCCAGGAACGGAGTTGGAGGAAGTTAAAGGGATCTATCATTTATTGAACTGTGACAAATTACACCAAAACTAGTGTCTTAATACAATAAGTGTGTTGCTGCACACAGATTCTGTGACTCGGGAATCTGGAGCACTTTAACTAGACAGTTCTGGATTGGGGTCTCCTGAGAGGCTGCAGCATCTGAAGTTCAGACTGGGGCTGGGGCTCCATACCAGGGTGGCTCCCTCACGTGACTGCTGATGGGAAGCCTCAGGCCCTTACTACGTGGTCCCTGTAGGTCCGCGTGAGTGTTTTCCTGACTTGCCACCTCCTCATACCTTCCACTGCCCCTGTCTGCTTACCTCACCACCTTCTTCCCTTCCCAGTGGTTCTGACCTTAACAGGGACACAGACTCACTGAGATCTAAAGAGACCTAGGGACACTCCAGTGAAGCCCATGCACCCACAACACAGAATGTCCCAGAGAGAGTTTTGGGAGGCTCCAAGGTCCACAGAGAGCTCTGTGAAACACAAATCTAACTGGGTAATTTCCTGGTTAAAATCCTTCCATGACTCCCAGTCCCCCAGGACAAAAACTCCTTCGTGGCCCAGTTTGATTGCCACTTACTTTTATTAATATCAACAACAATGCTAACATCATACTCAGTGTCTTCTGTATGGTGGGGACTTTTCATGCTCTTTCTCATCCTTCAAAGACCCCTGCAAGAACTGAGTTTTACTATTCCTGTTTTGGACACAAGGAAAATGTTAGAGCTGAGATATGGCTCATGTAAGACCATATCTTGGAAAGAAGCCAATTTGGGTTGTATTGGCCTTTAAAAACAAAAATCTGAGTTAAGGAGGCAGAAACAAAGGTGGGCTCCTCCGACTGACTCATGTTCTACGTTGACAGTGGTCTTTGCTGCAGGTTTCAGAGTCTAGGTCACAGACATTCACTATATGCCTGTCAATTCTGGGTCTGTTCTGTTTCTAGGGCTACAGCAGCGCACAAGCCATGGTCCTGCCCCCTGCAGCTCACTTACGTGTCGGAGGAGACAGGACACTAGGGAAATAACAAGCCAATACAGAATGTGTCCTCTCTGGGAGAAGAGGACGTAGTTCCACATGCTGGGGAGCGGGGGCTGTTCCCACCGTCCTCCAAGATGATAGAGGCTTGTGGGGCATGGGCAGTGAACTAATGGGAAGTAGATGGGTTCTGTATGTATTTTGAAGGTAAAATCAGCTAAATCTGCTGATAGATTAGATGTGAGAAGTGAGCAAACAGTGAGTGTCTCCAGGCACTGGCCTGAGCCATGGGGTAATCAACATTTCTAATATCTGAGAAAGAGAAGCAGCTGGTTGGGGAGGTGGGGGAGAAGGGAGCAGGACTGGGGGTTTCAGCGATCAATTGCTGAGTGACAGACCATCCCAAACTCAGTTCTGCTCACAAGCCTGCTGTGTGGGCAGAACTCAGTGGGGACCTGGTGGGTGAGACGGCTCACACGCTGGCTGGGCCAGCTGAGGCTCCGTGCACGCCTGCTGTTGACACTGGCTGTTGGCCATAACCCCGACACCTAACCTTTCTGCACCAGTGTTCGGTCCCTCCCCTCTTGGGGGGCCAGGCTCCAAGAGTGAGACTCAGACAAGGTGAAAGGGTGTGGCATTTTAATGCCCCAGCCCTGGAAGTCCCTTGGCTCATTTCTACTATTCTCTATTGCTTGAGGGAGTCATAGAGGTCTGCCAAGCTCAAGGGCAGGGGACACGGACCCTGGATGTCCATGGCGGGTGTCAGTATCATATTCTAGAGGAGCATATGGGATGGTGGATATCCTGTTGCCCTCTTTGGGAAATACATTCTGCCACAGGAGGGATGCAGAGATCAAGATCTGTCAAGTGGGAGTTGGGATGCTGTGTAGGCAGGTGGATGCAGGAATCAAAAGAGGTCAGAGTCAGAGAAATAAAATGTGGAGGCTGCTGTATACAGCTGGTATCACAGCTATCTGGGATGAGTGGAAAGGAAGGGGGTTATGAAGCCTGGCATTACTTACTGTGCCTCAAATGCATATATTCTCAGCGTCATGGGAGACGGTTTGTGGAGACTGTGCAGCTGGACTCGCTGCTGATATTAATGTGGATTTCAGCTCAGTTTCTGACTCTGCATTTTAATCTCCCTCCCAGTGCCCTGGTGCCAGAGCTCCAGGATCAGATCTAACACAGGCCCTTTTGTCCCCAGGAAACTAGCCTCTTTGCTGTGCTTTGGAAGTGCCTTCAGGCTATCCCTGCATAACAATAGCCATGAGTATTCAGATTTTTATAAAACCTGAAATCTTGACAAGGCCAATATTGAGAAATAAAGAAATGAATTATTCCATTGTTGAGCAGCTTCATGTCAGAGTAAGAAAGAACAAGAAATTATGATGGTTAAAGTACTCACTTGAGATTAAAAAGATGAACAAAGAAATGAGATAAGAACACTATTGTTCATCCTTAAGAGATCAGATGATGCTTAGAAGCAAGGCTCTAGTAAAGCATCAGGAGATCTTTATTTTATGATCAGACTACACAAGCTTCTTAGCATTATGTATAAAATCTTTCATAATCTGACCCTTCTCTTTCCCATCTCATGTTAAGCCCCATTATATTCTGGTTACTCCACTCTTATCCCCTAAACCTGCCACATCTGCTCACCTCTCCAGGGCTTTGCTCCTCTTTATTATTTCTGGCATACTCCTACACATCCTTCAAAGTTCATCTTAAATGTCCCCTGCCCTGTAAAATAGGTGTCCCTATAGTCTTTAGTAGTCCTGTAAATTCTTATCCCAAGCCTAACTAGTCCCTTCAGGGCTGTAACCCTGGTACTCTTTTCAGCACCCTGCTGCTGCTGCTAAGTTGCATCAGTTGTGTCCGACTCTGTGAGACCCCATAGATGGCAGCCCAACAGGCTCCTCTGTCCCTGGGATTCTCCAGGTAAGAACACTGGAGTGGGTTGCCATTTCCTTCTCCAGTGCATGAAAGTGAAAAGTGAAAGTGAAGTAGCTCAGTCGTGTCCGACTCTTGGCGACCCCGTGGACTGCAGCCCACCAGGCTCCTCTGTCCATGGGATTCTCCAGGCAAGAGTGCTGGAGTGGGTGCCACTGCCTTCTCCGGCACCTAGAAGAGTACTGACGTGGGTGCCACTGCCTTCCCCGGCACCTAGAAGAGTACTGACGTGGGTGCCACTGCCTTCCCCGGCACCTAGAAGAGTGCTGGAGTGGGTGCCATCGCCTTCCCCGGCACCTAGCAAAGCCGGGCACAGAACTGTTAAATCATTGTACTTTCTGCTTTTGGAATGGATACACTAAAACTTTCACACCGCACTTTGGCATAGAAAAGCACTTTGTTTGCGCTCCCATTTCTTGGTCTTCCTTCTAGATTTGCCTGCGTGGCTGCTGAGGGAGGCCTGGCCCTACTGCTGAAGTCCTTCACCCACTTGTAGGGCAGCCCCACAACCTAGACAGGAGCACAGTGTTGTCCCCAAACTCAGCTTCATTTCTGCCTGCTTCACAGCTGCTGGTGAGGGAACCCTACAAACTCACCAATTTCTAAGTCACTGGGAGGCTGGCTCTTATCCTGAGCTGCCATAGCCCAAAGTCTGTTGACTTCTGTTCATAAAACCCGAACTCTTGACAAGTTAATGGGCTTAACAAATCATTTTGATTAACTAGATTCATGAGCTATAGAAGCTGGTCCTTAATGTAGCTTTAAGAAGCTTGAAGGGGACTTCCCCGGTGGTCCCGCAGGTAAGAGTCTGCCTGCCAGTGCAGGGGACACAAGTTCAACCCCTGGTCCAGGAAGATCCCACATGCCGTGGGGCAGTTAAGCCAGGGAGTCGCAACTAGAGAGCAGCAACAAAGACCCAGCACAGCCAAAAATAAAAATAATAAATAAATAAATAAATAAAGTAAAGAAGTTTGAAGAAAAAGGGCAGAGGGATATATTTGAAGTACCTCGTGGAAGTGGCATGGTTATAAGAACACGTGACTTTATACGTAGCTCTGTTATTTTTATTTATTTAGATTTACCATGTTGTGTTTAATTCTGCTGCACAGCAAACTGATTTGGTTATATATATGTAATATATATGTATATATTCTTTTTCATGTTCTTTTCCATTATGGATTATCACAGGATATTGAGTATAGTCTCCTGTGCTATATAATAGGGCTTTGTTATTTCATCTGCTAACTCCAAACTCCCAATCCTTTCCTCCCTCAACTCCCTCCCCCCGGCAACCACAAGTCTACTCTCTTTGTAAGTCTGCTTCTGTTTCATAGATAAATTCATCTGTGTCGTGTTTTAGATTCCACATGTAAGTGATATCATACGATATTTGTCTTTCTAGTTTGACTTCACTTAGTATGACGGCTGCCTCAGTGGGGTTCTGTGACATCATCCCCGGCACCTGCGGGTGTCTCCATGGAGTCTGGCAGAGTTGACCAGACCCCGTGTCCATAGTCAGTGAACCTGCAGATTCCACTGTCACGTAGCTTGGATTTACTTAACAGTCGCCGAGCCAGTAGCAAGAGATGGAACCTTTGAGGGCAGCCCTCCTCCAGGAATCCTCATTGTTGGCTGGCACTGAACAATCCCTAATTGCCGGAAGAGGTAATTGGGCATTTCCCAGTTTACTTGTGTGTCAGCTGCCAAAAACTGCTAATAAGTCAGTGTTTTGGAACCTGGAATGTATTTCCTAGAAACAATGCTGTGTCTGGTGGTGAGGTGGCAGCCAGCTCAGTTACACGGATTCAACTCCTAGTGACCTCGTCTGTTAATCCTGCAAAGACTGGCAGTTGTGTAGGGGGCATTCGTGTGTGTGTGTGTGTGTGTGTTGGGGGTGGTCAGGAGACATTGACGGGATCTCACTCCTCCTCCCCCAGGAGTCCAGGAGCATCACAAGCTCCCTATCCTTCGCCAACCGCCATCACAGAGGCTGGCTGTGGCTTTCAAGGCTGGAGAAGCCCAGGGGCAGGAGGCAGTGGGTAGGTGGGAGCTCGTGTGGGGTGGGCTCCTGCCCGGAACCACGAGGCTGCAGCCAGTTCTCAGCTGACTCTTTTATACTATTGAACATAATAATGTTTATTGTTTTTCTTAATCCAGTAGCCATGGGAATTCATTTTAGAAAACTTTCAAAACATAGATAAACAGAATGAAGGACATTTAAACATCCCATATTCCCACCAATTTGGTATATAGACTTTGAGTGTTTTTATTCATGTGTCTATGCATAGATTTATGTATATGTTCAATACACTTTGCAAATGATATATTATGAATATATTTTTGTGTCATTATTTTCCTGCAGCATTTCAAAATGGATAGATACATCATAATTTATTTAATCAGCCTCCTGTGGTTGGGCTATAAGATTAATCCTGCGGTTTGCATGCATCCACTATCATTTCCCTAGATGATTCGAAAAAAAGACAAGGTGTGTATGTGAGTTCAGGTGTTCAATGACTTAGTATCAAGGCACCACTGCCCCCTTCCCTCCCCTTGTGAGTACGAAGGCTTATCTCCACCTTTCCACCACTTTATGTCAAAACATTTACAAAAATTGTGCTGGGTTTTGTTTGTTTTTTGAGTATTGATGAGCTTGGACATTTTTGTATGTTTATTAGCCCTTTTGTGAATCTCTTCTTTCTTTAAATCAAAACACTGGTGTTCTTGGATTGTTATGGCCCTTTGGAACAGAAGTGAGTGGATCCAGTTTTTATTATGCTTTGAAATGTAAGTACAGGCAAGCCTTCCCAGGGTAGTGAATTGTCTGTCTGACTCCTTAGCTGTTTTTGTTCTTTTTTCAAATTTTTTTTGGAGTATAGTTGATTTACAATGTTGTGCTACTTTCTGCTGTACAGCAAAGTGAATAGTTTTACATCCATATTGATATATATCCACTGATTTTAAGATTCTTTTCCCACATAGGTCATTACAGAGTATTGAGTAGAGTTCCCTGTGCTATACAATAGGTCCTTATTAATTCAGTATTTTATATATAGTAGTGTGACTCCCAAGTCCTTTCACAATCCTTCATCCTTTGACCCCAGCTGCCTTGACTGCATAAGCCCGAGGGTATTCAACACCATTTCCCTGCAGCACCCGGCAGAGGCCTGTACTGAGATACTTTGCCTTTTTGGAACTTTGAGCTTTTAAGGAAAAGGAATGGAGGATAAAGTTAGATCAGCGAAACAGCAGGAAATCATGAATGGCTTTAAAGCCAAAAGGTTGGAACTGTCCATCTGCTGGAGAGATATCTGGGTTCTGTCCAGACACTGGCCGTCACAGACAGACATGCCATGAGTGCCGGGGTGTTTGGCAGACGAGCATCTGCATTGTGTTGCGTATTTACCTGGAAGTGGAATTAGTGGCCCAGAGTGCAGGTGTGTGTTCAGCTTTAGTAGATAATGTTAAACAGTTTTAAAAAGACCCAGTTTAACCTCTGACCAAATGGTGTCTGAGAGTTCAGCTGCTTTAGACTTTTACTAACATTTGGTATTTTCAGTCCTCTAATTTTAATCATTCTGTTAGGTTCCATATTTCTTTCAATAAGCTCATTTGCTGCCACATATTGTATTTTTACTTTTCTGTTCTTATTTAGTTTAGTTTTAAAATAGACTTTAATCTTACTAATCTATAGATATTAGATTTTATAGAAAAACCGTACAGGATTTTATATAATACTACCTAGTAAAAAATTCTTGGTATAGTCCCTTTATGATGATTTCACCCTTTTCTGTACTCCTCTTCATGTATATCCTGCACATTTATTTTTGATAATGTGTTTATACCACTTCTCATTCATCCTATGAAATGGTATCCAATACCTTACTCCTGAGTTTTGTCTTATCCTGCCCTATTTAAGACATGGCATAAATATTAAGCTGAAATAAATTCAGCATGGCTTGTTCTTTATTTTGCCTTCAGGATCTTTGTTCTTCAACCAGGAATTGAACCCATGCCCCACTGCATTTAGAACGTGGCATCTTAATCACTGAACCACCAGGGAAGACCCTCTTCTTAAACCTCCTTTTCCCCGAGTTACAGTGTGAAGACTGACTTGGGCTTATATCTTGGCCACACAGTTTACTAGCTGTGTGACCTTGGGTTAGTGACTTAACCTCTCAGAGCTTTGGGTTCCCTGTCTGTAGAGTAGGAGTAACAAGACCCCTCCCTTAGGATTGTTGGGATGGTAAATGAGGTGGCGTATGTAAAGTGTTGGGATGGTAATGAGGTGGCGTATGTAAAGTGTTCCACATGCACGACGCATTCCGTCAGTCTTAGTTTCCTTCTGCGCTGGAAGCAAAGGCATCAGGTGCCTCTTTGCTACATTTGCCTCATGAGTTCACAGAGCTACTAAAGTGGGCACGACTTTACTTCTCTGCTAACTGTACCTTGCTGGCTGGAAAGAAACGCAAACTGCCAAGCATCACCCGGACTACATTTGACTCTTGGTTTCCCCTGCACACAGGGTAAATCTAAACATCCTACACAGAATGTCACCAGACAAAACAGCATTCTTACAGTTGTGATTTGAGAGCCTTCCACAGATCTGTGGGTTAGAAAAGTGCCCCACTTCTCTGCCACATCTGACACGTTCCCTCAGCACTTGACATTTACACTGATCTTCTAGAGCACTGGGCTGCTGGCTCCCAGTTCAGCTAGAATCTTGCTAAGCAGCCTGGAGCAGGGACCACTTTATGCTCTGGAGCCAACTTCATTCCAGCCAGAGACCCTTTCTTCTGCCAGGTGAATGTGATGGCATCCATCTATTTGACACTAATCCTACTTTTTTGGTGTAAAGACCTTAAAAATGGTCGACAGAGCCACGGGGGTGAAACACTCGGGATACTGTAAAATGCTGGTGCCCACAACAAAAGGCAGCTGGTGCTTCAAGAGGTGGCTTGAAAATGCTCAGCGCTTCTGTTTTTGTCTTGGTCTCTTGTTCCCACCAAGATGCACACATATAACAAGGGATTGACATCAAGAAGGCAGCAGCTTGCTTAGTAAGGGTAAGTCATTATCAATCAAAGTTTCAAATACTGATTCTTCTTCCCCCAAGGTTGAGCTCCAGTGCCATTGGGAACATGCAACAGTAATGGAGAGTAGGATTTATGGTGTCTTTTTGGAGACAATCTAGGAACTCACCCACAGTGCTGTGAGCCTGCTGGACAGGCCTCGAGAAGGCTCATCTCTCAGTCCTAGGGCAGGGCATTCATGGTCTCGGCCATCAGGACTGTTGCATGGGTTTCCAAACCCATTGTCTCTCCTGAGCTCCAGAGCCAGGTCTCCAAATGTAGGAGCTGTGTCCCTTGGGAGGTTCAGTAGAACACCCCATGTGAGATGTGGAGAAAAGGAAACCCTCCTATACTGCTTGGTGGTAAGGTAACTTATGGCAGCCATTATGGAGAACAGTGTGGAGGAGCCTTAAAAACTAAAAATGGAGCTATTCTATCATCCTGCAATCCCACTCCTGGGTATATATCCACACAAAAATGAAAGCATTCAAAAGGATACATGCAGCCCTGTGTTCATAGCAGCACTGTTTACAATGCCAAGACATGGAAGCGACCTAATTGTCCACTGACAGAGGAATGGACAGAGGAATAAAGATGTGGTACATATACACGATGGAATATTACTTAGCCATAAACAAGAATGAAATGCCACTTACAGCAACGTGGATGGACCTAGAGCTTATCCTACTAATTAGACAGAGAAAGACAAGTATGATGTATCACTTATATGTGGAATGTAAAACTCGATACGTGAACTTGCTTGCAAACCAGAAACAGACTCACAAACATAGGAAGCAAACGTGGTTACCAAAGGAGGGAGGTGGAGAAGTACACATTAGGGGTATGGGATCAGCAGATACAAGCTTCTATATATAAAACATAGGAAGCAAACATGGTTACCAAAGGAGGGAGGTGGAGAAGTACACATTAGGGGTACGGGGTCAGCAGATACAAGCTTCTATATATAAAACATAGGAAGCAAACATGGTTACCAAAGGAGGGAGGTGGAGAAGTACACATTAGGGGTATGGGATCAGCAGATACAAGCTTCTATATATAAAACATAGGAAGCAAACGTGGTTACCAAAGGAGGGAGGTGGAGAAGTACACATTAGGGGTATGGGATCAGCAGATACAAGCTTCTATATATAAAACATAGGAAGCAAACGTGGTTACCAAAGGAGGGAGGTGGAGAAGTACACATTAGGGGTATGGGATCAGCAGATACAAGCTTCTATATATAAAACAGATAACCAACAAGGTTCTCCTGTATAGCACAGGAAGTATACTCACTATCTTGTCAGATAAATTATAATGGAAAAAAAATCTGAAAAAGAATTATGTATAATTGAACCACTTCATTGTATACCAGGAACTAATGCAATATTGTAAATCAACCATAATTCAATAAAACAAACAACATCCCCACATGAATTAATCATCTCGCTTGTCTTGCTGGCCCCTCCTCACTCCTCTTATTTCTGTTAATGGTCCCATCATTTCCTTGGGCCATTCTTTCTCCACTGCTCAGAAAGGTCTGGTTTATTAATTTAGGTGAAGTGCTTTTGTAACAGAAACTGCAGCTGACCCCTCAGCAGCCGTCTGTCCCTTTTTCAGGGTTATGGAACTTTCACCCAGGCTGCCCATGACACCGACTCCATCTCCCAAGTTCTCTGCCCCTGGATGTGGCAACACATTGGGTCTGACCAAAGATGTAGGTGCAACTTGTAGGTCATTTCCTTAAAAGGAAATGGTGTTCTCTCCTTCCACACCTTCCTCCATCCTGCTGCCAAGACCATGGAGGCTGGAGCAAGCCAGTTCGGAGAACACTAAGAAGAGAATACCACAGGGATAGTAGAGCCACTGGGGAGGGGGGAGCTGGTCTGAGATACAGGCGACCATGGGCCATCACATGTGGACGATTCAGTTCAGTTCAGTTGCTCAGTCATGTCCAACTCTTTGTGACCCCATAGACTGCAGCATGCCAGGCTTCCTTGTCCATCACCAACACCCAGAGCTTACTCAAACTCATGTCCATAGGGTTGGTGGTGCCATCTAACCATCTCATCCTCTGTCATCCCCTTCTCCTCCCCCTTCAATCTTTCCCAGCATCAGGGTCTTTCCAGTGAGTCAGTTCTTCACATCAGGTGGCCAAAGTTCTGGAGTTTCAGCTTCAGCATCAGTCCTTCCAATGAATATTCAGGACTGATTTCCTTTAGGATGGACTGGTTCGATTTCCTTGCAGTCCAAGAGACTCTCAAGAGTCTTCTCCAACACCACAGTTCAAAAGCATCAATTCTTCAGCGCTCAGCTTTCTTTATAGTCCAACTCTCACATCCATACGTGACTCCTGGAAAAACCATAGCTTTGACTAGACAGACCTTTGTTGGCAAAGTAACGTCTCTGTTTCTTAATATGCTGTCTAGCTTGGTCATAGCTTTCCTTCCAAGGAGCAAGCATCTTTTAATTTCATGGTTGCAGTCAGCATCTGCAGTGATTTTGGAGCCCCCCAAAATAAAGTCTCTCACTGTTTCTATTGTTTTCCCATCTGTTTGGCATGAAGTGATGGGACCAGATGCCATGATCTTGGTTTTCTAAATGTTGAGCTTTAAGCCAACTTTTTCACTCTCCTCTTTTACTTTCATCCAGAGGCTCTTTGGTTCTTCTTTGCTTTCTGCCATAAGGGTGGTGTCATCTGCATATCTGAGACTATTGATATTTCTCCCAGCAACCTTGATTCCAGCTTGTGTTTTATCCAGCCCGGCATTTCACATGATGTACTCTGCATATAAGTTAAATAAGCAGAGTGACAAGATACAGCCTTGACATACTCCTTTCCCGATTTGGAACCAGTCTGTTGTTTCATGTCCTGTTTTAACTGTTGCTTCTTGACTTGCATACAGATTTCTCAGGAGGCAGGTCAGATGGTCCGGTATTCCCATCTCTTTAAGAATTTTCCACAGTTTGTTGTGATCCACACAGTCAAATACTTTGGCATAGTCAATAAAGCAGAAATAGATGTTTTTCTGGAACTCTCTTGCTTTTTTGATATCTAACAGATGTTGGCAATTTGATCTCTGGTTCCTGTCCCTTTTCTAAATCCAGCTTGAACATGTGAAACTTCATGGTTCATGTACTTTTGAAGCCTGGCTTGGAGAATTTTGAGCATTACTTTGCTAGCATGTGAGATGAGTGCAATTGTGCAGTAGTTTGAAGATTCTTTGGCATTGCCTTTCTTTGGGATTGGAATGAAAACTTACCTTTTCCAGTCCTGTGGCCACTGCTGAGTTTTCCAAATTTGCTGGCATATTGAGTGCAGCACTTTCACAGCATCATCTTTTAGGATTTGAAATAGCTCAACTAGAATTCCATCCCCTCCACTAGCTTTGTTTGTAGTGATGCTTTGTAAGGCTCCCTTGACTTCACGTTTCAGGATGTCTGGCTCTAGGTGAGTGATCACACCATCATGGTTATCTGGGTCATGAAGATCTTTTATGTATAGTTCTTCTATGTATTGTTGCCATCTCTTCTTAATATCTTCTTCTGTTAGGTCCATACCATTTCTGTCCTTTATTGTGCCCATCTTTGCATGAAATGTGGATGATTACAGAGAGATAAATCCATGTCTACCTGGAGTTATGGTTGTTTGGGGTCTCTGTGAGAACACTTGAAACTTTTGTTAATGAAAATAGCCCCAAGGGGCCTCAGAGCTTAGTCCACTGGCAGGAAAAGATTCCAATGTGCAGGTAGAGTTTGGATGTGACAATGGTGGCAGCTAGAGAAGCTTCAATGGAAGGTTCTACCCAGTTAGTTGGAAACAGAGCTCAGCATCTGCACATGCCTCCCTCCCCCGCTGCCTGCTGTAGTCGCCTGGACCCAGAGCCTTGCCCTTTCTGATGCGGAGTAGCTGGCACCTTGCCTGCTTCCTCCTATCTCTGAGGTCCTCAGCATGCAAGCTCTGGGAGCTTCCTAGAGACTCTCTCTCTTTTTCTTCTGTCTTCTATCCTGTCTATTCTTTGATACCAGATGAATCTCTGTAAAACATTGATTTCAATATCTTGATTCTCCTCCTTAGGAGCCCAATGACTCCCATATGACTGATGACCTCATCCTCTCTCTCCTTCTCAAGGGAAAGTTCCCCACCTGCTGGATGGATTATATGTCCTCAGAAATCTGTAGGTTTTGTGTGCACTTCCTATCTTTGCCCACTTTGTTAGGTGCCCCTGACAGCTATGCCTTTGCCTTTTCTTGTCCCACATCATCCCAGTCCTCCTGCAAAAAGGCCAAGGTCCCTGCCCACTCTGCCCTCTCCTTTGTCTGGGGTTTGCCAGCAGCTGCTCTTTCCATTACTCTCAGTATGAAGTGTCTCTTACTCATTTCAATAGCTCATTGAGAGTTTGTCAGTGACATGCATGTGTTTTTCCCCAGCTGGAATATAAATTCGGAGTCCTAATCAGAGCCCCATTTTACAATGCTCCCTCAATTACCACTTTGATAATAAGAGAATAAAACTCCAAATTGCCCAGGTGGCTGTCACGGGCTGTACACTTACAATGCTTTCTCTGGGCAGCACGTTTTCCAGGTGGTGTTGGCACCCACTCTACCCTTTGAAGGAAACCCCAACCCTAGCCTCCTGTTCAGAGAAAACAGTGATGTGACAGCCCACCAACCACAATGCAAGTTGAGGAGTCTCCTGACCTCCTGAGCATCTCCTTTGAGTTGAATCAACGGATGGCAGTACATCTCTGGCACCCCTGTGTCAGAAACAGAATCTCTTCTGTCATAAGAAGCAGGACAGGAAAGGCTCCAATGGGCGTCTCTGGATAATTTAGATTTCTAAGGCTGAATTTCTTTTTCCAGAAGAGCCCAGATCATCTCAGAGACAACCTCAAACTCCAAACTCAACAGCAACACATAGTGAGAGCATAAGAAACACCTGCTTGCTGTCTGATAATTGCATGGCTCGCCCTGTTGTTGGCTGGGTAGTTCAGCTCTGATCTCAGAGAAGAAATCATCCACCCATTTCCCTTCTCCTTGTCACTTCGCTGCCTCAAACTTTCCTACAGCTCTGGATAGCCTGGTTTTTATTTCCTGCCTAATTTCTGTTTCTACATGTTTCTGCAGCCACCATATGGAGAGTGAGCTACTGTGGCCTCCCCCTCAAAAAAATAAAAAGGCTTTCTTGTGTGCTGTGTTTTTTAATTTCTTTTTTTTTGCAAGAGGCATTAGACTTCAGAGGTTTGGTCTGGCACTGAAAGTTGGTTGGGCACTCAGAATTTCCTCCAGCCTAGTAGGATTGAAGAGGTTTGGTAGAATTTGTTTAAAGAAAGAACTTAGCCAGCCTAGTGCTCTAGCATTTGCTCTGTTGACAGTAGCAGGTGTTTGCTTTGAAGCTTAGCAATAATACAAGGTAAGTGTGAGCTGTTGTGTCAATCAGTTTTTTTCTGGCTTATATATATATATATGTGTGTGTGTGTATGTATGTATATGTATGTATATACATTTCTGTTTAGGAAGCTTCTAGTCAGTGAAAAGAGAGTCTGGCTCTGATGATTATAAACAGAGGCCCAAGAGGAGCTGGGGTGTGGCTTGGAGCAGATGGGAGAGGGGAGTGCAGTGCAGCAAGCCCTCTTCCTCCCTTGTTCCCTCTTCCCCAGCAGGTGAGGAGCAGCCGAGCTGGCCCTGGAAGCCCCCAGGCAGTCAGAGCCCGGCGGGGCTGTCACCATGATTTAAAGCCCTGAGGATATAAACGAGGGCAGACTGTGTCACCCTGACCCAGAAAGGCCTCCATCGATCAGTGACAGCACAGCCCCCACAGCACTCCCTTCCAGCTGGTTTCCTGAGGCCCCTGCTTGCCCTGCTCTCCCTGGGTGGGGGTGAGGGGGTGGGTGGACACTGTCCAGGCTGCCTGACCTCCCAAATCCTAGAGGGACCGGCCTGGAGTCCTGGGCCCAGGCTGGTGCTCAGGGTCTGGCCAGAGAGGATCTGCCTTTGGCAGGGATGATTCCTTACTGTACCAGTTCTGTGTTGTTGGATAAACATGATGACGCTCCGACCCGTGGACAAGCCAGATTTGTTCCTTCTCCTTTGTGCTTTGTTCTGGGTGCGTCCCTGGCACGGATGTGCCCGGGTGAGCTGCCAAAGCTCTACTTCGCTCTTGAGTAAGGCACGGACATCTCGAAGGTCAGCCCTGTCCCTCCCCTGAGGGCAGAGGAGAGGCTGAGACCCTGCCAGGGTCCCCAGGTGTTGTCAGTCTGGAGGTTTAAACGCACTCCCTGCCCTGCATCTGCCCAGGTCACGGGTTTGCTCTCCCTCCTCCCAGTGTGGAGAGCCTGGTTCAGGGCGCCCTAATGCCCCTGATGCCAGGAGCCACCCAGTGACTGGTCTTGTTTGTATTTTATGGAAGGCCTGGGAGTCACGCAAGTCAACAGGGCTGAACTTTGCCTCCTGAAATCATTGACCTCTCCTGCTAGGCAGATAGGCACAACTTCATCTTTTAGTAGAAAACCAAGTGGGAGAGAAGACCAGGCAGTGACTCCGAGGAGCCGAGGAGGCAGATTCAGGTGACCCTGCACCTCCAGGATGAACCCCAAGCCCCAAGACTGCCCAGCCGCTCCAGGGTCCTCAGCTTGCCCCACCCCTTCCCCCACCCCCTCCTCCAGCTTCATGCAATTGCAGGAGATCACCTTCTGGGAGGGGACATGGGGCTTCTCCACTGTGGGTGGCGGGGCCCATCTGACCGTGGACTCACACACACTTTGTTGGTTGGTTGATTTTAGTCACCAGGGGAGAACGAATAGGAGGAGCAGTAGACAGACACGACCGGCTGCTCTGGGATCACGGACTCCGCATATCAGCGGGGTTGGGGGGTGGGGCTGGAATGGGTGGGGGTGTTACCACTCCTGCACATCCAGGGTTGGGTAACTGTCCTTGCATACCCCGGGAGGGGATGTTCCCTAAGCAGACACTCTGCTCCCGTGGCCCTTGCTGGTGTGTCTCTCTGCCCTGCCATTCTGGCCAAGTGGCCTCACAGGTTACTTCCCACTTCTGTGCCTCACCCCTTGCAGCTCCTAATTTAATTCATAATAGCACCATTGCAGAGGAGCACTGTGAGACAGTAAAGGCAAAGCTCCTGAACACTGCCTGGCTCACAGAAAGTGCACACATACTTTCTGTTTCCTTTCTGTCCTTATATGTTTTTTCAGTTCAGTTCAGTTGCTCAGATGTGTTCGACTCTTTGCGACCCCATGGACCACAGCACGCCAGACTTCCCTGTCCATCACAAACTCCCGGAGCTTACTCAAACTCATGTCCATTGAGTTGGTGATGCCATCTAACCATCTCATCCTCTGTCATCCCCTTCTCCTCCCCCTTCAATCTTTCCCAGCATCAGGGTCTTTCCAATGAGTCAGTTCTTCACATCAGGTGGCCAAAGTTCTGGAGTTTCAGCTTCAGCATCAGTCCTTCCAGTGAATATTCAGGACTGATTTCCTTTAGGATGGACTGGTTCGATTTCCTTGCAGTCCAAGAGACTCTCAGAGTCTTCTCCAACACCACAGTTCAAAAGCATCAATTCTTCAGCACTCAGCTTTCTTTATAGTCCAACTCTCACATCCATTCGTGACTCCTGGAAAAACCATAGCTTTGACTAGACAGACCTTTGTTGGCAAAGTAACGTCTCTGCTTCTTAATATGCTGTCTAGCTTGGTCATAGCTTTTCTTCCAAGGAGAAAGTATCTTTTAATTTCATGGCTGCAATCACCATCTGCAGTGATTTTGGAGCCCCCCAAAATAAAGTCTCTCACTGTTTCCATTGTTTTCCCATCTGTTTGCCATGAAGTGATGGGACCAGATGCCATGATCTTAGTTTTCTAAATGTTGAGCTTTAAGCCAACTTTTTCACTCTCCTCTTTCACTTTCATCAAGAGGCACTTTAGTTCTTCGTTTTCTGCCATAAGGGTGGTGTCATCTGCATATCTGAGACTATTGATATTTCTCCCAGTGATTTTGATTCCAGCGTGTGCTTCTTCCAGCCCAGCGTTTCTCATGATGTACTCTACATATAAGTTAAATAAGAAGGGTGACAAGATACAGCCTTGACACACTCCTTTCCCGATTTGGAACCAGTCTGTTGTTCCATGTCCTGTTCTAACTGTTGCTTCTTGATCTGCATACAGATTTCTCAGGAGGCAGGTCAGGTGGTCCGGTATTCCCATCTCTTTAAGAATTTTCCAGTTTGTTGTGATCCAGTCAAAGACTTGGGCATAGTCAATAAAGCAGATGTTTTTCTGGAACTCTCTTGCTTTTTTGATGATCTAACAGATGTTGGCAATTTGATCTCTGGTTCCTGTCCCTTTTCTAAATCCAGCTTGAACATCTGAAAGTTCATGGTTCATGTACTGTTGAAACCTGGCTTGGAGAATTTTGAGCATTGCTTTGCTAGCCTGTGAGATGAGTGCAATTGTGCAGTAGTTTGAAGATTCTTTGGCATTGCCTTTCTTTGGGATTGGGATGAAAACTGACATTTTCCAGTCCTGCGGCCACTGCTGACTTTTCCAAATTTGCTGGCATATTGAGTGCAGCACTTTCACAGCATCATCTTTTAGGATTTGAAATAGCTCAACTGGAATTCCATCCCCTCCACTAGTTTTGTTTGTAGTGATGCTTTGTAAGGCCCACTTGACTTGGCATTCCAGGATGTCTGGCTCTAGGTGAGTGATCACACCATCGTGGTTATGTGGGTCATGAAGAACTCCTATGTATAGTTCTTCTGTGTATTCTTGCCACCGCTTCTTAATATCTTCTGCTTCTGTTAGGTCCATGCCATTTCTGGCCTTTTTTACTGTTGTTTTATTTTTAGTCAACGATCAGACCTTACTTGAGTCGTGCGTTCTGAGTTCAGACCGTGGGAACACCATCCACCTGACTTCGACACTTTTCGTTCTGAAAGGTCATTTGCGTCTTAGGATCAACTCTTGTTTGAAGTGTTCCCGTCTTTCCTCTTATGTCTGCAGGATGTGTTCCAAGCCTAGACAGCTTGCTTGTTTGTGAGCATCCTTGCTGCGTCTCCGGTTCCTGCCTGCGTGCGCGACGCTCTCGGAGGAGCCAGCAGGGGGCGCTGAGCGGCCACGTCCCAGTTTCAGACCCGGACTGAGTAGCAACTGCCCCAGAGATCCTGCTGCGGGAGGACAGGACCGTCCCTTAGCTCCGGGTCTCCGCTGTGCATCTGTGCAGCGTTGAGAAGGCAGAAGAGTGCGTGTTGTGTAATAGCTGTTGAGAGCTTTGCAATCAGACGGCCCCGTGGTGAGGTTTCTTGGTTCTGCTTCCTTGGTTTCTACCCACCTGAGGTACCAGGAAGGTGGCCCTGAAGGGGTGCAGGGGTGGTGCTCTTGGAATCACTGGGTGGCTGGTAGAGATCTTAACAACTGAGGTGACTTTGGGCCCTGGCCGTTTGCGCTGGTCTTTTCCCTCCTTGCCCCCACCTCCTTTTCCTCTCCTTGGCTCTGCTCCCCTTGTGAGGCCTCGGCTGCGGCCCGCAGTGATACTGAGGTGGCCCTGGCCCATCCCGCTGGGCCAGGATGACTAGAGGAGAGGTGAGCCACCAGAGTGCTGAGAGCAAGGCTGGGCAGACCCTCTCCTGCTCTCACTTCACCTCTTAGGAGCATTCTGCAGACTGCATCTGGGCTCCTGGTCACTTGCAAGGCAAAATTAGCCACAAACCTCTTCCGATCCCCACACTACCCACCAGGGATGGGAAATGTCACAGGAGTCTGACCCATGGATATCTATCTGTATAGCCCAGGGATCAGAACTGGCAGTGCTGTGTGGTCATTGCCCTTGGTGGGGTCCATCCTGCTCAGGGCTGGGCAGCTTCAGGGCACTGGGAGCCTGGTGGTGGCAGTTGGGTAGGAGGCAGTCAGGCTCAGTCTAGGCTGGGCATGGCTGGAGGACTGTTCAGGTCTGGGTTAACCCTGGTGGTTTGCTTTTGGATAGCTCTGGGAGTGAGGACGGGCACACCCTGCAACTGGGGGGCTGGTCCTGATGCATTTTGACCAAAGGGAGGTTTAGCTTGTCTGAGACCCTGAGTCTCTCTGTGGAGGGATGAGGTCCCTGTGGGTACAGTGACCAAATTGTCTTGGTCATCACCCTGGAAGTCCTGGGCCTCAGTATACTGGCCGCCCCATGGAACATAGCACACAAGGCGTCCACCTCAGATGAGGTCCCTGCAGGAGGGCTGTGTGGCCCGAGGGGGACAGGACACCAGGAAGGGAGGGCGTGTATCTTCCGTAGCCCCAGAGCGGGCGCTGCCTTGCCAGGGGCACCTCTCATAGTACCCAGTGAAGGTGCAGCCGGGCCAGGCCTCCATCCTCCGGAGAACAGCAGGGAGGGGGTCAAAGACAGACTTGGCTCCAGAGAGGGCACTTGAGCATGGCTCCAGGAGCTGTGCTCTGCCCCAAAGCGCGGCCTCAGGAGCAGGGCTGAGCACGCAGCAGCTTGCTGACTTGTGCCTCTCACCGGCTGCCTCGCCACACACAGCCTGGGCCAGAGCTTGGAAAAGGCCAGGCTTTCTTCCAGACCTTTGAGAAGTTCAAAGGAACCCATATCCTTGGGCGATCTGGCTACAGAGGCATCTTGATCTGAGGGTCCTAAGGACTCAGTGCCCCCTCCACTGTCCTATACTGCTCTCAGTGTCAGGGTCTCTTGCTCTGGGGGAGGGGAGGCCCAACCTCACCAAGACCAGCTCTGTGGGGTTTTATGGGATCAGGCTGTGCCCTTTGACCCCACACAGCATCTTGAAGCAGGAACCCTCCTGGCCACAGGCCCCCTGAAGCTGATGTCAGGCTCGGCCCAGAGCAAGGGTGTGGCAGGGCCGCGCTCAGGGCCACGGTGGCCGTGCGCTCATCGCACGCTGGCTCTTCTGTGGGACCCTGGGCCCTGTGAGTGACAGGGAGCCCGGGAGCAGCTGTGTGCAGGCCCCTGGGCCCTGTGAGTGACAGAGAGCCCAGGAGCAGCTGTATGCAGGCTGGGGGTAGGGTTCACAGGCTTTCGTGATGTTTGTACATAAACATCTTTGCTGCTGCCCTATACCTGTGGAGAGTTTCTGGGGAACAGTGAAGCAGCTCTGTGCCCTCTGTCCCAGTTGGTGGTACTTAAAGTGCTCAGGAAAATATTGTTGAATGGATGAATAAACTCCACTTATGGAACAAGAGGTCTTCCTTGGTGGCTCAGCTGGTAAAGAATCCACCTGGAATGCAGGAGACCTAGATTCGATCCCTGGGTTGGGAAGATCCCCTGGAGAAGGGAAGGCTACCCACTCCAGTATTCTGGCCTGAAGAATTCCATGGACTGTGTAGTACATGGGGTCACAAAGAGTCGGACAAGACCGAGTGACTTTCACTTCACATGGAACAAGAAGCTGGGCTCTCCAAAGGGAACCCAGTTCTGTAACTTACAGGTATCTAGAAACGGCACAGGGCTAGTGTGCAAGGGGAAAACTCATTTTATACATTTCCCTTCCCCTAATGACCTTCACACTCCTCTACTGCCCCAGGGTAAGGGATAAGATGCGCTCATTAATGCGCTTATGTGACCAGTGGCAGGCTGGCTGCGCTTTCTCAGTCCCCTGCAACCTGGTTTCTTTCCCTTTGCCCTCTGCCTCCAATCCTCAGGGATCAGATAGCTGCAGGATGGCTCAGTTTGTCAGAGATCAAGAACCCAGGCCCTCTGAGTTTTCCTTCACTTTGGTGTTTGGCTGAGCCCCTCCTGTGGCCAGTGGGCAAATATTTGGCATCTGTGTCCACATAATTCATGGCACCTTGGGCTAGAATGTGTTTGCCTGTTGTTTCATATCTCCAGCTTTTGGGTCCTTTTGAGTGGAGGTGAGGATTGAGTGCCCCCTTTTTCCTCAGCGTGCATGCACACACACACACACACACACACATCCCTCCCCCACCCCTATGACCCCAGGTCCTCCCACTGGTTGAAGGATTGACTCAAAGGACATGAACTTATCATATGTCTGTACTTATTCACAATGTGCTGTACAACAGTCATTCTTTAGGATTTTTCAACCTATGCCTGATTGAAACTGCTCTAAATTTTACTGGTAACAGTAGTTTAATGCTATAAAAATAGATATACTTTTTTATGATTTGCAGCTTCTGAAACATGGTCATTTGCTACCTGCCTAAAGAATTTGAGGCAGCAACATCCCTGAAGGCTTTTTTATGTTATTAGTTTGCTCCTCAAGCTCTTCTCCGAAATCCCACTATGGTTAGTGTCACCCAGCCCCACTCAGGTTACAAAGGCCATTGCTGAGTTCTGCATCAATGGAGTTTGAATTCAGCTTGTCTGGCAGGCAACCTTTCTGATTGTGATCCATTTTGGGCAGTAGGTCACTCTGCTGACCAAATCCAGCATCTCCCTGCAGTGGGGGGACTGGGGGCACTGATTTCCTCCAGATCAGCCTCTGTCCTTCAGGGATGGACAGCAGCTCTCATGAGCCTGCAGACTAGCTTTGACTTCCTGCTTTGTCCCTGGTGAATATTGGAAGCTTGAAATTCCTGTGACACTCTGCTCCTTGGTTTTCCTGCTACATGAGCATAGTGGTACCTGTCTTTCAGGACTCTTGTAAAGAGCAGATGAGCTATTTCAGTAAAGCATCTGACTCTGGTTTTATCATCTGCAGTTGTGGCCGAAGAAGCACAAGCTGGAATCAAGATTGCCGGGAGAAATATCAATAACCTCAGATATGCAGATGACACCACCCTTATGGCAGAAAGTGAAGAGGAACTCAAAAGCCTCTTGATGAAAGTGAAAGAGGAGAGTGAAAAAGTTGGCTTAAAGCTCAACATTCAGAAAACTAAAATCATAGCATCTGGTCCCATCACTTCATGGGAAATAGTTGGGAAAACAGTGGAAACAGTGTCAGACTTTATTTTTTGGGCTCCAAAATCACTGCAGATGGTGACTGCAGTCATGAAATTAAAAGACGCTTACTCCTTGGAAGGAAAGTTATGACCAACCTAGATAGCATATTCAAAAGCAGAGACATTACTTTGCAACAAAGGTCCATCTAGTCAAGGCTATGGTTTTTCCAGTGGTCATGAATGGATTTGAAAGTTGGACTGTGAAGAAAGCTGAGTGCCGAAGAATTGATGCTTTTGAACTGTGGTGTTGGAAAAGACTCCTGAGAGTCCCTTGGACTGCAAGAAGGTCCAACCAGTCCATTCTAAAGGAGATCAGTCCTGGGTGTTCTTTGGAAGGACTGATGTTAAAGCTGAAACTCCAAGACTTTGGCTACCTCATGGGAAGAGTTGACTCATTGGAAAAGACTCTGATGCTAGGAGGGATTGGGGGCAGGAGGAGAAGGGGACAACAGAGGATGAAATGGCTGGATGGCATCACCAACTTGATGGATGTGAGTCTGAGTGAACTCCGGGAGATGGTGATGGACAGGGAGGCCTGGTGTGCTGCGGTTCATGGGGTCACAAAGAGTTGGACACGACCGAGCGACTGAACTGAACTGAACTGAATGGAATAAATTTGGTGTGTTGTGACTAGCATTAAAAAAAGAAATAGGACTTTCCTGGTGGTCCAGTGGTTAAGACTCTGGGCTTCACTGCAGGGGTTGTGGGTTTAATCCCTGGTTGTGGAAGTGTGTCCAAAAAATAAATAAAATAGAATAGGTATTAAGTATGAAGTTTCTCTTTGAGCTGATGAAAATTTAAAAATTCTAGAAGCTCCAAAATTATTATGGCAACGATGGCAGAACTCTGAGAATTTACTGAAAACTATTGAGTTGTACAGTTTGGGTGAATTTTGTGATATGTAAACCATATCTCAATAAAGCTATGTATAAAAAAGTTTAGCAAGCCCTACAAAAATCCTCAAGCTCTATGTTTGAGATTTATGTACTTTATTATGGTGTGTTAGACCTCAATTAAAAATTCAATATAAAAATTAGAATAAAAAATATCAAAGTACCTCACCTATAGTAAGGGCAAGCATTGTTTTTATGAAGTGTGTGTGTGTGTGTGTGTGTGTGTGTGTGTGCTGGGCTACAGTAAAACATTTCTTACTATAGATTGTTGTGTAAAATATTTTTATGTCCAGGTAAAGGAGGCATTTAACATGGTTATTAGGCCTGTCCTTCTTTTCTTTATGGAGTCCACACCCATGTTCAGTTACTAGCCTTGGAGAGCTGGCCCATCTGTGACTCAGAGAGTGGACATTTTGAGTGCTAACGGAGGTCCCTAGCCCTCCCAGCTTCCATGTGCCTGTGTGTACACACATGGACACACCACACATACACACACCACCCAGTCAAACTCTTCTCCAGTTAAACAAACATCACATTGTCCAGAGGAAGAGCCGATAACTGGCCTGTCCCCACAGGAAGCGCACCTCTGACCTTCCGGTTTTGGAGGTTTTGTGATGTTTGCTTTTCAGGTTCTCTGCTTGACTCCTTCCTTCTTTCTTTGGCTTTTAAGCCCCATAGTTGACATCAGCTGCCTGTACATGTGGCCCTGGGAGGGGGTGGTGCTGTCTCGTGGATGAGAGATTCCCCAGCCCCTTCCTCCTTCAGAAGGGAGAGTGGGAGGAGCTGGTACCACAATCTGGAGAGACCATGGCCATGGGGTGTGACCAGTGGGGGCCCAGCCACCACGGCCAGAGCCTGCTGGACTGTAGTTCAGTCAGAGAAACAGATCAAGTTACCAAGTGTGCAGTGACCTTATGGAGATGACCAAGTCACAACAACCCCTCATGACTGGCAAACCACCCACACAACACCTTCCATGACTGTCAGAGGGGCTGGCACAGGTGTGTGGAAGGAACGACCACTTTGGAAATGACTTCACTGATGTCTGAGAAATCAGGGAATTGACTGAAGCATTACTAAAACTTACTCCTGTTTTGTAAGTTCTGTGTGCAGTTTCCATTTCAAGGTGTAGAATAAGACAACATTGCAGCTGGTTGGGTTGGGGGGTTAGTCTCTGATTGGAACCAGCTGCCCTGGGGAGATCAGTCTCAGGCCACTTGGACCTCTGATTGCCCAGAGCAAGAGTGGATGTTTTCATTACTTAATTTGTTTATTTCTTTTTTACTGAGTACGTGGTCACCGGTAATACCCCGGCCAGTGGTCGATGGCCAATGACAGGTAGTAGTGTTGGATCGCCAACCTTGGAGTCCACCTGGCTGGTGAGGATCCTGGCTCTGCCTCCTTCTTACAGCACCTCCTTTATGCTTCAGTTGCTACACTGCAAAATAATAGGGCTTCCCTGGTGGCTCCAGCAGTAAAGAATTGGCCTATGATGCAGGAGTCACAGGAGAAGAGAGTTTGATCCTGGTCTGGAAGATGCGCTCCAGTATTCTTGCTGGCACAATCCCATGAACAGAGGAGCCTGGCGGGCTTCAGTCCACAGGGTTGCAAAGAGTTGGACACAACTGAGCATGCATGCAAGATAATAGCACCTCACTTGTAGGACTTTGTTTTTATTGTGGTAAAATACACATAACAAAAAATGTACCATCTTAGCTATGTGAAGTACACTGTTCAGTGAGATTAAATACATTCTTACTGTTGTGTAGCCATTACCACCATCCATCTCCAAATCTCTTTTCATCTCGTAACACTGAAACTTCATCCCCACTAAACACTAACTCCCATTCCCCTCCCCAAGCATACAGTACCCTTCTACTTTCTGTCTCTGAATCTGACTTCTCTGTGTACCTCATATGAATGGAATCATCTATTATTTGTCCTTTTGTGACTGGATTATTTCCTTTAACATTATGTCCTCAAACTTCATCTATGTTGTAGCAAGTGTCAGAATTTCCCTTCTTTTTAAAGCTGAATAATGGCCCATTGTATGTATACACCATATTTTGTTTATCCATTAATGTGTTGATGTGTTAATGTGTTTCCTTCTTTTGAACACGAGTTCAAATGAACTTTTTCATATGAACACGAGTGTACAAATGTGTTCAAATCCCTGCTTCCAGTTCTTTTGAGTGTATACCCAGGAGTGGCCTCCCTGGGTCATATGATAACTTTATTTGTAATTATTTGAGAAACCATCATATTGTTTTCCATGGTGACCGCACCATTTTACATTCCTACTAGCAACACACAAGGGTCCCAGTTTCTCTACTTCCTTGTCAGTACTTGTTATTTTCTGTTTCTTGTTTGTTTGATAATAGCCCTCCAGAATTTTATTTTTGAGGGTTAGATGAGAGAATGCATGAAAAGTACATATGTAGTCTTGGCTCAGTAAGGTAGAGCTGCTTTTGGTATTTCAGGTTTTGCTTCTCTTTCTGCGGAAGTAGAGTAAATAATCGCTTCCTCAGAGGCCCCCGAAATGCCTAACCATCACCGCACAGACCACTGGCCCCAGACCCCAGGGGCGCACTTGAGAGTGGATTCAGCTCTGCTCTGAAAAGGCTCTAAATGGCTCGGGGCGATGTCAGGCTTTGAGGTTCTCAAGGACAGCAGCATGGCTTGTAAGGCACCGCAGAAGAGGGAATCCTTTCCAGTCTTTCTGTTGCCCAGGTTCCCACAACCTTGCTGTTTTATTACCAGGCCTAGTAAACACAGGCTGTTTCTATAAATAGAAGAGCAATGAGAATATCCTGTCCCATGAACTTCTAAGGAGAGATATTGTGAGTAAGAACAAGGTTTTTCTTTGATTTATTATGGAAAGTTTAGAAAATGAGCGTATTTAACACTTGGTCAATTTTTAAAGGATATTTTAAATAGAATAACTAGATGAACAATGGTCTTTATTTTCCTGAATGAAGCTGCCTGTTGATGAAAAGGACAGGATGAACTGAGTTTAGATGGGAAGACAGTTGGCTGGAGTAGTATTTCTTCCATGACTGTGACATTTGGAGGAGGGTTGAGACAGGACCCACAGCACACTCTGGGCACTGGTGTTCAGGCGAGACTTGGGGTCATCCTCTCAACTGGGCCCTCTGTTTCTTTACCAAATGCTGTGCAAACATTTTAGCTGCAGATTTCTGTACACGTGGACTGTGTCTGGGAAAGAGAAAGCCATAGAAGTGGTTTTTGGATTAGAAAACCAGAAAGAATCCAGTCATCATAAAAAAAAAGAGAGAGAGGCAGAAAGAATAAAAAGCTTCCTTCAGTCTGGTGTTTTGCTCAAAAGAATCAGGGAAGGTCTTTAGTAGGCATAGTTTGGTCAGCTTGATAGTATCTTACCCATCTATTTGAAAACAAAGAGAAATATCAAAGTAATTAAAAAAATTTTTTTTAAATGCTGTGTTAATTTCTGCTGCACAGCAAAGTTATTCGGTTTATATATATATATATATATATATATTCTTTTCCAGACTAATACTTTTCATTTAATTTTGATTTCCCCTAAATGATCTCATTGGATGACACTATTATTATATGCTGTATTTATCTATGTATGCATGTGTCTATTTGTCTTTCCTACTGTAGGCACACACACACATACAAATATTATCTGTATATATAAGAATGGATACCAGTTTCACAGAGTAGTAGTTTATAAAATTAGGGTGGCTTTTTTAAAGGAAAAACTATAAAGAATCTTACTTTGGGAAAGTTTCCCGAAACATGCCTGCATTGAACACATCACTCAGCCACTCTCCACCCACCCCTTGCCCCTTGGCTCTCTCCTGAAGCCTGAGGTCTGTTGTCTCCCTGGAAACCTGGTCCTGGTCCTGTTGGTCCCTGTGAAGGGTCCTGTTCAGAGGCTCCCTGACAGCGATGAAACACTGGTCATGGTAACTGGCAGTCAGGACTCATACTCCCTCTAGGTCCAGGCCCCTCCCATCTTTACTGATTTAAGCAAATACCAGGAAAAGCATATTTTAGAGCAAATCCAGATGCTCTGGTCTCGAAGTAGAAAGATGAGAAAAACAGCGACAGAGGCAGGAGTAGAAGGGAAAAACAAAGAGGAAGAGGGCTGGGAGCTGTGGGAAGGGGTGACTGGTAGGGATGGGGTGGGCAGCTGGGGGAGGGGACAGGGGAGCATCTACCTTACAGGAGTGGGAGGTAGTTATAGAGCAGTCAGTAGTTCAGACTCTCCCTCTGACCCTGAGCAGGAGGCTGGAGGCTGAAGAATTCATGAGGAGGAAACTTGCAGCTCAACTTCTGCAATCCCACTTGGTAAGAGCACATGGTTTAAAATGAGCTCAGTCGGGTGCTTGGCGCCCAGGTCTCTGGGTCTCAATTGTGTCTGTCTCTCCTGAAGCTCCGGGAACCAGCCCGTGGGCCATGGGGAGCCATACTGCCCTCTTGGGCAGAGGGGTCAGGCAGGACACCACAGTGACATGTCTTCAGGGCCGGCTTTGTCATCCCGCCTCTGTCCTCTCCTGTGTGTCCACCTGCGATCAGAGGTGCATGGTTCCGGCCGGCGAGAGGAGAGACAGAGCCGTGACTGTATGCAGCAGTCCACGGGGAACAGTGGACAGAGACCAGGACAGGCAGCTAAACCCACGTATAGCTGGGATCGAATCTTGGGCTGGTTGTAGAGGATATTATTTGATGTTTGAAGAACTTGGTATTTGGATGAAGAATATATAGTTGCATCAGTTTTTAAATTTTCTGAATTTGAAAATGTTAGTGTTATTATGTAATAGAGTATCTTTGTTCTTAGCGGAAAATGCTGAAATATTTAGGGATAAAAGGGAATGCTGTTTTTGCAACTTACTTTCAAATGTTTCAGAAAATAATAATTATTAAATATGTAAATACACACACACACACACACATATATGGAGAGAGAGAATGTAGCATAATGTGAATATCTGATGGGATATAGGGAGTCTTTTGTAGTATTCCTACAAAATTACTTCTCTCTTTTGAAATTGTTTCAAAATAAGAAATTACAAAATTAAAAAGTAGAAGATACAGAACTCTTAGGATCATGTTTTTGGGGCGTGTTTCCCAGCTATGTTAGAATGCCTGGGTGTGTCTGCTCCACCAGGTTCGGCCTGAGCCTGAGGTGAGCAGCTGCTGCTTTAAGACACATTCCTTCTCCAGGAAAGCGTGCTCACAGTCTGCATGGACAGACAGATATGCCCTGGCAGAGCCTCTTCATCCCACCTCTGTTGCCCCCGGCTCACTCAAGTCCTGCTTGCACTGTGCAGACTCAGTTCTGAGCTAACTCTACTGAGACAGGCGTGATCTCTGGTGGCTGTAGGGTGGGGCAGCTTGAGGTTGGTGGCTGGGAGCAGGGCCTCAGCTCTTCTCTGCTTTGAAGAAAGAGTTCAGCTAAGAGATGAAGAGTAGTGAGGCAAGTTAAGTGTTGATTAGCAGAGAAGATACCTGGGGAGAAAGCGCTGGGCTGAAAGAGCGAGAGAGAGAGAGACCTGGGCACTCCCCTGTGTGCATGCTTTTAGCCAAGATGGATTCCAGTGTGAGGGTCTCTGAGAGATTTGCAGACATTTTATGGGCTAGTGCCCCTTCCCCTGAGGATCCTTTCTGAGCATGCACAGTCTGGGAGGTCTCCTTGACCCCAAGAATGAGGAATATGTGGCCTCTTTATCGTTGACCTAAGCAGGGCTTAACCCCTCTCTGTTCTGCCACTCCTTTTATCTTGAAGTGCCCACAGGAGACACAGTCCAGCTGCTTATCCTATTCCTTTGTTATTATCTTTGTCTCAAAGCATAAACAGGAGGCTAGTAGTAGGTGTCTAACCTGGGGCCTATCTATCTCCTTCCTCAAGAGGCCTAAGTCACCCACCCAAACCCAAGGGTGTCCCATGTTGACTGGACCCCCAATTTTCCCTGTGTCTTTTTGCTGACACTGTGGACATGGTGTTCCTGGAGAGGGCTCAGAGTCCCTCAGTCCTTCCAGAATGCAGAGGTGGCAGTACTGACACCAAGGGAGGGATCCTTAGAGGCAGTGGAGGTGTGCTGCCAATGAGGAACTGGGAAAGACTGACAGTATAAAGAGACCAGGTCAGGGGAAAGGCAGGCACACTGTAGGAAGGCGGAGCACAAAATGTGTTGGAAATTGTGTGTTTGTTCACCAAATATTTTGTGGCTGCATATCCAGGCACTACATGAGGCACATAGTATAATCACAGGTACAGCCCCTGCTCTGTTCTGGAGCTTGCAGGGGCTAGGAGACTAGGAAGGCTGGCCCTGATGGGTAATGAAGCCTCATAAAGTGAGCGGGTGAAGGGGAAATGGTGCTGGTTAGAAAGTTTGGTCCCATACGATGGGGGATGAGGGGGAATTCTTGAATATCAGGGAACCCACTTTTCTGCAGGTCCCATCAGCCTGACAGGTAAAACTCAAACTATATGTCCCAACAATAGTAATTATTTTAAAACTCAAAGTTTTTTGGACTCTGCTGGCAGTCCAGTAGTCGGGACTTTGCTTTCCAAATGTGGGGGTGCAGGTTGCATCCCTAGTCAGGGAGCTGAGATCCCGTATGTGGGGGACAGGTTGGATCCCTGGTCAGAGAGCTGAGATCCCATATGTGGGGGTGCAGGTTGGATCCCTGGGCAGGGAGCTGAGATCCCGTATGTGGGGGACAGGTTGGATCCCTGGTCAGAGAGCTGAGATCCCATATGTGGGGGTGCAGGTTGGATCCCTGGGCAGGGAGCTGAGATCCCGTATGTGGGGGACAGGTTGGATCCCTGGTCAGAGAGCTGAGATCCCATATGTGGGGGTGCAGGTTGGATCCCTGGGCAGGGAGCTGAGATCCCGTATGTGGGGGACAGGTTGGATCCCTGGGCAGGGAGCTGAGATCCCGTATGTGGGGGACAGGTTGGATCCCTGGTCAGAGAGCTGAGATCCCGTATGTGGGGGACAGGTTGGATCCCTGGTCAGAGAGCTGAGATCCCATATGTGGGGGTGCAGGTTGGATCCCTGGGCAGGGAGCTGAGATCCCATATGCCTCACAACTGGGAGGCCCAAGCATGGAATAGAAGTGGTCATAACAGGTTCAGTAAAGACTTTAGATACGGTCCACATTAAAAAAAAAAATAACAAAAACAAAAAAACACAAACAAAAGCTTTTCATCTCAAGCTCTCAATAGTGGCCTTGAGAATCAGGGATTTCAAAACTTCAGGACCCTTCCCCTCTCTGGTGCCAGGGGGTCCCTGTCTTCCAGCAGGTGAGTGACACCCATGCCCAGGCTCCGTGTTGGTCTTACCTCCAGGTTGCCTCTGGCTTCTTCTTGTAGGGAAGTTTCTCAACCACCTCCCTCTCTTCTCTAGAGGGAAATGCATTTATTTGGTTCTTACTTACTTTTATTTACCATTTACTTGTTGAATAGTAATGTGCTCCAGAGTTGAAAAGTAAAAGGTGTAAAAGGTGCGTAACCATAAAGGGTCTGTCCTTCCTCCCAGTCACCAGTCTTCCCAGAGAATGTATTTCTTTTGTATTTCTCCACAGATAGTCTCTGTATTAAGGAATGCATTTTTCTTCATTTTAAATAAATTCTAGTACCCTTTTGATACTGTTTTGTATTTGCATCCTTCACTTATTTAAAATATATCTTGGGGGAACTTTCCCAGTAGTCCAATAGTTAATACTTCACCTAATGCAGGGAGTGTGGGCTCCATCCCTTGTCAGGGAGCTAAGATCCCACATGCCTTGAGGCCGAAAAACCAAAATAGAAAACAGGAGCAATTTTGTAATGCATTCAGCAAAGACTTTAAAAATGGCCCGCATCAAAAATATCTTTAAAAAATCAAGTATTAAATATATCTTGGAATATTGGAGCTTCCCTGGTGGCTCAGACAGTAAAGAATCCACCCACAATGCGGGAGACCTAGGTTCAGTCTCTAGGTTGGGAAGATCCCCTGGAGAAGGGCAAGGCAACCCACTCCAGTAATCTTGCCTGGAGAATCCCCATGGACAGAGGAGCAACTAAGCACAGCACAGCACATGGGAAACAAATCTGAAAAAGAATATATATAAAGGAGGAAACAGACAGAACAGGCTCCATCTTGAAAGCAGGACTCCATGTTGGGCCAGACTGTGGACTTTGAGCTATATGCCCAATATCTATGGAAACGACATACTAACTGGAAAACCAGGCCCCCGGAAGGAAGAGCCCCAGGACTCGTACCTAGACTCCCTGTTGCCTAAAAGAAAACCCTAATTATCTGTGTAACCGAATAGAATCATACATTCTATTATGCTTATTGAGGTATGACCACAGGTCTATTCATAATTATCCAGTGTTAACTACCTAGGCTTAAGGCATATGAATCACGGGTTGAATTTGATTGTATCTTTCTTTTCCTTTGTTCAGACTAGTTTCAGGGAATTTAGGGAGGTGAGTTTGGGCACTTGTACACTTAGGGTATATAAGGTTTTCACAAAAACTGGTCGCAGTCCTTGGCTAAGAGGAGACTCTTCCTTGAGCCCTCCAGTGTAATAAATTGTACTCCACTATCTGCATTGTCCTTCTGAGTGAGTTTGTTTCCTGGAATGCATGGATACAATATATATACTTATATGTATAATTGAGTCATTTTGCTGTACACCCAAAACTCACACACACTCTTAATCAACTATACTTCAATAAAAATTTTTAAAAAATCATCTTGGAGGTAATGCACCATTGTTGCAGGAAAGGGGACCCCTTCCAGGGCCCGAAACTGGGCTCTTGTCTAACACTCGGAAATGAATTGTCTTAGGAGACACATCTGCTGACAAAGCAAGAGATTTTACTGGGAAAGGGCACCCGGGTGGAGAGCAGTAGGGTAAGGGAACCCAGGAGAACAGAACTGTGGCTCAAAGTCTTGGATTAGTTTCCGGGTTGTCTTTAGCCAATAAGCTGACTCAGAGTCCTTCCTGGTGGTGCATGCCTTGTTCAGCCAAGATGGATGCCAGAGAGGAGGATTCCGGGAGGTGGTCGGACATGTGGTGTCTCCTTTTGACCTTTCCTGAACTCTTCTGGTTGGTGGAGGCTTATTAGTTCCATGTTCCTTACCAGGACCTCCTGTCATAAAACAACTCATGCAAATGGTTACTATGGTGCCTGGCCAGGGTGGGCGGTTTCAGTCAGTGTGCTTCCCCTAACACCATTAGTATGTGAGGCTTGTCTCATTCTTTCTGTGACTGCATTTATTCCATTACATATATGACCTGTGATTTAATTGATTCTCTCTCTATTAATGGTTGTTTAGGTTTTTTTCAAACTCTTCCCAATATAATACATATACAAATATAATGCAGGTGAAAATCCTAAAAGCGGAGTTGTTGAGTCAAAGGATATTAATGGATCCTGCTGGATTTCTTTCCACTGAAGTACTGATCGCCATGGCCACCAACCATTTTATCAGCACATATTTTACCCCACACTTGCTGCCGTAATACTTACCATTTTTTGACATTTATAATTTTGTAGGTGGAAAAAATGGAGACCCAGTGATATTTTAACCTGCATTCCTCTTGTTATGACCAGATCTGTACATTTTTCATGTTTTATTTTCATTTTATTTTAGAAGAACTTTCCTTTGATCATTATCTTTTTCAATTATTTTTGTTTTTATTGAAAAGGAGCTCTTTATATATTAGACCAGATTGGCTCTTTGTTAGTGATATGAGTTGCAAAAGGTATTTTTCAGTTGATTGTCTTTTAGCTTTACTTATGTTGATTCCAGATGTTCAAGCTGGTTTTATAAAAGGCAGAGGAACCAGTGATCAAATTGCCAACATCTGCTTGGAAAATCCCATGGACAGAGGAGCCTGGTAGGCTGCAGACCATGGGGTTGCGAAGAGTCAGACACAACTGAGCGACTTCACTTTCACTTTTCACTTGCATGCATTGGAGAAGGAAATGGCAACCCACTCCAGTGTTCTTGCCTGGAGAATCCCAGGGACGGGGGAGCCTGGTGGGCTGCCGTCTATGGGGTCTCACAGAGTCGGACATGACTGAAGCGACTTAGCAGCAGCAGCAGCTGGATCATCAAAAAAGGAAGAGAGTTCCAGAAAAACATCTATTCCTGCTTTATTGACTATGCCAAAGCCTTTGACTGTGTGGATCACAATAAACTGTGGAAAATTCTGAAAGAGATGGGAAGAGCAGACCACCTGACCTGCCTCTTGAGAAACCTATATGCAGGTCAGGAAGCAACAGTTAGAACTGGACATGGAACAGCAGACTGGTTCCAAATAGGAAAAGGAGTACGTCAAGGCTGTATACTGTCACCCTGTTTATTTAACTTATATGTAGAGTACATCATGAGAAACGCTGGGCTGGAAGAAGCACAAGCTGGAATCAAGATTGCCGGGAGAAATATCAATAACCTCAGATATGAAGATGACACCACCCTTATGGCAGAAAGTGAAGAGGAACTAAAAAGCCTCTTGATGAAAGTGAAAGTGGAGAGTGAAAAAGGTTGGCTTAAAGCTCAACATTCAGAAAACGAAGATCATGGCATCTGGTCCCATCACTTCGTGGGAAATAGATGGGGAAACAGTGGAAACAGTGTCAGACTTTATTTTTGGGGGCTCCAAAATCACCGCAGATGGTGATTGCAGCCATGAAATTAAAAGACGCTTACTCCTTGGAAGGAAAGTTATGACCAACCTAGATAGCATATTGAAAAGCAGAGACATTACTTTGTCAACAAAGGTCCGTCTGGTCAAGGCTATGATTTTTCCATTGGTTATGTATGGATGTGAGAGTTGGACTGTGAAGAAAGCTGAGTGCCAAAGAACCGATGCTTTTGAACTGTGGTGCTGGAGAAGACTCTTGAGAGTCCCTTGGACTGCAAGGAGATCCAACCAGTCCATTCCAAAGGAGATCAGCATTGGGTGTTCTTTGGAAGGAATGATGCTAAAGCTGAAACTCCAGTACTTTGGCCACCTCATGCGAAGAGTTGACTCATTGGAAAAGACTCTGATGCTGGGAGGGATTGGGGGAAGGAGGAAAAGGAGACGACAGAGGATGAGATGGCTGGATGGCATCACCGACTCGATGGACGTGAGTTTGAGTGAACTCTGGGAGCTGGTGATGGGCAGGTGGCCTGGCGTGCTGCGATTCATGGCGTTGCAAAGAGTTGGACACGACTGAGTGACTGAACTGAACTGAACTGATGTTGATTTTTGCCATGCAGATTTTAAAACATTTATATGTAAGTGGTTGACCAAGTTTTTCTTTTATGGCTTCTATAATTTGTTTCACGATTAGGAAAGTATTCTTTATACCAAAATTATTTTTAAAAACTATCCCATGGGATCTTCTCATACTTTCATGATTTAATTTTTTATCTTAAAAATTTAAATCCACACTACATATCCTGTTGTAAGATGTGAAGTGTGAATTCCACTTCGTGCCTCCACAGATGGTTACCCACTTGTCCCGATGTCATATTTTCTGCACTGATTTGACGTGCTATCCTTTCACACACTACATTTTCACTTATGCTTGGGTTTATTTGTGGACTCTTGATTCCATCCCATTTATCTGCTTATTTTTTCATCAGTATCACACTATTCTCATGATTAACTAACTGTCTTAATAGTTGCCTAGATGACCCATCATCACCCTTCTTTTTCAGAAATGTTCAGACAGCTTTGCTTGCTTATTTCTACATCTTATCTTCATCATCAGTTTATCTAGTTAAACAATCTTGTTAGTATCTTATTTGGATTGCTAATTTATGGGCTATTTATTTAGACAGTAAATTGGGAGAAATTACATTTATGGTGGTTCTCAATCCAAGAATACAATAGGCCTTTCTATTCACTCAGGGCTTCCCTGGTGGCTCAGACTCAAAGCGGTAAAGCATTTGCCTGCAATGCGGGAAACCTGGGTTGGATCCCTGGGTTGGGAAGATCTCCTGAAGAAGGAAGTAGCAACCCCTTCTAGTACTCTTGCTTGGAAAATTCCATGGATGGAGGAGCCTTGTAGGCTACAGTCCATAGGATTGCAAAGAGTTGGACATGACTGAGCAACTTCACTATTCACTCAGGATACATTTTTTATGTGTCCTACAGTAACATTTTAAATTTTTATAGGAATTTCACTTGTTTCTTGAGGTTTTTTTAAAGTAAATTTTCTTTTCTACCAGAAATTACTCTTTAATATATCTTCTACGTCACTGTGATTAATTCAAGTGCATATTGAAGGAGACCTAGTTAATTATTTCTGTATATTAATTTAAAATTCAGTCCCCTTGTTTTTTTTTCTTTTAAATTTTATTTTATTTTTAAACTTTACATAATTGCATTAGTTCTGCCAAACATCAAAATGAATCCGCCACAGGTATACATGCGTTCCCCATCCTGAACCCTCCTCCCTCCTCCCTCCCCATACCATCCCTCTGGGTCATCCCAGTGCACTAGCCCCAAGCATCCAGTATCGTGCATCGAACCTGGAATGGCAACTTGTGTCTTACATGATATTTTACATGTTTCAATGTCATTCTCCCAAATCTTCCCACCCTCTCCCTCTCCCACAGAGTCCATAAGACTGTGCTATACATCAGTGTCTCTAATTCAGTCCCCTTGACACATACATAGAGAACAGACTTATGGACACTGGGGTGGTGGAGTAAGGAGAGGGTAGGTGAAATGGAGAGAGCAGCCTGGCAACATATACACTACCATATGTAAAATAGACAGCCAAAGGGAATTTGCCCTATGACTCAGGGAACTCAAACCAATGTATAACAACCTAGAGGGGTGGGATGGGGTGCAGTGGGAGGTGACAGGGAAGTTCAAAAGAGAGGGAACATATGTATCCTTATGGTTGATTCATGTTGATGTATGGCAGAAACCAACACAATATTGTAAAGCAATTATCTTTCAGTTAAAAATAAATAAAGTTAGTAAATTCAGTCTCCTTACTGAATTTTCTTATTGCCTATGAATAAGAAATACTGAGTGGGAATATTAATCATTGTACCAGAAATATGGTTCATGCTGAACCACCTGCTCTCCTCTGGGGGCCTAGGGTACCTGCTGGGCAGGTGTGCTCACATGATCAGCTCCCAGTACAATCCTTGAGCACTGAATGTCTCATAAGCATTTTACTCGAATTAGTGCCACCTGTCTCCCCAGGGTCCTAGAGGGGCACCTGGTTTCCTCTAGACCTCACCTCTGTGCCCTTTCCCTCTGCCGTGTTCTCACAGAGCCCCAGAGTCCTCCTGGTGAATTACTGACCCCAGGGGATCTTGGGGACCACAACACCGCAGACACTGTGTTTATAGTGGAGCCCTCCCCACCCTATCCTCCTCGTTTGTAGACTAGTTATTAGCCCAACAGCTGGTGCTCTCAGAAAGCCCTGCTTTCTTGCTATTCAGCTGAAGCACTGTCTCAGAGCCTGGGAGGCCTGTTAAAGGTACAAAGTTTGACTCCCAACCTGGGAGCTCCTGTGAGGAGGTCTGAGGAGAGAGGGCCCAGGTACCTGCATGGCAACCGGGGCCCCAGGGATGTGACTGATGGTTCTCGGGCAGCCCATGTGTCTGCTTGCTCTTTTCTTGGAGGTTTGTCCTCAGAGGTTTCTCTCTGTTCTTCTTGACTTCCCTGTGTACCCCACATCTGGCCCTGTCCTCTGGTGTGTGGGCATGGGGGTATGGATACTTCTTTGTGCTGTTGTTTATTTTCAATCATTCCTCTTCACAGATACTGTTTTTCTATCCCCCAGGTCAACAAACTCTCTTTTCAGGGCAGACGTCTGCTGGATCCATGTCAACACTCGAAAGGCTGAGAGGGGGTCTGGATTCCCTGATGGGCCCAAGAGCCCCCATCCTGGGTCCAACCGGGCTATCAGTTTCTCTCTCCTCTAAGGTAGGCAGACCCCGAACTGTCCAAGTGCACAGTAGTGGGTCATGCTGCTTAGACTTGCCCTGGGACCCCATCCACCACTGGCTGAGAAGCTTCAATCAGGGATTAAGATGATGCATAGGAAGTTCTTTAAAAGATTAAAGCCGTGTTCTGTGGTGATTAATCTGAGTGTATTGGAATGTGGTGGGAAGATGCTTTGATGTCAGTAGGAACCTGGTACCATCATCCAAGTGTGAAGTAATGAGACATGAGGGTCAGGGCTAATTGGAAGCTTGGCGGAGGAGGACACATATGATAATGATGAGACTGGAGTCAGGACCTTTTCAACCATGGGGTCAGTATAATGTTTTCCAAACCAACAGATTCTTCCAAGCTCCCCTCCCCACCCCCAGCCCACTTGGCACAGCAGAGAAGAAACCCCTCCACCAGCCACTGCATCATGTCACTGCCCTACTTGACAGCTGGGGTGTAGCCTGCATCTGGAACTGATTGATGGTTTGGGCTTTCCTGATAGCTCACTTGGTAAAGAATCTGTGTGTAATGCAGGAGACCCCAGTTCAATTCCCGGGTTGGGAAGATCCCCTGAAAGAGGAACAGTCTACCCACCCCACTATTTTTGGGCTTCCCTTGTGACTCAGCTGGTAAAGAATCTGCTTGCAATGCAGGAGACCTGGGTTTAATCCCTGGGTTGGGAAAATCCCCTGGACAAAGAAAAGGCTACCCACTCCAGATTCTGGCCTAGAGAATTTCACGGACTATACAGTCCATGGGGTCACAAAAAGTCCAACACAACTCTCACTTGAGGGCTCTTTTAAGTCAAGTTCCAAGGGCTTCTGGCAGCTTCAGTGCTGTCCTCAACATGTCCAAAGGCAAGTGTGAGTCTGATGTAGCCAAGCTGGAGGACAGCAGAGTGAACCATGTGACTGATCTGAGGCTGTGCTAACCCACTAAACCCTGTGCCGAGTGATTCCAGGCCAAAGCAGGGAACTCCTATTACTTTCAGCAATCAACAGAGTGAGTTTAGATATAATATAGTTTTTACATCGTATGTGCAAGAATGATCAGATACAGGTTTAATCAGAACATTGCATTCAATTACACACCTCTAGCAGAAATTATTAAATAAACATTTCTTTTGAAATTACCGAGGTTTAACACTTTTGGGGGGAATCCTTTCCAATGCTCTATGCATAGTATGTACATATTTTTATATATAATATATGCTTATACATGCTTTTTTTGCATAAATGAGATCATCCCATATATATTATTGTTTATGTCCATATTGGCATGTAGAGATAGCTCATTGTTTTTAATGGGTGGAGAGTATTTTGCTATATGGATGTTTCAGTATTTATTTTACATGGTCCCTTTTTTGTTGTTTTCAGTTCTTTTGCTATTAAAGATAATATTGAGATAAATATCTTTGTGCCAAAAAACTACTGTACACTTTTGAAAGTTTATCTGTTGGAGAAATTCCTGAAAGTGTAGTTGCTGGGTCAAAAATCTACATTTTTTATAACTTCGATAGATATTAACAGGTTGCTCTCCAGAATGGTTGTGCTACTGTATACTCAGCTCCAGCATTTGAGAGAATAGCCATATCTTTGGCTACAAAGCTGGGGAGGGGATATCTTTTCACTGTTCACATGCTGACACAGCAGAGTGGAGCAGTCAACGAACCCTAAGATGGGACTCGGGAAATTCTTATAGTTTGGTGTGGCACAAAAATTGGTTTTGGAGGTCTAAAGACTTTGATTTTAACCTTGATGCATCATCCAGTAACAGGATGAATCTGGGGCAATTTACTTCCTTTCCCCGAGTAAGCATAATGATGCTACCCTTGCAGTACTGTTGCGGAGGTGAGATAAGGTGGCGCTTATAACGGCAGTGTTTGCCGAGTCCTGTTTCCCTTACCCATCAGCCTCCATGTCTCAGGCTCCCTTGCAGTGGGAGGGGTCACATGATTGGGTTCTGACCAATCAGATGTAGGCAGAAGGGATGAAGGCCATTTCCAGGCCCTTTCCTTGACTTTGGAATAACAGGTTCATGGGTCGAGATATTACAGGCATCTGAATCCTGGGAGCAGTGTGCTCCCTGCATGAAGGAGCTCCACACTGTGTCCAGCCCAGGTCACACCACACTAGACCAAGTAGTGTGATCTACCAAGTAGTAGAGCCTTTGAGATTTCAGGGTCTGTGGTTCAGACAATCTGGCCAAGCCCGCCCTAGGCGATTCGAGGGCCTAGTTAGCACTACAGGCACTCTGAGAGTATGTGTGCTCCTCCAGGCCCACGATTGATCTGAGGCTTAGGAAGTCCCTTCCTGAGGCCTCGCATCCCCATCTGTCAAGTGGGAGAGCGGAGCTCAATGAATCCTAGTGTCCTTTCCAGTTCTCATACTCAACATCTCAGATTCAGTAGAGAGCAGTGTATTGGTGTAAATCGTAGGTACCTCAGACCCAGATACCAGTAAACCTCAAAAGCAAATCAGTGTAGCTTGGCGGTTATAACACAGACGTCATCGCCTAGTTTCATATCCAACCTTCCCCTGTATAAGCTGTGGGAACTTAGGCAGGTTAATGAACCTCTCTGTGATTTAGTTTTCCATAATTTTTATAGTTTTGGAGTTTTGGAGGTCTAAAGACTTTGATTTTAACCTATTTTTAACCTATTATTTGTTAGATCTAAGTATTTCAATTTGGGGGTGCAGGCTCTTGGTTTCAAATTCCACTTGTTCATAACTGGTACCTAGAAATACATTTGACTTTTGTACATTAACTTTATATCTTGCAACCTTGTTATAATTGTGTGTTCATTCCAGGAGTGTTTTTGTCATTGTTGTTGTTGATTCTTTCAGATTTCTACGTGGATAGTCATGCCCTCTATGAACAAAGACAGCTTTATTTCTTCCTTCTCAATCTTATATCATTTATTTCCTTTTCTTATTGCACTGTAAGTTACAGCACAACACTGAAAAAGAGTGGTGAGAAGGGATCTATTATCTTTATTTTTTATTTTATTTTTAGTTTTTTGGCCGTGCTGCATGGCATGTGAGATTATAGTTCCCCAACCAGGGATTGAACCAGTGTCCCTGCAGTGGCATGGCATCTTAATTATTGGGCCACCAGGAAAACCCCCATACTTTTAAAGTGGAGACAACAATGGGACCTGCCCAGTAGGATTCTTTTAAGGCTTAAGGAATTAGTGCCTATAAAGTGCTGAGAGGAGACATGGAACTCAGTAAGCACGATGGAAGCATTTGTTCCAGAAGTAAATGCCTCAGGGCTTCCTCTGCCTGGATGACCCCAGACAGGTTAAGTGACTTCTCCACCATGAAAGGTGTCAGGTGGATGCTCAGGTCAGGTGAGAGAGCTAGTGTTCGGCGATAAGGGTGCTAGATCCAGTAAGCTGTCACTAGCAGAGGTGCTTTTCCTGACCATCAGGTTTCTTGCCAGACCTGCAGCACGAGGTCAAGGAGAAGTGACCCAGGCTCATTATAAAAACTCTCCGTTGTTTCTAGTTTAATTTCAGCTGAGGATGGAAGCCACAGCCCCTGTCTTCACTTCACTTCCTGTGCTTATACCAGTGTACTTGTTTCACCTCAAACCACAAGCTTGAAGCACTGGAAAGACCCCTTCTTTAAGAAGGATAATCTGGAAGCTGCCCAAGGCCATGTCCTGCCCAGTGGGAGTTCGGGGCCCCAGGGAGAGGAATGCAGGCATGCTGAGCCTCAGAGGAGTGGCCCCAGACTGTCCTCAGACCCCTCCCAATGGCAGTAGTGTTAGGAAGGGGGCTCAGCTCTCAGGAGTTTGGTGTGTCTCTGCACCACCAGAGAAAAGTGTCTCTGGAGCTCTCCTGCCAAGAACCTTGGCCTTGAGCACCATCCAGTCTCTCCCTGTCACCGAGGATGCTTACAAACTCCGGTCTTCTGAGCAAAGCCATGCTGGATGGAAAGAGAGGGACCTTGACCTGAGCTGGACTCCTGGGTTTATTTCTGGATTCACCCACTGACTTTCCTTCTGATCTTGGAGTTGTTCAGCCTCCCCAGGCTTTTCTCACTCATCTCTAAAATAGGTATTTGAGAAGCCACAGTGAGGAGCTGACAGGGTCCAGAAGTGACCGGTCTTTCTACTGCTGAGGGAGGACCAGCTTTCCCTCCTCCTCTCTCCTCCCTCAATAGCAAGGGAGTGAGTTCATCTTTGAGTCACAGTCAAGGGATTTGGAAAGCAATTGGAAATTCCTGTTTTTTAAGAAGAGCTTCCCAGGTGGCTCAGTGGTAAAGAGTCCACCAGCAAGGGAGGAGCCATAGGAGAGAAGGGTTGAATTCCTGGGTTGGGAAGATCCCATGGAGGAGGGCATAGCAATCCAGTACAGTATTCTCACCTGGAGAATTCTTGCCTGGACAGAGGAGCCTGGTGGGCTACAGCTCATGGGGTTGCAAAGAGTCGGACCCTACTGAAGCCACTTAGCATACACGCGTTACTTGATAAAAAGTCATTAGAAAGGACTCACAGATGAAACAGTGGAATCTTTAGATATTCTTGAGCTCTAACCTTAATTCGCAAGTCACTGGGCAGTCATCACAGTGGGAGTGAGAGCAGGACATTCCACCCCTGTTCCTGGAGAGCCTAGAGGGCGAATAAATTAGAATTTCTGTGTATAGAACTGTGAAGGATCCAGCACAATGTCTTTATCAGAGTGTCATTTACAATCTGATACCCTGATGGCAGCAACATCTCCTGTGGCTTAGTAGCAGTCTGACCGGAATAAATTGTTGCAGACCTTCCACTGGAAAAAATTCTGCCTGGATCCCTTGACAAGAGCCTGCTGGCCAGACCTGACCATCCTTATTAAAACTTCTTTCCAAAGCTTTGAGAACAGAACTTCATTAACTGGGCAGAGTAGAGGACTAGGTGGGTGCTTGATATTAATGCTGTGATGATGGGAAGGGAAAGGCTGATCTTTTGTGTGCCGCATGCAGCATCCACCCTGGGGAAAGCTGTAATAAGAAGTGACCTCATACTGTAGACAGCTTCTCTGCAGCAGAGACTCTTGTCTGTTTCAAGAACACCCTCCACTCAGCCTGGAGGGAGGATCAGGGTCACAGTCAAATGTCTGAGGAGACTCACAGCTCATCAGACCTGCAGGTGTGGTGGGCGGCCCACTTCCATTCACCGTGCTCAGCGATCTGCATATTCTCACTGCTCAAAGTGTGAAATCCAGCCCTGGACACATCCCAGGCAGCATCCTGCAAGAGTGATACTTGGTAAAGGGGTGAGGGTTTGCCGTTTGAGGCTCTCAGACCCCTGGCCAGAATCCACAGAAACCTTCCAGGATGTGGTTCAGGGGAGAGTCGCTCAGGGCCCAGAGAGGGTGGCGGGCATTTCCTCCAGAAGAAATCTGTCCTGCTACTGGGGCCCGACCTGTGGGCCCTCCCTTCCCCGGCCCTGGGGATGTTGGCCTGTCTGCCTGCTCCTCCTCAGCCTGGGGGGAAGACAGCAGGCACTCACCTCTTCCAGGTTTTGAGTTCTGGACTTCAGATGTAGGTATAAGCCTCTGACCAACTTGGACACTGTGGGAGATGGCCAGGAGGGGAGAGGGCTCAGGCTTGCTGCTGCTGCTGCTAAGTCACTTCAGTCGTGTCCGACTCTGTGCGACCCCATAGATGGCAGCCCACCAGGCTGCCCCGTCCCTGGGATTCTCCAGGCAATAACACTGGAGTGGGTTGCCATTTCCTTCTCCAATGTATGAAAGTGAAAAGTGAAAGTGAAGTCGCTCAGTCATTTCCGACTCTTAGCGACCCCATGGTCTGCAGCCTACCAGGCTCCTCAGTCCATGGGATTTTCCAAGCAAGAGTACTGGAGTGGCGTGCCATTGCCTTCTCCAGGGCTCAGGCTTAGGGAAGATGAATTGAAGAACTCAGGGGGGTTCAGCCAAAAGCTGTGGAGTAGGGGAAGGAAGTGGGCAGTCATGCCATCTCAGGGCTCATTCAGAGGGGACACACTAGCCACCACTTGACTCACTAGCTGCCTCTCTTTTGTGGGTGTGTAGCCACCACCCACGGGAGAAGGCAATGGCACCCCACTCCAGTATTCTTGCCTGGAAAATCCCATGGACAGAGGAGCCTGGTAGGCTGCAGTCCATGGGGTTGTGAAGAGTCGGACACAACTGAGCAACTTCACTTTCACTTTTCACTTTCATGCATTGGAGAAGGAAATGGCAACCCATTCCAGTGTTCTTGCCTGGTGAATCCCAGGGACGGGGAAGCCTGGTGGGCTGCTGTCTATGGGGTCGCACAGAGTCGGACACGACTGAAGTGCTTATCAGCAGCAGCAGCAGCCACCACCCACACACCAACAGTGCTGAAGGGAGGAGGGGAGCCAGTTTGTCCACCATCCTTGCAGAACTAGAGGGCAGAGTGGCTTAGCCCTGATGGGGGAACAGGCTCTAACTCTGCATGGGGCTGGGTGACTTGGTGTCAAGTGGCAAATGACACCTCACCTCTGGATTTGTGGCTGCGGAGGAGAAAAACACTGGTTTGAAGGGAGACAGGCCAGACTAAAATCTAGCTCCATCTCTTACCATTTGGGCAACCTGGGGAAAGTCTCCAGTTGTCAGGGTTCCATATGAATGCAGATGCTCAGAATGGGAGGGTGTGACATACGGCTTTTATGATGGAGGAGAGACTCTGATTCTGTCATTTTGTGTCTCCTCCAAGTGAGCAATGAAGCCTCCTAAGTCATGAGCTTCTGAGGCACACTGTCAGAGGCAGCAGGTGGTCAGATATACATGTGCCAAATGCGGGGAAGCTGGGGTGTGAGCTGCACTGTAAATTGGAAACAGCCTTGCAGCAAAGCAGGGACTAATTGTGTCACTAGGGGAAGTTAAGGAGGCTCCTCCATATCCAGATCACCGTGTTAGAGACAGCATCTTGGAATTTTCACATGTCGAGTGGTGCACACAGTGGTCTCATCCTCGTGGTCTGAGCTCCTGGGGCGTGGGGCGTGCATGTCCTGGGCCCTAAGCGGCGATGGTACTGGGTGGGGGGCAGGCTGCACTTGCTCCTCTCTCCTCCTGTGGCCTGGGCAAACGCTGGCAGGGTTCCTGCTTCTGAGATGATTCTGGGATCACAGCATTTTTCTTCCCATGGGCTGCATGAGCTGGTGCAGGGCGGGCAGGGGGCTTAGAGGGAGGATGGGCAAGGGCGTAGAACCCAGTCTTTGAACCCAGACCCCCTTCCCCAGCCCAAACACGCGCCCACCTGCCAGTGCCCCTCCATCTCCCAGGAAGCTTCGAGTGGGACCCATCTGCCTCAGACATGGCTTCTCTCCAGGCAGCAGCCTGGCTTTGTCTTCATGCTGTAGGAAAGATACATGTCTGGCCCACATCTGCCTGGTGTGTCTTTGAATATCCAGATCTAAAGCCACGCCAAACTGCAGAAGTGTATTTGGTCAAAGCACAGGGAGATGGCTCAGGTGCCTGGCCCCTGGCTCATGGAGTCCTGTGTTCCTGGGGGCATCACGCGTGGTGCCCCCAACAGTGTCCTGGGAAGCGTGACTGCTGTGTGGGCGTGTGTGTGGGGGGCTGCTCTGCCCTGGAGACACTGGAGGTTCAAACAGGCAAGGCCAAGCACATGTTCCTGGAAAGAGAGCTTCTGTGCTATGTGAGGCTGCTCCAGTGCCTGGCCCTTACAGCCCAGGAAGTCACCTCATCACATCTTTTGTGGACGCTGGCGGAACCCACAAGCCTCCTGAAGCTCACTGCTTGGAACAGACACCATGTAAAGCCAGCCTACTGTTTTTGAGCACCAAATTTGTGCCAGGGACTCACACATGTGCTCTCCTTGATTCTTGACAATTTCTCTGCCAGGGAGGCACTGTTAGGCTCACTTTACAGCATGAGTGTAAAGTGAAAAAAAAAGGCTCACCCAAGCATGTGTGTGAGTTGCTCAGTCGTATCTGACTCTTTGCAACCCAATGGACTGTGGCTTGCCAGACTCCTCTGTCCATAGAATTCTCCAGGCATGGGCCTTGCTCAAGGCCCCAGGGCGGCAGTAATGGAGCCAGCCCAGCTAGTCTTGGGGCCCACGTCTCCCAGCACACTGCCTTGCACGCAGGCCCCTGGCTGGCAGCCAGCCTCACAGTGGATGTTCACACAGGAAATGGAATGATTGGAGCTGGAAGATGGGGATCAACAACCCAGAAAAACTGCCAGAGCCATTCTCGGTCTTGTAGCTTCTTCCTTTTCTTTCTGCTTTTAAAATCTGGGGCTGAGTCCTCAGCCCTAGACTCAGTGCAACTGGGAAGTTTTTCTGCTCCAGGGTCTCTGTTTCCATGGATAAAATGGAATAATAAAAATCACAGCAGGACTCTGAAGGGTTTGGAGCACTAATTCCAGAGAATATTTACTGCTTTGGAAAATCTATTAATGAGGGTTTTTTTTAATGTTAATGCAAGTAAAATATATGAAAGCCCAAGAATCCCACAAACTGTGTGTATAATTCAAAAGTCAACTGAGGACAAGAAAATAGCAGCTGAGTTCAACCAGGGCTTAACCCAGCCTCCTGTTCAGAGAAAATCCTGGATTCCACAGATTTCATCCCTGTAAACCTTGGTGAGTTAGTTCTAAGTCATGTAGCCAATGAAGTTCTGTATTGGAAGCATTACATCATGGAGGAAAAGGCTCACTGGTTGTCTGGTCTCTGGGACCCACCCCCAACCCTCTGGCTGGTGTAAAACTGCTTGTCCTTGGAGTTGGGGAGACAGTGCTTCTCGGAATGATACTCTACCCAGCTTCGAGCATCCATCTATTTCTGAAGGCTGTCCATACCTGGAGGTCGGTTCCTGCGGGACCTGACCATGCTGTCCTCCTCGGAGTCCATAAGAAAAGGATCTCTTTCCAGATCCATAAGAAAAGGGCACTGGACTGGAGCAGACTCGGACTCCTGCAGCAGCATTTCCCATCGGCCCTGCCCATGCCCACAGCCATGGTTTCACGGGCACACAGCCTACCTCTTGCCCGTGCTTTCACGGCAGAGTTGAGTTGTTGCAGGGACCACATGGCATGCAAAGCTGACACATTTACTCTCTGGCCCTTTACAGACATAGTCTGTGGCCCTTGGACTAAAGGTTTGAGAAGGTTTGGTACTCAGGTGTTTTAAGATCGTTTCTTAAATTCCCAGTGAACTTTTAAGCCCTTGTTACTGGCTCATTTTCTTCAAGAAATATTTGTAGCAAATCCTTTTATAGAAGCTCCCTTGCATTCTGTGTGGTGAGGTGTTACCCATGGTGATGCTGAACCCCTTGTTGCCAAAAGCCCGCTGAACCAGGACGGCCCTGAGGAAGGAGGAGGCAGAGGGCCACCTCCTCTGCTTTGTCTCAGGAACTGAATCCAATCCCCAGGCTCACATCCACTCTGCCCATGTGGAAGGTGACAGGTGCTGAGGAATGTCCTGGAAGCATATTTTTCTGTTGAGCGATGCAGGGGACTGATGCTCCTAAAGCCTTTGGGATTCCCAAGGGGGTAGCTGGGTGGGGCCTGCCAGGCCCACCCTGGGCTGGCCCTGCTGCCATGTCTTCTGCTGGGGCAGCATATTGTGGCTGAAATGTGACTGTCTGGCTTCGCAGCTGCCTATGACCTACCTGTTAGTTCCCAATCAACTCACATATGGTACCTATGGAGGTGCTCAGGCAAACAGCCAATGGGCCATTAAGGAAATAAAAACACACCTGAGGACACACGAAAGTGAAAGCACAGTGATCCACAATCTATGGGATGCAGCAAAAGCAGTTTTAAGAGGGATGTTTACAGTCATACAAGCCTACATCAGGAAACAAAAAAAATCTCAAATAAACAACTTAAATTTTACACTTAAAGGACGAGAAAAAGAAGAATAAACAAAATCCAAAATTTTGGTTTGGGCTTTTTGAACCCAAACCTTCAAGATCAGAAGGAAAGAAATCATAATGTCAGAGTAGAACAAATGAGATAGAGACTAAGAAAACAATAGAAAAGTTCAATGAAACTAAAAACTGGTTCTTCGAGAAAATAAACGAAAGATAAATGTTTGTCCAGATTCATCAAGAAAAGAAGAGATGGAGCACAAATTAATAAAATAAAAAATGAAAAATAAGTTACAACCAACAGCACCTAAATACAAAAGATCATGAGAGATTATATTAACAATTATATGCCAATAAAAAGGACAATATAGAAGAAATGAACAAAGTCCTAGGAATATAAAATCTTCCAAGACTGAAACAGGAAAAATAAAAAATGACAACAGACCAATTATCAGTAATGAAATCAAACCAGTAATGAAAAAAATTCTCAACAAATAAAAGTCCAGGATGAGACAGCATCAGAGGAGAATTCTAGCAAACATTTAGAGAACAGTTAACACTTAGCCTTTTGAGACTGTTCCCAAAATTGCAGAGGAAGAAATCTTAAAAAAATTTTTAAAGATATATTTTATTATTGATACAGAATCAAACACACAGTATAAGCTGAGACATGTTTGAGGACATCTGTACTCTAAAGCAAGTGTTTCTCAAATATTGTGATTTTTTTTTTTTTTTTTAGTCTATTGCTGTGAAATAAGAAGCCTTGAAAGAGGCTTTAAAATTTTATCATTAAGTTCACTGAGGTTCTCAAAGGCAATGGATTAAATATTTCCTCACTTCTCACAGTAAACATTGCTGAAGAGCTGGCAGATGTATGTTCTTGCATCTGTATTTTTGCTCAGTTTTCAAATGTCTTGCTAATCAGGATGGCTTTGTGCTATTGTTAGCCAATAGCTCAGCACAATACATCCTTCAGGGAGACTGGGTGACTGTAAATCCATTCTTCAGATCAGCTTCCTGATTATTTCAATGTTTTGCCGGGTCTGCCATCAGGTCTAATTAGATTGTTTCTGTTTTTACTTGTTAATGTGGCCAATGAAGGGTTTGTATCAGGGATGGTAAGAGGGTCATTGGCTGGAGTTGCATGGTTGACCTTATCCTCATTCTGCTATCTTCTGGCAGGAATCTTCTGGGGCTATTTTGTAAGAGTGAATCTAGTTAAAATTAACAATCTAATTAGGCCCACATGCCTGCCTCCTCCCACTGCCACCCAGTTCTCCCTGGGTCCCTCAGGAGCCCTGCATGGTGCAGCCAACATCTGATATGTAGAAAAGGAAAAGCAGCTGCTTCCATTGTAGAGTAAATATCATAAAGTTTAATCTTCTCATTTTCTAAGATAAATATTAAATTTCTAACATTTCTTTTCATCCCCATCCCCCAGTGGATGGGCATGACTCATTCTGAGGCACATGTACCTTCTTTGGAGACCATCTGCTCTACAGGTATTTTAAAGTATCTTTTTAAGACAAAGATAGCAAACACATTTGATACATATTTGCTTTTCAAAAAGAAAAACCCAAACCTCCCCAGAGGCCTGTGGGCATAGCCCTATTCAACAGATGAATTATTTAATGGTTTTACTGGAAATCTAATTTTTTAGACAAAATAGTCTAAAGAGATAAGAGAAGCCCACAGGCTTCTGATAGATGAATGAACCTTATGATAGATGAATCCATTGTGTAAAACAAATGATTAGGCCCAATTGTGTTTCATAGTTTGGGACTTTTTAAACCCCAGATATAGCCAATTCTTGGCTCAGGCCACAATATCACCATGGTCTGTGGAAGATGCCACTCTAGTTTCTAATTTTCATTATTAATTCCTTTTATAGGCCTCTTTCACTCCTCCTTTTCCCCCTTCATAGGCAACCACTCCCTATAACACTCCTTGTATGTGTTCTGTGTATCACTTTTTCTAAGTTAAGGCATTTCCTTTCTAGTTGCAGCTTTTTTCTGTTTGTTAAGAGCTTCCCCCTGCTCCCAGTTAAAAATAGGTTTTGAACATTACTAAGTGTGTTCTGCGAAAACATGATAGAACTATCTCCTTTATTCTAGTAACGTTAAATCTACACTGAAGATTTTTTTTTGACATTGAGTCATGATTGCCTTCCTGAGATGAGTCCTACTTAGTCATAATTTTTCTTAATACTGTTTTAGAGTCAAATTATGAAACATAACTTGTTTCATAATTTCTTGGAAAATTCTTAAAGAGATGGGAATACTGGACCATCTGACCTGCCTCCTGAGAAATCTGTATGCAGTTCAGGAAGCAACAGTTAGAACTGGACGTGGAACAACAGACGTTCCAAACAGGGAAAGGAATATGTCAGGGCTGTATATTGTCACCCTGCTTATTTAACTTCTATGCAGAGTACATCATGAGAAACGCTGGGCTGGATGAAGCACAAGCTGGAATCAAGATTGCTGGGAGAAATATCAATAACTTCAGGTATGCAGATGACACCACCCTTATGGTAGAAAGTGAAGACAAACTAAAAAGCCTCTTGATGAAAGTGAGAGTGAAAAAGTTGGCTTAAAGCTCAACATTCAGGAAACTAAGATCATGGCATCCGGTCCCATCACTTCATGGGAAATAGATGGGGAAACAATGAGAACAGTGAGAGACTTTATTTTGGGGGGCTCCAAAATCACTGCAGCTGGTGACTGTAGCCATGAAATTAAAAGACACTTGCTCCTTGGAAGAAAAGTTATGACCAACCTAGACAGCATATTAAAAAGCAGAGACATTACTTTGCCAACAAAGATCTGTCTAGTCAAAGCTATGGTTTTTCCAGTAGTCATGTATGGATGTGAGAGTTGGACTATAAAGAAAGCTGAGCGCCAAAGAATTGATGGTTTTGAAGTGTGATGTTGGACAAGACTCGTGAGAGTCCCTTGGACTGCAAGGAGAGCCAACCAGTCCATCCTAAAGAAAGTCAGTCCTGAAAATTTATTGAAAGGACTGATGCTGAAGCTGAAACTCCAGTACTTTGTCCACCTGATTTGAAGAACTGACTCATTTGAAAAGACCCTGATGCTAGGAAATATTGAAGGTGGGAGGAGAAGGGGACAACAGAGGATGAGATGGTTGGATGGCATCACTGACTCAGTGGACATGAGTTTGAGTAAACTCTGGAAGTTGGTGATGGACAGGGAGGCCTGGCGTGCTGCAGTCCATGGGGTTGCAAGGAGTTGGACATGACTGAGTGACTGAACTGAACTGAATGAAACTTAATATCTATTCCTTGGAAATTTGACAGAGCTTTCAGGAATACAGGTATTATTTCAAGTTAGAAAGTCTTTTAACACAGTACCTACATAATAGGTTGTAGGAGGAAAGCAATGTAATCATCTCAGTGTTGCAAGTTGAGACAGAATTTTCAGCCTTATAGGTTGGCTAAATATCTAGCTATATCACTTGATGAATGGAGAATAGTCAGTGAGTTTCTAATACAATCTTTGTGGGAGTATAAATTTTGTAGCATCAATTAATTTTTAAATTAATTTTGATAATTAATATGTAATAGGCATATCCTTTAAAAAAGAGAGTACACTTTTTACCTTGAAATAGAATTGCTCTTGCATAAATACTAAGATATATGCAAAAGATTATTGATTTCAGCATAGTTTGAAATAATAAAAAATTTAAAACTATATTAAAAAAAATATTTATTTTTAAATAATTTGGGTGTGCTGGGTCTTAGTTGCAGCATCTGGAATCTGGTTCCCTGACCAGGGATTTAACCTGGGCCACCCGCATTGGTAGTGCAAAATTTTAGCCAATGGACCACCGGGGAAGTCCTTCAATATTCTAAACTAAGTAAAATATGATACATGTGTATGATGAAATAATCTGAGTATGTATTTTAATAGCTACTAAAAACTTAATGTTGTGGGTGATGTGTTTGGTTTGGTATGTTTATATAGATTTTAACACACTGAAAAAAAAAGACAATTTGACAGAACCTACATATGAAACAGTCCGGGCTGAAAGCCTCCAGATTTTGATATGCAGTGTTGTCATTGTTAGTTCACTGCTAAGTATTTTGAAATTCCACTGATGGTTGAAGCATGTGGTGCATTTTTGTTCATGTTTTTGGTCTGTTGAGCTACTAGTATTTGGGAAACATGTCCTAAGTCACCACTCCCAAAGGTTGACTTATTGATTTCTCTTCATGGGTTTGTTAGCTGTTGCTTCTTATATTTTGAGATCATATTGTTTTGAGTTTAGGATAGAGTTCACTTCAAGGTCACTATGGCTTTCTTTCCATTTAAGTTCTCCACATAAGCACCTGACTAATACAGGGAAGTGGGTGCTTTGAGATTCTGAAGACGGCTTCCATTGGAGTTCTAGGTACTTTAATTAATACTAATTACCTAGAAAAGAGTGTGGTTTCTTGGTGGTTCCTGGAACTTGTTTTGTCTCTTGAGTTCCTCCTTGAGCCCCATGACCTGTTCCCACTTAGACTGTATTGTCATTGGAGACTGGCTGACACAAGAGCTTGGACTGTCTCTAGAAAGGCCGGTTAAGTGCTCCTTAGTTCCTGTGGTTTGATCTGACTGCAACAGGGCTCTGTTCTCCTGGGTTCCTGGGGGCTCTGCTCTCCTGGGTTCCTGGGGGCCTGGTGTGCAGCTGGCTACCTGGGTCTCCCAAGACCTAAATCCCGGAAGCAAATTGACTGATAGCATCTGGTGTCCTTTTGCTCACTGTCCCTGGAGAGTGGACAGTCCCACACCTTCCTGAGATGCTTATTGAAGCTGAAGCTTCAGTGACAGTGACTGTAAGCCACAAGTTCCCTTTCTGGGGGGACGATTATGCTGTACAAATTTGGTGAGAAGGAGAGAGGATCCAGGGCATGGAATGCCCTTAGAGAAGGGCTGCTGGGTCAGCATACCCGAGACCCTCAGAGGCAATGGTGCAGGGACCCTGTGCTTCTTGGGGCACACAAGGCCAGGGTGGGCCTGGGGAGAGAGCAGACCTCACATCATCTTCTGCCAGCTCTGTCTTGCTTTGCTCCTTCAAGCTCTTCCAGAGCACAGAGCACCTCCAGGATGGGCCTGGCCTTGCCACGCACCATGCACCCTCTCCTCCCTCTATCTGCACCTCAGCCTATGTGCTGTCAGCTGGTGCGAGAGCCCTCCAGTGCCTGCTTTGTGTCCTGATGAAGGTTGGACGCCTTCTCTTATGGCGACGATTTATGCCCAATGTAGTGAGGAGATATCTGCAGAGAAGCTGCCGGGAAGGGGTGGTGCTTTGGGGCTGGTGGGGCTCAGTCTGCATACCGTCTGATTCCATCCAGGGGATGCACACCGGTATCTCCCAGACCCCTTGAAGTTGATGTTCCAGAGACCATGTAGGACCCTGATTAAATGTCTTGGGAGAGACCTGCATTCTAAGCCAAGTCAGTTGGGGCAGGAGGCAGAGATTGTACCCTGTTGGTCCGTGTGGCTCACTCAGGAGCCCTGGAGCAGGGGTACCATGGCAAAGGCAGCTCCTTGCATCAGTCCAAAACCAGTCATGCATCAGTCAGTTCAGCTGTAAATCATTTACTGTGATGAGAAACCCCAATGCCTGTCTTGGTGATAGATTCTGTGCTGTGTGGCCAAGCTTATCTGATACAGAGGGGATGGCATCGTAGCTGCATGGTAAGTAATTCATTGCTCATTTCCTCTCTTGCAGAGGAACAAGAAAGCAGGAAAGTCCTGGGGGCCTGGCAGACACAGGCAGGCAGGGAAGGTGTGGAGAGAGTCAGGATGAATGGCTGAAGGTGACTGAGACCCACAGCCGCATGTGCTCAGGTGAGCTGTGCACATGGCTGCTACATTCCTGCTGGCAGGGGGCATTTGCCATGTTGTTTAGAGGATGTCACCAGTTCCTAAAAGCCCCACCTCTAGCCACACTACCTCCCCTTCCACGTACTTGATTTCTTCGATGGCTCATCCACCTAACAGGGTCACAGATTTTTGAGAAGTTTAAAAGCATCTAATGCACCCCCTCCACCTTCATTCATACCCCCAAGAAGAGATGCAGATGGAAGCCTCTTCCCCCTTCTGCCCAGCCCTGATTCCTTTCTGTATCCAGGGCCTTATGTGTGTGGGGCAGTCACCCCTCTGCACAAGGCCGTGCAAGCCCAGGGGTTCACATAGCATCTTCTGTCCTAGAGAGGAGGGTCCAGAGAAGAGACCTGCTTGCTGCCTCATGCTTGGTGGCAGGAGCTTCTAGGGTCTGGCCCAGAGGGGTCATGTACCTGGTCCCTGACTTGCAGACTCAACCCGCAGGGAGGGGAGAGGCCCAACAGGAGCCCAAGGGCAGGACCCTCTCAACTGGGGATGCAGGAGTTAAGGTGGCTCAGATCTGGGTGAGGGTGGAGGTGCTGTGATAGCCATTAGTCAGGAAAGATCTAACCCCTCATACTAGCTTAAGGAAGTCAAACTTCTTTGCCTCATTTCCTTGGGAGAAACAGAAGTAGGGTAGAAAGATGCACAGATCATGTCAGCATAACAGCCCCAGGACAAGAGGGACTTTGTCTCCTTCACATTAAAAATACCAAGTAACAGGCTCATCCTGCATTGTGGTGTCCAAGCAAGTCAAAGGGGTGAGGACTGGGGTGGGGGGCAGGGTCAAATCTGAGGTGCAAACCCGCTGTGTGGGCAGGGCACTTTCCCTTGGAAGGCATCTCTCATGAGAAGCTCTTATGCAAGGAGTTGCTTGGTTCCTATGTCTTTTACTCCCAGTGAAGTTGATACTTTCTTTTATTGATTCTCCATCAAAGTGGGAGCCTAATACTATAAGAAAAGCCCTGCACCTGTAGATTTGAGCTCAGAGCTCACTCCTGTTCCCCTCCTCTCACTGCCCCACTCTCCTTATTTCCCCCCTCTCCCTTTTTCCTCCTCCCTCTATCTTTTCTCTCTCTCTCCAACCCTCCATTCTTCTCTTGGTCTCTCTCACATCTCTCCTTTCTTACTTCTCTCCCTTCCTGTCCTCTTCCCCCTCCCTGCTTCACCCCCCACTCCCAGTGGATTTACTTAATTTCTTGGTTCAACAGCTGGATCCACATGTGAACAGATGTTTTCATCAATGACTGCTGCTGCTGCTAAGTTGCTTCAGTCGTGTCCGACTCTGTGCGACCCCATAGACAGCAGCCCACCAGGCTCCCCCATCCCTGGGATTCTCCAGGCAAGAACACTGGAGTGGGTTGCCATTTCCTTCTCCAATGCATGAAAATGAAAAGTGAAAGTGAAGTCGCTCAGTTGTGTCCGACTCTTAGCGACCCCATGGACTGCAGCCTACCAGGCTCCTCTGCCCATGGGATTTTCCAGGCAAGAGTGCTGGAGTGGGGTGCCATTGCCTTCTCCGATAAAGTACCTAGCTGCATGTAACTGGTGCACAGTAGGAACTCAGTGAATAGGAGCTACTGCTTGACCAGTATGAGAGGTGTTGGATATCAAGTCAAAAATTCAAAATATTAAGAAGTCTTTTTGTACTTTAATTTCCCCAGGAAGAGACAGAGCATCCAACATAGGAGGCAGGCCTGACAGACTTTGTCTAAGGGAGGCTATCACCATGATTGAAGTGCAGATTTAGACAGTCTCACAAGTATGGACGACTATTGCAATATGGACACGTACTGCAATAATACAATAGTACCTTTGTTTTCAGAAAATACAAGAGCATGTGAAAAATCTATGCATCCACCTGTTGAACCTTTAGGCCGAGACTGGCCAACTAGGCTGTTTTTCTACTGGTTGTCTGTGTACTTTCAAGAAGTGGAATTGGGGGAGGGAGGAGGGAGGAGGGTTCAGGATGGGGAACACATGTATACTAATTAAATAATTTTCTATTAAAGAAAAAAAAAAAGAAGTGGAATTCTGAAAACTTTAAAGCAAAAGATTGCTCTTTAATAGTCAAGAGCAGAGAATTTTAAATTCCCTTTGAGTCACTTGGTTTAGCCTCAAAACCTGATGCAAACTCCTAAATCCATATGACTAAATCTAAGCCTTCCGCATTTTCTACTTACAGATTGTTACCCACTGCATCTAGATAGTAAGTTTCAGTACAATTTCGCTGTCAATTGCCACTTAAGTGACTCCAAATATTCCTTGAAGTGGGCCACTGGTTGAAATCTATAAATCATTATATATGGCAATCTTCATAGTTCAACCATATATCCCTGTTATTTTCATGAATGATATATCACATTCCAATCCATGTCTCTTTAGAAAATGGAATAATCTCCAAAGTAATTGCTAAGTAGTAGTGAGTTAGAGCAAGATGGACAAAGGCAGTGTAAATTTCCTAAGGTTAACAGTAAAGGCTTGAGCAGAATCAGTGTCAGAACGGGAAAGGAATAAAAGGTTTGAAAGGAAAGATTAAGATGCCTGGGAAGCATATAAAAGGTCTCAAAATTTCAAGAATTTAGATTTGACACCATGATGTAATGGGAATGTGGGTATCTGTGTGGTAATTATTACGGCAATGGTATAGGACAGAGTAGTGAGAGAGATGAAGTAGGAAAATTAGGAAGAGAGTTGTAACAAATGAGAAACTGACTTCTTAGACACACAGCAATGCCTCCCAACCTGCGAGTCTTAGATTTAGGGGTACATCAAGCCAACCAAATGTGAATTTCCTCCCTTAAGAGATTAGCTCCATAATGGGAGAAGACTGCCTTGTGCCCACTGTATACTTTTATTCTTTAGAACATTATTTAGCATAAAGGTGGCTCTCTAAAAGTATAGTCTAAATCTGAGTGTAAATGCTATTGTAATTAATTAAATAATTCACTTAAAAAGTATTGCTGAATTCCCACAATCTTTTAACACAAAATTTCCAATCAATTAACGTAGTCAAGTACAATCATTAGTTCCCATGGCTAGTCTGATAAATGTCTTTTTCTACATTTAATCCTGCAAGATTAAGAACTACAATCCTAGGATAATAGAGAAAGTAAGTAGAAGACCTCATAGAAGAATCAGTATGATTTAATCAACAGAAAATCCAACAGAACAACTACTAAGATTGCAACCCAGAAGATCAAAATGTGCTCTCCAAACATGTAATTCTTTCATGGTTATGTAAGAAGGAAATGGCAACCCACTCCAGTATTCTTGCCTGGAGAATTCCATGGACAGAGGAGCCTGGCAGGCTTCATAGTCCATGGGGTGGCAAAGAGTTGGACATGACTGAGCAACTCTCACTCACTATGCAAGGTTTTGTTCCCTTTGCCAGATGCTGCCTCTTGTTATCCCCAGCACCAGCTGAGTGCCAGGAACACATGTACTCACTAGATGTTTGTTAAATGAAAACCCCAAAGTGCAGAACAAAGGTAATATGGTCTTTGATTCTTCTGCTTCTTGTGATGACATTGTTTTAAAGTAGTGTTCTGAATTGCAGCTGCAGGCTGTATTTTTCCTGATGTTTAAAGGATTTACTCCACCCACAATCCATACAAGGTTTTAAGCCTTCAAATCCAGTTCCTTCCTGATTGGATTTGCATGCTTCTTCCTCAGTCAGCAATTAAGCTGTCATTTCATCCACAGGGCATGTTCTTGGATATTTGTTGTTAATAACCCCCCAGTTTTCTGTTCTTCCTCTGGGCAGGTATATGAAGACTGAGTCTGCAACAAAAGGCCTGTTTCACTCACCTGTGGACACAAAGCCCCTTTGCGTTTGTGGCCATTGGGCCCCCATGACATCAGGCCCTGGCTGAGGCTGGTGCCAGCCAGTGTGCCATGATGGTGTGGTCTCCACAAGGGGCCAGTGGTCACCCTAGAAGCATGAAGGACCTAGTTTAGGGCAGAGGAAAGAACTGCTTTTATAGAGAGCAGTTAAGAAGTCCATGATGCTGACACTGTCAAGACATACTAGTCTGTATGTCCGGAGGCATAGATGGTAGAAATGTGGTGGGCCATCGGCATGTCTTCTGGTAATTTTAAGATGGTCCGTTTGAAATGAAGGCTTCCCTTGTGGCTCAGCTGGTAAAGAATCTGCCTACAATGTGGGAGACCTGGGTTTGATCCCTGGGTTGGGAAGATCCCCTGGAGAAGGGGAAAGGCTACCCACTCCAGTATTCTGGTCTGGAGAATCCTGTGGACTGTATAGTCCATGGGGTCACAAAGAGTTGGACACGACTGAGTGACTTTCACTTCACTTTTGAAATGATCCTAGAATCATCAAATACCAGACAGGGCACCATCCATCCAAGTGTCTCACCATGGAGCCTGGATGATCTGCACAATCCCTGGTACATGGATTGACACCTCTGTCACAGGGCTCTCAGCATCTGAGGACCCTCAGCTCTAAAGGCTAGAGTCCCCCACCCCATTCATGGTGTCAGTCAAAAGCATCCCCACACATTTCTGTAAATGCTCCATGACTCTTTCCTTTTGGTCAGGAAAATCAGTTGAGAGAGTTGAAGATTGGCCCAAGTCAGTTGGTTCCTGGTCAGCCTTCCCAGATCAAGAATCCTTGAGCTGGAGGGAGTGGGGTGGGTGAGGGGAGTGAGAGGACGGCACTGTCTTTGTCCCAGGGTTGGTTGGAAGGTTAGGCCTCTCTCCCCACCTCACCCACACATCCACACTCACCATTACCTTTCACTGGGGACCAAAATCACCGCAGATGGTGATTGCAGCCATGAAATTAAAAGACGCTTACTCCTTGGAAGGAAAGTTATGTCCAACCTAGATAGGACCTTGAAATGTTGAGGCTCCTCGAATGAAACCACAGATCAGAGCATGAGATTTGTTCTTCCTTTGTTTGTTAATTTCACTGTCAGAGAGGCACCTTGAAGATAACGGTGGAATCTCTCCCCCTTCTTAGCCCAGCAGAATGACATTTATAGACCTGCTGGCCCACAAGCTTCTCTAGGGTGGGAATGTCCTCCCCATGTTTGTGTTTCTAGTGGTGACCACGGTGCCTGGAAGACCCACAGGGCTGAGCATGCTGAGTGCAGAGGCCTCAGTTGTCCTGACAAGTTCCATGTCCACCCCACAAGGTTTCTGTGACACAAAGAATTGCCTGAAGTCAAAGGGCACAGGGCCCTCAGAGGGGAGGTTGAAGAGGCTACAGTGAAGTACCAACCCTGTGAAAACAGCCCATTGCCTAGAGTGACAGGTGAGTGGGAACTTGAGCAGACAGGGCAGTCTGGGAAGTGTGCTACTGATCCACTTCAGTACTAATGTGCATGCTCATGCCAAGTCACTTCAGTAGTGTCTGACTCTGTGTGACACTTTAGACTATAGCCTGCCAGACTCCTCTGTCCATGGGACTTTCCAGGCAAGGATACTGGAGTGGGTTGCCGTACCCTTCTCCAGGGGATCTTCCTGACCCAGGGATCGAACTCACCTCTCATGTCTCCTGCATTGGCAGGTGGGTTCTTTACCACTAGCACCACCTGGGAATACTCATGTAGCACATGGCAAATTCTTGCACAACCAGAACTTCCCCGACTAGACCTTTGAGGTGAATGATGTGTTCCTTCCTACACTTGACTATCAGGAGACGTTATCATAAGCCAACTTTTTGCTGGGACCACAAACTGCTGACATCTTGTAGTGATTCCTCCTCTTTCCAAGGCAGGGCGGCTGCCTGGCTTTGTTCCTGGTCAGGTCAGATCTGGGGCCTTCTGATGGGAGGAGCCTGGCCATCTGGGCACTGCTCCTCCAATGGTCTCTGCAAATCCTTGCGTACATTTGAAGTTCCACCTGGACAGGCACGGGTCACTCCTGTTCATATTCCACTGGCAGGTCTCATATCCAGGCCCAGTATCTAGGGGCTGGTGTGTGCGTGTGTATGTATCTGCCCCATCATGGCTACAAGGAAACCAGTCTGTCTGATTCTCCTGTTTCATACTAAAATGACACTGCAGTTTGTTCATTTTGTTGCAACTCTACTCAAAATTCTTCATTTATCCCCAGATAAGGCCCAAACCCTCCTTCTAGCATGGAGAGTTTTCCCCAGCAGTGCCTGATGTGCTTTCCCTCCACCTACCCCACAGGGCACTCTCACCTAGTCCCTTGGTTTCTGACCAGGCTGGCTTCACATCTGCCTACACTCCTTGGTGAAGCCTTTGAAAGACCCTCCCACCTTCTGTAAGCCCACCTTTGATTCTTGCTGTTTTCTATTTGTACCATCCTTTCTGTGATTCGCCATGTATCAAAAATTTTGTGATTATGTGATTATCCATGAAAAAACTCATTTAATTACCCATGAAAAATTTTCCTGTCAAATGTTTTCACTTTGCATTTTGTGTGCTTACGTTTTGCTGCTCATTGAAAAAGAACACCTCCCAGGAGGCTGGGGCCCTGTTGTAAGGTGTATCTCCCTGCAGGCCTTACCAAAGATCCAGAGGAGTCAGGTGTGTACGTGGGCTGCTCTCAGGGTGCACAGCAACATGGGTGATATGATGGGGATACAGGTGCAGCGTCCCCAGGCCCTCCTGACGATGGCCTGATGGACCCTGATAGAGATCAGGGAGCATTTTCCCCAGGCCTTGTGATGACCACTTAGGGACACAGCAAGTCTCTGAATACCACATCACCTTGAAATCATTGTCAATTTGTACTGACTGAGGTGAGAAATTGGGCTGCTGTCACATGTCTTCGAAATATTTTCAGTACACAGAGAAAGATAAAGATCTTTTTTAAAGATAAATTTTAACAAACTGTCATTTTCTAGATGTCATTTTCAATATATGCTTATTGAAGCAAAATTAGAAAATGAAAGTTAATAAAAACAAAGAGAAGAAATCATCTGTAACCTTAACTATAGGTAACATTTGGGCATGTTCTTCCAGGTGTGTACGTGTGTTTTCTTGATTCTAAGGTACCATCATTTCTAAGACACACTCTTGATCAATTAATAGCCTTTTAGAGAAAAAAGGAAGTACTTTCAGTGGTAAGATGATTCCATTTCAGAAATAGTAAAGTCCCATAGAAAACAGACTTATGGTTACCAAAGGGGAGGTCGTTGTTCAGTTGCTCAGTTGTGTCTGACTCTTTGCAACCTCATGGACTGCAGCACACCAGGCTTCCCTGTCCTTCGCCATTTCCCAGACCTTGCTCAAACTCCTGTCTGTCAAGTTTGTGGTGCCATCCAACCATCTCATCCTCTGTCAACCCCTTCTCCTTCTGCCTTCAGGGTCTTTTCTAATAAGTTGGCTATTTGCATCAGGTGGCCAAACTATTGGAGCTTCAGCTTCAGCATCAATCCTTCCAGTGAGTGTTCAGGATTGATTTCCTTCAGGATTGACTGGTTGGATCTCCTTGAAGTCCAAGGGACTCGCAAGAGTCTTCTCTAGCATCACCGTTCAAAAGCATCAATTCTTCATCATTCAGTCTTCTTAATGTTCAGCTCTCACATCCATACATGATTACTGGAAAAACCATAGTTTTGACTAGACAGACCTTTGTCAGCAAAATAATGTCTCTGCTTTTTAATATGCTATGTAGGTTGGTCATAGCTTTTCATCCAAGGAGCAAGCATCTTTTAATTTCATGGCTGCAGTCACCATCTGCAGTGATTTTGGAGCCCAAGAAAATAAAGTTTGTCACTGTTTCCATTGCTTCCCCATCTATTTTCTATGAAGTGATGGACTGGATGCCATGATCTTCATGTTTTGAATGCTGAATTTTAAGCCAACTTTTTACTCTCCTCTTTCACTTTCATCAAGAGGCTCTTTAGTTTCTCTTCACTTTCCGCCATAAGGATGGTGTCTTCTGCATATCTGAAGTTATTGATATTTCTCCCTGCAATCTTGATTCCAGCTTGTGCTTCATTCAGTCCGGCATTTCACATGATGTACTCTCAGTTCAGTTCAGTTCAGTCACTCAGTTGTGTCCAACTCTTTGTGACCCCATGAATCGCAGCACACCAGGCCTCCCTGTCCATCACCAGCTCCCGGAGTTCACTCAGACTCATGTCCATCGAGTCAGTGATGCCATCCAGCCATCTCATCCTCTGTTGTCCCCTTCTCCTCCCGCCCCCAATCCCTCCCAGCATCAGAGTCTTTTCCAATGAGTCAACCTTCGCATGAGGTGGACAAAATACTGGAGTTTCAGCTTTAGCATCATTCCTTCCAAAGAACACCCATTCTCCTTTAGAATGGACTGGTTGGATCTCCTTGCAGTCCAAGGGACTCTCCAACGCCACAGTTCAAAAGCATCAATTCTTCGGCGCTCAGCCTTCTTCACAGTCCAACTCTCACAGCCATACATGACCACAGGAAAAACCATAGCCTTGACTAGACGGACCTTTGTTGGCAAAGTAATGTCTCTGCTTTTGAATATGCTATCTGGGTTGGTCATAACTTTCCTTCCAAGGAGTAAGCGTCTTTTAATTTCATGGCTGCAGTCACCATCTGCAGTGATTTTGGAGCCCCCCAAAATAAAGTCTGACACTGTTTCCACTGTTTCCCCATCTGTTTCACATGAAGTAATGGGACCGGATGCCATGATCTTCGTTTTCTGATGTACTTTGTCTGATTCTCCTGTTTCATACTAAAATGACACTGCAGTTTGTTCATTGTTGCAACTCTACTCAAAATTCTTCATTTATTCCCAGATACGGCCCAAACCCTCCTTCTAGCATGGAGAGTTTTCCCCAGCAGTGCCTGACGTGCTTTCCCTCCACCTAACCCAGGGCGCTCTCACCTAGTCCCTTGGCTTCTGACCAGGATGGCTTCACATCTGCCTACACTCCTTGGTGAAGCCTTTGAAAGACCCATGTATCAAAAAATTTTGTGATTATGTGATTACCCATGAAAAAACTCATGTAATTATCCATGAAAAAATTGATGTACTGATGTACTGTATGTACAAGTTAAATAAGCAGGGTGACAATATACAGCCTTGACTTACTCATTTCCCAATTTGGAACCAGTCCGTTATTCCATATCTGGTTCTAACTGTTGCTTCTTGACCTGCATACAGATTTTTCAGGAGGCAGGTAAGATGGCCTGGTATTCCCACCTCTTTAGGAATTGTCCACAGTTTGTTGTGATCCACACAGTCAAAGGCTTTAGCATAGTCAATGAACCAGAAGTAGGTGCTTTTCTGGAATTCTCTTGCTTTTACTATGATCCAATGGGTGTTGGCAATTTGATTTCTGGTTCCTCTGCCTTTTCTAAATCCAGCTTGAACATCTGAAAGTTCTTGGTTCACATACATTTGAAGCCTGGCTTGGAGAATTTTGAGCATTGCTTTGCTAGTGTATGAAATGAGTGCAATTGTGCAGTAGTTTGAACTTTCTTTGACATTGCCCTTCTTTTGGATTGGAGTGAAAATTGATCTTTTCCAGTCCTGTGGCCACTGCTGAGTTTTCCACAAGGGACTGGAATGTAAAAGTAGGAAGTCAAGAGATACCGGAAGTATCAGGCACATTTGGCCTTGGAGTACAAAATAAAGCAGGATCTTAAAGGCTAACAGAAATTTCCCAAGAGAGTGCATTGGTCATAGTAAACTCTCTCTTCTTTTTATTTTTTTCCCGTTTATTTATTTTACTTTACAATATTATATTGGTTTTGCTATACATTGACTTGAATCCACCATGGGTGTCCATGTGTTCTCCATCCTGAAACCCCCTCCTATCTCCCTCCCCATCCCATCCCTCTGGGTCATCCCAGTGCACCAGCCCCAAGCACCCTGTATCATGCATCAAATCTGGACTGGTGATTCATTTCACATATGATAATTTACATGTTTCAATGCCCTTCTCCCATATCATCCTGCCCTAGCCCTCTCCCACAGAGTCCAAAAGACTGTTCAATACATCTGTGTCTCTTTTGCTGTCTCACGTACAGGGTTATCATTACCATCTTTCTAAATTCCATATATATGCGTTAGTATACTGTATTGGCTTTTTTCTTTCTGGCTTAATTCACTCTGTATAATAGGCTCCAGTTTCATCCACCTCATTAGAATGGATTCAAAGGTATTATTTTTAGTGGCTGAGTAATATTCCATTGTGTGTATGTACCACTGCTTTCTTATCCATTCTTCTGTTGATGGACATCTAGGTTGCTTCCGTGTCCTGGCTATTATGAAACAGTGCTGCGATGAACACTGGGGTACACGTGTCTCTTTCCCTTCTGGTTTCCTCAGTGTGTATGCCCAGCAGTGGGATTGCTGGATCATATGGCAGTTCTATTTCCAGTTTTTTCAGGAATCTCCACACTGTTCTCCATAGTGGCTGTACTAGTTTGCATTCACACCAACAGTGTAAGAGGGTTCCCTTTTCTCCACACCCTCTCCAGCATTTATTGCTTGTAGACTTTTGGATAGAGCCATTCTGGCTGGCGTGAAATGGTACCTCATTGTGGTTTTGACTTGCATTTCTCTGATAATGAGTGCTGTTGAGCATCTTTTCATGTGTTTGTTAGCCATCTGTATGTCTTCTTTGGAGAAATGTCTGTTTAGTTCTTTGGCCCACTTTTTTATTGGGTCTTTTATTTTTCTGGAATTGAGCTGAAGGAGTTGCTTGCATATTTTTGAGATTAATTATTTCTCAGTTGCTTCATTTGCTATTATTTTCTCCCATTCTGAATGCTGTCTTTTCACCTTTCTTATGGACTTCCCTGGTGGCTCAGATGGTAAAGCGTCAGTCTACAATGTGGGAGATCCTGGTTCGAGCCCTGGGTTGGGAAGATCCCCTGGAGAAGGAAATGGCAATCCACTCCAGTACTATTGCCTGGAAAACCCCATGGACAGAGGAGCCTGGTAGGCTACAGTCTATGGGGTTGCAAAGAGTCAGACATGACTGAGCAACTTCACATTGTTCTCTTTGTTGTGCAGAAGCTTTTAATTTTAATTAGGCCCCATTTGTTTATTTTTGCTTTTATTTCCAATATTCTGGGAGGTGGGTCATAGAGGATCCTGCTGTGGTTTATGTTGGAGAGTGTTTTGCCTATGTTTTCCTCTAGGCAAACTCCCTCTTCAAACAGCACAGAGACAACTCTACACATAAGCATCACCAGATGGTCAATGCCAAAATCAGATTGATTATATTCTTTACAGTTGAAGATGAAGAAGCTCTATACAGTCAGCAAAAACAAGACTGGGAGCTGACTGTGGCTCAGATCTTGAGCTCCTTATTTCAAGTAAAGTTAAAATCACTCAGTTGTGTCCAACTCTTTGTGACCTCATGGACTATACAGTCTATGGAATTCTCCAGGCCAGAATACTGAAGTGGGTAGCCTTTCCCTTCTCCAGGGGATCTTCCCAACCAAGGGATTGAACCCAGGTCTGTTGCATCACAGGCAGATACTTTACCAGCTGAGCCACAAGGGAAATCCAAGAACACTGTAGTGTAGTGGGTAGCCTATCCCTTCTCTAGTGGATCTTCCTGACCCAGGAATTGAACCAGGGTTTCCTGATTGCAGGCAGATTCTTTACCAACTGAGCTATTGTGGAAGCCCTTATTGCAAAATTCAGAGTTAAAATGAAGAAAGTAGTGAAAACCACTAGGCCATTAAGTTATGACCTAAATCAAATCTCTTATGATTATACAGTGGAAGTAACAAGTAGATTTAAGGGATTAGATCTGATAGATAGATTGCCTGAAGAACTGTGGACAGAGGTTCATGACATTGTACAGGAGATGGTGATCAAAATCATCCCAAGAAAAAGAAACGCAGAGACGTGATGGCTGTCTGAGGAGGCCTTGCAAATAGCTGAGAAAAGAAGAGAAGCTAAAGGTGAAGGAGAAAAGGAAAGATACACCTATCTGAATGCAGAGTTTCAAAGAATAGCAAGGGGAGATAAGAAAGCCTTCCTCAGTGATCAATGCAAAGAAATAGAGAAAAACACTGGAACTGGAAAGAATAGCTATCTCTTCAAGAAAATTAGAGGGAACATTTCATGCAAAGATGGGTACAATAAAGGACAGAAATGGTATGGACCTAACAGAAGTAGAAGATGCAGTTGGCAAGAATACACAGAAGAACTATACAAAAAAAGATCTTCACGACCCAGATAACCTTGATGGTGTGATCACTCACCTAGAGCCAGACATTTTGGAGTGTGAAGTCAAGTGGGCCTTAGGAAGCATCACATGAATAAATCTAGTGGAGGTGATGAAATTCCAGTTGAGCTATTTCAAATTCTAAAATGGTAGGTGCTGGGAGGGATAAATTAGGAGTTTGGGATTAATGGATACACATTTAGTTCAGTTCAGTTCAGTTGCTCAGTCGTGTCCGACTCTTTGCGACCCCATGAATCACAGCACGCCGGGCCGCCCTGTCCATCACCAACTCCCGGAATTCACTCAAACTCATGTCCATCGAGTCGGTGATGCCATCCAGCCATGTCATCCTCTGTCATCCCCTTCTCCTCCTGCCCCCAATCCCTCCCAGCATCAGGGGCTTTTCCAATGAGTCAACTCTTTGCATGAGATGGTCAAAGTATTGGAGTTTCAGCTTCAGCATCAGTCCCTCAAATGAACACCAGGACTGATCCCCTTTAGGATGGACTGGTTGGATCTCCTTGCAGTCCAAGGGACTCTCAAGAGCCTTCTCCAACACCACAGTTCAAAAGCATCAATTATTCGGTGCTTAGCTTTCTTCACAGTCCAGCTCTCACATCCATACATGACCACTGAAAAAACCATAGCCTTGACTAGACGGACCTTTGTTGGCAAAGTAATGTCTTTTGACTATGCTATCTGGGCTGGTCATAACTTTCCTTCCAAGGAGTAAGCGTCTTTTAATTTCATGGCTGCAATCACCATCTACAGTGATTTTGGAGCCCCCCAAAATAAAGTCTGACATTGTTTCCACTGTTTCCCCATCTATTTCCCATGAAGTGATGGGACCAGATGCCATGATCTTCGTTTTCTGAATGTTCAGCTTTAAGCCAACCTTTTTACTCTCCTCTTTCACTTTCTTCAAGAGGCTTTTTAGTTCCTCTTTACTTTCTGCCATAAGGGTGGTGCCTTATGCAGAAATGCATATCTGAAGTTATTGATATTTCTCCCGGCAATCTTGATTCCAGCTTGTGCTTCTTCCAGCCCAGCGTTTCTCATGATGTACTCAACATATAAGTTAAATAAGCATAATTTAACATAATTTTAGATGACTGTAATTATTGATCTAAATAATTGTATGAATGTGACAGAAAATGCATAGTTAATTCTGTGTTAAAAATTAAGAGAAAAATTTAATTCTGCAAGTAACTTCTTGTGTATACACATGGTAATTTCCTTAGGGTAAATACCTAAATGTGGAATTTCTTGGTCCAAATAAATTATTATTCTTGAGGCTGTTAGTAAGTACTGTCAAGTTGTCTCCAAAATAGGTGTTTCAATCCTTTTCCCAGGAGCTTCTGAGCTCAGTGCTTCAACCTGTCACACTTCCCATTACTAGATTTTTGAATTAAAGGTAACATTTATTTCAATGCGCATTTCTGGTGAATTCACAGTTAATAGAAAAGCCCATGCAGAGAACTACAGAGTTAGTTTGTTGTCTGGCATCTACTGCTCTCTCAAAGCAAAGAGCTTTCCTGCTGTGCAGTGTAATACTCAGTCACTCAGTCATGTCCAACTGTTGCAACCCCATGGACTGTAACTTCCCAGGATCCTCTGTCCATGGAATTTTTCAGACGAGAATACTGGAGTGGCTCACCATTTCCTACTCCAACAGATCTTCCCGACCCAGGGATCAAATCCGTGTCTCCTGCATTGGCAGGAAGATTCTTTACCACTCTGCCTCCTGAGAAGCCAATAAGTTGGTAACTTGGGGTACCAAGGCTTTCCGTGGTGACAAAGGCAGTGTCACAGCTCTGTAGGCTCTGCCACCTGGAAGGTGTGAACCTGAATTAGTGTGTAGCTCACTACACTAGACTCGGAGCAGTGGCCTGGATCAAATCACGTTGGGGAGATAAAGCATGTGTAGTGGCTCTGGGGTCTTGTATAATACAGTCTTGGGAGTGAGTTAAGGAAAGGGATGAAGCATTGAAAATCAGATGCTGCATTACTGGGACCTGCTCTTCCTCTCTTTGCTGTGATCCTGGTTCTTCTTTTCAAGTGTGGGAAGAGGAGGAGAATGGGATGGAGTACACAGGGAGGCTCTACATCCACCTATGGTTCCTCGTACCTCATGGCAACGTCCTATTTTGGCAGTATGTTGGGTGACATCGGGGCCCATCCCTTGTAGCCAAAGACTGAAACACCCAGCACAGGACGTTCTTGTTTCCCTGGGTCATCTGTAGCCCCACCCCCATAGCTCTGTCTGACCATGTACTAGAGTCAATTTGTATTTATTGATTGAACATGAGGACTCAAGAGCATCCTTGTATTTGGGGGGCTTACTGTTTTGTGGGGGAAATAAATGAAAGAGAAAAGGCAGTGAACATTTAAGGATGCCAGGATGGGGCAGACAGTGGAAGCAGATCCACTGGAGGAAGTGGCCAATTTAAGTAGGTGATGGGGAACTCACAACTAAGATCTCATAATACAGGTAAGCTTTGATCTGAGCTTTTCTTTCTTTCTTTTTTGCATTAAGTGAATATTTTCTATTGTAACATTGTAATTCCTTTAATGATTTTTTTTTTTTTTTGCAGAATTTTTTCTTAATGGTTGCCATAGGGGCTACCATGTACTTCTTCACTTATCAGAATGTATTTCAGATTTATTAATGAGCTGTTATTAACTAACTTAATTCCAGTGAGATATAGAAACATTACTCCTATACAGGTCTATTCCCTCATTCCCCTTTCTGGACTACCAATGTTGCATTAATAAATGTTACAAACCTAACAATATATTGTTGTAATTATTACTTTATATAACTTTATGCCTTTTAGAGAAACTGAGACAGCAAGTTAGAAAGTATGTGGGTTTTAAAAAAAACAATTATTTTTAATTGGAGTATAATTGCTTTACAATATTGTGTTGGTTTCTGCCATACAACAATGTGAATCAGCCATAAGTATACATATGACCCCTCACTCTTGAACGTATATCCCACCCCCACCCCACCTCACCCCTCTAGGTTGTCACAGAGCACCAGGTTGAACTTCCTGTGTTGTACAGCAACTTCCCACAACTATCTGTTTTACATATGGTAATGTGTATGTTTCAATGCTACTCTCTCAATTCATCCCACCCTCTTCTTCCCTGCTGTGTCTACAAGCCTGTTCTCTATGTTTGTGTCTCTATTCCTGCCCTGCAAATTGGTTCATCAGTACCATCGTCCTAGATTCCATAAAGTGAAAGTGAAAGTGAAGTCGCTCAGTCGTATTCAACTCTTTGCGACCCTCTGGACTGTAGCCTACCAGGCTTCTCTGTCCATGGGATTCTCCAGGCAAGAATACTTGAGTGGGTTGCCATTTCCTTCTCCAGGGGATCTTCCCAACCCAGGGATCGAACTCGGGTCTCCTGCATTGTAGGCAGATGCTTTAATGTTAATATACCTTTGTTTCTCTCTTACTTCACGCTACATAACAGACTCTAAGTTCATCTACCTCACTAGAACTGACTCAAATTCATTCCTTTCTATGGCTAAGTAATATTCCATTGTGTACACATACCACAGCTTCTTTATCTACTCATCTAATGACAGACATCTAGGTTGCTTCCATGTCCTGGCTATTGTAAATAGTGCTGCAGTGAACACTGGGGTACATGAGTCTTTTTGACTTATGCTTTTCTAAGGGTGTATTGATCACTACCTTGTGGTGAAGGGGCTTGCATAACTCATGAAGCTATGAGCCATGCCATGGGGGCTGCCCAGGATGGACAGGTCATAGTGGAGAGTTCTGACAAAACGGGGTCCCCTGGAGGAGGGAATGGCAAGTGGCCCCAGTATACTTGCTGTGAGAACCCCAGCGAGGCAGAATAGAACTGCTTTTGCTGCATCCTGCAGCCTCCCCAGTGGTGCAGCAGTAAGGAATCTGCCTGCAACGCAGGAGATCTGGGTTCGATCCCTGAGTCGAGAAGATCCCCTGGAGAAGGAAATGGCAACCTACTCCAGTATTCTTGCCTGAGAAATCCCATGGACAGAGAAGCCTGGCAGGCTACAGGCCATGGCGTTTCAAAGAGTCAGACACGACTTCGTGACTAAACAACATATAGGTTTTGGGTTGTCATGCTTTTGTTGACATTTGTTTCTAGGTATTTTTTATTTCCTCTTTGATTTCTTCAGTGAGCCTTGGTTATTTAGAAGTGTATTGTTTAACTTCCACGTGTTTGTGTTTGTGTTTTTTACAGGTTTTTTCCCCCTGTAATTGATGTCTAATTTCATGAAAGCATGTGTTTATAAAGTTGGTTATACAAACCCTTAAAAAAAAAAATTCTGTTTCTCTTTTGGTCCTGTGGATTTGCATCACTATGTGGTGTAATTTCCTTTCTTCAACACAACTTTTCTCCCACTCCTTTGTGGTGCTATTTTCAAATATATTACATTTCTGTAAGTTATGGTCTAGATAGTACATTGTATACATATTGCCCTGCACAATTGCTTTTTAAACCAGTTAAAAAAAGGAAAAGAAATATGCATTTCTACTATCTCCTATAATGACATAATCACCTATATTGGTGTTTTTTTAGGGGAAGGGGCATAGGATTTGAATTACTGTCTAGAGTCAATTTCAACCTGCTTTCAACTGAAAGACTTACTTTAGTATTTCTAATCATGCTTCCTAAAAAGCATTCTCTGTTTTTGTTTATCTGTGAATGTCTTGATGTAGAATTCTCAGTTAACCTTTTTAAATTTTTTTTCTTTTAACACTTTGAATATGGCATCCACTGTCCTAGTTTCCATGATCTCTCATGCAAAAGCAGCTGCTAATCTTGTTGGGATGACTTTCCTGGATGAATCATTTTCTCTTGCTGCTTTCAAGATTTTTCTGCTTGTCTGCCTCAATATTCTACTCACAATAGACTCCAGGTAGACAGGAGGGACATCTACTGTAAAAACTTCTAACTAGTTTTATAAGTAAAATTATATATATATAAATCATATATTAAAATTACATATACACTTTAATTATGCACATATAATTCCACACTTCAAAGCATTTCACCTATTTGGTATCCTCTTAACCCCTTTAGGAGGTTTCTATCTTCATTTTAATGATATGAAAACTGAGACTCATATAGGCCATGAAATATATCACACAGCAACTAAGAAGTCTTCCTTTCCCTGTTCCTGTTTCTCTTCCTCTTGAGATCTAAAGACACAAGAAAGAGCAGTAAAGGTGTGAATTTATATGTACATGTATAGAGGGGAGAAAGAATTGGGGCTGGAAAGAGATCCCCTTGAGAATATATCAATAAATTAAACCAAGTTGTGACCTGATGGCAATTCCACTCTAGCTGGGGAGAGAGACACACCACAGCAGATCTGGATCCTGAGGTAGAAGCTGGGTGGCCTCTTGTCCTGGGCCTGGATGCTCTATGGGCCCATAGAAGTCTTCTCTTGACTCTTGCTCTCTCTCCACCATGCCCTCTTGCATCTCCCTCTGGAGTGCTTCTCTGCTGCTTCCTTTCCTTCTTCCTTTCAACACAACTGCCATTTAGACCCTTGTTGTCCTCACCTGGATCTCTGCAATAACCTCCTGGCTGGCCCTGGACTCATCTTTGTGGTCCCAGCCCAGCCTCTGCTCCAGAACTGGTTGTGGATATATTCCAAGGACTGACTCCACTGGCTGGTATTCAAGGCAGACTGTGATCTTGCCCTTCTAAGCACATTTGACCTCATCTCCCCTCCTCTGCAAGTTGACCCCTGGTGGCTAACGAGGGTGCCCTTCTTTTTCCCCATCACAAATCCTGGGCTCATTCAAGTCTCTATTTCCTCTTGCCTTTTTGAAAATCACAGGGCCACCTAGGATCCTATCCATCCTAATGTGTGGAATTGTAGTGAAGACCATGGGCTTTGGGGTTAGAGAGATCTGTGTTAAAATTATGAAATTACCCTTTGGCTGGCTGTTTAACTTCAGAGTTATTTAACTTATTTAACTTCAAAGTCAAAGCTACTGTATGTAAAATGAAAATGCTATTAATAGCAATGTCCAAGTGTTGGCAGGAGGGTGACACGGTAAAGAGTCCCATGAAAGGCACTTTGCATGGAGTCTGGGAAGTCAGAAGGACACAGATATGGCAATAGTTATTGCTATCATCCCCTCTTTAAGGTGCGTCCCACACCTGCCTTCTTCATGGGGCTTCTTTGCCATATCGAGCTACACAGTGTGAATGAAAAATGTTGCCTTCCATACCAGTAAACAAAGGATGTTGCAGCTATCAAGCCATCACATTACAGCTGCTCCAACGGTGAGCCTTGAGGGAACTCATGATGGAGACAAATGGGATGCCCACTACCAAGCCCTCAGCCACTACAGTCACACCCAACTGTGCACCTAAGTCGGCTCAGGATGTTAACTGCTTGATGAAACACTCTTCATTCCAGAGAAGGGCATAGTTTGCCTATCATCACTGACACCAGGGGGTTCCTGGATTGAAGGAATGTGGACCCTACATATGCTCTGAACCTTATCAGCAACTCCACCCCTGGATTGTAAGACTCCTCACAATCTCTGCCCTCCTCCCCCCCTCCATGTGCCCAAGGTGGGGCACATGGTTTTGAGGGCATTATGCTGATGTGGCCCCCTTCTCTGGCAAAGCAATAAAGCGATTCTTTTCTACTTCATCCAAAATAATTACTTGGAGTAGGAAATCCAGGCTGGCTGGGGCAGGAGGAAGAAGGGAGTGGTCTTGGCAGCTGCTAGGATGGTCCTGCTGTTGCACTCCCACCTTGGAGTTCCAACAACCAGGACTGCATACGCCCAGGGTGCAGGCTTTCTAGGCAAGGGTCCCAGGCAACCTAGCCTCCACTCTCTCAAAAGAAGCTGATTTGGATAAAAACTTGGAACATTCAATCAAACCAGGAGACCCTCCTGGGGCCATGCCCAAGTCAGAACCACAAAAATTTGGAGCCAAATCTGGCCTCTGTACCCTGACACTAAATTAATAAATCTCAGAGACAGAGCTTTGTATGAAGTAAAAAAAAGAATAGCTTTATTTTTTGCCAGGAAAATGGGGGAATCCCAGTTGGCTAATGCCCTCAAACTGGGTCCCAAGCCAGAGGGGTTTGTAAGAAGCCATATAGTCCAGGGGTGGGGGTGCTGATAAGGATGAGAGTGCATGCAGGGCCCACATTCTTTCAATCCAGAGATCACGTGGTGTCAGTGATGGTGGGCAAACTGTGACTTTCTCTGGAATGAAGAGTGCTTCATCCAGTCTTCCATTTGGTAGAGGTTTGGGCTTCCCTGGTGGCTCAGAGGTTAAAGCGTCTGCCTGCAATGTGGGAGACCAGGGTTCGATCCTTGGGTTGGGAAGATCCTCTGGAGAAGGAAGTGGCAACCCACTCCAGTATTCTTGCCTGGAGAATCCCACGGAGGGAGGAGCCTGGTGGGCTACAGTCCACGGGGTTACAGAGTCGGACACGACTGAGCTACTTCACTTTCACTTTAGTTCTACAGAAGATCTCAAAGATAATGTTATGTGTATCCCTTGCGGGGGAACCAGGGCCCTGCCCTATGCTATGCTAAGTCACTTCAGTCGTGTCCGACTCTATGCGACCCCATAGACGGCAGCCCACCAGGCTCCCCCGTCCCTGGGATTCTCCAGGCAAGAACACTGGAGTGGGCTGCCATTTCCTTCTCCAACGCATGAAAGTGAAAAGTGAAAGTGAAATCGCTCAGTCCTGTCAGACTTTTAGCGACCCCATGGATTGCAGTCTAACAGGCTCCTCCGTCCATGGGATTTTCCAAACAAGAGTACTGGAGTGGGGTGCCATTGCCTTCTCCAGGCTACACTATTGTTTCTTGGCTGTTCTTCCCTTACCTGATAAGCGACTGTTTGAACTGTCCTTTGAAACTCAGGGAAGGGGACACAGAAAGGCTTTTGTGTCCAGGAGCCCCATAGGGTCCTGCTTGGTTTCATTACTACTTAGTCTTTCTTGCAAAAACTCCTATATATCCTGTCTCCTCCCTTGTCTCTTCAGAGCAGACTCCCAGAGCTATCTGAGATGTTATGTTCTGGGCTAAAGTCTTTAGAATGTCCACTAAATAAAATGGAATTCTCAACTTACAGGTTGTGTGTTTTTTTCAGTTGACCAGAGCAATCAAGTCCTCATGCACTGAGGGCACCCACTTTGGTCTGAATTATTCCCCGTGTGATGATGACATTAGATATTATCTTCCATGCTATAGAATACTCTCTCTCTCTCTTTTTAGAGTGCTCTCTTTTAAGAACAGATATTGTGGGCTTTCGTCATGCTCCTTTTGTATGCCCATGGCACTTGTAAAATTTTCTGGTTGGCGTTGAGGGAACCTGGGGGGAGTGGTTCTCCATGCACAGTAAACCCAGGTCCTCTGGATTCAGGCTCCTATGAGCCCTACAGCTCTTTAGACTTGTGGCCACCCCTACCCACCTTCCTGGAGGGTTGCTGCAAGCTGGACAGATCCCAGAGCTGGAGTTGTACAGAGCAGGACTAAGATGACTTAAAAAAGTAGTCACAGCCTGAAAGTAGAGTTATTTTATTTGTGGGAAAATCTTAGAACTTCAAGCCTAGGAGACAGCATCTCAGTAGCCCTGAGAAACTGCTCCGAGGTGGGGGGTGGGGGTGGGGGAAGATGGGGAGGAGGAGTCTGTGTATACAGATTTGCAACATAGGGGGCAGGCAGTCTCAACATCAAAGATTATTGTTAAGTAAGAAAAACCAGATATCAAGTTAAGGAATTTAGTGTTCTTCTATGTATGGGAAGATGCAAGAGACTGGGATTATTAAAAAATTTCCTTTCATATGCATCTCAGCTATCTGCAGCCAGCATCCTGCATTTTTACAAAGATATTCTTCTCTTTCTTGAATTCTTTTAGGGCTCTTTGGCTCACACCAGAGGGCTGTAACTGCGGGTGACAAAGAAATAGAGGAAAACAACAGAATGGGAAAGATTAGAGATCTCTTCCTGGAGAAGGCAATGGCACCCCACTCCAGTACTCTTGCCTGGAAAATCCCATGGATGGAGGAGCCTGGTGGGCTGCAGTCCCTGGGGTCGCTGGGAGTCAGAGACGACTGAGCGACTTCACTTTCACTTTTCACTTTCATGTATTGGAGAAGGAAATGGCAACCCACTCCAGTGTTCTTGCCTGGAGAAGCCCATGGACAGAGGAGCCTGGTAGGCTATAGTCCATGCGGTCAAAAAGAGTTGGACATGACTTAGTGGCTAAATCACCACCACAACATCCTCAAGTTCCTCATGTAGGAAGTGGCACTGCTTGTCTGCATGGCTAGAAATTCGCATTTGGAGGGCAGGAATCACAGTTAGCTGTGACATCCTTGTTTATTGATATGGCAGGAGATATTCCATTTCACATCTGTGACTGGTAGAGGGGTGAACTGCAGTCTGGGTATCCCACTGTTCCACACTTTCTGGGGACAGAGGTTTCCAAAGTTGTGGTTAGCCAGTCCCCTGCTCTGCGCACCCTGTGGGATCTTTATGAGCAACACTGGAATAGGAAGGATTTTTTACATGAAACAGGCAGGAGTTCTGTTTAATGATGGGAATTTGAGATGAAATCTGGTGTGAAATGAAATATTTTCTGCCATATCAGTGGGCAGGAAATGTCACAGCCATCAGTGATTTCTAGCCTTCAAATGTGATGAGGGCTCCCAAAAGGGAACATGGTGCCTGAGAGCCAGCAGATGCCACCACCCACCCCTGTGACTGCTGAGGAGCTGGGGGTGGTGTGGGGTGGGGTAGAATAAGCATCATCCACCACACCTGCCACCCCAGAGATGCACAAGAATCACGGATGTAAACAGTCAAGAAATAGGGTTTGGCCCCAGACAGCTGAGGTGCGTATGAAAGGAATGAATTCAGTAAGCCCAGAGGCTTGCATCTTCCCATAAAAAGAAGAACACAAAATTCCTTAGCTTGATATCTGGTTTTCCTTGTTACTAAACAATAATCTTTGTTGTTCAGACTGTCTGTTCTCTTTGTTGCAAACTTATAGATAGCCTGACTCCCTCTCTTGCCTCCTCAGAGCAGTTTTCTCAGGGCAACTGACTTAAACTAAGGGTCTTAAACATTCCCACCAAATCAAATAATTCTCTACTTTCAGGTTGTGACTATATTTTCAGTCAACACCAGAGAGATTATGTGAACTGACTTCTTGACAGTGTAATCACAGGCCATTTTTCACCACCAAATTACTATTGTTTATCCAGGCACTATTAAAAAGCAGAGACATTACTTTGCCAACAAAGGTCCGTCTAGTCAAGGCTATAGTTTTTCCAGTAGTCATGTATGGATGTGAGAGTTGGACTGTAAAGAAAGCTGAGTGCTGAAGAATCGATGCTTTTGAACTGTGGTGTTGGAGAACTCCGACTCTTGAGAGTCCCTTGGACTGCAAAGAGATACAACCAGTCCATTCTAAAGGAGATCAGTCCCAGGTGTTCATTGGAAGGACTGATGCTAAAGCTGAAACTCCAGTACTTTGGCCACCTTATGCGAAGGTTGACTCATTGGAAAAGCCCCTGGAAGGGGGCTGGAAGGGGGTTGGTGCTGGAAGGGATTGGGGGCAGGAGGAGAAGGGGACGACAGAGGATGACATGGCTGGATGGCATCACAGACTCGATGGACATGAGTTTGAGTAAACTCCGGGAGTTGGTGATGGACAGGGAGGCCTGGCGTGCTGCGATTCATGGGATCGCAAAGAGTCGGACATGACTGAGCGACTGAACTGAACTGAACTGATCCAGGCACTGGCCCTGTTTTGGTTGGCAGAAGGAAACTGTGGCCTGCCTCTGCCTTTCAGCAGTGAACTGAGACTGTCTTTGACGCTGGGGCACCAGGGATGCACATCATATTGAAATGCTTGTTACTATGAAGAATATTCCTGAAAAATTGTGTCAACTGATTTGTGTAAATACTTCACCTTCGGCTGAGGTGAAGTTTTCGAGAGGCTTCATGTCTGATTGCTCATTAAGCATTCTTGAATGTAAAGGAGCTGCTAAGTCGCTTCAGTCGTGTCCGACTCTGTGCGACCCCAGAGATGGCAGCTCACCAGGCTCTGCCATCCCTGGGATTCTCCAGGCAAGAACACTGGAGTGGATTGCCATTTCCTTCTCCAATGCATGAAAGTGAAAAGTGAAAGTGAAGTCGCTCAGTTGTGTCCGACTCTCAGTGACCCCATGGACTGCAGCCTACCAGGCTCCTCTGTCCATGGGATTTCCCAGGCAAGAGTACTGGAGTGGGGTGCCATCACCTTCTCCAATGTAAAGGAGGGGCCTATTTTAAAGCAATGAGCTATTTTAAGTGAATCCTTTTGTAAATAAGAAATCCTGTTCTCAACTGATCCCTCTAGTAAATGAGGTTTCTGTTGTATATAATCATCAATGTGCTAGAAATTGCACTAGTCTATTGTTGCTCAGTTGTGTCTGACTCTTTGCAATCCCACGGACAGGAAGTACACAAGGCTTCACCTTTCTTCGCCATCTCCTGGAGCTTGCTCAAACTTATGTCCATTGAGTCAGTGATGCCATCCAACCATCTTGTCCTCTGTCATCACCTTCTCCTCCTGCCTTCTATCTTTCCCAGGGTCTTTTCAAATGAGTCAGTTCTTCTCATCAGGTGGCCAAAGTATTGGAGCTTCTGCTCCTTTAGTATTGATTGGTTTGAACTCCTTGCAATACAAGGGACTCTCAAGAGTCTTCTCCAACACCACAGTTCAAAAGTTCAGATCAATTCTTTGGCTCTCAGCCTTCTTTACGGTCCAACTCTCATATCCATACATGACTTCTGGAAAAACCATAGCTTTGACTAGACGGAATTTTGTTGGCAAAGTAATGTCTCTACCTTTTAAAAAAAATTTATTATTTAAATTTTATTATTATTTATTTATTATTAAATCAATTATTTAAATAATAATAATTTATTAGTTTGAATTCCCACCAACAGTGTGAGAGGGTTCCCTTTTCTCCACACCCTCTCCAGCATTTATTGCTTGTAGACTTTTTGATGAGGGCCATTCTGACCCTCATCAAAAGGGTCAGAGGTGAAACTTCAGTGTGAGGTGAAACTACAAATCTCATTGTGGTTTTGATTTGCATTTCTCCAATAATGAGCGATGTTGAGCATATTTTCATGTGCTTGTTAGCCATCTGTTTGTCTGCTTTGGAGAAATGTCTATTTAGATCTTTTCCCCACTTTTTGATTGGATTGTTTGTTTTTCTGGTATTGAGTTGTGTGATCTGCTTGTATATTTTGGAAATTAATCCTTTGTCAGTGGTTTCATTTGCTATTATTTTCTCCCAGTCTGAGGGTTGTCTTTTCACCTTGCTTATAGTTTCCTTTGCTGTGCAAAAGCTTTTAAGCTTAATCAGGTCCCACTTGTTTATTTTTGTTTTTATTTCCATTACTCTAGGAGGTGGGTCATAGAGGATCTTGCTTTGATTTGTGTCATCGAGTCTTCTACCTATGTTTTCCTGTAAGAGTTTTATAGTTTCTGGTTTTACAGTTAGGTCGTTAATCCGTTTGAGTTTCTTTGTGTGTGGTGTTAGGAAGTGTTCTAATTTCATTCTTTTCCATGTGGCTGTCCAGTTTTCTCAGTACCGTTTATTGAAGAGGCTGTCTTTGCCACATTATATATTATTTCCTGCCTCTTTTGTCAAAAATAAGGTACCCACAGGTGCACGGGTTTATTTCTGGTCTTTCTATCTTGTTCCATCGGTCTATATTTCTGTTTTTGTGCTGGTAGCATACTGTCTTGATGACTGTAGCTTTTGTATAATCTGAAGTCAGGAAGGTTGATTCCTCCAGCTCTACTCTTCTTTCTCAAGACAGCGTTGGCTATTTGGGGTCTTTTGTGTTTCCATTTGAATTGTGAAATGTTTTGTTCTGGTTCTGGAAAAATGTCATTGGTAATTTGATAGGGATAGCATTTGTAGATTGCTTTTGGTAGTATAGACATTTTCACAATATTTTTTCTGAGATTAAAGTTGTGATCAAAAATCTCCCAAAAGACAAAAGCCCAGGACCAGATGGTTTCACAGGAGAATTCTATCAAACATTTAAAGAAGAACTAATGCCTATCCTTCTAAAACTCTTTCAAAATATTTCAAAATATTTTTTCCTGTTTTTTTCCTACCCAGGAACATGGAATATTTCTTCATCTGTTTATGTCATCTTTGATTTCTTTCATCTGTGTCTTATAATTTTCTGTGTACCGTTCTTTTGTCTCCTTAGGTAAGTTTATTCCTGGATATTGAATTCTTTTTGTTGCAATGGTGAATGAGATTGATTCCTTAATTTCTCTTTCTGATTTTTCATTATTAGTATACAGAAATGCAAGTGATTTCTGTGTATTAATTTTGTATCCCACAACTTTGCTAAATTCACTGATTAGCTCTAGTAATTTTCTGATACTATCTTTAGGGTTTTTGATGTATAGTATCATGTCATCTGCAAACAGTGAGAGCTTTACTTCTTTTTTTCCAACCCGGATTCCTTTTATTTCTTTTTCTTCTCTGATTGCTGTAGCTAGGACTTCCAGAACTATGTTAAATAACAGTGGTGAAAGTGGGCAACCTTGTCTTGTTCCTGATCTTAGGGGGAATACTTTCAGTTTTTCAACATTGAGAATAATGTTTGGTAGGCTTATCATATATGGCCTTTACTATGTTGAGGTAGGTTCCTTCTTTGCCCATTTTTTGAAGAGCTTTAATCGTAAATGGGTGCTGAATTTTGTCAAAGGCTTTTTCTGCATCTATTGAGATTATTGTGTGGTTTTTATCTTTCAGTTTGTTCATATGGTGCATCACATTGTTTGATTTGGATATACTGAAGAATCCTTGCATCCCTAGAATAAATCCAAGTTGATCATGGTGTATGAGCTTTTTGATGTGTTGCTGAATTCTGTTTGCTAAAACTTTGTTGATGATTTTTGCATCTATGTTCATCAGTGATATTGGCCTGTAGTCTTCTTTTTCTGTGTTGTCTTTGTCTGGTTTTGGTATCAGGGTGATGCTGGCCTCACGGAATGAGTTTGGAAGTGTTCTTTCCTCTGAAATTTTTTGAAAGAGTTTTAGAAGGATAGGCATTAGTTCTTCTCTAAATGTTTGATAGAATTCTGCTGTGAAACCATCTGATCCTGGGCTTTTGTTTTTTTGGGAGATTTTTGATCACAACTTCAATTTCAGTGCTTGTACTTGGGGTCTTATAATTTCTATTTCTTCCTGGTTCAGTTTTGGAAGGTGAATTTTTCCAAGAATCTGTCCATTCCTTCCAGGTTATCCATTTTATTGCCATATTGTTGTTCATAATAGTCCCTTATAATCCTTTGTATTTCTGTACTGTCTGCTATAACCTTTTCTTTTTCATTTCTAATTTTGTTGATTTGATTAACAAAATAATAAAAAAGATAATACAAAATAACAAAAAAATTAATAAAAAAGAAGTCCCTTTTTTTTCTTGATGAGTCTGGTTAAACGTTTGTCAGTTTTGTTTATCTTCTCAAAGAACCAACTTTTAGCTTTATTAATCTTTACTATTGTGTCTTTCATTTCTTTTTCATTTATTTCTGCTTGGATCTTTATGATTTCTTTCCTTCGACTAATTTTTGGGATTTTTTTTCTTCTTCCAGTTGTTTTAGGTGCAAAATTAGGTTGTCTATTCAATGTTTTTCTTATTTCTTGAGGTAGGATTGTATTGCTATAAACTTCCCTCTTAGAACTGCTTTTGCTGCATCCCATAGGTTTTGAGTTGTCGTGTTTTCTTTGTCATTTGTTTCTAGAAATTTTTTGATTTCCCTTTTGATTTCTTCAGTAACCATCAGTTATTTATGATCAAGTTGTTTCATCTCCATGTGTTTGTGTTTCTTACAGTTTTTTTTTTCTTCTTGTAATTGACATCTAGTCTCATAGCATTGTGGTTGGAGAAGATGCTTGATATGATTTCAATTTTCTTAAATTTATTGAGGTTTGATTTGTGACCCAAGATGTGGTCTGTCCTGGAGAATGTTCCCTGTGCACTTGAGAAGAAAGTGTATTCTTCTGCATTTGGATGGAATGTCCTGAAGATATCAATGAGATCCATCTCATCTAATGTATCATTTAAAACTTGCATTTCCTTATTAGTTTTATGTTTTGATGAACTGTCCATTGGTATGAGTGAGGTGTTAAAATCTCCTACTCTTATTGTATTACTGTCAATTTCTCCTTTTATGTCTGTTAGTGTTTGCTTTATGTGTTGAGGTGCTCCTATGTTGGGTGCATATATATTTACAATTGTTATGTCTTCTTGGATTTGTCCCTTGACCATTATGTAGTGTCCTTCCTTATCTCTTGTAACATTCTTAAGGTCTATTTTGTCTGATATGAGGATTGCTACTCCAGCTTTCTGGAGTGGCTTGCTTCCCATTTACATGTAATATATTTTTTTCATCCTCTCACTTTCAGTCTATATGTGTCTTGAGGTCTGAAGTGGGTTTCTTGTAGACAGCATACTTTTGGGTCTTGCTTATGTATCCATTCAGCCAGTCGTATCTTTTGCTTGGAGAATTTTATCCATTTACATTTAAAGTAATTATTGATATATATGTTCCTATTGCCATTTTCTTAATTGTTTGGGGTTGATTCTGTAGATTTTTTTCCTTCTGTTGTATTTCTTGACTATATAAGTCTGTTTAACATTTGTTGTAAAGCCGGTTTGGTGGTACTGAATTCTCTTAACTTTTGCTTGTCTGAAAAGCTTTTTATTTCTCCATCAGTTCTGAATGAGATCCTTGCTGGGTACGGTAATCTTGGTTGTAGATTTTTCCCTTTCAGTGCTTTAAATATATCTTGCCATTCCCTTCTGGCCTGCAGAGTTTCTGCTGAAAGATCAGCTGTTAAGCCTATCAGGTTTCCCTTGTATATTACTTGTTGCTTTTCCTTTGCTGCTTTTAATATTCTTTCTTTGTGTTTAGTTTTTGTTAGTTTGATTAGTATGTGTCTTGGTGTGTTTCTCCTTGGGTTTGTCTTGTATGGGACTCTGTGGCTCTTGGACTTGATTGACTATTTCCTTTTCAATGTTGGGGGAATTTTCAACTATAATCTCTTCAAAAATTTTCTCATACCCTTTCTTTTTCTCTTCTTCTGGGACCTGTATAAGTTGAATGCTGGTGTATTTGATATTGTCACAAAGGTCTCTGAGACTATCCTCAGTTCTTTTCATTCTGAACTTTTCATTCATTTACTTTATTCTACTCTTCAGAAGTTATTTCCACCATTTTATCTTCCAGCCCACTGATTCAATCTTCTGCTTCATATATTCTGCTATTGATTCCTTCTAGAGTATTTTCAATTTAATTAATTGTGTTTTTTGTCTCTGTTTGTTTTTTATTTAACTCTTTTAGGTCTTTGATAATTGATTATTGCATTTTCTCCATTTTGTTTTCAAAAGATCATCTTTATTATCATTATTCTGAATTCCTTTTTATGTAGTTTGCCTATTCCCTCTTCATTTATTTGGACTTCTGTGTTTCTAGTTTGTTCCTTCATTTGTGTAGTATTTATCTGTCTTTCCATTATTATTATTTTTTAACTATTGTGTTTGAGGTCTCCTTTTCCCAAGCTTCAACGTTGAATTCTTTCTTCCTTTTGATTTCTGCCCTCTTAAGGTTGGTCATGGAGAAGGCAATGGCACCCCACTCCAGTACTCTTGCCTGGAAAATCCCATGGATGGAGGAGCCTGGTGGGCTGCAGTCCATGGGGTCACTAAGAGTCGGACACGACTGAGCGACTTCACTTTCATTTTTCACTTTGATGCATTGGAGAAGGAAATGGCAACCCACTCCAGTGTTCTTGCCTGGAGAATCCCAGGGACGGGGGAGCCTGGTGGGCTGCCGTCTCTGGGGTCACACAGAGTCGGACACGACTGAAGCGACTGAGCAGCAGCAAGGTTGGTCCAGTGTCTTGTGTAAACCTCGTATAGGGTGAGATTTGCGCTGAGGTTTGTTTATTTGTTTTTCCTCTGATGGGCGAAGCTGAGGTGGTAATCCTGTCTGCTGATGATTTGATTTGTAGTTTTGTTTTGTTTGTTGTTTAGATGAGGGTGCTACTGGTGGTCGGATGATGATAGATCTTGTATTCAAGTGGTTTCCTTTGTGTGAGTTCTCACTATTTGATACTCCCTAGGGTTAGTTCTCAGGTAGTCTAGGGTCTTGGAGTCAGTGCTCCCACTCCAAGGACTCAGGGCTTGATCTCTGTTCAGGAACGAAGATTCCACAAGTGATTTATTATGGCATTAAGTGAGATTAAAACAAATGCCCAAAAATGAGAAATCAAAGATGAACCCCAGACAAATGGCAGTTACAAAATCAGGCAAAAAATAAATAATGGTATATGCATATATACATATACACCCATAAGCAACGTCACAACAGTCCAACAAAAATAAAGTACAGTAGATTGACCTGGTGAACAAAGGAAATCAAAAATTATATTTATCAGTTAAGAACAAAACTAACTAAAGCACAAACTGGAAAACTAGCTAAAGTAATAACTAAAGCACAAACTGGAAAACTAGAGCAATGTGCCAAGTGGAGAATAAAGCAATGAAAACAAACTAATAAATATGTTGAGAGGAAATGAAAGAAAGAATAAATATGCAAAGGTAAATAGAGGTAGGTGAAGTAAATTCATATACATTAAAGATTAAATGCAAGGGGAAAAGAACAGTAGGAAAGGCAAACAAAGGAATAAATGTAGAAAAAATAAAATAGGTTTAAAAAATTAAAAATTAAAATTATAAGAAAGAGAAAAGAAAAAAAGAGGGGGAAAAAAAAAAAGGAAGAAGAAGAAGAAAAAAAGAAAACTCTACAGAACTGTAAAAGCCCAACATAGAGGCAGAGGTTTATAACAACAAAAAAAGTGTGACCGAATATACACATATACACTTATACCCATAAGTAAAATCAAAACAGTCTAACAAAAATAAAGTACAACAGATTGACCCAGTGAATAAAGGAAACCAAAAATTATATCTACCAGTTAAGAACAAAACTAACTAAAGCACAAAGTGGAAAACAAAACTAAAGCAAGGTGCTAACTGGGGAATAAAGCAATGAAAATAAAACTAACAAATACTCTGAGAGGAAAGGAGAGAAAAAAAAGAAAGAATAGATATGCAAAGGTAAACAGAGATAGATAAAGAAGATTTATATCCATTAAAGATTAACTGCAAAGGGAAAAGAACAGTAGGAAAAGCAAACAAAGGAATAAATGTAGAAAAAATAATAATAGCTTTAAAAATTAAAATTAAAAAAAAAAAGAGAGAGAGAGAAAAAAGGACAACTCCAAAACTGCAAAAGCTCAACACAGAGGCAGAGGTTTATAACAACAATAAAAAATGTGACTGAGGAAAAAAAAAGCTCAAAAGCTTAATTAAATTTCATAGTGCCAATAAAATTGACAACTACAACAGAGGAGAAAAAGAAAAGGAAAAAAAAAAGAAAAAAAAAATCCAAAGGAATCTACAGAACAATTCAAAACATAAGAATAATAAACGCTTTTCTTGAGTCACTGCTGTCAGAGTCCTTCCCCTTGCTGGGAGTCACAGTCCACCTCACCTCCCCAGGATGCCTTCCAACACTGTACTGGTCTCTGGACCTGCTGTGGGGCAGCTCAGATTCTAATCTGGTCCTACTCCTGTGTGTTCTTGCCTCCAATGTCCACAGCTATCAGAACTAGTGCGTTTTCTTTCATGGGAGCTCTCAATGGCCTTTTATATATTCCACAGACACAGTCTGCCTAGTTGATCATGTGGATTTAATCTGCAGCTTGTGCAGCTGGTGGGAAGGTTTTGAGTCTTCTTCCATAGCCACAGTGCCCCTGAATTTCAATAATAGTTTTATTTCCCCTCTGCATGTCTGTTGTCCTCTGGGGTTTGCTTCTGAGGCTGCCCTGGAGGACCTGGGTTTGCCCCTGTGGGGGCCAGGTGTGGAGGTGGTACAGCTGCTTGGGTTGCAGGGATTCTGGCAGCACCAGGTACTCAGGGGAGTTGGCAGCTAGGGCAGTAGGAAATACAGTGCTCTAGAAGGGTATGGCAACCAGTACTGGCCAATACGCTCCAGTATTCTTGCCTGGAGAATCCCCTGACAGAGAAGCCTGGCAGGCCACAGTCTGTTGCTACTGCTACTGCTAAGTCGCTTCAGTCGTGTCTGACTCTGTGCAACCCCATAGACGGAAGCCCACCAGGCTCCCCCATCCCTGGGATTCTCCAGGCAAGAACACTGGAGTGGGTTGCCATTTCCTTCTCCAATAGGCCAGGGTCTACAGGGTCACAAAGAGTTGGACATGACCAAAGCTACCCTATGCACATAGATGCAAGACTTTTGTTTTGTCTCTGTCAGCTCTGTGTGAGAGTTGAGCATGAAGGTGGCACAGCTGTTAGGCTTGTGGGGACCCTGTTGGTACCAAGTGTGCAGGGACAGGGACTGCCTCTGCTGCAGGAGCTATGGTCCTACCAGGGTCTTTTTTTGAGCCTCTTGTAGCTGGCGATCAGAAGGCCTCTTTGGCCAGTCTTTTTCCATAGCTCTGCCAGTTCAGACACTTAGAGGGCTCCCTTGCCTGGGGTCCTTCTCTGTTGTTTGGGCATCAGGCACTTAAAGGGGCACCCTGGCTGGGGTCCTACTCTGTAGATCAGCACATTAGGCACTTAAAAGGGCATGCTATGTGGGCTCCTATTCTGTAGATCAGCACATCAGGCACTTTTAAGTGCCTTTAGGGACACCCTGGGTGGGGTCCTACTCTGTAGTTCAGTGCGTCAGGAGTTTGATGGGCCAGCCTGTCTATTGTTCAACTTCCGATGCTGGTGTATGGAGAGAGAGAGAGAGAGGCTATGGCAATGGCTCCACCCCCTATGCATGATTGCAGTATTGCCTTGCTCCCATGGCTGCCTGGCTTTCCTCCACCAGCATTTCCCACCACCTTCTCCTCCCTCACATCCCCTTGATTGGTCTCTCTGCAGTCAACAGCAGCCCTCACCCTGGGATTGCTCCACAATCGCTCAACTCCAGCTCCCAGCTGCTGCGCCTTCCAGGGGACCTGCGTCCCTGTCTGGGCAATGTATGGCTGTGGCAAGGACTATCTGATTCTCATTCCATTTCGGTTGCCACAGATCAGCTCTCAGCCTTAAACGTTTCTCCTCTGACTCCTCTGACTCAGACGATTGCCCTGATGTGGGGATCGGACCCCTGCTTCAGTTCCCCAACCCACGGAGGGCAGGTCCAGTCCTACTAAGGCTCCTGGTTTTCACCCTAGTTCCTTCATCCTACTGAGTTTTGCATCGTTCTATATTTTCTTTTCTGCTGGTCAGGTACTCCTGTCTACTCTCAGCTGGTGTTCTGCATACATTTCTGTGTGTCTGAAGGTATATTCCTGATGTATCCATGGAGCGAGATGTACTCCACGTCTACCTACTCCTCTGCCATCTTGTTCTCCTGTCTCTGTTTTTTCATATGCTGTCTAGGTTTGTTATAGCTTTTCTTCCAAGGAGCAAGCATCTTTTAATTTCATGGCTGTAGTCACCATCTGCAGTGATTTTGGAGCTCCCCAAAATAAAAACTGTCACTGTTTCCATTGTTTCCCCACCTATTTGCCATGAAGTGATGGGGCAGGATGCCATGATCTTCATGTTTTGAATGTTGAGTTTTAAGCCAACTTTTTCACTCTCCTTTTTCACCATCATCAAGAGGCTTTTTAGTTCCTCTTCACTTTCTGCCATAAGGGTGGTGTCATCTGCACATCTGAGGTTACTGATATTTCTCCCAGCAATCTTGATTCCAGTTTATGTTTCATCCAGCCCAGCATATCTCATGATGTACTCTGCGTGTAAGTTAAATAAGCAGGATGACAATATACAGCCTTGACAGAAGTAGAGCATGGTGGTGGGAAAGGAGGGCCTGGGCTTCTTGTTCTCACATTATCCACCCAGAGTCCTGTGAGGCTGGTACTGTTAGCCCATTTAACAAATGGAAGAAGTGAGGCTTGAAAGGGGTAAGGTCTGTGTCAGAGGCGGCATGCTTGTGGCCTGGCAGGGTGCCCAGTGTCCAGAGGCCTCTGTCCATACACAGCCTTTCAGTTGGAAGGCACCTGGGAGGGTGATTTGGGTGCTGTACTTTCAGGCCTCCTCACTTCTAGCTCTTTGAGCCATTCTCAGGGTGGAGCCTCTTACCCTTGTGAAAGGATATGAGTTCTTTCTGGATGCAGGTTCCCCAATGGCCATAAAGGATGGTGGAAAACAAACTGGCTCAGTGTTTCTCCCCTAGTCCACCTGACACCTAGGGGAACTGTCAGGTCACCCTCTCCTTTATCTTTTTTCTCCAGGATCTTCTTGAGTCAGCTTCTTCATCTATGGTTCCTTCAGCCCAATAGGCTGAATTATTTGCTCTTAAATGGGTTGTACTTTGGCCAAGGACAAAACTGCCAATATTTAAACTGATAACAGATTTGCTTCTGGAGTAGTTCATAATTTTGGAATGTTGTGGAAGCAATGTAGCTCCTTTCCTTTCAGAAGAAATTAAAATTGGCCCCCATGTTCATGAATTATTAGATGCAATAATTTTATCTACCACTTTAACTATTATTAAGATTCTCAGACATTCTAATCTTGACTGTCTTGAAGCTAGGGAAATCATCTTGCTGACATTTCTGCAAGGAATGCTGTCCTTTTTTTTTTTTATTATTATTTTTTTCTTTAATAGAAAATTATTTAATTAGTATACATGTGTTCCCCATCCTGAACCCTCCTCCCTCCTGGAATGCTGTCCTTAAAGAGACCAATAGCAGGCAAACTTCAGTCTATAAAATTTCCAGCCCTTACCACTGTAGATGCATTAAGCCATTATAGTCTACTGACACAATAAGAGCCTTCATGAATCAATATGGTGGGCAACCATTAACAAGACTGGAAAAGAGTTCCTTCCTCACTTATTCTATTTGTCCAAAGAATAATCCAGGGAAGCCTGTTGGTACTGCCCTGGGACATTTTGAACAGCTTAATGGACCATTTGAGGTCCAGCAAATGGATTTCATACAACTCCCTTTATCTCACGGATATAAATTTACTGTAGTCATGGTCTGTATGCTTTTCCACTGGACTGAAGTCTTCCCTTACAGACAGGCTACTGTCTCTTCTTATGGCCAAAGTCCTTCAGAAAAAGATTATCCATTCTTGGGACACTCCTGTTGAACTTCATAGTGATTGGGGAGCTCATTTTACTAATAAGAAGTTTTAATATGTCTGTGATGTTTGGCTGGCTTTAAAACACTTTCAATACACTTACCACTCTCAATCCTCTGGTTTACTCCAATACACTAAAGACATTATTAAATTCAATTTGCAAAATTTGGAGAGGCCCTCAAATACCTTGGCCAAAAGCACAGTCATTGGTCCTTAATCTCAGATCCACTCCTTTTGAAACCATAAACTGAACCTTTGAGATAGTCAGAGGGTGTCCAAGGCACTTGGCTTCTACTGCTTTTGACCCACAACTGATAAAAAGGTAATACTCCAGTGCTGCAAAGGCCTAACTGCTTCTACTAAAAATAATCGTGTTTAGGTAGAGCAACTTTTTCCTAGTGTGTCCTCAGGAGATGAAGACCTTGAGTGTCACATCTGGAAAACTGGAGATTTCCTCTATTTCAAAAGATATCTCTAGAATAACTCTCTTTAACTTCAATGAAAAGGCCTTTATCAAGTACTGCCAACCAAACCTTGTGCTGCCACACTTCAAGGAATAGACACTTGGATTCACAGGATGCACCCAAAGAAAGCCTCAAACCCTGACTGGACCTGCACATCATCCTGTCACCTGAAAGTAAAGATTTCCTGGAATTGAAACAGATGACATCTAATGAGACAGTTTTCCCAAGATATCCAGACCAGGCCTATTGGAAGCATCACCAAACCTTTGATGATGATGTAACACTTCAGATGCTCTTTAACATCTATAACATATGGATTTTAGATAAAAGTGTCCTTTTGTCTAAAGACAGCTCTCCCTTCCATCCTTCCTTGTTACTTGGATGTGACCTCAATAGATTTCCTATTCACAGCTGCAGGGCTTCGCTGGTGGTTCAGAAGTAAAGAATCCACCTGTAATGCAGAAAATGTGAGTTCAATCCCTGGGTCGGGAAGATCCCCTGGAGAAGGAAATGGCAACCCACTTCAGTATTCTTGCCTGGGAAATCCCATGGACAGAGGAGCCTGGTGGACTATAGTCCATGGGTCACAGAAGAGTTGGACACAATTCAGCAACTAAACAGCAACAGCATAGTCTCTGTGTGCCAGGAGTTTGTAAGCAGCTTTGTTGGGTGGTTCTGGCTCAGGGTCTCTCATGAGGTTGCAGTTGAGGTGTTTGCTGGGGCTGGATCATCTGAAGACTTGACTGGGCTGGAGGACCCACTTTCAAGATGCCTCACCCCACTGGCTGGCAAATTTGTATTGGTTCCTGATGGGAGCCCTCAGCTCTTTCCTATGTGCACCACGGGGAGGCTTGAGAGTCCTCATGGCATGGTGGCTTCCCCAGAGGTCCAGACAAAACCTGAAGTGCTTTACATGACTAGAGCTGGAAATCACACACCATCACCCCTGCCATTCTCTACTGGTCATGCTTACCAGCCCTGAATCAGTGTCGGGGGACTGTACAAGGGTGTGAAGACCAAGAGTCAGGACGTTCAGGGCCACCTGGAGGCTGGCCACCACAATATTACACAATCTTAGGTAGAGTTTATGGTACATAGTTTGCCTCAAACTTACTTTATTACAGATACACAAAATCCCTTTGTTTCTTAAGGAATGTTTATTCCTAATGAGTGCTGACACCCATGTCTAACTCAAGTTGTTCAACTTAACCCCTGGCACAGGCAGCACTCTGTCTTCCACTGTGCACAATGCCAGGAGACTCCTTTGTATTACGGCATGTGTGTGCATATGTGTGTGTATCTGTGTGCAAGGTATGCAGAACCAAGATCATGATATAAGGCTGGACAGGGTGCACTGTAGTGACCAGATGAAAACACCCAAGTTGAAGGAGCTTCTGGGCATTTAAGCTCCACTAACCAGATGGACGTCCCTCATGCAGGTGCTGAGTTGTTTTCCTGCTCTGACTGCTCCCACCTCCTCTGTTTATCATTCCCTTTCTCAGCTCCTGCCATCATCTGCCTGGATACATTGTCCCTTTTCCACACTCAAGGCATCTTCCAGGCTTTTCTTTCACCAAAAGCCATGATAACTAAGTCAGAAGGAAGCTTTAAACAGGAATCTCAAATCATTAGTGACAGAAGAGAGCAACTCTCCCTTCCTTACTGTGGTAAAGTTTCCACACACTAACACAACTGCTGGCTGAGCACTTGCTGGGGAAGGTTGTTTCCAATCCCTGTCCACCAGATCAAAGGTGGGACAAGAGGGAAAACAACTTACATTTTTATATCTAATTAGATTGATTTACTAATATATAATGGACCATTGTTTCTTTCACAGGCTGTTTCTCTCTGCATCCATCGTTGGGTGTATATGTACCCTTCCTAGTAATAAAGCATCTTTGAAGTGCCATTGCCCAAGAAATGATGTCTTTCCTTCTTTGCTTTTACATCATCATTACCACTTACCTCCCTAAATCTCTTTCTGCTGAACCTGCCTCACAGTTTCCTGCTGTGAACTGGGCTCAGGCACTTCATCTGCTGCCCCTTTCCTGGCAAGTGCGCATTTTGCTCAATCGGTTGTGTCTGACTCTCTGTGACCCCCATGAACTGTAGCCCACCAGGCCCCTCTCTTCCTTGGCAAGATTACTGGAGTGGGTTGCCATTTCCTTCTCCAGAGGATCTTCTCAACCCAGGGATAGAACTCATGTCTCCTGCATCTCCTGCATTGGCAGGCAGATTTTTTTTTTTACCACTGCACCATCTGGGAAGTGGTAGAAAATATGAGGTCATGGAATTAGCATCTTGGGATGCTAGAAGATAAGGCTGTGATAGTATCCCAAGTAGTCAGGCAGAAGGGCTGCAAATGTGTGTTGTTTATCTGTTCCCTTGTGTGTTGAATGGGGGAAGGCCCAGTGTCTCACGTGGCCCAGTCCTAGTGAGACAGATTAGACCTGGGACCCTTTGCTGCAGTGCTTGCATCTGAATAAACAGCTCTTCAAGCAACAGAATACAAAGAAACTATAAGGGACTAAAAGTAACTGCAAGCAGGCTCAGTTGAGGCAAGTTATAGACAACAAGATACAAAAAGACCAAAAAACCTCAATTGCCACTTATGAAGCACTTCTGGAAGCAAAAAACAGGGTGTCACAAGTGAAAGCAGAGAACTGTATGTGCCCCCTGCACACAATACCACCAAAGGGGTGGGAAAACCGCCTAAACCACCCCTCTAGCCCAACTCCTGGACATACCCCTACCCTTACCCCATAAAAGCCTTGCCTGAATTTCTTGTCTGGCTTCTAGTCAATTGCTATTGATTGGGGAAGGCCAAGAACCCTGGTTGGTATCACTAGAAGGGAGAGAGAGTCAAATACATTTTATGTGCCATCACAGAGGGGTTGAGGAGGTGGTGTGTGAGCTCAATCTGTGTGGACACTTCGAGCATCTCTGAAGCTGATCAGTGGGGTTACTGAGTCTCGCTCTCTTTCCTTACTCCCCCACCTCTCAAAATCTCTAGTGATTTCCTTTTCCATCTACCTTACTTGAAGTGATCTCCTGGGCAGAGCTTACTTATTTGTGCAAGTCATTTTCCTTGTGTCATTTCCTCCCTTCCCCGAAGAGCAGATGTACTTTTGGAGATATCTGGTCAGAGGCAAAAGGGAAAATAGTTCCTGGACAGGGCGGTTCTGGAAAATCTCAGTGTTCCTTTACATCATAAACCTCCACAGTTAAAGTATATAACTCTTTTCCCAACACAATTGTTTATTAAGCTCCAAGGTTGTTATTACAGAGAAAAACTACTGGTGCCTAATTTTGGCAGGAAGAGTAAAGACTAATATTTTCAGCAAAATGCTTATCAGGGAGTTCTGAACTCTTGTCAAAGACCTGTTTTCTCAACTGCCCTCCTCCAGCAAATCTGCTATTTTTCATTTGTTGAGATATTTTCCTAAAATGCTGTGCAATCATTTCCCCCTTAATTATCTCATGGAACAACTTAGTACTTTTTTCTTGATTGAAGAATGATAAAATGGAGGCATGAGAGAAAAGAAAACAAATAAATTGCTTCAAATGAACTTTCCCCTGGCTGATGATGGCCTAATCATTCTATCCCACCTCTGGGGAAGGAGTTTCCTATGAAACACAGCAAAAGTTGGACTAAAGATTAAGAGTACGCTTACCAGGTGGCTCTGCTTCTAGAAAGAAGATCCCCACCACTTGGGGCAGATGAACTCCAGTTATTGACACAAGTTTTCTTGCAGCATGAAGGGGTATTGGGACTGGCTTGCTTCCAGATTTGCTAGAAGGCAGCAGCCAGGCCCCAAACAGGTAGGCGGCTGGATGGGATGACAGGGGCAGGGTCGTTACCCGAGTTACCTGGGCCAGTGATGTCCTCATTTACTGATCTCTAGATCCTTTGCCATGAGCCTTCCACCACATCATGGAGGGAATCTAGAGGTCATCATTCCTTCTGGATATAGAATGCCCCGGAACAGGATGGTCAATATGGAGCCACTGTAGCTGATATCCAGCCTCTGCATCCTGTTACTAAATTAAATCTCAGATACAGAGTTTTGCATGAAGTAGAAGAGAAGAGTTTCACCGTTTTGCCAGGTAAAGGGGACCACAGTGGGCTCACACCCTCAAACCTGGAGTGGGTGGTGAGGAGTTTTATAGAAATGGTTCAAAGAGAAAGGTGTGCTCAGCTCATGGACATTCTTCTGAATGGTTGGTAGTGAGGTAAGAGGGAGTCAGAATCATCAATCTTCTGGTTCAAACTTGCCGGGGGTCAACGGACTTGTAGGAAGCATACAGTTAACTTCTCCAACCTGGTGGGGGTTTCAGTATCTGCCAAATAGCTTAAAAATATTATAATATGTATCCCTTGAGGGGAAACCAGGACCTAGCTGCAAGGCTGCACCGCTCTTTCTTGTCTTCTCCCCTCTTGTCTCTGTATCCCTTCCTTTCCCTGATTTGCAACTGTTTGAACTTTCAAGTTGGAACTCAGGGAAGGTCATTGAGGCTGAATGAAGAAAACTAAAACAAAGGGGACACAGAAAGGCTATTGTGCCCACAAGCCCCACAGGGTACTGCTCAGTTCCACCATTTCTTAGTAGGAGACTTGAGAGCAGTTGTGTGGTACACCATCTCTCTCATTCCTCTGTTATGAGACTGGCATGTCCCAGGGAAGAGCTGCTTCTGAAGCTCTGACTCTGGAGTTCTGACAACCTAGAACAGACTGAAGCTGGAGAGAATGCTTTTGAGCAGGGAAGTCTGCTATGGAGTGTAAACCAGCCTCATGTGGCTGGTAAAGAGGTTAAGTCTATATATATCATCAAGAGTTGATAAACAGGGAATGGGAACAAGGGATCTGGAAACACTGCATATTTAAGGTTTAGGGCCAGATGGGTGAGGGGTGGGATGTTCAGGGAGTGGGAAGCTTCAGAGCACCTGTGGGTGCAAGAGACTTGAAAAGGAGAGGACAGGAGAGCATATTTTACAAATGCTGTCTTAGGTCTTAAATCAAATTGCTTTACCGCTCTTTAAAAGAAAAAATGCTACAGGAAATCCTTTCATGGAAGCCTGCTGAAACTGGATTGTAGGGGCTCTGGGGTCTACTAGATATATTCACGAGTGTAAGTTGTATAGCAATAACTGAAAACGCCTTAGAAATCTAGAGGCAAGTACTCAGTGAAGGGTGGGATAGACAATGAAGGCTTAGATGAATTGACATTTTAAGATGGGCCTTGAACTCTGGGCAGGGAATAGGGGCTTGAAGGAAAGTGGTCTGACATTGCAGCAGAGCAGGGAACTCCATCAGAGAGCAACAGAAACAAGAGTGTCCAGATGGATTCAGAGACACCAAATGAGATGCTACCGGTGTCGGATAAGGAGGCCTTTTAAAACAGCATGTTTCCCCACCCCACCATCAGGGAGGTCTCCTCATTTCTCAGAAATTGCAAGATACTGTGCCTAATTTTAATTGAGGTGGTAATGAATGACATAGAGAGGAGAATACGGAGGTGTGTGGGGCAGTCCCTCAGGCACCCATTAGGGTGGCTGCAGAGTGACCTGAGGGCAACACAGTCGTCACTCTCTGGACCTGGAGGCAGATAGGCAAGCAGGGCAAGCTTTGTCAGCACACAGGTTCCTTACACTTGGGACAGGCTGAGTGAGATCTTTGGGGAACCTGAAGTACTGAGAACATTTGGTGTGTTCATGACCCCATGCATTTAAAACAAGTCTAAACCACAGAAATAAGTGCAGGCAGTCCAACAAAGTTGTGGTTTTCTCCATCTAGGTTGTATAATTGCTTTTATAAATCAATGAAAAATCAAGTCTCTCTCATTATGTCATTGTGCTAAGTGTCCTCTGGCCTGCCTGTTGGGTAACCGATATCAGGATGGCTGGTGAGAACTTTTACTGCAGCAGGAAGGCTCACAGGAGAGTCGGGGTCCTATTTGATCACCTCTGTGGACAGTCTGTGCTGACTGGGGGGCCTCCACCCCGACCCTGAAGGTTGGGTGCTATAGCCTACTACCACCCCCATCCACCAACACATGCCCAGTATGGTACTTTCATGGATCTGCTCATGGGCAGTACCTACCATTGGCCAGCAGGCAGTGTTGGGACCTGACCTAGCTCTTTGTGCAGGCGAGCCATTGTGTCTTCCTTGCTGAAGCACTGGGTGTTGAGAATGCAGCTGTAGAGCAACTTCTCAGGGAGCTTCTGCCTCCTTGTCTGGGTGAGATGCTGTCTCTGAGGTCCTGGCCCTCCTGTCCCCACTGCTCTCAGCAGCATCATGCTTTGTGATGGTCTGTCTCCCCTACTAGCTCATGTTTAGCTTTAGTCAAGAAATGTGCATGCGTTTATCTTTGTATCTTTAGTGCTTAAAATAGAGCCTGGCACTGTGGAAGTACCCAAAATATGTTTCCTGAGAGAATGAATGAACGAACCATTGTCCTGGAGCAGAAAATCAGCTGCAGGTGTGGACCATCCTGAGTAAATTCAGGAGGGCTGAACTGGAGTACATCGTGAATTTTAGAAAAACCTATATGCCGGTGGCAGGTACCACCCTTAAGGAATCAGAAAAGAAGGATAAAAGGAGGTGAGGAGATAAATGAAAAGGGAAAACAGAGCATAGTCTTGAGCCCATCCATGCGTTCAATGTGGCTAGAACAAGGTGCTGTGTGGTTTAGGAAGGGAGTATTATTGAAGGTGGAGTAGAAGGCATATCACTTCCCAGGTGGCTCAGTGGGAAAGAATCTGCCTGCCAATGCAGGAGAGGCAGGTTCAATTCCTGGATTGGGAAGATCCCCTGGAGTAGGAAATGGCAACCTGCTCCAGTAATCTTGCCTGGAAAATTCCATGGACAGAGGGGCCTCGCAGGCAAGCTATAGTCCATGGGATTGCAGAGTCTGATGTGACTGAGTGACAGTGCACAAGCACCCAGAAAGCACATCAGAGCTTCACCGGAATGAGACATTACTTCCTCCTAGCTGCCCACCTCACTTTTGTTGGAGAAAACAAGAGCAGGAGGTAATCCCTGCAAAGGAACTTTTTCCTGGTGTTGGGGTGTCATTTTTCCATGGGGTAACCAGAGGCTGCTGTGGGAAGCAGTCAGACTTACACTGCTGCTGGCCTTGGCACAGAAGGCCATAGATGGTTGAATCACAACCAAGCAGATTCTCCCAATCGATTGAAATCTTTTCTACACTAGTTCCCCAACCCACGCCGTTCCCTATCAGGAGGGTAACTGATAAGAAAACCAGCTCCCATTAAGCATTTAGGAATCAGAAAGAAAGAGTGAGTACCAGGGTCTTATCTGATCCAACATGACCTCTCCCTTCAGCGTCCTCTATGCACTGTTTTTTGTAGTGTAACTTTTGGTTAGAGGAGAGCTGAGACTGTATCCTATCATATAAAAATGTAAGTGGGGTTGCCTTGGTTGAAGTGGGGGAGGGATCTAGAGCTCCATCCCCTTGGAGTAGATCTCCTTTCCCCCATTTCTAACCCCCTCTAGCAGGCAAATTAGCTTTAAGCATGGTGGGAAACCCATCACCCACTCCTTCTGTACTGGCCCAGGGCTCCCAAGTCACACACTGCACAGCCCTCTGTGATCAAAGGGAGATTTGCCTGGTCCTCAGTGCTAGACTGAAAAGTGAACTAGACCCATACATGTGGGGAGGGCACTGAAAACCGTCCAATCCAGTTCCCTGGCTTTACGTCGAGGAGACGCAGGCCCAAAACACACTTCTGGAGACATGGTTCAATAATTGTAAAATCTGGACAAAGAAACCAGATCTCTTCTTTTTCAAGTTCCTCGTGTATGTATAACTGAATCACTGTGCTGTACACTTGAAACTAACACAACGTTGTGAGTCAAGTATACTCCAATACTAAAAAACAAAAACCAAAAAATAACTCAGGTCTCCGGGTGCCCAGTCAACAACCCTATTTGTTTCCTTGTACATGATATTGCTTTTTCACATTTCAGAAAGATTTTTTAAAAAGTCATTAGGGCTAAAACAAAACAAACGAAGGTTTTTCTTGTTAAAACCCAGTTAATGGGTACTTTTGGTTCTCTGGGATTATACCTTAAGCAGTCTAGCTGTTTTGAAATCGTGCCCTTTAGGGTTAAAAAATCTATCCTGAAACCATGCCCCATAGGATTAACAGAAACTGGTGACTAACAGAAATTCTTGAGCTTGTCTTACAGAACAGCAGGTGAGAGAACAGCTTGGTAAACCCCCCTCCGCCTGGAACCTGCTTTCACTCACCAAGCTCACCTTAGTTTTCTTTTGGACTCACTAACTGCCGCCTATAGATTGCACCGCTGATGTTTGGACTGCTATAGTAATGGGGGCATAAGCTGTTTTCCAGGATCTTGGAGTCAGCTCCTGTCCAGTTCAAGCCAGCTAAGATTGGTTGGGATCTCTGACCTTAAAACTGGGCCTGTGCAGGTGTCTGATGAGCAGCCTTTGATGTCAGAGTGTCAAAACTCCACCTCAGAGCGTGCTAAGTGCCTTCATCTCTGAGCATCCATCCCATGAAACTCAGATACACCTGCATGAATGTCAATTACTTCACCTTTCCCCTTCCTCCAGTCACCTTTCCCCATGTCTCAGACCACTCCGTTTCTTTATCCCATAAGTATCTCAAGCCTCTCTCCTTGGGGGAGGCGGATGTGAGATCTGATCTTCATCTCCTCAGTGGCTGCCTGGTGAATAAGCCCCCTCTCTGCCTCACACATCGGCTTCTCAGTGGTTGGCTTGTTGGGTGTCAGGGAAACAAACCCAATTTGGTAACAGTCTTATCCTCCCATACATCTTGGTCACTTTACACTCAGCATGAAAAGGGTAAATCCACAACCTCGGTGAGGCAGATTTTACACTGAGTGGTTGCTTTTTAGCTCTGGATGTTATCCCTGTGGGTGGTGGGTGGAGAGACTTGATGCTGAGGAAAAGACAGGGAGCCATCACAGAGACGAAGCCTTCTGACAGGCACAAGGGAGCCCTCTCCCCTGCTCGGCGTCCCTGAGATCTGTACACTTCTTCCTGCTGTGGCCCTGTGTCAGTCAGCGGGCATGACTCTGAGGACCCAGTGTGCTTCTGTAGGAAGGCTCTGTCCCTTTACAGCTGAACCCTGAGCCAGGGCAATGGAGAACTGAGCAGTCTCTGTAGTCAGCCTGGCCCTGCTGACACTGAGAGGAGATCAGCCTGACCTGGGCTAGTCTGGACTAGCTCAGGACACACAGGTGGAGGAAACAGCAGGTGACAAAAGGGAAGCATCTGGACAAACCAGGGCCGGGCCACTGGCTGAGAACCAAGAGGAGGCAGGGTGGTAAGAGGCTCCCGCTGCAGCTATGTGTGTTCAGGACGTGAAGGTGATGTACATCTAAATGTCGCTGTATTTATGTTTAACTGAACTGTTTAATAACCCACTGATATTTTATACTATAGAATGAATTCAATTTTGTTCACCTTATTAGACTGTTGATTTGTAACGTCATGAGTTAAAAGAAATTCCTTCATGTGTGTTGGGAGATTAGAGCAGTTGACACCTGGGAGCACAAGGTCCAGAAACATGTCCTCAACGGCCCGGAGGGGGAGGAACCCTGAGACCAGTTTCAGGCCAAAGGGCACCTCGTTCCAAGTATAGGCCTTGAATCTGGCCTCCAGGACGCCCTCTGGAGCTTGTTTGCTATGTCACCCGGAGAGGGAGAGCTCGACTGCATAGACCGTCATAAGTCTAAACAGCCTCATTCCTCTGCTCACTGAGACTTCCTCGGTGCTATTTGCAGAGGGTATGGAAAGGCCTAGGTGATCTGGGGTCCCCAACTTACAGAGGGAAGAGGCAGAAGGAAGGGTCAAGCAGGAAGTAAGTGCGCACATGAGGAGGTGAGGATGCGGAGGGGCACAGGTGCGCGTGCGTGTGAGATCCTCGCCTCCATGGCATCCTCACGGCTCAGACCTTGGGAAGGAAAGCGCATACGCCGAGAGTGCTTCACCTTCTGCGCTCATGATTTGGAAGCCGAACATTGCGCTGCCCCCTCCTTGGAGGTGGGCTTCATCCCCAGGCACCACAAACTTCTCGTCTGCGTGGAGAAGTGCCACCCTGGAGGAACTCACCCTGAACCCTGCTTCACTCAGATTTCACCTTCATCTCAGTGCTGTTATCCGGAAGCCGGGGCTCTGTGGCCTGGCCAGGTTGGGCCAGCGGCTTCGCTGTTGTGTGAGCCACACTCTCTCACGGCACAGGGGCCTTTGGGAAGGGAGCTGCAGGGGCCTCCCGGCTGCTTTCAGGGTTCTCCCCAAGGCCTCTGCAGAGGGACACCCGTCACTTCTGCGCTTGTGCGGACTTCTTTCAGACAGTTTTAAAGGCGCACTGCGCGATGGGACTCTCCATTGGAGGCTTCTCCCAAAGCCCTTCTGTTCACCCCCAGGCCTCGCTTTAGACTGTGTTCCTCCACAGGTGTGGGTAGCCAGTCAGCGGGGTCTGTTAGGTTGAGGATGGGGGTCTTGACCCTGAGCAGAGATAGGTCCTCCCTACCTTTTAGGCTCCAAAGATAGGTTGGTGAATAGCAAATTTATGGTGAAAATTTGTAAATTCTGTCTTGCCCCAGTTCTGGCACCACCACCCAACCCTTTTCCTCTGTCCTCTGTCTTCTGGAGCTGGAAAGAGATAATATTTGAGGGCCCCTCCCCTCAGGCAGCAAGCAGGCTTCAGAAGGAAGCTGGGGCTATGTTCAGAGCCAGCTTCACCCAGAGGTATCAGCTGTCCTGTGACGCCAGTTGCCTGACTTGATGGGCCTGGGGTGGGGGGGCACTGAGAGGGCTGGGACAGCAGTGAAGGGGGGCCTGTGAAGGGGGGCCCAGGGCCTCTAACTTGTCCTTTCTGATTACTGTCTCTCAGAATTATAGGATTTCTAAAGATGGAAGGTAGCTCAGCTTCTTCTCCAACACATGCTTCTCTGGTAGCTCAGCTGGTAAAGAATCCGCCTGCAATGCAGGAGACCCTAATTCAATTCCTGAGTCGGGACGATCACCTGGAGAAGGGATAGGCTACCCACTCCAGTATCCTTGCCTGGAGTATCCCCATGGACCGAGGAGCCTGGCAGACTACAGTCCATGGGGTCTCAAAGAGTTGGACATGACTTAGCAGCTAAAGCAAGCAAAGATGGAAAGAAACTTGGGGCTCATCACAACCTGGAAAGCCTTAAAAAGGCAGCTTTCCAAGGCCTACCCCAAATCTAATGAAGCAGGATCTTCAGGGATGAACCCAGCTGTGCAAGGCTGGACTGGGGCCACGGTGTACATGTAGCCAGTCAGCCAGTTTCACAGTCAGAATGATTTAGCCACTCATAAGCTGCCTGCCTCTGTTTCCCCATTTGAACAATAGAAATAATAATACTTGGCAGAGCTGGGGTCACGGTTAAAGAAGACACTGTGAGTGAAGAGCTGGGTGAGGAGTTTGAAGCTGATGCACAGCCAGCCCTGATCATGTCCTGCCCACACCATGGTGAGCATGCAGTGGAGGATCCCATGGGGACAGGTGACCTACTCACCCATCCTGTGTTCTGTCCTTGGGGAGACTGAGCCCCACAAGGAATGCAAGCATGTGAATTCTGGACACAGAGTGGGTGACTTTGCAGGACAGGCTCTCTCCAGGGGCCCAGCTCCAGAAGAGAGGCCTCAGTGCTTTCTTTCCCCGCCTGCCAGTCCTGCCAAAACAAACAGGTTGGGGAGTGTGGGGAATGGCTTGTTACCTGGGACACTTGATCAAGTGAAACCGTAGCTTTGTGCCCAGGGGAGCAGCTGGAGGATAGAGGGGCCCCAAGCAGGAAGGGGTTATATAAATACTGGCTGAATAACTAGGTCTGTGCCTTGATTAGATAAGAGCTGGAAGCTGAGGCCCAGTGAATAACAATTGAGCTCCAGGCTGGTAATGGCCTGATTTGAAAGTCTGAGCAGAATGGTCTGGCACAGGGTGAAGGGCAGATTTTCCTGATGGGTCTGTGGCTGCTGAGATAATGCCTGATGACAAGGGGGCAGAAGTGAGGGGACCGTGGAGTCTGCCCACCCCGCCACAAGCTGGTCTGGGCCTCCGTACCTGCGGTCCTGCCCTCGATGCAACACAGAAGCAGCCAAACAGCAGGGAGCTCTGCCCCTGGGGGTTGAAAATCCTTATGAAGCTTAAGTCAAAATTGGCAGGTTAACAAAATTGATTGTATGGTTATACAAACACCATGAGCAGCTTGGAAGTTGGCCCTGGGGATAAAGAGATGGCAGGCGACCAGCAAGTAGTGACTGTGCTCTGGGTGCTTTGCACTGGTTATCTGTGGGACGGATAACCTCATCCTTACTTCCCGGGTAAGGAAACAGGCCCACGAGGGTTTCCTGATCATTTCCAGGCCCTAATCATTTCCTGCCCATGCCATGGTGAGCATGCGGTGAAGGATCCTGTGGGGACAGGCAACCTGCTCACCCATCCTGTATTCTGTCTTTGGGGAGACTGAGCCCCACAACAAATCCAAGCATGTGAATTCTGGACACAGTGTGGGTGACTTTGCAGGACAGGCTCTCTAAGAAGCAGAGGCAGGGTTCAAGGCCACATCTACTGGAAGTCTGCGAGCAGGAACGAGGAGGGGCTGATGGAGATACCAGGTCTGCTCCTGAAGGCTCTCCCAAGTTCCTAACCTTTGATGGCTCCTGGGATGTCCTGAGACATGAATTCGATCACTGTCGGTGGTGACAGCAGGGCCTCATCTTCAACAAAAGAGAAGGGGAGTCCTTCTTCCAAAATCTCTGGCACCTGGTGGGTTATATGGCTCTTCCTCAGTGACCCACTCCAGACTGGTAGCATCTGGATTCACCTAACAGTGGGTCAGAGGAGTATTTCCAGTGTCATGTTTGATGCCCCTAATATCTGCAGCACCTTGTCAAGCACGTGCTTCTTAGTGATGAGAAGTGCAAGTTGCATTAAGTGATCATTTACCTTGGGCAGCATTCCCTGGAGACAGAGATGAATTGGGGAAATATTCTGTTTATCATCTGGTCTTCATATCTCCCAACTCTAACTGGAGGAGCATAATGGCTTTTCAGATCTGCCATCTGTGTCAGTTCAGACCCGTAGCTAATCGTCCAGGAAGTGACTGTCTAGATCTCTCCCCCAGGGTTTAGTGACTTTGGCAGATGAAATCTGGTCACTTGGGGGGAAAGATGGGGGAAGTTTACTACATAATGCTTGTGATGTCATCACTGAGTCTTCCTTCAAGAGGATCCAGGCTCTCCTTCATCGGACAATGATTTAGATCTGAGAACTGAATGAAGGACTTGCGTCCAGTCTTTTGTACAGGTTGAGTGGTACCCTGGTTGGCTTCCCATCTGTCTTGTGCTGACAACATGTTATCCAGTAGTCATCACCACACATCCCTACAGTCAAGCACTAATAGTATCTTGATTGTCATTCTGGTCTTCAGTGATTAATTTCTTTTCCTTTTTTAATTTGGGTTCCCCCTGATCTCTGTGATTCTCTCATTCCATTATCCTCATTGAGAGGAGGGAGCCGACTTCTATGACATCTCTCACTGTCAAATATCCTCTAAAAAGTGTGGCCATCTGCAGGCTTTTCAAAGTTGTCCGTATAGCCATCCTGCATGCATTCCTTGTCATCTTAGTGGAGGGTATGCCCTCTATGCATCTCAGTAGACTCTTAGGACTGGCTCCAGGCGTCTTTGTCAGAATGTGGACACCTCAGTTCCATGTGAGGGCTCCTGTGTCGAATATGTTCTTCCCTCTCCGGACTATCTCCCTTCAGTTCAGTTTAGTTCAGTCACTCAGTCGTGTCCGACTCTTTGCGACCCCATGAATTGCAGCACGCCAGGCCTCCCTGTCCAGCACCAAGTCCCGGAGTTCACTCAAACTCACGTCCATCAAGTTGGTGATGCCATCCAGCCATCTCATCCTTTGTCATCCCCTTCTCCTCCTGACCCCAATCCCTCCCAGCATCAGAATCTTTTCCAATGAGTCAACTCTTCACATGAGGTGACCAAAATATTGGAGCTTCAGCTTCAGCATCATTCCTTCCAAAGAACACCCAGGACTGATCTCCTTTAGAATGGACTGGTTGGATCTCCTTGCAGTCCAAGGGACTCTCAAGAGTCTTCTCCAGCACCACAGTTCAAAAGCATCAATTCTTCAGCGCTCAGCTTTCTTCACAGTCCAACTCTCACATCCATACATGACCACTGGAAAAACCATAGCCTTGACTAGACGGACCTTTGTTGGCAAAGTAATGCCTCTGCTTTTGAATATGATATCTAGGTTGGTCATAACTTTCCTTCCAAGGAGTAAGCGTCTTTTAATTTCATGGCTGCAGTCACCATCTGCAGTGATTTTGGAGCCCCCCAAAATAAAGTCTGACACTGTTTCCACTGTTTCCCCATCTATTTCCCATGAAGTGATGGGACCAGATGCCATGATCTTCATTTTCTGAATGTTGAGCTTTAACCCAACTTTTTCACTCTCCTCTTTCACTTTCATCAAGAAGCTCTTTAGTTTCTCTTCACTTTCTGCCATAAGGGTGGTGCCATCTGCATATCTGAGGTTATTGATATTTCTCCCGGCAATCTTGATTCCAGCTTGTGCTTCTTCCAGCCCAGCATTTCTCATGATGTACTCTGCATGTAAGTTAAATAAGCAGGGTGACAGTATACAGCCTTGATGTACTCCTTGTCCTATTTGGAACCAGTCTGTTGTTCTGATACCAATACCCTCAAAATTGTTTCCCCTGTTTTCTTACTTCTTGATAGTATTGATTAACCAGGGCTGCAGTACCTTTAACACGCAAACTGTGTTCTGGAGCAGGGGCTACATTTTCTGATCCAGGTGACTTTTGACCTGGAATCAATAAGTGAAGGTGTGAACAACTCTTGAGGAGAAAAAATATCATAGTGCAAAAATCACCTACTTCAAGAAGGTCTTTGACTGCTTGATTTCTAGGCAAAGGGATACTATTTTCTAGAAAAGAAGATTGGGCTGCTTCTGGTGGTCCCCTGGGTTTAGGAAAATCCAGGGGCTCAATATTCTCAAGCTCATCTGCTCAAATATTTCTGTTACTGGTCTCATCAGATCCCCAAGTTCAGTCTAGGAAAACTACTATTTTTTTAAATTAAAGAAATTTCATTTCGGGGCTTCCCTGGTGGCTCAGTGGTAAGGAGTCTCCTGCCAATGCAGGAGACACAGGTTTGACCCCTCATGCCGCGGAGTAACTCAGCCCGTGTGCCACAACTGTTGAGCCTGTGCTCTAGAACTTGGGAGCCACAGCTACTGAGCCCACTTGCTGGGGGTACGGAAGGCTGAGTGCCTAGAGCCCATGCTCTGCAACAAGAGGAGCCACACACTGAATCTAGAGAAAAGCCTATGCAACAGTGAAGACCCAGGACAGCCAAAAATAAATAAATTAAAAAAATTATGTTAAAATTAAAACTTTTTTCATTTTATTGAAGTGTAATTGATTTACTATGTGTTAATTTCTGCTGTATAGCAAAGTGACTCTGTTATACACATATGTACATCATACATGTATGTGTATATATATGCACACGTTGTTAAAATACTCTTTCCCATTATGATTTATCACAGGATATTGAGCATAGTTCCCTGTGCTATCCAGTAGGACCTCGTTGTTTGTCCAGTCTGTATACACATAATAATTTGCATCTGCTGATCCAAACCCCCAGTCTGTCCCTCCCCCAACTTCCTTTCCCTTGGCAGTCACAAGTCTTTTCTCTATGTCTGTGAGTCTGTTTCTGTTTTATGGATAGGTTCATTTGCGTTGTGTGTTAGATTCCACATATGAATGATATCATATGGTATTTATCTTTCTCTTTCTGACTTACTTCACTTAGTACGATAATCTCTAGTTGCATCCATGTTGCTGCAAATGGCATTATTTTGTTCTTAATTGACTGACTAGTATTCCATTGTGTGTGTGTGTGTGTGTGTGGTAGTCTCACGGTTGTGTCTGACTCTTTGCGACCCAATGGACTGTACCCTACCGGGCTCCTCTGTCCATGGAATAGTATATATATATCTTCTTTATCCATCCATCTGTCAGTGGACATTAGGTTGTTGCCATGTCTTGGCTGTTGTACTGCTATGAACATAGCAGGTGCATATATCTTTTTGAATTATAGTTTTGTCTGGATATATGTTCAGAAATGGGATGACTGGATCATATGGTAGCTCCATTTTTAGTTTTCTGAGGAATCCCCATGCTACTCTTCATAGTGACTGCACTAACTTGCTAGCTTACATGCCCAGCAACAGTGTAGGAGGGTTCCCTTTTCTCCATACCTTCTCCAGCGTTTGTTATTTGTAGACCTTTTAAAGATGGGCATTCTGACCATAAAAAGGCAACTTTTATATTGCCAACTAAAACAGTTTTCTTTTCTTTTAATTGTTGCTGAACTTGAATCTTCAGTGAATGAAGACAGTCATCATCTTCTAGTGGAAGAGGTGAGAAAGAGAGAGACAGAGAAGGGAGCTTGCTAACATGGGTTTTGGCCACAGGAGAGAGGTGGTGCTTCAAGGAGTTTGCCTGTGCCAAACTTGGATCATGGAAGGGATTGTGCAGGAAATTGGGTTTAATGCTACAGGATCAGTACCCCATGGCTTTCCACCTCGACACCAGGTTCATCATTAGCAGTTGACAATCATCTGATGGACTGATTTTTAAAGTACTATTTTTAAAAATTCTTTAAAATCCACAGGCTTAGAGCCCTTCTTAAAAGTGAGGAAAATTCATACTGTTATGGGTTGAATGGTGTCCCCCTACAGATGTTGGATCCTAAACCTTGGTACTTTAGAATGTTGACCTTATTTGGAAATAGTCTTTACAAAGGTCGTCAAGTTAAAATGGGGTTGTTAGGGTGACCTAATATTATGTGACTGGTGTCCATATAAAGAGGAAATTTGGACACAGACATACACACAGGGAGAAGACCACATGAAGGTGAAGGCAGAGATTGGGTGATGTCCAGCTAAGGGACACCAAAGATGGACAGCAAGCCACCAGGAATGAATGGAGAAACCTGGAACAGATTCTCCACGCAGCCCTTGGAAGAAACTCACCCTGTGCACACCTTGGTCTGGCAGTTCTGGCCTCCAGATCTGTGAGGCAGCTCATTCCTGCTGTTTCAGCCACCCAGACTGTGGTTCTTTTGTTACTGCAGTCCAAGCAGACTAACACACGTGTAGACACATCTTACCGTGAAAACATCCATGTCTTTCCATTCCATCTCTTGTTTTCATTTTCCGTGTTTCCCACAGCTGTTTTCTGATTCTTGCAATCTCTCTGTACTCCACCCCGCTGCCCTGCAAAATCTCCCACTTTTGGTTTCCTTTGAGATTGTGGCTGCACATGAATTTAGGACCCAAGGGACTTGAGATGAGATGTTAGCAACTGTCTGGTTCCACCCCGAGTTTCTCAGCTCAGAGAATACAGGGCCTGATTTAGAGAAACCCAGCAAAGGCAGATACCAGGGCTTCCCCTGGGGCAGGGCAAGTTTTGCAGTGTGGGGAAAACTGAACCCCACCAAGCCTGGGTAAGTTCAGCCCTTCTGGCCAATGGAGAGGCTCTAAGGTGTAATACTGGAGGATGTTTGCAGCCCTTCGTGGAGAGGTGAGGCTCTCCTGATGGAGCAAGGATGTGGAGACAGGCTGCTGGGAACCTCCACCTGTGACTCTACCCTTTGCAGAGCACTCACCTCTGGAGGGTCCTCAGGAAGGTGGATGTGGGGCCTGGAGGCTACCTGCCAGGGTCTAAGCCCAGTTTCCTCCCTGTGAAAGGAGGACAGCCAGTTACTTAGAGGGCTGTTCTGTGCACTGATACTTGAGTAACCTCTGCTACTCAGAGAAGGTCTTTGTTCTAAGTGGACAGTGCAAATCTAACAAGGAGTGTCAGCTTATAACATTCCACAGCCCTATCCAGCCGAGGCATTGATGTCCCTGGACCACACTGATCCTCCAGCCGAGGCTCAGCCCCTAGGAGTTTCTACACTGCTCTGAGTAGCTGATGGCTGTGTCCTGAGTCTCCATGGCAGCCTGAGGTCTCATCTGTGTGTGGAAACTGGCCTTACTCATGGTCTCAGGGCTGACTCCCAAGGTACAGATGGGCCCATGGGCTCTTTACCAGGTTTCTGTCTGGATTTCCTGGTTTACAATCCACAAGCAGTAGCAGCAACTAATGTTTTTTGAGCACTTGTTGAATGCAGGGAATAACAGGTAGGAATAGAGCTGTAGCCTTCAGCAGGGACTCCTGACCTAGACTGTGGAAGGGAGTGTTGGAAGATTTCCCAAAGGTGAAGTGAACTCTCCCATGCCGTCCCTGGGACTGAGCTCTGATCAAAACTCACTTGGAGGCTGCATCCTCGGTCCTGTTTCTGCGGCAGGTGGCTGGGCTCTGCCCTGGTCACAGCCCACCTGGACTGGAGCCCAGCACTGCTGCCCTGGCCTGCCCGCCACACCGTGACCCCAGACACTGCCCCTGCTGGCCCCAAGGGGTCCTCACGTCACCCACCCCTTTGAGGGCTGGGCCCCCAGGCCTTTTCTGGCTGTGGCTGTTTGGGTCCTTTCCCAGTAGCTTGACTGAGATACTAGCTGTCCTCCTGGCTGAGCTCATTTAAATGAGGGGTTCAGAATGGGTCTTCCTCAGAGGTGCCACTTTGGCCTATGGATTACTTTGAGCTGAAGTCAATGAAGGCTGAAAAAATTCAGGAAAATTTTTGCTTATTTGTTTGATTTTTTTTCAAAAAAATGTAAGTGTTAGTTGCTCAGTCATGTCTGACTCTTTGTGACCCCATGACTATAGTCCATCAAGCTCCTCTGTCCATGGAATTCTCCACAAGCAAGAATACTGGATTGAGTAGCCATTCCTTCTTCTCCAGGGGATCTTTCTGACCCAGGGATTGAACCCAGGTATCCCATGTTTTAGGCAAATTCTTTACAGCCTGAGCCATGAGGAAAGCCGTCAGTTCAGTCGCTCAGTCGTGTCTGACTCTTTGCGACCCCGTGGACTGCAGCATGCCAGGCTTCCCTGTCCATCACCAACGACTGGAGCCTATTCAAACTCATATCCATTGTGTCGGTGATGCCATCCAACCATCTCATCCTCTGTCGTCCCCTTTTCCTCCCGCCTTCAATCTTTCCCAGCATCAAGGGTCTTTTCCAATGAGTTGATTCTTTGCATCAGGTGGCCAAAGTATTGGAGTTTCAGCTTTAGCATCAGTAATTCCAATGAATATTCAGGACTGATTTCTTTTAGGATTGACTAGTTTGACTTCCTTGTAGTCCAAGGGACTCTCAAGAGTCTTCTCCAACACCACAGTTTAAAAGCATCAGTTCTTCAGTGCTCAGCTTTCTTTACAGTCCAACTCTCACATCCATACATGACTACTGGAAAAACCATAGCTTTGACTAGACAATGCGGGAGACCTGGATTCGAGCCCTGGGTTGGGAAGATCCCCTGGAGAAGGAAATGGCAACCCACTCCAGTACTATTGCCTGGAAAATCCCATGGACAGAGGAGCCTGGTAGGCTACAGTCTATGGGGTCACAAAGAGTCAGACACGACTGAGCGACTTCACTTGACTTGACTTGACAGACCTTTGTTGGTAAAGTAATATCTCTGCTTTTTAATATGCTGTCTAGGTAGGTCATAGCTTTTCTTTCAAGGAGCAATCATCTTTTCATTTGATGGCTGCAGTCACCATCTGCAGTGATTCTGGAGCCCGCCCCCACCCCCCCCCCCCACCCAATAAAGTCTCTCACTGTTTCTCCATCTGTTTAACACGAAGTGATGAGACTGGATGCCATGATCTTAGTTTTCTGAATGTTGAGCTTTAAGTCAACTTTTTCACTCTCCTCTTTCACTTTCATCAGGAGGCTCTTTAGTTCTTCTTCGTTTTCTGCCCTAAGGGTGGTGTCATCTGCATATCTGAAGTTATTGATATTTCTCCCAGCAATCTTGATTCCAGCTTGTGCTTCATCCAGCCCAGCATTTCTCATGATGTACTCTGCATATAAGTTAAATAAGTAGGGTGACAATATACAGCCTTAACGTACTCTTTTCCCTATTTGAAACCAGTCTATTGTTCCATGTCCAGTTCTAACTGTTGCTTCTTGACTTGCAACCTTCCTCTTAACTGCTGGAAGAATTTAGAAAGAGGTCCAGGAAGAGAACCATCATCAGAGATGACTACAGAGAGTGTCGCCAGCTGTGGTGAGCTGGGGACCTGGCAGGGCCTGTTTGTCCAGAGACTTCTCTGTGTTCCACTGTGTCCCATGGCCTGGCAAACACTTACTCTTCCTGGTCCTCCTGTGAATTGTCTTCCTTCCCTTTGGGGCCCAGACTCCTGGTCCCTTCCTCTTAATTCAGAATGGTGTGTGAGCCTTGATTGCCTATAAGAGAGACTCATGTTGTCTTTGTGGGGCTCCTGAATGTGTGGAATTAAATTTGTTTTCTCCAGTTAATCTGTCTTATGTCAGTTTAATTGCTAGACCAGCCAGAAGGACCTAGAAGGACAGAGAAAAAATTTCCTCCCTCACAAAATGAAGGAAGGATCCTTTGCAGATGGTATTTTAATCTCCATTCTCACGTCACCCAGAGATTTCTGAATTTTTGTTGTTCCTGGTCTGGATTTCTGTGATGTATCTTAATGTTACTTTGTCCTACTCAGTTTGGTGCTGGTGACTCTGTGTCAGTATTGTTTTGCTCCTGATTTCCAACGGGCTGGTTTTGGGATGCCTTGTATACCCAGCAAGGCAGATTGTCAGGGAGCAAAGAGGAAGGAAGTGGGGTGTCAGGGCACCTGGCTGGTTCTCTGTCCTTTTAGGAAAGTCGTCCTTAAGAACTCAGCCCATCTTCTGGGTCAGTGTCATGGGCCAGCCATCCTGACCATACTGTCCAGACGTTTTGTGACAACACATGGACATGCAATTCCAGTAGGTTAAGAGAATACAATGAAAATATCAAATTAAAAAAGCCAAATCTTTTTCTTTGGCAAGAGCCTATTCAAGACCCATAGCATTTGTGACATTTACTTGAGGCTCAGTTCTTTCTTTAAATTCTTCACCAGACTGACTTTTGGTCTGTCTAGCCCTCTTGGCAGTTTAACCATGGCCTGCTTTGCAAGGCTTTTCCCAAAAACTTTACTCCTGCAAATAGATGGTCAAGGCCATGAGGAACGGGGCTCTGCAATGTTTCTTGGATGCCCCCTGCCCGCACCACCCTGTCCCTGCTCCTCCTAAAGCTTTGCCAGGCTCCCAGTCGCCACTCTCACTGCATGTCGGCTTGTTATTCCGAGTGGCGTCTTATTTCATCTGGCTCTGTTTTTGAAATGATCTACTTTCAATCTGGGTCACCTTTTGGGTACAGAGTTTTTGAAGCTTATATAAGAGAACTGGACTATTGTAGGGGGTATGTATACTTTCTTCTTGTGTCCTGATGTTCAGATGAGCTTTTTGAATTTCCTAGAAGGCAAATTAGGAGGAATCTTGAGGTACCTGGGAACTATGGCTTGTGGCCTGGCCCATCATGAATGAATGCCCAGAATAAGGACACAGGCAGAACAGAGTGAACTGGAGTGTGGGTGGGGCTGTTCTCACCCTCCATGCGGGCACCTCACCTTCTCTATGTGAGACATTCAGTGGCTTTCCGTGGTAGAGTCACTGATGCCGGGCTGAGCCCGGTGCTAGGAAGGCAGGAGTCTTGTGTGGCTGTACGGAGCTGGGAATGTGAGGTCTAAGAAGCTTACTTGGCTCGGGTTTCAGTGAGCTGTACCCCTTCCTCTCCATAGCCTTCATCTCCACCCCACCATCCGGAGGCTTCCCTTCTGCTGCACCTCCCAGCTTCATCCATGCTCTGACCTATTTTCCCATGATCCTGCCACCCCAGATGGGCTGCAGTTCAGTTCTGGGGCTAAGCACCTGGAATGAGAGCAGACCCCACAGCTTACAGGCTGGGGTCTCCGGCAAGACTGCTCTGGCTTCTGACTGACCTGCCACAAAGCTGAGAGGTCCCCATGAGCCCCTTAGACTTGATAATTCACTAGAGTGATTTAGAGAACTCAGGAAAGGGCTATAATCTATGTTTACAGTTTTATCATAAAGGATACAAATCAGAAGTGGCCAAATGAAGAGGGCAGGTTCTGACGGGTCGCCAAGTGTTCTCACCCTGGGGAATCAACACACAGCACCTTCCCAGCACATCCAGGAAGCCCACTCAACCTCCGTGTGCAGAGGCTGCATGACCTTGGCATGATGGATTGAATCAGCAGCCACATAACTGGGCTCTATTCAGGCCCCACCCCTTCTTCAAGGTCTGGAGTTTGGTTGATTGGAGGCTTCAGAGCCGCGACCCTCTAATCAATCACACTTTAGGTCTTTCAACCTGACTCCCCCATCCCGGGACTACCTAGGGGCTCCCATGAGTCACCTCATTAGCATAAACTGAAATGTGATGCCTGGATTCATGAATAATAAAGACACTCCTGTTACTTGGGAGATTCTGAGTTTGCACTAGAGTCTCCCTCTCTGGAAGCAGGAGCACAGGCCAGTCATATTCTTTATATGATACTATCTTAACCTTCCTGTTTTACCTTCCAGGTTCTAACTCATGTACTAGCCATGATCTTGAGGATGCGTGACATCCTCTAAAGAAGAAAACAACCAGATGCTCCCCTCTCATGATCATTCAGGGCAGATGGGGTCATGCTGCTCTTCCTTGGAGCTGCGGGCACCTCACAGCTGCTGCCTCTGGATCTCTGCGTTGAGCCCTGGGCCCTTGAAGCAGCCTCAGACCCTGGCCAGACGCTGTGGCCAGAGGACCAGATAAAGCAGATGTGGACCCCTGGGGCACATTTTACTGGCAAAAGAAAGGCTTTTGTTGAGGTATAACAGTAACCTGATCTGAGATCTAGAAAGATGAGTTACTGGCTGGGTGATAGAGGCCAAGGCAGAGACAGGAGTGAAGGAGGGAGGGGGCCACGGGCAGTGAAGCAGCCTGGTGAGGAGGTGAGGCAAAGTGGGGACTCGAGGGTGATGAGGGGTCAAGTTTGGGTAACACGGGGACTCTGGCATCAGGAGGTCAGGAGGAGCCAGCAGAACGTTCTATCTTTGCAGGATGGTGCTGGGGGCAGCGTCATACTTTCTGGGCTTCAACCAGCAGGGGGACACAGGGAAAAGATGGGCACCTTCATCTCATAAGCCATCAGCCACCACCAAGCTGGCAGCCCCTTACCTGAATGCCCTGTGTTAGCTGGACACTAACACAGGGCCCCACGGACTCTGTTGCATAAGTGGTTTCCATGTACTGTTGTTTTTCTGCCTGGATTTTTCCATGATGGATGTGATTCATGTGTCATGCTGGGCAGGAGATGGTATTTAAATGTTTCCTGGGTTTGATCTCCATGCAGGCAGCCTGTGCTAAGACTTGGGGAAGGCGCTAAATGGATTTAATTAACTCCAGCATTTGAGCATCACTGTGGGCAGTGAGGTCTGGGGTGGGGGGCACCTGGTGCTTTTAGCCTGGCTGACTCTAGAAATCATCACATTTTGAACTGAAACACGTCCAAGGAGTTTGATGGCAGAGAAGCCAGGGTGAAAAGGGGAGACTGGGAGCCAGGGGTTTCTAATGTTATGCCCACTTTTCCCTGAACCTGGGCAGGTTGTAACATGTTCTTCAGATTTAGCAGCTGCCCAAGGACAGGGTGGAGTGAGGGAGGAGTCTGAGAGTTTACAGAGAGCACCTCAAGGAAATTCTGAGAGCCAGGCCGCCTTCCAGAGAGAAAAGATGCTTTCCCCCCTCTCTGCCGTGACCACGACTGCCTGCACAGGGGCCTCTGAAACACCCTTGACCTTCACTGACCTTCAGCACCTGCTCCAACTTCTTCCTGCTGTGTCTTCCCATTCTGCAAATGCTGGGAAACCAATCTGTCCTTCCCAAAGCCTTTGCATGAGCTGTGAGGTCAGTCCTGCAGACCAGAGACATATGACGAAACTAACTGGAAATGGAGTTGTGGGGAGACAGAGACAGGGAAAAGGCACATTTTTGCTGACGGGGTCCTGGAAAAAGCCTGAGTCACAGCCCTGGGTCTCTGATTGGATCGTAGCAGGAGGCCAGGCCCCCAGAGCCTGGTCCTGTGGTGCGGCCATGGCAGGTAGACCTGAGGCTCATGCTGGCCTGCATTAGCCTCCCAGCGATCCCATGAGGGGTTCCATTCCCTCCAAGCTGTCCCTTCGTGCTCTACCTGCAGGACAACCCTGAGCCCGCCCTGGCACCTGGGAGCACTTGATCTAGCGGCAGTCGTGGGAAGCTGCCCCGCGTCCGGGGCTGGCTTTGTCAGGCGGTCTCGGCCACATGCCACAGGGACAGCCGTGTGGCCTGCCCTGTGGTCTGTTTCCATTTGTGTTCTCTCTCCGTCCCCTCTGCTAACATACAACCAGCAGAGGTAGGCACTGGCTAAGTGGGCAGTGGGGCTGGGACCTGTGAGCCACGGCTCAGGGCTCTGCTGATATGGGAGTCTCTCTAGACACTGCCTGTCTCTGCTTCACTGTCCTGACCACTCTCCTCCAGGGCTTGAGAATCTTCACTGTTTGATGTTTTATTGTTAGTTGTCTTGTTCATGGAAGCCTTTATGCTTTCTCGGACACTAATTTTCCAGAAAAATCGAATGGTGAGTCTGGTGATTTTATGTCTCTAATTTGCTGGGTTTCAGTTTTCTACAAGAGCAAAAGTAAACACTGAAAGATCTATTTGTCCCTTTGTATAATTAACTTCCCATAGTGGTTAAGGTGGAGGGACAATGGCGGGGGGAAGACAGGCAAGAGGGAGGTGGCTTTGGAGTCAGACTGAGCAGCCTTGTTATCTAGGCTCTACCTCTCACTCACTTAGGGCTTCCCTTGTAGCTTAGTCAGTAAATAATCTGCCTGCAATGCAGGAGACCCGGGTTTGATTCCTGGGTCAGGAAGATCCCCTGGAAAAGGAAATGACAAACCACTCCAGTATTCCTGCCTGGAGAATCCCATGGACAGAGGAGCCTGCCAGGCTACAGTCCATGGGGTCGCAAGAGTCGGACACAACTGACCAAACCACCACCACTGCTCACTAGCTGTGTGACCTGGGCACAGTAACTAAACCTCTCTGAGCTTCAGTATCCTCATCTATTCTTTGGCTATAGTAACAGTACTGAGCTCACTGGATTGTTATGAAATTCAAAGAAAATAATGCATGTAAAAATATAATAGTGCATGATACTTATGAATAGTGAGTTTTTTAAAAGCTCTTATTGTAATTAGCCTCTATTTCTTTTTAACCTGTAAAATGGACAAACAATAAAATATCCAAAATGAACTAATGTAGAACTGGCTGTAGAGCAAGGAATTTTATAAAAGGCTAACCCAGATGGGCCTTGTCCTGTGGGCTTACTAGCCCAAATAGAAGCTAAAAGGAAGCAATTAGAACAGATTCTGGACGCAGTTCATGATGGTAAGAAGCAGGTTCTTTTTAAGGGATGTGTTCTGTCTGTCCCTGCCTTTCTACCCACTCCAGAGCCTTCTTCCTCTGGTTGTAGGTGATAACCATGTACAGACTTCAGCAAATGAGCCCTCAGCAAGCCCAGGGCCCTCTCCCCACTTACATACGGGGTCTCCTTCGGGATAAAGAAATTCTGGGTCACTAGTCACTAGAAACACGCTGGTGAGTTGGGGATGAAAACTCCCCCGGGTCCACCGGAAGACAGGAAAATCTACTTTGCCAGCTGATTGTATAGACTCCCAAATACTAAAGGTTGGGGAGATTCTTCTCAGTTTTGTACGAAACTATGGAAAGGGATAAAGGAGGGGAAGAAACACACATCTGTCCCTTTATGACTCTTATCTAAATGCTTTTTCAACTTCTTCTAGATCCACAATCATTTTTTGGGGATTCATCTGAATAAATCGAATCCACTCCTTAATGTCAACAATCTCCATCTCAACTTAGCCACAACATGAAGGATGGGCAGAAAGGAAGTTCAAGAAGGCCTTTTTAAAAGTTTAATTGCAGACTTTCTTAACCATCAGAAGTTTGCTTCAGGGCTCATTGAGATAAACCCTCCTGGGGTACCCCACCCCTCCATCTTCCCCCCGGGGTACCCTTTATGGTTCCCAATATGCCAGCCCTCAGAGCTCAATTGTGGGCTGGTCAATCGATCACCATGTTAAGAAGGCAAATGTCTGATCTATTCTGCCAGGTTTCCATTCTGAAAACCCCTAAGCTCTGGTACTGTCATTTAGAATTGTTTGTTGAAACGAGCTTCAAGGGGACTTTGTCGTCTAAGTTGTTTAATCAAATATAACCCATCTTTAAATTCCTCTTCCTGCCTCTGTTCTCCAGTTACATTTTCCCTCTCCTTTCCCACCCCTGGGCTAGCTCCCTCAGGCATCCCCGACCCCCACCGTCTCCTCTCAGACACCACAGCCAAGGGAGCCTTCTGCGCCCTTCATTGTGCTGAGCTCCTCATCTTACAAAGCAAACTGGCATCCTCAGACCCTCCTGTGTTCCCTGAAATACCGTCTAGTCAAGTAATGTAACTCAGAAAGATATTTGAAAATAACTTTTCAAGCTCCTTCAAGAATTCTTTCGTTTCTCGTTGCAACACATGGACGCAAATAGCAGATGGAATACATGTTTTCATCTTTAAAGACACCAGATGCTTCTCTCTTTATTTGGTTTCTTATAGTCACACTCCTTCCCCATCTAGCTTTTGTCTGTCCTCCACCTCCCAAATCTTCTAGTTCTGTTTGTCATGAAAACAGCCCTCAGAAATATGAAAACGTGGGCTTTGAGGATGTGCACCCATTTAGGAAGGACAAGCTGGCTTCAAGGATAAGCAGTGCGTTGGGTGCAAGAAGCTCCACTTTTAATACCATGACTTTGGGTTCAGGAAAAAGAATGTGGGTCCCAAGGCCAGGATGTAGCTGGATGCCTTCAGGGGGCTGTGGTGGCTAGCTCTGGGGGAGTCAAGGGCAGGGACCACCAGCTTATATTCTCACAACTAGGGGCATGCAGCAAAGGATGGAAAACTTAGCCATATTTTTTAGGGGAGGAATTAAATCTTCCTAGCTTTATAGCTTGGATAAGACATTAAATTAAGATTCCAATTTGGTGATGCACTGCCCAGGCCTTGGATGCTCTGTGTGGCTCGTGGGCCACTTTTCTGTCTGTTGATTTAAGTCATTTCACACACATTTATAAAGTGTGGGTTGTGGATAAACCATAACATTTAACACAAGGTATAAATGCCCCATCTTCGAGACCCTCAGGGAATAAAGATTTAGTGAGAGCCAGAGATAAGCTCATTCATAATGATGTTCTAAAGAAGAATATAACCACCAAGATGAGATTCTGTGAGGGGACAACAGAAAGGGGCTTGGAAAAGAGTCCAATCACCTCCTTCCGAGGGCAGAGAGGAAGCGAAATCTTACATTTGAGGCCCAAGGAAGTGAGGTAGGAAGGCTTCATTTTCCCAGCATAAATTTGGGGAGTTGAGGAATTTGGGGAGGCAACAATGAAATATTTTATTCATTTATTTTTGTTTTCCCTTTTCATTTAAAAAAAATTTTGTAATTTCTTCTGTATGGCCAGTTGACTCCGTTATACATATATACTTTCTTTATTATATTCTTTTCCAATGACACGTTTTAAAAACCTCTCTGCATGGTTCAAAATTATGTTATTTACATGCGTATTCTATGATATGTATTTTACTTAAAATTTTTTAAGTAAGTATCTTTGTAAATAATTATAAACTGAGTAATTACAGTCCTATTCATAATTCTGTCACTTAAGACAATCTTTTTATGTCAGGTTTCTCTCCATTTTCTTAAGAAATCATTAAACATTTCTTACAAAATTCCCATTATTAGTAGTTTCTTAATGGAAGTAGAAAGCAAGCTGACCTAAAAATGTTATCTTGAGACTATAATTGCAAATAAGGCTGAGATTAATTATTAAGGAACCAACCATCTAATCCTTAAAGAGGTTCAGGATTAGCCAGACTCCATCAGCCTTCATGTGTGCTCATGAGAGAATGATTGGGGGGGTTAGGGGTCAGTGGTCAGTTCTCTCCTGTTCTCATGTCAAGGCTGTTATCACATGGGAACAACTGTTTTACCATTCTTTCTTTCTTTCTGAATAGTCATCCCCACTCAGAAAGTTGCAGGGAGGCTGGAGCCCCTGGGTGCCCTGGGAGCCCACACAGAAGAACAGTTTTATTCCAGGAAGATTGGCTTTCCCTCAAGCAGTCAGACTGTTCCAGCTGGCACCATGATGAGACTCTGAATTCCACACGATTGGCTCTGTCACATGGGAAGATGGTTAGGAACACAGATTGTAACCCCTGCCCTGGGGAGTCTGCTCAGGAGAACTCCCAGGTGAGGAGGATCCCATGGGCTTCACTGAGGCCCCCAAATTCATATGCTGAAACCCTACCCACGATGAGATGGTATTTGGAGATGAGGTCTTTGGGAGGAAATGAGGGTCTGCTGAGGTCATGAGGGTGGGGCCCCCATGATGAGATTAGTGTCTTCCTAAGAAGAGGAAGGGCACCAGAGTGCACTCTCTCTTATCTACTGAGTGAGGACACAGTGACAAGGCAGCTGTCTGCAAGCCAGGAAGCGGCCTCCCCAGGACCTGAGTGGGCTGCACCTTGATCTTAGACTTCCAGCCTCCAGACCTGTGAGAGTAAATCCCGATTGTCTAAATCCCTTGACCATGTCATTTGTTACAGAAGCCTGAGCAGGTGAGCACAGAGGATGGGACTGCTCACAGGCCATCTGTCACCTCTGCTTTTCTTGCCACATTTCTGGCCAGAGGCCCAGCCCACCCACAGGTGAGTCCAGGACTCCTAACAGGTGCCAGCTGGGGCTGCAGTGTGATGTTTGCTTGGAACCCTTTACTTATGTAGGGAAGGATCCATGAGGGCGGTGACACAGTGATGCTGGAGGAGTCAAGGAGGGCACCCATCCCAGGGAGCATCATAATGGGCCCCAACCCATGTCCTGCCTCCATCTGCCCCCCTCCTCCTCCACACCTTAGCTTCTCTCTCACCAGCTGTTAGAGATGTTTTCCCCAAAATCTAATCTGACTAGGCCATTCCCCTAAGGGTCCTTTTGATGGACTTGTGAGATGAACAACACCCAGTCATCTACTCTTCAGACATTTATTGAGGCCCAGAGATGGTGTTGTGGGCACTGGAGGGGAGGTGAAGGTCAGGGAGCCCTGGGCCCATTAGCACCAAGGCTTGCAGGAGAGCAGAGGAAGGAGCATCACTCAGGCTGCTCGTGTGGCTCCTAAGCACCCCCTGCTCTCCAACTTCCTTCCAACTCTGAATGGTGCTTTAACAATAGAGCTCATTCCACCCTTGCCTCTGTGACTTCTGACTTTTCCATCTCTGTTGGGGTCTGAATTCTCTTGTCACAAGGGGAGACTTACTCTCCCTTCTGCCTTCAACTCAGCGGCGACAAGTGAGTGCCCAGCGGCTGTCAGCCCCTCCCCATCCCAGCCCTTCCTCAGTGTGGTCCAGGAAGAACTCACCTCACCAGCTACTCTTCCAGGAGAGAAATACTGTCTCATCCCTCATGATGACCTCATGGGACAGGCACAGAGTAAGCCATGACTCAAAAGCAGTCAAATATTGGGGAATTTTCTGTTCAAGGGCTTCCCTGGTAGCCTAGATGGTGAAGAATCTGCTTGCAATATAGGAAACCCAGGTTCAACCCCTGGGTTGGAAGGATCTCCCTGAAGAAGGAAATGGTAACCCTCTCCAGTGTTCTTGCCTGGAGAATCCCAGGGGCGGCAGAGCCTGGTGGGCTGCCTTCTATGGAATCGCACAGAGTCGGACGTGACTGAAGCGACTTACAGCAGCAGCAGCAGTAGGGAGGACGTGGTGGTGGGTAGAGGAGCCGCCATGGTGGAGGTGGTTTAGAGGATGAAGAGAACTAGACCAGGGAAGTGACCGGCAAGACTGGTGCCCAACGTTTGCTATTAATATATTGTCCTGGGGCAGAGAACCTGAAAGTCCTTTTAAACTGTGCCGTCATTCTTTCACCAGCACTGAATCCTCAGCCTCCCAACAGCACGGTGCTGCTGTGCATGACTCTTCTCTCCCCAAGGCTGTGGCTGGAGGGTGGGGATGGGCAGCCACCTCCCCTGTGAAGCGCCGCAGCTGGTGAGTCCTGCTTGCTTCCATCTGCAGTCAGAGGGCAGGCAGAGGGGCTGCACCATCCAACACCAGCGTCTAATTCTTCTGGGCTGGGGGTTTTCATCGTACTCTGTTTTCAGGGTTAATCATTGTTTAAAGAAAGTGTCAAAATGTTTTCCAAACCATGGAAATACAATGCAGCCTCCAGTCCTTATCCAGAGGGCACTGGTCTTGCAAACCATCAAGCACCAGTGAATGAGCACAGCCTTCTCCTCCCTGGACAGTGAGGGGATGTGTCCGCTCAGAGGAGCCCCGGACCCTCCCTCATAAACATGTTTGCTTTTCTCACAAACCCTACACTGGGTGACATGACAGCTTCCCCAGCCCCTTCCCCTCAGAGGCCAGTGGCCTCAGACCCACCCACCCTCTAGTTTTCACATCCTGTGTCTCCTGCAGCCCTGACATAGGAACAGCTTCTCACACAATGCTTCTCTGAAAGCACTGTGACAGCCTTTCCCTTGAGAACCCTGCCCCTTGCTGATCACGGGCCACCCCTCAGCCTGACCAGGCATCCTACACTGCAAAGCTGATCACTTTTCCCAGGTCACAAAATAATTCTTCATTACCCTCAGGACAAAACCCAAGTTTCCTCATCGTCCCGAGGCTTCCAGTGGCCAGACCTCCCATGCTAAGCTCTCAGTTTTTCCTTCTCACCGCACTGAAAATAGAGCTCTTTTCTGCTTGTGACTTTTGCATGTGCAACTGTCACGCCTTAGGTGTGTGTCCCCAGCTTGCCAACTCCTTTCCCTCCAGAACCCAGTTTGGAGAGGACCCTATGGAAAGCCTTCCCCATTCCTTGCCCAGCTGGGGAGGTGCCCAGAGGATGCACTTCCATGGGGCACTAGGGTGTCCCTCAAGGATGCCTGCCTCAAAAGGTTGCAGCCTTTCATGGGTCTTTCCTCAAGAGCACAGATGTGCAGAGAAGAGCACATAGGAGCAATCAGTCTGTGTGTATTAGGTGAATAGTGATTAGGGTTTGGTGTTATCTACTTAAAAAAAAAAAACCAAAAAAGACCACACAATGTAAAAGCTGTGGGTTGAGTTTATTCCATGTCTTACTGAGGACTATAGTCCAGGAGACAGCCTTTCAGATGAGAAACTGCTCTGAAGAGCTACGGGAGGAAACTGTATACATGTAATTTTGGAGAAGGGGGAACATGAACCCAAGCAGGCATCTCAGCAGAAGGCTGCTTCTGGCTGTGAGGAGCAGACAGCTTACATAATGGTTTTAGAGCTTTTCTAAGTACAGGAAAACACAAGAATCCAAGCTCATAAAATTTTCTTCTGAAAATATCTACTTATCTGAAGGCCTGTTTCTGCCAGTTTTCCCAGAGCACAGGGGGCCTCATCCTGATTTCCACCCTGAGCTTCTTAGGTCAGTGACTGCAGTGGCCAAGGACTCAACCCTCTGGAGCTGGGTGGCAAGTGACAGTCTTCAGTTGGCAAGTGCATGATGAAATCAAATACATTGTTAATTGGTTAGGAATATTTTAAGCTGAGAGTGATATAAAGCCTCAAATAACAATGGCTTGGGGAAGAAAAATGTCTCTTGTTACTGTAAAAGTCCCACCCATTGTTTGTCATTGCAGAGGGGGTTACCTGGTGGTGCTGGGGAAGGGACTGCCTCTGGAAGTTCTGACTACAGGCTGTTTTCTTTGCAACCTTCCTAAGAACTTCAAACTCTCTAGATTTCTTTCTGTCTCACTAGTTAGTATAAATTCCAGTCACCTGCAGCTAAGGAGTCTGGCAAACCTTTCACTTGAATCCCATGAAGATGTCAAGCAACAGAGGGTCTGATTTTCACAAGTAACTGGGGAACTGATAAGATGCAATTTCAGAAGCAGCTGAGATGCTGGAAGCTGATTCCTGGGAGGAGAACTTGTCTCTGCTTCCAGCCCTGGCACCCTCAAAGCCTTTTCTCTGTACCAAATATTAACATTAGAAAGAATGACATTTCATAGTGAACTCCTGCCTGATGAACAGAGATTGAGTGACCCAAGTTTGCAGCTTAGAGACTGAGCTGGACTAACCCCAGGAATTAAGCTTGTTTCTGCCGATCCACTGGCTTCCTGGGCTTCCCTGGAAGCTAAGATGGCTGAGCTTCCCAGGTGGCTAAGATGGTAAAGAATGTGCTTGCAGTGCAGGAGACCCAGGTTTAATCCATGGGTTGGAAGGATCCCCTGGAGAAGGGAGTGGCTACCCACTCCAGTATTTTTGCCTGGAGAATTACATGGACAGAGGAGCCTTGTGGGCTACAGTCCTTGGGGTTGCAAAGAGCTGGACATGACTGAGTGACTAATACTTTCACTGCCAATCCACACTGCAAATGCTGACTAAGCCAAGAAACCCAAAGGAACAGGAAATCCCCACGACAGAGTTAAACCTCTTCTCCCTGGCCAATCCACAAATCTATGAAAATGAAATTTGCCTGCTTGTCTGTGGTTGACACCCTGAGAAGGCCCTGGAGCAAATCTCCTTCACACGGGGAATGGCCAGTTGGCCACGGGCTGAGCCTGAGCTCTCAGTGAACAGGCTGGGGGCAGGTCCAGCAGCTGAAGTTGCAACCCTTGAGGGGGCCCATCACCACCAGCTGTGAGTGGCTGGGAGGCCTGTGCTTGTGGATTTTCTAGCCTTTGAACCACAGCATTTCCACTTGGAAGTTTCAATGATATCTCTTCAGTTCTCTCTTTTTGCTTATTTCTGCATTTTCCCAGAGAGCTGGGGGCCTTTCTGTTCAGTTGAGTTCAGTTGCTCAGTTGCATCCAACTCTGTGACCCCATGGACTGCAGCAGGCCAGGCTTTCCTGTCCATCACCAACTCCCGGACTTTGCTCAAATTCATGTCCATTGAGTCAGCGATGCCATCCAACCATCTCATTCTCTGTTGTCCCCTTCTCCTCCTGCCTTCAATCTTTCCCAGTATCAGGGTCTTTTCCAATGAGTCCATTCTTCGCATCAGGTGGCCAAAGTATTAGAACCTCAGCTTCAGCATCAGTCTTTCCAATGAATATTCAGGACTGATTTCCTTAGGACTGACTGGTTTGATCTTCTCGCAGTCCAAGGGATTCTCAAGAGTCTTCTCCAACACCACAGTTCAAAATCATCAATTCTTTGATGCTCAGCTTTCTTTATGGTCCAACTCTCACATCCATACATGACTACTGGAAAAACGATAGCTTTGACTATATGGACCTTTGTTGGTTAAGTAGTATCTCTGCTTTTTAATACTCTGTCTAGGTTGGTAACAGCTTTTCTTCCAAGGAGCAAGCGTCTTTTTATTTCATGGCTGCAGTCACTATCTGTAGTGATTTTGGAGCCCCCCAAAACAGTCTCTCACTGTTTCCATTGTCTCCCCATTTATTTGCCATGAAGTGATGGGACTGGATGCCATGATCTTCACTTTTTGAATGTTGAGTTTTAAGTCAGCTTTTTCACTCTCCTCTTTCACTTTCATCAAGAGGCTCTTTAGTTCCTCTTTGCTTTCTGCTATAAGGGTGGTCAGAATGTGGTCCACTGGAGAAGGGAATGGCAAACCACTTCAGTATTCTTGCCTTGAGAACCCCAGGAACAGTATGAAAAGGCAAAATGATAGGATACTGAAAGAGAAACTCCCCAGGTCAATAGGTGCCCAGTATGCTACTGGAGATTAGTGGAGAAATAATTCCAGAAAGAATGAAGGGATGGAGCCAAGGCAAAAAGAATTCCCAGCTGTGGATGTGACTGGTGATAGAAGCAAGGTCCGATGCTGTAAAGAGCAATATTGCATAGGAACCTGGAATGTCAGGTCCACGAATTGAGGCAAATTGGAAGTGGTCAAACAAGAGATGGCAAGAGTGAATGTCGACATTCTAGGAATCAGCAAACTGAAATGGACTGGAGTGGGTGAATTTAACTCAGATGACCATTATATCTACTACTGTGGGCAGGAATCCCTCAGAAGAAATGGAGTGGCCATCATGGTCAACAAAAGAGTCCGAAATGCAGTACTTGGATGCAATCTCAAAAACTACAGAATGATCTCTGTTCGTTTCCAAGGCAAACCATTCAATATCACAGTAATCCAAGTCTATGCCCCAACAAGTAACGCTGAAGAAGCTGAAGTTGAATGGTTCTATGAAGACCTACAAGACCTTTTAGAACTAACACCCCAAAAAGATGTCCTTTTCATTATAGGGGACTGGAATGCAAAAGTAGGAAATCAAGAAACACCTGGAGTAACGGGCAAATATGGCCTTGGAATATGGAATGAAGCAGGGCAAAGACTGATAGAGTTTTGCCAAGAAAATGCACTGGTCATAGCAAACACCCTCTTCCAACAACACAAGAGAAGACTCTACACATGGACATTACCAGATGGTCAACACCGAAATCAGATTGATTATATTCTTTGCAGCCAAAGATGGAGAAGCTCTATACAGTCAGCAAAAGCAAGACCAGGAGCTGACTGTGGCTCAGACCATGAACTCCTTATTGCCAAATTCAGACTTAAATTGAAGAAAGTAAGGGAAACCACTAGACCATTCAGGTATGACCTAAATCAAATCCCTTATGATTATACAGTGGAAGTGAGAAATAGATTTAAGAGCCTAGATCTGATAGATAGAGTGCCAGACGAACTATGGAATGAGGTTCGTGACATTGTACAGGAGACAGGGATCAAGACCATTCCCATAGAAAAGAAATGCAAAAAAGCAAAATGGCTGTCTGGGGAGGCCTTACAAATAGCTGTGAAAAGAAGAGAAGTGAAAAGCAAAGGACAAAAGGAAAGATATAAACATCTGAATGCAGAGTTCCAAAGAATAGCAAGAAGAGATAAGAAAGCCTTCTTCAGTGATCAATGCAAAGAAATAGAGGAAAACAACAGAATGGGAAAGACTAGGGATCTCTTCAAGAAAATCAGAGATACCAAAGGAACATTTCATACAAAGATGGGCTTGATAAAGGACAGAAATGGTATGGACCTAACAGAAGCAGAAGATATTAAAAAGAGGTGGCGAGAATACACAGAAGAACTGTACAAAAAAGATCTTCACAACCCAGATAATCACGATGGTGTGATCACTGACCTAGAGCAGACATCCTGGAATGTGAAGTCCAGTGGGCCTTAGAAAGCATCACTACGAACAAAGATAGTGGAGGTGATGGAATTCCAGTTAAGCTATTCCAAATCCTGAAAGATGATGCTGTGAAAGTGCTGCACTCAATATGCCAGCAAATTTGGAAAAGTCATCAGTGGCCATAGGACTGAAAAAGGTCAGTTTTCATTCCAATCCCAAAGAAAGGCAATGCCAAAGAATGTTCAAACTACCGCACAATTGCACTCATCTCACACGCTAGTAAAGTCATGCTCAAAATTCTCCAAGCCAGACTTCAGCAATATGTGAACCATGAACTTCCTGATGTTCAAGCTGGTTTTAGAAAAGGCAGAGGAACCAGAGATCAAATTGCCAACATCTGCTGGATCATGGAAAAAGCAAGAGAGTTCCAGAAAAACATCTATTTCTGCTTTATTGACTATGCCAAAGCCTTTGACTGTGTGGATCACAATAAACTGTGGAAAATTCTTCAAGAGATGGGAATACCAGACCACCTGACCTGCCTGTTGAGAAATCTGTATGCAGGTCAGGAAGCAACAGTCAGAACTGGACATGGAACAGCAGACTGGTTCCAAATAGGAAAAGGAGTCTGTCAAGGCTGTATATTGTCACCCTGTTTATTTAACTTATATGCAGAGTACATCATGAGAAATGCTGGACTGGAAGAAACACAAGCTGGAATCAAGATTGCCGGGAGAAATATCAATAACCTCAGATATGCAGATGACACCACCCGTATGGCAGAAAGTGAAGAGGAACTCAAAAGCCTCTTGATGAAAGTGAAAGTGGAGAGTGAAAAAGTTGGCTTAAAGCTCAACATTCAGAAAACGAAGATCATGGCATCCGGTCCCACCACTTCATGGGAAATAGATGGGGAGACAGTGGAAACAGTGTTAGACTTTATTTTTCTGGGCTCCAAAATCACTGCAGATGGTGACTGCAGCCATGAAATTAAAAGACGCTTACTCCTTGGAAGGAAAGTTATGACCAACCTAGATAATATATTCAAAAGCAGAGACATGACTTTGCCAACAAAGGTTCGTCTAGTCAAGGTTATGGTTTTTCCTGTGGTCATGTATGGATGTGAGAGTTGGACTGTGAAGAAGGCTGAGAGCCGAAGAATTGATGCTTTTGAACTGTGGTGTTGGAGAAGACTCTTGAGAGTCCCTGGGACTGCAAGGAGATCCAACCAGTCCATTCTGAAGGAGATCAGCCCTGGGATTTCTTTGGAAGGAATGATGCTAAAGCTGAAACTCCAGTACTTTGGCCACCTCATGTGAAGAGTTGACTCATTGGAAAAGACTCTGATGCTGGGAGGGATTGGGGGCAGAAGAAGGGGACAACAGAGGATGAGATGGCTGGATGGCATCACTGACTCGATGGACGTGAGTCTGAGTGAACTCCGGGAGTTGGTGATGGACAGGGAGGCCTGGCGTGCTGCGATTCATGGGTTCGCAAAGAGTGGGACACGACTGAGTGGCTGATCTGATCTGATAAGGGTGGTATCATCTGCATATCTGAGGTTATTGATATTTCTCCCAGCAATCTTGATTCCAGCTTGTGATTCATCCAGCCTGGCATTTCACATGAGGTACTCTGCATATAAGTTAAATAAGCAGGGTGACATACAGCCTTGATGTACTTCTTTCCCAATTTGGATCCAGTCTGTTATTTCATGCCTGGCTCTATTTGCTGTTTCTTGACCTGCATACAGATTTCTCAGGAGGCAGGTAAGGTGGTCTGGTATTCCCATCTCTTGAAGAACAAGACTCAGTTTCCCCCACAGTCAGTCTCTCCCAACAGGAAGCTTTTATAAGCCTCTTATCCTTATCCATCAGATTGCAGAAAGAGTGAAAACCGTAATCACAGAAAACTAATCAAACTGATCACATGGACCGCAGCCTTGTCTAACTCAATGAAACTATGAGCCCCACCATGTAGGGCCACTCAAGACAGGCAGGTCATGTTGGAGAGTTCTGACAAAACGTGGTCCACTGAAGAAGGGAATAGCAAGCCACTTCAGTATTCTTTCCTTGAGAACCTCGTGAACAGTATGAAATGGGGGCCTTTGGAAGCTGTGTTTTCTTTTTCAGGCATCAGGGAACTTTGGGATTCTGGGATGCATTCACAGTTGAGGGGCCTGGTTATTACAGGCTGTGGGGTAACAGCAGCTTCTTGGGGTGCCTGAGTCAAGGAAGCAGCAGCAGCTTCTGGAGCAGAGCACTGGGGCTGCCTGGGGAAAGTGTCAGGAAGAGATAAGGGATAAAAACCACTTTGCAAGTTAATTAACCCTGGGAACCTCTGGGGCCCTCTGTTCCAGCAGACAGCTGTGCATCACTTTGAATCCCTCTCCCTCTGAGGACCGGCTCCTACCAACCCAGCTGATTCTTCACTCTTTGAGGCTATTCTGAAGAATCTTCATGGAGGAGCCCCTCCAGTCTCTTCCAGGCCCAGTCCTCCCTCTGATCTTCCCCAGAGTCCTGAGCAAGGGGCCCTGCACTGTGAGCAGTCCAGGGCTCAGGGGCCATGCTGAGGGTTCTGTTGACCCAGAGCCTGAAAGCAGGCGGCCTCCCTCCTCAAGCCTCAAGGCTACTCTGCAAACCTGCACTTGATCCATGGGGCAGGAGAGGAAAAATAGTTTCCCCTCCACCCTTCTGGGCTCTTGGCTGAGAGCCCCTGTAAAAAGACAGATTAGCAGGATAAAAACAAACACAAGTTTAATAACATGTGACCTCCTGTATACATGGGAGAGACCCAGGAAAATCAAGGAACATCCCTCTCCTCCCTGCTCCACAGTCCAACCACCACCTTAAATACCATCTCTAGCTAAAGACAAAAGAAGATACTGGGGGAGGGGCAGTTATGGGATGGCCAGACAGAGCCTGTCGATTGTTATGCAGATCAGAGTTGCAGATTGCCTTCTCCACCGACGAGGATTTCTAGAGATTTAGTCATCCCCTCCTCCTGGCCCACCAGGGTGAAACTCTGACACGTGGAGACTTCCTTTATAAATGTAAATGTCGCTGACAAAGGGTAACTTGTACATGGATTTCAGAGCTTCTCTTAAAAATAATCAGCTCAAGTTAATCCTTATGCCAAAGAGTCACATTTGGGGGGTGTCAGAGTTTGCTCCCTTCTAGCGATTTCCACAGCAGGAAAGGAGGGTGTGAGGGGAGATATTAGAACCACTGGCAGCTTTTCCAGAACCTCACTTTGTTTTCCTCTCTAGAGAGCATTTCAACACATGGGGAGAAGAAAGGGTGCACACTCACACACACATGCATATACACAGAGACAGACTCACGCAACACATATACACACAAACACATGCACACACATACACAGAAATGCAGGCGCACACACACACACATAAACAGACATACATACACATACACTCAGACCCACATACACACACTTACATACACAGACATATACACACACATACACACATATACATACAGACACAGAGACACAAACACACACACATACATACCTACACACATACAGACACACACACATACCACATACCTACATACCCAGAAACGCACACATGCACACATGCATTCATACATACATATATGTACTCACACATGTACACACACACAGAGAAATGCATGCATGTATACATATATATCCCTACACACACACAGACACACATGTACTCACACAGACTTACCCACAGACATATCCACTTCTGTGTGTACAGAAATACACCTATACACATAATCAGATCAGATCAGATCAGTCGCTCAGTCGTGTTCGACTCTTTGCGACCCCATGAATCGCAGCACGCCAGGCCTTCCTGTCCATCACCAACTCCTGGAGTTCACCGAGACTCATGTCCATCAAGTCAGTGATGCCATCAAGCCATCTCATCCTCTGTCATCCCCTTCTCCTTCTGCCCCCAATCCCTCCCAGCATCAGGGTCTTTTCCAAGGAATCAACTCTTCACATGAGGTGGCCAAAGTACTGGAGTTTCAGCTTTAGCATCATTCCTTCCAAAGAAATCCCAGGGCTGATCTCCTTCAGAATGGACTGCTTGGATCTCCTTGCAGTCCCAGGGACTCTCAAGAGTCTTCTCCAACACCACAGTTCAAAAGCATCAATTCTTCAGCGCTCAGCCTTCTTCACAGTCCAACTCTCACATCCATACATGACCACAGGAAAAACCATAGCCTTGACTAGACAAACCTTTGTTGGCAAAGTAATGTCTCTGCTTTTGAATATGCTATCTAGGTTGGTCATAACTTTCCTTCCAAGGAGTAAGCGTCTTTTAATTTCATGGCTGCAGTCACTATCTGCAGTGATTTTGGAGCCCAAAAAATAAAGTCTAACACTGTTTCCACTGTTTCCCCATCTACTTCCCATGAAGTGGTGGGACCGGATGCCATGATCTTCATTTTCTGAATGTTGAGCTTTAAGCCAACTTTTTCACTCTCCACTTTCACTTTCATCAAGAGGCTTTTGAGTTCCTCTTCATTTTCTGCCATAAGGGTGGTACATAACCACAAACACATATACCTACACACACATACCTACATACACAAGCAGACATACATACACGAGACACATTGACACAGATATACATTCACATACACACATACATATACTTACAAACATACATAACTACAGACACATACCCACATAAATGCCCTCACATACTCAGACATACAAACAGGCACACAGTCATACACACACACGTACAGACAGCCATATGCACATACACACACACAGACTACCAACACACATATACACACACAGAGAGAAATACACGCACATATACATATACCTACAGACACACACTGAGCGACTTCACTTTCACTTTTCACTTTCATGCATTGGAGAAGGAAATGGCAACCCACTCCAGTGTTCTTGCCTGGAGAATACCAGGGACAGGGGAGCCTAGTGGGCTGCCGTCTATGGGGTCGCACAGAGTCAGACACGACTGAAGCGACTTAGCAGCAGCAGCAGCACAGACACACACATACTACATAGACATACGTAGAAATACATACTTGCATACACACACAAATAGACACACATGTGCACAGACATACATGAATACATGTATAGACACACATATACACTCATATATATATACACATACACACACACACAAGCACTCATATACCCAGACATACACCCAGACACACATACGGACACACACATACAAACACTTACAAACACACAGATACACATAAACTCACATATATACATGTACAGGCACACAGACACATATTTTTTGGAGGAAAAAAAAGCTCCTTGGACTTAACATACCCTCCTTTAGCTCAGAAACACTGGGTCAGATTAGTAGTTCCCAACCTCCCAGTGGTTTATAAGAATACTTCAGGCCAGACAGCTTAAAAATTCAGATTCCTGGTTACCTCCTCAGACCTACTTGGTTGGAATTCCTGTGACAGGACCCAGGAATATGCATTTTAACACATCTCCTGGGGCATCTTTACACTTGGCAGCTTTGGGGATTCCTGGATAGGTGGGTCTCTGGGCCACCTTCAGCCCCATGTTGAGCCAAAGCAAGTAGATGGCTTGGGTATGGAGGGTGCATGGATCTCGTCTTAGGTCAGCTCTTGAGAGTTTCACAGTGGATACCCTACATCCTCCTGGCTTGGGAAGATCATTTGCCAAAATCACTTTCTGCAGCACACAGCAGGGGCCTATCTGATTGCAAAAGGACACTGTGCTGTGGTCATGGAGGCACAGGGATGAGGAAAGCAACAGAACAAAGCATCCACATACAATCTACATCCCCACTGCTTGCCTGGTGGGAGAAAGGAGCCTGGAGACCCTTCAAGAGGACCAGGCCCCACCTCGTTGCCCAGGCTGCTCTCCTCTGAGGCCATGGACTCAGGTGCCCAGTGCAGCCACAGGCCTTTCTAAACATGGAGAGTAGGTTTGTCCTCCCACCCAGCTCCTCTCCTCTGAGCAAATCACTTTCATATCCCTTGAGTACGTGAGATCAGTGCTGAGACCCAGTTCTTCTCTGTGTTTGAGCTGTGGTCCAGCTTTAGAGTGTTGACATGGGAGAGAAGGGTCCACCTTGAGAGCTGGCTGAAACCTCAGGGCTCTGGGCAACGAGAAAAGCCAAGGGGAGTTGGGTCATTATCTCTGCCCGACAAATGAGCCATGGACTTAAGGAGGCCACAAAGAGGGATTCCAAAAGACACATTTTTTTTTTTTTTAAATAAACACAAAATTCACAGCTGCATCCTAGATAGTAGACCAGGTGGTAAAGGAAAAAAAAAAGTCCCAGAGATAAATTTAATAGAGAGTGAGTTTGAGTTAACAGTGAAAACAGCAGCCCCACACCAGGGCTGGCCTGGTCCTCCAGGTGTGGAGTGCAGCTAGGCCTGATGCTCTCCTGTTGAACAGGAATGTCCCAGAATATCAACAGTGGACAAGACCATGTACAACCATGATGGGGCAAGACACAGACAAGACTCCTTTGAACTCAGACAACATGCATATTCCAACCACAGAGCATCCCTCCCTGACTAACTTCTTTGCCAATTCCAGGCTGGAGGTGGGCCTAGCCTGCCCTTACTCTACATGAGCTGGTTAAGATAGCCAATCAGAAATGGCTCCTGTTTCCTGATAGCATCCAACCCAAGTCCCCTTTCTTATGGTCCTTCCCCAGATCGGTCAGCACAGCCCAGTCCTGCACGTGCTTTCTGAGCCCTTGGACCAAGATGCTCATGGGTGGAGGCACTGGGCGGCTCATGTGTATACTCCCCCCCTTGCTGCAAAGGCACATAAACTCAACATGTCCAGCCCAGGGGCCTCCTGGCATTTGGTTGGAGGCACTGACAATGGTGTCTGAAATATACAGCAAAAGCATCTTACAACACAGAGGGTACAGGGCAAGGATGAAATGTGTTCTGATTCTAAGCTTAGAATCACTCCAGGACATCCAGCGAAAGAAAAACAGACACACGGGTGAGGGGAGCAGGGAGATGTTAGTGCTGGGATGGGGAACATGGAAAACAATTTTCAAAACTGACCAACTTAAAAACCAGTTTTTCTTTCATAGCTTCAGTAGATCAGTGGTTCAGTCCACTGACTTAACAAGTTTTCTTTTTGTTTCCTCATTTACTTTTCTTTTCTCTTTTTGGTGAGAACATTTAAATTCTACTCTCTTAGTACACTTCAGTTAGAAAATACAGTGTTATCAGCTATAGTCAATAGTTTTCTAATCATTACCCAGATATTCCCAAATATCTAGAAGGCCCAGAAAATCACATCTATATTAACAGTCAAAGTTAGGATCTTGGCCCCTGCACAGAGTCCTCCCAGTCACTCCTTCAAGTCCCTGGAGGGTGCCTTAGGTGTAAATCCACAGCCTGTAAGCACTACTGCTTTCCCGCCAGGCCCTGCTGGAACTCAGGCGAAATATAAGAGCAGACCCTGCACCTCTGTCAGCTGATTTGGTCCTGAGGGCCCAGAAACAGCGCTGGCTGATCTTTTAGCCTCTCAAAGTTCCTCCTCCAGCTTTTCACCTCTGAGTATCACGTTGGCTGTAGGTTTGTCCTGCTGCTGCTGCTAAGTCGCTTCAGTCGTGTCCAACTCTGTGCAACCCCATAGACGGCAGCCCACCAGGCTCCCCTGTCCCTGGGATTCTCCAGGCAAGAACACTGGAGTGGGTTGCCATTTCCTTCTCCAATGCATGAAAGTGAGAAGTGAAAGTGAAGTCGCTCAGTTGTGTCTGACTCTTCGTGACCCCATGGACTGCAGCCTACCAGGCTCCTCCATCCATGAGAGTTTCCAGGCAAGAGTACTGGAGTGGGGTGCCTTCTCCAGTACCTATGTGACATTTATTATGTTGAGTTATGTTCCCTCTATCCCTACTTTGTCAAAGATAAATATCCATACCCTTGTCAAAGGTATTTTTGACAGACCTGTGATTCCTGAAAAAACAAAATGATAAACAAGAGAAGTGAAGCATTCTTGCACACATTCTGGGGGACCCTGGGAGGGACCCCTTAAAGCCAGGAGCATTGCTGGTCACCTAGGGGCTTGGACTTCATCTGGAGAGATGAGTCGAAACACTCAAGAGAGTGCACCCACTTCACAGGTGTTAAAACCAGTAGAATCTATGTGAATCAGGAACCAGGGCCCCTCCATGGTCCAGCTCCCTGCCTCTTATTCACTTCCAAACCTTTTTCCAATTGGAATCAAAGAAGACCACACCAGTATTCCCTTTCATTCCTCACAGGTGTTGACCTTGGAAGGTCAACGTGTCAGAACTTTGCCCATGAATATGCCTTTAATGGGGCTTCCAAGGTGGTGCTAGTGGTAAAGAACCCACCTGCCAATGCAGGAGACTTTGGAGATGCAGGTTTGATCCATGGGTTGGGAGGCCCCCTGGAGAAGGGCATGGCAACCCACTCCAGTATTCTTGTCTAGAGAATCCCATGGAGAGAGGAGTCTGGCAGGCTACAGTCCACAGGGCCACAAAGAGTTGGACATGACTGAAGCAACTTGCCTCTTGAGAAATCTGTGTGCAGGTCAGGAAGCAACAGTTAGAACTGGACATGGAACAGCAGACTGGTTCCAAATAGGAAAAGGAGTACGTCAAGGCTGTATACTGTCACCCTGCTTATTTAACTTCTATGCAGAGTACATCATGAGAAACGCTGGGCTGGAAGAAGCACAAGCTGGAATCAAGATTGCCGGGAGAAATATCAATAACCTCAGATATGCAGATGACACCACCCTTATGGCAGAAAGTGAAGAGGAACTCAAAAGCCTCTTGAGGAAGGTGAAAGTGGAGAGTGAAAAAGTTGGCTTAAAGCCCAACATTCAGAAAACTAAGATCTTGGCATCTGGTCCCATCACTTCATGGGAAATAGATGGGGAAACAATGGAAACAGTGTCAGACTTTATTTTTGGGGGCTTCAAAATCACTGCAGATGGTGATTGCAGCCATGAAATTAAAAGACGCTTACTCCTTGGAAGGAAAGTTATGACCAACCTAGATAGCATATTGAAAAGCAGAGACATTACTTTGCCAGCAAAGGTTCGTCAAGGCTATGGTTTTTCCAGTGGTCATGTATGGATGTGAGAGTTGAACTGTGAAGAAGGCTGAGCACCGAAGAATTGATGCTTTTGAACTGTGGTGTTGGAGAAGACTCTTGAGAGTCCCTTGGACTGCAAGGAGATCCAACCAGTCCATTCTGAAGGAGATCGGCCCTGGGATTTGTTTGGAAGGAATGATGCTAAAGCTGAAACGCCAGTACTTTGGCCACCTCATGCGAAGAGTTGACTCATTGGAAAAGACTCTGATGCTGGGAGGGATTGGGGGCAGGAGGAGAAAGGGACGACAGAGGATGAGATGGCTTGATGGCATCACTGACTTGATGGACGTGAGTCTGAGTGAACTCCGGGAGTTGGTGATGGACAGGGAGGCCTGGCGTACTGTGATTCATGGGGTTGCAAAGAGTCGGACACGACTGAGTGCCTGAACTCACTGACTGAACTGAAGCGACTTAGCAGGCAGGCAGGCACGCCTTTAATAAAGTGGGCCTGGTTCCCTGGCCAGCATCTCTCTGCATCCTGTCCAGCTACGTGCTCTCATCTGCGCATGTGCACAAAACAGACATGCCATTTCCTGCCTGGGAGCCTTTTCCCCACCTTTGCCTGAAGCGCTAGCCTTTTCTGCTGGCTGCCCGCTTGTGGCTTCTCTTCATCCCTTGAGCGAGGAGTGAAAATACCCAAAGTGTAAGTTAGAAAAACTTATCTGCTCAGAAAGACTCAAATACAATATATACTTTAAAAGTAGACGTGTATCAGTCTTTACTAGGGAATTACAAAGCTTCCTTAATGAATACACACATCAAATGACAAATAAATAATACATAATAAGTTCTAGGGGAAAACAAGACCAATTGAATGAGAAAATGAGACTATTAGGGGGAAATTTAAGGCATCTGGATGATATTAATTTTCTCCCCCTTCCAAGATGTGGCCTCAGGTTGTGGACCTGCCTGTCCTGCCAGGGGAGTGAGAGTAACAAAAGCCTGAGTGAGCCATGCTAGAGGCAGTTGCTGAATCAGCTTCTCTGAGGTGATAAGCAGATGGCAGGGAAGCAAGCGGGATAACTTGGCAGAAAAACATGAGCAGTGGAGTAGACGGTTGGGACTCTAGCAGGGGGACATCCCCACAGCCTGAAGCTGGCCATTCACTCACAGGGACTACATATATGCCAAATGAAGTTATATTCTTACACAAAACCACACCCCCTCCATAGTGACCAGCTTCAGGATCTAGAAGCATAATTACTATTTAATATGTAAAGTAGTATATGCACAAATTATATGTATAATATATTGTGTGTATATATGTATATATTAGTGTATACACACATATGTAATACATGGTGCTGCAGCTGCTGCTAAGTCGTGTCAGTCGTGTCTGACTCTGTGCGACCCCATAGACGGCAGCCTATCAGGCTCCCCTGTCCCTGGGATTCTCCAGGCAAGAACACTGGAGTGGGTTGCCATTTCCTTCTCCAATGCATGAAAGTGAAAAGTGAAAGTGAAGTCGCCCAGTCATGTCCGACTCTTAGGGACCCCATGGACTGCAGCCCACCAGGCTCCTCCGTCCATGGCATTTTCCAGGCAAGAGTACTGGAGTGGGGTGCCATTGCCTTCTCCCATGTAATACATATGTATATATTATTATACACACACAGAGAATACATATATGCATGTATTATTATAAATGCAAATACTATACATATATGTAATATGTAGCATATACAGCATACATATAGTCATTATATATACATATAGTGTATGCACAGTCATTATATATTCACTATAGTATTCAGTATTCTGAAGTCCTTTTAAGGGCTTTCCAGGTAGAGCAGTGGTAAAGAATCTACCTACTAATACAGGAGATGCAGGTTTCATCCCTGGTGGGAAGTTCCCCTGGGAAAGGAAATGGCAGCCCGCTCTAGTATTCTTGCCTGGAAAATTCCATGGACAGAGAGGTGGTAGGCTACAGTCCATGAGATTGCAAAGAGTCAGACATGACTGAGTGACTGAGCACGCACACCAGTCCTTCTAAAGAAAACCATTTCAGATCCTGGGACTAGTCCTTCAAACTCTCAGGTTTTGAGGTTATGCAAATGAAACACTGTAGGTGATCACTTGTGCCAAGCTGATCATAAGTAAAGATAAATATGAAACATCAGCAGGGCTACTGGAGTCACCAAGAAGATCCAGAATGCATTTGTTTTTGAATCCCTAGATTATTGCAATGAAAACAAACTTGTTAAGAAATTACCTTTATCTAGTACTTACACCTGTGAAAATACACACAGCCTCAGAAATGGGGAAATGGAGAAATTTTTGGCCTAGTGCTATTCCAAATTTCAGGACAATTTGGTCTAGCAAAATTCCTCTAAGAGTGAAGAAGTTTCCTGGGTCTGTGCAACATGTCAATGACTTTTAGGTTATATAAAAATTAACCTGAGGAGAGGGTAAGGGAGACATCGCTTTGCCCATGTTCTGTTTCCTTTGTGGTAGCTGGAGACACAATGTCTGGTCCCGGGACTGTGAACTGGGAAGGGGGACAGATTCCCTGCAATACCACAACAGGCTGGCATCTGGGGGAGGAGACAGGGGTTCAAGTGCCTGGGAGAAGAAGTACTCAATGAAGCATGGAGGAAATGAGTCCAACGCTGGGGTCTCAGATGTCCCTAATCCCAAACCATCAGGAACAGATGGGTGAGCCAGTGGCCTGCTGTTTGTCATGTGTGCATGTTAAGTAGCTTCAGCCTGACTCTGTGCAACCCTAGGGACTGTGGCCACTAGGCTCCTCTGTCCAGGCGATTCTCCAGGCAAGAATACTGGAGTGGATTGCCATGCCCTCCTCCAGGGGATCTTCCTGAGGTAGGGATCAAATCCATGTCGCTTAAGTCTCCTGCACTTTCAGGCGGGTTCTTTACCACTAGTGCCAGCTGGGAAGCCTTGAAGAATAAAGAGGAAGAGGCTGTACCTACACTGGAGGAAGGGTTAGTAAGAGTGGCAGCTGCAGGGGATGGGGGGAAAGCTGGGATTAGGGTTTTTAATTTCTGAACTATAGAACATCTGGCGAAGCAGATGAGGAAAGCAGAAATGATAATGTACCTTATTAGATATTCTTTCAGAAGGATACCAACCCCAACTCTTACCTGAGATTTCACGTAAAAGCAGCAGTCTGAAGTGAGGTGAGGGGAGGTAGTCACTTGTCAGAATCAGGAAATCCTGGGAAGGCACTGGGCACCCCCAACCCCATAGGAGCTGTGGATTGGACTATGTATTTAAGTGACCTATACGGGTCTAGTGTCATCTATTGTTGTCTGCTCATAATTTGTATTGTTTATTTGTATTTGTATTATGATTATACTTTTCATGTGAATTAGTGCTGTCTTTTCTTGAGGAGACCCTGATTCTCTGAGGGTTACACTGGACAGTCTAACTGGAATTTGAGGGCTGCATAGAGAAGTGATGAGAACAAATCTGAAAGAAGTTGGTTAGGGCCAGATCATTGTATAGTATTGTTTGCCATAAGTTTCAAAATGCTTCTGTGTGACCCTGTCATGAGTTTATAAAAGTGGGGAGTTAACTTCATACCCCAGGAGAGGTTAGTAAGTGATCAAGAGCTTCCACTTGACAGACAGCTTTAGCAAGAGCTTCAAACATCACAGGATAAATCTGCACAGAGAGCCTGTTAGCAGATGAGACGTTAGAAATGATTTTCACTGCTGAAAAAAGTGGGCTATTTAGGACACATGGTTGCAGGAAGATTGTGTGATGAGATGTGAAGATAGGGTACCTGGCTGCCCCCCTGTCTAATAGAGCTTTTGGTTGGGACTTCAGCTGAGTCCCTCCTCCTTTCTGGGGAACCCTCTCCTTTCTGCTCTGAGTAAGTAGAAGGCTTAGTGGTCACATTCTCATGGCATTGCTGGCAGAGCAGACCTTGCCTGTAGGATGCTTGTCGGGGACCCTAAAAGGACAGAGAGCAGGACCTCCCCAAGGTCCCAGGCCAGGTGGAGTGGCTGCTTTTATATCTGCTGACAACAGTCTCATCTGAGTGCTGTGCTCAGGGTAACATTCACTGTTGAGAAGGAGGAATGTCGATACGAGTATTTTCTGCCCACTTTGTAGCCCATGGAGTCATCTTGACAGGTACCTTCACAGGGTGTTCCGAATTTACACCACTGGCCAAAGGGAGTCATGGAAGATTCTGAAACAGAGGATGCTATGGAGGTGTGCATGCTGCTGTGCCAAGGGCCGAGCAGCTGGCCGGGGGAGGTACAGGAAACAAGTTAACCTCAGAACAGAGCCAAGAAGTGAGTGGGTCCCTTGCTAGGGCATCTGCAAGTCTAAGCATGAGGGATCCCCATCTCCTATGGATGGAGGGCTGGCCCCCGGCTTCCTGAGTCCCAGGGGATGCAAAGAGAAGCCAACTCATCCCTCCTTGACAGAGACACACTGTGATGAATCAGGAGGCCTCTGTCCCAGACACATGGATTGCATTTCCTCTCAGTTAGAGTGGGAGTGGGGGTGGATTCAGAGTAGGGCCAAGTCAATGGCAGGCTGCCTGAGCCTCGCCCAAAAGACACACTCTGAAGCAGGAAGCCTGGAAGGCTCAGACCTTCCTGGAGCGGGCTCAGTGGTTCCAGATTCTTGTGAGATGGAACCGGGGTTGTGATGGCCCCTGATGGAGCCAGGGTGAAGGTCACCTTCATCGAGCAATGAAGGAACAGGGAGGCACCCTGTATCACCGATCCAAGGGATGGCCCTCTGGACTCAGAATTCCTTCTTGCTCCCTTTTCTGGCAGATCTGGCTGTCTCTCCCTCACTTTCTCTCTCTGAGAGTCATTTCCAAAGTTTGGCATGTTCTCAGTTGGAGTCTCCAGTTTCTCTGATCAAAACTTGTGAGCTGTGCAGCATCCTAGAGCTATTGCTCCTTGGAGTGTTTTTTTTTTTTTTCCAAGTTTAAAGAAAACAGAGTAGAACAAACAGAGAGGCTGGGAAAGAACATGATCTCCCCCTACCATCTCTTCCTCCTCGTCTCTTCCCAGGCTGGGTTTACAGGATGTGGTGGGGAAACCTTTCTAAATCTGTAGCTCAAGGTTTTTGTTAGTTTTCAGGAAAGTGTGAACATTTGCAAACTTAAGTTCAGACTAGATCCCACCTCTGGATGTATCTTAATTGTTGGTGCCCAGTGAGTTTTTTTTTTTTTTTTCAGGATTTCTCTCTCTCTCTGCACACAGCACTGTCATGAAGAATGAAAGTTGAGTAATCAAAGCAATATGATATTGTCATAAAAAACAGACACACAGATCAGTGGGACTGAGCCCAGGGACCAGAAATAAACCCATGGATATATGGTCAATTAATTTATAACAGAGGAGCTATACCTTGGAGAAAGAAGAGTCTGTTCAATACACCTGGACAATCACATGCAAAAGAATGAAACTGAACCATTCTTACACCATACACAAAAATTAACTCAATGGATTAAAGGCCTGAGTGAAATAACTGAAACCACAAAACTCCCAGAAGAAAACAAAGGCAGTAACCTCCTGGAGCAGCCTTAGTGATGAATTTTTGGATCTGTCTCCTCAGGCAAGGGCAACAAGAGCAAAAATAAACAAACGGGATTACATGAAACTGAAAAGCTTTTAAACAGCAAGGCAAACTATCAAAAAACGAAAAGGCCACCTACTGAATGGGAGAAGATATGTGCAAGCAATATTCGGATAAGGGGATAATCTGAAATATACAAAGTATATTTTATTATGTGAATATCCAAAATACACAAAGAGCTCATATAACTCAACATCAAACAGCCAAACACAGATGCTGTCATGGGGTGTGGGTGGAGGTGCAGGAAAGTGGTGATGTCTGAAGGGGACCTGGCATCCCTGTGTGCAGGGCCAAGGGGAGCTGTGGGGGCAGGATGAGGCCAGAGGTTACAGAGAGGAGGAGCTGTTGGGGGTGGGGGTCTTAAGGACCTGGGAGGACCAGATAGTATGTCTGAGCTCAGGGTCTGACTGGTCTGAGCACTGCTGCTCCAGGCCTCTTGCTCTTAGACTGGGTGCTTTCTTCTAGTTCTACATGCAAAGGTTTTTGCTTTTTATTTAAGTGTAATAAATGATGCATTATCGATAAAACTGTAAAAAAAATTTCAAATAATATCCAGGCTAAAACCCCAAATCTCAAGCTGGCTAAAGGCATGGTCCATTGTTCCAAGGTCTTTTTCAAATGAAACACTGTCCATTGCTTTAGGAGCAATTATTAAATTAGACTCTGGAATTAGCAGAATTATTCTCGCTATCCCCAAAGTCCCATCTGTCTAGTTTAGGTTGGAGGAGTTCCTGCGTTGTCCTAGGGAGTAGGAAGAATCTCTAGGAAGGTCAGAGAGCAGACTTGGATGGTGTCCAGCCAGGAATAAAGGATCAGGACTGCTCAGTCAGGGGTAAGGCCACACTTTAGCTACCATGAAATGAAAGTTGTTCAGTCGTGTCCAACTCTTTGCCACCACATGGACTATAGCCCACCAGGCTCCTCTGTCCATGGGATTCTCCAGGCAAAAATACCAGAATGGGTTGCCATTTCCTTCTTCAGAGGATCTTCCTGACCCAGGGGATTGAACCCGAGTCTCCTGCGTTACAGGCAGATTCTTTACCATCTAAGCCACCAGGAAAGCTACTACAATGACCCATGGGCAACTCAGCAACTATGACTCAGGACAGGACACCAGCAACCAGCTTGTGGCTGCCCCAGAGGGATCATCTGTTCTTATTTCCCACTGTCCCTAAAAGCCAAGTGCAGCACATGAGGAGATGGCTCACAGAGAGAAGACTCAGGCCTTCACATGGTGATAGCATGCGTCACTCCAGCCCCCAGGCGGAAAGTAGGAGAGGCATGCCTTTTCTGACCTACTGTCTGAGCTGCCATCAGAATAATGAATAAAGTATAAGGGCTTAGAATGAACCTCCAATGTGCAGTGCTGAGGAGAACAAATAGCTCTTTGAATGTCAAAGATCTTTCCCGTGTAATCCAATCTGAGAAACTGCTGTCTCAGCCTCATCTGCTCATAGAAAAGACAGAAAATGTGGCTATAAAGTGAAATGAGGCTTGGAGGTGAACCATATGAAATCTCATGGATGGAGCTATTACAACTGAGTCTAGCAAGGGAGGGGCATGTGGGTGGGTGGGGAGGCTGGGAACAATTAACAGTGCAGATTGAAAATGTGGATTTTTCTCTTGGGAAGCTCCATTCCTTGGGAAAGAAGAAGCTATAACAAAATGCCAGCAGTGGAGCTTTGCCTGGAGAGGAATACTGCTCACATTTGCATGTTAAACGGATTGAAGCATCTCCTGCCTTCCCTGGGGAAGAAGGGCTGTCAGAGGCAGCTCACAGCTAGAAGAGAGCTTTGTGCACTACAGATGCTCAATAAATATTTGTACAAAATTGAGTTTGGTACAAAAAAAGCTGGTTTTTTTTTTTTTTGGTTTCTTGCCCTCAAAGACTGTGCTCAGATCTCTTGCTAGGTATATTCCGAATTCTGAATAAACTGTAGAGTGAGGTTTCGAAAAGAGGTAGCAGTTTCATCCTAAAAGCTTTACCTGCATCAGTGTCATCCTGAAGTATTCCTGGAGCCGTGGAAACAGCACTGCAAGCCTAAGATCTGTGACCTTTGCGGGTCAGCCTTGCTTTGGGATGTAGGGCCTTGCGACAAGCCTGGCTCTCCCTCTCCAGCTCCCGGGAGGCTGCAATCCAGTGGACCCCTCACCCCTTGGGGAGTCCTCACATGGCCGAGAGCTGGGGTCTGTTCAGTGGCCTTCGTTTCTACTCACTTGTGCACATGTCTGTCCTGCTATCCTGCCAGCAACCACCCGCTGCCCAGATCTCTAGGACCACATTCTTGGACTCTGGTACCTATGATGAAAAAAATTCTCTCCCTTTTATTCACTCTACATATAGATATTAAACAAGTGGTCTGTGCCAGGTAATGTTCTAGGTGCTGGGGATGCGGCAGGAGCAAAATAGACAAAACTCTCTGCCCTGGTGGCATTGAACTTACATTGTAATAGGGGAGGGGCTGACAGCCAGGAAACACAATCCGTAAATATTGTGTTAGAAGATAGTGTGTTTTGGATAAAAACAGCAGGATAAGGAGGATCTGAAGTTGTGGCAGAGCCATTGAGAGGGAAAAGGGTCATCAGGAATAGAAAGAGTCTTAGATAGAAGGGAACGTCAATGGCACTTCTGGAAGGATGGCTGTGGCTGCAGGACAGTTGGGGTGGGTTATCTTTACCAAGAAGGAGAAAGGAGGGGAGGCTGTTTAGCGCTAGGGAAAATCAGTAATAGATTTTGGATATTATTTGTGCAAACTTTTAAAACAAATGTTACAGATGGGGAGGGGAGTAAATGAAGAGACTGGAACAGAGGCAGTGACAGGAGGGAACTCCTCCCCACAGACACCAGGGGGAAAGGTCGGGGAGGGGAGAGAGGAGCAGAGGTGTGTGAGTGTCAGACCCTCCCGAGGGTTCTGTGCCTTTCCCATAGGTGGGACCTGCTGGACCCGTCATGCATGCTCTGTGAGAGGCTCTGGTCCAGAGCTTAGTGGGAACTGTACTCTAGAGAGGGGCAAGGACCCTCTCCCAGGAAGGGTCTCAGTCTTCTTTCCAAGAGAGCACAAGAGCATCCCACATTTACCGCTGGAACACAAGGGGTTTGTGTCCATATGTCGGGCTTATGGGTTGTATCTCAGGTGTCTAGAAGGGGCCTGGGTCACGGTGAAAGGTCCTAAACAATTGTTAACCTGTGATGGATTCATCATAAGCTCTCACCCCACTCTGTGGATCCCAGTCTGCTGGGCACCGCAAGCCCATAGAAGATGCGGGCATCCTTCCCCCAGCCTCCACTGAAAACTGGTCTAAGTAACAGTATCTTCCTCCTGGAGACCAAGGTGTCAGGTAAGGCAGGGACAAGTGATGAGGAGCCAAGGGATTACAGGGAAGTTGCTTCCAGTCAGCCAAGGCTCACCGGCCTTGACTGAAGCAACACTTCTATGAGCCCTTTGTCTCACCTGTGATACAAAAAGGGTGGGGTCCTGCTCGTCACGCCTGAGGGGCATGAAGGTGTGAGAAAGCACTTGGGGCACGAAACCGCCATGTATCTGTACCCCCACTCTGTCATTCAGAAAAAAAAAAACTAAACATGGGGGACAGGACAAAGAATATTGTAACAAATCCTGAGGTACTCACCCCTGGAATAACAGATGCTAATGATCTGCTACATTTGCTTCTTATATGTCTGGAATAAAACCAGGGCATAGACAGCTCAAGGCCCCTGTTAAACTTTTAATTAATTTAATTACTTTCTTCATTAAAGACCTCGCTTCTCACCCTCTCCCCAGAGGCAACACTTGGTATGAATTTGGTGTATATCACTTTATCCTATGTTTTAAGTATTACAGGAATTATATAAACAATATATTATAATGTTTGTTTTAAAAGTTTGCATAAATAGTATTGTTCTTGCACCCAGTTCTGGTGTGTTCAGGAGTTTTCCAACCCTAGCTGGCTGTCCAACAGTTCATCTCAGTTCTAACTCTGTCTACCTGGAGAGAGCCTCAGACCCCACACGTGGAGGGCTCAGCCTCACAAGAGAGCACCTATCCCTTTTAGATGCTAATTGCAAACCCCAGGTTGTTACCTGGGCTTCTGACCAATGGCCTATAGAGATAGGAGCTTCCAAAAAACCACCCCTTGCTAGAGCAGTTCATGGAACTCAGAGAAGCACTTTATTTTCTAGACCACTGGTTTATTATAAAAAGATATAACTCAGGGGACAGCCAGGTGGAGAAGATGCACAGGTAAGGTCTGGGGAAGGGCATGGAGCTTCCTCACTCTCCTTGAATCTCCACAGGGTCCCCAGCCCAGGAGCTGTGAAGACCCTTCATTTCATGGAGTCATCCTTTCATGGAGGTTTTTGTGGAAGCTTCATCACATTCAGGCAGGCATGAGTGATTAAATGATCAGGGGACTCTGAGGGGAACAGGGCATCAGGGACTGTCCTGGCACCGAATTTGGCTCTTCCTTAAATCCTATCCCAGTCCTGAGCTTGACCTGGAGTTACCTTGGCTAACGTGTGGTCCTTGGGGAAAATAGAGACAGACAGGTTGGATGTGTGTTGGGGTTTATTTGACTCTGACAGAGGATTATCCAGCTCAGGCTGGATAGCAAAAGGAGTGTTGCCCCTCTGACGGTCACCCCATTCCTTGACAGCTGACTGGTCTTGGTAGCAAGGGGGCCATTGGGTAGAGTGGGCCCCTGGGGTGAACTGTTTCTGGTGCTTCTTTCTGCTCACTGAGGGTAGGTGCCCCAGTGCTGCCCAGGTGAGCAGGGCCCTGTGTGTGCAACCAGGGCTCCCAAGAACCTAATTCCAAGACATTCCAGAGCCAGGATGCTGCCCTCAGGAAGGGATAATTATTTTGGCCTGTGACATAAATAAATTCAGGAATCAGGTCCAGTAATCACAAGTGCATGCCAACTCTCCATCACACTGACAAAAGCAGAAAGAAACCAGCTCAGTCTGCCCAGGAAAGCCGGCAGGCTCGCCAGACCAGTGATTCTGGAGAAAAGAACAGGAAGGAGAGGCTAGATTCTCATTTTAAATGATCAGTTTTCTCAAACAAAGGAGATGCTAGGGAAATTTAAAAAACAAATCCTAAGTAAGTTTTCCCAGTTCACTCCAGATCTTAAGAAACAAAAATAAAACACAATTTTCCACTAGAAACCTGACCGTAGGCTGTAATTCTCTCCCCAGAGGCCATTGCTACCACTGATTTATGTTTCTATTTCTCATGCTCGCCTTAACATTTTTATGACATGCATCTATTGAGCAGTCATATGTGATACTCTTTTGTGCTTTTAAACTTCCTTTAAATGATTTTCTACTGTACATATGATTCTGCACTTGGCTTTTTAAGAAACACTGTGGCCAAAAAATACAACATGAAATGTACTCTCCCAACAATTTCCAAGTGTACAATACAATATTGTCACCAGCCCACACGTTGTTGTGTAATAAATCCCCAGAATCCCCTCATCCTGAATGACTGAAACTCTACACCCAGTGACTCCTCACCTCCTTCTCTTCCAACCCTAGGCAGCCATCTCCCTACATTCTCTGAACAGATACTCATATAAATGGAATCAGAAAACAAGTGTCAGTGAGAATGAGATGATTCAACAACTTGTCTTTTTGTCACTGGCTTTATTTCACTGAGCAGCATGTCCTCAAGTTTCATCCATGTTGTATTAGTAGTAGGTACCAGAATCTCCTTGCTTTTCAAGGTGGAGTAACATTCCACTGTCTGGATGGACCACATTTTATTTATCCTTTCATCCATTGATGGACATTTAGGTTGTTTTCACATCTTGATTATTGTAAATAATGCTGCTATGAACATATGGGTGCAAATATCTTCTCATGATCCTACTTTCAATTCTTTTGGGTATATACTCAAAAGTGGGTTGTTGGATCACATGATACTTCTATTTTTAACTTTTTGAGGAACCTCCATGCTGTTTTCCATAGCAACTGCACCGATTTACATTCCCATTAACACTGCACAAGGGTTATAATTTCTCCTCATTCTCACTGACACTTGTTTTCTGTTTTTTGTTTTTTTTTTTTTAATTGTGGTTGTCCTAATGGGTGTGAGGTAATATCTCATTGCGGTTTTGGTTTGTATTACCCTGATGGTTAGTGATGTTGAGCAACTTCTCATGTGCTTGTTGGGCATTTGTCTGTCTTCTTTGGGAAAGTATCTATTCAAGTCATTTGTCCATTTTTTAATTGGATTATTTGTTTGCTTTATTGAATTATAGGAATTCTTTCTATATTCTGGATGCTAAACTATTACCAGATACATGGTTTGCAAATATTTTCTCCTATCTGTAGATTATTATTTCACTCTGTTCTTTGTTTCCTTTACTGTACAGAAAATTTTAAGTTTAATGTGGTCCCATTTGTCTTATTTTTGTTTCCTATGTTTTTGGTGTCATATCCAAGAAATCCTTGACAAATCAAAGGTCAGGAAGTTTTCCCTTGTTTCTTCCAGGGATTTTATAGTTTTAGATCTTAAATTTAGGTCTTTAATTCATTTTGAATTAATTTTTTTATGTGGTGCATGCAACTGGCTCTTAGAACTTAATTGTCTTTGAGATTAAGCCATGCAAGTACAAGTAACTCTAGCTCACTTGCTGTCGTTACTGACAAAACCCCTCACAAGTTGTTCATCCATTTTTCAACTTGTCACACACAGTGTTGAATATTCTAACAGAAGTAGTTTTTTCAGGAAGTTCCCTGGAGGCCTAGTGGTTCGGACTGTGGGCTTTCATTACCATGGCCCATGCTCAGTCCCTGGTCAGGGAACTGGGAGCTGACAAACCATGCAATGTGCCCACCCCTCCCCTGAAAGAAGCAGTTTGTTCAAAATAATAATAGCAACAATGTATTTGGTGATTCTAATTTATGGATAATTGAATGAATGACAGAAGTGTTACAGGGATAGGAGACAGAAGTTGAGAATCCTCTATTAATAGGTATTTGTGTTGTCTCTGAGGTGGTACAGTGCTATTTGAAAGTGGCCTTGGGCTAGTTACAAATGTATAATGTAAGCTCTAGGGAAATCTCTAATCATGATGTAAAAGAGAACTGTAACTGATGTATTCGTCAGAGTTCTCCAAAATTAAAATCAATAGGATATGTTTATGAGTATAAACAAGGGATAGGCTCATGGAAGACCATGAAGTCCCAAGATCTGTAATCTGGAGACCCAGGAGGGCCATTGATAGGTCCCAGTCTGAGTCTGAAGGCCTGAGAACCAGCAGAGTCAATGGTATAATTTCCAGTCCAGGTCCAAAGGCAGAAGACCAGTGTCCCATCTCAAGACCATCAAGTAGAGAGAGGGAACTGTCTTTTGCTCAATCTTTTTTCTATTCAGGCTTTCAACAGACTGGATGAAGCCTGTTCACACTGGGGAAGGCAATCTACCTGGCCCATTTAGTGATTTTATGTTAATTTCATCCATAAACACTTTCACCAACATACCCAGAATAATCTTTCATCAAGTATTTGGGCACCCAGTGGCCTAGTCAAGTTGACACATAAAATTAACCATCTTAATTGATAGGTTAAGAGAGGAAAGAAAATGAAATCATATAAAACGTTCAATTAAGACTGGAGAGGACAAATAAAAATGGAAAAAAGAAACAAAAAACAAAGGTAATGACTACAAAAGCATACAATAAATATGGTAGATATTAATCCAACTATATCAACAATTACTTTAAATATCATTGACTAACCCTAACTCTAACACCAATTAAAAGACAGAGACTGCAGAATAGGTTAAAAAAAACAAAACCCTAAGACCCAACCATACGTTGTCTACATAACTAATGGTGAGAGACTACAGGCTTTCCCACTAAGACCAGTAAGAAGGCAAGGATGTCCTCTCATCACCTCCTATCCAGTGTAGTACTGGAAGCTTAGCAATAAGACAAGAAAAGGAAATTAACACATATGCAGACTGTGAAGGAAGAAATAAAACTGACTTTGTTCATAGATGACATGATTACTTATACAGAAAATCTCAAAGAGCCAACGAAAGAAGGAAAACTCTAGGAAGTAATAGCCATTAAAGTAAAGTTTCAGAATGCAAGGCAGGATACAAAAATCAATTGTTTTTCTGTATGCCAGTGATGAAGGGTTGGAACTTGAAATTGAAAACACAATATCATTTACATAAGCACCAAACAAAAAAAGAAATACTTGGGTATAAATCTAACAAAATATGTACAAGATCCATACGAGGAAAACTACAAAATTTTGATGAAAAATATCAAAGATCTAAATAAGTGGAAAGATAGTGCGTGTATACAGATAGTGAGTGTATTAGTTTGCTGGGGCTGCCACAACAAAATACTAAAGACTGAATGGCTTATACAACAGAAATTTATTTTCTCACAGCTCTAGAGGCTGAAAGTCCAAGATCAAGGTTTGATTTCTTCCGGGGCCTCTCTTCATGGCTTTCAGGTGTCTGCATTCTCTCTGTGTCCTCACCTGGCCTTTCTTCTATGTGTGTATCCCCGGTAACTCAGTCCCTGTGTCCTAATCTCTTCTTATAAGAGGACCGGTTAGATTGGATTGAGGAACATTTTAACCTAATTACTTCTTTTAAACGCCTGTCATTAAATATAGTCACATTATGAGGTACAGGAGGGTAGGGCTTCACACATGAATTTTAGGAATGACACAATTCTGTCAATAACAAGGAGACAACATTTTCAAGATGTCAATTCTTCTCAATTTGATCTATATAGTCAATGATGTCTCAATTAAAATACCAGCGAGTTATTTCATGAATACTGAAAATCTGGTTCTAAAGTTTGAATGGAAAGGCAAAGGATCCAGAATAGCCAACACAATATTGAAGGAGAAGAATAAAGCCAGAGGACTGACCCTCTCCAACTTTACAACTTATCATAAAGTTATAATAATCCAGACAGTGTGGTTTTGGTGAAGAAACAGATGAGTAGATCAATGGAAAGGAAAAGAAGGCCCAGAAATTGACCCACATAAATACAGTCAAATGATTTTTGACCAAAAGTCAAAGACAATTGAATGGTAAAAAGGATAGCCTTATCAAATAATGGTCATCTGAAAGATTCATCCAAAACATGAATCTAGACACAGATCTTTTATCTTTCACCAAAACAAACTTAAAATGGTTTGTACCTAAATGTTAAAAGCAAAACCATAAAATTCCTAGAAGATAACATAGGATATAGTCTATGTGATTTGGAGTTTAGTGACATCTTTTTAGATATAAAATTAAAAGTATGACCCCTGAAAGGAAAAAAAAAATAAATTGGACTTTATTAAAATTAAAAACGTTGCTCTGGGACTTCCCTGGTAGTCCAACAGTTAAGAATCTGCCTAACAATAGAGGGGACATGGGTTCGATCCCGGTCTGGGAAGATTCCACAGGCCGCAGGGCAACTAAGCCCGTATGCTGCAATTATTGAGCCTAGCATCCCAGAGCCAGCGCTCTGCAACAAGAGAAGCCACTGAAAATGAGAAGCCCATGCCCTGCAACAAAGAATCAGCACAGCCAAAAAACAAAACAAGTGAACAAAACCCCAAAGCAACAAAGAAAGCTTTGCTCTATGAGATATGCTGTTAAGAGAATGAAAAGATATTCTCTGCTCAGTTTTTCTTATATTTTACTACTGTAAAAATACTTTACTACTGTAAAAATCAATCTATTAATTTAAAAAATAGTAAGAAAAGAAAGAATCAAGAGTTGACCGAACACATGCCTAAATCAGAATGGCAAAGCAGTTGGGAAGACAGAAGTGACCCAAGCGCTGAGAAAGACCAGAGTCTGGGGCATGGGCATGTTGATACCAAGCAGTCAGTAACACATTTGACAGTGCAGGGTGTTCAGGATGGTGTTTCTCTATCTGCATTTTTCCCGATCAGAGAAAAGCCTTTTAATAGTAAACCGTTGGATCACAAAACCATTAACCACACAGATAAGAAAACTGAAGAACCTATAAAGAACTTTTTTCTTTTCATTAAGTAAACCTTCACCCTGTAGTAGTATTTGCCATCCTACTTGTTTAGCAGAGAACTTTTCTTTCACAGATAACTTGAAAGTAAACTAAACCCAAGCCCCTTGAGGATTCTAAGTTAGTGGGGTCCAGCCGAGTGGTCTTTCTGTGTACATGTGTGCTAAGTTGCTTACGTCATGTCCAGCTCTTTGCGACTCTATGAACTGTAGCCTGCCAGGCTCTTCTGTCCATGGGATTCTCCAGGCAAGAATACGCGAGTGTGTTGCCATGCCCTCTTTGAGGGGATCTTCCTGACCCAGGGATCGAACCCAGGTTCTCTGCATTGCAAGTGGATTCTTGACCATCTGAGCTACCAGGGAAGCCTGGTCTTCCTATATTACCATTCTATTTTGAATCCCCCCTTTCTGTAGCTATTGCTATAGTAATTTTGTAATTCTGGATGTTGGAGAGAGTAGCAGAATAATAAATACAAGCTCCACTGATTCCATTCTGGGACCAGCCATTGGGCATCCATGTGGAATTTTATAGGGACAAACTGAGATTGTTTCCCAGGATCTTGAAATACCTTTTGTCTCATTGTGCAATATTGGGAAGAAATTGCCACCGCTGGACAGAAATCAGAAGGCAAATTGCTCAGCCCATGTGTTGGGCCCCAATGATCAACTTCTGTTTGCTGCTAAAATTGTATATCCATAGGGCTAAAACAGTCTTTAATGATATCTGTAATGAACTCAAAATGAAGACCACCTGTGAGCTGACAATGCCTGATCCCTTTCCCCTGAACTCTGGGAACACAGCCCCTGCCTCTCCTTTGAAGTACACAGGTGCTCACACGCAGTGGGTCCAGCCCCGAACCTGGCTCTGCCTCTGGGGACCTGAAATGTCCTCTGTTGAAAACCACCCTGTATCCCCCTGGTTACCTAAGCCAGAGACACGGCCCCGCCTTTCCTTCTCCCGCTCACACCTACTTCCACATTCACAGGTCCAGTAGGCTCCTGACTTCTCTCCCCTTCTCTAACTACCTCAGCCTATGCTGCCCTTCTCTCCCATTGGAGGGCAGGTTTCTTGTTAGGTATTTTCAAGGAGCCCCATTCTTTTCCAGTAGAGAACATATTTCTGTAATTACACAACCACTGCTGTGGGTAACTGGTTTTCTGACCTCCCACCTCACTTTCACCGTAACCCTCATGAGAGCTGAACTCACTCCCTTTTTGCCGCTATCTTATCCCCAGTATCTGAACAGAGCCTGGCACATTCTAGACCCTCCACAAACATTTGCATCATGAATGGATTATTGAAACTGCTCCTGACTGGTCCAGGCTTTGCTTTTTCCCGACTGCAGCAAAAACATGTATTGATTCTGATGTAACTTTTCTGCTGAAAACTTTCCAACAGCTTCTCAGGGCCCTCTGACAAGATGCAACACTTGACCTGGTCTCGCCTCCCCTCAACGCATGCCACCACCCCCACCCACCACCATTGCCCCTCTGACCTGGGAGCCATCCTCATCCCAGTTTGGTGAGAATTCCTTTTGCTCTTGCTGCTCCTAGGATGTCATCGTTCCTGGGATACTTGCTCTTCAACTTCCTTTATTTTTTCTTCAACCTCCTTTTGCTCCTTATTTCTTATTTCAGCTTAGATGTCCCCCCCCCCCCCACCCCCTGCCTCTGCTGGGACCCTCCCTGCCCTCTCTGTCAGATGAGTGCTCCCCACACCAACATGTTTCCTTGGTCACTTTCCTTATCTGACCATATTTTACTTTCACATTTAGTCTCCTGACTTCTTTACAAGATGGAAATCATCTAAGAGTGGGGATCTTTTCTATTCATGCTTTCCCCACGTCCTGACCTGGGCAGACTCAATAAATAAATGAAAAAACTGAAGGCCAGTATGAATATTGGCTGATGCTTCTAGACTCTAAAAATGTGACGGGAGGTGGAGTTCATGCCACGTTTGTTAAGTGAACATGCAGAAGACACGGTCCATGCCAGGCCCTGAGGGCACAGACACTGTCATGGAGACAGATGCAAAACCAACATAATGAGGAGTAGAGTGGTCATGTCTGTGAACACAGGGGGATTGGGCCAGTATTTGTGGGCAGATCCCACTTGACAAGGTCACTTCCAGAATTTGTCCCACACTCAAGACCTGCTGGACACTTTCTCTTGGCTGTCTGTGATGGAGAAGTAGGTAGAATCATGGGAGGCAAGGAAGCTTGAAGGTCATCTAATTGGTCTCCTGTTTTCAAAAAAGCCTGCTCTGGGAATTCCCTGGTTGTGCAGCGGTTAGGCCTTTGCTCTTTCACTGCCAAGGGCCAGGGTTCAATACCTGGTCAGGGAACTAAGATCCCACAAGCTGCACAATGTGGCTAAAAGAAAGAAGTTGTTTTTTGTTTTTGTTTTTTTTTAAAGACTGCTCTTTGTTTGAAGTTCGTCAGAAAAGATCTCATAGGTGCTTTCAGCAACAGCATAGAATGCAGAGACTGGGTGGCATAAAGCTTTTGCATGTAGGTGATCACAACCCTCCCACAGCACTTGGAACTCGTTTCTTCTGTGCAGCCTGCTTATGACCCACTGGTCACTTTACATCATTCCTTTCCTCAACACAGCTTCACCTCCTCCACCCTGGCTCCCAGTGGGCCCAAGGACCTCCCAGACCTAAGCCTCCTGGGGGCCATCAAAGGAAGAACTAGATTTCTGTGTGTCAGCATGAATTGAACTCAACAACGTAATGCTGAATGGAGAGAGTTAGAGTGAAACATGTGGAATATTATTATTTTTTCTAAAGAAAAATGTTTTTTGATTAATTTATTTTAAATGAAACAAAGATGAATATTTTAATGATACAAGGTACTATTTACAAAGAAGATAAACATCATAAACCATTAGACACCTAACAACGAAGAAACAAAGATACATAAAGCAAAATATAAATCAATTAAATATAAATCTATTATATTTAAATTATTAAAAACATCATTCAAGATGCTCCTATTTTTATTTTTTTGCACTTGATAAAATATTTTCAGATAAATGTTAATATGTCTCACTATGGTAATATATTTTTTTCTTTTCCTTTACATTTCTTCTGATTTTTGCTTTGTTGTCATTCAGTTGCTCAACTGTGTCTGACTTTTTGCAACCCCATGGACTACAGCATGCCAGGATTCTCTGTCCTTCAACATCTTCTGGAGCTTGCTCAAACTCATGTCCATTGAGTCACTGATGCTATCCAACCATCTCATCTGCTGTCGTCTCCTTCTCCTCCTGCTTTCAATCTTTCCCACCATCAGGGTCTTTCCTATTGAGTCAGCTCTTTGCATCAGGTGGCCAAAGTATTGGAGCTTCTGTTTCAGCATCAGTCCTTCCAATGAATATTCAGGACTGATTTTCTTTAGGATTGACTGGTTGGATCTCCTTGCAGTCCAAAGGACTCTCAAGAGTCTTCTCCAACACCACAGTTCAAAAGCATCAGTTCTTTGGCTCTCAGCTTTCTTTACTGTCCAACTCTCACAGCCACACGTGATGACTGGAAAAGCCACAGCTTTGACTAGACGGACCTTTGTTGGCAAAGTATGTCTCTACTCTTTAATAAGCTGTCTAGGTTTGTCATAGCTTTTCTTTCAAGGAGCAAGTGTCTTTTAATTTCATGGCTACAGTCACCACCTGCAGTGATTTTGGAGCCAAGAAAATAAAGTTTGTCACTGTTTCCATTGCTTCCCCATCTATTTGCCTTGGAGTGATGGGACCGGATGCCATGATCTTAGTTTTTTGAATGTTGAGTTTGAAGCCAGCTTCTTCAATCTCCTCTTTTACCTCCATTAAGAGGCTCTTCAGTTCCTCTTTGCTTTCTGCCATAAGGATGGTATCATCTGCATATCTGAGGTTATTGATATTTCTCCCTGAAACCTTGATTCCAGCTTGTGCTTCATCTAGCCTGGCATTTCACATGATGTATTCTGCATATAAGTTAAATAAGCGAGATGACAATATACAGCCTTGACATAATCCTTTCCCAATTTGGAAGCAGTCTGTTGTTCCATGTCCAGTTCTAACTGTTGCTTCTTGACCTGCATACAGATTTCTCAGGAAGCAGGTAAGGTGGCCTGGTAGTCCCATCTCTTTAAGAATTTTCTACAGTTTAATGTGATCCACACAGTCAAAGGCTTTAGCGTAGTCAGTGAAGCAGAAGTAGATGTTTTATTGAAATTCTCTTGCTTTTTCTATGATCCAGCAGATGTTGGCAATTTGATCTCTGGTTCCTCTGCCTTTTCTAAATCTAGCTTGAACATCTGGAAGTTCTTGGTTCATGTACTGTTGAAGCCTAGCTTGGAGAATTTTGAGCATTACTTTGCTAGCATGAGATAGTATGATTGTGCAGTAGTTTGAACATTCTTTGGCATTGCCTTTCTTTGGGATTGGAATGAAAACTGACCTTTTCCAGCCCTGCGGCCACTGCTGAGTTTTCCAAATTTGCTGGCATATTGAGTGCAGCATTTTAACAGCATCATCTTAAAATATTTATTTGGCTCTGTCAGGTCTTAGTTGCTGCATGTGGGATCTTTATTGCATTGTATCTTTTGTTGCAGCAAGCAGGCTCAGTAGCTCCATGGCATGTGGGGTCTTAGTTCCTTGACCAGGGATTGAACTCATGTCCTCTGCATTGCAAGGTGAATTCTTAACCAGTGGACTACCCAGAGAAATCCCCGTGCAGGATATTATTGATGTAAATCCAATGACATACAAATAGCACTGTTCGTGGGTGGAGGCACATGTTGGGGAGGAGGGTTGGGAGGAGGTTGGGATAAGGTGGGGCTGTGTAATGGAGAGTGGGTGCAGCAGCAGGGATGAGGGCCATGAGGAAGGGATGTCTGTCTGGGTGTTTGGGCACCGTCACCAAGGTAGATGGTGGTATCAAGCCACTGATGGAGGGAACAGTAACCTGGATTTGTTCAAATCCAGCCCCCAGGGAAAAGCACACAACTCCAGCAGCATTATCTGCAGAATGGCTCTGAGGGCAACAGAGCAGAGCAGAGGAGAGGCTGGGCAGGCTTGGGGGGTGGTTGGCGGGTGTGCACACCCTCCAGGGCTTGTGCTGTCCCTGCATCTGTCCCTGCATCAGAGGGAAAGGAAGAAGAGAAAGGAAGAAGAGAAAAGGAAAAAGAGAAAAGGAAAAAGAAAGGAAAAAGAGAAACTCTGGGCTGTGGTGCAGGGAAAGACAGTCTAATATTTTTTCTGGGATTAGAAAAGATACACAAATGCATTGCCTATGACAGAACAAAGAAGCCTCTGAGGCTCTTTAGCTCTGAACATCAGGTATGCTTACATAAACAGAGGGACATTGAATGTTAGGAATTTGTGAGACTCAGATTCAGTATTTTTAAGATAATTGCAAAATAGATTCAGGACCATTTGATATCGGTGATAGCAGTGCCCAAGCCCTCAGGCTAAATCCCCTACTTACCTCATCACTCCTCTTTCATTTTGAGCTCTTTCTTGCCTCTAGGACTGTTGGTGTTTCTTTGAACTTCTCCTGAATTGTGTTGTCTTTTTAAAAGCATTTGTACGCTAATGGCACTATTTTGTTTTGCTGTCTTAATTGGTCTGTCCTTGAATAGTGTGAGCACAAGTCCTGGAAAAGTACCACTGGGTTAACAGTGTCTCTGAAAGTAGGTTGTTCAGAGCACAAAGCCTGAAGCCTGGCACTGGCTTTTCCAGACCCACAGCTGAGGTTAAGAGGGCAAAGCCGCCTCTGGCTGCCCTTCAGGTGGTGGTGAACATGGCCCTCACCTTCCCCTCCACCGGCCACCAGCTTCTACCCCTGATTAATTTTGTACTTTGTAACAGAGTGATAGATGCGCCTCTGCCAAAGTTTCCCCTGGGCGCTTCCCATGTGGCTCAGGGGTAAAGAATCCGCCCGCAATGTAGGAGGTGCAGGAAATTAGAGTTCAATCCATGTGTGGGGAAGATTCCCCTGGAGGAGGAAATGGCAATCCACTCCAGTATACTTGCCTGGAGAATCCATGGACAGAGGAGCCTAGAGGGCTAGAGTCCTTCGGATCTCAGAGTCAGACATGACTGACGTGATTGAGAAGGAAGGCCAGTCAGGAACGGCCAGTGCTCCTGTGCTCCCAAGATAGGCCCCAGTCCAACAAGCAATGGCTTTTCAAACAAGGTCTCTGGACATGGTGTCTGCTCACCTGTGAAGGAGGGTGGAGAGAGCAAGGGGGTTAAGGGAGGATTCCTGCCCCATGGGTGTCCAGTGCAGCCTCCAATCTGTGGGGAAGGAGTTGGGGCCCAGCCCCTTACCTCCAGCTTCAGAAGAGGGGCTTTAAGCAGACACATTGGGGAGCTGATAGGGGACATGCACCTGGCGCTGGCCTGAGGCCCCAAGGTGAGGAATGGGCTGAGTTGGCTGGAGGAGGTGAGACGGCATCTGTGGGGGGTGGAGGGCAGCTGGGCAAGGATGCTCCAGCAGAGGCTCGAGCCTGCCCTGGACAGGCCTGGGTCCTCTGCCCTCAGCACCATAGTGAGAGGCTCCCAGTGTGCTGAGAGGCTCCCAGTGTGCTGACAGAACTCCAAACCACGGACTGAACAGGAGTTGTCATGGCCAGCTGGGCAAGGCGTCAGCCTTCTCAGGAGAGCTGGAGGCGAGAGGTACCCGGAATCCCAGGAGAGGCTCCCAGAGGACCCAAGAAGACACCACCAAGAGAAAGGTCAGTTTTCCACATGTGCTATGGCCCCCGGGCTCCAAACCTGGGCAGAGAGACTACTTTCCCTCCATTAAGGCTCCAGTCCTAGGGAGGTCAAGGCTGAGGCAGGAGCGGGGAAATGCTGGCAGGGAGAAGGACTCACCAGGTGTTACTGATTGAACTGAGTTCCTTACACACCTCCACCCCATCCGTACATTGAATTTTTAACCCCTGTACATCAGAATGTGACAGCATTGGGAGCAGGGTCTTTGAAGAAGTGATTAAATTAAGCATGGGCTAGTGAAGACATGGAGATGGTGACCATCTGCAGGTCCAGGAGCAGCATCAGGAGAAACCCCCAGCCGGCACCCTCGTCCGTGATGTCCGGCCTCCAGGGCTGTGAGGACATAGGCTTCTGTTGTTGAGGTGTGCGGTCTCCAGCAGATGAACAACTCCCCACCTCTGTTCTGTCCGCAGGCCTCCTGCCAGCCACAGGTTGAGTGTTCACTTTGAATGAGACTCACAGAGGATGTGTTAATATGTGAACTCCTGTCATTCATGGACTTCACATCACCAGAAAACTTCTTGTCCCGGGGGCTGTGGGGGCTACTCCCCAGGCCTGGGCAGCGCCATCCCCAGGGTGGGTTTGCAGGAGGGGTTGAGATGTGATTGTTCGTGCAGTGTCCTGTGGACAGAATTCCTGACAGCATTGCTCCATCCCCAGCATCCCGAGAGGCCCTCCACGTTTAGCTGAGGTTAAAATTTGGCTGAGGTTAAAATTTAACCACCTCTGGGTTTAAACTTTGGCGGCACTGATTCTCCTCTGGAGAAAGTGGCAGGAGTAACTCAAGATAGTGGAGTCAAGGAGCTGTGCCCCACCCTTAGCAAAGTACAGGCCTTGACCATGAAGCTCCCATCCCAGGCTGTGAACGAGTCTATCGAGTCTATTCTGCTGTAAAGGACTGTCTTTGAATCCCTCGGAAAAGATGACTTTTCCCCAAGCCTCAGTGGTGTTTCAGTTGCCTCTGCTTCACATTGTTCTCCCCAGTCAAAGCCTGTCTGATGGACTCTCTCCAATGTGCTGCCCGTTAGAGCTTCTTTCAGATTAAAACTGCTGAGCCAGGCTCCATCGCAGGAGTGACCTTGCACATCCATGGAGCTGAATCCCCGAGAACGTGAGATCGGCCCCACAGGAAAGGGACTGGTTTGACTTTCTTCTCCAGAGGACTCAGGGTTGCCATCGTGGCATCCACATGCCCATGGAGAAGCTGCTGGCTGAGTTGCAAGATCCTATTGTGAAATGAAGCAACTTTACTGTGGGGGCTGTAGTCCCGTGTCCTGAATCCACTGAACAAACTGAGTTGGATCCCATCGAAAAACAGAGATTCAAACCCATCACTTCCCCTCAGCCCAGCTCCACCCTACCACTCCCCTCCCCCATCCCACTCCCCACCCCCTCCAACACAGCCCCTCATCTCCACACCCACAGGAGCAGGGCCCCAGGCAGAGAGGGTCAGTGCCATGGCCAGCAGTGCCACTTGGGCGTTGAGACCCTGAGTCATGGCCGCTTCATCCTGGAGTAGCCCAGCCTCTGTGGGGTCCTCGAGGGGAAGCCGAGCCCTCACCAGGCTCACTTGATAAGTTTCCTGAGACCAGCCCTGATGTCAGCAAAGCCCTGATTACAGGCTTTGGGACTGGAGGCATGCACATGGGGTGACCGAGGCCCCTTGTCCCAGGATGTCTGAAGGGCCAGCCTCTTCTTGCTGGAAACTTGACAGAGCCTCTGCCTCACTTGGCCCTTGGGGGTGGTGGGGACCCAGCAAGCTCGCCAAGTGCCTGAGGATGAAGCAGCCACACATGACTGCTGCTGTGTGTTCCAGCAATAACCAGCCAGACCAAAGCCTGCTGTGGGGGAGGGCTACTGGATACACATTTGGAGGCTTGAATTTGGCTCCTTCAAAAAAAAAAAAAAAACAACAACAAAAAAAACCCAAACAAATAAAGCAACCCCCCATCATCATCTGAGGATTCTTCACAAAACTTCTCCCAGGTTCTAGGAAGGGAGCTCCTAAAATCCCAGGCTGAGATTACTCAATGATTGTTAACCCCCTGCAGCCACACTAAACACGGACCTGAAGTCCTTTGGGCAGCTGGTGTTCCAGGGATCCTGGGTCTGCTTTTCTAAAACTCCACCTGCTCCTGCAACACAGCTGCTCCCAATTTCTCAGACAGGATGCAATTCCAGAGTGTGGCTCTCAGTCTCAGAAAACATGAGACTTACCCAGGGGAGCTTGTTATAAATTCAGAGTATACACGCATATGGGACTTTCCAGGTGGAACTAGCGGTAAAGAACCTGCCTGCCAATGCAGGAGACTTAAGAGATGGGGGTTTGATCCCTGGATCGGAAAGATCCCTTGGAGGAGGGCATGGCAACCCACTCCAATTATTCTTGCCTGGAGAATCTCATGGATAGAGGAGCCTGGCATATCAGAGGAGCCCTACATAGTCACAAAGAATTAGACACGACTGAAGCGACTTAACACACACGCATGCATACATGCATATGAGGATGGTGAAAGTCCTCACTGACAATACCAAGCCCTGGTAACGATGTCAAGCAATAGGAACTTTCATTCACAGCTGGTAGGAATGCAAAATGCTGCAGTCCCTTTGGCTATTCTTCCAAAACTACATATACTTTTACCATATGCTCTAGCAATTGTGCTCCTTTGTGTTTCCCCAAAGGAGTTGGAAGAACACACAAAATCTGCACACAAATGTTTATGGCAGCCTTATTACAAATTGTCAAAACTGGCAAACAACTAAGGTGTCCTTTAAGATGAATGGATAAACTGTGGTCCACCCAGAAAATGGAATATTAGCATATTAGCTCTAAAAAAAAAAGAGCTATCAAGCCACAATAAGACACAAATTAAAGTTCATTGCATGTGACTAAGTGGAAGACTCCAACCTGAAATGCCTATATATTGTATAATTCCAATTGCATGACATTCTGGAAAAGGCAAAATCATTGAGACAGTAAAAGCACCAGTGGTTGCCAGGGACTGTCAGGGAGTGAGGGATGAACAGGCAGAGGACACAGGGTTTTCAGGGCAGGGACACTGCTCTGGGTGAAACTATCATACAGTAGTATACATGGCCTGGGGGCTTCCCAGGGGGTACTAGTGGTAAAGAACCCACCTGCCAATGCAGGAGACATGAGAGACATGGGTTTGATTCCTGGGTCGGGAAGATTCCCTGGAGAAGGCCATGGCAACCCACTCCAGGATTCTTGCCTGGAGAATCCCCTTGGAGAGAAAAGCCTGGAGGGCTACAGTTCATAGGGTTGCAAAGAGTCGGACACGACTGAAGCGACGTAACACACATGCACCCATACATGTCATTCATTAGACACGTTCCAACCCATAGAATGTCCAACACCAAGAGTGATTCTTAAGGCAGACTCTGGGTGATGACTATCTGTTGGTGTAGTTTCATCCATTGTAACACATAGACCTCCGCGGTGGGGAAGGCAGTGCTGTGTTGGGGGGAGAAGGGGTCTGTGGAAACTCTCTGTACTTTCCACTTAATTTTGCGGGTGAACCAAAAACTGCTCTAGAAAGATGAATACTATTAAGAGAAGTCCAGATCATTGGGATCCACTCACCCTTTCATAAGACTCTGGTTTAGCAGTGCTGGAGCTGGGCCTAGAAATCCACATTTGGAAAACTTCCCACGTGCTGTGATGTCACCCCAGAGAGGCAAAACCTCACCATTTCTCCTGCCAGCTGGCAGAAACCAAGCCAAGAGAGTTGCAGCCTCATGTCCCCTTTGTGGGAGATTCCCCACCCCACCCCTGGGCTGAGATGGGCCAAGCACCCTAGCCCAGGGAGCAATTCAGGGAGTTTGGCTTCTCATGCCTCAGCTAAGGCCCAGCCTCTTGGATTAGCGAGGTCATCTAGTAAACTCACTAGATTTGGTGTTCGCCTACCTGGCTAAGGTTTGGTATTGATAGAGGTTGATTTATTTCAACAAACTCCTTCCCAGCTTCTCCCATCTCCAGGCTTTTTTCATTTGGGCCCTTGTTACAGAGAACCTGCCCTACCCACCTGCCACCTGGAGGTCAACCCCAAATACTGCTGTCTTTCATCCCCAGATCTTTGAGGGCTACATACTCCCTCTACCTCTTTCCCACCCACTTGGGCCAGGCTGGTGTTCTTGCTGCTTCAACACAGGGGCTTCTCCCGGGATGCGTGTCCCCACACCCCTTTCTTCTGCATTCCCCAGGACCCTTGTCTCTCCTAGCATCGGGCTTACAGCTTCCCTCTGTGGGGAGCTTCTCTGCCTGATCCCCGGGACCCTGGAGCATGGAGCAGGGGTCCATCTCTCTGGATTTGTCTGGAGGCATCCTTCTACCTGCCTCACTCTGCCTGCCAGCGAGGAGGCCCCTACTTATTCAAGGAAAGCATAGGAGAAAGCCAGGCTTGGCTGCATCCATGCACCTGGGCTCCAGGGGCTATGGGACCAGGGACGAGTTACCCAGTTTCTCTGAACTTCTGTTTCTTTACCATAAATTGAGACTAATGATGCTTATTTCGTAGGACTATTGGGAGGAGGAAAAGACAGCAGTCATAAAATTGATAAAGTGGTCCTGATATCCAGTCCCAACGTTAGCCGAGGTTGGGCTCAGCTCTCCGGGTCTGGCTGCAGCACCTTTCTATGGCTTTGCTGGTGCCTCCATGGCTAGTCCAGGTGCAGGGCAGCCACAGGCCGGTGAGGGGCCACCAGTGTCCTAAGGCTAAGCCTGGAGCAAGACCTAGAGAAACCCACTCAAAGCCTCAGAGTCAAGAGCAAAGAGGAAGTGTGTAGGGTTGTGGATGCACAGAAGTAGGGTCTGCAGAGCCGGCAAGGGGAGGTGTTCAGGCGCAGACCTGGCTGAGCCCAGAGACCAGGGCAAGAAAGCAGACCAGCCACAGAAGGAGGGCTGCAGACAGAACAGAGGTCTCTGCCTGCTTTAGGGAAGAGCTTCTGCACCCCTCTTCACCCAAGGTCTAGAGCATCATGGGACGGCTCAGGACCACGTCCCTGGAGATCCTGGAGATCATGAGGTTCCCCACTTCTCTGTTAGACAGTGAAAATTTGGGGATACTGTTGGTGCAAGTTTGGGGAGACCGGGTTGGGTGGTGATTCAGGGCTTTGGCTTTGAAACATTTTCTGTGCTGCGGACTGTGACATCTTGTGTGTTATTACATCCTCAGAGCTTTAGTTCTTTGGACACTAAAAACCATAGTGTTTTCATGTGAGGGTGGTGATGATGAGAAGTCTCAGAAAATGTTAGGATAGGGTGGGGTGTACAGCAGGTGGTCAACACATCTTTTTGTTGTTCAGTCACTCAGTTGTGTCTGACTCTGCAACCCCATGGATGGCAACATGCCAGGCATCCCTGTTCTTCACTATCTCCTGGAGTTTGCTTAAATTCATATCCATTGAGTCAGTGATGCCATCCAACAATCTCATTCCCTACTGCCTCCTTCTCCTCCTGCCTTCAATTTTCCCCAGCATCAGGGTCTTTTCCTATGAGTTTGCTCTTTGCATCAGGTGGCTAAAGTATTGGGGCTTCAACTTCCATATCAACACATCTTAGCTCTAATAACTATTATTATTCTTACATAGGCCACATAGATAATCAGTGGAAGCTGGAAGATGTGTCTTTCCCTGTACAAAACATGGGTCAGGAAAAAGCAAAACCACCAGCTGTCCTTGAGGCCGAAGCTGGGGAGAGGGCCCCTGGGTTACTGCAGTCTGAATGTGAATGTCTGTCTCTTCAAGAGGCAGGTGGGGCTTAAGCGTGTTTCCTTTCTAGGTCAGCCTCTGGAGTCCACGTGTTTATGTCCCATCCTTTTCAAAGGCTACTTTTCCGGGGTGATCCTGAAAGCATTCACTGCAGTCAGGCAGGTCCTATCCAATAGTTTCTTGGGAAGGGGCACCAGCTGGGCTTGGAGAGCGGAGGATGTGGGGAGGTTTGATGGGGAAGAGAAGCTCAGGGCTGGAGGCTTGGCCGCAGGGGGAACCCTGAGTGCTCTGTGGTCACTCTCCTGGACTAGGCGGGGCCACACATCGCCCCTGGCTCTGGATGAGAGCAGCGTCCAGGGGGCTTTTCTTGATCACTGAGCAGCTACTCTGTGACTGGAGGAGAAAAATCATTGTATTGGGGAAACATGTGGCAGCCCTATAGGCTGCTGTTGGCACTGGGAGGGAGGAGGGACCAGAGAAGCAGGGGCAGGGAGGCTGTCTCAGGCCCTCGTCTAAGAGCCTCTGGACGAGTTCTGCCTCCGTTTTCACTCCTTTGGTCCCAGGCGCTAACATCGGTGTCCAGTGTAAATTCCATCTCAAGCCACCTTTACTCATTTAGCAAAAAAGTCAAATTTGCTGAACAGTTCTCATGGTTCATTGGTTCATCGTACAAAGATTTCTTTCGACTTAGCCTTGGAGGGTTTTGCTGCTCAGAATGTGCCCCCGGTGGGTGTTTTTTTTCCTAGTCTGGGATGACATTTCATCTCCAACATATCTGGGAAGAAGTATGAAGAGTGTGGTGACCCTGAGGGCCTCCCTGTCATCCCAGCCAGGACAGGGAATGCAGGCTGGGCTGGGGTAAGAAGGAGGTGAAAGGGGTGGATTAAGGTGGGTGGGGTATGTATAGGGGGCCCTGCTGGGTGGCACAGGCCTTATGATAGCAGAACAGAGCCTGTTGGCTTTTCTTTCTTGGGAGCGCTGTCATTCGGGTAGCCATCTGTGTGTTCTCCTATTATATAGTTTGATGTCTCGTTAGAATAGAAAGATTTCAAAATTAGCACCAACATTTGAGAAGAAATAAAATCTCTTCCATATGCTGCTTAGCTTGGGTGGCACCAAAAAAGGCAGAACTGATTTCGAGAAAGTTCCGCTTATGGCCCCTCCCCCAGGGCTCATCTGGCACTGTTCTCAGACACGCCGCTGCCTCCAGGGAGACCTCATTTCTACTGTCACTGCTCCCTGCTGCTCCCCACCCTGGCTCACTCCAGGCCACCTGCCCTCTGGCATTCACCTGGCAGGGGTGAGGTGGGTAGAGAGGGAGGGGAGAGGGGCAGGGGTGTGGGTGAAGGCTGGCCCCTCGTCCTGGCACCTGTGCTCTTCCCCAGGGAAGAGGTGAGCAGAGCTTAAGCATCCGTTGATGGGGCCACACCACGTTCTCCCAAAGGCCCTGCCATGCCTCCTCTCACCCTAAGCAGGAAGATAGATGTCATTAACCACCATCTCAAGGTTTCCATAGAACCTTCAACTAGGCTCCCCATGAAGGCAGGCGCACATCTGTGGACCACCCATGCCTAGCAGGATTCTGTTTCCTGATGGGTTCACTGAGATCTTTGCAACATATTCAGCACCATATTCTGGGGACATAGGTCTCCAAGTATTTTACGGTGCCCTGCTGTTGAGAAAAAATTCTGAGACCTCGACCTTTTATTGGTAAATGAAACAGCCTCTTGCATCTCAACCAAGTAAATGATATTTTTCTGGTTCACAAAAGCCCCTGAGGTGAGAGTGAATTCTCTTATAAAGGCGACAGCACAGATTCTTATCAGACAGGACTTTCTTTTTCCCTTCAGGAAAAAGATATAGATGATATAGGTGACCTATTCTTAAAAATTATTAACTAGTCCAAATTATCAAAATTTATTCTTAAAATACCTACATCCTTAGGTTTTAGCTTTTGAGCTGTCAGAGCATAGAACCAATGCCCAGGGTTCCAGAGCTGAGTTCTACTCTTGGAGCTTTCCTTTTCCTCTCCTTTTTCAAAAACTCCTTGAGATCAAGTAAAATAAAGTAAATTCAATATCAGCAAAACCTGATTTATATTTTTTTGATTAATAGATAGAAGTAGAAAAATACACCAGTTTCCTATCATATACAGGAAAAATGACCACATTCCACATCACTGTGTTCTAAATAGTTATTCAGTTCAGTTCAGTCACTCACTTGTGTCTGACTCTTTGCGACACCATGAACTGCAGCATGCCAGGCCTCCCTGTCCAACACCAACTCCCGGAGTCCACCCAAATTCATGTCCATTGATTTGGTGATGCCATCCAACCATCTCATCTTCTGTTGTCCCCTTCTCCTCCCACCCCCAATCTTTCCCAGCATCAGGGTCTTTTCCAATGAGTCAGTTCTTTGCATCAGGCGGCCAAAGTATTGGAGTTTCAGCTTCAACATCAGTCCTACCAATGAACACACAGGACTGATCTCCTTTAGGATGGACTGGTTGGATCTCCTTGCAGTCCAAGGGACTCTCAAGAGTCTTCAACACCACAGTTCAATAACATCAATTCTTCAGCGCTCAGCTATCTTTATAGTCCAACTCTAACATCCATACATGACCACTGGAAAAACCATAGCCTTGACTAGATGGACCTTTGTTGGCAAAGTAATGTCTCTGCTTTTTAATATGCTGTCTAGGTGCCATGAAATTAAAAGATGCTTACTCCTTGGAAGGAAAGTTATGACCAACCTAGATAGCATATTCAAAAGCAGAGACATTACTTTGCCAACAAAGGTCCATCTAGTCAAGGCTATGGTTTTTCCAGTAGTCATGTATGGATGTAAGAGTTGGACTGTGAAGAAAGCTGAGCATTGAACAATTGATGCTTTTGAACTGTGGTGTTGGAGAAGACTCTTGAGAGTCCCTTGGACTGCAAGGAGATCCAACCAGTCCATTCTAAAGGAGATCAGTCCTGTGTGTTCATTGGAAGGACTGATGCTAAAGCTGAAACTCCAATAGTTTGGCCATCTCATGTGAAGAGTTGACTCATTGGAAAAGACTCTGATGCTGGGAGGGGTTGGGGGCGGGAGGAGAAGGGGACGACAGAGGATGAGATGGCTGGATGGCATCACCGACTCGATGGACGTGAGTTTCAGTGAACTCCGGGAGTTGGTGATGGACAGGGAGGCCTGGCGAGCTGTGATTCATGGGATCGTAAAGAGTCAGACACGACTGAGTGACTGAACTGAGGTTGGTCATAACTTTCCTTCCAAGGAGTAAGCGTCTTTTAATTTCATGGCTGCAATCACCATCTACAGTGATTTTGAAGCCCAGAAAAATAAAGTCAGCCACTGTTTCCACTGTTTTTTCCCCATCTATTTGCCATGAATAGTATTCGCAAACTTGATATTTGCAAACAGGTAGAGCTCTGTTCTCTGGGCTCTTTGTCACTGACATAGATTAACTAATCAAATCAGATAGTTGATACCTTGGAGCCTTTGAAGTCTGAGGTCAGGAAACTTTAGTGGAGAGGGAGGGTCCCTTCATGGAGGGAGTGGAGAGGTGGCTGGGGAGTTGGCCTTCTGGGTTAGCAGAGGCTCCTGGGCACCTTAGAGAAGGTGGGTGCTGTCCAGTGGCACTCCTGCCTCCCTCTCCCTCCTCTGCCATCCCATCTGGAGTGTCATCATTGGAGGACATAGTGAGAAGGTGGCCATGGACAAGCTAAGGAGAGAGGTTTCAGAAGGAACCAATGCTGCCCATACCTTGATTTTGGACTTGCAGCCTCCAGTGCTGTGAGAAAATAATTGTCTGTTGTGTGAGGCTCCTGGTCATGGTACTTTTGTGCTGCAGCCCCAGCAGACCGATATATAGTGAGTAGGGATTTCTTGGGAGAAGGCAATGGCAACCCACTCCAGTACTCTTGCCTGGAGAATCCCATGGACGGAGGAGCCTGGTAGGCTGCAGTCCATGGGGTCGCACAGAGTCGGACACGACTGAAGCGACTTAGCAGCAGCAGTAGCAGCAGGGATTTCTTGGTTGTAAAGTCCACACTTCTTCACCCACCATGCTGCCCTAGAAAAGCCAGGCTTTTTGGACTCAGTAGAGAAATTCAGGGGCTGGAAGAGCCCTCTGCCATCTCTGTCTCGGAGGTGGTGCTACTCAGGAAGCTATCTGCCTCCTTGCATTCAGGAGCAGCTTGCTGGTGTGAGGGATGGCAGGGGAGCCTGGGGAGGGCTCAGTCAAGGTTGTCTACCCCCTCTCCTTGACTGGGGCTTCCCAGGTGGCTCTAAGTCGCTCAAAGTGATAAAGAACTCACTTGCAAATCAGGAGATGTAAGAGATGCAGGTTCAATCCCTGGGTTGGGAATATCCCCTGAAGGAGGGCATGGCAACCCACTCCTGTAGTCTTTCCTGGAGAATCCTATGGAAAGAGGAGTCTGTAGGGCTACAGTCCATGGGGTTACAAAGAGTTGGACACGACTGAAGCAACTTAGCACACATGCACTCTCTTTGATCATCAGACAGTCTCTAGTCTTATCTATTATGCACTTCCTGTTCTGTGTAATACTTCACTTACCTAAAAGTATCCCACTGATTGGAGGCTGAGGGTGAGGAGGAAGGACTTGAATGCCACTTATGTAGGACAAAGCCTTCCTTTTATACCTGGGAGAATGATGAGAAGGTAAGTGGTGGATCTGAAGTCATCCAGAGTTGGAAATGCACTCAGAAACAGAGCCCAGTTCTCCTGACTCACATCCCAGGGATCCTCCCATCCCCATGGTGCCATCTCCCTGGTGACAGAGGACAGAAGATGGAAGGTATCTCAACACCTTGGAGGGACTAAGTTCCAGGACCCTAGGGCATCAGGCCTGGAGGAGTCTAGGAGACGTGTGGGTAGCAAGGCAGTGAAGGCTCCAGTAGAGAGCAGGCATCCCTCCTGCTTGGCCCTTCATGGAGCATCCAGATGTCATCTTCCCTCACTGTGGAGCAGTAGCCATGTGGAAGGGAGTGGGTAGAAATCAGTAGTGAGCTGTTGGTGGTAGGTGAGTAGGAAGTCAGCATTTCTCAAGCTCTCCATGCAGAGTCTGACTCAGTCGGTCTGGCTGGAGCTGATTTGGCGTCTTTAACAAGCCCCCAGCTGATGCAGATGTGCCAATGGGACCCATGATGGTTCATTTTATGTGTCAACTGGGCTGAGCCACAGTGCCCAGCTACTGGGTCAAACTCTAATTAAGATGTTTCTGTGAAGGCATTTTTTAAAATGAGATGAATATTTACATCAGTAGACTAAAGCAGAGTGGATCGTCCACCCCCATTTGTGGGTGGGCGTCATCCAATCAGTTGAAGGTCTCAGGAGAATAAAGATGGACCTCCTTGGAAGAAGAGGGAATTCTGCCAGCAGAGGGCCTTTGGAAGTGAACTGTGGCTCTCCTGGGTCCCAGCCTGTTGGCTTGCCCTGTAGATTTGGAGTTCACCAAGCTTCCACAATCCTGTGGGCCAACTCCTTAAAATAGTCAACCAATCTCTCTCTCTCTCTTTCTCTCTCTCACACACACACACACTCACACTCCCCCCCACCCCCAACACACACCCCCACATTGGCTCTGCTTTCTGTTTTTCTGGACAGCCCTGATAGCTACAAGACCACACTCTGCTCAGTGAGGGTGTGTTTCTTAGTGAGACATGCAGCTGCTGCTGCTGCTGCTAAGTTGCTTCAGTTGTGTCCGACTCTGTGCGACCCCATAGACGGCAGCCCACCAGGCTCCCCCGTCCCTGGGATTCTCCAGGCAAGAACACTGGAGTGGGTTGCCATTTCCTTCTCCAATGCACGAAAGTAAAAAGTGAAAGTGAAGTCGCTCAGTTGTGTCCAACTCTTAGCGACCCCATGGACTACAGCCTAGCTCTTCCTGTCACTGTGAGATTTTGGACACACTACCCCAAATCTTTGCTTCCTTCTCTGTAAGACAGAGGCTACATCCTTAGCACAGGGCCTGGCACTTAAGAAACTCTCAATAAATTAGAAATGTAACCTCATCCACACATGATGGTTATCACCATCAAAAACTAGAAAAAGACTTGTCTTCTCGGCCTTCAGGAAATCTTGTCTCCTCTCCTAAGCAGCGAAACCTCACCTTTTCTTAGAAATCTGCAGGAAATGAGACTGGACAGGCCTTTCCCAGAAACTCCATTGTGTTTTCAGTCTGTATCCTGGACTGGAGGCATCGTTTCCTCCACCCATGCGTCCCCTGGCCTGTCCGCCTGGTTCCTGGGGGCCCTACTTCCCACCTCCCCCTCACTGCCTGGCAGGAAGGAGAGAGCAGACTGGTTTCCAGTCAGGACATGCTTGCCATCAACTCCTTTACTGGGGGCAGGGCCATCTTTCCTGTCTTGTTTTAATTGGCATCAATTAGTGCAGTTTTCTGGAGAAAGACCAGAAAAGCAATTTCCTATCTGAAGGGCAGAGACCATGAACTCTCTGCAGACTGGCTGTCTTCAGAACTAACTCAGACCTACAGGCTCATTTTGCCCCTCACCAGGCAGGCCCTCTGGCTTAGTGCTATGTACAGAGGCCCTAGCTGATATCAGAGAAGATTATTTTGGAACCTGGGAGCTCCAGGATTTCTGCAAGGTAGGGGCATGAATTCAGAAATTTGGTTGTGGGTAGGGTGATAGAATCATCAGATCCAGCTGTGTTTGCAGAGCCATCCTGCTGGTTTTACTTAGGTGCTAAATTAAAGAGCACAGAGATGGCCAAGTCCAGCCCATCACCTGACTTTTTAAATAAAGTTTTATTGGAATATGGCCCCATGCCCACTGTTAGTAGGGGCTGATGGGAGCAGTTGTGACAGAGGCTGTATGATTCATCCAAGCCTGGATATACTTACAGTCTGGTCATGGCAAGAGAAGTTTGCTGACCCCTGGTAATGACAGAACAGTTTTCTAGAGATGATGCATTTATGACAATGTTTATAGAAAAATGAGAAAGCATCATTTGCTCATTTCAAATGATAACATTTGTATCTGGGACATCTCTGTGGGTGGGGCAGTGAGAACCTTGGGGAGGGAGGAGGGTACATGATCCATCTGCCCATGTGTTCAGTGACCACAGGGCTGCTCCTCCTCGCTCCAGCTTCAGCAGGTCCTGGGTCCTGCTTGGCATTCTGCTTCTGACCCTGCCCAGAGCTCCTTACTCTCACTTTTAGCAGTTTCTCAGTTTTTTCAGGTCCTGGCATCCGTGGAACATGAGCTGTGCTTCCCATGCCCCATCCAGACCCCTGGACTGAGCCTCTGTGCCTGAAGGCCACTGGCAGTCAGAAGCCAGGGCCCCCCAAGGGGCCTGGATCGACTTCACCTGTGGGCAGTGAGAGTTCCTGGATCTGTTTATCCAGGGGTCACACTCAAGGATGGAACCTGCTGCCTGGCTGACAGCCTGCTCAGCTGAGGCTTGAGCTGTCTATAACCTGGCAAGCACTCCGTGTTTCTCCTACGTTTCATTTAAGTCCAACTGAAGCTCTGGCTATGGCGGAGTGGTCTTCTCTCTTCCTGTTACTGAGGAAGTGGAGCCTCAGGGAAGGGAGATGAAATGCTCAAGGTCCCACAGGCTGGCTCCCTGTTCCTGGTGGCCTCCAGGTAAAGGCCGACATGGGCACCCCAGGAGCAGTCAGCAGGGGTCCACCCAGGCCCTGTAATCATCTTCCCACTGGCAGCTCAGTGCAGCGACCCCTCGGGAAGAAGGCTGGGAGCTGCCCCAGGCAGACGCAAAGTAGAGTCCGTATATCCGGCCTGGGCAGTGCATGTTGGGGCCTGATACTCATCACCTGTGGGGTCTTGGACTCGGGTCCCTAAAACCTCTCTGGGTCTTTCCTGTGGGCTTAACAGGCGACCAACATATAGTGGGAGAGCCATAGGTGCCTTTCTGACTCAGACTCTTGCTGGGAGCCCTGAACATACCCCATCTCCACTACCATGTGTAACTAAAAATGAATACCATGTCTTTACAAAAATCCAAAGCATTCAGAAGTTTTTCTCAAGATGCCTTTGTCCAAAATATTTTTAATGGAAATCATCAAAATCTTTAAAGGAAATCATCAGAAATAGGTGTTGGGGTCCCTGTGTTGATGCTGCCATAAGTGTGTTCTCAGCATTTTTACCAAGGACTCAGGATGGGGTGATACGTTTGGTGAAATGGGCACAGTGTGTCTTCCAGGTCCCAGTGGGAACAGCACAGAGCAGGGGAGCATCCAGCTTAGGGTACCTTAGCTGGTCTGGGGTTGTTTCTACACAAATGCCTAAAAGAATTGTGCCCAAATAGCCACCTATTGCCTGTCCTAATCATTCTTGAAGGTTTTGGACTTCCCAGGTATTGCAGTGGTAAAGAATCTGCCTGACCCACCACTTTCATCAGATTCATAAGGGATTTTTTGACCAAAGAGGGTTAAGGGCTGCTGGTCTGTAACATGTTTCCATGATTACCAGTTTATTTGGTACCCTTGCATCGTCTTAGAAAGGCAGAGAGACCAGGAGGCGGTGGTCCTGGCATCACTCAGGGAAGTACTGAGAGCCCCTTGTGATGGAGGAAAAGCTGGGGGATGCCAATGGGGGCTGCCTGGGATGTGCCAAATGGGGCCAGCCACAAGCCTGTTCACCCCAAAGGGCTGCCACTTTCCCCAAACTCAGCTTCACTTTTGGGGTCACTTCATGAGAGGGCTGAAGAGCCAGGAAAGGCTGGGCTGGGTGTGGATGGGCACAGCTTCTCCAGGTGCTGGATGCCCAAACTGCTTCTCACTCACGCACAGCTCGTTCCCACTTCCAAGTTCACCTCCCAGACACTTGGTCCCGGGTTTTGTCAGCTCTCTGTAGGCTTCCTGGCTTTTGTTTTTCCTTTGAAGACATCTGTTGCGCGGCTGGCAGAATAGATTCAAGCCCTAAAAGTAATAACCAGGTCTGAAACAGCCATGGCTTTGCTGAAATCAGTTTCCCAGTGACATGACATGTGAACTCCACAAACAGCCTGTCCCCAAGTCTCTTGTGCTCATGGTCTCTAGCCAGCTTGTTCTCACAGAGCTTGGCTCCCAGGAACATCGTGAAGAGGCTGAAGAAGAGGCAGAGAGGTGCCAGAACCCTGATCCACCACTGCCCTCTGTGGGAGGGGCCCCTGGAAACACCTGTCTGTGCTGTGCCTGCTGCACTCAGTTGGTTCTTCTGTCTGTCTGTTTGTCTTTCCTATATACAGGCACACACATGCACACACACAGAAATGCACAGACACACACACATACATACACACAAACACACCCAGACATATACACGGACACACACACATATATACACAAACACACATAGGCATATGCATTTCCAGGGTCTTTTAGGGCCTGAACAGTGTCTATGACAGACATTTCAAACCCTCAAAATCAGCCTGTGTGACAGTCACACACTATGTGGAGAGACCTCATGATGGGGGCCGTGGAGCTGGGAGCAGGAACAAGGTAGGTAGAACGGGAAGGGACAAAACCAGGTTTCACCCCAGGCCCTCGGCTAGGTAGCTGCTAGTACTGTGGAGGTGGGACACTCTGAACTGGGGAAGAGAGGCAACTTCAAGGGAAAAATTAAGACATGGACTTGGAGGAGGATGGGAGAGATGGGTCAGCTCTTGCAGCAGGATTGACCTTGAGGGGCTTGAGGGTTGCTCTTGCGGGGCTGGCCATGGACTGGGAGAGAATTGCTCTTAAAGAGAAAAACTGCAGGAGAAAGCACTGCTTATACGACATACAACAGCCTCCAGTGACCAGGAAGAAGCACATGGAAAGAGTTTCCTTCGGGGCAAACGTAGTGAGTCTCCCGTCCTGGGACAGCATCCAGGCTGGGCCTGAGTCAGGAAACCCTGCTGCTGCTACTGCTGCTGCTGCTAAGTCGCTTCAGTCGTGTCCGACTCTGTGCGACCCCATACACAGCAGCCCACCAGGCTTCCCCATCCCTGGGATTCTCCTGGCAAGAACACTGGAGTGGGTTGCCATTTCCTTCTCCAATGCATGAAAGTGAAAAGTCAAAGTGAAGTCGCTCAGTCGTGTCTGACTCCTAGCAACCCCATGGACTGCAGCCTACCAGGCTCCTCTGTTCATGGGATTTTCCAGGCAAGAGTACTGGAGTGGGGTGCCATTGCCTTCTCCGAGGAAACCCTGCAGAGCATCACAAAAATGTAGGCATTTAGGCTCCAAGGCCAGGCCTGGAGGGATCCTGGCATCAGAGTTTCAGGAAGGTCTGGGGTGAATCTGATGCCCTCCTGTGTAGAGAACCCCAGCCCAGCCCACACCTCAGACCTGACCCCTGACTTGTGGGCAGTCCCTGTCCCAGAGATGACATATCGGCTGAGGTCAACCTGTTTTGAGTCACTTTTGACAATCTTTGGTCTTCTGAATGATAGACTGGAAGTCTGGATAATTACTAGTTGACCAGTTAGCATCTTATGCAGCAGTTATCATTTCATGCAGAGGAGGGCGTGGACCCTGAAGCAGCCAAGCAGGGGCAGACCTGCATCCGCACCCCTGCTCTAGGCTTCCCTCCGCCGCCCACCCCAGCTCTGTTCACTCTGTGCCTCTCTCTGTCCACTCTGATCCCACCATCCAGCTCCCTCAAGTGCCTGTCACATGAGATGCCCCCAGGGACTTTCTGAGGCAGGTCGGGAGCTCGCCTTCTGGAGTGAGTCATGCGCGGAGGATGTGGATTGGGGTGGGGTCTGTCCATGGTCTGCATGCAGGCTCTCAAGAGGCTGAGTCCCTCTGTGGTCCCTCAGTTCACCTCCCTGTAGAATGCAGGCTTCCTTCAAGGAGGGACAGCTAGGGCCTGCCTGGTGCTGTGCTGGAAGCAAAAATGTAACAAAATATTCAGTATCCCCAGGAGTAACCATATCAGACAAGGACACTGGGAGGTTGGTTCAGGGAGCTCAGTGTTATTTCTATGGAAGAAAACAGGGCACAAAGGATGGCTTTGTGTCCTCACTCGCATGCTCTCTTGGCTGGAGCCAGCCTGAGGGAGGGAGGGGTCAGATCAGGCTCTCAGGAGTTCAGGTTCCTCCTGGCTCACTTCTCCCCATTGCTGTGTGAGCAGGTGCAGCATTAGGAAGCTGAGGGTGAAGGGGTGGTGGTGGGGGACAAGTATCAGAAACTTGACTGCAGCCCACCTCTTCTCTTCCAGGTCTGGTCATGGTGAATGTGCTCCAGATGGACGATTCTCCAAATAAGTAAATGATTTTATGAGGAGTTCTTAATAACATGAGAAATATTTATACTATCATGTTATGTGGGGAAAAAAAAACCCCACATTCCAAAATGAACTCTATGGGCTACCCAGGTCCTGGGTGGGAGCCTGGAGTGTGTCCAGTGATGGAATCCCACCAGCCCCAGGGTCTGATGGCTGCGTGGGCAGACCAAGCACGGAGGAGGGACGATCCTGGGAGGAGAGCAGCACAGCCAATTACAGGGCCTGGAGGGAGGGCTGTGGACCTCGTCTTGGCCCAGCTGCATGGACGTCACTTTGTGTCTTCCTGCAGGAGGGCTGGGAATGCAGGAGGCCTCCAGCTCCACGCTCTGGGAGCAGACAAGGTGCGGGTGTCTTGCCTCGCACCCTGCTTTGCCTAGGCTACCTCCTGCTTCTCCTGCAGAGGCTCCAGAGAAGGGATGGGGCCCAGTGGGGCCAGCACAGCCCCGGGAAGCAGTGTCACCCTATGCAAGTGGCTCCTGTATTGAATTAACCATGTCTTTCATTTTTGTTATTTGGGGCTTTGCTGACCCTGGAAGGGCTGCGCCTCCTAGGACAGGTCAATTCCCAGAGATGAGAAAAAATTCACCAGGGGGAGCACTTTTCAAATGCAAAGCAAGCAACCTAGAGCTCACCCCTGCCCCCCACCTCCTGTGCAGCTAGCACTTGGGGCCACTGTCCCCCTGCCCTAGTCAGCTGGCCAGATACCAGACAACCAGGGGCAGCCCCTGTGCCCCAGAGCCCAGAGGTGATCCAAACCAGCCAGTCCTGCCCTGCTGACCCTGCCTTGCCTGTTCCTGCCCCCAGAAACCACAGCAAAGGCTCCTGCCCGTGATTTCCCTCTCTCTGCCACCTGACCACCCTGGAGCTTTCCCTGCTGAGCCCCCGAACTCCAAAGAGTATGTTGCACGCCTTCCTCTTGGGAACAATGAGTAATAAACTATCTTTTCAATGGAGGGATCCTCTCACCCCACCTCATGTTTTCTATTAAGACTTTGTGTTTTAGGACACATGTCCAGAGGATGCAGCTGCTACCCTGGTGAGGATGCGCCAGAAACAGAGTCCAGCCCTGGGGTATGAGGGCAGAGGAAGGGAGGTAAGCAGGAAGGAGGACCCGAGATGCTCTGTGGGGGCAGCTTTTCTTGAGGATGCAATCCAGGGGCCCCAGAACTACAGGAAGGAGAGTCCTGTGCTACAGGAGGCAGGCAGGGAGCTAGCTCATGGGAGTGGGCTGCACACACAGAAAGTTCTGGGGAGGGAGGGATGCACTGAGAAGCTGTCTGTGGGGGTATCTTCTTTTCCTTTGTATACGCAACCTCCTGGTCCAGAGGTCAGTGGAGAGCATGCTATGCATGGGTGATAGGGGAAGGTTTGGATTTATTTCTGTTTGTTTACTGGTCCCAGACTCTGGAAGAAAGACGATATGAACCAGCAGTGGGCAGGTGTGCTCGGTCAGGACCCTCTTGCGGCTGGGACCTTGATGAGAAGCAGGGCCCTCCACACCCAGAAGCACGAATCTGCCCAGGGTCAGCGTCACAGCCCAGCTGTGGTCACAGAGACACTCGCTCCCCAAGTTCACTGGGAAACCACACTTCTTACCCGCCCAGGTTCTCAGCCCCTGCAGAAAAGTCTGTGAGGCAGCCATGTGGAATTAGTGCACAGCTGCCAAGCAACAGGCACAGGACCCAGAGGATGAGGAGGGGGCAGGGTGATTTCCCACCGGATGCCCAGGGACAGGGATCAGGTGGGCTTCCCTTGGGGAGGTTTGGGCCTCAGTGCCAGCTTTGCACAGGGACCCTGCTACTGCCCACCTCAGGCTGGTCATTCACCCACTCTGGGCTGCAGTCCGCCCATCCAAGGGGTGGGGCTCCTGGGCCTGTGTCACATTTCCAGACCCTGACTTGTGCAAAATCTTCTCTCCCTCCTCTTCCCTTCACCCCATTCTAGCAGGAGTGGACTCTGAGGGTGGCCCTGGAAGAGAGAGGGTTGGTGGGTATAAACACAATGTCTGTAGTAAATAGGGGGGGAGAGGGGGCCTTTCCCTCACACTGGAATTATGTCCCTGAGGAGAGTAAAAGGAGAAACAGAAGAAAGAGGAAGATGGAGAAGATGAAGTATGAGAGAGATTTGAGGCTTCTGAGGACACCTTCATCCTTACTCTACCACTAAGGGAGTCAACAAGAACCCAGGCTAAAATGGTGGCTGGAGCCTGGGGCACAGAGGTCATGAACAGACCCTGTGCCCAGCCTTGGCCTGGAAGCCCCACCCCAAGGCTGTGTGGGTGGGCACCGGAGGCTCCCACCAAGACAGGTAGAATGTGGGTCCCCCATCTGCACTTGTTGGGCCCCCACATCCCATGCTGCCCAGCCTGGTCAGAATAGGAGAGAGAAGGGTTGAGTCAGGCGTGTGTGTGCATGTGTGTGTGTGTGTGTTCAGTCGCTCAGTTGTGTCTGGCTCTTTGTGGCCCCATGGATTATAGCCTACCTGGCTCCTCTGTCCATGGAATTTTCCAGGTAAGAATACTGGAGTGGATTCCTGATTTCTACTCCAGGGATCTTCCAGACCCAGGGATCAAATCTGCCTCTCTTGTGTCTCCATCATTAGCAGGCAAATTCTTTACCATTAGCTTCTTCAGGAAAGGGGTGAGTCAGGTAGAATTAACTTAAAATGTTTACAATCTGGTGAAAAAAGACTCAGGTTTCTCTCTATACACATCAGACAAGAGCTTTCCATCCCCTTCCACCCAGGCTCTGGTAAACTCTATTCTCCCAGCTGTCCCAGTGAAGTCAACAACTCTAGGAACTTCGTGTAAGTGGAATTATACAGTAATAGCCCTTTCATGACTAACTTACTTCACTCAGCATAATGTCTTCAAGGCTTCCTAGGTGGCGCTACTGGTAAAGAACCAGCCTGACAATGCAGGAGACATAAGAAATGCGGGTTTGATCCCTGGGTTGAGAAGATCCCCTGGAGGAGGGCATGGCAACCTACTCCAGTATTCTGGCCTGGAGAATTCCATGGACAGTGGAGCCCGCAGGCTACAGCCCGTAGGGTCACACAAAGTTGGACATGACTGAAAAGACTTGGCACGCACATAATGTCTTCAAGGTTCATCTGTGTTAAAGCATGGGTCAGAGTTTCCTTTCTTCTTAAGGCTGAACCATATTCCATTAAATGTGTGTATCACATTTGGTTTGTCCAACCCACTGTTTGGGTTGCTTCCACCTTTTGGCTGTCATGAATAACTCTGCTGTCAGCGTGAGTGTACAAACATCTCTTAGGGTCCCTGCTTTCAGTTCTTTGAGATAAACATCTAAGAATGGAATTGCTGAATCACATGGCTAATATTATGTTCAATCTTTGAGGAACTGCCAAACCATTTCCCACAGTGATTGCATCATTTTAGGTTCCTATCAGCAATGTACAAAGATTTCAATTTCTCTGCATCCTCACCAACACTTGTTATTTTCTTCTTTCTGAAGTAAAAGCCATCCTAATGAGTATAAAGCAGTATTTAATTGTCATTTTTATTTACAATTCAATAATGGCTAGTGAAGTTCAGCATCCTTTCACATGCTTCTTGGACATTTGAATATATTCTTTGGAGGACTGTCTATTCAAGTCCTTTACCATTTTTCAATTGGGTTGTTTATTGATGAATTTTAAGAGTTATTTATATATTATGGCTATTAACCCCTAATCAGATATGTGATCTGCAGATATTCTGTCCCGTTCTCTCAGTTTTTGTTTTACTCTCTCGACGGTGTCCATCCTTTGATGCACTAAAGTTTGAAAATTTGATGAACTCTTATTTTTCATTTTGATGTCTTTTCTATCATTTCCAAAAAACTATTGCCAAATCCAACGTCAAAGCTTTTCCTACATGTTTTCATCCTAAGAGTTTTATAGTTTAATTTTTCACACTTAGGCCTTTGACCAAATTTGAGTTAATTTTGGTATATCATGTAAGGTAGGATTCAATTGTATTTTTTACATGTGGATATCCAGTTTTCTCATCCACTATTTGTGGAAAAGACTGTCTTTTTCCCCCATTGAATGATCTTGAAAGCTTTGTTGAAAATCAGTTGACCATATACACAAGGGCTTGTTTTTGAGCCTTTATTATAGTTTGTTGGCCTGTACGTCTGGCTTATGCAGTACTGCACTGTTTTGCTTTTGTTGCCGTGGTGATTTAGTCATTAAATTGTGTCCGACTCTTGCGACCTCTTGCACCATAGCCTACAAGGCTCCTCTGTCCATGGGATTCTTCAGGCAAGAACACTGGAGTGGGTTGCCATTTCCTTCTCCAGGGGATCTTTCTGACCCAGAAATTGAACCGGGGTCTCCGGCTTTGGAGGAAGATTCTTTACCGACTGAGCTACAAGGGAAGCCCTCTTTTGTTGTATTTTGAAACTGAGAAATGTAGGACATCAGATTTGCTCTTCTTTTTCTAGATTGTTTGGCTATTTGGGGCCCCTTGAGGTTTCATATATATTTTAGGGTGGATTTTTCCATTTCCGGAAAAATAATTTGAGATTTTGGTAAGGATTCCATTAAATGTGTTGATTCCTTTGGATAATATTGTTATCGTCACAATCTGTCTTCTAATCCATGGGCCAAGTATGTCTTTTCACTTGTCTGTGTCTCTTCAATTACTTCCAGCCGTGTTTCATAGTTTTTAGTGTACCAGTCTGTTGCCTCCCGGGATAATTTTATTCCTAGATAATTTATTCTTTTTGATGTATTATAAATGCAGTTTTTCTCTTAATTTCCTTATTTGTTTTTTTTTTAATTTTATTTTATTTTTAAATTTTACATAATTGTATTAGTTTTGCCAAATATCAAAATGAATCTGCCACAGGTATACATGTGTTCCCCATCCTGAACCCTCCTCCCTCCTCCCTCCCCATACCATTCACTATTAGAATATAGAGATGCAACTGATTTTTGTGTGTTGATTTTTTATCCTGCAACTTTGCTGAATGTGTGTGTGTGTGATTTTTAGACTTTTCTACATATAAGAACATATGATCTGTGAGTAGAGATAATTTTTCTTCCTTTCCAATTTTATATCTTTTATTTCTTTCTCTTGCTTAATTGTTCTGACTAGAACTTTCATTGCTATGCTGAATGGGAAGTGCCCAAACTGAAATTTCTTGTTTTGTTCCTGCTCTTAGGGAAAAAAGCTTTAAGTTTTTCACCATTGAGTATGATGTTAGTTGTGAATTTTCATATATGACCTTTATCATGTTGGGAAAGTTTCCGCCTATTTTTTTAGTGCTTTTATCATGAAAAGGTACTGAATTTTGCTTTTTCTGCATTAATTCAGATGATCATGTGTTTTTCCCCCTTCTTTCTATTAATGTGATATAGTAATTGAATGATTTTCATATGTGGAGCCATTCTTGCATTCCAAGAATAAGTCCCATGTGGACATGGGTATAATCCTTTTAATATGCTGCCAAATTTGGTTTGTTGAGGGTTTTTTCCATCGATATTCATAAGGGATATTGGTCTTTTTTTCTTGTAGGTTTTTTTTGTCTTTGGTATCAAGTTAATCCTGGCTTTATGAAATAAGTTAAGAAGTATTTTATTTTCAATTATTTAAAAGAGTTTGAGAAGGATTGGCGTTAATTCTTTTTAAATATTTAGTAGAATTCACCAGTGAAGCCATCTGGTCCTGAGTTCTTCTTTGTTGGGAGGTCTTTGATTAGTAATTCAATCTCTTTAGTAGTTATAATTCTATTTAAATTTACTATTTCCTCATGAGTCAGATGTGGTAGACTTTGTGGTTTTAGGAATTTTTCAATTTCATCTAGGTTATCCAATTTGTTGGTGTACAATTGTTTGTACTAGTCTCTTATAATACTCTTTATTTCTGTAAAATTGGAGGTAATTAAATGTCTACTTTCATTTCTGATCTTAGTCATTTAACTCTTCTCTCTTTTTTCTTAGTGTAGCTAAAGTTTTCTCAATTTTGTTGATTTTTTTGAAGAACCAACTTTTGGTTTTGCTAATTTTTCTCTATGGTTTTTCTATTCTTTAATTTATCTGCTCTAATCTTTTTGTTTTTTTAATATCTTCCTTCTGCTAGCTTTTGGTTTAGTTTGTTCTTTTATAGTTTCTTAATGTGTAAATTTAGATTATGGATTTGATATTTTTCTTCTTCAGTGTAAACATTTAGAACTATGCATTTTCTCTTAGCACTGTTTTTGCTGCATCTTATGTTTTGGTATTTTTTTTTTTATTATCATTTGTCTCAAAGTATTTCTAATTTCCTTCATGTTTTCTTCCTTGACCCATTGATTGTTTCAGTGGTGCTTAATTTCCACCTATCTGTGACATTTCTGGTTTTCCTTCTGTTATAAACTTCTAGTTTCATTCTATTGTGACTAGAAAATAAAATTTCTGTGATTTCAATATTTTTAAATCTATTGAAAATTATTCTGTGGCCTGGAGAGGGGATACGATCGGGGAATAAAACACCATGAAGCTCTCCTAACATTTTGAAGATCACTTTTTCTTGATTGGGAATTTACTTGGTTACTGTAAACCTTTGACTGTTTTCTTGAACTCCCACAAAATTGGCTCATACAGTTTCTGATTTTTTGTGTGTGATATTTCTGTGGGATGAGACAGTTTGGAGCTTTAAAATCTGCCATTCTGTTGATATCCATCCTCCAGCGACATCTCTAGTTATGTATTTTTGTTTGATTTTATTTTGGCTGCACTGGGTCTTCATTCCAGCACAGGAGCTTCTCTTATCGTGACCCAAGGGCTTCTTATTGTGGAGTGTGGGCTCCAGAGTCCAGAGTATGGGCTCAGTAGTTGCAGGGCTCAGGGCCCATGTGATGCGTGGGCTCGCTAGCTGTGGTGGGCAAGTTTAGTTGCCCCATGGCATGTGGCACCTTAGTTCCCTGGTCAGATATCAGATCTGTGCCCCCTCATTGGAAGATGGATTGTCAACCACTGGCCACCAGGGAAGTCCCTAGTTGTGTGTTAACATCTTATCATTGCAGCTGAAAGCCTCTTCAAATCACAGTGAGATGCAGCAGAGAATAAGCACATAAACCCTTGGACAACCTGCTGCGCTTCCTGGGTCCCTTGGCTTAGGTACATCGGTGTGAGTCCTTAACAAGATTCCAAAATGAAGTTTTCATTGGGGAGTTTATGGAGGGTAATTATACAGGAGCCTGAGAGAGCTTCTGGAAAAAAAATGCTGTGAAGACATGCCTCTCCTTTTTCTAGGAAAAAACTTACTCAAAGTCATTTAAAATTCTCTGCAGCTAGTTTACCAATCTGGTAGAAACTTACAAATTATGATTATTTACCAATTTGTATGTGTGTATGTGCATACATGCTATGGAGAAGGCAGTACCCACCTCACTGGCCTTCCATCTGTTCCCCCACCCCTTACCTCCTACCCTAAGAAACTAAGATAACCTGGGCTCAGTATCCCTTCCAAGGACCTCAAAAGTTGATGAACTCCTTCTAAAACCCTTCACAACCTCATGTGGAGAAGGTCTTCCTATTTTCCCCACCCCCTCACTCCCATCCCACTCAGAAAAGAGGACCATACCTTTCTCTCTGATCAGTGTGATTTTAGTGCATAGCCTCAACCAAAGGCAGAGTGGTCCTGGGGTCCCTTCTTTCAGGATCTGAGGCTCCTCTTAAAAAGACAGAAACCAGCGAAGCTACAGAGGTAGCCCATGTAATGTGAAGTGAAGTCGCTCAGTCATGCCCGACTCTTTGCGACCCCATGGACAGTAGCCTGTACCATGCTTCTCTGTCCATGGGATTTTCTAGGCAAGAGTACTGGAGTGGGTTGCTGTTTCCTTCTCCAGGGAATCTTCCCTACCCAGGGATCAAACCCAGGTCTCCTGCATTGTAGACAAATGCTTTACCGTCTGAGCTACCAGGAACTTCTGGCCAATTTGGGCACTGGACTGGTTATTCCCACAGGGTTTCTGTCCTCATAATCTGTACACAGATGAGTGCTTGCAATTGTGAACTTCTCAATGTGTCATGGGAATAGTCAAGAATTTAAGCTCGGGGTTTCTGCTGCTTAAGACCTATCAAGTACATTAAACTTTGACCACAAACTGGCAAATAGAAAGATCAGTTGTGAACTTTCATTTGCTCTTTGTCTTGAGCATTATTGGTGGTTCTTTCTTTCCTCAGAAGCACCTCCCTTTTAATTTCATCCTCAAGTAATTATGCAATTTGTAGAAACTGATAAAAAATAATATGATCCAAAGAATTGGGCCAGCTGTGTGGGCATGAGACCAAAGGGCCCTAAATCTGATTTAATGCTCTGCTGTTGATGTCTTGAAATTCTTAATAATTTTTGGACAAGGGCCCCATAATTTCATTTACCATCTTTGCAAAGTATATAGCTGTTCCCTTTATGATATGTGACTTCCAATCTTGATTCAAACTTATGGTGTAACTTGGGCCAGATTTTACCCTCTTTGGGCCTCTGCTTTCTCATCTGTACACAAGGGCAGTGGCTGCATGTTTATTTCTTGCTAAATTCCCAACCCCTAGCACAATGCCTGATACATATAGGCACTCAAATAATACTTGGGGAATAAATGAATTAAAGTCAAAGAAAACATGTTGCTGAAGAGTTGAGAAGGAATGCTGAATTACAGAAATCTACCTCAAAAGAGTTATAAAGATGAACATTTCACATGGGCATTATGAAATCAGGATGACAAAAACAGCATTTATCATCTCTTTCTCTTAGAATTATGTCAGTAATTTACAAAGTAGTGGATAAGGACAAAAGAAATTAGACTTCAGTCGATAAACCTGGGACCAAAGCCAGACATTTCACTGGATCTTATGAATTCTGCATCTTTATATAAGCCTTCATGGAAAATGGCCTTGCAAGCTATAAAGTCAGCCTTGGATATTGCATTTCAGGCCAAGGTCTAGTTCAAATGCAATCTGGAAAAAGTACCATTTGGAAAAGCTGTTTGCCTGCAGCATTTTATTCCTCATTAATATTTGGTCTTACGCAAGACACAGGCAGAACTAAAGGCCAGGCCTGGAAAGTGAGAGGATTTTGCATAAGGACATCTCTAGGCAGCAGTGTGGGCCTGAACTGGATAAAAATGAAACAGCAGCCCCGGCAGAACTGGGAAGCATTTGCTCAAAGTCTGGGATGGCCACTGCTGCCTCTTCTGATGGCCACTTCTGGGTTATCTTTCCAACCCTGACCCTTTCCCTGACCGCAGGCACATCTTGGAGGCCATGTCCAGGGTGGGCTTTACCTCTGAGCCATAGAGGGCATTGGGCACAGATGAGCTCTTCAGACTCAAGGCCAAGGTTGAAGACAGCTCCCAGACCACAGAGCTCCTGCCTGTGGCTGCCTGTCACATGTCAAGTAACCTGGGAGGTGCTTCATGTGTTTTAGGTTTAATCCTTAAAACTCTTAAAAGTAACTATTTCACCCATTTTGAAAGTGAGTGAATAGTAGGAGGATTGGTTCAAGATGGCTGAGTAGAAGCATGTTCTCTCATCTCCTTCTGTGAGAGCACTGAAATCACAACTAGCTGTTGAACAACCATCCGCAGGAGAATACTGGGAGCCACCAAAAATGATACCCCACATCCAAAGATAGAGGAGAAGCCACAATGAAACAGTAGGAGGGGCACAATCATGGTAAAATCAAACCCCATACCCACTAAGTGGGTGATCCTCAAACTGGAGAACAGTAATACCAAAGAAATTTTCCCACTGTTATGAAGGTTTGGACCCCACATCAGGCTTCCCAGCCTGGGGGTATGGCAACAGGACTAGGAATTCCTAGGGAATCTGACTTTGAAGGCCAGCAGGATTTGATTAAATATTTCCACAGGACTGAGGGAAACAGAGACTTGACTTTTGTAGCGTTAGCCACTCAGTCATGATCAACTCTTTGTGACCCCCTGCCTGCCAGGTTCCTCTGTTTATGGAATTCTCCAAGTAAGAATACTGGAGTAGGTAGCCATTATCTTTTCCTGGGGATCTTTCCAACCCAGGAATTGAACCTGGGTCTCTTGCAGGCAGATGCTTTACTGTCTGAGCCACCAGGGAAGCCCTCCACTCTTGTAGGGCACAAACGAATTCTTGTCTACACAAGAACCCAAGAGAAAGGAGCAGTGAGCCCACAGGATACTGAACTAGACCTACCCACTAGTGTTGGAGGGTTTCCTCTGGAGGAGTGGGTTGGCAGTGGCTTGTCATGGGACATGGGTACTGGTAACAGCAGTACTGAGAGGTGCTCCTTGGCATGAGCCCTCTTGGAGGTCACTATTAACTCTAACCATAGAGCCTGTGAACTCCAGGGCTGGGTCACCTCAAGCCAAATAACTAACATGGAGGAAGTGTAGCCTCACCCATCAGCAGACATGTGATTAAAGTTTTACTGAGTATAGCCCTGCCAATCAGAGAAAGACCCATCCAGTTTTTTCCTCCCATCAGGAAGCTTACCTAAGCCTCTTAGCCTCATCCACCAGAGGTCAGACAGAAGAAGTAAGAAGAAATATAATCATGTAGCAGTGGAACAAAACCTACATCACAGAAAATTAATCAGAATGAAAAGGTAGAAGATTATGTCCCAAATGAAGGGACAAGATAAAACTTCAGAAAAACAACTAAATGAAGTAAGACAGGCAATATTCCAGAAAAAGAATTCAGAATAATGATAGTGAAGATGATCCAGGAAATTGGAAACAGAATGGAGAAGATGCAAGAAATGTGTACCAAAGTCCCAGAAGAACTAAAGAACAAACAGAGATGAACAATACACTAGAAGGAATAACTGAGGCAGGAAAATGGATAAGTGGGCCTAGATGACAGTGGGAGTGGATAAGTGACCTGGAAGACAGAATGGTGGAAATCACTTCCCAAACAGAACATAGATTAAAAAAAAAAATGAAGACAGCCTAAGAGACCTCTGGGACAATGTTAAACATACCAACATATCCATTATAAGAGTTCCAGAAGGAGAAGAGAGAGAGAAAGGATCCAATAAAATATTTGAAGAGATAATAGCTGAAAACTTCCCCAACATGGGAAAGGAAATAGTCAACTAAGTCCTGGAAGTGCAGAGAATTTCAAGCGGGATAAATCAAAGGAGGAACACATTGAGACACATAGTAATCAAACTGACAAAAATTAGAGGCAAAGATAAAATATTAAAAGCAACAAGGGAAAAATGACGAATGCCATACAAAGGAACTCCCATAAAGTTATTAGCTGATTTCTCAATAGAAACTCTACAAGCCAAAAAGGAATAGCATAATGTATTTAAAGTGATGAAAGGGAAGAACGTACAACCAAGAATACCCTACCCAGCAAGACTCTCATTCAGATTTGATGGAGAAATCAAAAGCTTTCAAGGTAAGCAAAAGTTAAGGGAATTCAGTACCACTAAACCAGCTTTTCAACAAATGCTAAAGGAACTTCTTTAGGCAAGAAACACAATAGAAGGAAACGATCTACACAAAATAAACCCAAAACAATTCATAAAATGGTAATAGGGTCATACATATTGATAATTACCTTAGATGTAAATGGATTAAATGCACCAACCAAAGGAGATAGACTATTGGGCAGATGAAAACATGAGCATGCATGCCTTTCCACTTACCACATCACTCTACTTAACCCCCCAAATTGCATATAATTATTTTATATTGTTAGGTTAATCATAATTCCAGTATGGCTTACAATTGTAATTATCTTTTAGTTTTTGTCTGGCTATTGGTTGTGAAAACTGATAAACATCTTTTACTATTGTGCATATGTAACTGTTATTCATTTTAATACCACTGTATACATTACTTTGCCAAACAAAGGTCCGTCTAGTCAAGGCTATGGTTTTTCCAGTAGTCATGTATGGATGTGAGAGTTGGACTGTGAGGAAAGCTGAGTGCCGAAGAATTGATGCTTTTGAACTGTGGTGTTGGAGAAGACTCTTGAGAGTCCCTTGGACTGCAAGGAGCTCCAACCAGTCCATTCTAAAGGAGATCAGTCTTGGGTGTTCTTTGGAAGGAATGATGCTAAACCTGAAATTTCAGTACTTTGGCCACCTCATGCGGGGAAAGACTCTGATGCTGGGAGGGATTGGGGGCAGGAGGAGAAGGGCATGACAGAGGATGAGATGGCTCAATGGCATCACTGACTCGATGGACGTGAGTTTGAGTGAACTCCAGGAGTTGGTGATGGACAGGGAGGCCTGGCGTGCTGCAATTCATGGGGTCGCAAAGGGTCGGACATGACTGAGTGACTGAACTGAACTGAACTGATCATGATTGATCAACAGAAAATAATAGTATTCAATAGAAGAACTTGTAATCACTTTTTAAAATCCAGATGCACATTAGAATTATCTTGAAATTTTTTGAAAAATACAAATGTTCAGGTATTGCTTTTTCCTCCAGAGCTCCAGATATGATTGTAATGAGCAGCCATGCTTAGAAACAACCAGGCTACGATCTTTTACTTTATCCAGCTTGTTTTTCCATCTCATACTCAGGGCTCCCATGTCATTTAAATTATGATACCCGATTTCACCATGTCTTTTTTTGTTGCTCTTTCTCAAGGCTTTATTGAGTGCAGCAGAAAAGCTTTTGCACACACACACATATATATAGTATGAATCAGGTCAGATCAGTCGCTCAGTCATGTCTGACTCTTTGCGACCCCATGAATTGCAGCACGCCAGGCTCCCTGTCCATCACCAGCTCCCGGAGTTCACTCAGACTCACATCCATCGAGTCAGTGTTGCCATCCAGCCATCTCATCCTCTGTCATCCCCTTCTCCTCCTGCCCCCAATCCCTCCCAGCATCAGAGTCTTTTCCAATGAGTCAACTCTTCACATGAGGTGGCCAAAGTACTGGAGTTTCAGCTTTAGCATCATTCCTTCCAAAGAAATCCCAGGGCTTATCTCCTTTAGAATGGACTGGTTGGATCTCCTTGCAGTCCAAGGGACTCTCAAGAGTCTTCTCCAACACCACAGTTCAAAAGCATCAATTCTTCTGTGCTCAGCCTTTTTCACAGTCCAACTCTCACATCCATACATGACCACAGGAAAAACCATAGCCTTGACTAGATGAAACTTTGTTGGCAAAGTAACGTCTCTGCTTTTGAATATGCTACCTAGGTTGGTCATAACTTTCCTTCCAAGGAGTAAGCGTCTTTTAATTTCATGGCTGCAGTCACCATCTGCAGTGATTTTGGAGCCCAGAAAAATAAAGTCTGACACTGTTTCCACTGTTTCCCCATCTATTTCCCATGAAGTGGTGGGACCAGATGCCGTGATCTTCGTTTTCTGAATGTTGAGCTTTAAGCCAACTTTTTCACTCTCCACTTTCACCTTCATCAAGAGGCTTTTTAGTTCCTCTTCACTTTCTGTCATACGGGTGGTGTCATCTGCATGTCTGAGGTTATTGATATTTCTCCCGGCAATCTTGATTCCAGCTTGTGTTTCTTCCAGCCCAGCGTTTCTCATGATGTACTCTGCATATAAGTTAAATAAACAGGGTGACAATATACAGCCTTGACAGACTCCTTTTCCTATTTGGAACCAGTCTGTTGTTCCATGTCCAGTACTAACTGTTGCTTCCTGACCTGCATACAAATTTCTCAAGAGGCAGATCAGGTGGTCTGGTATTCCCATCTCTTTCAGAATTTTCCACAGTTTATTGTGATCCACACAGTCAAAGGCTTTGGCATAGTCAATAAAGCAGAAATAGATGTTTTTCTGGAACTCTCTTGCTTTTTCCATGATCCAGTGGATGTTGGCAATTTGATCTCTGATTCCTCTGCCTTTTCTAAAACCAGCTTGAACATCAGGAAGTTCACGGTTCACATATTGCTGAAGCCTGGCTTGGAGAATTTTAAACATTACTTTACTAGAGTGTGAGATGAGTGCAATTGTGCAGTAATTTGAGCATTATTTGGCATTGCCTTTCTTTGGGATTGGAATAAAAACTGACCTTTTCCAGTCCTGTGGCCACTGCTGAGTTTTCCAAATTTGCTGGCATATTGAGTGTAGCACTTTCACAGTATCATCTTTCAGGATTTAAAATAGCTCAACTGGAATTCCATCACCTCCACTAGTTTTGTTCATAGTGATGCTTTCTAAAGCCCACTTGACTTCACATTCCAGGATGTCTGCTCTAGGTCAGTGATCACACCATCGTGATTATCTGGGTTGTGAAGATCTTTTTTGTACAGTTCTTCTGTGTATTCTTGCCATCTCTTCATAATATCTTCTGCTTCTGTTAGGTCCATACCATTTCTGTCCTTTATCGAGCCCATCTTTGCATGAAATATTCCTTTGGTATCTCTGATTTTCTTGAAGAGATCTCTAGTCTTTCCCATTCTGTTGTTTTCCTCTATTTCTTTGCTTTGATCACTAAAGAAGGCTTTCTTATCTCTTCTTGCTATTCTTTGGAACTCTGCATTCAGATGTTTATATCTTTCCTTTTGTCCTTTGCTTTTCGCTTCTCTTCTTTTCACAGCTATTTGTAAGACCTCCCCAGATAGTCATTTTGCTTTTTTGCATTTCTTTTCCATGGGGATGGTCTTGATCCCTGTCTCTTGTACAGTGTCATGAACCTCATTCCATAGCTCATCAGGCACTCTATCTATCAGATCTAGGCCCTTAAATCTATTTCTCACTTCCACTGTATAATCATAAGGGATTTGATTTAGGTCATACCTGAATGGTCTAGTGGTTTTCCCTACTTAATATAATATATATATTTGGGAAAACATGGATTTTTGCTTAGCTAAAACATTTATAACATTTTGGTTTCACTTGTTTGACTAAGTATGAATAGAATGCTAGATTTCTAATTTATATTCACTCAAAACTTTGATATACTTCCATCTATTCTGGCATCTAGTATTACTGCTAAAAGTCTAGGAAACATTATTTTAGTGATTTTTTAAAGAAAAATTTCTTATGAGGCTTGAAACTTCTAATACAATTCTGAGAATATGAAGAAATACTATGTCATAAAAAACAGGAAATTAACATGTGATACAGTATTATTAACTGAGATTTTATTCAAATTTCACAAAATTTTATGCTAGTGTCTGTTATTTGTTTTCATACCTTATTTAAGATTCCACATTATATTTAGATGCATTCGGCAGTTTCAACTGCATGCAACAATTTCTGATGAATTCTGTTTTCATTTTTACTCTGTAACAGATATTTTCTAATTTTCCTTATTATGGTTTCTTAGATACACCCATCATTTAAAAGTGAACATTTAATTTCCAAATACATGGATTTTTAAATTATCTTTAATATTAATTTCTCATTTAAATACTTTATTCTCTGCAATCACCCTCTCTGTTTTTTCAGTCTTTTAACTTTATTGAGGCTTTCAGTGGCTAAGTCAAAGATCTCTCTTGGTAAAAGTCACATTGCACTTGAAAATATGTGGGTTATTTCACATATCTTTTGATATTGATTTCTAACATAATTCCGTAATGGTGAGAATAGATTCTGTATGATTTCAATACCTTTAGACCATGAAACTTTTGCACCTTGTTTTATGTCCTCGGATATGTTCCAGTGACTTTTGGTGTATAGTCTATGGGAATTTAACTATAATTTGTATCCTGCAGTTGTGTGAAAATTGTATAAATCTTAATTATGTTGAATTGGTTCATAGTGCTTTTCAGGTCTACTATATCTTTCTACTTTTTTGTCTATTCATTCTATTAATTTTGAGAGTTTGATATTAGGAAACTCGAACTAAAATCTTAATTTATATACTTAAAAAATTGTAATATATAGTAGAACTATATGTAATTTTGTACTGTACTTTCCAAGTTTCCTATAAAGGTGTTATCATGCTTTCATAATTTAAAAAATAAAAAATAAAAAAAGTGAATGAATTTTTTGAGTGAGTTCATATATTCCTTGATGCTACAATCAAGATTTCAGCCTGAATCCCCTGAGCTCTGAAGCTCATGCTTATGCTTTTTCTTTTGTTTATCTGCTTCTTGCCTGTTGATTTTGGGCTGGACCACAACTTGAGTAGTGGTTGGCCATGAGCAAGCCTACCCAAGGTGACCACTGTTCCTCAGGCTCAGTCCCAAAATGGGCCATGCAGGACAGACTGGGGCCTGAGTCACCTGCTGTGGGGTTGTCACACGCATCCCTACAGCACTAGCTGACTAGCACTTGCCTAACTTCCTCCCTGGAAATGACAGCCAGGAATATATGTTTATTAATCCAATCAACAGTTATCAATTCCTCACCCTGCAGGCCTTGGGTTTGGCTCTGGAGATTCAGCAGTTAATGAGGCAGACCCCACAGTTTTGTCAGTGTTATTGGCTGTCTCTTCTTTCCCTCTCCAGCTTTTAAGTATAAACATGAAGGCCACACACACGTTTCCCTCTTCTGTCTCTTGGTCCAGTCTCTGGACTGTGAAGCCGAACAAATGTCGACTTCACTTTGCACCCGGCCTTCTCTGACGCCCTCAGGCTGCACATTTCCTAGACTAAACGTCTCCCCACCTCTGAGCCTCTTCCTTCTGGGCCCCATTCCACACTGTCTGGCACCTTAGGCCTGCCTCTGAAGGGGTCACTGGGATGGCTAGTTCCAGACCAGGCTGGCAGGTCGCCCATCGCCCCCTTGAGAGCATAGCTGTGTGGGGACCGTCCACTATCCCCTGCATAGCCAGGCCTACACCCTCTCAGAGCTTCCTGCGATCTGGCTTCTATGGACCACTCAGGCCTCATTCCTCTGACTGGGCCACCAACACCCTTCCCTGGAGGGAAACGTGAACATGGACATGAACATGCAGAAGCCGTTGCCTTGAAAACACATGAGGATGCTGGTGCCCCAGCCTCGTCTGTGGCTCCTACGAGCTGCCCTCCTCCACCCTTCTTTCTCCAGGGTGTCCTCCTTGCTTTCCAAACTGTCCTGTGCAACAGAGACAGAAAAATAGAGCAACTGGAGAAAGCAGAAGGGAATGGGCTGTGTGTTCCACACTTGGGGGCAGAGTTCACAGCAGTTCCTGGTGCTGGTTTGTTACTTTCCTTTTTCAAGTCTGGATGTACTGCAGCCTCTTGCTTCCTTATCCTTTTCTGGAACCCCCCCCCCATTTTACTTCTTTCCCAAAGGGCCCATTTAAATCTTGGCTTTGCCATGAGTGATGTTTGGATCTGAACAGCTCTAAGATAAAATGAAATGGTTCAAGTTAACATTCTTTTGTTTCAAGATTTCATGCTTATTTTTTTCCTGTTGAGACCTCAGGCCAAAGTCCACATTTCTGACAGATAGAACATCTGAACGCTCAGGCAGTGAGCTAACACGCCTTGTTTGTCTTGGCTCAGCTGCCTTGGGGTGGGCCATTGATGACAGCAACAGGGTCGGCCTGGTTCAGAGCACCCCCATCCCAGGACCACAGTCCCTCATGGCTGGACCCCTGAGGGCTCTTCTTTGGACCTCTGTGGCCTTTGACCTTAGCCTGTGGTCTCTACTCAGCAAAGACAATGGTGGCAGCTGGTTAGGGATATTCTGAGCCGATGGAGAGGCAGACCAGGGGGTGGATGAGTCTAAGTTTCTCTGAGTAGAGGTCTCCCTGAGCCCAGAGTCTGGCTCTAGGATCTGTCCACGCAGCATTTCTCATCTGCTGAGTACAGCTCTCAGGTATAGCTAGACACACAAAGGCATCCCTGACTCATGAACCTGAATGGTGAGAGCTGCCCTGTCCCCGTGTGTCAGATTCTCCCTTCCCATCCCTGCTGAGTCTTCCTTCACATCCCCACCCCTATCTAGAGCTTTCTCTGATGGTACTTTGAAGTTCCCAAATGCCCTCTACCAGGTCCCTTCCTGACATTTTGTATCAAATCCTCCCCATGTAAACATCCCCTCTCAGCAGTGCCCAATCTCCTCTCCAGCCCGTCTTCTCAGGGAACCAGTCTCCACAAACTTGGCCTCAAAGGGTCTGGGGGCTCAGGGAACCAGGACCCCTGTCACCTGAGCCTCTTGCGGGTACAGGGGTCCAACTGCGAGCAGCTCCTGGTACTGCAGGCAGGAGGGATAGTGGTGTCTGGGCTGGGGATATAACACCATTGGACTATGTTTTAGATTTTGTGGGCAGTTGTGAACCTTAACTGCTACTAATGATGCCTCTTCTGTGAGGATGTGCTGCGGAAACCACCTGACCCACCCCAAGCCTGGGTTGCATTGGAGGCAACACTGGAGCCTTGGATCTGGGTCAGGCAAAGTGCAAGCCCCACCGTGACCAGCTGCACAGCGTTGTGCGGGTTGCATAGCTGATCCCCAGTCTCCACTCGTATGACGTGAACATGGCCAAACTGTCGAATCACCGTGAGGATGGAAGAAGCGACGGTGAAATTCACTGCTAGAGCCTCTTGCACAGCTTTCTGTAAATCCTAACCATCCCTTCAACAACTCGTTTCTAAGCAAGAGATCACTTGCCTGTTTGCAAAGTGATTCAGAGCTTCCTGGAAGAAGATGACACTAAAAGAGAGACCTTGGAATATGAGTGCAGGGCTCTAAATTCTGTCACAGAGCACAGGGTGAGCGTGTCACCCTCACCTGCTTTTCTGATTACTCTCCAGGTTCCTCTTACTTCCTCCCCCGCCCTCTCCCCTCATGAGATGCAGTGCCGGGTGGTGTCAGCGCCAGGTGGAGAGGACGCATGGGGTCAGTGAGGAGAGGCTGCTGTGTCAGCTTCTTTGAAGCAGCCAGCTTTGTGACTTGTGACTGGTGGCCCCGATCACTGCCTTGCTATTGAGCCCAGCGCAGGGACCCTGAGGCCTGCCCGGGGCAGCAGCCACAGCCCACGTGCAGCTATTGAGCACTTTATCTTTTTATTTTGTTTTTCTTTTTAACTGACGTATAGTTGATTTTCCAAGGTACAACAAAGTGATTAGTGGTACATATCTGTAAATATCTATTCTTTTTCCAATTCCTTATTACAAGATATTGAGTATAATTCCCTGTGTGTGTGTATATGTGTGTGTGTGTTCAGTCGCTCAGTTGTGTCTATTTGTGACCCTATGGGCTATAGGCTGCCAGGCTCCTCTGTCCATGGGATTTTCTGGGCAAGAATACTGGAGTGAGTTGCTATTTCATCCTCCAGGTGATCTTTCTGACTCAGGGAAGTAACCCATGTCTCTGGCATCTCCTGCCCTGCAGGCAGTTTCTTTACTGCTGAGCTACTGCGGAAGCCTACAGTTCCCTGTGCTATATAGTAATTTCTTGCTGTTTATCTTTTTTGTGTATAGTAGTTTGTACATGTTAATCCTACATTCCTTACTTATCCCTTCCCCTACTGCCTTTACCCTTTGCTCCTTTGTCCTCTAAGTTTGTGAGTCTGTTTGTAAGGTTCATTTGTGTGCTAATTTAGATTCCATACATAAGCAATAACATATAATATTTATCTTTGACTTAATTCACTTAGTGTGACAATCTCTAGGTCCATCCATGTTGCTGCAAATGGCATTGTTTCATTCTTTTTTATGGCTGAGTAGTATTCCACTGTAGTAGTATTCCATTGTAGTGGTATTCCACTGTAGCAGTATTCCATTGGAGAACGAAATGGCAACCCACCCCAGTGTTCTTGCCTGGAGAATCCCAGGGACGGGGGAGCCTGGTGGGCTGCTGTCTGTGGGGTCGCACAGGGTCAGACATGACTGAAGTGACTTAGCAGTAACAGTATTCCATTGAATGTATAAAATACCTTCTTTATCCATTCATCTATCAATGGATGTTTAGGTGGCTTCCATGTCTTGGCTATTGTAAAGTATATTGAGCTCCTTTAAAATTTTTTTAAAAATTTATTTATTTATGGCTGCACTGGGTCTTCATTGAAAGGCAAACCACTAAATAACAGAGTAATCCAAGTTTATTCCCCACCACTAATGCTGAATTCAACTTCAGCTAAAGAAGCTGTGAAGACCTACCAGACCTTCTAGAACTAACACCAAAAAAAAAAAAAAAAGAAAAAAGAAAAAAATGTCTTTTTCATTATAGGGGACTGGAATGCAAAAGTAGGAAATCAGGAGATACCTGGAGCAGCAGACAAGTTTGGTCTTGGAGTACAAAATGAAGCAGGGCAAAGGCTAATAGAATTTTGCCAAGAGAACACTCTGTTCATAGCAAGCACCCTCTTCCAACAACACAAGAGATGACTCTACACATGGACATCACTAGGTGGTCAATACTGAAATCTGATTATGTTCTTTGCAGTCAAAGATGGAGATGCTCTATACAGTCAGCAAAAACAAGACCAGGAGCCAACTGTGGCAAAGATCATGAACTCCTTATTGCCAAATTCAGACTTAAATTGAAGAAAGTAGGGAAAACCACTAGACCATTCAGGTATGACCTAATAGATTTGACAGACAGAGTGCCTGAAGAACTATGGATGGAGGTTCATGACATTGTACAGGAGTTGGTAATCAAAATCATCCTGAAGAAAAAGAAATGCAAAAAGGCAAAATGGTTGTCTGAGAAGGCCTTACAAATAGCTGAGAAAAGAAGGGTAGTGAAAGACAGGGAGAAAAGGAAAGATATATCCATATGAATGCAGAGTTCCAAAGAATGGCAAGGAATGGTAAGAAAGGCTTACTCAGTGATCAATGCAAGGAAACAGACAAAAACAATAGAATGGGAAAGACAAGAGATCTCTTCAAGAAAATTAGAGATACCAAGGGAATACTTCATGCAAAGATGCACATAATAAAGGACAGAAATGGTATGGACCTAATAGAAGCAGAAAATATTAAGAAGAGGTGGCAAGTAACACAGAAGAACTGTACAAAAAAGATCTTCATGACCCAGATAATCATGGTGGTGTGATCACTCACCTAGAGCCAGACATTCTGGAGTGTGAAGTCAAGTGGGCTTTGGGAAGCATCACTATGAACAAAGCTAGTGGAAGTGACGGAATTCGAGCTGATCTATCTCAAATCCTAAAAGATGAGGCTGTGAAAGTGCTGCATTCAATATGTCAGCAAATTTGGAAAACTCAGCAGTGGCCACAGGACTGGAAAAAGGCAGTTTTTATTCCAATCCCAAAGAAAGGCAATGCCAAATAATGTTCAAACTACCACATAATTGCACTTATTTCACATGCTAGCAAAGTAATGTTCAATATTCTCCAAGCTAGACTTCAATAGTACATGAACTGAGAACTTCCAGATGTTCTAGCTGGATTTAGAAAAGGCAGAGGAACCAGAGATCAAATTGCCAACATCTGTTGATTCATAGAAAAAGAAAGAGAATTCCAGAAAAATATCTGCTTCATTGACTATGCCAAAACCTCTGTCTGCTTGAATCACAAGAAACTGTGGGAAATTCTTAAAGAGATGGGAATACCAGATGACCTTACCTGTGTCCTAAGAAATCTGTGTGCAGGTCAAGAAGCAACAGTTAGAACTGGATGTGGAAAAACATACTGGTTCCAAATTGGGAAAGGAGTACATCAAGGCTGGATATTGTCACCTTGTTTATTTAACTTATATGCAGAATACATCATGTGAAATGCTGGAATGGATGAAAGCCCAAGCTGGAATCAATATTGCCAGGAGAAATATCAATAACCTCAGATATGCAGATGACACCACCCTAATGGCAGAAAGTGAAGAGGAACTGAGGAGCTTCTTGATGAAAGTGAAAGAGGAGAGTGAAAAAGCTGACTTAAAACTCAACATTCAAAAAACTAAGATCATGGCATCCAGTCCCATTACTTCATGGCTAATAGATAGGGAAACAATGGAAACGGTGACAGAGTTTATTTTCTTGGGCTCCAAAATCACTGCAGATTGTGACTGCAGCCATGAAATGAAAAGATGCTTGTTGCTTGGAAGGAAAGTTATGACCAACCTAGACAGCCTATTAAAAAGCAGAGACATTACTTTACCAACAAAGGTCTGGTTGGTCAAAGCTATGGTTTTTCCAGTGGTCATGTATGGATATGAGAGTTGAACCATAAGGAAAGCTGAGCACCAAAGAGTTGATGTTTTTGAACTGTGATGTTGGAGAAGACTCTTGAGAGTCCCTTGGATGGCAAGGAGATCCAACCAGTCCATCCTAAAGGAAATAGTCCTGAATATTCATTGGACAGACTGATGTGAATCTGAAATTCCAATACTTTGGCCACCTGATGCAAAGAACTGACTCATTGGAAAAAACCCTGATGCTGGGAAAGATTGAAGGCAGGAGGAGAATGGGACAACAGAGGATGAGGTGGTTGGATGGAGTCACCGACTAGATGGACATGAGTTTGAGCAAGCTCTGGGAGTTGGTGGTGGACAGGCAAGCCTGGCGTGCTGCAATCCATGGGGTCACAAAGAGTCGGAAACGACCGAGTGACTGAACTGAAGATTCCTGGGTCTTCATTGCTGTGTGTGGGTTTTCTCTAATTGCAGCAAGCAGGGACTAGTTCCTTATTGTGGTGTGCAAGCTTCACAGGGTACTTCTCTTGTTTCAGACAAAAGCTCCAGAGCTTGTGAGCTTCTGTAGTTGCAGCTCGAGGGCTCCAGAACAAACAGGCTCCATAGCTGTGTGCATGGGCTTAGTTGCCCCAGGCATGTGGAATCTTCCTGGACCCAGGATCAAACCCATGTTCCCTGCAGTGCACCGTGGAGTCTTGACACCTTCCTAACGATGTTTGCCATGGGAGTGTGCCTTATAAATGCCACAACAGAAGAAACCCCACAGGTGACTGCCTTGACTGTAGGCATTTCAGGGAAGCACATAGGCCAAGACAGTGCAGGGGCATGCTCTGTCCACAAGTTGTGGGAGCATACTGAACTTCTCCCTCCTCTGCTGACACCATATGACCCTGAGGTGACTGTCAGCCCTCGACCACTTGGAAAGCAGGGAGCTACCTGTGGGTAGGCTAGCAGGTAGTGGAAACCCAGAGCCTACTTGCTGGCAGGCTGGCTGGTCTGGTGGAGGAGGGGAGGAAGGAAAGGTAGGGAGAGAGGGGCAAAGGGAGAAGGGGAGAAGGGAAAGAAGCTATCGAAGTTCCAGCAGGACAGCCAGGTTCACCTGGACAGAAGGAGCTGGGGCAGGTGGTGACTGGTCCTCACACTGGTTACCCTCAGCAGGTGAGGGGTCTCCTTCCTTCCTCCCACCCCATATTATTTTATTTTATTCTTATTTTGTTTTTGGTGCACTGCAAGGCATTCCACTAGGGATCTTAGCTCACCAACCAAGGGCTGAACCTGCAGTGGAAGCTCAGAGTCCTAACCACTGGACCATCAAGGAAGTCCCTCCCTCCACTCCCTTCCTCTCTTTTGATGCCTGGGACTAAGGCCAGTAAGACAGCTGAGCTCCTAAAGACACAAAAGCAGAAGATAACCCCCAAAGCACGCTTTGTCTTCCCTGCATGTGGTTCAAGCTCCCACCAGCTCAGCCCTAATTGAGTTAGTCCTTGAGTGAAAGGGGGGTTTCAGTTTAGTTCAGTTCAGTTCAGTCGCTCAGCCATGTCCGACTCTTTGTGACCCCATGAATTGCAGCATGCCACGCCTCCCTGTCCATCACCAACTCCCAGAGTTCACTCAAACTCATGTCCATCCAGTCGGTGTTGCCATCCAGCCATCTCATTCTCTGTTCTCCCCTTCTCCTCCTGCCCCCAATCCCTCCCACCATCAGAATCTTTTCCAATGAGTGAATTCTTTGCATAAGGTGGCCAAAGTACTGGAGTTTCAGCTTTAGCATCATTTCTTCCAAAGAAATCCCAGGGCTGATCTCCTTTAGAAAGGACTGGTTGGATCTCCTTGCAGTCCAAGGGACTCTCAAAAGTCTTCTCCAACAACACAGTTCAAAAGCATCAATTCTTCGGCGCTCAGCTTTCTTCACAGTCCAACTCTCACATCCATACATGACTACTAGAAAAACCATAGCTTTGACTAGATGGACCTTTGTTGCAAAGTAATGTCTCTGCTTTTGAATATGCTATCTAGGTTGGTCATAACTTTCCTTCCAAGGAGTAAGCGTCTTTTCATTTCATGGCTGCAGTCACCATCTGCAGTGATTTTGGAGCCTGAAAAAATAAAGTCTGACACTGTTTCCACTGTTTCCCCATCTATTTCCTATGAAGTGATAGGACCAGATGCCATGATCATAGTTTTCTGAATGTTGAGCTTTAAGCCAACTTTTTCACTCTCCTCTTTCATCAAGAGGCTTTTAAGTTCCTCTTCACTTTCTGCCATAAGGTCATCTGCATATCTGAGGTTTTTGATATTTGTCCCAGCAATCTTGATTCCAGCTTGTGCTTCTTCCAGCCCAGCGTTTCTCATGATGTACTCTGCATAGAAGTTAAATAAGCAGGGTGACAGTATACAGCCTTGATGTACTCCTTTTCCTGTTTGGAACCAGTCTGTTGTTCCACGTCCAGTTCTAACTGTTGCTTCCTGACCTGCATACAGGTTTCTCAAGAGGCAGGTCAGGTGGTCTCGTATTCCCATCTCTTTCAGAATTTTCCACAGTTTATTGTACAGTCAAAGGCTTTGGCATAGTCAATAAAGCACAAATAGATATTTGTCTAGAACTCTCTTGCTTTTTCCATGATCCAGCGGATGTTGGCAATTTGATCTCTGGTTCCTCTGTCTTTTCTAAAACCAATTTGAACATCAGGAAGTTCATGGTTCACATATTGCTGAAGCCTGGCTTGGAGAATTTTGAGCATTACTTTACTAGTGTGTGAGATGAGTGCAATTGTGCGGTAGTTTGAGCATTCTTTGGCATTGCCTTTCTTTGGGATAGGAATGAAAACTGACCTTTTCCAGTCCTGTGACCACTGCTGAGTTTTCCAAATTTGCTGGCATATTGAGTGCAGCACCTTCACAACATCATCTTTCAGGATTTGAAATAGCTCAACTGGAATTCCATCACCTCCACTAGCTTTGTTCATAGTGATGCTTTCTAAGGCCCACTTGACTTCATATTCCAGGATGTCTGGCTCTAGGTCAGTGATCACACCATTGTGATTATGTGGGTCATGAAGATCTTTTTTTTGTACAGTTCTTCTGCATATTCTTGCCACCTCTTCTTAATATCTTCTGCTCCTGTTAGGTCCATACCATTTCTGTCCTTTATTGAGCCCATCTTTGCATGAAATGTTCCCTCGGTATTTCTAATTTTCTTGAAGAGATCTCTAGTCTTTCCCATTCTGTTGTTTTCCTCTATTTCTTTGCATTGATTGCTGACGAAGCCTTTCTTATCTCTCCTTGCTATTCTTTAGAACTCTGCATTCAGATGCTTATATCTTTCCTTTTCTCCTTTGCTTTTTACTTCTCTTCTTTTCACAGCTATTTGTAAAGCCTCCTCAGACAGCCATTTTGCTTTTTTGCATTTCTTTTCCATGGGGATGATCTTGATCCCTGTCTCCTGTACAATGTCACGAACCTCCATCCATAGTTCATCAGGCACTCTATCAGATCTAGTCCCTTAAATCTATTTCTCACTTCCACTGTATAATCATAAGGGATTTGATTTAGGTCATACCTGAATGGTCTAGTGGTTTTCCCTACTTTCTTCAATTTAAGTCTGAATTTGACAATAAGGAGTTCATGATCTGAGCCACAGTCAGCTCCTGGTCTTGTTTTTATTGACTGTATAGAGCTTCTCCATCTTTGGCTGCAAAGAATATAAACAATCTGATTTCGGTGTTGACCATCTGGTGATGTCCATTTGTAGAGTCTTCTCTTGTGTGGTTGGAAGAGGATGTTTGCTATGACCAGTGCGTTCCGTTTAGAGATGTTAAACTGTTACTTAATCAAAGTGGCTGGTGGTCTGTGGCCATGGGGCAGAGGGAAGGAGAGGGCTCTGTGGGATGAGAACTGAAGGGTGCCTTTCTGCACTTTCATTAGTGCTCCAGACAACATTTCCAAACTGCTGACCCTAACCATCAGGGGATTAGAAATCAAGTTAGTGGATTTCAACCAGCATGTTTTAAATGTAGGGGTGGGGTGGAGGGAATAGGATAGAGAAATAACAGAGCACATTGTATGTAGTAAAGAGAAGTATTGCTTTGTGAAGCTGATTCAGATGTGTGTGCACGGTGCATGTGCTTGTGTGTGCAAGCATATTCTGAGCTGTGAGTGTAAGCAGAAAAGTTTAAAAGCTACCCTGTGATGTATCAGATACTTCTAGAAGTAGAGTTCCTGGGTGTATGGGTCTGGAGACATGATCGTTACAGAGTGAAGTGACTATCAGGCAAGCCGTGCTCCATGAGGGGCCAGGGAGGGGTCAGGGAGGGTCACCCCAGGATGCGAATCTGAGGACGGGCTGTGTGGAGGGCAGGGTCGTGGCAGGGGGGGATGGGTAGAGCATTGGGTTCCAACCCTGCTGAGTACAGCAGGCCTCAGTGGCAGCCATGGCTCTCGTTCAGCTGAGTGAGGGGTTCCTTCTCCCCCCTACACACGTAGGGGGGATTGGGAAGGAAGCAGCAATGTCCAGGGGTCTTCAGAGGCAACTTCAGGCCACACAAGAGGGGACCTGCAGTGGGCAGCTTCCCTTGCTCCAAGTGAACTTGGCAGGTGTCTTGATCATCTTGATTTTTAAGGAGCACGTCTTTCCTATTTACCTCTCATGCTTGATGGGTCACGTTAGTCGGAGAGCCTATTAGTCAAACAATAAGCATTTGGAATTCATATCAGCCTGTTTATTTTATCTCTAAAATAATTTTTTCACTGAATCTTTTCTTTTAGTGCCCTTTGTATTTTATCCCCATTACACTCAACATAAAGTGGGGTACATCTGGAAAAAACAAACAGAACGATGAAAGGAATGCTGGTTGAAATGCAAGCCTGTGGAAGGAGCAGCTCAGCCTCTGAAGAATAAAGGATGAACCAGCTTGAAGTCCAGCCCGGCAGCATCGCCAGGATACCCAGCACCTCCAAGGATGCAAAGCAAACGTCTGAGACCCACGTGATCCTTCACCCAGAGCAGGACCCTCAGGATCACACAGGGAACTAGAACTTTATCTCCAAGACAAACTCTGAAGCTTTAAACAAAAGCAGAGCTGCGCTGACACTGAGCAGAAGGGGCTGTTTCTGTGTAAATAAACGTGTCCCACAGGCTAATGAGCTAACTGCCATTTCAGAGGGTCTAACCTCTTCTTCCGAGGCTGACCCAGGGGGAGGACCATTTACTTCGAGCTAATACAGACACATCAAAGGATTTTTTTTTTTTAATTCTTTAACTGGAGGGTAATTGCTTTATAATGTGGTGCTGGTTTCTGCCATACAACATCGGGAATCAGTCACTATATACAACTATCTCCTTCCTCTTGAGCCTCCCTCCCACTCCCAAAAAGGATATATTTGAAAAATCATCTTTCTTAAGGAAAAGGGGGAGAAAACCTTATTTTCAGATAAAGGGGTGAGAAGTCATGCTGGTGAACCTCAGTGCTGCTCTAGCTTTAGGGAACACAGAAGGAACAGCCCATCCTTAAAAAATTACTTGCCTATCACTGATTTCAATGGCAGGAAATTATTCATGAGAAAAGCCCTCCGTTATTCTTTCTCAAGTCTCAGGGATAATGAGCAGCAGCTCTACAGCCTGTTCACTTGCTCTGTCCCTCCCTCCTGTGTGGTGGGATGGTCTTGAGTTTCTCCTCTTCTGAGCCTCTGGTGCAGCCCAGCAGGATGGAGGGAGTCAGTCATGCTTCTTGGCCCCTCTTCAAGTCCTGCCTTTATCCCACACATGCAGACACTGGGGTTGCTCATAGCACAGGCCTCTGCCCTGCAGAATCTTTTGGCCTTTCTCTCCTGTGCACTAAAGCCAGAGAGGCCCCAGGAAGCTGAGCCCTTGCATGGCCAGGCTGGTTAGAAAGAGAAGGGGGAGGGGCTGGGGAGGGCTGAGGGGCCTACGAAGGGGAAGATGTCAGCAAGATCCTGGCCTCTTTGTTTCCATGGAGGGTTTCCTGCCAAGAGGACCAGCAGCATCAAGCCACACCCTGCAAACCCCACAGCTCCCTCTAGCCTTTCAGGGGCAGCTCATCCTGGAAGGATTGGGCGTGGGCTTGGGGGGTAGTCCTGTGGCCACAGCCTGAATGCAACTGCACCTCTCTGCCACTGCTCCCCCACCAGGGCCTGCCCTGCAGTGTGTGAGACAGGAGGCCCAGGTCCACGGACTCCAGGGTCCATGTTCCCTGCTCACTTTCCTGGGTCTGCAGAGACCAGCTAGCAGATGTGGGGATGGACCTGACCATGCTTGAGTTGTTAGGGCCCCAAGTGACCTAAAAGGTGAATTGGAAATAGGTTGAGTCCAAGGAAGCTGCTCCCGGATGGGAATGGCATTTGATTGGTTGCTTTACTTACACATTTGCAGGCGTGCTAAGTCGCTTCAGTTGTGTCTGACTCTGTGCAACACACTATGGACTGTAGCCTGCCAGGCTCCTCTGCCCAAGGGATTCTCCAGGCAAGAATACTAATGTAGGTTGCCATGGCCTCTTCCAGGGGATCTTCCCAACTTCCCAACAGGGGATCTAACCCATGTCTCTTATATCTCCAGCACTGGCAGACGGGTTTTTTTTTTTTTTTTTAATCACTAGGGCCACTGGGAAGCCTCAGCCTTGTCAAAAATTATTTTATGGGTTTTTTCTTTTTTGATAGTAGCCATCTTAATGGGTGTGAGGTGATATCTCATCGTGTTTTTTATTTGCATTTCCCTACTGATTAGCAATACTGAGCATCTTTTCATATGCTTATGCATATGCTGGTCCACTTTATGGTGGCCTGTGAGTCCCTTAGGCTCTGTTCACTTGTCTTTAAGCTCTTCTATTTCTGTTCCTCAGACTCAGTAATTTCACTTATACATTTATACAGCACATAGGGCTTCCCCCAGTGGCTCAACAGTGAAGAATCTGCCTGTGATGCAGGAGACTCAAGAGATGCAGGTTCAATCCCTGGGTCAGGAACAGCCCCCTGGGTAGGGGCAGGCCACTCTGGATGTGAGAGAAAGACCACACACCAGTGCTTCAGTATCGCTGAGGCAGAACTCTCAGGTGGCTGGGCTGTCCCGCCAGCATGAAGTCATCCACGAGGCGCAAGGTGCTCCACATGACAGCACACCTCTGATCTCAGCGTGAAGACGCTGCCTCTTTCAAGCTATGGGACCTTGATCAATTCCTTGACCCTCAGGGAGCCTGTTTTTTCATCTGTGAGGTGAGGAGAATCACAGGATGGTGGTGGGCCTAGGCAGAGGTAAGAGTCTCCTGCAACCTTTTGGGAAACTAGAGGCCATAGTCAGTCTGGGTGGACACAGCTGTCAGCACCTGGAGTCCTCCTTGCCCAGCCTTCCATGGAGGAGGGGAGCTGATAGCCTGGTGGGGCTGAGCCAGCCTTAGCTGTGGATGGGCCACCAGCCTGGGGCCATGCAGGCTCCCCAACGCCATTTCCAGGTGGCTGAGTCCTCCTGGAACCTGGCAACTACAGAGGATTCACAGTTTCTCTGAAGGGCAGATTGCTCTGGGTCATGCCTGGATGGAAACTCACTCCAGTATTCTTGTCTTAAGAATCCACATAGACAGAGAAGCCTGGTAGGTTACAGTACACAGGGTTGCAAAGAGTTGGACACGACTGAAGTGACTTAGCAGTAGCATACGACAAATGCTTATACATTTGTGGGGGCGGGAGTTAAACCTCTGAAGAAGTCTTTAGTCCTACATTTTTTACCAGGAGTCCACAGGGCTAGGAAGTGAAGGAGTGCTATGTCGTTCAGTCATGTCCAGCTCTTTGCTACCCCGTGGACTGTAGCCTTCCAGGCTTCTCTGTCCATAGGATTTCCTAGGCAACAATACTGGAGTGGGTCACCATTTTCTTCTCTAGGGGACCTTCCCAACCCAGGGATTAAACTCAAGTCTCCTGTGGCTCCTGCATTGATAGGTGGACTGTTTATCACTGAGCCTCCCGAGATTCCAGAAATTGGGGAAACACTATACAATTTGTTTCCTTCTGTGTTTGGCTGTTTGCCCTGAACTTGGCCCACTTATGGGTCCAGCTGAAGCTCAGGCTCCATATGGCAGGAACTGCCCCACGCTGGGCCATCCAAGCATGACCCAGAGCAATCTGCCCTTCAGAGAAACTGTGAATCCTCTGTGGTTGCCAGGTTCCAGGAGGACTCAGCCGCCTGGATATGGCGTTGGGGAGCCTGCATGGCCCCAGGCTGATGGCCCATCCACAGCTAAGGTTGGCTCAGCCCCACCAAGCTATCAGCTCTCCTCCTCCATTCCATGCACTCCAGGTGCTGACAGCTGTGTCCACCCAGACAGACTATGGTCTGTAGTTTCCCAAAAGGCTGCAGGAGACTCTTACCTCTGCCTAGGCCCACAATCATCCTGTGATTCTCCTCACCTCACAGATGAAAAAACAGGCTCCCTGAGGGTCAAGGAATTGATCAAGGTCCCATAGCTTGAAAGAGGCAGCGTCTTCACGCTGAGATCAGAGGTGTGCTGTCATGTGGAGCACCTTGCGCCTCGTGGATGACTTCATGCTGGCGGGACAGCCCAGCCACCTGAGAGTTCTGCCTCAGCGATACTGAAGCACTGGTGTGTGTGGTCTTTCTCTCACATCCAGAGTGGCCTGCCCCTACCCAGGGGGCTCTTCACCCTTCCCTGGACTGACTCACTGTATGTGCAATGAATTCTCCCACTGAGTATCTCCCTCCCCAGAGAGGAGCTTTGTAGGGTAGAATCTGTGGGTCAGGTAAGATCAGGGACCTCTGTTGATTGCTGAAAACGGCACGTGATGGGCTCAGGCTGCATACCTGCCCTTGGCGGGACCCAGGCTGCAGTGTCTATGTTGCTTGTTTGCGCGGAAAGGGCTTCTATCTCTGTGAGACCAAGCGCAGGTGACCACATGGTTCTTGTTCCCATCATTGGGAACTGTCTCCTGGAGAACCAGGAAAAAAGTCATGATGAACTTCTCCCAGTTTTCCTTTCGTTGGCTGCTTAGGCAAAAATGCCTTAAATTTTCCTTTTGTTCTGTTTTGAGGAAATCTTATCAGGAGAGAAGATTTCATCAAGACGAAAGGATCAAGTCCTGTTTTCTGGTGATCCGAGCCTCCCCTTAGCCCCCACCGGCCTCCTTCCAGTGTGCAGGCGCCGGGCAGCGGCTACAACACACCCTTTGTTCTATGGGCCCAGGGGAGCCAGGGCCGGAGGGTGGGGGTGGGGGGACGGCTGGCTACAAAAACGTTCCTGTGCTCACCAAGCCTAACCTTGACACCTGGCATCTCTCCCAGGACCCCACTTTCCCTGACTCAAGCAGGATTTTGAGTTAATGAAATTGTAGTCCTTTGAATAGACTATGGTTCTCAAGCTCAAATTACATTCACCACTCACTGTGTCTAGATGGTTCCAGCGTTTTTTTAATAAATAATCCCCTCCCAAATCCCCAGGAGATAATTCACATTGTTGTTTTCATAGACTGTGGCCCCAGTGGGAACACATCTGTATTGGCTGAGCCAACCCAGGCTATGCACTGCACTGGGCACTTTGTTCTCATTTTTCTCTAACAGTCACAGTGATGCAAAAGGAGCCCAATAAGAGCTCCATTTTTCTCATCAGGGGATCAAGGTTTTGTGCAAAGTTGCCCAGCTAGAAAGTGGTAGAAGCCAAACTTTGAACCCACAGTCGTCTGATGGTAAAGCCCGTGAGGCTTCATGGGGTCCCTCCGAGGGCCGGTCATCCACAACTCCACAGAGACAATTCCCAGTGGCAGCGTCTGCACATGAAATATGCTTCAAATAAGGGCTCCCCAGGTGGCACAGTGGTAAAGAATCCGCGTGCCAATGCACGAGACACCAGAGACACAGATTCCAGCCCTGGGTCAGGAGGATCCCCTGAAGGAGAGCATGGTAACCCACTCCAGTATTCTTGCCCGAGAATCCCATGGACAGAGTAGCCTGGTGGGCTACAGTCCAAGGGTTTGAAAAGAGTCAGACACGACAACACACACACACAAATAAATCAACTTGGTTTTGTATTACTTCTTTTCAGCTGGTATAAAGCTGCCTCATGGTGGGGTAGTCACGTGAAAGTTGGCCTCCTGTTGCCTTGACACATGATGCTTTTCTTCCCTAGAACTGTTCTGTTCCTTCAGCTACAACACATCATACCACTGACTCCACCCTGACTCAAATATTGTGATTATCACAGTGCCGAGTACCAGAAAGAGAACTGAAATCTTTCAAAACTACCCCTCCTCAGTACTTTCCCTTTAGAAAGTTGGAAGTGAAGCTCCTGTCCAGAGCCTCATCTCCAAGTGGAGTTCATAGTTGCTGTTATTTTATTAATATTTTATTTTCATTCAAGAGTGTTAAGAGTCAAGGTTAGTACTGGGCCAAATACACAGCCGCAAAAAGAAAATCAATTCCAATTGTGGTCTACTTACTCTGAATTTATTTACCACTTCTTAAAAAGTGGAGGGAAGAGGACCATGTTGGGTGAAAATCACCAGCACATCCAGATGATGTGAAACTCTATAAGACAGTGAGCTGGTTTGTTCTCCAACAACAGCAACATGGGAAGAAAAGGAAAGGAAAAGGGGGAGGGGAGGATGTACAGATGAAAAAAGACTTCAGGGACATCTCACCCCATCTCAGTGTAGGGCTCTTTTTGAATCCCAAATCAATCAAATGAAATTTTAAAAATTAATAAGACAATTAGAGAAATGGAAACATTGTCTGGATACATAATGAGATTAAGGATCTAAATTATTTTTTCAAAGATGTAATGATAATGTTATTACATTTGTACATTTTGAATAGTCTTTATCTGTTATATATATATGTTGAAATACACAGGCAATGATATGATTCCTGGTATTTGCTTCACTTCTTGCTACTGTGGGTGAAAACAGCAGCCATCAAATGTTGATAATTGTTGGAGCCAGGTAATTTGGTACACTGTACTATTGGACATTATTTGTGACTTTGTATACATTTGTACAATAACAAGTTAAAAAACCAAAGGAAACCAAGAGCAGACTTTCTGTGCTCCCTTCCTGAGAGGTGGATCCTGAGAAGAGGATGAGAACATGGACTCTGGGCTCAGCTGGCTGGGCTCGCCCTCATGCCCAGCCAGGAGCTGAACTGGATGGAGCCGTCTCAGGGGGAAGAGAACTGGTACATCTTGAGGACAAATAAGACAGTAACAGACAGGACTCCACAGCACAATGGCTATCTCTGAGGCATTTTCACAAACAGAGAGTCATTACTTATTAGCTATAATTCATGTACTTTTATTTTTTTTAAATATAAATTTATTTATTTTAGTTGGAGGCTAATTACTTTACAATATTGTATTGGTTTTGCCATATATTGACATGAATCCACCACAGGTGTACATGTGTTCCCCATCCTGAACCCCCCTCCCACCTCCCTCCCCATCCCATCCCTCTGGGTCATCATGTACTTTTAGAACTAGGGCAGATAACAATATTCACAAACCTTCTAAAGGCATTTGGGCAAAATATCTAGAGGATGATGCAGAAACATAGGGGTTTAAAAAATAAAAGGTGTGAACATGCAGGAGAGCGATAAGACATTGTGAATAGGACCTAGACCCCAAATGGGCCTGGACCTGGATCCTGGCTCTGCATTACCCCCAACCTGCAAGGTGCTCTGGGGTCAGGACGCAGGTGGGGCTGTCCGGCTCCCCACCTGGCTGCCCGACAGCATGGCCAGCTCTTCATGAAACAGGCTTAAGAACTGAGCTTGCCCAGAGCTTTGGTCAGTGTGCCAAAAAAATGAATTCTCTACAGTTTTGAATCATTCCTAAACATGAGTTTTATACTGTAAATTTATACTTTACACATAGGTAGGCACTGATACTACTATTCTGCAAGGTTTTAACCCTTAAATGAATAATCTCACACTTCATTTGTCACTTTATGACTTGATTTTTCTGCAAAATTATGTTTGGCAATTTATTCTTGTGGGTGCAGCTAGTTTGAGTTCCTTTGAATGCCACAATGAAATTAAAAATTGTCTAGACCCACACAAAAAAAGATAAGGGTAATATTAATTTTAGTGACATTTTACTTAGTCCCACATAGCCTAAATAGTATTTCCCCCCATTTTACAAATGAGGAAAAGGAATGATTTGCCCAAGGGCTCATGCCAGTAAGAAGCAAGCTGAGATGCACACCTGGACCCTCAGTGCTGGACACCTGCCCAGAGGGCCCCGAAGGTCTAGTCTCCCAATGCACACTGTCTAACCCCTCTGACCAGGGGAACACTGCACTGGGAGAAAAATGCCCAGGGAGCCTGCTCTTCTGTCCCTCTGGGTGCCTCTGACCCTCACCCTTGAGCCACCTCCGTGGTCCTCAGACTTCCCATAAGAGCAGGGCACAGAGCGGTTAGATCCCTAGTGAGAGAAGACCCTTCTCCTTGGTTCGTCCATGGGGGATGAGGGCTAAAGACTAGACCTTCGGGGCCCTCTGGGCAGGTGTCCAGCACTGAGGGTCCAGATGTGCATCTCAGCTTGCTTCTTACTGGCATGAGCCCTTGGGCAAATCATTCCTTTTCCTCATTTGTAAAATGGGGGGAAATACTATTTAGGCTATGTGGGACTAAGTAAAATGTCACTAAAATTAATATTACCCTTATCTTTTTTTGTGTGGGTCTAGACAATTTTTAATTTCATTGTGGCATTCAAAGGAACTCAAACTAGCTGCACCCACAAGAATAAATTGCCAAACATAATTTTGCAGAAAAATCAAGTCATAAAGTGACAAATGAAGTGTGAGATTATTCATTTAAGGGTTAAAACCTTGCAGAATAGTAGTATCAGTGCCTACCTATGTGTAAAGTATAAATTTACAGTATAAAACTCATGTTTAGGAATGATTCAAAACTGTAGAGAATTCATTTTTTTGGCACGCTGACCACTGGGGCCCTTTTGACTCTGGGCTCTTTCCAGCCCACGCTTGAATGAGGATTCTGCAGGACCCAGCTGGGGAAATGCTGACTTAAAAATGTAATGTCTACTGGGGCTTCCCTGGTAGTCCAGGGTCCAAGACTCCTAGCTCCCAGTGCAGGGGTCAGAGTTTGATCCCAGAGAACCGGATCCCACATGCTCCAACTAGGAGTTTGTGTGCCGCAACTAAAAAAACAAAAAAAAGTAATGTCTGCTGATGGAATTGAGGAATAGCCCAATAGACCAGAGAAAAAGATTTGATAAAACCAGGAAAAGGCAAAAGTAAAGAGAATTTTCCAGCATAAGGGTGAGGAAAGACCCAAGGAGCCCAGCTGTTTCTCAGCCCCCTCTTCAGAGGGAGAACTGGCCCTGAGGTAGAATCATGGTGCTCCTCACATGAGGTGGGGGTGTCCCCCCCAAGAGCGGAGGGCATGCCCGTGACACCAAGTTGCTGGGGCCAAGACGCAGTGTGGCCACTTGGGCAAGTTACTTACCTCAGCGGCCTTAACTTTCATCTGTAAAGTAGGATGATGATGGCCACAGCTGAATGGGCACCATGAGGGTGAAACGATGTGGTATTAGCACAGGACTGAGCTAGCCCCAGGAAATTAAAAGACGCTTACTCCTTGGAAGGAAAGTTATGACCAACCTAGATAGCACATTCAAAAGCAGAGACATTACTTTGCCAACAAAGTTTCGTCTAGTCAAGGCTATGGTTTTTCCTGTGGTCATGTATGGATGTGAGAGTTGGACTGTGAAGAAGGCTGAGTGCCAAAGAATTGATGCTTTTGAACTGTGGTGTTGGAGAAGACTCTTGAGAGTCCCTTGGACTGCAAGGAGATCCAACCAGTCCATTCTGAAGGAGATCAGCCCTGGGATTTCTTTGGAAGGAATGATGCTAAAGCTGAAACTCCAGTACTTTGGCCACCTCATGTGAAGAGTTGACTCACTGGAAAAGACTCTGATGCTGGGAGGGCTTGGGGGCAGGAGGAGAAGGGGACGACAGAGGATGAGATGGCTGGATGGCATCACTGACTCGATGGACGTGAGTCTGAGTGAACTCTGGGAGTTGGTGATGGACAGGGAGGCCTGGCGTGCTGCAATTCATGGGGTTGCAAAGAGTCGGACACGACTGAGCGACTCATCTGATCTGATCTGAGCTAGCCCCTTGAATGCACAAAACTCTGTAAGCATTTGTTCAGTAAAATAAAATGAAAACAGAATCATGCCCTGTGGATGTCTATGGTTTTTTTCTTAATCCGCAAGTCAGATGAACTCTCCCCCTCCCCTCTAGGTTTCCATTGCCAGCATCTTGGCTTTGTCCTTAGATGACCTCTGAGTTCTCACAGGTGTCCACAGCAGCTGAGAATGCCCCAGATAGACTTGACCTTGCTCAGGCAGAGACAGGGTGTTCAGCCTCTGACAGGGCTCAGCTTACACACTCCCTGAACTCCTGGAACACAGCCCCTAAACACTGCTGGGACGTCGCTGTCTCTCCTGGGCAAGTCTGCGGGCTTGTAAAGGTTCAGGCTGCACCCATGGGAAGTCGCCTCCTGCGCTTTCCCTGGCTCGCCCCCCAGCTGTCCCTAGAGCCTCCTTTCATCCCTCCCTGGGGTTATCACTAAGCAAGGCCTGGCTGACGCATGGAGGCACCCTAGGGTGAAACAGCCTGAGAGCATATGAAAGGGGTTTCAGAGTTTTGTTTCCTCTGTCAGCTTTTCTAAAGTTACTGAACAAGGCACTTAATTCAAAACAACTGAGAAAATTCTAGCTTTTTAAGAATTGTTTTCATTTCCTTCATGAGATAGGAGGACTGTAGGTGGGAGTCAGGGCTTGATCCTCCCAAGAGACTTCACCCTTTTTGCTCACGAGTTAACTAATCTTAGAAACTTTTCCTGAAGTATTTTGTAATTCATCTACTGCGTAGATTGACATTTCTGTTCCTTGATAAACTGTGTGTTAATGAATACCCTCAGAACAGTGAAGGGTCCCAAATTTAGGATCCAAAGTGGGAGGGTTCAGCTTCTAGTTATACCGAGAAGTTTTCCCAGCAAGGCCACTAGTTTCTTAACTTGGATTTGCTCATCTGTAAAATAGAAATAATAGTAGAAGTACATACTTCCCAAAAGTGTAAGGGTTCAGCGAGATAATATGAATAAACAACTTTTATAAACTGCTGCTGCTGCTGCTAAGTCACTTCAGTCGTGTCTGACTCTGTGCGACCCCATAGACGGCAGCCTGCCAGGCTCCCCCATCCCTGGGATTCTCCAGGCAAGAACACTGGAGTGGGTTGCCATTTCCTTCTCCAATGCAAGAAGGTGAAAAGTGAAAGCCAGTCGCTCAGTCGTGTCTGACCTTTAGCATGGACTGCAGCCTACCAAGCTCCTCCGTCCATGGGATTTTCCATTATGCAAATAAAAATAGCCCATTTTTTTTTTTTTATAAATAATGTGTATTAGGAGTACAAACAGATTGGGAGAAATAAAATATTTAACATAGATTTAATAAGCATTCTATCTTCTGCTGATTATCAACCCCTTTTTTAAATTCTGGAATTTTAAAAATTGTTTTTTATTGGCATATAGTTGATTTACAATGTTTCAGGATTACAGAAAAATTATTCAGCTATGCTGCTGCTAAGTCGCTTCAGTCGTGTCCAACTCTGTGTGACCCCATAGACGGCAGCCCATCAGGCTTCACCGTCCCTGGGATTTTCCAGGCAAGAACACTGGAGCGGGTTGCCATTTCCTTCTCCAATGCATGAAAGTGAAAAGTGAAAGTGAAGTCGCTTGGTTGTGTCTGACTCTTTGCGACCCCATGGACTGCATCCCACCAGGCTCCTCCATCCATGGGATTTTTCAGGCAAGAGTATACATAATATAAATTCTTTTTCAGATCCTTTTACATTATAGGTTATTATAAGACATTGAATAAATCAACCTCTTTTTGAACTATTATTACCAGCTTTTTATTGATCCCTTTTTGGAATTACTCCCTTAATAGTACAAAATTAGGAAATAGCAACACACTCCAGTATTCTTACCAGGAAAATTCCATGGACAGAGGAGCCTGGCAGGCTACTGTCCATGGGGTTACAAAGAACTTTTAAACCTATGGTGAGCAATTGCTAGGGACCTCAAAAACTAATGTCTACCTCTATATAACCGTGGGGTTACACAACTGAGCAACTGAGCACACACACACAACCTAACAACATCTCTTATGAAGCCTCCTAAGATGAAATGTGTCCTGTCCTATTATGAGTAAAATCAAGGAAGTCAATACATGCTCATTTGTAAATGGAGAAATCAGGATAGGCTCCTTAATTTATAGACAGGAACACAAAATGAAAATATGGGTCCCTTGTTCAAAAAATGTTAAGGGTTTCAAGGTGGCGACATCAGAGCATCAAACCAAGAGTGGGGCCCTTCAAAGCCCAGGGCTCTGTGTCCCTTCTTCAGGGACACATGAAGGTCATAGGCTCAGGGCAGGGAGGTGGGAAGGGGACCCATGTGCTGAACTCCCCTCAGTAGCTGGAAGGAATTTACCCACTTTTAATGCCCACTTCAGATTCTTATGATATTGAAGACATTAGAAGTAGATTTATTGATATGACAAACATGTATTGGGTCTGCTCTATGCAAAATTCTAGCCAGGCCCTCAAGCAGTTGGGGAAGAAAAACAGCAGCCAGAAAGAGGAAGCGATAATTTCTCAAAAGTAGAAACTAAGGTCTATGGGAATCTTTCAGAGGGAGTAATGAATTCTAATGTGGAGAACCAAGTAAGGAAGACATCCTGGAAGAGGGGGCCTTTGAGGTCACCCAGAACCTGGTTAGGACTTGAGCAAAGTCTCATGCACAAGGCAAGCAAATCATTGGGAACCATTATTTCCTCAGGTCTCTGTTATTCCTGGTGAGTTCCAGTGACTCACCCAGGAGTCCTGCGAGTGGAAAGGGGACCTGATGGGCTGGCCAGGATCAAGCAGACAACTTGTTTTTGAGATCCCTAGCAATTACTCACCATGGGTTTAAAAGATGAATTGTATTTTTAAAAAGTTTCCTTGACAGCATATGGAGGTGAAAGCTAGCAGCTCACCTGCTGCAAAGGGAGGTCCTCTAAACACAGATGAAGCTGCCTGCCCCAGCTTCCTGCAGAGGGAAGGCTTGCCTTGGCTGCATCTGTCACAGAACCTAGACCTTGGGGAGGAAGACTGTGGCACACTCATCCTGTTTTCTTGTGCTGTTGGCATTTTCCTTCCAGAACATTCTTTCCTCCCCTTCCTGCTCCTGTTTCTCTTCTCCCTCCCCCACCCAACACTGACACATACATTGTCTAAATCCTACTTAAGATAAACAGGAAAAGGGGGTTCAGAGTGTGAGTGGAAAAGTCCTTGAAAATTTCAACTCTGTGTATGAAAACAGAAAGGGTTGGGTAGGAAACCAATAAAAGGTGCAGCGAGATTTCTAAGAACTGAATGGTAGATGCTATTCACAAACAAATTATAGAGATTTATGGATCGTGGAAGCATCTCTGTGGATCCCTGGGGGAATCCTCCTACAATACTATGAAGCATAAAGAATAACAATGTCTGAAGTCTTAAAATGTTACATTTTCCACATGAGATTCAAATCTGGGAAGGTAAATTTGGAAGGGTGTAGGCAGTGAGGATGTGGTTGGGGGTAGAGATGACAAATTCACTATAAGGAAGTGGATGGTCAAAGGAAACCTTGGACATTTTTGAAGGATCCCCGATGCTCCCAGGACTGGACTCTGTGATGCTTCGAACTTTGCCAGTTTTACCCTCAACCTTCCTGCTAGTGGCATGGATGCCCACTGGGTGCCTCCTGCTCACTGCCATGAGCACTGAAAGGCTCTGCTGAGACTTTTGTCTGCAGGTGGACTTGGGGGGAGGGAGGCCTTGCAGTGAAGGTAGAAGACGGGGTCCCCAGGCTCACCTTTTGTAGCAGAGCCACTCAGTGATGCTCCAAAGACCACCAGGCAGCAAGGAAGTCAAATCTGGTTCTTCTGTTCAACTTTTCAGCTGAAGGACAGTCACCTGGACTGGGAACCAATAGAGAACCCTCCAAGTGCTCCTGGGTTCTAAGAACAGCAGAATTTTCAAGGCATGACTGATCCCAGCCATTCTGAGATTCTTCCCCTTCCTGGGGTCTATGTACTCCACCCCTTCAGAGGCTGTAGGATCAGATCCACTCTGAATGCTGTGTAGAATTGGCCTGGGTTCTCCTCTAGCTTCTTATACCATCTCAAGGCCTTCCCCAATGTGGAAGCAAAGACAGCCACCATCAACCCCACCTGAACCAGTTCAGTTGCTGCCCTTTAAATATGGTCTCCCACCTCCCAGAATATTGGAAATAAAAGCAAAAATAAACAAATGGGACCTAATTAAACTTAAAAGCTTCTGCACATCAAAGGAAACTATTAGCAAGGTGAAAAGACAGCCTTCAGAATGGGAGAAAATAATAGCATATGAAGCAACCGACAAACAACTAATCTCAAAAATATACAAGCAACTCCTACAGCTCAACTCCAGAAAAATAAATGACCCAATCAAAAAATGGGCCAAAGATCTAAATAGACATTTCTCCAAAGAAGACATACAGATGGCTAACAAACACATGAAAAGATGCTCAACATCACTCTTTATCAGAGAAATGCAAATCAAAACCACTATGAGGTACCATTTCACACCAGTCAGAATGGCTGCGATCCAAAAGTCTACAAATAATAAATGCTGGAGAGGGTGTGGAGAAAAGGGAACCCTCTTACACTGTTGGTGGGAATGCAAACTAGTACAGCCACTATGGAGAACAGTGTGGAGATTCCTTAAAAAACTGGAAATAGAACTGCCTTATGATCCAGCAATCCCACTGCTGGGCATACACACCGAGGAAACCAGAAGGGAAAGAGACACGTGTACCCCAATGTTCATCGCAGCACTGTTTATAATAGCCAGGACATGGAAGCAACCTAGATGCCCATCAGCAGATGAATGGATAAAGAAAGCTGTGGTACATATACACAATGGAGTATTACTCAGCCATTAAAAAGAATACATTTGAATCAGTTCTAATGAGGTGGATGAAACTGGAGCCTATTATACAGAGTGAAGTAAGCCAGAAGGAAAAACATAAATACAGTATACTAACGCATATATATGGAATTTAGAAAGATGGTAACGATAACCCTGTATACGAGACAGCAAAAGAGACACTGATGTATAGAACAGTCTTATGGACTCTGTGGGAGAGGGTGGGAAGATTTGGGAGAATGGCATTGAAACATGTGAAATGTCATGTATGAAACGAGATGCCAGTCCAGGTTCAGTGCACGATGCTGGATGCTTGGGGCTGGTGCGCTGGGAAGGCCCAGGGGGATGGTATGGGGAGGTTGGGAGGGAGGAGGGTTCAGGATGGGGAGCATGTGTATATCTGAAATTAAAAAATTAAAAAAAAAATAAATAAAAGAAGATATTCAGAAAAAAAAAAAAATAAAACAACTTGCTTTTGAAAATGCTAAAAAAATAAAAAATAAAAAAAAAAATAAAATTCTCTTTAAAAAAAAAAAAATAAATAAATAAATATGGTCTGATTCTTTGTAAGTTCTTCTTGATGCAAATGCCAAGGTTTCTCTCGGCCCTGGAGTAAGTGGTGGGACAGGTCCCTGGATTCCGCTCACATCATCCAGACCCAGCTCAGAGAGAGTGGGCTTCTTACTCCCAAATTAGATATTGCAGGCCCCCAGCACCCTCCTGCCAACAGGCAGCCCCAGAGAGGGAGAACCATACGGTGAATGAGCAGGAGGCCAAGGAAAGTCTGGAAGGTGCTTGTGTTCATCCACGCACAGACCAGGCTCTGACAGCCACTTGGGGTGAGTGCTCAGGTCCAGGGCTCCCCAGGTGGGGGCCCCCAGGGAATGGAGAGGCCAAGGAGTCTGTGGGGGCAGCAACATTTCGGCCCTAGCTCACTCCTGCTTTTCATTGGCCATTCCTCCCCAGGGATGTGTAACCTTTCATCGGAAGCCGCAGACCATAACTCAGCCACTTCCCATAATTATAGCCACAGACCCAGTGGACCAGGCTGACATCCCTAGCGGCCCAACATCCAGAGCCAACTCTGAACATCTGATCTGAGGATCATCTCAAATTCTGGGTTATTTTGTCCCTGTGTCAATGCTGTGCGTGACCTGAGTAAAAAAGTTCCCTCATGCTTGGGCTGGTGCACTGGGATGACCCAGAGGGATGGTATGGGGAGGGAGGTGGGAGGAGGGTTCAGGATTGGGAACACATGTACACCCGTGGTGGATTCATGTTGATGTATGGCAAACCAATACAATATTGTAAAGTAATTAGCCTTCAATTAAAATAAATAAATTTAAATTAAAAAAATAAAAATAGTAGTAAAGCTTAAATGGCATTTCCAGAAAAAAAAAAAAAAAAAAGTTCCCTCATCAGGCAAAAAAGGATGGGCTGAAGAAATCAATTCCACAAAAATGTTGTTTGAAATCTAGAGGATGAGGGTTTCTCTAGGGTCTTAGAGTGAACAAAATTTCCATTTTCCATTCTCCTAACCTATCTACCTGTGTAGATATTTGACCAAGTACCTTAGCTTCTCTGGACCTCAGTACACTCACCTGTAAAGTGAGGACAGGAACTGCTTTCCATCTCCCTGCATTTCCCACATCATTGAAAGAATCACATAAGGTTATGTGGAAATGCCTTGTGCTTTAGGTATAGTCTGGGCTGTCTGGAGCAGATCATTGCCAGCCTGCTGGCACAGAAAGCTGCTCTCTCTCTGCCCAGCCTCCTTCCCCAGTCTCTTGTTCCTCCCTCCCAGCTTCTGGTGCCCCAGTGCCTCAAGTGCCCTGGGCCCAGCTCACTTTTACAACCCTATGCTGTAATGACCCTCCTCTTGCTGTGCATGTGTCTCCCTACCCTACTCTGGCATCCCCCCAGGGAGTTTTTACTGAAACACCTCCTGGCACATCGATGTGGGCCCAAAGTCTTGCACCACTGTTGATTTGGTCCAGGCATCTCATTCTCCTCCTCCCAGCCCACCTTCTCCATGAAAAGCAGCCAGGCTGGGTGCAAGTTCTCAATAAAAGGCAAGGACCCTGAGCCTCCTCTGCATGGCTCCCTGATCATGGGTAGAAAACAACCTTGGCTAAGGTCTGTGGTTGGGGGTCAAGATGCCTGGGCAGAATCAAAAGGAGCCCCCAAGGCTGGATCAGCTTTTGCATTGGCTGCTCTGCTCACTGAGAGATAAGTGTCTGCTACTGGGGACATGGACCACCCAGGACCACTGCAGAATGAGGAACAAGTGAGAAAATGGACAGCACAGGTGAGGATGCTGCCCGGAGAGAGGTAGGGAGGGAGGAGAGATGCTGAGACTGTGGGCGGAACCTCTAAGAATCAGGGAGGGATAAGGAGGCTACTCAGGCAGCCTCTGGAAGCTTTGCATCACTTTGAGGTCAAACTATTTGGGCAGCCCTATCGGTTCCTCAGGACTTCCCAGGTGGCACTAGTGGTAAAGAAGCCAATGCAGGAGACATAAGAGACCGAGGTTTGATCCCTGGGTCAGGAAGATCCCCTGGAGGAGGGCATAACAACCCACTCCAGTATTCTTGCCTGGAGAACCCCATGGACAGAGGAGCCTGGTGGGCTACAGTTCATAGGGTCGCAAAGACTTGGACATGACTGAAGTGACTTAGCACAACATTTGTTCCTCAAAGCCCAGGCTCTTGGGAGTGTGACCTCAGTCCTTGTGAAGTTTCAAGGGTTCTTCAAACATTTGATTTGCTTTCTTCTTTTTCTTTCAGATTATAAAATATTTTAAAAATATTTCAACCAGACAATAAAACTATAGAGAATAATATAGCAAGTAGTCACGCACTCAACAAACAGATTTTATGTGACTTCAGAAAATTTTAAAGATTTAAATGTGCAGAGCCAGTAAATACACACACATGAATATGCATATATATGCATATATTCTATATGTATTTAAATTATGAAGTCACACATACCCAGGTGGGCTGAACTATACAAAATGATACATGTTCACCAGACTGTCTCTGTACCAGTCTCTAAGTAAAGCCTCTCTCACTATGTCTTTGCATTTATTTATTCTTCCTTCCCATGAGTGATGTTAAGACAACTGTATCTCTGTGTGTGGCCAGTGGTCAAGGTGGTCCCTGCAATCCCAGGTTCAGATCTCTGGGGAGTCCCAGTGAGGTTATTCTGTCTCTGGGACCTCAGTTTCCCTCCATGGACCTCCGTTTCTTCATCTGTAAAATTGGTGCTAATTGTACCTACCTGAGCAACACAGCTGAGAGGGTTGAATGCTGGCTGGTGGCAGGGCCCGGGCAGTGTTGGCTACTATGACTGATCAATGTCATCAACCTGTATCTGCTTCGCATGTGATCTTGTCAAAACATAACTGTGGGTTTTGTGGTCAAGTAAGTTTTGTGGTTTGTAAGTTTTGTGTGATTTTGAGTCTACTTTTATATTTATAAATGCTTTTTTCCCCCAGGCACAGTGGAACAATGACTCCAAAACTGGAACTTTAAAAATAAAATTTTAAAAGAGCTTTATGAAAATAAATTTTAAAAAGGTAAGAAAAAGCGGCAGGGGGCTGGAATTCTCTGACCATCCTAACCGCTTGAGACCAAGTGGTTAGGACTCAGCATTTTCACCACTGTGGGCCCAATGCCTGGTCTGGAAATTAACACCCTGAAAGCTACGTGGTGTGACAAAGGGGAAAAGAAGCTTGATGCTTGACAGTAAAATGACAGCATTCAACCCTGACAACCCTGCAGGATGGAAAGGCAAAGGGGCATGAATAGGCCATCCAAGTGCGGGTGCAGTATCATGATTTCCTGTTGTCCTGCTCAGCGCTTGGTTGTGGTAGACACTCTCTCATGCCCTCTGTGTACTTGTTCTGTCTCTGCCAAATTAAAGTACTTTTGAAAATAAAACAGAGTAAACATGAAAATAGGATTTTCATCTGATTTCAGTGCGAATTAAATGTTACCCAAAAAATGTAAAAAAGAAAAATGAAATGAGAACATAAAATACACAGGTAGGAGTAAGCAAAAATGTGACCTCTGTTTTTTACACACAAGAAACAGAAGTTGTAAAATGTGGGAGGAAACCTTTTCTTATTTGGGGTCATGACATAAATTGTATAAACTGAGTGGGCTTTGGGAAATGCCACTCACTGGCAACAGAATCCAGACACAGACCCAGAGAGCTTTTCCCCAACTCAAGGGCTCAGTTCAAAGTCTGACAGCTGGGGCCCACTGGGGTTCTCTGTGTCAGGGTGCCCAGGCTCTGGGTGTCTTCATTTTACTTATTTTTGCAAAATGCATTGACATAGGTGAGCAAGATTTGTGTGAAAGCTGACACATTCTCACACGCCAAAGTACAGTGTTTAAATACTTACTATCAAGTAAGCCAGAAGGAAGGAAGCAACACCCATAGCCACAGCTGGGCAGCCCCAGGAGCAGGAGCCAAATGGCCGTCTTGTGCTCTGCTGGCTCCGGGTGCATGCTTCTCACAGTGAAGGTGTGTGACAGGGGCTCACACATCAGGATTGCATGCTAGTTACTGCTGGCTGCTCTCTGACATTGCCGCCCTTGCAACAAAGCCCAGGTTGGAGGCAGGAGGGACATCCTGGGGGCAAGACAGGTTGTGCTTTTTGGAGCTGTGTCATCCTCACTTGGTGAGCTCAGAAGATGTTCTGCTGGATATAACTTTGTGAAGCTTTATAAGCATCTTAACCAATTTTATTCTATGTATAGTTTTTATTTTATGAAAGGAGTTTATGTGGCTTTTAAATTTTAAAATATGTTTAAAAGAACACTTCCAATAATTATGAAATTAAATTGTAAGGTGTAAGAAAGCACTGAATCTTTGTCTAGTGGTGCTTTTCCTTTCCTAGTGGTGCTAAAGATTATGTTGTCAGCTTACAGTCCAGACATCTTTGATTTGATGGAATATGGTAAGTTGCATAGATGAGCATGAAGATAGGATCTTTCCAACTGAATAATGCTACAGAAATTGTCTACTTTTATATTTGGAGAAAACCATGCTTCAAAAGGATATATGTACCCCAGTGTTCCTTGTAATGCTGTTGGCAATAGCCAAGACATGGGCACAACCTAAATGTCCATCAACAGAGGAGTGGATAAGGAAGATGCATATATTATACATACGATGGAATATTACTCAGTTATAAAAAGAATAAAGTAATGCCATTTGCATCAATATGAAAGAGATTATCATAATAAGTGAAGTAAGTCAGGTAGAGAAAAACAAATATCATATGATAATGCTTACATGCAGAATCTAAAAAATATTATATAAATGAACTTATTTACAGAACAGAAACAGACTCACAGATTTAGAAAACACATTTATGGTCACCAAAGAGGAAAGGCTGGGGGAAGAGGTAGATTGGGAGTTTGGAATTGACATGTATGCACTGCTATATTTAAAAACAGATAACTAACAAGGACATACTACATAGCACAGGGAACTCTGCTCAATATTCTGTAATACCTAAATGGAAAAAAGAATTTGGAAAAGAATATTCATATATGTATAACTTACAAATAGCTGTGAAAAGAAGAGAAGGGAAAAGCAAAGGAGAAAAGGAAAGATATAAGCATCTGAATGCAGAGTTCCAAAGAATAGCAAGGAGAGATAAGAAAGCCTTCCTCAGTGATCAATGCAAAGAAATAGAGGAAAACAACAGAATGGGAAAGACTAGAGATCTCTTCAAGAAAATTAGAGATACCGAGGGAACATTTCATGCAAACATGGGCTCGATAAAGGACAGAAATGGTATGGACCTAACAGAAGCAGAAGATATTAAGCAGAGGTGGCAAGAATACACAGAAGAACTGTACAAAAAAGATCTTCACTACCCAGATAATCACGATGGTATGATCACTCACTTAGAGCCAGACATCCTGGAATATGAAGTCAAGTGGGCCTTAGAAAGCATCACTATGAACAAAGCTAGTGGAGGTGATGGAATTCCAGTTGAGCTATTTCAAATCCTGAAAGATGATGCTGTGAAGGTGTTGCACTCAATATGCCAGCAAATTTGGAAAACTCAGCAGTGGCCACAGGACTGGAAAGGGTGTTTTCATTCCAATCCTAAAGAAAGGCAGTGCCAAAGAATGCTCAAACTACCACACAATTGCATTCATCTCACACGCTAGTAAAGTAATGCTCAAAATTCTCCAAACCAGATCTTCAAGCTGGTTTTAGAAAAGGCAAAGGAACCAGAGATCAAATTGCCAACATCCACTGGATCATGGAAAAAGAAAGAGAGCTCCAGAAAAACATCTATTTCTGCTTTATTGACTATGCCAAAGCCTTTGACTGTGTGGATCACAATAAACTGTGGAAAATTCTTCAAGAGATGGGAATACCAGACCATGTGACCTGCCTCTTGAGAAACCTGTATGCAGGTCGGGAAGCAACAGTTAGAACTGGACATGGAACAACAGACTGGTTCCAAATATGAAAAGGAGTACGTCAAGGCTGTATATTGTCACCCTGCTTATTTAACTTCTATGCAGAGTACATCATGAGAAACACTGGGCTGGAAGAAGCACAAGCTGGAATCAAGATTGCCGGGAGAAATATCAATAACCTCAGGTATGCAGATGACACCACCCTTATGGCAGAAAGTGAAGAGGAACTAAAAAGCCTCTTGATGAAAGTGAAAGAGGAGAGTGAAAAAATTGGCTTAAAGCTCAACATTCAGAAAATTAAGGTCATGGGAAATGGATGGGGAAACAGTGGAAACAGTGAAAGACTTTATTTTGGGGGGGCTCCAAAATCACTGCAGATGGTGATTGCAGCCATGAAATTAAAAGACGCTTACTCCTTGGAAGGAAAGTTATGACCAACCTGGATAGCAAATTCAAAAGCAGAGACATTACTTTGCCAACAAAGGTCCATCTAGTCAAGGCTATGGTTTTTCCAGTGGTCATGTATGGATGTGAAAGTTGGACTGTGAAGAAGGCTGAGCGCCGAAGAATTGATGCTTTTGAACTGTGGTGTTGGAGAAGACTCTTGAGAGTCTCTTGGACTGCAAGGAGATCCAACCAGTCCATTCTCAAGGAGATCAGTCCTGGGTGTTCTTTGGAAGGACTGATGCTAAAGCTGAAACTCCAAGACTTTGGCCACCTCATGCAAAGAGTTAACTCATTGGAAAAGACTCTGATGCTGGGAGGGATTGAGGGAAGGAGAAGAAGGGAACGACAGAGGATGAGATGGCTGGATGGCATCCCGACTCGATGGTCATGAGTTTGGGTGAACTCTGGGATTTGGTGATGGACAGGGAGGCCTGGCGTGCTGCGATCCATGGGATCACAAAGAGTCGGACACGACTGAGCGACTGAACTGAAGTGATATGTATAACTGAATCACTATGCTGTACACCTGAAACTAACACAACATTGTATATCAACTGTACTCCAACATAAAATAAAAATTAAAAAAAGAGAAACTGTCAACTTCACTAAGAACTATTTGTAATGGTATGTAAGAACTTTCTTTTTCACAATTAAGTTTCAAGTCTGTCTCTAGAGAATATTGATCTAATTCTGGTAGGAATATTTAAATGAGAAACAAAATTACTGTATGTTATATACATATCTGTGTGTGTGTGTATGTGTACAACTGACCCTTAAACTAGACAGATTTGAATACATAAAACTTTGACCTTTTTAAAATTACAATTTGGATGTCACTTTACTGTACACTAACACAACATTATAAATCAATTATTCCCTCATAAAATTTTTTTAAATTAAAACTAAAAAAAATTAAATCATGGATTTTCCATAACAACCAACCTCCATTTTTCCCATTCTTCAAGTTAAAGAAAAATTAATTTTACCTATCCTTGCTTTAACATCTGTCCTAATCAGACTTCATTGTTTCTTCAGACATGCACACCCGCTGGGAAAATAATATGGCAGATAAGAGTCAAAATCTAACCTTGCCTGTAGACTGTGGCTTACTAACATTGGAAGCATTCTATCGTTGACCACATAAAACTGTTTGTTTATATTTCCTACCATGTTTTAGAATGTACCAGAAAATTTTAATACTTTACCAACAGATACACTTCTCTTGAGTGTATTGAGTTAGTGGGTCTCTGGGAAAGAAAAGCACTGTGACCTAGGTCTTTCATATTTCAGTCACTTTAAAATAATAAATTCAGTGTGACAGAAAGAGGCACTGACAATATAAAAGTTGATTTTTTAATATAGTTATTGGTTTCAGTTAGTTCATGAAAATGAAACCCTGAAGCTTTGTGTTCATATCTTTTTTTTTACCAAGTTATATTTACTAACATTTGTGTTATTAAGAATGTATTTTTGAGTATGTGACTATTCTATTATTTATCATACAAGTGTTATTAAAGATATGTTTTGAAGTTTATCAATACATTTGAATATATATCTATGCGTATCTTTCATTTAATGTTTTAAAATTCTGGTTATGACACAATAAGTGATTACATAGCTCATTAATGAGTTGCCACTCACAATTTGAATTAAAATAAACTAATGTGAAGGATAAGAAAAACAAACAAACAAAGAAAAATCTAGACAGATTTGAACTATGCTGGTCCACCTTACACAAACTGTTTTCAGTGGTAAGTTCTACAATACAAAACAATCCACAGTTAGTTGAATACACATGTGGAACCATGGATGCTGCGGGCTGACTGTAAGTTATACAGAGATTTTCAAGTGTCTGGAAGGTTGGGACCCAAACCTTGAATTGTTCAAGGGTCAACTATATACCTAATACATACTTTTTCACTGATGTAGAAACTCTACCCAGCTAAACACTGCCAGATATAACATGGTTGATCCCATGTTCTGCTGATATTCTTAATGAACAGAACAGATTTGATTTGGGTTGTGAGAGTTACAACATTATGATGATTACAACTGCAGTAGAATTGTTGACAATGAAAAAAAGAAAAGTTGAAACTCAACTTGCAAAATTCAATAAAGTTAATTATTTAAAATGATTTAAAACTTTGTTTCACTATCTTGCAGAGATGGGTATTGAAATATCTAAGATTTTGTTTTTTAAATGACATTGATGTCAAAATATTTCAAAGATATATTATGACAATATTTTTGTAAGGAATGAAAACAACATTAATTTCCTTCAGCTTGTATATTTACTAGTTAATGAAACAGTCATGTATAGGTTTTTTTTTGGTTGGTGGTTCAAAGTTGGAATGAAAATATTCGCCTATTACTCTCAAGCATCTTTATCAATGGTTAGCAAAATGCAGGTCAGATGCAATTCACTATCTGGTTTTGTATGGCCTGTTAGCTATGAGTGGTTTCCCATTTTTAAATGATTAAAAAGAGAGAAAAGGAAGAATATTTTGTGCCATGTGAAAATTGTATGACACAAATTTTTCTGTGTCCGTAAATTAAGCTGTATTGGAACACAGTCTGACTGAATTGTTTATCATGATCTGTGGCTTCTTTGGGGAGATGGGGAAGATACCACAACATCCACAAAGCCAAAAATATTTACTGCTTGGCCCTTTACAGGAAACAGCTTACTTACCCCTGATCTGAATGACTTTGATGAAAGCCTCCTGAGGTTGCAATGTGAATTATATCAAAATCATGCAGTGAGCCAGACCTTTCTCAACCGTTATGCAAAGAAAAACAGCTGTGGACCGGAAGCCGTCACAGGCTGTCTCAGGGTGGGAGCAAGGGCCCCTGACCTCCCCCAGGCCTTCCTCGTCTCCTCTCCTGCCTCAGTGAGAACTGCAAGGATGCTGACGGTCTCAGGGCTGCTGACTTGCTCATCCCTTAAAGCAACCCTTGGGTCCAAAACTTTGAAAGAAAAAACTGTATGTGACTAGCACAGCCGTGGCTTTCCCTGTCGGCCTCTGTAACACCGTTTCAGGGCCTGAGAAACCCTGACGAGGGGAGTCATCCTTGTGCTGATGACTGAGAGTCACTTGGCTGTGGTTCCTGCAGCAGGCATTCCCAGGCTACTGTCAAGCACCTGGAGAGAGGGTCTATCTCATAGAATATCTGCTGACACATGGGCCGGGAGGACTGGTACTGGAAGCGGGAAGCGTGTCCATCGACTGACAAGCCAACTCATTCCCTGCATCGCTGTGGCAAAGCAGGCTCCAAGACAAACTCTAGACAAATGGCAAAATGACCCACAAGTCTCAGGCTCCTGCCTGAGATAGCAGAGGCCCTAGGAAGGCCCACGTCTGGTGTGGGGTTGCTGTGGAGCCCATGCTGGTGGTGAGAAGAGTCCTCCAGAGCCTCTCACCTGGGTGTTTGTCCTGATTAACAATGGTGCAGCCAGAGCGTCGCCTCCAGCGTGTGACCCAGGCCCAGGGCCACAGGAGGTTTGTGCATCCTGGCTGACTGACAGCCTGCATTCAGTGATCCCAGAAATTAGGGAGGCCTGCCATGCCCCACGGAGAAGGCAATGGCACCCCACTCCAGTACTCTTGCTTGGAAAATCCCATGGATGGAGGAGCCTGGAAGGCTGCAGTCCATGGGGTTGCTGAGGATCAGACACGACTGAGAGGCTTCACTTTCATTTTTCACTTTCATGCATTGGAGAAGTAAATGGCAACCCACTCCAGTGTTCTTGCCTGGAGAATCCCAGGCAGGGACGGGGGAGCCTGGTGGGCTGCCGTCTATGGGGTCGCACAGAGTTGGACACGACTGAAGCGACTTAGGAACAGCAGCAGCCATGCCCCAGGGGACAATAAGCCAAGACAGATGGTCTTGGCCAGGGAGTACACTGTCTCCACTGGGCCATCCGTCCCCAGCTGTGCAGTCATTGAAGCTTCGGCACAGACCACGTGGCCTCCCGCAGGCAGCCGGGCACCAGGGACTCAGGCTCTCCTTCTGCACCCCTGCACCCGAGGCAGGAGAGACACAGACAGCCCGTGGGGTGGGATCATTGGCATCCCGTTTCACACTGGCCCGGTGGGGGCCTGCTCTAAAGTTTCAGAGTCAACAGACGTATTTCTAATTATTTATTACAACTTCTCTTCATGAGAATCGGTTCTTGATGTGAGAATCCAGACTTCCAGAGGCAAATCAGACCCGCAGTAGGAGGGAAGGCAGGCAGGCAAGCCGGCACACCTGTCTTCAGTGTGCCCCAGGTACAAAACATTGTACCTCCGTTGTTTTCAAGTGTAATTTGTAGAAAGTTACAGATGTCAGCGTAGAGCCAAGAGAAGGGCACCAGCTGCTGAAATGGCCTGTATGGTGACTTGTGGGGTGAGTTGTATTCCCCCATATTCACATGTTGAAACTCTGACCCCTAGCTCCTCAGAACCTGACAGTGTTTGGAGACAGACCTTTTAAAGAGGTGATTGGGGCTAATGAGGTCATTAGGGTGAGCTCTGGTCTGATACAACTGGGGTTCAAGTAAGAAAAAAAAGTTAAGACAAAGACACACAGAGGATGGCTGTGCAAGAACTCAGGGATAAGATGGCCATTGACACGCCAACACGAGAGGCGTCAGGAGAATCTAACCTGATGACAGACACTTCTATCGCAGACCTCTGGCCTCCAGACTGTTTGAGCCTCCTAGCCTGTGGTTCTTTGTCACGGCAGCCTCAGGAGATTAATACGGTGACCACAGGGGGCCTGGGAAAGGCTATCCTTTGCACAGGGGATAGACACATCGTGGTCACCATGGTCACCCTCCCGGCTGGTGGCCCAGACCACAGACCCAAAGGGCAGGTTGAGAACTGTCCCCAGCAGAGCCATTGTACCCAAACCCCTGGGGTCAGACATGTCTGGACTTCAGAATTCATCCAATTTTAGCAGTGTCACCGAACACACCCAGTGGGTCTGAGGTGGCAGCTTAATCAAACACATTCACATTTCTGAAGTTAAACAGAAAATGTGTCCATGGATTGATATCTTAATACAGGTATGTATTTGAACTAAAGAGATAAATAAAGAATATGTATAACCTCACGTTTGTTTTGCCATCATGTTTGTTCAGGTCAGATTTTGCCAACGGATGAATCTGTGCTGAATTGAGAAATATGGCCTTGATTTGGGGGGATTTCAGAAATGTGCAGTGTTACAGACTAGACTGGGAGCCCCACCACACCCCCTGACTTTAACTTTTATGGAGGAAGAAATCAAGACTTGTGAACCCCCTGGGCTCCTGTCTTCTAGCCTAGGTGTGTGTCTTCCCAGATGGCCCACAGGGCATGCCATCCGTCTGTGCACAGTCCCCGTAGCACGCTGCTTGCTCACTTGCACACCCCCACCCTTTGTCCACCCATGCTCCCTCCCCTCTTCACAGCTGTCAGCAGACGTCGTCTCCCAGGCTCACTTCTCTGACCCTCTTCACTCTCCTAACTTTAGAATTGGAAATAATCTGAAATGTTCAAGTCAAACTGTTTCAGGTGACACTGCCTCACTTTCTTCCCAAACCATCCAGAGGGAACTGAGAGGCCGCTCAGAACCCTGGATCCCCCCAGGACAGTCTGACAATTTCCCGTGTAGTGACCCCCACTCCAATACTATGAAGGAGAAAACCTAACTCTGCCAGGTCCTAAGAGCAGCTGATGCTTATGAGGTGCCAACTAGTTGTTTCTAACCTCATTGTAGTGTCAGAAGCTGGGGCCCAGAGGTCAAGGCAGAAAACTGAAGTGAAGCGACTGCATACCAGCAACAGGACTGTACTTGGCTTGACATGCAGATATATGTTCCTGGCATTTTGTGTTACTCGCCCATGTTTGAAACGAAAGAGCAAGATGTTCTGTTTGAAAGGCTGCCCAGAAACATCTTAGGATGATGAGAGTTATGTTTAGAAACTCCTAGGAGTAATGGTTTGCATACAATGGACACAGATCCTCATGCCCATTTTATGCCTCCAACATTCATAACAACGCATTAACTCCTGAGTTAACCAAACTTTAAGAAATCCCAAAATATGTCACATAAGAGAGATTTGTATTTCTCTGCTCTAGAAATTTCCAGATGGAGCTTGTTCAAACTTTCCATCTTTAAAAAAATTGCCTCTGGACTAAACTCCAAAACACAAGAGCTCAATCTAAAAAGGATAAATTTTTAAAAGATTTTGATCCTGTGAATACACTGGATTATAACAAGAAAAGAAATTTTAATGCTAGGAAAAATATATCTAAGAACAGTATGTATGTAGTTTTGAGAAATTTCACCAGAAAAAACCTTGACCATCTCCTTCAGTTTTCTAAAAGCCACCCCTCTTTCCCTCTACTTTCTTAATTCCTATGGAAGCCTCCTCTGTACATGTGAGTATGTGTAGGAACCTCAGAGTCTGGGGTTGCCATACTGGCCAGCTCCTGCCTGGGTGTATGATGGGGACAGTAAACTGTCCTTCTGTATTCACTGCCTCTTCTCTTGAGCCTGAGCAGGGATCACTGCAGCCCTCATAAGTGACCACATGTCACAGCCTTCCTTGTGACGAGGTGTGGACCATTGGATGGAATTTGGGTAAAAAGGATGTGAGCAGAGGTGATGCATTTTGTCTTTAACAGAAAATGCTGGTACTCTACCCCCCCCGCCCTTTGTGGATTGAGGACAATCCTGCAGGGTCTCCAAAAAAGGCACAGGGTCCTTAGATGAACCTGAAGAAGCATTTCCCATACTCCGGGCCGTGTGCTTTGGAGCACTTTTGTTACCCTTAGATACTCACGTGCGAAGTTACTTGTGGGTGTAAGCACTTGGGACACACCTGTCCTCCAGGGCCTTCATGCATCTGCTCTGCTTCCTGACCTATTTCCTACTTGTCCTGACTAGGTCTTGTCTAAGGAGAAGGGCCTCATCTACGTTGTAAAAAATGCCATGGGAAAATCTTGGGAGGAAAGACCCTGGAACTGACTGAGCTAGAACAAGAAGTCTTGCTCTTGAGCAGAGGCCAGAACTTGAAGTCAGCTCCTGTCCCCTCACAGGTTCTCATGAATTTAGACATTGCCACTAAGGACCCAAACAACTCCTGTGCTGCTGAAAAACTTGTGCTTGATGTTGTCCTTACTGATAAGGGTGATTGCAGCCAACAAGAGTGGTCCTGCAACAAAGTTCAGGAATGAGTTCTCAGGCCATCTCTAGGTTTAATCCTGACCCTGTTGTTCAGTCGCTCAGTCACGTCTGACTCTGTGACCCCATGGACTGCAGCATGCCAGGCTTCCCTGTCTTTCACCATCTCCCAGAGTTTGCTCAAACTCATGTCCATTGAGCTGGTATTGTCATCACACCATCTCATCCTCAGTCATCCCCTTCTCCTGCCTTCAATCTTTTCTGACCCTGACCCTAACCCCACATCTAGTTCACATACAGGTATCCCGTGCATCATTCCCATCACTCCTTCCTTTCATGGGGGCTTTTCTCTGCAGTGTTGAACAGAAGTAAACTTTCTATTCCACAGTGGGGCAGGTGGAATGGACTCTGAAATTTTCAACTGTTTACTTGTTCCTTCATCAATAGTGATTTATCAAGGGCCTACTGTGTGCCAGACACTCTGCCTGACCAAGCAGTCTCAGCCCTACTCTCATGACACTCATATTTTAGGGGTGGAAGAAAGCAACCAAAGAAACTTTAAACAATGACATTTCAGATAGTGATTAGTGCTCTGAATATATCAAAACAGGGTAATGTGAGTAAGAAAGAAGTGAGAGCTACTTTAGGAGGAATGGTCAGGGAAAGCCTCTTCTAAGGGCTGGGACCAGACCATGAGCCATGTAAGAGAGGAGCATGTACAAATGTCTGGGGACTTTGAGGGTCCTGGGGAGCTTTAAAAGCCCAGAGAAGAGCACAGGAGTTTCAGAGAAGAGGGCAAGCCACCAGGTCAGAGCAGTGGGGAGAGACCAGATGGTGCAGGGCCTTGTAGACTCTGATGTGGGCTTTACATTTGATTTTAAGTACAATATGAAGCCACCATGCAATATGAAAAACTTCTCTGGTGGCTCAGATGATAAAGAATCTGCCTTCAATGCAGGAGACCCAAGTTTGATCCCCGAGTCAGACAGATCTCCAAGGGAGATGGCAACCCACTGCAGTATTCTTGCTTGGAGAATTCCATAGACAGAGGAGTCTGGTGGCTACAGTCCATGGGGTTGCAAAGAGTTATACACAACTGAGGGACTAACACTTTCACGAAACCACTGGAAGACTTTAAACAGAAGAAGAACATGGTCTAATTTACATATTAAAAAGATGGCCCAGCTGCTTATAAAGAACCGCTTTTAAGAGCCCAAAAATAGATATAGGAAGACCAGTTATGAGGGTATGGCAGTAATCCTGGCAAGAGGTAATAACTATCATTAACTCCATTTCATGGAAGCCTAGAGAAGCTGTTCTTGCCTGGAGAGTCCCAGGGACGGGGAGCCTGGTGGGCTGCCGTCTATAGGGTCGCATAGAGTCGGACACGACTGAAGCGACTTAGCAGCAGCAGCAGCAGAGAAGATGTAATTAATGCAAATGCATACAGCAGATAATAATAATTCTCTACTTTTATTTGCAAAATGATTTCAATTTGAAAAGCCTTCTTACCTCTATAAATTCATTTGAACTGCAGTACAACCCAGGGATGAATTATTATTCCCATTTCTTGGAGACTCCCAGAAGCTGATACTTGATAAGAAAACCCATAAGTGTTAAGTGCTGGAAGCCTAAGTGAAGCCTAGGCCTCCTGCTTACCAGCCTGTGCATCCCCTCCTTCCCTTTTCTTATACCAGCCCATCGTCTGAGTTATAAATAGCAGGCACAGAAACCCAACCAACCATCCAAAGCCCCAGGGCTAGTCACCCTCAGGCACTCCAAAAGTCATTCAGATTGCACTTGCTGAGCCCTCATGGATGCTGAACTGGGCTTCATTTGCTGAAAGATTAGGGAACAAAGGACACAGGCATTTAAAATATAGTTGGAAAAAAATGGGCAGACATTCCTAAATTATTAAAAATGCTTAGCAAATTGTAAGAGATATCCAATTACAAAACACTTTAGGAGGAACCCAGATTCTTTCCTTGTGGCAAATGGACCCCAATTCAAACAAAGGCAGTTTCTTGAAATGGGTCTTTTTTTTTTTCGGTTGCACCAAATGTGGCATCTTAGTTCCCCTGATCAGGGATGGAAACTGCCCCCTGCAGTGGAAGCACAGAGTCCTAACCAAGACCACCAGGGAAGTCCCTAAATGGGTCTTGAGGGTACTAGGGGAGAATCACTAACCCACTAACTCCTGCAGCACCGTCTGAGGAATGTTCAACAGGAGAGATCCTTTCCAAGGACCCTCAGCTATCTTTCACTGCAAAGAATAAAACACCCTGAAACTTGGTGGTCTGAAGTACTGCAACATTTTTATTCTCGTCATGAGTTTTGTGGTCCAGGAATTTGGACAGGCTAGGGCGGAGCTGGCTTGTCTCTGATTCATCTTGTCTGGGCCTCAGCTGAGAGGGGCTGGAATCTTCCAACAACCCACAAGGCAGGTGCTTGGCCTGGGGTGAACCATAGGCTGAGCTGGACTGGGCTTGTTGGTCAGAATGTATCCACGTGGTCCCTCTGTGAAGCTTGGGATCTTCACAGTGCTCAGAGCACTGAGAGCAAGGGTCCCGGCAGACAAAGTGTGGAAAGCACCTGGCCTTTTAGGACTGGCCTTGGGAACCCACAGCATCACTTCCAACCAGCCAACTAAGCAAAGCATCACAAGCCCACTTACACTCAGAAGGTCATTGAACTATCTTTCAGCAGAAAAAGCACAGTGCCTTTTTGTGTTTCAAGCAGTAGATTATCACATATAAAGAATGAATAAGATTGAGAAATTAGATTTATGTCAATGTACTGGAACTTTTTCTTTACAATCAATAAATATGGGAAACAAAGCAATCTTATTATATTGAAAGATTTGGAGCACAAAGTTTTGCTGCATTAAAACCAATAAAAGGCCACTATTATAGTCCATTTGGAGAGGGCACTGGCGACCCACTCCAGTACTCTTGCCTGGAAACTCCCATGGACGGAGGAGCCTGGTAGGCTGCAGTCCAAGGGGTTGCGAAGTCGGACACGACTTCACTTTCAAGTTCACTTTTCACTTTCATGCATTGGACAAGGAAATGGCAACCCACTCCAGTGTTCTTGTCTGGAGAGTCCCAGGGATGGGGGAGCCTGGTGGGCTGCCGCCTATGGGGTCGCACAGAGTCGGACACGACTGATGTGACTTAGCAGCAGCAGCAGCATTAGAGTCCACTGGGTGAGACTCTGTAACGATTTGTTGTTACTGATTTGTGTGTGTGTGTGCGTCTGTGTAGGATTTGAACCCTGTCAGTAAATATGAATTAATAGTGTGTATGGTATTCATATGAACATCAGTGGTATGAGGAATAAAGAAATGACTACAATTAAGATTGCCTGCTCAGGAAGGTTTTAATATAGACCTTTTTTATGGAAGGCTCATTTCAGTCAGGTTTTAACGAATGCAGGAAAAATACTTACTTCAGATGAGTGCTGCTAATTACAAATGAATCAGCTCTTTTCACTAAAGCAAGCGCACCAGGACTTACACTTGGAAATACTTAATGAGAATTAATAGAGTTATTATGTGTTTGAAATCAGAGAGATACTCCTTGGAAGGAAAGCTATGACAAACCTAGACAGTGTATTAAAAATCAGAGACATGACTTCGCTGACAAAGGTCCATATAGTCAAAGCTATGGTTTTTCCAGTAATCATGTACAGATGGGACAGTTGGACCATAGAGAAGGCTGAACACTGAAGAACTGATACTCTTCAATTGTGCTGGAGAAGACTGTTGAGAGTCCCTTGCACTTCAAGAGTGAACTCATTGGAAAAGACCCTGATGCTAGGAGAAGTGGGCAACAGAAGGTGAGGTAGTTGGATGGCATCGTTGACTCAACAGGCATAAGTTAGAGCAAACTCTGGCAGGTAAAGGACAGGGAAGCCTAGTGTGCTGCAATTCATGGAGTCAAAAAGAGTCAGACACGACTTAGTGACTGAATAACAACAACAGAGAGGAAAAAATGAGGTGCTGGTGTAAGAACCACCAGGAAAAAAAGTAAGATTTTGTCTACTGATCCTCATAGTGGGTCCTAGGACCACTGTCCACTCAGTTCTCCAGTAGCAAGTACAGTGTTGAGTTTTAAGCCAACTTTTTCACTCTCCTCTTTCACTTTCATCAAGAGGCTTTTTAGTTCTACTTCACTTTCTGCCATAAGTGTGATGTCATCTGCGTATCTGGGGTTACTGATATTTCTCCTGGCAATCTTTGTTCCAGCTTGTGCTTTATCCAGTCCAGCATATCTCATGATATACTCTGCATATAAGTTAAATAAGCAGGGTGACAATATACAGCCGTGACATACTCCTTTATGTACAAAATCACTGCAGATGGTGACTGCAGTCATGAAATTAAAAGACACTTACTCCTTGGAAGGAAAGTTATGACCAACCTAGACAGCATTTTAAAAAGCAGAGACATTACTTTGCCAACAAAGGTTCATCTCGTCAAAGCTATGGTTTTTCCAGTAGTCATGTATGGATGTGAGAATTGGACTATAAAGAAAGTTGAGTGCCGAAGATTTTATGCTTTTGAACTGTGGTGTTGGAGAAGACTCTTGAGAGTTCCTTGGATTGCTAGATCAAACCAGTCAACCCTAAAGGAAGTCAGTCCTGAATATTCATTGGAAGGACTGGTGCTGAAGCTCCAATACTTTGGCCACCTGATGCATAGAACTGACTCATTGGAAAAGACCTTGATGCTGGGAAAGATTGAAGGCAGGAGGAGAAGGGGACGACGGAGGAAGAGATGGTTGAATGGCATCACTGTCTCAATGGACATGAGTTTGAGCAATCTCTGGGAGTTGGTGGTGGACAGGGAGGCCTGGCATGCTGCAGTCTATAGGGTCACAAAAAGTCGGACACTACTGAGCAACTGAACTGAACTGAACTGAAGTACAGTGTGGTTTCAAAGTGTGTGACAAAGGATGAATAGGTTTTCTTCTCCCACAAGAGGATACAATGCATATGGAAAAAGAAAAATCTGGATTAGTCTGAATTCCAATTAGTTTAAAAAATAGCCTTTTTTTGAGATTAATTCATGTACCATAAAATCTAACCATTCAAAAATGTACAATTCAAGGTTGTTGTTATATTCAACAACATATAGAAGTTGTGCAACCATCAGCACAATCTAATTTTAGAATGTTTTCATTACCCCAAAAGAAATCCTGTACCCATTAGCAGTCACCCCTCAGTCCCTCTCCCCAACCTCAGTCCCAGGTAACAGTCTTCTACTTCTGTGTCTAGATTTGCCTCTCCTAGGCTGGCCTTATAAATGGACATAAGGCAATTATTTGTGTCTGGTTTCTTTCATTAGCATAATGTTTTCAAGATACATCTATATATCAGTTCTTTATTCATTTTACTGAGGAACAATATATTCCATTATATGGATATACTGCCTTTTGTTTATCCATTTATCAACTGATAGATGTTTGGGTTGTTTCCACTTTTTGGCTATGATAAATAATATTGCTATGAACATTCATGTACACATGCTGTGTGGACTTCATTTCTCTTGCATGTATACCCATTTTGAGGATCTGCCAAAGTGTTTTCCAAAATGGCTGCGTGATTTTACACTCCCATTAGCTCTGTACGAGGGTTTCAGTTTCTCTAATTGCCAATACTTGTTATTGTTTGTTTTTTGACTATAGTCATCTTAGTGAGTGTAAGGTGGTATCTCACTGGGATTTTGATTTGCATTTCTATGATGACTAATGATGGTAAACATGTCTTCATGTGATTTTTAGCCATTTGTATATCTTCTTTGGAGAAATGTATATTCAAATCCTTTGCCCAGTTGTAGTTGGGCTATTTGTCATTATTATATTATTGAGTTGCAAGAGTACTTTATATATTTTGGATACAATTCCCTTATCAGATTAATTTGCTAACATTTCTCCCATTGTGTGGGTTGTTTTTTCCCTCTCTTGATGGTATCATTTGCAGCATAAACAATCTTAATTTTGGTGAAGTCCAGTTTTTCTAATTCCTTTGTTGCTTGTGCTTTGGTGTCATATCTAAGAAGCCACTGCCTAACTCTAGGTTGCAAAAATTCATTATAGTTTCTTTTCAGAGTTTTGTGATGTTAGCTTTTACATTTATGTCCATGATCATTTTGAGTTAATTTTTGGGTATGGTGTGTAGTGGGGGTCCAGTTTTATTATTTTATTTGTGGATACCCAGTTGTCCAACATTGTTTGTTGAGAAGTCTATTCTTTCCCTCAGTTATCTTGGTACCCTTGCAGAAATTCAACAGATTTTAAATGTAAGGGTTTATTTCTGGACACACCATTCTTTTTGTATTGATAAATATATTTTCCTTATGCTATTACCATGCTGTTTTGATTACTAAAGCTGTACAGTAAATTTTGAAATCAAGAAATGTGAGGTCTCCAACTTTTTTTTTTTTTTTTAAGATTGTTTTGGCTCTTCTGTGTCCCTAGCATTTCTATATAAACTTTTGGGTCAACTTGTCAATTTTCACAAAAAGCTGGTGGAATTTTGATAAGGATTACATTGAATCTGTGGATCAATTTAGGACAATTGTGACCTGGACCATGTTAAATCCTGTTATCCAAAAACCTAGGGAATCTTTCAATTTATTTAGGTCTTTAATTTATTTCAATGTTTTGTAGTTTTCAGTATACAGGTCTTATATTTTCGTTCCTAAGAATTTTATTCTTTTTGATTCTACTGTACATGAAATTATTTTCTAAGTTTTATTTTTGGATTATGCATTGCAAGTGTATAGAAATATAATTGATATTTATTTTTCTATCCTACAATGTTGCAGAGATATAGCTTTAATAATTTATTCACTCTGATAGTTTTCTTGTGGATTCCCTAAGACCTTCTACATAAGAGGTGATGTCATTTGCAGATATAGACAGTTTTACTTTGTATTTGATCCAGATGTGCTTTATTTCTTTTTCTTGCCTTACTGTTTTGGTTGAAACCTCCTGTCCAGTGTTGAATAGAAGTGCAAGAGTGAACACCCTACTTTGTTCCTAATGCTAGGGGGAAAGCATTCAGTCTTTAAATATAATACTGTTGTTGTTCAGTTGCTACATCGAGTCTGACTCTTTGCAACCCCATGAAGTGTAGCATACCAGTTTCCTCTGTCTTCCAGTATCTCCCAGAGCTTGATCAAATTCATGTCACTCAATGATGTTATCTAACTATCTCATTCTCTGCCACCCTCTTTTTGCCTTCAGTCTTTCCCAGCATCAGGTTCTTTTCCAATGAGACCCCTCTTCACATCAGGGTGTCCAAAGTATTGGAGATTCCGCATCAGTCCTTCCAATGAATATTCAGGGTTGATCTCCTTCAGGATTGACTGGTTTGATCTTGCAGTCCAAGGGACTCTCAAGAGTCCTCTCCAACACCACAGTTCAAAAGCATCAATTCTCAGCAGTCAGCCTTCTTTATGGTTCATCTCTCACATCCATACATAACTACTGGAAAAACTATAGCTTTGACTATATGGACTTTTGTTGGCAAAATGATGTCTCTGATTTTTAATATGCTGTCTAGGTTTCTCATAGCTTTTCTTCCAAGGAGCAAGCATCTTTTAATTTCATGACTGCAGTCAACATCCACAGTAATTTTGGAGCCCAAGAAAATAATATCTGTCACCATTTCCACTTTTTTCCCTGCCATTTGCCATGAAGTGATGGGACTGGATGCCATGATCTTTGCTTTTGAATGTGAATTTCAAGCCAGCTTTTTCACTCTCTTCTTTCACTCTCATCAAGAGGCTCTTCACTTTCTGTCATTAGAGTGGTATCATCTGTATAGCTGAGGTTGTTGATATTTCTCCCAGAAATCTTGATTCCAGCTTGTGACTCATCTAGCCTGGCATTTCACATGATGTACTCTGCAAATAAGTTAAATAAACAAGGTTACAATATACAGCCTTGACGTACTCCTTTCCCGATTTTGAACTAGTGTGTTGTTCTATGTCCAGTTCTAACTGTTTCTTCTTGACTCACATACAGTTTTCTCTTAAGACAGATAAGGTGGTCTGGTACTCCCATCTCTTTAAGAATTTTCCACCATTTCTTGTGATCCACACAGTCAAAGGCTTTAGAATAGTCAGTGAAGCAGAAGTAGATGTTTTTCTAGAAATCCCTTGCTTTCTCCATGATCCAATAAATGTTGGCAATTTGATCTTTGGTTCTTCTGCCTTTTCTAAACTCAGCTTGTACATCTGGAAATTCTCAATTCATTTACTGCTGAAGCCTTGCTTGAAGGACTTGAGCATTACCTGGCTAGCATGTGAAATGAGCCCAACTGTACAGTAGTTTGAACATTCTTTGGCATTGCCCTTCTTTGGGCTTGGAATGAAAACCGACCTTTTTCAGTCTTGTGGCCACTGCTGAATTTTCCAAATTTGCTGACATATTGAGTGCAAGCACTTGAACAGCATCAATCTTTTAGAATTTTAAATAGCTCAACCGGAATTTTGTCATCCCCACTAGCTTCATTCATAATAATGCTTCCTAAGGCCCACTTGACATCACACATCAGGATGTCCCTCTCTAGGTGAGTGATCACACCATTGTGGTTACCCGGGTCATTAAGTCCTTTTTTGTTTAGTTCTGTGTTCTTATCACCTCTTTTTAATCTCTTCTGCTTCTATTAGGATCTTTACCATTTCTGATCTTCATCATGCCTGTCCTTGCATGAAATGTTCCCTTCATAAATCCAGTTTTCTTGATGAGATCTCCAGTCTTTTGCATTCCATTGTTTTCCTCTATTTCTTTGCATTGTTCATTTAAGAAGGCCTTCTTATCTCTCCTTATTCTCTGAAACTCTGCATTCAGTTGGATATACCTTTCCCTTTCTCCTTTGTCTTTTGCGTCTCTTCTTTCCCCAGCTATTTGTAAAACCTCCTCAGACACCCACTTTGCCTTCTTGCATTTCTTTTGGATGGCTTTGGTCATTGCCTCCTGTACAATGTCACATACTTCCATCCATAGTCTTTGAGGCACTTTATCTACCAGATCTAATCCCTTGAATCTATTCATCACCTCTACTGTATAATCATAAGAAATTTATTTAGGTAATAGCTGAATGGCCTAGTGGTTTTCCCTACTTTCTTCAATTTAAGCCTGAATTTTGCAATAAGGAGCTGATGATCTGAACCACAGTCAGCTCCAGGTCTTGTTTTTGCTGACCGTATAGAGCTTTTCCATCTTTGGCTGCAAAGAACATAATCAATCTAATTTCAGTATTGACCGTCTGGTGATGTCCATGTGTGGAGTCTTCTCTTGGGTTGTTGGAAAACGATGCTTGCTATGACCAGTGTATTCTCTTGGTAAAACTCTGCTGGCGTTTGCTTTGCTTCCTTCTGTACTCCAAGGTCAAACTTTTCTGTTACTCCAGATTATCGCTTGACTTTCTACTTTTGCATTCCAATTCCCTATGATGAAAAGGATATCTTTTTTTGGTGTTAGTTGTAGAAGGTGTTGTAGAACTGGTCAGCTTCAGCTTCTTTGGCAACAGTGGTTGGAGCATAGACTCAGATTGCTGTGATGTTGAATGGTTTGCTCTGGAAACTAACTGAGATCTTTCTGTCATTTTTGAGGTTGCATGCAAGTACTACATTTTGGATTCTTTTGTTGACTATGAGGGCTACTCCATTTCTTCTAAGGGATTTTTGCCCACAGTAGTAGTTATTAATAGTAGTAGAATTAAATTCTCCCATCCCCATCTATTTTAGTTCACTGATTCCTAAGATGTTGATGTTCAATCTTTCCATCTCCTGCTTGACTATGTTCAATTTACCTTGATTCATGGAACTAATGAGCCCCAATACTTTGGCCACCTGATGCAAAGAACTGACTCATTGGAAAAAATCCTGATGCTGGGAAAGATTGAAGGGAGGAAGAGAAGGGGACGGCGGAGGATGAGATGGTTGGATAGTATCACCAACTCTATGGTCATGAGTTTGAGCAAGCTCCAGAAGTTGGTGATGGACAGGGAGGCCTGGCATGCTGCAGTCACATGACTGAGTGACTGAACTGAACTGATGGAACTAACATTCCAGGTTCCTATGCAATATACTTCTTTACAGCACTGGACTTTGCTTTCACCACCAGACACTTCCACAGCTGAGTGTTGTTTCTGTTTTAGCCCAGCCACTTCATTATTATTGGAGGTATTAGTAACACCCTCTGCTCTTCCCCAGTAGCAATTGGACACATCCAGATCTGGGAGGCTCACCTTCCAGCTTCACATCTTTTTGTCTTTTCATACTGTCCATATGGTTCTCCAGACAAGAATATTGAAGTGGGTTGCCATTTCCTTCTCCAAAATATGATATTAGCTGTGGAATTTTCAGAGCTGTTCTTTCATATGTTAAAGAAGTTCCCTTCTTTTCTTAGTATGTGGAATGTTATTATCATGAAAAGATGTTGGATTGTGTCAAGTATTTTCTACATCTATTGCGGTAATCATAGGTCAAAGTTTTGTCATTTATTTTATTAATAAAGTGTATTATATTGATTGGTCTTTAGATATTATACCAAATTTGCATTTCTAGAACAAATCCCACTTGTTCCTGATGCATAATCCTATATATATGCTGGATTCAATTTGTGAGTGTTTTGTTAAGGATTTTCATGTCTATATTCATGAAGAATGTAATTGTGTTGTTTTCTTGTATCTGTGTGGCTCTGGCATCAAGGTAATGCTGGTTTTATAGAACAAGTTGGGATGTATTCTCTCCTCTTATTTTGGGGGGAAGTTTATGAAGAATTGGTATTAATTCTTCTATAAATATTTGATAGAGTTCACCCGTTGAAGCTATCTGGCCATGGACTTTTCTATGCAGGAAGTTGGCTGCTGCTGCTGCTGCTAAGTCGCTTCAGTCGTGTCCGACTCTGTGTGACCCCATAGACGGCAGCCCACCAGGCTCCCCCATCCCTGGGATTCTCCAGGCAAGAACACTGGAGTGGGTTGCCATTTCCTTCTCCAGTGCAGGAAGTTTAAAAATTACTAATTCAGTTTGTCTTCTTGTTTTCTAAGTCTAGTCATATTTACCATTTCTTTTTGAGTCAGTATATTTTCTGTCAATTTGTTTATCTTATCTGTTATTAAATATATTAGCATATAGTTGTACATTGTTGGAGAAGGAAACGGCAACCCACTCCAGTATTCTTGCCTGGAAAATTCCATGGAGAGAGGAGCCTGGTAGGCTACAGTCCACAGGGTTGCAAAGAGTCGGACACGACTGAGCAACTTCACTTTATTTTCTTTGTACATTGTATTTCTTGTACTTATTTTTACTTCTATAAAGTCAGTAGTAATATTCCATCATTCATTCTTGATTTTAAGATTTTGCTACTTTTTGCTACTTTTCTTGGTTAGTTGAAATAAGTTTTGTTAATTTTGTTCTTTTCAAATTTTTGGTTTGACAAATTTTGATATCAGTATTAAAATATTGATATTATTTTGGTTTTCTATTGTCTATTTCATTTATTTCCACTCTAATCTTTACTATTTACTTCCTTCTTTTGTTGATTGAGTTTGCTATTCATTTACTAGTTTCTTAAGTTATAAGGTTAAGTTAGTTATTTGAAATCCTTTTTTACTATAGATATTTAAAGCTATAAACTTCATTCTAAATACTTCTGTAGCTATATCTCATTAGTGTTGGTATATTGTGGTTTTATTTTCAATAATCTCAAAATATTTTTAATTGATCTTGCGTATTCTACTTTGATCCATTGGTTATTTAAGGATGTGTTGTTTATTGCACATATTTGTGAATTTCTCAAATGTTCTTCTGTTATTGAAGAACAGTGTGCATGCCACTAAGTCACCTCAGTTGTGTCCAACTCTTTGCGACCCCATGGACTGTAGCCTACCAGGCTCCTCGGTCCATGGGATTCTCCAGGCAAGAATACCAGAGTGGGTTACCATGCCCTCCTCCAGGGGATCTTCCCAACCCAGGGATTGAATGCACATTTCTTACATCTCCTGCATTTGCAGACGTGTTCTTTACCACTAGCGCCACCTGGAAAGCCCAACTGAAGAACTACTTTAGTTCTATGTGGTTGGAGATAATACTTTGTAAAACTTCAATCCCTTCAAATTTATTTAGGCTTGTTTTATGGCCTAGCATATGGTCTATTATGGAGAATCTTCCACATGTAATTGAGAATAATTTGCATTATGTTGTTGTATGTAGTGTGCAATAGATGTCTGTTAGGCCTAGTTAGTTTATACTGTTGTTCAAATCTTTTCTTGTGGACCTTCAGCTTAGTTATTCTATTCACATTGGAAGTGGAGTATTGCAGTCTCCAGTTATTACTTTTTAATTGTTTATGTCTCCCTTTTGGGCTCCTAGGTGGCTCAGTGGTAAAGAATCTTCCTGCCAATGCAAGAGACAGAGGAGATGTGGGTTCAATCCCTGGGTTAGGAAGATCCCCTTGAGGAGGAAATGGCAACCCACTCCAATATTCTTGCCAGAAAAATCCCATAGACAGAGGATCCATGCCCTTCAGACATGACTGAGGGAATGAACACACACACACACACACAAAACTGTTGTGTTATTAACTAGTTAGATAAGCCTCCCTTTTATTTTCAGCTTTTGCTTTATGTATTTGGGGGGATTTTGTTACTAGGAACATTTATGTATATAATCATATACCTTTCTGACAAGTGGACACTTTTATCATTATAAGATATCCTCCCTTGTCGCTAGTAATAATTTTTAATTTAAAGTCTATTTTACCTGGTACTAGTATAACCAGTTCCAGAGAAGGCAATGGCAACCCACTCCAATACTCTTGTCTGGAAAATCCCATGGATGGAGGAGCCTGGTAGGCTGCAGTCCATGGGGTGGTGAAGAGTCAGACGTGAATGAGCGACTTCACTTTCACGCATTGGAGAAGGAAATGGCAACTCACTCCAATGTTCTTGCCTGGAGAATCCCAGGGACGGGGGAGCCTGGTGGGCTGCCGTCTATGGGGTCGCACAGAATTGGACATGACTGAAGCGACTTAGCAGCAGCAGCAGCAGCAGCAGCAGCAGTATAACCCCTTCAGTTCTCTTTTAATTACTGTTTACATGGTATGTACTTTTCCACCATTTTACTCTTAAGCTATCTCTGTGTTTAAATATAAAGGTGCCTCTTATAGAGAACATAGAGTTTAATACTTTTTTATTCCGTTCTGTTAATTTCAGCATTTGACTTAAATGCTATTCCATTGCTATTATTGTCATTGCTAATGTCAGGATTTGCATCTGCCATTTTGCCATTTGTCTTCTATATATTTTCTGCCTTTGCTTCTCTATTCCATCATTAACTTCTTTTATGCTATTTTCTAGATATCATTTTAATTCTGTTGTACATTCCTGCAGTATATGGTTTTTAGTCAATTTTCAGTGGTTGTCACTGGGACTATAATTACAAGTCAATTTGGATTGACACTAATTTACTTGCATTAGTAGACTTTGCTCCAGCCCTTCTCTCTCCTTTATTGTTTATTATAGTCATAAGAATATATCTTTATATATTATAAATCCATCAATATAGTTTTATAACTATTGATTTAGAAATTGTTTTAAAAATCAGACAGGAGAAGAAAAGAGGTATAAAAATGGATTTATTCTGTCTTTTATAGTATATAGGTACCTTTACCAGTGCAATTCTTTCTCCACATGGATTCAAGCATAAGGTCTTTTCATTTTAGCCTGCAGCACTTCTTTTAGCACTTCTCATGGGGCCATTCTATGAGTGAAGAGTGTTCTTAGTTTTGGTTATTTGGGAATATTTTCATTTTTCCTTTATTTTTGAAAGATAGGGTTATTGGATATAGAGTTCTTGGTTGACTATATTCTTCTTTCAACATTTTCAATATGTTGCCCCACTGTTTTCTGGCCTCAGTGATTTTCAGTGAGGAATCTGCTGTTGATCTTATTGAGGTGACCTTTTTTTATGTGATGACACATTATTTCTCGCTGCCTTCAAGATGCTCTTTGTGGTTGGCTTTCTACAGTTTGACTAGGTATGAATCTCCTTGAGTTTATCCCACTTGAAGTTTTCTGAGTTTCTTGGATATGTATATTAATGTTTGCCATAAAATTGTGGTCATTTTAAGTGATTATTGGGCTTCCTTGAAAGCTCAGTTGGTAAAGAATCTGCCTGCAATGCCGGAGACCCTGGTTCGATTCCTGGGTTGGGAAGATCAATTCCTGGGTCAGAAAGATCGATTTCTGGGTCAGGAAGACTTTTTGAAGAAGGGATAGGCTACCCATTCCAGTATTCTTGGGTTTCCCTTGTGGCTCAACTGGTAAAGAATCCGCCTGCAATGTGGGAAACCTGGGTTCGATCCCTGGGTAGGGAAGATCCCCTAGAGAAGGGAAAGGTACCCACTCCAGTATTCTGGCCTGAAGAATTCCATGGACTAAAGAGTCAGACACGACTCAGTGACTTTCACTTTCACTTTTTATTTCTTCAGATATTCTTTCAGATATTCTCTTTCTCTTCTTCTTTTGTGACTCCCTCTATGTATATATCAGCATGATTGATACTGTTTCACAGGTCTCTGAGGTTCTATTTCTTTTTCTGCATCCTTTTTTCTTTCTGTTCCTTAAATTGGGTTATCTCAATTGATTTATCTTCAATTCACTGATTCTTTCTTCTAATAGCTCAAATTTCCAATTTTAATAAAGTTTTCATTTTTCTTATTATACTTTTAAACTCCAGTATTTTATTTGGTTCTTTTTAGTAATTTGTATATTTTTATTGATATTCTCTATTTGTTGAGACATCATTTTCATAAATTCCTTGAGTTCTTTGAACATATTTATAGTAGATAAAGTGTTTGCCTAGTAAGTCCCATATCTGGGCCTCCTCAAGGCTTATTTTCCAGTGTATGAGCCAGAAATTTCTCTTTCTTTCCTGTATTACATAGTTTTTGTTGAAAACAGAATATTTTTGATAATATAACACGGGACTTTCAAAGTGAGACACACATACCAACACTCCTGCCCTGCCCTCAGGGTTTGTTGTTGCTGGTTTGTTGTTTGGATTTGTTCATTTGGTGACTCAGACAGTAAAGCATCTGCCCACAATGCCGGAGATCCGGGTTTGATCCCTGGGTCGGGAAAATCCCCTGGAGAAGGAATGGCAACCCACTCCAGTATTCTTGCCTGGGAAATCCCATGGACAGAGGAACTCGGTGGGCTACAGTCCATGGAGTTGCAAAGAGTCGGACACAACTGAGCAACTTCACTTTCACTTACTTTGTTTAATGACTTTCCTGGACTAATCCTGTAAAGTATGTTTTCCCTATTGCGCCGTCACTGAAGTTTCTGCTCAGTTAGCTTAATAGTCACCTAGTGATTGCCCAGAGTTTTCTTTAAATGTCTTGAACTAATAAGTCTTCTCCCCTTTTCAGGGGGCTCTCTGTGTGCAGTTTACAGCTCTGCTTTAGTTTTTACTTCCTGCTTGTGCTGAACCTCAGGGTCAACCTGACTTGAGTGATTACGACTTTCTCAGGTCTTCCCTTAGCATGTGCATAGCCCTGTACCTGCGCACAGGCTTCCTGATCCCCAGAAATAATCCAGAGCTTTTTGGAGCCCCTGTGGGGATATCTCACTACCCAGATATTCCTTTTACATTTTTGCCCAGACTCTTGATTCTCTCAACTGGTATTGCAGCTGATAGTTCTTGTCAAATTCTCAGGGATAGAGCTTTTCTTGCAGAGTGAGCTCTGAGTCAGGCCAAATATCAACAATGGGGCTTCCCTGGTAGCTCAAGGGTAAAGAATCTGCCTGCAATGCAGGAGACACAGGAGACTCGGGTTCAATCCCTGGTTGGGAAGATGCTCTGGAGATGGAAATAGCAACCCACTCAAGTATTCTTGCCTGGGAAATCCCAAGGACAGAGGAGCCTGGCAGGCTAAAGTCTGTGGGGTCACAAAGAGTCAGACATGACTGAGCAAGCACTCAAGCCCACATATAGGGGACTTTTCCAGAAATCTTCAAGACAAGTAGATAGATAATGGCAATGCTCTGGAGATGGGACATTTTGAGGAACCTCAAACTTAGTCTGGTTCCTCTGGTGGCTACAAGGTTGGAGGGGTTTCACAACCACTGGGATTGTCAGGCTCTAGTTATCAAGGCTGACATGGAACTGGACAGGGTGGGAGGGGATTTCAAATGCCACAAGTCTGTTGCTTTTACCTTCAGCAATGTATCTTGGATAAATTCTCCTTGAATTGTTGTAAGCCTTTCATTAATTTACAGAATCTGAAAGTTTATTTTCCCATTGTTTTTGTGGAGGTCCTTACTATGCTGTCTGTAAATCCTGCCCCTCTTCTGTCATTAGACAGGAGCCACTGTATTCGACTGCACTAGAAAGCCCTATCTAGACATGTTTCTCCCCCAAAAGGTATTTTGGAAAAATAGCTGACCAATTAGGTCTTTCGGTTTAGTTCAGTTCAGTTGCTCAGTCATGTCCAACTCTTTGTGATCCCATGGACTGCAGCATACCAGGCTTCCCTGTCCGTCACCAACTCCTGGTGAGGTCTTTAGTAAAAAATATTCTATAGTCAAATAAATTCAGAACTATCTTTTGCTTTCATTCTTGGAGAGCCCCAATGTATGCCAGCATTTTCAAGGTCGTGAGAAGTACTACTCTAAGAAACCTGCTTAATTTTGTTTACAAAGGGTTTTCTAAACCCATTTCCCTGCATAACACCTTTGTTTTTAATTACTTCTTAGTGCTCCTCAGACTACACCATGCATGTGTATGCGTATGTGTGTGCTAAGTCGTTTCAGTCATGTCTGAACCAATCTTAAATATGAATTCCAAACTTAGTTTCTGGCACTATTTTTTGGAACTAATGCAGTTGGGTGTCTAATGAGAGTGGCCAAGTACTTACAAAATACAACAGGGACATTTTGGGCCTTAATTTCTGCTTTTTAATACTTTGTCTGATTTCTATCTTTTTCTGGGTCTGGGGATGTGGGTTCAGTTCATTACAAATACTCATCACATTTCAATTCATCACAAATATTCTGAATGATGTAAGAAAATTATTTGATCTATTTGTGGCTTTCTTTTCTTCCACCTAAGAAAAGGCATGTGAACTAGTCTCTTTTAATAAGAAAGTGTAAAGAGATTTGTGGAGGAACGAATGGGTTTCATTCTCTTTGGACTTCGTAATCTATAATGGATTCTAAGAAACCACTCAGAGACAGGCGGGGGAGTGCAAAATCCGTTCTATGTAGCTGCACACACACAGAGACATACTTGGACATGCACGCACTCACATACATATATGCACATGCGTGCACAGAACTCTCTGGCAGGTGTGCTGAAGCCTGGTGGGTGTGAGGTGGCAGGTCTCCCCCTCCATAGTTTGTTTGTTCCCAAAGAAGCCTCATCCCTTTATCACAGGAGGTCATGCAAACCTATTCTTTTTTGTGAGTGCCGTAGCCCTGGGTAGGTCTGGCAAGTCCTGCCCAGGAGGCTTGGGAATCTTAGTTGGAGAGGGTAAAGTGCTCTATGTTCTCTTCCTGGGAATGAAGAATCAGGAAATTGGTACCAGTCCTGCCTTTGCCAATATTCTAGGAAAGCTGCCTCCTTTCCCTGGGTCTTTGCTTCACAGTAAAACAGACAATTAACAAAATGATTTGTACAGACATTTTCAGCTCTGGAGTTCTCTGAATTTATGATAGACAATGTCTTTACGGAACAGGGAGTCCCGGTGCTGTCCGTGGCCGTGGTCCCACAGAGGGCCTCCTCCCCTACCTCTTGGCAGGCCTGTCTGGGCTGGGTCTCTGGAAAATGGCCTCTCTCCTGGTTTCTGTCAGCATAGCTGTTGTGGACTTCCTGCCATGTGGCCCATAAACTCAGTGCCTGAGCCAAATGTGGAGAGAAGGCAGGGAGGGAGTTGATAGACAGGCCTGCCAAGTCCCACTTCTTTCTCAGCTACAAGAGGGGACGAAGTACAGGAAGCCCCTGGCCCACCTCCCCCACCAGTGTGCAGCGTGGGGGTTCCTGATTAACCAGGCCCCCTACATTACCATCACCTCCGCTTCCATTTTTATGGGAAGCCTGGGCCCTCGGGGATTGTAATGTACACAGGATATCAGCCAGCCCCTTCCCAGAGCCCTGCCCTGCCCTGCCCCCAGCCCAGAATGTACATCAAAGTGGTGGGCCCCATGTGGCCTCCTGAGGATGTCCCGTAGGCAGCCCTGGGTCAGAGCAGAGAGCTGTTCATGCAGAGGCATCCACCATTTACAACTCTCATTAGATACCTTTACAACTGCCATGAGTTGATTAGAAACATACATACTCATGCAGAGAAAACAGAAAGTACTGAAAGCTTTGCTTATTTTGCAGATGAAGTGGAGTAAGACCGCAGTGTGACTTCTGATCACAAGAGTGTCCAGCGCCTCTTTCCAAAGGGACAGCTGGGCCCACGGGGGCTGTACAGAGACCCATTTCCCAAGGGTGATGAGGGCCCCTGGACCTCCCCCCTTGGCTTCTCCATGGATACCTGAGGCTGCCTGCTCTGATGGGCTGAGCTGGAGTACATGGCGACAGCCTGGGTGGCCCTTCTGGTCTGAGGTTCTTAGGTCAGTGGGAGGCCTGGGGTTGGGGTGGGGGGCTGGGAGGGCAGAGGCTATTACAGACCATCACTGCAGATGAGGAGGCTAACTGGCCAGGACTGGTCAGAAAGTCCTCTCACAAGAGCTCCTGACCCACCTGAGCCACTTACTCAGTGCCCGAATGCTGAAGGGCCCCCAGCTCACCCATCCAGGAGCCCACCTTCCTACCTCAGAGCAGGAGTTTCTCAGGTTGTCCTCTCTCTTCTCCCAGCTATCGGGGGTCCTGCCAGCTCCCCACGCCAGAGGTGCAGGACCAGTGCATCCTTGCCACCAGTGCCTGCCCTGCAGCTCCTCCTGCTTCACCTCTTCCTGCCCAGCCTGTTCCCCGCAAACAGCAGAAGCCAGGCTTGGAAAGTGTTAAGTCAGGTTACACAGCTCTCCTGCCTGAAACCCCCCATGGACTTCCTATTGCACTCATAAAATCAAAGTCTCTCCATAGCAAAAGGCCCTGCCAACCCCAGCCCTCCCCCCAACCCCAACCCTTCCCACTCTGCTCTTCGTCTGAATCCTTCGTTCTACCCACAGGGCCCTTCTGGTCACAACCCTGGCCCCTCCCAGGATGTTTGAACTTGCTCTTTGCCTGGACTGCTCAACCCCCATGTCCTTATCACCCCCCTAGGGTTGGTTCCTTGCCACCCTAAACCGACCACCCTACTTCCAGTGTGTATTATTTGCAGGCATCACCACACAATAGTTAAGTGATCATTTTCACAATATTTGTTTGGTTTAATTCAGATTCCCTGTGAGAATGAAAGCTCCCAGTTCTCTCTTGTTGGCTCAGGGCCTAGAAGGTTGCGGGACACAGAGGAGACGCCCAACAGATGTTTACTGAGGGAATGAAGAGGGTGAGTGGGGCCAGCTCCACTGCTAGTCCCCTCACCTAGCACGAATTCCTGCCGTTGGAGATGGGTCTGCAGCCATCCCTGCAGTCAGAGGCTGGAAGACTGCTCCTGCTGGGGGCAAGCCTTCAGCGGAGACCCAGTAGCTCTCCCACAGGGAGACACACACCCACCCACCGGGGAGACTCGATCTGCAAGGACCAGGAGGTGATGAGTGGCTGCGACCCCCAGCCTGTTCTGTGCTACCTTCCTTTCCCCACCACTCCCCACCCCTCCTTGTGAGTGTCTGTGAGCAAAGCAAAAGAAGACACAAGTTGAAGGGTAGCCCAGTAATTTGATTTTCTTCCTTTTGGCTTCCTCTATTCTCTAATAATTTTATAATGACTACATATTTCCTTCACAATTTTTAAGAAAGGGAAAATGTAATCATTATTTTAAAATACCAATCCAGTAGATTAATACCATCAGAAAAGGAGAGAGAGAAGGGTAGTAATAACAATTTACCTTTAAACTGTCCTGGAAGTAAATGCAGCCCCATGCAAATAAGTGATCCACTCCTTTCCCCCATCCCAGCTCAGAATCGGCAGGCTGCCCACCACCACCTGTTCAGTGAATCGAATTGCACTGGCCACTCATCCAGAGATATCTCTGCTACATCAGGGTTGGACAAAGGCAGTGTACCGCACACAGCCTACAACATGTACTGTCTGAGCCTTTGCAGGTTTGCCACCTTCTGTCCTAGAAAGTTCCCTGCTCCCTGCACTTCCTGGAGGCCCCTGCATGATACAGGGCCGTCACCTGTGCTGCTTCTGAGACCGCTGCCCCCGTTTGGTGAGTCGTCTGTCTCTCTACTACTGGTCACAGTCTAGATTCATCTCTGTTATAGAGGGCCTGGCATGTCTATGTTATTGAGGGCCTGACATGTTTTGGCCATTCAGTTAGTCCATATTATTATTAATAATATATCATTATTTCAGTCCTGCTTAAGTGAGGAAGTCTCAGCTGTTATCCCAAGTCATGTGTAGCTGAAAAGGTGGGTGTACACTGAGTTGAGTCCACACTGGGAGCTCACAGCCACCTCCCTCCTTAGCAGGGCAAGAGGGGCTCCTGCCTTTGGAAGCTCTCAGCCCAGCAGGTCAGCTCAAGGCCACTGACCCCAGCACCTACTCAAGGACACCACAGGGAGGCCTCTGCAAAGCCAGGGCTGCCACCAGGAAGTGGGTAGTGAACTCCCACTAGGCAGGATGAGTGGAATGGGGTGGTGGTCTGAATTAAGCAAGTCTGCCATGCAGATTCTTTTCTTAAGAAATGTCATTCTGTTCCATGCATGTGAAGGCAACTGAACTCAGGTTTATGAAGCATTTCTAAGCCAGCACCATGTGGAGCATGTAATGAAGTGTCAATTGACTTGTAATTTACAGCAAACATCATTGGCACAGCCTGGGCCAAGGAAATTTAGTCTGCCCCAATCTTGTGTCTACTATGAATTGGCTTTTTAACACTCTCCTCATAAGTGACACAAAGGCAAACAGCAGCTGAGCAGAGCTCCTAGCCGGACCAAGTGACTCCAGAAGAGGAACCTGATTGCATCAGCAGCGCAGTAATTCATGTGCCATGTGAAGGTGGGGTGTACCTCTGCTAAGCAGGCCTACAGATGCTGAGTGTGAGTGTGTGTGAGTATGTGGGAGCCCACATACCTGTGTGTGGGAGGGTGTTCTCTGTGAAGAGGAAGAGCACTGGGGGTGGTGAAGCTCCTCTGCTCCACTGCATCTCCTGCTCTCTGTGCCAGAAATACCTGTTAAACACAAGGCCTCTGTGTTCAGAATGGGGAGGAGTTGAGAACAAAGTAGACAAGCCTTCCTTAGCTCACCCAAGGGTGTAGATTATCTTTAGAGTATTTTTCAGAGAACTGATAGTCCTTCCAGAGCAGTGACTCGAGGCAAATTAGCTCATCTGGTGGCTACTCTGTGGAGACACCAGGGGATCTCAGTGCTGGAGCTTAATTAGAGAACCACAGGCAACCAGGTCAGCTGGGGGCTGAGCGGACCCTGACTAATGGCTTTAATGACTGTGCTCATTAAACCCCTGGAAGGAGCTGCAAGCTCCTCTGTCCCTGCTGTGAGCAGACTGCATCTGGCATTTTCTCCAGAACCCTGACCTGCGGATGCTGTCTGTATTTCCCCAGGGTTGTGGAGGAATTATGGAAGTCCCTCAAATGCAGAGTGAACTGTATCTGGGGACAAGGTCTTTAAAAAGGTAATTAAGTTAAACAAGGCCATTAGGATGAGCCCTAATCTAATCTGAGTGGTGTCCTGATGAAGAGGAGATTAGGACACAGACACATACAGAGGAAGGACCATGTGAGGACACAGGGAGGAGACAGCCATCTACACACCAAGGAGCGAGGCCTCAGAGGGAGTCGCCCTGCCGACCCTGATCTTGGACTTCCAGCCTCCAGAGCTGTGAGGACTTAAGTGTCAGCTGTTTGGGCCACCCCATCGGAGGGGCTTTGCTGTGGGTCCCCAAGCTGACATGGACACCCTCGTGTGCTGATTGTGCTCTGCTTATGTCCCCCTGATGCCTGGTCTCCTCCCACTGTCTTGGTTGGGTTGGCCTCTGCCAGTCCTTGGAGATTCAAGACAACTCCCTCAATGTATCCTCTTCTGGATTCTGTCAGGACTGAGGATGCCTTTAAACACTGAAGCCCTTGTGACAGTGCTAGCTTTGCTGATGCCACTTGGCAGCCCCAGGTCTATCCGGAACTGAGAAGGACCATATGGGGCTCCTGAACACAAAAGTCTTGCTGTGTCCCTTTTCTGAGTGCCAAAGGGCTAGTTCAAACAGTTGCTAATCAGGGAGACCTATATGGAGGTCAGGAAGCAACAGTTTGAACTGGATATGGAACAACAGACTGGTTCCAAATAGGAAAAGGAGTACGTCAAGGCTGTATATTGTTACCCTGCTTATTTAACTGCCATGCAGGGTACATCATGAGAAACGCTGGGCTGGAAGAAGCGCAAGCTGGAATCAAGATTGCTGGGAGAAATATCAATAACCTCAGATATGCAGATGACACCACCCTTATGGCAGAAAGTGAAGAGAAACTAAAGAGCCTCTTGATGAAAGTGAAAGAGGAGAGTGAAAAAGTTGGCTTAAAGCTCAACATTCAGAAAACTAAGATCATGGCACCTGGTCCCATCACTTCATGGGAAATAGATGGGGAAACAGTGGAAACAGTGAAAGACTTTATTTTTGGGGGCTCCAAAATCACTGCAGATGGTGATTGCAGCCAGGAAATTAAAAGACACTTACTCCTTGGAAGGAAAGTTATGACCAACCTAGATAGCATATTCAAAAGCAGAGATATTACTTTGCCAACAAAGGTCCGTCTAGTCAAGACTATGGTTTTTCCAGTGGTCATTGTATAGATGTGAGAGTTGGACTGTGAAGAAAGCTGAGCTCTGAGGAATTGATGCTTTTGAACTGTGGTGTTGGAGAAGACTCTTGAGAGTCCTTTGGACTGCAAGGAGATCCAACCAGTCCATTCTAAAGGAGATCAGTCCTGGGTGTTCTTTGGAAGGAATGATGCTAAAGCTGAACTCCAATACTTTGGCCACCTCATGGGAAGAGTTGACTCATTGGAAAAGACTCTAATGCTGGGAGGGATTGGGGGCAGGAGGAGAAGGGGACGACAGAGGATGAGATGGCTGGATGGCATCACTGACTCCATGGACGTGAGTTTGAGTGAACTCCAGGGGTTGGTGATGGACAGGGAGGCCTGGTGTGCTGCGATTCATGGGGTTGCAAAGAGTCGACACGACTGAGCGACTGAACTGAACTGAACTGAATCAGGGAAAGGAGGGAATACTGAGACAAGAGAGCAGCAGCCATGAAACAGCAGTGCAGCCTTGGGGTAGGTTCCTCGTTCCCCCTCAAGGAATACATATGACAGGATCTACCCTCACCAAATGGAAGATGTTAGCTACTCGATGAAGCATTCTTCATTTCAGAGAAGGTCACAATTTGCCCATCATCACCTGATGACAGATGATTGAAGGAATGTAGGCCCTGTATGTTCACCCTGATTCTCATCAGCAATTTTGCCCCTGGACTATGACATTCCTCATAGGCTCACCTGGGCTGGGAAACACAATTCTGAGAGAATTAGGCCACTGTGGCTTCCTTTACCTGGCAAATCAATAAAGCTATTCTATTCTATTTCACCAAAAACTGTCTCTTGAGATTTCATTTGGTGTCATGGTACAGAGGCCAGATTTAGCTTCAATACCAAGCTCCAGGAGGGCTCCTTGGCCTTGGTTGATGCCAGGTAAACATTGGTGCTGTGTCCCCAGAAAAGGATGTGATGGAGACTAAGCTCCACAATTCTTCTCCCCTAGGCTCATGCATGGAAGTCTCTTCTATCCTGGCAGCATCCAGAGGCCACTCTCCTCCTCTCTAAGGTCACTCAGCTCCTGAGTCTCCTGGGACCTGGTGGCTGCACAGCCTCTAGACTCTGGCCCTTGACCTCCTGCTGGTTCTTGGTGCTCCAGACCCTACAAGGCACCACAGAGGAGACAGCTCCCCTGCCCTCACCTGCTGCCTCCTCCATCATTCAGCTCAGTGTCTGCTGTAGCCCCATCCCTGCTCCATACATGGGGGATATCCTCCATGCTGGGACCCTGGCTACAATATAATATATTTATTTATTAAATTTCTTTTATTTTTGACTGCAAGGTACTTGGGATCTTAGCTCCCTGACCAGGGATTAAATCTGCACGCCCTGCATTGGAAGCATGGAGCCTTAACCACTGGACTGCCAGGAAAGTTCCTACAACATAATTTAAAACAGATGAGGGGTGGGGGGAACAGTAGTTTTGATTTGGAGAAAGCGTATTACCTTAGATGGATTATTTTTGCAGCCCCTGCAGCATTTTCCTGTTTTGGTAATTTTTTGTATATGCTAACCTTAAAATTGGAGAAGGCAACAGCACCCCACTCCAGTACTTTTGCCTGGAGAATCCCATGGATGGAGAAGCCTGGTAGGCTGCAGTCCATGGGGTCACGAAGAGTCAGACACGACTGAGCGACTTCACTTTTCATTTTCATGCATTGGGGAAGGAAATGGCAACCCACTCCACTGTTCTTGCCCGGAGAATCCCAGGGACGGGGGAGCCTGGTGGGCTGCCGTCTATGGGGTCACACAGAGTCGGACATGACTGAAGTGATGCAGCAGCAGCAGCAGCAGCAACCTTAAAATGAATTACATCTCTAGAATGTACAGCAGCACAAACTACTGTGGGCAGCAGGCACAGGGGATGTGATTCACCCTTGATCCCTGCATGGGCATCTAGTGGCTTCCCTGAGCTGTCTCTTCCTCACTCATCACACAGGGATGATGATGCTACAGAGAGGCTGTTCTGAGGACATGTTGTGAAAGCTATTCAAGCCGCTGCTCTCGCTGCTGACTGTTGCTGTTAATAGTAGGACTATTTCCCCCCAACTTAGTTTTAAAAGACTGAGTCAACACCAAATTCTTTATGACACTCTCTATAACAGAATGGATCATTGCTTTTTAAAAATGAACTAAGTAAGAATGGGGAAAAAGTGATGTCAATTTTGCAGATACAGCAAAAATGGTTTTAGGTAACCTGCTGTATAGCACCAGGAGCTCAGCTTGGTGTTCTGTGATGACCTAGATGGGTGGGGTGGGAGGGGAGGGGGAAGTCCAAGAGGGAGGGGACATATGTATGCATATAGTTCATTCACTTCATTGTACAGCATAAACTAACACGATGTTTTAAAGCAACTATATCCCAATAAAAAAATTTGTAAGTGCAGTATCACACGCATACACACATATACACGCAGACACACACAAAGGAAATCAGAAAGGAAACATTGCCTGGATTTCAAGCTGCTATGAGGGGAGAGAACACCTGCCTGATGGCTGTGTCTCCAGGTGGTTTCACTTACCCAGGACAACTGGTTACCTGGCTTGCCTGTTGTGTCATCACTCAGCACTTTTACTGAATTCTGTTCTGGAATAGAATGTGTTTTTGTTGTTGCTATTGTTACTGCTATTGTAACTGTTTGGCCACCAAACATCCCTGGACCTTGTGCACAGCTATTAACTACATATCAATCAAGAGAGAAGCCCAGGCGGAAATGTCATCCACTGGGGTGTATGTCTGAATAAAGATGTCAGCATCACTGCCTTGTCTTAAAGCAGCTCGTAATCCAGGTGATAAAAGGAGTCCAATACATATTTTCTTAATTTAAGAATATGCAGTGTTAGCGATGGGAGAAGGCTGGCATGAAGGCATTGAGTGCCCTGGACCACAGGACAGGGAGAGATGGCCAGGGGTGTAGTCAAAGGGGATCCATCCATCACAAGATACAAACCCAAGGAGGAGAGCAGGCCAGGAATCAACATGCCTGAGTGTGGGTTGTATCCACACCTGTGATGCTCACCATGCCCTCTACACTCTGATTCATCCCTGTGGATCCCAGAGAAGGAGAGAGTTTGCTCCAGCCCAGAAGATCAGTTTCTGGCCCCTGATTAAGTTAGGCTGCCCTGCCTGCTTCTCCCTGCCTCCATGGAGCAAGCAAAGCCCTCCCTCCCTGGGAAGGTAGGAAGGAAAACAGGATGGTTCTGATTTCACCTGATCCCAGGTGTACCACACATCAGAAACAGAACCTCCCTCAGGCCTAATCTATCATTCTTGGATTTATTCAGGTCATTTGCCAGGCAGGATGACCTTGGGTGGTATTTCTTCAGAAGATCCTCTTTAATATGAATAGTTATGATAATAAAATCCAGACCATATGATTCTTATGCCATCTTACTGCATTTGAGCAGATAAAGCAATCAGTCTCAATGTGTTCCTCATATAGCATGTGACATACACTGTCATGTGACATGCAGGGTGAGCCATCCTCTCCACGGCAGCTCCAATGTGTGTGGTGATGATGCCCCTACACCATATGATGTAAGTGGTCTTGCCAGAGTCATTCACTCTATCTAAACAGCCCAAGTACCAAATGCTGTCCTTCTGTGGATTCAGGAGGGAAGACACATGGAAACCTAATTGGTATTAAAAAGAGAACAGACCAGACCAGGATGCGTCCCACACAGTATAGATCAGCTCATTTGTGAACTTCTGTTTCTCCCTTGTTTGTGTGTGTGTGCACAAATGCAAATGCACACTGGGTCACAGTATAAGGTATATTTTTTACATTCTGATGTGAGCTATGATCAAAAAGGTTTGAAAGCCCTGAACTGGGAGGCTGACATTCTCTCTCACATTTTTGTTTCCCTCACTGCCTGTAAAGTGTCTGCCCCGATAAATGCTCATGGGGTTAATACATGAATTAATATATCACTGAAGGAGTTGAACTGATTAATAGCAGAGTGGCTGCCTATTCCTCTCAACTTTCCCTGTTCCAACAACTTCCAGTTCCCAAAGCCGCAGGCAAGGGCATTTGCGAAGGCGAGGGCCGGCCTTCATCACATCCTGCAGTGCATGGTGTGGGCCTGAGATGGGCTTGGTGCCTATGCTGGGATGAACACAGGTGAGAGGAAAGCTGCCCCAAATGATGCTACAGAGTCACCGGTGTGACGCCTGACCCCTGCTCTTCATTTGCCAGTCGTCTGATCCTGCTGGCTCATGAAGGCTGACACTTTACCTGGAAAAACTCCGGAGTCGAGATTTGATTTTCAAAATGATGAATTTGGAAGGGGACCACCCCAGTCATCAGCTGAAAATGCAGGAGACCCAGAAGTGACTGTGTCTCGGCCACAGTTGTTAACTGCTTTTCCCTGAAAGTCTCCAAACTTCCTTCTGGAGAAAACTCTTTACTCAACTGGTTCCGCTTGTCACTTACTTTCACTTGGGGGCACTTGGGAAATGAGACAAACATTTCACCTGAGACTATGTCCTGAGCCAGGTTCATTCTCAATGAACTGTAGCAGCAAACCCATATAGAACCAGGGGTCTTCAGCCTAAATGTAGGAGCTCCCCTCTCTCAGGGGAGGAGTAGAGGGCACAGTGACTTGACAGTTGATTAGGAAAAAAAGAAAAGAAAGCCTTGGGAACACGGACTGCCTGGTAACTGGAAGAAAAGAGCAGGGCTGGCCAATGGGCTTTCCTCAGGACCACCAGTGTGTCTCCTGGTTTCCTGGAGGTGGGAACAGCTGTATGTCATTTGCTGTGCATTATACTTAGTGTGTGAGCTGTGGACAGTCTAGTGCACATTGAACATTTGGTTGGCATGTGACTAATGATTGTTGGTTGAAGGAATGACCTTTTAAAATATCTTTAGGAAGCAGAACTTCTATGAAGTCTGTTCATTTCAGAAAGCAGAGTAATGATGACTCCTGAAGTAAACCAATTCACATGAAAATTTTAAAAAAGAAAATGAAGGAGGCTATAGCAAAGATCAACAAAATTAAATGCTGGTTCTTTGAGAAGATAAAATAGACAAGCCATTAGCCACACTCATCAAGAATAAAAGGGAGAAGAATCAAATCTGAACAGACAAGAATGAGGTGAGGAAATGAGCCATGAGGTTGCTGAGGAAAAGTGTTACAAATGGAAGGAACAGCAAGAATAAGTATCCTCCAGTGAGAGCAGCCTGGCATGTGCAAAGACCACATAGCAATCTATAGATTCAGTGCAATCTCTATCAAGCTACCAACAGTATTTTTCATAGAACTAGAACAAATAATTTCAGAGTTTGTATGGAAACACAAAAAACCTCGAAGAGCCAAAGCAGTCTTGAGAAAGAAGAAGGGAACTGAAGGAATCAACCTTCCTGACTTCAGACTATACCATAAAACTATAGTCATCAAGATGGTATGGTACTGGCACAAAGACAGAAATATAGATCAATGGAACAAAATAGAAAGCCCAGAGATAAATCCATGCACCTATGGACAGCTTATCTTTGACAAAAGAGGCAAAAATATACAATGGATGAAAGACAATCTCTTTATCAAGTGGTGCTGGGAAAAGTGGTGTAAAAGGATGAATCTAGAACACTTTCTAACAACATACACAAAAATAAACTCAAAATGGATTAAAGATCTAAATGTAAGACCAGAAACTATAAAACTCTTAGAGGAAACAGGCAGAACACTCTCTGACATAAATCACAGCAAGGTCCGCTATGAACCACCTCCAAAAGTAGTGGAAATAAAAGCATGAAAACTGGTACAGCCAGTATAGAGAACAGTGTGGAAATTCCTTAAATTCCTTAAAAAACTGGAAATAGTACTGACATATGATCTAGCAATCCCACTGCTGGGCATACACACCAAGGAAACCAGAATTGAAAGAGACACGTGTACCCCAATGTTCATCGCAGCACTGTTTATGATAGCCAGGGCATGGAAGCAGCCTAGATGTCCATTGGCAGATGAATGGATAAGAAAGCTGTGGTACGTATGTATACACAATGGACTATTACTCAGCTATCAAAAAGAACACATTTGAGTCAGTTCTAACAAGGTGGATTAAACTGGAGCCTATTATACAGAATGAAGTAAGTCAGAAAGAGAAACACCAATACAGTATATTAATGCATATATACAGAATTTAGAAAGATGGTAATGACTATCCTATATGCAAGGCAACAAAAGAGACGTGGATGTAAAGAACAGACTTTTGGACTATGTGGGAGAAGGTGAGGGTAGGGTTATATGAGAGAATAGCCCTGAAACATGTATATTACCATATGCAATATAGATGACCAGTACAAGTTTGATGCATGAAGCAGGACACTCAAAGCCAATGCTCTAGGACAACCTAGAGGGATGTGGTGGGGATGGAGGTGGGAGGAAGTTTCAGGATAGGGGGACACATGTGTACCTGTGGCTGATTCATGTCTATGTGTGGCAAAAAACACCACAATACTGTAAAGTAATTGTTCTCCAATTAAAATAAATTAGTTAATGAAAAATAAATGAAAAACTTAAATGTTCCAAGAGCTATCATGATCTAATTAATTAGGAGAAAAATAAGGCTAGAGATTCTGGTTCTATTTCTAAATCCCCAGTGTTTACATAGATCCCCTGGAAAAGGGACAGGCTATCCACTCCAGTATTCTTGGGCTTTCCTGGTGGCTCAGCTGGTAAAGAATCTGCCTGCAATGTGGGAGACCTGGGTTTAATCCCTGGGTTGGGAAGATCTCCTGGAGAAGGGAAAGGCTACCCACTCCAGTATTCTTGCTTGGAGAATTCCAAGGACTGTATAGTCCATGGGGTGGCAAAGAGTTGAACACGACTGAGTGACTTTCAGTGTTTACACAATGCTTGGCACATAATTGTACAATAAAACTCTAATGAATGAAGACAATTTGATTTGCAGAACTGGAGAAAGCTTTCTCTCTAACTCCATCTCCCAGCCTCACTCTGCCCAATCAACACACACACACACACACATACTCTCTCTCTCTCTCTCTCATTAAGTTTTTGGACCTGAAATTCCATAACCAGAGCTACTGTCTTTTAAGCTGAGGCCTTAACCTCTTTAAAAAACTTTTGTAGTGTTGTACATAAACTCTTATCGATTATAACCAAGAAGGACTGGGTTTGCCCAATTCTCTTTTAAGAGCTTGTTTAGACAAGGCCAAGGGGGAGAGCAGATACAAAGGAGGAAGCAGGTGTTGAAGTGCCATGGGAGAAGGGAGGGGTCAATTTCTTCTTCACTCTCTGCCTCACTCATCTCCCCAGATGGACTTTGGGCTCTTAACAGCCCTGCAGACCAGAAACTTAGGAGAGGTGAGTGATCCAAGATCACTGATGCCTGGATCTTGGTCATTGCAATGAGGTTACCCTAAGTGGAAAAGGAACAGGTTCTGTCATCACTCCCTTAAAGAGGATTGAAAAGAAAAAGGGTGTTATTTTACACAGAAAAGCTGCAGCTTTTCAAAAAGAATGGATAAAACACTAGACTTAGATCACAAACCTGTAAGTGGGTTTTCTGATGGCAATGAGATTCTGAGGGGACAAGCTGGCCCCTGTGAGAGATGCTGTCCAGAGTGAGGAAAAAACTGTGTCTGGCTGGGAATTGATGGGTAGACTCAAAAGTGGGTTCAGATTGTTTCATCTGATGGTCTTCCTTGCTCTGCCTCGTGCAGGGCAGAAGCATCACAGGGATGGCACGGGGGTCTTGGATCTTGATGACTCGCTGGAACCATGCAGATCTGGGCCTGAACCCTGCCTGTGACTCCCAGGCTATGCGCAGGTCTGCACTGTCACCCTGTCAGTAGGCACATTCAGGGAAGTGCAGAGAGGACGGCTGGGGGACTTACAGGCTCAGGCTTTGTTTGGCAAGGTGGTGCCAGTGATTGCATGTCAGGTTCAGAGATCCCCATATTTCTAGTCTTCATGGACGGTACATCCAAGTAATACTCTGTCCCTAGAGCTCAGGTCCTGGCACCGTAGATAACCGGCCCTCGTCTGTGCAGCGCCTTTGGGGCTCCAGCAGCAGCAGTAACCAGCTCCCGATGTACATAAGGGTTGCCAGGCCTTACCCATCTTGGGGAAGACATGGGGCTGAAACAAGAACCATTCAGAGGAGTCAGAGACAGACTTGCAGTCCAGGACAGTGGTCACGGGGAGAGAGCCACACACCACAGGGAAGCTCAGTCTCACCCCGTGCACCCAACCGGCCTCCTGTTTCTGCATCCCGAGATCGGGGCCCCAGAGTCTGTGAGAAGCACAGAAAGACCATCTCTGAAAAGTATGCCATTTCAGCCTGGGCAGCAAAAGCACACTTCCCAGTGTGACGTCTCCAAGGCTAAAAACTCATCTCCAAACTTCTCAGACTTCTTCATCGGGGCAGCAACAGCACAAGTTTCCTACAGAGTTCTGGGCAGGTCTCTACCCCAGGACCCAAGACAGAGCCAGGGAGGAGATATGGGGGCTGCATGAACAAACAGTGAATGAAATAATCCTTTGCTTAATCTCGTGAGAAAATATTTATTCACTGACTTATGAAAACAATTGCTGAATGCCCAGAATGGTAATACATTGTTCTCTTTCCTTATAAGGTGATGGAGAACTAATGAAACCCAGAAGCAGAACTAGCCCATGGATAATACAGATCATATGGGGAATCTTGCTGGGATGTGAGTGAGGTTCGGGGTACATATGTGAAGCAGACAAAGAGAGGAGAGCGGAGGGCAGGAAGCAGGAAGAGGAGCTGCCACCAGACTGCAGGCAGACTCTCCCTCAGCAGGTGACAACATGCAGGCCATGGAAAGGCTCTGGTTCTGCTCACTAGCACTTTGGCCCCCTGACTGCACCAGGGCATCAGGATGGAATTGGAAGCAGGAAACACAGGGCTAGGCAAGGATGTGACCTCAGAACCAGGCCCAGCCTCGGCTGCTGAAGAAATCAGGGCTGCTTTACAATTTGTGGTCCTGGGGCTCCACCAATGGCTGCTTAGTCCCTTGTCGGGGCTTCTGTGCCCTTCAGGCTTTGCTGGAAGCTGAAAGGAAAGAGCAGGAGGAGGAGCCCGGGCTTTGGGGAGGATAGGACGGCAGGGCCAAGGCGAGGGGCCCAGGTGTCTCTTATTGGGTAGAGGAGTCCTGCATGTAACTTTTGTCTTTTATAAACTGTGTCCTCGCTGAGCCCTTTCTTCCTCCACCATGTCCTGTCCCTGCCTTCTCTTTCCTTCTTTTAGATTTCCTCTGGTCAGTGGGAGTCATGTATTAGCTTGCCAGGGCCACTGGGGTTTATATGGCATCCTTTCTTCTTCTAGGGGAGAGGGACTCACACTTCTAGAGGCTCTTACATTATCTCATTTCATTCTTACTCAAAGCAAGAGGCAGTCCCATTGTACAGATGGGGACACTGAGGCTCTGGGAGGTAAAGCATCTTGCCCTAAGTCACACAGGAGCAGCTAGAGGGAGTGCACCCAAATGTCTGTGCTTTCCCCTCCTCAGGACCACACCTCTCCTATGCTCTCTGGGTGCCCCCCACTTCCATTCTCCTGCCACCTGGGCCTGAGTATCCTGGGACTTGTCTCCAAGGTTAGAATTGCCAACAGCTTTAAATGAGTGGGTTTATTAGGTGGGACTCATCCTGGTGTAGAGGCCAGAGCTGTTTCCATGGTGATTTCAGAGCCAGGAACCTGTGGCAGATGTACCTGGATCCTGAGGGTTGGGTTTTGTTCCCGAGCCCTCCACCAGTCCCACACATCAAACCCACACAAGGAGGCTCTCATCACCCCTGGCTCCCTGGGCTGTGTTGATGGCTGCCAGGAATACTTAGCATCCATGGGGCAACCAGCACCCCAACACCCCCCACAGCAGGGTGCTTGGACTGTGAGGCAGCTCAGATCAATGAAGGAGAAAGGTGAGGAAGCAGCATCAGCAGAGGTTGCATGAGCCCAAAGGGTTGAATTTGGAGACATGTGAGAAAATGCAGACACAAAACCAAACCTCACACAAAGCTAGGGGCAGGAGCCGCTTGGGAACTCATGTTACCTCACTAACAGTTGTCAAGGGCTGAAGACAGTTCTCCCTGGGAGGGGTAATAAAGGGTCCCTAAGTGGCATCCCCACAGCAGCCAGAGGTATTAGCCCCAGAGGTGTTAGAGCTGCTCTGGGAGCCCCCCAGGGCAAGGGAAGGGTGGAAAGCAGGGGCCCAGAACTTGGGTCCAGAGGAATAATGAGAATCAGGATTCAGTGTTGGCTCCCTTGGGCTCTACTTTGGGGGCTTATCTCTAAAGAGCTACTGCATTCTCTGGGGGCATATAAACGCAGGTCAAAGAGTAGACTGTATACGTATTTGTCTAACTGAATCACTCCCCTGCACACCTAAAACTAACACAACATTGTAAATCAATTCTACTCCAATAAAATTCAAAAAGAAGAGTGGCCTGGATGGGATCAAAAGCCCCAGGGGTCTATCTGGTGGCAAGGAGGTACTTGGGGTCATGCCCCAGGATGTTTAGAGAAAAGCAAGGTTGGAATGAGGCCTCCGGGTGGGCAGAGATGGGGGGAAATGGGAGTAGAGGGGTTTCTAACTCGGAGTGAAGGGTCCCAGGGAGGTCGTCCAGAGAGCACACATCCCAGGGATGAAGCACTCAGGTCATGTGTCACTGAGCACTCGGGTCACAGGCCAAGGGGGTGGAGACCCACTACCACCTAAAGAATAAATCTCTCCTTTACATTTTTCCTCTGCTATTGTCACAGTGTCACTGACAGTATTTTCTGGTGTTTATTTATGAAATCAATCCTGTTACATCCATAATTAACAGAAAGTGAACATTTTAAACTTGTCACACTATAGTTTCAGAGGGAATTTGCCATATTCCAATTATAGTTACCATTCACTGAGTATTTGGAATGTACCAGATACTATTCCATTTAATATTTAAAATAACCCTGCATGGTTATTGTCACTCAAAAGGTTATTGAGGCTTCTAGGGGCCCTGACTAGGCTGGGGAAAGACACTGGGGAAGAGGCAGGGCCGGGTGGGGATACCGTCTGCCTGAATTCACAGCCTGCTGTTCAAGACACCATGCCCATGTCCTCTCTATAAAACCTGGTCTGAAAACTGCCATGAGAGCATGGCATAATGGATAAGAGAATAAATAAGATCTTCTGGAGAGCTCAGGGTGAGGCAGGAGGGAATCCAGGCCATCCCTCCCCTGCTTGGATCAGAAGTTTAGTGATTCTTTGACTCTTACAGTATTTGTGAAATGAGGTAACAGCCCAAACCCAGTAAGTAGATCCCCAGGGTTTAACATCACAAAAAAGGGCTCAATTCAAGTTGCCCATCCATGTGGACTTCCTTCAGGAAGCCAACAGCTGACTCCCACCCACTGGCCGAATTGTCTTCCCTCAGAACTGGAAGGGAGCGAAGTCAAACTGGGGGACAGATGGCAGAGTGGCCCCCTAATGCTTCTTCAGTGATGCCCCACATAGCCTCCTAGTCTGGCAGAGGGCTCCTGGACCAGCATGAAATAATAGAGGGATTTTTTTTTCTCCAATTAAACTGAAATTAAATTAACAGACAGACCATTCTCTATTTTCACATTCCTTCCCAAGGTTTCTTGAAGCTGTAACATCTCCTGCCACTGGTACGCTAAGAGGTAACATAGAGGAAAACCAGCTGAACCATGAGTATATTAATTCAGGGACCAGATCATAACCAGCTCATAGTGCTGACTTTAACAGTTTATTTTTTACGTGCTCATCTGCTTATGATTTTGAAACAGACACTTTGAATGCAAAAATGGTGTCTGCTAGTACTTATACTCCTGCTATGTATGCTGAAAGTGAAATTATCAGAATTGTGGAGTGGGGGGACAGCATGATTGTAGAATGGGATCTGATGGGGCTTACCTTGCCGGGTTGTGGAGGTTCAAGATGATCAAGAAGGGTGCCAGAGCAACAGCAGGGGCTGGAGGGAGCTGGCATCATTCCTGTCTTGTATACAGTCATTCTGCAAGTTTAAGTCGTTCACTACCCGAAGAAGTTTGAGAGACTGCCTTCGACGTTGTTGCTGTATTTATTCAGGGGCAACCCTCAGGAGCACAGTCTTGTCCCCTGGCCTACAGAAGAAGGTGCCTGAGGGCCGTGATGGGAAGCAAGGTTGTGTCTTCTTTTACTTTCTTCATTAGCAGCAGCAGCCTCAGCATGAGCATCCCAGTTCCATAACCTCAGTCAGGAGGTGGAACTATGTGCAGTTACAGACAAGGGTAGGTGCTCAGTGGCTCAGGAGATGGAAAACCTATTTTTCATTCTTTCAATAGACCAAGATGGGTTGGCAGGACTTTTGCTTTGCAGGAACTGAGAAGGAGGCAATCTGTGCACTGGCTTTTAAATTTTCTCCCTTGAAGAGGTACCTATCTCTTTTACCATGGTTCACAGACTGAAGCCAGTAACACAGCCTCGCTTCACCTGAGAAAGCCTGAGTAGCACAGCCCCGGGGTGGGGGGCTGGGCTAGCAGGAGCCACATGTGTGATGGATGGTCCCCATCACCTGAAAATATCTCCCTGTACCAGGCTTCAAGCCACAAAAGGATTGGACGGCTGGCTTCTGGAGGGTCATCCAGCTGGTCGGGAGAAGTCTCAGAAGTTCCAGATGATGTGAGAAGTCAACAAATGACACAAAGCCACTATTTGACCATTTGAAAGGCAGCCAGAAGGCCTCTGACACCCTCTGAGGGGCCATGGCTCAGGGTATGGGAGTCAAGACAACTGCATGGGTCCAGGGGAAAGACCTGGATCAGTCCAGAAGAGGAGCACCAGAATGAAGGCAACCTGAGGTGGATGGGGAGGGTTCTGAGAACTGTGATTCAGCCCAGGACAGGATGGAGGGTGGCTTTATGGAATGTGGCTAGTGAAGGCAGGAAGCAGCAGCACAGCATGGAGGGGAGCCACCTTTTTGAAGGTCTCAGAAGTCACTCAGGCTCTTGTTTAGAAGGATGCCATGTGCAAGGCCATGCTTTACAGAGATCACCACATCAGCACAGCAAAGGATGAACAGAGGAGTGCAGCCCAACAGCCAGACGTTGCTGTTCTTGGTGTGAGGGGCTGAGCCTGGGTAGGAGAAGGGTCTGGAATTCAAAGGAAAGGGGAGCCATGGCTCACCACTTCTTGGACCACTTTTTCTACTGCAGAGAATTAGATGCCCTGGAAAAACTAGAAAAAGATAAAATAAAAATGTGTTTGCAGGCAGAGGATAATGTGAGAAGGCAGCAAGAATGGGCCAGGCCACCAAGAGACAGCCAGAGAGAGGTCACCCCAGCACTGGGGCTGTATGTCCTACATGGCCACAGCCAGTCCCCGAGCAAAACAGGGGCTGCTCAGCTGAGGTCACCAGAGCTGTGGGTGCTCCCATAGGATAGAGAAAAAATGAATGCAGAAGATGCCAAGGAGTGCTCATCAAGAACTTGCCATTTCAAATGGAGCCCAAGTCCCAGAGGGGGAGTCAAACAGGGCTGGACAGCCAATCCCTGAGTCAGCACCATGGCTGGCTTTCACCAGCTCTGTCCCCACTGCATCTGAGTGCTCATCCCCATTCTAACTATAGGTCACTCTCTTTCACAAAGATTAAAAAACTCCAACACAAAACTCTAGCAAACTGAGCCTGGCAAAATATATATAAAAGATAGAGTATCAAGATCAAGTTTCAGGGTTAGTTTTTTAGTTTGACATTTGAAAATCAATCAAGATAATTTATCACATTAACAGCTAATGAAGAAAAAACATATTATTGGCTCAATAGTATAAGAAAAAACATTTTATAAAATTCAGTGCCTATTCATGATTTTTAAAAACAAACTTGTGATGGAACATAACTTTTTTATCTGATTAAAAATACAGTAAACATTATACAAAATGATAAAATTAAGTTTTCCTCTCTGAGGTTGAGAATGAGATGTCTGCTCACCATCTAAATTTCTATTAAAGATCATCCTGGAGATCTCAGTCAGCGAAATAAAGCATATAGAAAATATAGGGAAATAAAATGTATACAGATTAGGGTGGAATAAAGCTATTATTCCCGTATTACATGACATTATATGTAGAAAATCCAAAAGGATCTATACATAAACTAGTAGCACTAATTAGTAAATTCACCAAAGTCTCTGGGTACAAGGTTAATACACAAGAATAAATGATATTTCTACATAATATCATCAAACAATTATTAAATGAAGTAAAAAGTAGTTCAAATAGCTATGAATAACAAAGGACAGAAAACTTCTACACAGAAAACTGTAAAACATCCCAAGAGAAACTGAAAAATTAAACAAATATATGATATTTGTACTCTGTTTACAAGTTAAATAAGCTATATATTGTATATTGGCTGTATATTGTCACCTTGCTTATTTAACTTATGTGCAGAGAATATCATGAGAAACACTGGGCTGGATGAAGCACAAGCTGGAATCAAGATTGCCGGGAGAAATATCAATAACCTCAGATATGGAGATGACATCACCCTTATAGTATAAAGCAAAGAACTAAAGAGCTTATTGATGAAAGTGAAAGAGGAGAGTCAAAAGTTTGACTTAAAGCTCAACATTCAGAAAACTAAAATCATGGCATCTGGTCCCATCACTTCATGGCAAATAGATGGGGAAACAAAGGAAACAGTGAAAGACTTTATTTTTGGGGGCTCCAAAATCACACAGAGGGTGACTGCAGCCATGAAATGAAAAGACGCTTGCTCCTTGGAAGAAAAGTTATGACCAACCTAGACAGCATATTAAAAAGCAGAGACATTACTTTGCCAACAAAGGTCTATATAGTCAAAGCTATGGTTTTTCCAGTGGTCATGTATGGATGTGAGAGTTGGACTATAAAGAAAGTTGAGAGCCAAAGAATTGATGCTTTTGAACTGTGGTGTTGGAGAAGACTCTTGAGAGTCCCTTGTACTGCAAGGAGATCCAACCAGTCCATTTTAAAGGAAATCAGTCCTGAGTGTTCATTGGAAGGTCTGATATCGAAGCTGAAACTCCAATACTTTGGCTACCCAATGCAAAGAACTGACTCATTTGAAAAGACCCTGATGCTGGGAAAGATTGAAGGTGGGAGGAGTAGGAGACTACAGAAGATGAGACGGTTGGATGGCATCACCAACGCAATGGACATGAGTTTGAGTAGTCTCCGGGAGTTGGTGATGGACAGGGAGGCCTGGCGTGCTGCAATCCATGGGGTTGCAAAGAGTGGGACACGACTGAGCAACTGAACTGGACTGATGATATTCGTGGATTGAAAGGCTAGATAGAATTGTTGATTCTTTCTGAAAAAGTTTGCATAGAATTAATACAATTGTAATCAGTGTCCCAGCAGCATTTGCTGTAGAAACAGACAGGCCAATATTATATTATTTTATAGTGAAATGTTAAGGGTTCATGCATACTCAGTCACTCAATCATGTCCAACTCTTGTGACCCCACGGACTGTAGCCCACCAGGCTCCTCCATCTTGTTCAGGCAAGAATACTGGAGTGAGTTCCCTTTCCTCCTCCAGGGGATCTTCCCAACTTAGCGACTGAACCCAGGCCTCCTGCTTCTCCTGCACTGGCAGGCAGATTCTTTACCACTGAGCCACCTGGGAAGAATGTTAAGGGCTAGAGATTGCTAAAACAAACTGGAAAAAGTTGGAGTGCAAACACAACCGATATCAAGAGTCATTGTTACTGATCCAAGTTCCTACCAACTGACAGGCCAATAAATCAAAAGAGGAGTGTTGGGGCAAGGATAGCAACTTTATTCAGAAAGCCAGCAGACTGAGAAGATGATGGACTTGTGTCCCAAAGAACCATCTTCCCCAAGTTAGAGTTCAGGCTTCTTTTGTACTAAAAGGGAGGGAGGAAGTTTTGGTTATGGCCAGAATGTGTTAATTTCTTCTTTCCTGCAGCCATTCACTGGTGGGCCTGATCAGAATGTTTCCTGTGAGATAAACAAACGTTATTTTAGTTTAACACTCATTACCTGGGCGGCAGGGTTCACAGAGATGGACCATTATGTATAATTCAAGCTTGTAGGTAGCATCTTCTCAGTGATGAATCTGTAACAGAATACAAAATTTCTTTCCTATTATATTATCGTAAAGTGACAGTGCAGTACTGTAGCCAGAACATGTGGTTTGACCAATGGAAAGAGCAAATCCAGTCCCACACTGCAGGGATGTGTGGCAAATGACAAACGTGGCACATAGAACAAGGGGAAAGGATTTTTATTTTTAATTAAGTAATGCTGGGTCAATGGGATATCCATTTGAATATCAAAAAATAATAACCTGCTGCTTTAGAAAGCAGGTGGATTGAAGATCAAAATATGAAAGATAAAATAATAAGGTGTGTAATATAACATTGGAGAAAGTCTACAGAACTCTGTGGTGAAGAACCACAAAGGAAAAGATTAATAAATTGAACTATATTAACATTCATGACTTCTGTTCATCAGAACACACTATTAAAAGATGTCTGCAACATGTAAAAAGAAAGCTCATATCAAGACTATATAAAGAACTCCTGTGGATCAGTGCAAAAAGGACACTCACCAGTAGAAAAATTGGCAAAAGATCTGAGTAAGTGCTTCACAAATGAGATCATGCAAATATGGTAATAAGCATATAAAAGGGTACTAAACCTTATTAACCAGTGGGGACATTCAAATGGAAGCCATAATGAAATCCCACCATACAAACACCGGAAGAGCTCACACAGAAAGATTGACAGTGCCCTGAATCGAGGAAGGTGTGCCGTCTGGGCAGCTGTTTGTCAGACACCCAACCATGTTACCCCGTGACCCAGAAACCCTACTTCTAGATTTTGCTGCCTGTCCCTGAAACACAAAAACCAAAAGTATATCTTCTCAGCATAATTTATAAAAATTAAAACCAGAAACAACCTAAATTCTTCTCAGTAGAACTGACAAATTGCAGTATATTCATACAGCAGAGTCCTCTACAATGATGAAAATGTGCTATGTGCAATTACATATATGAATCATAACCATAATGTTGAACAAATAAAGCTAGAAACAGAGGGACACATACTGTTTAATTTTTTACATAAAGGTTAAAGACAGGCCAAAGTAATTCAAGTTATTAGAAGTGAGGGAGTGGTGACTTTTGGAAAGAAGAAGTTGCATGCAGACTGGGGTCCCGGTCATGGTATTTTGCCTTCATCTGGGTGGAATGACATGGGTGGGCTCCACTTGTGCAGATGCACTGACTGAGCTGTACACACATAACAGATGCAGTTTTTGGTGTGTTTGTTATGTTTCTACAAAAGTTTACTTTTAAAAAGGAAGAGTGAACTTTGGGGTCTCTGTGAAAAAGTGAATGTGTTAGACACTCAGTCCTGTCTGACTCTTTGCCACCCCATGCACTGCAGTTTACCAGGCTCCTCTGTCCATGGAATTCGCCAGGCAAGAATACTGGAGTGGATAACCATTTCCTTCTCCAAGGGATCTTCTCAACCCAGGGATCAAACTCAGGTCTCATACGTTGCAGGCAGTTACCATCTGAGTCACCAGGGAAGCCCCTTGGGGTCTCTATATCACCCCAAATAAAATCTGTGGTGCAGGAAATGCTTACATTTAAGAAATTCGTGTTTTAATATATTCCCCTCCCGACCACACATACACACATACTCATAATGGTGGATGAACTCATTAAAAATACAAGTACATGCCTGGAAGTGACACTGTCTATAAAGGTAACACCAAGGTCAACAATGCTCCTCCCATCACTCAGAACTGCCAAGTCACCAGCAACAGACCTGCAGAAGCCTAACTTCCTGCTCACAGCACCGGCAGACAGACCAGAGTTGTTCTGTTTCAAGGCTGAGGAAGCAGGAGGTTTGGTGACCCCTCCCAGTCCTGGCACAGACCCAGGCCTGGCCGTTGAACCCCTCCTCCCCTCTTTTTCTTAGAGGCCCACGGCCTTTCCTCGTGGATCAGGAGGCTCATCCTGGCCCGCCCTTCCCGGGAATGATATTTACTTACACAGCAGATAACCAGAGGCGTCTTTCTGGCTGTCATTCAGCATATAAAACAGCAGAGGGGACAGAGGCCACTTTGAACTGGGGACTCAGCCTCTTCTCTCTCTCCAGCCCCTCCACCATGCCCAGTAGGACTGACACTTCAGAAAGGCAGTTTTGGGGTTTCCATGTCATTTTTCTTTTGCACAAGACGGCAGACTCTGAAGGGTCCCACTCAGGAAGTTCTTTGCACGGCCCCTGGGCAGATGTTTTTTCGTCTCTCAGAGTTCAGCTCACACCTCCTCCTATCACATTCGAAACCTCTGAATGGAATAAAGCCACATTCTTTTTAGGTGAGATAACAAGTTCCAAATGATGAAAACAGCTTGCAAAAAATGTGCTAGAATAGTTTGAAAATGGTTTGTACTTCAAGGAATGCGGGGAGGGTGAAGTTTTCAAAACTGATCTTTGCTTTGAGAGAAGAATTGCTTTCAGTTGCTGTCAGAAATTGCTCGGCTCAGCCCCTGACAGATGCACGTTATTTCTTCTTGTGGGAGAAAAAGTCACTAAAAGGACGAGGGAGAAAGCCTCCTTTCCCTTCCTCTGACCCCCATCCTGTGTGCCCCCAGGGTCTAGCACGTCTGTGGCCCCCACTTCTACCTGGATCCCTACTCCAGTCCCTAATCTCATTCCTCTCTCAGAACCCCTTACTGTGTATGTTTTTCCTTTGAAACAAGGTTTTACATCACATCTGCTTATCTTCTGAAGAAGATTGTGAGCTATGAAAGTATTTAACAAAGATTAAATGGACACTTAGCACCAGAAGTATTAGGTGACTAAAGTAATATTTATATGTATAACTGCATGCATTTCAGAGGAGAAATGTTTAAAATTGTAATTAGAATGGCTTTGGTTGCAAGAAATAGAAAACTCTGAATCCAATGTCCTCCTCAGTTAGGGATGTATGATGTCATATGACAAGATGACCCAAGCTCTGAGTTTGGCTAATCTGGCAACTCAACAACAGCTCTGGGGATCAGAGGCCTTCTTCTTTCTGCTCTGCTACATTCTACAGGTTGGCTTTGTCCCCATGGACAACTGCCCCAATGTGCAAAATGGCTACCTAGATCCAGGTACTGCATCCAAAGAGAAAATAAAGGACTGTCTTTTCCTTGTGCACTTCTTAAGTGTGGAAAATCTTTCTCGGAACAACTCCTCCCATCCCCCCCAGCAAATTTCTTCTCGCATCTGCTTCACCAGAACTTGCTCATGCTGAAACAATCAAAAAGGGGAATGGATTGCTGCAGTGTTTAGGATTCGCTGCGAGCTGAGGACAGGAGCTCTTCCCCAGAGGGACACCTAAACAGAACTGAGGTTCTATCAGCAAAGAACACAAGGAAACCTTAGAATAAGGCAAAGCTGTGTCTACCACTCTAAGGACTAGGATAGAGGTTTCCGTAAAGAAGAAAAGCAAATGGGCAACAAGAATAAGAAAAATGTTCTTCATGATTAGTCATTAGGGAAATACAAGTCAAACCACAATGAGATACCACTTCACATCCATTAAAGTCATTATAATAAAATAAAAAATAAAAAGAAGATAACAATTGTTGATGAAGAGGTGGACAAATTGGAACCTTTGTTTATTGCTGATGGGAATGTAAAATGGTCCAAACGATGTGGAAAACAATTTTTTAGTGCTTTCTCCAAAGGTTTAGCATAGAATTATCCTAAGACCTAGCAATTTCATTCCTCTATATATGTGTGTGTGTATATATATATATGTATATATACATATATATGCAAAAGAATGGAAATCAGGGGCTCAAATAGATACTTTCACATGAGTATTCACAGTAGCATCATTCCCATGAGTCAAAAGGTAGAAATGACCCACGCGCTCATTGACAGCTGAGCAGATTAAAAAAATGCACTATATGTGAGATAATAGAAAATATAAACATATTAATATATATATTGGTCTCTGCCCTCCTAGTTCCTGGCCCAGAGCTCTTAAAATTCTTATAATTTTCTTAATGATAAAGCTCCAGAAGCATCTTTAATTCTGATGTGGTAACTCTAGGTGCGCATCTGGCTGGCTCCTGAATGGGAGTGGGTCACCAGAAACATGAAGCTGTGATTAGAAGCTTGGATTTCTCAGCCACTGCATCCCCACTCTCCATCCTTCAGAGAGAGGGCTGTTCATTGTTCAGTTGCTCAGTCATGTCTGACTCTGTGACCCCATGCACTGCAACACACAAAGCTTCCCTATCCTTCACCATCTCTCAGAGCTTGCTCAATCTCATGTCCATTGAGTTGGTGGTGCCAGCCGACCATGTCATCCTCTGTCATCTCCTCCTCCAGCCTTCAATCTTTCCCAGCATCAGGGTCTTTTCAAATGAGTCAGTTCTTCCAATCAGGTGGCCGACTCTGTGCGACCCCATAGACGGCAGCCCACCAGGCTCCCCGTCCCTGGGATTCTCCAGGCAAGAACACTGGAGTGGGCTGCCGTTTCCTTCTCCAATGCATGAAAGTGAAAAATGAAAGTGAAGTCGCTCAGTCGTGTCCGACTCTTAGTGACCCCATGGATTGCAGCCCACCAGGCTCCTCCATCCATGGGATTTTCCAGGCAAGAGTACTGGAGTGGGGTGCCATTGCCTTCCATGAATATTCAGGGTTAATTTCCTTTAGGATTGACTGGTTGGATCTCCTTGAGAGTCTCTAAGGGACTCTCAGAGTCTTATCCAGCACCACAGTTCAAAAGCCTCAATTCTTTGGCACTCAGCCTTCCTTGTGGTCTGACTTTCACATCCATACTCGACTACTGGAGAAACCATAGCTTTGACTAGATGGACATATATTGGCAAAGTGATGTCTCTGCTTTTTAATATGCTGTCCAGGTTTGTCATACCGTTTCTTCCAAGGAGCAAGCGTCTTTTAATTTCGTGGCTACAGTTACCATCTGCAGTGATTTTGGAGCCCAAGAAAAGAGAGTCTCTCACTGTTTTCATTGTTTCCCCATCTATTTGCTGTGAAGTGTTGGGACCAGATGCCATGATCTTGGTTTTCTGAATGTTGAGTTTTAAGCCAGCTTTTTCAGCCTCCTCTTTCACTTTCATCAAGAGGCTCTTTAGTTCCTCTTTGCTTTCTGCCATAAGGAGTCATCTGCATATCTGAGGTTATTGACATTTCTCCTGGCAATCTTGATTGCTTTGTTCAGCCCAGAATTTCACATGATGTACTGTGCATATAAGTTAAATAAGCAGGATGACAACATACAGCCTTGAAAGTACTCCTTTCCCAGTTTGGAACCAGTCCATTGTTCCATGTCTAGTTCTAAATGCTGCTTCTTGATGTGCATACAGATTTCTCAGGAGGCAGGTAAGGTGGTCTGGTATTCCGATCTCTTGAAGAATTTTCCACAGTTTGTTGTGATCCACGCAGTTAAAGGCTTTAGGACCAAAGCTCCTGTGCTTAGGACCAGAACTTACTCTATGTATCACTTCATCTGGTTATTCATCTGTATCCTTCGACATGTCCCTTAATAACTTGCAAATAAGTTAATGTTCCCTTGATTTCTTTGAGACTCTGCAGAAAATTAATTGGGCTTCCCTGGTGACTCAGCGGTAAAGATTCTACGTGCAGTGCAGGAAACCCAGGTTCAATCCCTGGTTCAGGGAGACCCCGTGGAGGAAGGCATGGCAACCCACTCTAGTACTCTTGCCTAGAGAATACCATAGACAGAGGAGCCTGGGAGGCTGCAGTCCATAGGGTTGCACAAAGTCGGACATGTCTAAAGTGACTAAGCAGCAGCAGTAGCAGCAACAAATTAATCAAGCCAGAGGAGGGGCTCAATTCAGTTCAGTTCCTCAGTCATGTCCGACCCTTTGCCACCCCATGGGCTGCAGCATGCCAGGCTTCCCTGTCCATCACCAACTCCCGGAGCCTGTCTGTTTCTACAACAAATGCTGCTGGGACACTGATTACAATTGTATTAATTCTATACAAACATTTTCAGAAAGAATCAACAATTCTATCTAGCTTTTCAACCCACAAATATCATCAGTTCAGTTCAGTTGCTCAGCCGTGTCCCACTCTGTGCAACTCCCTGGACTGCAGCATTCCAGGCCTCCCTGTCCATCACCAACTCCCAGAGACTACTCAAACTCATGTACATTGAGTCGGTGATGCCATCCAACCATCTCACCTTCTGTAGTCCCCTTCTCCTCCCACTGTCAATCTTTCCCAGGATCAAGGTCTTTTCAAATGAGTCAGTTCTTTGTATCAGGTGGCCAAAGCTTTGGAGTTTCAGCTTCAGCAACAGTCCTTCCAATGAATATTCAGGACTGATTTCCCTTAGGATTCACTGGTTTGATCTCCTTGCAGTCCAGGGGATTCTCAAGAGTCTTATCCAGCACCACAGTTCAAAAGTATCAATTCTTCAGGGCTTAGCATTCTTTATAGTTCAACTCTCATATTCATACATGACTACTGGAAAAAACATAGCTTTGACTAAATGGACCTTTGTTGGCAGAGTAATGTCTCTGCTTTTTAATGTGCTGTCTATGTTGGTCATAGCTTTTCTTCCAGGGAGTAAGCGTCTTCATTTCATGGCTGCAGTCACCCTCTGCAGTGATTTTGGAGCCCCCCAAAATAAAGTCTCTCACTGTTTCCATTGTTTCCCCATCTATTTGCCATGAAGTGATGGGACCAGATGCCATGATCTTAGTTTTCTGAATGTGGAGTTTTAAGCCAGCTTTTTCACTCTCCTCTTTCACTTTCATCAAGACGCTTATAGTTCTTCGATTTCTGCCGTAAAGGTGATATCACCTGCGTATCTGAGGTTATTGATATTTCTCCCTGCAATCTTGATTACAGCTTGTGCTTCATCCAGCCTGGCATTTCACATGTATTCTGCATATAATTTAAATAATCAGGGTGAGAATATACAGCCTTAACATACTCCTTCCCCAATTTGGAACCAGTCTGTTGTTCCATGTCCAGTTCTAACTGTTGCTTCCTGACCTGCATACAGATTTCTCAGGAGGCAGGTCAGGTGGTCTGGTATTCCTGTCTCTTAATTTTCCACAGCTTGTGATTCACACACTCAGAGGTTTTGGTGTAGTCAATAAAGCAGAAGTAAATGATTTTCTGGAACTCTCTTGCTTTTTCGCTAATCCAGTGGATGATGGCAATTTGATCTCTGGCTCCTATGCCTTTTCTAAATCCAGCTTGAACATCTGAAAGTTCATGGTTCATGTACTGTTGAAGCCTGGCTTGGAGAATTTTGAGCATTACTTTGCTACTGTGTGAGATGAGTGCAATTGTGTGATAGTTTGAACACTCTTTGGCATTGCCTTTCTTTGGGATTGGATGGAAAACTGAACTTTTTGAGTCCTGTGGCCACTGCTGAATTTTCCAAACTTGCTGGCATATTGAGTGCAGCACTTTCATATCATCATCTTTTAGAATATGAAATAACTCCACTGGAATTCCATCACCTCCACTAGCTTTGTTCATAGTGATGTGTGAGGGGCTAAAAGAAACTTCTAATTTGTAGGCAGGTTGGACAGAAGTTGTGCATAGCCTGGGGATCTCGTACTCACAATAGGCATCCAAAATAGGGGGCAATCTTGTGGGACTGATCTCTGAACTTGTGGGATCCGAGAGTATATCTGGGTTGATGATATAAGAATTGAGTTAAATTATAGGACATCCAGCTGCGGTCACAGAGAATTGCTTGGTGTGGGGGGAAACCCTACATATTTGGTGACCAAAAGGGTCATAAATGAAGTTTTCTGTGTGAAAGTAGAGAAACACACAGGAAGAGAAAAGACTGTAGTTTTTCCATATACATTTATTATAGATGTCCATCTAGTGGGAGGGTTCAGCATCTGCTGAAATGAGGGCTCCTTATTCTTGAAGAGCTATGCCCCACCACCCACACAAAGCAGGTCACCTGGTCTGCTCAGCTCTGTGTTTGGAGCTCAAGTTCAGTCTGCCCTAATGAGATATCCCCTCAACCCTGGATGCCCTGAGGAGAACAGCACAATTAGAAGGCAGAAAACTGCTTGAAAACACAGCAACAACTTCAGATAAAGGCCTCCTGAGTCTGTGTAAGCCTGGAATGGAGCCCCAGTTCTTAGTGCACACCAGCCCCTGTCTCCTCACTAGCACGTAGCTCTGTCCAGACAGGAGCCGGGTCTCTGAAGGGCTTCCAGCTGCAGGGCCAGGGCAGTGGGAGCCCCAGGCACAGAAGGAATGTGATTCTTTTTAACCTTCATTCAAACTAAGACACATACATCAGGAAATAAAAAGCTACCAATGTTGTATATACTTTAAATTATTTCAAGAAATAGTTATAGTCCATTTATCTCTTTTCCATTTATTTTGCTTTATTTACTAAAATTTTCCCATTTCTTCTGTTCCCTTAGTTTCAGCATGTTTATATTTTGATTTTGCCTTGCTCTAGATAATGGCATCATAGACAGCTCCTCCCTCCCCGCTCCCCACTCCTCTCCCACCATTCCCTCTCCTTCCTTCATTTCTTTCACTTGTGTGCCTTACCCCCAGTACTCTGACCTTTGGACTAGACTCATTTGGACCCCATGATCCTAGAGTTTGATTAGCTTGGCCTGACCCTAATCCAGGTTGATGAGCGGTGGGGAGGGTACATCTCAGCCCTTCCTCTAACCCCCTTCTACCAGTGCATGGAGGGGAAGTTGAAGGAGAGAGTGGGAAGGGTGATGGGGTTGGGGGGGGTTAGCTGTCCTGCTCAAGCTTTCCCTGTGATCTCTTCATCCCAAAGCCACACTGGTTCCGCTCCCTCTTGTCAGAAGCTAAGGGGCAGCTCAGAGGTGGCCCCTGCTGTGCTCAGTTTCCTGTCTTGGTTCCTAAACCTCAGGACAGAAATCCTCTTCTTGCCCCTAATCTTCTTAATCTCTTTCCCATCTTCTGGTGCCAACCCCACACTTTCAGTGTGGCATGGGTTGTAGTTAGTGGGTACTAAAAAAAAAAAATCTGAGAAGAAAAAAGAGAAGCAAACTCACATACACTAAAGCATCAAATCTGGGGAGGAATTTCTGTCCATTTGCGTCTCTTGAGCTTAAGCTTTGCAGGTGACTTCAAAGAGCCAGCATCCACCAGAGACTCATTCCATATGCAGAAAGAAACAGAGTCCCAGCCTGAAGATGGATGGGAAGGTCCGTGTGGACCAAGGAGCAAAGAGCAAAGGGGGGCCTCAATATAGTCAAGGAGACTGTACCCCCACTTCGGTGGAAAGAGTGAGATAGCAGGCACCGCCATCCACACGCGTGCTGGTGGTGGCGCTTTGCGCTTCCAGTAAACAGCAGCTGTACTGGGGTGCTCATTACTGATGAAGACTTCCCATCTTGGGGTCCGGTATCCTTCCTTCTTCCAGCTTCGGTCTTGAGTCCCTTTTGTGGGTGCAAGAAGACAGGTCAGGGCCACGCAGTCCTTGGAGTGTCTATTCTCAGATAGGGGACTGGAAAAGCATCCTGCTGGGTCTATTGCTTATATGGAAGCAGGTTTCATAACTTCCCCAATCCCAGAAGTCAGTGATTTCTTAGTTCCCACTGTTCAGCTGGACCTAACCAGAGCCCCTCCTCCCCAGGGACACAGTTTTGTTCTCAGGGGTGCATGTGGTTGGGAACGCTAGCTGGGACAGGCCACTGGGGCCGGGAACCTGGAAGCAGAATCCAGACTTTGAAGCACTTTCTCAGTCTCCTGATTGCATGTTTGGGGAAAATCAGTAAAGGTCACCTGCCCAGCCCTTAAGCGGATGTCTAACTTCCAGAAGGAAGGAGGTCCCAGAGGTCCTGAGAACAGCACCCAAGAGTGGCACTGCGTCAGGCTTAGAGATCAAGTGGGCTGCCCTTCCAAGGTCCCCACCGGGTCCTGCTGGCACCTCTGGGAACTTCTCCCGCCATTTCTACAGCAGGAAGAGAGGCTGAGTCATGGGGAAGGGTAGGGGCAACTTCTGCACACCATCTGTTGTCACCTAGGAAGGGGCAGACTTGATCCCTGGAGCATGAACTCAGACCCGGCCCAGCCACAAACAATTCGGCGACCCTAGAAAGCTCCTGAAACTTTTGGAGCCTTGGCCTCTCATTTGTAAAATGAGGATAACCGTCTCCCTTTATTCAGTTATCATGAATATTCAGTAAGATTATGCATTTGAAGCAGCTAGTATACCCTGTCCATGGTAAGTGGCTCAGTACATACCAGCCATTGGTAGTAATATTAATACCAACCCCAAACCACTGAAACATGGAAGAGTCTCAGAAGGTAGAAATTTAGATGATAATAAATGCTAGGGGTCATAAATCCATCTTCAGCCGAAGTTCCCTCCCCTCCCCTCCCCTCCTGGCCCTGCTCTGCTCAGGCCTGTGCTTTCCAAGCAGTCATGTCTCCCACATCCTGGTAATAAGAGCACAGGCTTGGGCCATCTTCCTCAAGCTTGGATTGTAACCCTTCTGCAGGCAGGCCAAATCTAGGCATCTCTCTTCACTACTTAAATTTCCTCTTGTATTTTTCCCCATTCACATGTCTTGTGTCTCCAACCACAATTAAACTCCAGAGGTAAGGACTAGGCTTATGCTCCATCTAGGCCTCCCTGCTCTGATCCTGAACTGATTGTCCTTCCTAAGTTTTGCTGTCAATCTGGGAAACTATTTTGCATTTCACTGGAGCTTAACAAATGATAAAATAAATATGGAAATGTATGTTCTCTCTCATATAGATAATCTTCTTCCTGTTCTGAGGAACTTCTTCCCATTGAGATGAGAGAGAAAAGTTAGAGGCAGTCAACAGATCATTTGGCAACTCTAGATTTTTTTGTATATATATATAATTTTATTTATTTATTTTTTTGACTGTGCTTTTTTTTTTAAAATTTTTAACACCAAAAACATTTTCTATTGGGGTATAGCCAGTTAGCAATGTTGTGATAGTTTCAGGTCAACAGGGTAGGAGGGACTCAGCCATTGATATACATGTATCTCCCCCAAACACCCCTCCCATCCAGAATGGCATATAACATTGAGCAGAGTTCCATGAACTATACAATAGGTTTTTGTTGGTATCCATTTTAAATATAGCAGTGTACATGACCTCGGCTGTGCTGGGTCTTCGTTGTTGCGCTGACTTTTCTCCAGTTGTGAGAGCACGGGCTCCTTTTTTGCAGTATGCCAGCTTCTCATTGCGGTGATTTCTCTTGTTGTGGAGCACAGGCTCCAGGGCAGGCAGGCCTCAGTACTTGTGGCATGTGGGCTTAGTAGTTGCAGTTCCCAGGCTCTAGACCACAGATTCAATAGTTGTGACGCACAGGCTTATTTGCTCAGCAGCATGTAGGATCCTCTTGGATCAGGGATCAAACCCATGTCTACTGCATTGGCAACTGGATTCGTTACCACTGAGCCACCAGGGAAGCCCTGTCAACCCTAGATTTTGAAGTAATTGGGACCACTCTAGAACTGTATATAGAAGAGGGATTTGCGGTCATCAAGTTGATTGGGAAAGGACATTATGGAGAATAAAGTATGCAATCCTCAGCATCGGGGAGAAGGGAGCTAGTTAGTACATCTGCTAACCAGCCGTGGCTATGACCATCCTTACTTGACCCTTGGTGGCACTATTACAATTAAAAATGTCAAAATGAAAGAGCCAACTCGAACATGCTCTGTGACTTCCACTGGGCTTCTTGAAGAAATGGTTGATCTTACAAACACTTTCAGCCCTCTTTGCACTGAGATTTACAGGCACCAAAGCAGATAGTAAAGTGAAAGAGCTTTTTCTGCCAGATGCATGGCCGGGTTGTCCTCGCCTCTGCTCCTAAATTTACTCACACAGAGGGACAGCCTCACATAAGCAACTGACAACCAAGGATTTTAGGCAGCCCTCATTTTTACTTATGTTATTTTCATCATGACTATGGTGGTTTTGAAGGCATTCACTCCAGGTTTCTGGGCTTCACTATTTGTTTTCCCTAGAATCCCTCAGAGTTTAAGTATAATTAATGATCCCATTAACATGTTAAGTACCCCTTACCATTATTCATTAATCCAGCATGAGAAGCAATGGGCCTGTCCTGGGGGGAGGTAGTGGCAGGGTCCCCCCTGGGGGCAGTCATTCTGCCTCCTCCATTTCCCTGGGGTCTCTCTCAAAAAGCACTTCATCAGGCTTTGGAACTGTGGCTGGGAAATTATAGAGGTTTTGTTTTGTTTCTTCTGGGCCCGTACTCCAGAAGACACTGTGAGTTTAGGTAGAGCCTGATGTTTTCAAATGATAGATTTTCACCATGTTTCAAAATAGGAATTGCTAAAGTGGGACAAGAGGGTCTTTTTGGAAAACCAAGTCTCTGTGAAAGCGCCGTGCAGGTATCATCACAAAAATCTCCACTAAGGTGGTAAATTCCACTTCTTGGACAAGTGTCAATGAGCCCAGGCCTTTGAATCGATTAACAAAAGCAGTTGCTTGCCTTCCCCTGCCCCATCCCCCTATTCTTTGGCCATGCAGCGTGGCAAGTGGGATCCATGCTCCTTGCAGTAGAAGCCCAGAGGCTTAACCACTGGACAGCCAGGGAATTCCCCAGAGCAATTGCTTTCTTTGACTATCATTCAGACTATGGAGGCTCTGACCGCACTTCCCAAACTCTGTGTCTGTGTTGGAACGCATCAGCACGGACCTGAGCATTTCTGTCTCAGCTTCCCAGCTTGGATGTTCCAGCATCTCGCTAATTGCCCCCCTTTCCTCTGTCAGGTGCACACAACCACACGACATTTATTTTTCTAGCCCAGCCGGCAGTGCCAGCATAGGTTTTTTTAATTTTTAATTTTAAATTAGTTTTTTAATTTTAAAATTTAAAATTAAATTTTAAAATTTAGTTTTTTAATTTTAATTTAATTTTTAATAGGTGCTTACATCAAGCACCCCCTCAATGAGACAGTCCCCAGAATTGACCTGGGCTCTCCCATTCTGTTTTTTGGGGTCTGTGGACCAAGTTTCAGCATCTCATATGGCTTCCAGGTAGAGAGAGGCAGAGGAGGGGCCCTGGGAAGAGGGATGCAGGAAAAGGCTCTTAACAGAACTGTAGACCAGGACCCAGTGTGCCCAGAGCTGCCTCTGTGATACCTCTGCTCCATCCAAAATACCAGATCACTAATTTTCTGACCAAAAACAATGAGAAAATGGGATCCTATAGATGGTAATGTGTCCTCCCATAAAAAAAAAAAAAAAAAGTTGTCTACATGAGACTCTGGGGTCTGCCTGCCCTGGGCTGGCATTCTGGCTCAGCCATGGCAGCAAATGCCCTACCATCACCAGGCGGCAGCTTCCACCTCTTGGAGGTCGAGGGAGTGGGGATCTGATCTCACAAGGGTTGCTGGGAGGATCAAAAGAACACTTAGCACCAGACAGAAAGTGCTTAAGAAGCAATGCCTAAGGATTTCAGGTCATTCTTTCTAACTAGGTTTTTCTGCATTAGTTTTCTGCACAACTTCTGTGTCTTTGTCCCTCCTAGCTGGTAAGGGATCAGTGCACACCAAACACACATGAGCATCACCTAGACAGGGGTGAACATTACAAACACCAGTCAGGGAGGGAACTGATGATTGTCAGCACCCCCTCAACATGGTCCTAAAACCAGAAAAAGAGAGTTGAAAATAAATAGCATCAGTCCTAAGCCAGTTCCTCCTTCAAAAAGGGTCTGTTCCTCAACCCCTAACCTTTTCATCTAATCCAACACGGGCTCTGACTTGAGTAGGAACCAACCAAGTCACTGACTTATCAGAATCTTCTCTCCCAAAGCAGGCCACCAAATCTTTTAGGGTTCCTTCCACCACCATGAGCAGTCATTATAGTTTCAGCCTGCAACTTTTAGGGCACCGCTTTTAGGGCAGCAGGGAAATGAAAATATCTGCAAAAGGCTGATTCCCATTGCTCACCTTGGCCCTGCCCTGCTGAGGTCCCAGAAGTTTATTCTCTTTGCTGCTCAGAGCAGGTCATCCGGGCTCCACTTTGAGCTGTTCCCCAGCTCAGTAGATGCTGAGTGCTTAGCACCAGTTGGGGGAGAGCAAACCTGGTACTCTGTAAAAGGAGTGAAGAGAGGCTGCAAGGCCCAGCCATGAAGAGAAGCAACCTGATGAGACGGAAGTAAGGTCTACCTCTTGCTGGGGTGTGACAAAAACTTCCAGAACATCAATGCCCCCACCCCATAAATGGGGGTGACATTATCTGCTTGTGCATGTCACAAAAACTTTTAAGTGCTTCAATGTGCTTCCCAGATTGTGCTAGTGGTAAAGAACCTGCCTGCCAATGCAGGAGTCGTAAGAGATTAAACTTTGATCTCTGGGTCAGGAAGATCCCTTAGAGAAGGGCCTGGCAATTCACTCCAGTATTATTGCCTGGAGGATTCCATGAACAGAGGATCCTGGCAAGCTACAGTCCATAGGGTCGCAAAGAGACGGGCATGACTGAAGTGACTTATAATGTACACATCACGCATGCAATAAATGATATCTAATATGTAGCAGAGGCTTCATAGTTTTGCTGTTATTGTTGTTTTTCCAGTAGCTTAATCCAACACAAGCAAAGAAAGAGGGAAAGGGACAGATTCCCAATTAGATTTGCTGTCCAGACAAGCGAGGCAGGCAGGAGAAGGATCATATACCATGTGTGGCTCCTTGGAATCTGCCTGGGATTCCCTCTCAGTTTGTTAGGGTGGAAAGGAAGGGACCCTGCAGTTAAGAAGCAATGCAAAGGTAAGGATTTAGGGGTTTGGGGATTGGGTGTGAAACAACATGGTTTCTTCAGCCAGGGGCTGTATGTAGTCATTTGTGGTTTTGAGGCTGGGGTAATTGCCACATCCTGGGCTTTGGCTTCAGTCTTTAGCTTTTGACTATAAACCATGCTGAGCAGGGCCAGGCTGCAGGTAGCTTTTTTTCTTCTTGGGAAGCCAGGATGGAGCCTCTGGGGGTTGGTGTGCCCTGGTGGAGCCCCTCTTGCTCCTAAGAACATCAGCTGTAGGAAAGTTCCGTTCAGAGGACAAAGACACAACTGGTCCTCCATCCAGAGGCTGTGTGGAGAGAGGGCTTGGAGTTGGAAAAATCTGAGTTCCAGCCCCAAAAATCTCTTCTTAGCACTCAGACATTTCTCTAACCTTCAATTTCCTCCTTTATGAAACTAGTAATAATAACTGCTTCAGGATCATTGAGAGGCCCAAACAAGAGTAGGCAAACCCAGTGCAGAGACAGTGTCAGATGAGCATGCTCCACATCACTCACCCCCTCAGCATGTATGGGTGAGGTCACGGGTATCGACCATTCCAAGATGGCATGCCTAGCAAGTGGTGCAGCTCAGAGAACAGCCTGCACCATCGGGCATGCATAGTCTTCTAGACAAATGATGTGTATGCCCCTCCCCAAGACTCCATGTGCTGCCCTGAAGACGCAAACAGATGTGCAGGATCGATGTCCTCCCTGCCTCGCCCATCCTTCATCTCTGTGCCACCCTGGATGATCTTCACAATGTGAAGTGTGTAGCCAACTGGAGTAAGTTGCTGTTACTCCCTCTTCATACCCAAGGATGCAAAATTTCCAAACATTATGGCAGGAAAAGATTGGATGGCCATCCCTGAGCAGAGTATGTTTCTTGGAAGGAAAACAGGAGCTTCTTGCTGAATGGACTAAATGTCAGAGATGAGATGAGTGCTGGAATAAGTGGTCCAGAGAAAGAGGAAACTTGTAGCCATAGAGCTACAGTGGAGTTAGGGCTGAGGCTGAAGGTGGAGGGCCTGTCCATGGTGAGGAACCGTCTCAGAGGCTGGTGGGAGGCAGCTCTGGGGGTTTCTCTCACTCATTCCACAGGTGCTGAGTGCCTGGTGCCATCCTAGGGGCTGAGAAACATCATGGTGAATGAGGCCACAGGGCTCCTGGTCTCATGAGTCTTACATTCTGGTTTGGGGGGAGGGCAGTGTACATCCAACAGATAAATTAATAAACAAGAAACCTGTTATGCTGTGGAAAACACTACCTGTGCTGTCCTGGAGAGGGGCGGCCATTAGAGTAGGTGGGAGGACTCCCTGGAGGAGCTGACGACTAGACTAAGCTGACTCATGAGAAAGCTGACAGAAAATGAAGTACTAGCTTTATGCAGCTGGAAAAAATTTTACACACTTAAACCCAGAATGCAATAGTCTAAATGCTCCATGGCTCTGGAAGAAATTATAATGCATAATTTATAGCTAATTTGTAAAGTTAGTTTTAGAAATGTTTTTAATAACTTCCAGATGAGAGACCAACAGTGCATTCTACAACATTATGTTGCTGAGCTATTTCCTAGAATGTGTACACAACCAAGCAGTCCCTGAAAGCTTCTCCTGTGAACCCAGAAGTGTTAGCCCATGGGAAGGACCCTGTGGACAATGCAGGGTCACCTGGCAGAGGCCAGGTGAAAGAAAGTCACTCCAAATCAGGTATCATTTGGTTACAGGAAATAGGAACCCATTTGAGGAAGCTTCATTTAAGACTAATTTAACTTGAACAGCCCCAAGGGCTGGATGTGGTGAGGAGTCCATGAGGGATGAGATCTAAGAAATGAAAGGCCTACAGAGCTGAGAACTCTCCTCAATAAGCCACATGGTTATTGTTTTTTAAATTTAATATGTTCATAATACTAGTAACCTGTGGAATTGCTTTTTATAATTTATTACAATAAAATCTGTATAACACAAAATTTGTCTTTTTACCATTTAAAATTCCAATACCCCTTCAGTATTTGGTTCTTATGTTTGTCCATCTCTTCAAATTCAGTTGTTGCCTATTCACATCCCTTCATTTTTCCTTGACACCCAGACATGATGTAACACTGCGTTAGGAGGCCTTTAGCAATGTCATGCAATGGCAACCCACTCCAGTATTCTTGCATAGAGAATTCCGTGGACAGAGGAGCCTGGTGGGCTGCTGTTCGTGGGGTCACACAGAATCAGACATGACTGAAGCGACTTAGCATGCATGCATGCATTGGAGAAGGAAATGGCAACCCACTCCAGTGTTCTTTCCTGGAGAATCCCAGGGACAGAGGAGCCTGGTGGGCTGCCATCTATGGGGTCACACAGAGTCGGACACAACTGAAGCGACTTAGCAGCAGCGATGCCATGAGGTGTGGGATGGAAGGCTTCCCACTGTCCTAATGCGTTCTCTGTCTGTGCCCTGGCTGTTTTTCTCCTTTGCTTGGTGGAGCAGGGTGACTAAAGCTGGCTGCAGCTGCATACTCCCCTCCCTCAGGTCAGTTAGGCTCTGGATAATTAGTTTCCCCTGAAGACACATCTTGGTATATTTCAAACTGGTCCCTTTACCTTCCCTCTCCTAGAAGAGAAGAGATTTCTCCTTGACATTTTCAGTGAGAACCTGGTCTAATTCCTGGAGGTAAATTCCACAGTATTGTACCTACTACCCATGACTTTGTTCCCCTGGAGTTCTCACTCTCAGAAGTATCTATACTCAGGTGCCACTAATTCACCAGTTACAGTTCAGGTTTTCCTGTCCCAAAACTGGTTCCCACAGTGGTCTCCATTCTGTCTTTGCTTCAGGAAGCTGAGAATCCCTGTATCATCCATCTATCTCTCCAACCTTGAGGGCAGTGATTTGTCCTGTGTCCGCCCCTCTCTTAAAGATCCAAGAACAGTGTTGATCAACTTTTCAGTCTCTTAATCTTTTTATTTGTTTTTAAGATGGAGTGGTGATTTCCAAGCTCTGTACATGTGGAACTGTAAAACATTTTAACCCTTGTAACCACTGTTAAGAGTAAAATTCAGTGGCTTTAATTACATTCACAATATTATACAACCATTACCCACTACCTATTTCCAAAACTTTTTCATTGCCCCAAACAGAAAGTCTGTATCCACTATGCAATAACTACCCACTTCTTGTGAGTAATGCTGCTGTGGCCATTGATGTACTACAAGTATCTGCTTGAATCTTTGTTTTCAATTCTTTGGGGTATACACCCAGAACTGCAATTGCTGGATCATATGGTAATCCTAGGTTTACTTTTTGGAGAGTTCACCAAACCATTTTCCACAGTGGCTGCATCCTTTTACATTCATACCACAAAAGTAAAAGTGTTCCAATTTCTCCACATTCTTGCCAACACTTTTAAAAAAAATTATTCTTATAATAGCCACTCTGGTAGGCATGGAGTGGTATTTCATTATGGTTTTGATTTATATTTTCCTAATGGATAATGATGTTGAGCATCTTTTTGTGTGTTTATTGATTGTTTGCATATATTCTTTGGAAAAATGTCTAATAAGTCCTTTATCCATTTTTTCCACATGAGCTATCTTTTTGTTGTTGAGTCATAGGATATAAATCAAAGAGGACACAAATAGATAGAGAAATATACCATGTTCATGGATTGGAAGAATCAATATAGTGAAAATGAGTATACTACCCAAAGCAATCTATAGATTCAATACAATCCCTATCAAGCTATTTTTCACAGAGGTAGAAAAAATAATTTCACAATTTGTATGGAAATACAAAAAACCTCAAATAGCCAAAGCAATCTTGAGAAAGAAGAATGGAACTGGAGGAATCAACCTGCCTGGCTGCAGGCAATACTACAAAGCTACAATCATCGAGACAGTATGTTACTGGCACAAAGACAGAAATATAGACCAATGGAACAAAATAGAAGGCTCAGAGATAAATCCATGCACCTATGGACACCTTATCTTTGACAAAGGAGGCAAGAATATACAATGGAGGGAAGACAATCTCTTTAACAAGTGGTGCGGGGGAAACTGGTCAACCACTTGTAAAAGAATGAAACTAGAACACTTTCTAACACCATACAGAAAAAATAAACTCAAAATGGATTAAAGATCTAAATGTAAGACCAGAAACTACAAAACTCCTAGAGGAAAACATAGGCAAAACACTCTCTGACATAAATCACAGCAGGATCCTCTATCACCCACCTCCCAGAATAATGGAAATAAAAGAAAAATAAACAAATGGGACCTGATTAAGCTTAAAAGCTTTTGCACAATGAAGGAAACTATAAGGAAGGTGAAAAGACAACCTTCAGAATGGGAGAAAATAATAGCAAATGAAGCAACTGACAAAGAATTAACCTCAAAAATATACAAACAACGACTGCAGCTCAATTCCAGAAAAATAAACCACCCAATCAAAAAATGGGCCAAAGAACTAAACAGACATTTCTCCAAAGAAGACATATAGACGGCTAACAAACACATGAAAAGATGCTCAACATCACTCATTATCAGAGAAATGCAAATCAAAACCACAATGAGGTGCCATTTCAGGCCAGTCAGAATGGCTGCTATCCAAAAGTCTGCAAGCAATAAATGCTGGAGAGGGTGTAGAGAAAACGGAACCCTCTTACACTGTTGGTGGGAATGCAAGTTAATACAGCCACTATGGAGACCAGTGTGGAGACTCCTTAAAAATGGAAATAGAACTGCCATATGACCCAGCAATCCCACTTCTGGGCATACACACTGGGGAAACCAGAATTGAAAGAGACACATGTACCCCAATGTTCATTGCAACACTATTTATAATAGCCAGGACATGGAAGCAACCTAGATGTCCATCAGCAGATGAATGGATAAGAAAGCTGTCATATATATACACAATGGAATATTACTCAGCCATTAAAAAGAATATATTTGAATCAGTTCTAATGAGGTGAATAAAACTGGAGCCTATTATACAGAGTGAAGTAAGCCAGAAAAGAAAAACACCAATACAGTATAATAATGCATATATATGGAATTTAGAAAGATGGTAACAATAACCCCATATGCAAGATAGCAAAAGAGACACAGATGTATAGAACACTCTTTTGGACTCTGTGGGAGATGGCGAGGGTGGGATGATTTGAGAGAAGAGCATTTGAAACATGTGTATTATCATATGTGAAACAGATCACCAGTCCAGATTCGATGCATGAGATAGTGTGCTCAGGGCTGGGGCATTGGGATGACCCAGAGAAATGGGATGGGGAGGGAGGTGGAAGGGGAGCTCAGGATGGGGAACACATGTACACCCATGGCTGATTCATGTCAATGTATGGCAGAAACCATTACAATATTGTAAAGTAAAAATAAAAATAAATAAATAAATAAAAATAAAATAAAAATATAAAAATACAAAAAAAAACCTATGTAAGATAATATTTTGCAAATATCTTCTCCCATTCCATTATATCCTTCTTCTTTCTCAATAATGTCCTTTGATGCACAAAAGTTTTGATTTTGATAAAATCCAATTAATTTATTTTACTTGTGTTGCTTATGCTTTGGGTATCATATCTAAGAACCTGTTGCCAAATCCAAGGATGTGATTTGTACCTATGTTTTCTTCTAAGAGTTTTATGGTTTTAGCTCCTACTTTCAGGTCTATGTGTTATTTTGAGTTATTTGTAAATGGTGTGAGATAAAGGTCTAAATGCATTCTTTTGCATTTCCCAGCATCTTCCATTGAAAAGTTTTGGCATCCTTGTCAAAGATCAACTGACCATATATGTAAGGGTTTATTTCTGGACTCTCTATTCTATTCCATCGGTCTCTATGTCTCTCTTTGTGCAGTACCACACTGTTTTGATTACTACAGATTTTATGTTAGTTTTGAAATCAGGTAGTTGAGACTTTGTCCTTATTTTTTTGAGATTTTTTTTTGACTATTAATCTTTATTAATAGATTATTAATCTATCAATTATTTTGGATATTAATCTATCAATATTAACATTGATTAATATTCCAGATATTAATCTATTGATTAATTTTGTTCCTTTGCCTGTGCCACGTGTTCCTGTTTCTTAGATATCTTGTAATTTTTTGTTGTACATTTGAATCTTATAAAGTGGTAAATCTGGAAATCAGATTCTCTTCATTCCCTAGGATTTGCTGGATTCTTTTCCCTTGGGAAGGCTATAGTAGTCCATTTGCTTAGTGATTTTCCCTAACTAGTTTTGCAGAGGCTGTATTCCTTGTCATGTGTGGCTAATGAAGCTTCTGTTCTTTAGTTTTGTGCAGTTAATGTTTTCATAGAGATTTCCTTAAATGCTCAGAGCTAAAAATCCAAAAACCAAAGAAACACAAAAATCACTTCTAGTCTTTGCCAAGTGACTCTGTTCCAGGTCGCTCCTTCAACACTAAGCCAGGCTTGTACTAAGCCTGGAGATCAGCTCCAAGTGAGGCTGATGGTTTCTTCACATCCTGTCTCTCTGACCCAGGCATGTGCATAGGCTCCAGGGTCCCAATTTTTATTGTTTTAAATGTCTTAATTTCCCAGAGGATCTCTCAGGCTTTTGCTCCCATGTCTTAGGCAGTCTATGGATGTGTTCAGCTGCCTGTTTATGTTTCCATCATAATCTTTTGCCCCAGGCATCTGTGGGTTGACAGTTCATCTTGCAGTATTTCCAAGCAACAGCACTGCCTTTTTAGCCTAAGTTCTGAGTCAGGCAAAATAAACATTACTTCCCTTATGTTAGTTCTACAGGTATCCCCCAGACAGGTTAGAACAGACACCCACAATAATTAGCAAAGGTTCCATATTGAGAATGTGACTGCCATCTTCAAGATTCCTGCCAAGCAGGAGAGGCTGGACTAAAACAACGGAAATGTTGCCATCCTTCCTACCATTTTGAAGCCATCTTTTTCTTGATTCAGCATGCATTTACTTGCTCTAAACTTTGTCTATTTTCTAGAGTCCTGACAAAGTTGGATCTGGCTGTTCCTGCTCATTTTTTGTTTGTTTGAATTTATTAATTTATTAACTTTTATATAATTTTAAAGGTTACTTTCCATTTACAGTTATTACAAAATATTGACTATATTTCCCATGTTGTGCAATACATTCTTTCTACTTTACACCCATTAGTTTGCACCCTCCTCCTCCACTCACACCCCTACTGGTAGCTACTAGTTTGTTCTCTGTCTGTGAGTCTGCTTCTTTTTTGTTATATTCACTAGTTTGCTGAATTTTTTAGATTCCACATATAAAGATGTCATACAGTATTTGCCTTTCTCTGTCTGATTTATTTCATTAGCGTAATGCCCTCTAAGTCTTCTTTTCTATGGCTGAGTAGTATTCCATTTACCATATCTTCTTTAACCTTTCATCTGTTGATGGACACTTAAGTCATTTTCCATATTTTGGCTATTGTAAATAATGCTGCTATCAACATTGGAGTATATGTATCTTCAAATTACTGCTTTTGTTTTTTTTCAAATATATATCCAGGAGTGGCAATGCTGAGTCTTATGGTGGTTCTGTTTTTAGTTTTTTGAGAACTTTCCATACTGTTTTCCACAGTGGCTACACCAATTTACATTCCCACCAACAGTGTAGGAGGATTCCCTTTTCTCCATATCCTTGCCAACAATTTTTATTCATGTTTTTTTGGATGATAGCCTTCTGACAGGTGTGAGGTGACGTCTCATGGTGGTTTTTATGTGCATTTCTCTGATGATTAGCAATGTTGAGCATCTTTTCATATACCCGTTGGCCATTTGTATATCCTCTTTGGAAAAATGTCTATTCAGTTCTTCTGCCCATTTTTTAATCATATTTTTTTTTGATGTTGTGTGAGCTGTGTGAGCTGTTAATATCTGTTGAGTTGTGTGAACTGTTAATATCTGTCAGATATTAACCCGTATTAGTAATACCATTTGCAAATGTTTTCTCACATTTAGTAGCTTGTCTTCTCATTTTGTCAATGACTTCCTTTACTGTGCATAAACTTTCAAGTTTAACTAAGTTCCATTTATTTACTTTTACTTTCTTTAAGAGATGGATCCAAAAAAAATATTGCTGTGATTTATGTCAAAAGTGTTCTGCCTATGTTTTCCTCCAGGAGCTTTTGATGTTTCAATAGTTTAGAGTTGCCTACTCTACCATTTTGTGAAGTTAAGTTCCCCTGGTGGTTTGCCTTATATTTTTCTCTGCAAATTGATTCCATTATCCTCTTCTCCCTAAAGACTATTTCTTTCTTCTTTCTCATTATGGCAAATAGCTCCAAAATGACACTTCACCATGGTAGCCTCAACCCTGAGGGCTGGGTCACATCATTGTCCAGCACCCTAATTGACTATGTCAGTTTTCTAAGTCTCAAAAGCTGAGTGTCAGGACACTGAACCTGATTGCCTCAGCTTAAGAGTCTTGGGCCAATCAGCTGAGGGGGAGGAAGCTGCAGGACCCACTTCTTACTCAGCATGGGTAGAGGGAGGGATTCTCTTGGAAAGGAGATAGGCTGGTTCCCAAAAGCTAGGTGTAGGGGCAGGAAGAAGTTTTTGTATCTCCAGATAATCATGAAACACAACCTTTCCCTTCAGGGCTTTCAAGGAGAAAAGCACAATGAGATGATCCAACTATACTTAACCATGAAATCATTTTTATTTTCATGGAAGAATTTTAATGTTTAGTATAATATAAACAATACAGACATTGCTTCAGCAGTTCAATAAAAATGTGTTGAATTTGAAAAGTGAAGATTCAGATGGCATCCATAATCTTCATCCCTGCCCTTCTGGCCCTGTGCCTGGTGTTTTGGTGGGTGGGGCCCTGATCTGAGCACAACCCTGGGCTGGGTGGGCTGCAGATGTTCATTTCTGAGTAAAGGTTGGATTCCTGAGAGCTTGTGACAGACACCGTGCTACCTGCTATGCCAAAGAACAGGAATATTTCTCCACTGCCGTGTTTAACACAAGTGAAAGGAGGTCTGAGTCCTTGCTCCAAAAGGAAGAGACACATATGACATAAGTGAGAGGGATGAACAGAAACCAGGAGGAGGCTAGGCTCTGGCTTGGGTTTGCCACATTCCAGCCAAGTTGCCACGTGTAACCAGGCCACTCAGCAAGGTCGCTCAAGGCCTGTGTTTCTTCACCCAGAAGTAAGGAACAGAGACACAATGGGTGATTTCCCAGGGTTTTGTTTCTTTGTTTTTCCAGTTTTTGTTTCATTTTTATCATTTTTTAAATTTTTTTATTCATAAAGAGGGAACTAATAATATATATATATATAATATAGTTTTTTAATTTAAATTTATTTATTTTAATTGGAGGCTAATTACTTTACATTATTGTATTGGTTTTGCCATACATCAACATGAATCCGCCACAGGTGTACACGTGCTCCCCATCCTCAACCCCCTCCCACCTCCCTCCCCATACCATCCCTCTGGGTCATCCCAGTGCACCAGCCCCAAGCATCCTGTATCCTGCATTGAACCTGGACTGGCAATTCGTTTCTTATATGATATTATACACGTTTCAATGCCATTCTCCCAAATCATCCCACCCTCTCCCTCTCCCACAGAGTCCAAAAGACTGTTCTATACATCTATGTCTCTTTTGCTGTCTCGTACACAGGTTTATTGTTACCATCTTTCTAAATTCCATATATATGCGTTAGTATACTGTATTGGTGTTTTTCTTTCTGGCTTACTTCACTCTGTATAATAGGCTCCAGTTTCATCCACCTCATTAGAACTGATTCAAATGTATTCTTTTTAATGGCTGAGTAATACTCCATTGTGTATATGTACCACAGCTTTCTTATCCATTCATCTGTTGATGGGCATCTAGGTTGCTTCCATGTCCTGGCTATTACAAACAGTGCTGCGATGAACGTTGGGATACATGTGGCAGAAACTTCTCTTTTAAATAAAACATATGTTCAGTTCAGTTCAGTCTCTCAGTCGTGTCTGACTCTTTACGACCCCATGATCGCAGCACACCAGGCCTCCCTGTCCATCACCAACTCCCAGAGTTCACTCAGACTCACGTCCATCGAGTCAGTGATGCCATCCAGCCATCTCATCCTCTGTCGTCCCCTTCTCCTCCTGCCTCCAATCCCTCCCAGCATCAGAGTCCTTTCCAATGAGTCAACTCTTCGCATGAGGTGGCCAAAGTGCTGGAGTTTCAGCTTTAGCATCATTTCCTCCAAAGTAATCCCAGGACTGATCTCCTTCAGAATGGACTGGTTGGATCTCCTTGCAGTTCAAGGGACTCTCAAGAGTCTTCTCCAACACCACAGTTCAACACAGCCCCAGTATATAAAGTGAAAGTCATTCAGTCGTGTCTGACTCTTCATGACCCCATGAGCTATACAGTCCATGGAATTCTCCAGGAGAGGGTAGCCTTTCCCTTCTCCAGGGGATCTTCCCAGCACAGGGATTGAACCCAGGTCTCCCGCATTGTAGGCAGATTCTTTACCAGCTAAGCCACAAGGGAAGCCCCCCCACACCCCGCAAGTATATCAAGAAAATGGCAAAAGCAGAAGTGGCCTGATGGAGCAGGACGGGGGACCCAGATGATCACCAGAGGTTCCCATGGGCCACGTGTCCTCTGACCTCTGAGGTGCTGTCTTTTTACATGAGAACCTGCCTCCCTACAGTGTGAGATCTTCCAGGGCAACATGTCCTCAGCAGCCTTATGTCCTTAAACCATAGATCCTTGAAGGCAAGGCTGTCTTAGAGGTTCTTGTGGCATCTGGTGGTAGAAGCTAATGATAATAATAATAATAGTGGGACTATCAGATAAACCTCTGTGGCAAGTGCTGCTTCAGCCACAGGCTGTCCGAGATTTCTGGATTTCGTATATTAGTCAGTGATCTGTTTTGCCACAACTGTGTGTTTAAAAAGACAGTTTTCACTGCTGCAATGACTCCCCAATTCTTCAAAGAAAGGGCTTTTGAAAAATTTTTGTGGGAGAAAATATTTACAAATGAAGCAACTGACAAGGGATTAATCTCTAAAACACACAAACAACTCATGAAGCTCAATATAAAAAAAAACAAGCAGCCCAATCACAAAGTGGATGGAAGATCTAAATACACATTTTTCCAAAGAAAAAAGGGCTTCTTAACAGTAATAAAATGACTGGTGCTAGGCAACCACAGCTCTAGAGCAGTTTCAGTCCTTGGCTTCACTTTGCTGTCTGCTTGTCTTCAACAGCAACACAACCTTTGGCTGCCCTTACCTCTGTAGGTGCATCCAGGTGTGGCCTCTGGGTCCTTGGGCTTCCTGATTGCAACATGTCTGAGCAGGATCCCAAAGGCAATTGGCCATGAGCACTGACCCATCATTGGCACTGAATACATCTGCATTCAGGCCAGGGTCCTGAATATATGTCAGAGACATGCCACATGGGTCTTCACATCTGGAACAAAGGGCGCCTGGGGTTATTCAAAGTAAAATAGCCCCAAACCCTAGAACCACCTGAGACATCGAAGATAGAAGTGAATCAGCATGGTCCCTGTCCTCAGCTGGGGACAGGCAGGGAAACTGACCATCAAAGCCAGTCTTCAGTGTGTCCACAGAGGGCAAAGCGCTGCAGGGACCAAGAGGTGGAGGGAACCCCTCCATCTGAGGCCGTGGAAAATGGTGGGAGTGTGAGGAGCCAAGGAAGCTGCTCACAGGAGAAGCAGTGAGATGATTCTCAGGGTGAGGAGTCAGCCAGGCTAAGGGCAAGGGATGCTGCAGGCAGAGGGACAGAGCAGCAGTGGCAAGAAAGCCTGACAGCTTGTAACTCAGGGAGACTGTCTGCAGAATCTTTTCAGCAAGACCATTTTCTTCAAAGTCAAGTTTGGAGAAGACACCACCTGTGTATGTACCTGCTCTCCATAGGGACCCTAACTCAGGACCAAGTCACCACTGGGAGTCACAGTTTGGGGCAGCTCGAGCCTTGCAGATGATCTGTCCCTGAGTCCAGCATTGTGTGGTTAAGTAACCCAGCTCTGTTGCGAGGACTTGTTTCCCCCAGAAGGCTCACCTTGGGAGTAACCCTGAAGGTAAGAATTCTTGGTCAAAGTGTCTGAATGATTCTCTAGGGATAGAGACCCTTGGCTGATTAGGGTGGTTCCTGGGTGAGTGGAATTGATTGCAGTCTGCATCTAAAGATTCAGGCCCAGGTTCTGGACTGTGTGGTCCTTCTGCATCAGAGAATCTCTGCCAGATGGGGCAGAAGCAAGGGCCCCAGAGGCCCCTACCCCATCCTCAGCTGAATTGGGACTTAGGTAGGGTTGATATCCTTCATGCATGAGCTCTGAAAACAATGAAGACTCAGAGTCACATCCAGCTCATGGACTGAGAAAGACCCCAGAGATGACAGTTGAGTTATGAGTGTCAAGAGAGTTGGGAATGAGTACAGAAAGAGGGGGGTGAGGAGGAAATAATATAGATGAAGGTGCACCAACAGGAGAGGGATGAATTTCCAACCTCCTTCTGTAAATACCAAGTATTTTCTCACAAATGCTGGTAACTCCTGGTGGCAGCTTATGATGGCCTAACTTCCTCAGTCTGTCTCCCATGCCCCTCAAGGTCGGATCCATCTGGGGCTCCAAATGATAAACCCATTATTGGTTTGGCACAAGCAAGCCAGGCAGGACACCTTCAGAGTACACTGAAGAGGCTGCAGAAGCCACCAGTGCCCAATGAATGAGCACTGAGAGTATGGGGTTTATAGGGAGGGGGGTTGTTGTGGGTTGAATTGTGTCCCCCACCAATATTGAAGTCCCAATACCCATGAACTTCAGGGGATATTTGAAGATAGAGTCTATACAGATATCAAGCTAAGATGATATCCTATAAATAGGGGAAATATACACACACTTCAGTTCAGTTCAGTTCAGTCACTCAGTCGTGTCCGACTCTTTGTGACCCCATAAACCCCAGCATGCCAGGCCTCCCTGTCCATCACCAACTCCGAGAGTCCACCCAAACTCATGTCCATTGAGTTGGTGATGCCATCCAACCATCTCATCCTCTGTCGTTCCCTTTTTCTCCTGCCCTCAATCTTTCCCAGCATCAGGGTCTTTTCAAATGAGTCAGCTCTTTGCATCAGGTGGCCAAAGTATTGGAGTTTCAGCTTCAACATCAGTCCTTCCAATGAACACCCAGGACTGATCTCCTTCAGAATGGACTGGTTGGATCTCCTTGCAGTCCAAGGGACTCTCAAGAGTCTTCTCCAACACCACAGTTCAAAAACATCAATTCTTCGGTGCTCAACTTTCTTCATAGTCCAAATCTCACATCCATACATGACCACTGGAAAAACCATAGCCTTGACTACACGGACCTTTGTTGGTAAAGTAATGTCTCTGCTTTTTAATATGCTGTCTAGGTTGGTCATAACTTTTCTTCCAAGGAGTAAGCATCTTTTAACTTCATGGCTTCAATCACCATCTGCAGTGATTTTTGAGCCCAGAAAAATAAAGTCTGACACTGTTTCCACTGTTTGCCCATCTATTTGCCATGAAGTGACAGGACCAGATGCCATGATCTTAGTTTTCTGAATGTTGGGCTTTAAGCCAACTTTTTCACTCTCCTCTTTCACTTTCATCAAGAGGCTCTTTAGTTCTTCTTCACTTTCTGCCATAAGGGTGGTGTCATCTGCATATCTGAGGTTATTGATATTTCTCCCGGCAATCTTGATTCCAGCTTGTGCTTCCTCCAGCCCAGCATTTCTCATGATGTACTCTGCATATAAATTAAATAAGCAGAGTGACAACATACAGCCTTGATGTACTCCTTTTCCTATTCGGAACCAGTCTGTTGTTCCATGTCCAGTTCTAACTGTTGCTTCCTGACCTGCATACTGGTTTCTCAAGAAGCAGGTCAGGTGGTCTGGTATTCCCATCAAGAAATAGATAAATCACAAGGACCTACTAAATAACACAGGGATATATAGTCAATATCTTGTAATATTCTATAATGGAAGGAATCAGACAAAAAACATACACATATATATAACTGAATCACTGTGCTGTACACCTGAAACTAAGATAACATTGTAAATCAACTATACTTCAATTTTTGTTTAAATAAAGGGGAAAATTTGAACACAAAGCAAGATAGAAGGCTATTTGAAGTCACAGAAAGGAGGCCATCCACATGTTTCTTTGACTTTAACCTTTGCTTTTTGTTGTTTTTGTTATTATGATCTTACATCATAGCCTGCCTTGGGGAACCCTGCTCCTCTTCCTGACTATTAAACTCAAGTGCCTATGTTCAGCTCACAGAGAGATAATCTGACACAGCTCACCTATGAATGATTGCAGAAAAGAAAAAAATAAACACATCCCCTTCTATTTTGCAAGATAAATGTCTTTTTAACTTTATTTCCTCACTTCCTCTCCCTCTCTGTTCTGTAATAGAACCTGGCATCCAGATCCTGATAAGATGGTTGAGACATAATCCATCATCTGTCTTTCTGAATAAAGTCATATTTCTTACCTCAACAGCTCATTTCTCATTTCTCAGCTAATTGGCCTGGCATGCAGCGAGCAGAGCAAACATGGACTCGGTAACACCAAGACCAGCAGAAACTAGGAGACAGGCCTGGCACAGAGGCGCCCTTTCAGTCCTCAGAAGGAACCAGTCCTGTCAACCTGTTGACCTTGGATTCCAGCCTCCAGAACTGGGAGACCATAAATTTCTGTTGTTTAAACCACTCTGTGTGTGGCACTTTGTTACAGAAGCCTCAGAAAACTAGGGTGTTGGCTTATTATTTGAAAAAATCTCCAGGCTGGTGATAAGTATACATTATGAAGGTTTAGAAATAGATTCTGTTCCTGAGATAACTACCAGGTTTTCCCCCATCAGTCTGTGTTAGTTTTGTTTATGCAGGACACCACAGTGAGTAATTGGCCCTTCAGTCCACCCTGGCTCTCCTGGCCAATCAGAGTCTAATGAATCCTCTCCCCAGAAAATTGCCTACATGCACACTCAAAGCAGACACAGCTTGGTGAAGTAAGTCAGACAGAGAAAGACAAATACTGTACGATATCCCTTATATGTGGAATCTTAAAAATATGACAAACTAGTGAATATAACAGAAAAGAAGTAGACTCACAGACACAGAGAACAAACTGGTGGTTCCCAGTGCGAGGTAGAAGAGGGGAAAGTACAAACTACTGGATGTAAGATAAGCTCAAGGATATATTGTGTAGCGCAGGGAATGTAGCCCGTATTTTGGGATATCTGTAAATGAAAAGTATCCTTTAAAATCATGTTCAGTTCAGTTCAATCATTCAGTCGTGTCTGACTCTTTATGACCCCGTGGACTGCAGCACACCAGGCTTCCCTGTCCATCACTAACTCCCAGAGCTTACTCAAACTCATGTCCATCAAGTCAATGATGCCATCCCACCATCTCATCCTCTGTTGTCCCCTTCCTTCCTGCCTTCAATTTTTCCCAGCATCAGGGTCTTTTCCAATGAGTTCCGTTATTTGCATCAGGTGGCCAAAGTATTGTAGTTTCAGCCTCAGCATCAGTCCTTCTAATGAATATTCAGGCTTGATTTCCTTTAGGATTAACTGGTTTGATCTCTTTGCATCCAAGGGACTCTAAAGAGTCTTCTTCAGCACCACAGTTCAAAAGCATCAATTCTCCAGTGCTCAGCTTTTTTTGTAGTCCAACTCTCACATCTATACATGACTACTGGATAAACCATAGCTTTGACTAGACAGACCTTTGTCCACAAAGTAATGTCTCTGATTTTTAAAATGCTGTCTAGGTTTGTCATAGCTTATCTTCCAAAGAAAAAGCGTCTTTTAATCTCGTGGCTGCAATCACCATCTGCCGTGATTTTGGAGCCCAAGAAAATAGTCTGTCACGGTTTCCACTGTTTCCCCATCTATTTGCCATAAAGTTATGGGATTGGATGCCATGATCTTCATTTTTGAATGTTGAGTTTTAAGCCAGCTTTTTCATTCTCTTCTCTTACCTTCATCAAGAGGCTCTTTAGTTCCTCTTTGCTTTCTGCCATAAGGGTGGTGTCATCTGCGTATCTGAGGTTATTGATTTCTCCCAGCAATATTGACTCCTGTTTGTGCTTCATCCAGCCCAGCATTTTGCATGATGTACTTTCCATGGTAGCTCAGCTGGTTTTGTTTGTTTGTTTGTGTTTTTAACACAAAAATTAACAACACAAACAAAAACAGCAACAAAACAGACACAGCCTTCTACACAAACCTCAAAGTCTGTATACCTTGGCACTGGCGTAAAGAGCTGGGGAAAGGCCCACTGTGTGATATGCCAGAAAAAACTGGATGGTTAAAGCCAGGGGCAGTTCACTGGGATCTTGAGGCCTGCTGCCCTGTCTTGAGGACCCTGGTAACAAGCCTGTGTGAGAAGTGATACGGGAAGCAGTCACTGGTGGGGAAGGATGTGCCTAGAGGAAGTCAGTGCCCCTCCTGACTCTCCCATCTACACCCACGTGACCCGCGCTGTTGGCCCTGCCTTGGTCACACATCTGAACTGACACAGGGGTACCTGCTCTCCCGTGTTCCTTCCCCTGGGGCAGATCCCCGTGAGCAACTTGGGATGAAGCTGTATCCCACGTTTCCAGGTGTGCCTCTGCAGTTCCACTGACCAGGGCTCAGGGGCCTCAATTTCATTTGCTCCAAGATCAAAGGAAACGCTCTCAGCAGACAGGTCCCAGGAAACCCTCACTGACCCCCATCCCTCCAGGAGACCTTTGAAGAGTCATTTTACACATGAGGCCTTATCAGGAACACCTGCCTAAGAGGGCTCCCTGGGCCAGCCCTGGTTTAGTTCCCGTCCTGTCTCCTTTGCAAGTGCTGTGTTAGACTGCAGCAAAGGCAACGGATAACTGTTGGTCTAACTGCATTGTTTTAATGAACCAAGGCCACACTGCAGTAACCCATTCTAAATCCCGCATTGCCCCTTGCAGCTAAAAGTGTCCTAACGTCACTCCCTGGCTTTCATCACACAAATTTGCACAAGATAGTCCTCACAGCCCTGCACCTGGGTCCCCCACCTCAGTGTCACTTCATCCACAGCCCTCTCTGACCCTTCCTCAGGGAAGGGAGGGGCTGATGGGCAACTCGGCACTGTGTTCTTGGAGGTGGAGTCCCAGACTCACATCTGACTCCACCATTGATTTAGAGGCTCTCACAGTCAGGGACAAAGAGACCAAACAGAAACAGAAACCAGTGAGAGGTACATAGTGCGGACTCTTCATCACGGACGCTCATCACCTTAGGCTATTGTACTGGCTCTGCTGAATTCGGTACTGTGCATTTTCCAACATAATTTCTGACTTGAAAAAGGAGTTCTCAATCAGACACCCATTACCCCTGCCTATCTCCCTGTTATGGGTTAAACTGTGTCCACCACAAGTTTATATCTTGAAGTTCTAACCTCAGGCCCTCCAAATATTTGACTGTAAGGACTTTAAAGAGGTAATTAAGTTAAATGAGGTCACTGGGGTGGCCCTAATCCAATACAACTTATGTCCTTATAAGAAGAAAAGACAAGGACGCAGACAAGCACAGAGGGATGAAGGCCCAACAGGAGGACACGGGAAGATGATGATCATCATATAGCCAAGGAGAGAGGCCCTGGGGGAAGTACACTGCTGACACCTTGGCTCTGGACTTCCAGCCTCCAGAACTGCATGAGAAGATAAATGTCTGTTGAAGCCCTGGTCTGCAGTGCTCAGCTATGGCAGTACTTGGAAATATCTAATATTTGTAAAGAATGGTTAAACTAGTTTAAAAGAAAAAAAATTGTATTCACTTTCTTTTTGATCCTACAACACTCCTCTGAGATGTTTTGTCTGTTTTGTAGGTGGAGAAGCTGAGGTGCAGGAAAGAGGTGGCCTAGACCTCCTGCCTTGCAGAAACACCCAACAGCAGAGCCCTCCTTTCACCAGCTCGTTCCTTCCCATCTGCTTCCTTTAGTGAAAGAACCTACATCAGTTTAAGGATTCTGGTGCCTCTTCTCGACACGTGTCACCATATGGACATAGAATGTTTATGGAAATATCCTGCAAGAGTTGGATTCCCACTGTGTCTTATTCTCACACTTTTGTCTGAAGTCATACTTCTCCTGCTTGTACACTGAATCTCACCTGGGACTCTTCATGATGATGGAACTAAATAGGAGAGACCCACGTCCGTAAGACAGAGTATCGAAGGCTCCAGCCCTGCTCACTTGGTGCAGACAGGGAGTCAGAGCTGTGTCATACATGGAAATCCAAGTGTGAGATGGTTGGTGGGAGCATACAAGGGTCCTGGGGAGCTGGGGGCACCCCCAGAAGAAACGGGACTCCCCAGATATCAGGGGACAGGTTTACTTCCCTGGATATCTGCCCACTCTGGCTATCAGAACCTTAAAGACAAACACTGCTTACTTCATTCCATTCCAGTACTATTTCCCCATCTTGGAATTTGTACATGTTTTTTTTTTTTAATAGCTTCAATGATGAATAACTAACATAAAATAATCTGCACATCCTTAAAGTGTACAGTGGGGCAAATTTTGACCTTTGTGTGCACATGTGAACCTCATTGCCATCAAGGGGATGAATATGTCTGAGTTCCTTTGTGCCCTTTGCAACCTTCCTTCCTGTACTCCCCTGCATAGCACCTTCACACCATCATTGATCAACTTCCTGTCACTGTACATTTGGATTTTCCAGAACTTTACAGAAATGAAATCCTGCAGTAGGCATTCCTTTTATCTGGCTTCTTTTACTTGGCCTAATACCCTGAGATTCACTCACATCACTGAATATATCAGTAGTTTATACCTTTGATTTCTGCTTAGTTTTCCACTATGCAGAAACAGCATAATTCCTTCACTCATTCATCTGTTGCGGGATGTTTCTGCTGTTTCCAGTTTGAGGCTAGTTCAATGCAGCTGTCTGAATTTGGTGCGAAGTCTCTATATGGACACTTGCTTTCACTCCTTTCCAGTGAATTCCCAGGAGTGGAGTGGTGGCTCTTGAAGGACTCATACAGTTAATTGTTAGGAAACTATCAGGCGATTTCCCAAAGCAACGTAGGAGTGTTCTGGTCTCTCCACGCCCTTGTGACACTTGATAGGACCTATTTTTCTGATTTAGCTGCTCTCATAGATGTGCAGTGAATTATTATGGTTTTAATTTGCATTTCCCTAATAATGATGATGTTGAGTGTCTTTTCATGTACTGTTTTGTCATCTTTGTATTGTATTTGGTAAGTCTTTTAATCACTTTAAAAGAAATAGCATAATTTGTATTCTTGTAATTGAATTTAAAGAATTCTTGATACATCCGGAGTCTTTGTTAGACGTACATTTTGCATTTCATTCACTATAATATGTAAACAAGAAAGGCTTATTGGGAATAGCTGTACCACTCTATGAAATGAAATATGCATCATTTATTCAACTAGTATCTTAAGTATAAATTATGCATGCCAGAGTTGCAAAGAGCACACAGATATACTACTTTCAATCCCTCCCTGATGGCTTGGTGGGACTCTTAGTCAGATGGGCTGCAGGAAACCTCTGGGTTCTGCCCCATCTGGGTCATCTGTGTTTCTTGCCTCTTGTCCTCAGGGCCTTTCCTGTATCCACCCTTCCCTCCGCTCCGCACCAACACACAGGTTGGGTCACACACAGGATCAGACAGGCACCATGGTTATCACGGTCTATTAGAGTCTTCCTTTCGCTGCCCCAGCCGCATAGCTGCACCGGATCTTCCTTTCAGCTCCTGTCAAGCAGGGACAGCCATCTGGGGACACCTGCTTTCTCCTCACTTCCAGAGAGTGAGGGGTGTTGTAGCTTCTCCGACTTTTTGCAGGAAAAAAACCAATGTTTCAGTTGTGTTTTAACTTACAGAGCTGTCCCCCTGATTAAAAAGTAACCCTCCCTTTGCCACCAAATATCCCTTCCTGGAGGCAACAGCATGGAGGTGGTCCTGAGGCATTAGAGGAACAGCCATTTTTTACCCCTCCCCTCGGGGCTGAAAAGTTATATACTTAGAAATGTACTCAGTGTTTCCCTCCCTGCAGGAAGTGCAAACCCTATAAGAGCAGGCACTTTGCCCATCTTGCTTGCAGTTATGTGCTCAGCCCTGTGTGCAGGGCCTGGCCCCACAGATGGAGCTCAGTACATAATGGTTCATGAGTGAATGTGTGACCAGGCTGAATGGTGGAATTCAGGGCTGAGAACTGGAAGGATTAACATTGAGACCACCCAGCTAATAAATAGAGACAGTACTCAGACCCAGGTGTGCCTGTGGACAAGGGGCCTTTTCAATGATGTGAAGTGGGTGCTTCCCTGGAGGCACTTCTGCTGCACTCTGACACCAAAGATAGGCCATCTATGGGCTCAAAGGGCTGGGGAGCTCAGAGAAGATGAAGTCACAGACACACAGCCTGGGAGAAGAAAGTGCGGCCTGTGAGCCAGCGGTGCTGAGCAGCCAGGGTCTGCCCCTGACTTCAGTTGAGCCACTGTCTGTGGCTGTACAGTCCTCCCTGGTTCCTCCTCTTGGCCATGCGTCTTCACTGGTCTTGGCCATGTGTCTTCATTTCATAAGTTACAAAGTGAAAGTTTCTTTAAAATCCAGAGTAACAGGAAAATTGCAAGTGATATTGAACATGTTTCTAAACTTCTGAGAAAATTTAAGCTTAGCATGATTTTTAAGGGCTTTCCCAGTGCCTCAGTGGTAAAGAATCTGTCTGCAATGCAGGAAATGCAGGTTCAATCCCTGGATTGGGAAGATCCCCTGGAGGAGGAAATGGCAACTCACTCCAGTACTCTTACCTGGAAAATCCCAAGGACAGAGGAGCCTGGCAGGCTACATTCCATAGGGTCGCAAAAAGTCAGACTTGAATGATCACAGCACAGCAACATGATTTTTAAAAGTCCTTTAAATCATATGCTTCCACTTTTTGCACGCCCATCTTCCCATTTCTCTTGTATCTGGGACTCTTACCCTTGACCAGCACTGTTGTCTTCAGCACAGATGAAGCACGTCCTTTCTGGGCACATCCCCCTGCTGTCCCAGCCTGGCTCTTCTTCACCACTTGACAAATCTCCACCAGTTTCCTGATTCTAAGTCTCTGTCCCCTGTGATGTCCACATAGGTCCCCTAAACAGTCTGTTAGTGATATCCTTTGCCAGGCCACCTCCCTCACCACTGACTGTTGCTGATTCCCAGTCTTCTCACACAGACTCACATGTACATACACAGACACACACACACACACACACGCACACAAGCTGCACCTTGAAACAGGAACAAGCTGTGAGCTCTGGGTCTGGCCTTGTTCCAGTCTAGGGCAGCAGGGCCCAGTAAACAAATGTCCATCCAGTAAAGACAGATTTCAAATTATGATTGTTTCTTCAATGGAGCTAATAATGGAGACAGTGGAAGATCAGGACAGAAGAACAAAGCTTTGACCGGGTGGTGGGATCAGGGGAGAGTATTTTGAGGAAGTGACATCTGAACTGACACTTGGAAGGTGAGTAGGACCTGGCCTTGGAGGACTAAGGGAGAGATGAGCAAAGTCATGAGGTGAGGAGATTTTGGCATCTGGAGGAGATGACAAAAACCTGAGGGGTGATGTGTCGTCAATCAAGGGGCAAGGACACATGTGGACAAGCATGGAATAGGGCCTTCCAGATCGTGATGGAGCCCAGATCATGCTTGCTACTGGAGGAGGCTGTGCAGTAAGTGAGGCAGCAGCAGAGGTTGGACCAGTGTGGAGGGTGATGGAGGGGTCGGGGTGGCAGGGGTGAGGAGCTGACGAAACGCCTTAGAGGTGAGAGTAAGACAGTCAGGATGTTGTGGCAGACAGCATGCGAGGGGTAGAAGATGACATCAGGAAGGGTGAAAGCAGGTGGATTTTCCAGGATGCGGAAGAGAAAAGAGTACTTTGTTGGGGGAGAGCCCAGTTCAGTTTCAGGCAGATGGGCCTAAAGTAACCTTTTCAATAGTCCTGTGATTTATTATAATCATATTGACAGTTTCTACCACTCAAAGCAGAGAAACCACCTTCAAGAGTGTGTACGTGTTTTCTTTCAAACAAGATGAGATCCACCAGGGAGCAAAGAAAACATTAAACAGTCCACATGTGGCTCCTACAGGGCAGGACAAACACACTGGGCCCTGCACACTTGCCTTGCTGACACCTGGGGAGAAAAGAGCAGGGAATATTGGCGTGCAGGTATTTTTAGCCTTCAAAACATTATGAAATGGCAGGTAATTATGATTGTTGTTTTTCAGAGAAGGGAAAGCAACTTCTGAGTCCACTGTTTTGCATCATGATCTTTTTATTTCCTGATCTAGTTAGCACAAAGATCCTTGTGCTAACTAACTACTGCCCTAGGATGTTAATAATAAAAGGAAAAGTCCTGGATGATCTCCTCCCTAACCCAAAACTCACTCACAATTCCTAAGCTATGTCTTTTGCAAATGGTTTGAGTTTGCCACAAAGAGAAGCAAATTTCATCCTATTAAAACAAACTATAGGAACAATCACACCACATATAAAGTGAGGGCATTACAGTGATTGAAAATGGCCACAAGATCATGGATTCCTTACTGTACAGAGACTAGTCCCTAGTAGAAGACACAACATGTGGTGTCAGACAGACCTGTGGGCAAGGTGCAGTGAGGTCTTGCGTGGGAAGATCCACGGAACATGGCATCTGCCCACGGCTCACAGCTGATGGAGTTCCCAGCAGGGGGTGTCTTCTGCCAAATTAAATAAATCTCTCCCTCATGCCTCTGACAGTTTTTCCTGAACAGGAAGTTAAGGAGTAGGGGGTAGTCATTGTAAAAGAAAGGGAAGAGAAACTGACACTTAATAATTTCCTGCCATGATCCAGCCTCCTTCATATACACGAGGCCCTGTGTGTGGGTTTCCTCCTCTGTAAATATCAGTAATAATAGTGGCCCTGTGATGGGTTTGTTTTTTGAGGAGTAAATAGCTACTCTGTGTAGACCACTTGGAACTGTGCCCAGAACATCAGAAGTGCCTGCTGTGTGAGAGTTTTTCTTACAAGGACCCTCATCATTGTCACTACATTTCTCATCACAGATTCTTTGATGTTCATTTTGCAGATGAGGAGACTGAGGTTAGGAGTGTACCAGTCAGTGCTGGTTCCCCACAGTGGAGTAACTTTATTAAAAAAGCCAGCAGATTGAGAAGATGGTGGACTTGTGTCCCAAAGAAACATTTTACCTGAGTTAGAATTTAGGTTTCTTTTACACTAAAATGGGAAGAAGTGTGGCTGGTCATTGCAAACTTCTTGATGTAGTAATCCTTTGCTCTTGTAACTGTCCTTGTAGGTCAGGTTACAAAATTCCTATCAACCTCCAACAAGAGGAAACGTCATTCTCTGTTTTACAACTTTTTATCTCTATATGAATGGAAAAGTTTTACATCTTTAAAGGTCAGAGTTTTGAAAATTCACTTTCCTATATATTTCAGACTATAGGCAACATTCTTAACTTGTAGCAAAAGCAGCAGAATATAACGTTAAAGTAAAAGAAACATCCAATATTGAGGCAGATGTGTTCTTCCAAATTACAGCCCCCCTGTAGCATTAGCTGGCTGCACCCACCTCCCTTTTTCCTCCTTCTCCAGCATCTCTCAGAGGTACGTCTGCACACTGCCTTCTTTCTCCTTGGTAAGGAAGATGTCATTCTGGCTGAAAACCTTTCTTATATTTAAGACAGGGCAACAACAATAATAAGAACAATAAGCAGCAATGATAGCACCTTGAATTTGGAAAGTCTTTTCCTAGAGAATCTCAATCTTCTCCCAAAGTAAACAACAAAGAAGGAGACAGAGCTGAGTGCTTTGCTGGGGTCATGAGCCAGGACAGCTGTATCCAGGATGATAGCCCATCTCTTTAAGTTGTAAATGCCTCCTTCTCAGTTTCCTGATCTGTAGGATGAAATAAGCCAATGCATTTCAATTCAGCAAGCATTTACTGTACATAAATTCACTTGAGCATTTACTGTATATAAAGCATTTACCATACTTGAATTCATTTGAGCATTTACTGTATGTAAAGCCTTGTAACTTTGATTATCTTGATTCATTTCCCATGACTGCATCAAGTAATAAAATCACAGAGACTATCATTGTAACCACCCCATTAGCAGGTAGGTTTATAGTTATTTCAGTCTATCCCTAGAACTTCCCTGGTAAGTTGTATACTCACATACACACACGCAAAGCTAGCTTTCTGAACTCTGGAAATGTCTTTTTCAGTTCCCTTCCAGTATTGCATTCATGATGTAGATTCCCTATCTTCACTTATCTGTGATTTTCCTCCCTGAATTTTCATGGATAAAGCACAATCCATCTGTCTGGAGAATCAGTGTTGGAATCACTTCTCTTCCAGACTTGTCTAGAACTGGGAACTCATGCTGACCTGGAATGCTGACTTTGGTTCCTCCTCTTAGCCAAAGGCATCTAAGGCTGCCTTCCTCAATCGTGGTCTTCAACCTGGAGAAAACAAAGGGCAAGTCAGGTACCCCCTACACTTCTCAGCCCTCCAGTACTGGAAGGTGTGATCACATTGCATCTCCACAGGAAACCCCTCTGACCACTCATTCTAAGTCCCATTCCCAGGACCACTGCTGCCCTGACCATGCCCTGGGCCCGGATCTTGGCTGCACAGGCTAGTTTTGCTGCATGTGAATGCCCTGGGGTGGCAGAAGCACCTCAACCCTATGTGCCCACTTTGAGCACAGGTGTGAGATGTGGCAGCCACTCAGAAATGCTTGCAATGTTTGGAGCCAGGTGGTGGTAGGGTTGTGGTTAGGACTGTCTCTATAACTGAGGTGAAGGCTGTGGTTTTTCCAAATTGGTTTCCTGGTGTCCAACAGCATCCTCATCTAAAGGCAAAATGGGAAAGAGATGAAGATGGAAGGGGACCTGGCAATGGAAGGGACAGACAGGAGGAGAGGAAATGCCAGGGACGTAGGGCAAGAAGGAAGAAGGGGACACAGCAGACATGTCCCACCTGGCCCTGATGGTCCTCTTAGAAAACCTTCACTCTCCCTGAGGATGAGCCTTAAGAAGGTTCCATCTTACTGGCCACCCCATGGGCACCTGAGGAGGGTTCTGCCCACCTGCCAGGGCCCAACAACCTCTTGGCATCAGGAGTCCCCAACTCTGTGCTGCCCTTGAGGGATAGGTCAGGGAACTCAGTTCCAGTCACAGGCCTCACAGGAATGTGACCAGCTCTGCCAGATTAAAGACTTTCCCAGCACCCTCGGCCTTTTTATTTCTTATTTCACATCCTCCAGCTAAACTTGCCTGGCCTGTTGGAGAGGAGTGTGTTTCCCAGCTGCATGAGGTTCTTCTAATGTGAAGAAAGGATTCCAAGATGGATGGGAGAAGATAGAGAACTGGAGAGATTTTTCAAAGATAATAGAGATTTTTAATGCAATAACATCCTTCATTTTAACTTTGGACCTGTTGGAAGAGCACCATCTGTGCATTAACTGGGTTCCCGGAAGAAAGACTTTCAAAGGAGAGCACAGCCCACGTGACCTCTCTGCCCCATCCTGTTCCAACCACTTTAAACTGGGCAGACTTGTCAGGCTGCTCCTGTGGACAAAGTAATCCAGATGAAAGCCAGTTCCTTCATGTGGCGAAGGGAGAAGGAAGATAGTTTTTCTCTTAGATTTTCATTTGGTTTTTTAATAAGTTGATGCAGAAAAACTACTTGCTACCAATTTCAAATGGGTAGTGAGAGAAGACATGGCTGAAGGTAAAGGGTGGGCAGGCTGGGCTCAGCATGAGGGGAAAAGGGCGTCCCCGGCACAGTGCCCTCTGAGTCAGCCACACCGGGAGAGAGCCTGTCATGAAGTAGGCTCCATTGTTATTTAGGTGCAAGGAGGTCAGCAGATCAGCAGGTGGCCACACGGGAGAGAGAGCTTGTTACTCAGAGCTCCCAGGACGACGGGGCATGGCATGCCTTGGGGGAATGGCCACATGGGGAAGGCCCGAGGTGGTTGGGAGGAGAAGGAAGGGGGCAGATGCATGGATAGTATAGTATTGTGGTTTCCATGAGAAGAAGTGGGCAATGCAGGGTCAGCAGGCTCAGGACTGACTGGTTTGTATCATTTCAGGGCTCTGGGTGTAGGGCTGCCCTGGTTGACTGGTACCTGACATGGGTGATCAGGACAGGGGCCTGGTAAAAGCCCCACAGAGGAAGTAGGAGCAGGTGGGCTTTGGATTGACTGGTTTGCCTTTGAAAAGTGTGCCATCAACGAGTTGTTAACCATACCTAGGAACTGGCAGCCCTGGCAGGGGCAGTCCTTCCAGGATCAGCAAGGCCCCAAAGAAGCCAAACATCAGAATATAGAAAATAGAAGACGTGGTTCATACAGAGAGGCAGGGTTTTGGATGAATCTCTAAAACAAAATATGAAGAGACCAAACCTTTACTGAAAATCCTAAGTCAGCCTACTGTTTCATCTGAAAATGTTCACCTATCTTACTTCCTCCTTCTTTTGTTTCTTTTGAGCACCAAGATATCCTGTGATGGGGAAGCCCAGGCAAACCAGGGAGAAGTTTCTGTTGGTATAATTGCCAGGTGGAGGAAAGAACCTCTGCGTGGATTGAGTCACCAGACATGATGAACAACACTGTTCTAAAAGGCCCTTGGGAGATCCAGGCACAGTGGAGCTCCACCCTGTGCATGAGCTGTGCCCCATCTACGTGCTGCTAAGCTTCCTGTGATTCTGGAGGGATGGGTTTATCTGGTCAGAGTTATAGCCTTCATCAGCTACTCCACCTCACACCTTTCTGAGCTCTGAGTAGAAGGTCACTGGTGACCTGGCCATGCAGCTGACCATGACAATCCTATGTATGGCATCCAGGGTTGCTGCCGGGAGTGAAGTGAGGTTGCTGCCTGGCAAAGCTTTTTCTCCCAGGACAGATGAGCTCAGCTAATTCGTGTTTCTGAAGCCTGTGTATTTGTTTAGTAAATGTTAGATTCTAATGACAGAGCTGTTCTTTGTGGGATTTTAAAAATATATTTAAAAAAAATTTATTTGATTGTGCTGAGTCTTACTTGCAGCTCTCAGGATCTTCAATCTTCTTTGTGCCACATGGACTTCTAGTTGCAGATGTGAAGTCTTAGTTGGGGCATGTGGGATTTCGTTTCCCAGCCATAGGTCAACCTGGACCCCCAGTCTTAGCCACGGGACCATCAGGTGAGCCCTTCTAATGGCAGAGCCGTTCTTTAGTTGGCCTCACTTTGCTGGCAGAGGTGACAACCAAAATTCAAAACCACATCCAGAACTGGACACATGAGCATCACTATGCCATCTTACCCACTCATGGATGGTGACACAGAAAAATGCAGACATCCGGAATAAGGCTTACTGATGGCCCAAAGGGTGGTGACTGAAAGCATCTAGAGGCCCTGGTTTGTTCCAGAGGAAACAAGCTTTTGTGTCACTTCCCCGCCACTCTGTCCCCTGCCCAACCTCTCCCATTTGGGCCCTGGGCCCTGATGAATGTCATCCCATTATCAACAGTTCCCTCACTCTGAACAAACCTCAACCCATTCTAATCTCTGGTTAATCCATGTTTCCATAAGTGTAATGATTAAACTGCCTGCTCTAACAAACAAGGTCATGGGAATATAGAGTTTGAGTGAATACATTGGAAAAAATCTGTGGATAGACATCACAACATGAAGTACCTCCCTATAAAGATGAAGAGAAAGAAAGACAGAGAGGCACCAACCTAGCTGCTCCCCACCTGGCGCTGGGCATCTCAGGTAGGCACACCTGCATCAGCAACACAACCACCTGGGGCTTCCCCAGGAGATCGGGGGCACTGGGCACTGCCCAGCCTTGCCTGCATGAGGTCACTTCAAGCTGTTGTCCCTATTTTAGACTCCAGCCCAAGGTCAGAACACATTGTCCTTTGGTCTCCCCAGCCATGTCAGTGCAGTGGCTGGTCCAGGGTGCCCCTTGTCTTTCACCTCCTCATCATCACCTCTACCCTGGATTCTGCCACGAAATGCTCCTAACTGGCCACCTTCTCTTCTGTACACAGCATGTTCACACACTGCCTCTGTGCTGAAAGGTCTTTCCATTGTTGTTTTGCAAATTTTCAATGTCTTCCCCAATACCCACGTTCTTTCCTAGTTTAAATTCAAGCATGGCCCAGTCCTTCTGCTTGGAAAGAACATAACTCATTGCAGTTTCAATTGCTCATCTCAGTGGGGAGCTGCATTTCACCATTGCTTGTTTCCTGGGAGGCACCTCCATAGCAAGTCTTCCTTTGTCATCTTTTGATCATAATCCCTCATCCCACCCCTTGTGGCTTTCGCACTCCATGGGGGCCAAAGATGGCTGGGGAGACACTGCATTTAGGGAGAATGACCCATGACCCCTCCTCTTTTTGCTGTGCAGTGTCACTGTTAAAGCAATAAGCACTGCCTTAAGTGTAAAGCACATTGGAGGGCCTGAGTGAAGTGGATGTTCCTTCAGGCTTCTGAACTTTTGCCTTCTGATACGTTCCCTGCCAGAAATGCCCCCCCACTTTTTTAAACCCATTGACTGGCCCCACCCCTGTTGACTGTTTAAGTCCTATTTCATTTTTATACACAGCTAAAATTGCAGTGTTCTTGCCTGGAGAATCCTAGGGACAGGGGAGCCTGGTGGGCTGCCGTCTCTGGGGTTGCACGGAGTCGGACACGACTGAAGCTACTTAGCAAAATTGCACCTTCCCACCTCCCTCCCAGGGAGTTTTTACCTCCCACGGGGCTTGTGAGGTCATATCCACACTTCTGGGCCTTCTGAGTCTTTCTCTGATGTCCTTGTGGAACAGCCCCCCTCCCCCCCACACACAGCCTGTGTGAGCCTTAAGGTCCCTGCTGTCTTAGTCACTCTGGACCCCCAAAGCCTGCACTGAACACCTTAGTCTTCATGACTATTTGTCCCATGGACGGAGACAGAAAGTGATAAGTATCGGTGCTGTGTGTCTATGTGCTTGAGAGAATGTGGGGCAGGCAAGAGAGATTGACCTAAGCCCTCAGCTTCCTCATTTGCAGAACAGGAGTGACGATGACAAGACCTATGTCAGTGTCATAGTGGAGGCTGTGAAAACTAAATGAGTGAGTACACACAAAGCACTACAATCAGTGCGAGGGTGACGATGACAAGACCTATGTCAGTGTCATAGTGGAGGCTGTGAGAACTAAATGAGTGAGTACACACAAAGCACTTCAATCAGTGCGAGGGTGACGATGACAAGACCTATGTCAGTGTCATAGTGGAGGCTGTGAAAACTAAATGAGTGAGTACACATAAAGCACTTCAATCAGTGCAGGGAGCTGATACCTAACAAATGTCCAGTAAAAAATGTTTAATGCATTATCTTAGAGAGACCGATGAGACCTTACATGAGCCAAGTTGTATTCTGTCATGTAATCAGGAGGGGTACAAGCAGTGTTTCAAAAATTTAAGGCTCACTTGCTGATGGTTTCAACATTTCTTTTTTAAGCCATTATGTCCCCTCACCTTGCATTTTCCCTTCCTCCATTGATGAATATCCAAGTGGGATTGGGTGGGTAAAAGTAAAAACAGACTCAGAATAACAAATAAACTGTTTGGCCCAAACAGTTGGAGGCAGGTGCAGGACTGATGAGAAGCTCAGTGGGGCTTCCCCCCAGAGCCCCAGCTCTATGACCAAATGTGACTTTTGTATCAGGCAAATCTCTCCATCTCGTCCAGCCTCAATGGACTCATCTGTGAAGTGGGAATGAGGAAGCTAGAAAAACCCCTACAGTCTCTTTAATTCTAAAAGAAATCGTGTGACCCTAGTTCTAAATGTAAGTCCTCTTATGGAATCAATCTCTTCTGGAAAAATAGCATAGTTTATTTTACCAGCAGCCTTGGAAGTGAGCAAACTAGTAAAATAACAACAATTTTTTTAAAAAGGAAAATAATTCTAAAAAACTAAAAATCAACCTTTGACATGGACAAAGCAGCATTTTTACATGATTTACAAAGCTATTCTTTTTTTTTTTTAGATTTGTATATTTTAATTTTTTTTTCAAATTTTATTTTATTTTTAAACTTTACATAATTGTATTAGTTTTGCCAAATATCAAAATGAATCCATCACAGGTATACATGTGCTCCCCATCCTGAACCCTCCTCCCTCCTCCCTCGCCATACCATCCCTCTGGGTCGTCCCAGTGCACTAGCCCCAAGCATCCAGTATCGTGCATTGAACCTGGACTGGCATCTCATTTCATACATGATATTTTACATGTTTCAATGCCATTCTCCCAAATCTTCCCACCCTCTCCCTCTCCCACAGAGTCCATAAGACTGTTCCATACATCAGTGTCTCTTTTGCTGTCTCGTACACAGGGTTATTGTTATCATCTTTCTAAATTCCATATATATGCATTAAAACTATTCTTATTTTTATAATAAAGCATGTATTATACATCATATATTTTATGTATGTAAACATAAGTAAATGGTTATATGTGTCATATATACGTATGCATGATGGTTTTCGTAATGGTCTCTCACTAATGTGCTATGTTTAGTCACTCAGCCATGTCTGACTCTTTGCAACACCATGCACTGTAGGCCACCAGGCTCCTCTGACTATGGGGATTCTCCAGGCAAGAATATTGGAGTGGGTTGCTATGCCCTCCTCCAGGAGATCTTCCCAGCCCAGGAAACAGACCCGTGTCTCCTGCATTGCAGGTGGATTCTTTAGCAACTGAGCCACCAAGGAAGCCCATGAATACTGGAGTAGGTAGACTGTCCCTTCTCCAGGGGATCTTCCAGCCCCAGGAATTGAACTGGGGTCTCCTGCATTGCAGATGGATTCTTCACCAGCTGAGCTACCAGATAAGCCCCTTTCACTAATACATCATTTTAAATAGAAATCATAGCCTTGAGTGTTGTAAAAACCCTATAGCCATAAGTAATATATTAGAAGAGCTAAGAGTAGGCTTCCCTGAGGCCAGGACACTTCACCCTGGGAGGTCATTAGCAGAGAGCAGCCCCTTGCTTTATGATCAGGTTTTGAATTCTGAGTCTCTGGGGTCTCTGGCTGCCTGGGGTCTCTCTTTAGTCTCTTTACAGGTCAGATTTGGCGGCATGGGAGGTCACCACCATGGAGGCAGGGTGGTGGGAGCTTCAAACCAACTTGCATTGTATCATGTCTCCTGCCAACAAGCTTGTCATGTTTCCCATCCCATTTCTTATTAGTCTTCTCCAAATCTCCCTGAAGGAACAGTGTACCATTAGCCCTAACCAGAGTTTATAGCTGGGGTTGGGGAGAAGGAAGTGGCCATTGCTACTGCCACCACCAGCAGCCAAGAATGGATTGTCCTGGGGATCTTTCAGAGGTCAGAGTGCACAGTTGCATCCTGGGAGCCACTCAGCTCCCCCACCAGCCTAGTTGTTCCAGGCAGAAATGGAGCTTGCTTTGCAGGATTGTATGTGTACCTTGGAGGCCAAATCAGATTCTGGGGTCACATTACTTTTTAATCATTTGAAAGAAAAAAATTTTGGAATTTTTTGGTTCAATTTAAGCACGGTTAACCACATTCCGATGTCCCGAAACCAGATAGACAGGCATGTCTTCTGAAATTTTCCATGTTTGAGGATATTTGACTTGGAAAGTACTGAGCCAACAAGGAATTGTTTTTTGGGAAGTCTCTCCCAGATAGAAAGCAAGAGGAATCGTAGCTGCAAAACTCTCTTACAATTTTTTCAATTGTGGTTTTTTATATCTATATATACACACACACACACACACACACACACACACAATATATATATATCTAAGATGAAATTTACCATCTTAACCATCTTTAAGTGTACAGTTCAGTGATAGTCACGTTGTTGTGCCAGTTCACCACCATCCAGTGACATTCACCACCATTCATCTCCAGATCTCTTTTCATCTTGCAAAACTGAAACTCTGTCCCTTAAACTCTAACTCCTATCCCTCACCCCCAGCCCCTGGCAATCACCATTCTACTTTCTGTCTCTATGAATTGCACTATTCTAGGTGCCTCATATGACTGGAATCATATAGGATTTGTCCTTTTGTGACTGGCTTATTTCACTGAGCATCGGGTCTTCCAGAATCACCCGCCCTGTAGCCTGTGTCTGACTTTGCTTCCTTTTAAGACTGAATAATATTTCATTTATAGATATACCATATTTTGTCTATCTAGTCATCCACTGGTGGACATTGGGTTGCTTATCTTGAAATTTTAAATCAGACATTTCCTAATTAGTCTATTTCCTTTCAAACGGAAAATTTTGTTCCAATAGCACTTAATGTATCAATCAGTGGTTATGGTACCTACCCTCTGTCCTGCTCTGTATATTATCACTTTTTATATTATACATCTTTTTCTGCCTTCAAATGCACCCTATATTATCCATTACTTTGTATATGATTGTTTGCACTGTTTCTTTTATAAAGAAAGTGTTGTGACTAAAGGCATTACTACAAAGCTAATGAAGGGAGATCTTCAGGGTCCCTCACTCTGTCCTAGGACATGGGAGTTTTGCAATTGTAGTTTTGCATTATTTTTCTTAATGAGGGTCCCCCAAGTTTTACAACTTCAAATCCTTCAGAATCTGGACTTGCCAGTGTCTGTCTATCAGCACAGAGCGGAGGGAGAAACCCGGATTGCCCCTTCCCAGGAATTTCTTAAGGTTTCCCTCTGAAAAATGGGTAGAATATTTTCCATTAAGTCATTGGTTCTACTTCCTACCACACACACCACTCACTACCCCAGTTTATCTTTCCAAATCCTTCCCACTCTTATAGAACATTTCTGAAAACAGATGTGCTCAACAAAGAGGAAACAATAAAATTGAAACAACCACTTCTGTTCTGATGAGAATCTGCAGTAGGATTTTAAAATGTTGCTTCATTTTTTCCTAAAGTCACCCAACTCTAGATGCCCTCCCAGCCTTGGCCAGTGGGGCGGGGGTTGCCTGCTTCCCTTCCCTTTTTATGTATCCTGCCCAGGCATACATCCCGCTGGTGAGTGCACACATGTCTACCCTTAATCCAGAGACCTAAGGATAAATCATTTTCCTATGCAGAGATAAATCAGGTCCTGAGCAATAAAACCCACGATGATCCATGTGCATTTGTAATGTCCTTTCCTCCTTTTTAACACCCAGAACCTTCCTTCCACCCAGAACTACCTCTAGAACAATGAGAAACAAAAGCCCCTTCCCCTGGGCCCTCCTGGTCCCCTCCCAGCAGCTTGCTCTTCAGGAGATGAGAGAGTGCAGCTGCCAGGGGGATCAAGGGCTGGGTGGGCATGGGAGAAAGAAGAACCCCTGAGGGATGGATGCTGAATTTTGTCAACAGAGCCTTATCGTCACTGCTTTCAGAGAGAAGGAGCTGCAAACAGTAAAAATCTATATTTTAATTTTAACACAAGATTCTCTTGGAGAAGGTGGAGGTCTGTACACTGATGGTGCCTTGCATTGCTCTCTGCAACTTCTCTGAACTGCTCTAGTTATGCCAGGTCCTGGCATTTATTTTCAGAGTTGAGGTGCTGTTTCCCTAATGTTAACTCCTGGAGATAATCCAAAAGCCATCTGGAGAAGGACCCTGCACTTCTTTATCTACAAAAATTGAACAGAGATGGTCCTTTTTAGAAAAATAATGTTCAACTATGTTTTATTACCTTGAAAAAAATTTAATACAAGACAGGTGGCCCAGTAGTCAAAGAATCTACCTACAGAGCAGGGAAGGCAGGAGATGTTGGTTCAATTCCTGGGTTAGGAAGATTCCCCTGGAGGAGGGCATGGAAACTCACTCCCGTATTCTTGCCTGGAAAATCCCGTGGACAGAGGAGCCAGGTGAACTTCAGTCTATCCATAGGGTCACAAAGAGTTGAACACAACTGAAGTGACTGAGCATGCACACACACACAGAAAAAAGTGCATAAATCATAAATACTCAGTTAAGTATTCACAAGCTCAGTTCACAAGGAGACCAAAACAGTGACAGAAATGTAGCCAAGAGAAAACCCAGAGGCTCCCCCTCACCCACCCTCTCTCAACCTCCTGCTCCACCAGCCCCAAGTACCCAGACTTGACCCTAACTTCTAACACCACAGAGTAGTTTTTCCTCTTCTAGAATTTTATCTAAACTGAGCCATTCAGTGTGAACTCTCTCTTTGCTGATGTACTGTGCTCACATTTTGTTTGTGAGATTTCTCTTACGTTTTGTGTGCAGCTCTAGCTTGTCTGTTTTGTGGGTGTATAATATTCCATTGGGTGACTGTACCACAGTTTATTTTTTCATGTTACCATTGATGGGAATACGAATCATTTCAAGTTCTGCTATAAGCATTATTACCCATGTCTTTTGGGACATCAAGAAAAATTGTGGGTGGGGGTATATTTCTAGGAATGAACTAACTGGATAGGAGGGTACCTCTAAGTTCAGCTTCATTAGAACCGCAAATCAACCAAACCAACTTGTTTTTAATGAGTTTTTGCCCAATAATATCAAGAGCTCTGACTAATGGAAACACAAGAGGAAGCACAAGATATAGCCCCACCTTCAAGGATCACAATATTGTCAAGGGATCCATTCACAAACGAGTGAAATGATACTACAACTTACATCAGACTGGGCATCAAATTAAAGTTATTGATACCAAGTGTCATAGATCACATAGGTCATAGATACTAAAGTCACAGGTAGGAGAGAACAACCAAGCCTCTTTCCTCCTGAAAACAGTGAGGAAAGTGTCTGTACAGGGAAATGCAAGCATAGGTGTATTGAGTTCATCCCCTTTGTGACTTCGACTGGGTAAACCCCTAAAAGGGCTTTTTGTTCTTTCTCTGTGGAAACTTTGCCTCTCTGTCTTTGATTCTCATCCTGCATATAGAAGGTCTTAGTACCATGGATTATGTGCCATAAAATGGAAAATAATAAATAATTACATAAAGTTTCTCTTTACAGAAATTTCAGCCATTTTGTTGCCTAGGTAGTACAGGAGATTTCACACCATGGATTGATTTAGTGTGGTCCTGGGCTGAGGGAACCTGGGAGAATCAACCACAAATCCTTTTATGGACTAATGTTTCCATAACGTAGGTGATAAATGCTGCAAGGACAATGGGCAACACACAGTCAAAAATAACCAAGCACACAAGAAACAGGCATTAGAAACAAAAAACAACCAAAATAATAAATACAACAGGTATGTCATTGATACTGGAATTATCAAAGACTATCAAACAATTATGTGCCCTGTATTTAAAGAAATAAAACGGGCTTGAAAATATCTGCAGGTAATAAGAATCTATAAAAAGTGACCAAGCACTTTGATTCTTGAAAAAGAACCAAGTAGAACTTTTGGAAATAAAAATGCAATGTCTAAAATGTAAAATCCCTTTGGTGACTTTGACAGCAGATTCACAAAACTAAAGAGAGAATGATTCAGTTCAGTTCAGTTGCTCAGTCGTGTCCGACTCTTTGTGACCCCATGAATCGCAGCACGCCAGGCCTCCCTGTCCATCACCAACTCCTGGAGTTTACCCAAACTCATGTCCATCGAGTCAGTGATGCCATCCAGCCATCTCATCCTCTGTCGTCCCCTTCTCCTCCTGCCCCCAATCCCTCCCAGCATCAGGGTCTTTTCAAATAAGTCAACTCTTTGCATGAGGTGGCCAAAGTATTGGAGTTTCAGCTTCAGCATCAGTCCTTCCAATGGATATTTAGGAAATCAGTCCTGATTTCCCTTAGGATTCACTGGTTTGATCTCCTTGCAGTTCAAGGGACTCTCAAAAGTCTTATCCAACACCACAGTTCAAAAGTATCAATTCTTTGGCGCTCAGCTTTCTTCACAGTCCAACACTCACATCCATACATGACCACTGGAAAAACCATAGCCTTGACTAGATGGACCTTTGTTGGCAAAGTAATGTCTCTGCTTTTGAATATGCTAACTAGGTTGGTCGTAATTTTCCTTCTAAGGAGTAAGAGTCTTTTAATTTCGTGGCTGCAATCACCATCTGCAATGATTTTGGAGCCCCCCAAAATAAAGTCTGACACTGTTTCCACTGTCTCCCCATCTATTTCCCATGAAGTGATAGGACCAAATGCCATGATCTTAGTTTTCTGAATGTTGAGCATTAAGCCAACTTTTTCACTCTCCTCTTTCGATGATGATTAGATTTTGTAAAATTCAAGACATCATAAGATGCACCATTATTTTATAAATACTAGGAGAAAAATGTCACCAGTTTATAGCACCAGGTTTTTCTCTTAGTGCTTTTAATTTACACTTACTAAAGGAGCTATTTTAGATTTATATTATTTTAAAAACCTATATTGAAATATCACATTTGTGCAGGCATAGTAAAAAGGAAAATATGATTGAAATAAGCTGTTAAAAAGGTTGCTAAAATTTCTTTGCAGCCGGAGTCTGATTCTTCCAGGTTTTTTTAACTCAATGTTTTGATGGATTTTCACAAGCTGGAGATTAAACATTTCTTAGAAAGTACTCTATGATTGTTTCCAGTATCTTTTTCTAAGACCTTAAAGCTCATTATGCAAGTTTTGATTCTAGTGCTTTCATGACCTTATTAGAAATGATCAGTTTATAAAAGATCTTCCACTGAATTTCAGTTGCACGAAGTAGACTCAGATTACTTCCTTGAATTATCTTGTTTGCTGATTGGAACATCAGAGGGCTACAGTGGTCAGTTCTGTAGCCAGGAACAGCAGCCACATTCACACCCAGACAGGGGCAGTGATTACCAACACATTCAACTGTACCACAGCCCTATTTCAGGATGTTCAGTTCAGTTCAGTTGTTCAGTCGTGTCAGACTCTTTGCGACCCCATGGACTGCAGCACACCAGGCCTCCCTATCCATCACCAACCCCCGGAGCTTGCTTAAACTCATGTCCATCAAGTCGGTGATGTCATCCAACCATCTCATCCTCTGTCATCCCCTTCTCCTCCTCCCTTCAATCTTTCCCAGCATCAGGGTCTTTTCCAATGAGTTAGTTCTTCAAATCAGGCGGCCAAAGACTTGGAGTTTCAGCTTCAGCATCAGTCCTTCCAATGAATATTCAGGACTGATTTCCCTTAGAATTCACTGGTTTGATCTCCTTGCAGTCCAAGGGACTCTCAAGAATCTTCTCCAACACTACAGTTCAAAAGTATCAGTTCTTTGGCGCTCAACTTTCTCTATAGTTCAACTCTCACATCCATACATAATTACTGGAAAAACCATATCTTTGACTAGATGGACCTTTGTTGGCAAAGTAATGCCTCTGCTTTTTAATAGGCTGTCTAGGTTGGTCATAACTTTTCTTCCAAGGAGTAAGTGTCTTTTAATTTCATGGCTGCAGTCACCATCTGCAGTGATTTTGGAGCCTGCCAAAATAAAGTCAGCCACTGTTTGCATCGTTTCCCCATCTATTTGCCATAAAGTGACGGGACTGGATGCCATGATCTTCGTTTTCTGAATGTTGAGTTTTAAGCCAACTTTTTCACTCTGTTCTTTCACTTTCATCAAGAGGCTCTTTAGTTCTTTTTCATGTTCTGCCATAAAGATGGTGTCATCTGCTTATCTGAGGTTATTGATATTTCTCCCGGCAATCTTGATTCCAGCTTGTGCTTCCCCCAGCCCAGCATTTTTGCATGATGTACTCTGCATAGAAGTTAAATAAGAAGAGTGACAGTATACAGCCTTGACACACTCCTTTCTCGGTTTGGAACCAGTCTGTTGTTCCATGTCCAGTTCTAACTGTTGCTTCTTGACCTGCATACAGATTTCTCAGGGGACAAGACAGGTGGTCTGTTATTTCGATCTCTTTCAGAATTTTCCACAGTTTGTTGTCATCCACACAATCAGAGGCTTTGGCATAGTCAATAAAGCAAAAGTAAATGTTTTCCTGGAACACTCTTGCTTTTTCGATGATCCAACAGATGTTGGCAATTTGATCTCTGATTCCTCTGCCTTTTCTAAATCCAGCTTGAACATATGGAAGTTCACGGTTCATGTACTTTTGAAGCCTGGGTTGAAGAATTTTGAGCATTACTTTGCTAGTGTGTGAGATGAATGCAATTGTGTGGTAGTTTGAATGTTCTTTGGTTTCAGGATGTTAAAAAAAGAAAAAAAAAAGTGCTGCTCTTAATGAGATAAAATACAGTAGGTATTTTACAGTAGGTACCTGCTCATGAAATTTTGGGGTCTCCTTACTTCTCCTGCAGCCAGGCTGAGGGGCTTTGACACCCTTTTGTTTTATGATCCTACCTCTCCAGTCTCCCCTCCTTGGCTTCCCCATCTCCTCCAGGCCTGGGCTGAGTCTCAGGTGCTCTGAGGCCTGATGTGGTAGAAACCCAGGCCTCCTGCTCTTTCTGGCTTTCCCTCCTCCCTCCTGCTCATCTTTCCTGGCTCCTGGCCATCTGGGCTTCCAGCTGCTGCCACTGCCAGAGTCATTCTCTTACTCCCTGAAGACAATGCTCACCTTCCATTTCCTCTGTTGGCAGCCCGTCCTGGCCCAAGCCAGTACCTGCCCCTAGTCCCAGTTCACCTGCCCATGCTGAAATGGGGCAGGGCCCAGCAGCTCCAGCAGAACAGGGCCAGGCCACATTTAGGTGCTTCCTAGTTGAAGGCCTTGTGAAGTTTCCTTAGCTCCTTTGTACTGAAGACAGGAGTCAACACATAGGCAAACATTTTATCAAGTGGTATTATGACCCGACTGTCTTTTGGACAACAGACATTTCTTAAATGTTTGCTCTTAGTGAGAAGTTTTAAAACTAAGAAGGTAGAAAAGTTGACAAGTTCGCTTTTATCATTCAAATTCTGTTTAGATTTAGCAGCTCACCAAGATTACCTCAGACCTCCCTGCCATCCTACTCATCGTGGAGTGGATGTGGCAAATCCATTTTGTACTCTGTATATTATTAACATCGTATAGAATTGCAGAGAAGAGCAGATCTTGTAGGTGAATCAGAGAAGGATTGATCTGAGATTTTTAATGGCTTACAGAATCACTGGGAGAGCTGAGGAAAAAGGCCAGAGGCCAAGAAGGACCCCCAAAGCTACATTGCAGTACCAGCTGCCAAAATTGCTGCAGTGGTGGCTCCCCTTGACCCAGGAGGCCTCTCTAGAACAGCAGCATAGGCTGCCCCCGGAAATCAGAAAGCCATGAGCCGTCTACTGCCCTTGGAACTAGGGTCTCATGGCTGCAGTTTCACATCTCGACGATGTTCATCTGTCAGCTGCCTGCCTCACTCAGCTCAGCTCTGCAGCCAGATCTTCTAGGAGGGAATGTGGTTGACAGAACCCAGTCACACCTGAGTTCAGGCTAGGGGATCATCTGTTTCAGGCTCTGGCCAAGGGCATCTCCAGGGGACCCTTGGGAGAAACAGAGTCATCAGTCCGGGGCACCCAGCACCATCATCAGGGAGCAGTGCAGAAGATCCGTACTCCCACTCCTACAAGGACCTCAAGGAATGTGGTTTTGCCTTCACGATGACTGCCAGAGCAGAGTCTGTGAAACAGGACTGAAGATGCCTGCCTCCCCACCTTCTTCTTCTGCTTCAGATCATTCCTGTTTAACAGCCCTTCCTGGTCTTGCATTGGTTTCAGGTTTGGGTTGGTCCTTGTTTTAGCTGAACCAATTGACCTATTTTGTCAAGAACATATGTACATGTTTTGCCTGCAAATGGCTATCTTTCCCCTTTTCCTTCAGGAAAAATGTATCAGAGTAGAGGCTGTGGAACTAATCCAGAGGAAACAGCATGATGGGGTGGCTGTCCTGGCAGAGCTCTCTGGTTGACTCATGGGAATTAGGAATAAATGATCAAATGTAAACACTGGAGCAGGGCCAATAGGCTCTCTAACCACAATCTCCTGCAGTGTGTGAAGAAAGAGGCTGAGAAAAACCTAGCTCTGGGCACAGTTCCTGGTAGCTTACCACAGTGATCATTCAGAGTGCAGTGGCTCCTGAGAAACAGCCGTTTCTTGCATGCTTTCCTAACGGCCTCCTCTGAGAACTTCCTGCAAGGCATAAGCTTCCTCAACCAGGCAGGCCTTAAGCCCATTTGCCATGTTGCCAAAAGGTCCCAAACCCCTCACCTCTGGCTGGGACCAATGGGACAGGCCATGCTAGCATCCCAAGCCTAGTCTAGCTGCCTTTAGCTTCCAAATGCTTAACAGTAAAATCCTCAACTGACCTCACAGGACAAGCTCAAAGACAGCTGATAGGTAGATAATAGATAGATGATATATATGATGTTATGCTAAGTTGCTTCAGATGTGTCCATGTCCAACTCTTTGCGACCCATGGACTGCAGCTGGCTAGGCTCCTCTATCCATGGGATTTCCCAGGCAAGTATACTGGAGTGGGTAGCCATTCCTTCTCCAGGGGATCTTCCTGGGGATAGATTTGATAGAGATTGATAATAAATGGTAGATGTAGATGATATAAACATGATAGAGATGTAGATGATAGATGATGGATAAATAATAAACAGATGATAGATGTTTAGTTGGAGAAGGAAATGGCAACCCACTCCAGTGTTCTTGCCTAGAAAATCCCATGGAGAGATGAGTCTGGTGGGCTGCCGTCTATGGGGTTGCACAGAGTCGGACATGACTGAAGAGACTTAGCAGCAGCAGCAGATGTTTAGTTAGATGGCTAGAGAGATAGCTGAGGGAGGACAGATAAATAATAGATGATACATAATAGATAGATATGATATAGATAATAAATGATAGATATAGATGATATCTCCTTGAGGAGATATCTCCTCAAGGAGGATGATATCTCCACTCTAGTATTCTTGCCTGGAAAATCCCATGGACAGAGGAGCCTGGCGGGCTATAGTCTATGGGGTCAACTTAACATAGATGATACAGACATGATAGAAATGATACAGAGATAGATGATAGATGACGGATAGATAGATAACAAACAGATGATAGATAGATGGATGGATGGATAGATAGAGATATAAATGTACAGCTACCACAGGACCCAGCTCTCTGGGAGCTGAACAATCCCATGCATTCTCACTTCCAGGCCTCTCCTTTCCTTCTCTGACTCAGAAGCTGCTGGAGGCATTAGGGACCCCTCAGGATTCTTGACCATTTTCCCCCACTGCTGGTGCCCTCTGGGCCCCGCCTCTGAGTATTCCCAAAGCTGAAGAACCCATGAGGCATCTAAAGACAACATTCTCTTTCTAGGCTTGCTCCTCAGGGAATCCTGTGTCCCATGCAAAAGTGAGGAGAAGGTCTCTTCCAAGCTCTGTCACAGTTCCTCATCTGAGCCTCGATACAAGGTGGCATCGTCCCAAAGTCTTGCAAATACCTTCCTGAAAACAACTCACTTCACCCTGTCTGTGTCTCCTCTTCCTAAGGCTCTGACCACGCCTCTTGGGCTCTTGTAAGCTCTCAGCCAGGGCCACTGGGCCCCATGCTGGCTTGGAGATTGTACCCCAAGTCAGGAAGAGCTAGTGACCCACACTTCACATAAAACTTCACAATTCATGTTTTAAGCCCACATCCAAAACTTGCAAAAGAACCAGCACCATGGGTACTGGGCCTGCCTCATGTCCTTCAGGGAGTAACTCTCAACAGCATCTGTTCAGGGTTTTTTTCTGGAGGGAAAAGGTGGGGAGAACTGCATCCTGCACAAAGTTTCTCACCCAGGTGTACCAGCCTATTGCTGAATTTCAAGGAAGATGTGTGTCACCTTGATGCCTGGGCCTCTGTATAGTCAGCACACATTTATGTCAGAGAGGAAAAGAAACAAACACATATTCAAGCACTAAAATGATCTTTAAAGTCAAAACAGCCCCATCCCCAATACCAGGATTCGTCTTCTCTCTGCTCCATTGAGATCCCGCATATGTTCTTTGTGGCCCAGTTATACACTGGATAGAACTGTAGTTTTCAGTAACAAGCAAGCAACCCTTTTATTCTAACTTGCTTCTCACCAAGAAAGAGGACTTTTAATACTTCAGGAACCTGAAGAACACTCTTTCCTGGGGCCTTTTTGCTTGATCAAGATCTCACACATCTGATGTCAAAACAGACGGGTTGCCAGAATGAGGTGAATCTCTGCCACACACACACAGCCTGAGCCCCATCAGACACAGGAGAGCTGCTAGGGAACAGAGCTCTCAGAGGCCTTGGTCTTTGGAAAGGACCCACCAAGAGCTCCCCAGAGAATTTTCATGGCACCACAGAGTAATGATGATAGCGTCTCTTTTAAATCACGTGTCTGGTTGCTTTCCACAAGAGCTCATGAGGTCAAAGAGAGTGGTGGCCAATGTGCAGCAGCTGTTTGGAAAGCAGAGAGAAGATGGGCTTGCTCAGGGTTTGTTGCCAGCTGTCCTGGGTCCAGATTTCTCCACCTGCCCCTTGGGCAGAAGCTGAAAAAGTCGTCTGTGACATATCCAAGAGCCATGTTGCTTGTTTTCACTCCCGTGTGTTTTCCAAATCATCTACGAGTGTGATTTTCTTTTCTTTTTACTGCTAAGTCTGCCCATGTTTTGGGTCATGTGTGTGTCAGGAGGCTTCTGGAGGATCCCAGAGTGGTCACCCCACAGGGACAGACAGCACACTGACTTCCAGCCCATGTAGTCCTTAAACCTGTTAGGGGTCCTCCTTCTCTCAGCCCTCTGTCGGGCTCCAGCGGTGACCATTTGGGAGCTGCTGTCCTACCTTTTGGAGCTGGCCCACTCAGGCTCATTCACTTGTGGGAGCAGATCCACTGGCCTCTGGGCCTTTGCGCTTGCCTCCTTGCCTTCCTCCACCTGCATAGAGCCTCCCAGGTCCCCACAGGCTCCCCTGATGGGCCTCACAGCAGGCCTCCCCACTGCCCCACTCCTACCCGTACCCCAGCTCCCTGACCTCACTCTGAGCTGACCACCCAGTATCCTCCACTTTCCCTCTTCTGGGCTGCTGTGGTCTGTTTCCACCTCGCCCCCCAGACTGCGATCTCCAAATGGGAAGAGATAGGGTCTGTTTTCTTCACTGCTGCTATATCCTCAGCCATCAGAGCACACCACTCAATGAAGATCCATTTTTGCAGAGCAAAAACTCCATTGTGTCTTCCGCATTTCCCTTTAGTCTTCTATTACTTATTTTTCCTGTTTTCACATAAGCATAAACTGCTTTTTGAATCAACAAAAGACATATCAATAAGTTTGTCTTTGATAATCTCATTTGGCAGAGCCCCCCATGCTCTGTGGTCAGAGTTCTTCACCATGTTTAGGTTGTCTTTTGAGCATGTGATTAAAACTTGTACTTGAAAAGATTTGTCCAGTTCAACAACTGGATAGTGATGACAGTGGAACTTTTCAGTAATTTATTCTCACTAATTCTAATTTTTTAGAAATGTCAAACTCTTCTGTATTCTATTAGTGTTAACTGCTTATAAATGTGAAGGACTGGGAAGTCTAGCATGCTGCAGTAAATGAGGTTGCACAGAGTCAGATTCAACTGAGTGACTGAGCAATAACAATATATGAATATGTTCACAGTATGGACATGGATGCTTAATAAAAGTTAATAAAATAATAAAATAAAAAAAATAAAAACTATGTATGTTCGCTGATTGCTAGAATGTCAACATTCACTCTTGCCATCTCTTGTTTGATCACTTCCAATTTGCCTTGATTCATGGACCTGACATTCCAGGTTCCTATGCAATTTTGCTCTTTACAGCATTGGACCTTACTTCTATCACCAGTCACATCCACAGCTGGGTATTCTTTTTGCTTTGGCTCCATCCCTTCATTCTTTCTGAAGTTATTTCTCCACTGATCTCCAGTAGCATATCGGGCACCTACTGACCTGGGGAGTTCCTCTTTCAGTATCCTATCATTTTGCCTTTTCATACTGTTCACGGGGTTCTCAAGGCAAGAATACTGAAGTGGTTTGCCATTTCCTTCTTCAGTGGACCACATTCTGTCAGATCTCTCCACCATGACCCACCCATCTTGGGTTGCCCCACGGGCATGGCTTAGTTTCATTGAGTTAGACAAGGCTGTGGTCCTAGTGTGGTTAGATTGACTAGTTTTCTGTGAGTATGGTTTCTTCAAGAAAATCAGAGATACCAAAGGAACATTTCATGCAAAGATGGGCTCGATAAAGGACAGAAATGGTATGGACCTAACAGAAGCAGAAGATATTAAGAAGAGATGGCAAGAATACACAGAAGAACTGTACAAAAAAGATCTTCACGACCCAGATAATCATGATGGTGTGATCACTCACCTAGAGCCAGACATCCTGGACTGTGAAGTCAAGTGGGCCTTAGAAAGCATCACTATGAACAAAGCTAGTGGAGGTGATAGAATTCCAGTTGAGCTATTCCAAATCCTGAAAGATGATGCTGTGAAAGTGCTGCACTCAATATGCCAGCAAATTTGGAAAACTCAGCAGTGGCCACAGGACTGGAAAAGGTCAGTTTTCATTCCAATCCCAAAGAAAGGCAATGCCAAAGAATGCTCAAACTACTGCACAATTGTACGCATCTCACACGCCAGTAAAGTAATGCTCAAAATTCTCCAAGCCAGGCTTCAGCAATATGTGAACCGTGAACTTCCTGATGTTCAAGCTGGCTTTAGAAAAGGCAGAGGAACCAGAGATCAAATTGCCAACATCTGCTGGATCATGGGAAAAGCAAGAGAGTTCCAGAAAAACATCTATTTCTGCTTTATTGACTATGCCAAAGCCTTTGACTATGTGGGTCACAATAAACTGTGGAAAATTCTGAAAGAGATGGGCATACCAGACCACCTGATCTGCCTCTTGAGAAATTTGTATGCAAGTCAGGAAGCAACAGTTAGAACTGGACATGGAACAACAGACTGGTTCCAAATAGGAAAAGGAGTTCGTCAAGGCTGTATATTGTCACCCTATTTATTTAACTTATATGCAGAGTATATCATGAGAAATGCTGGACTGGAAGAAACACAAGCTGGAATCAAGATTGCTGGGAGAAATATCAATAACCTCAGATATGCAGATGACACCACCCTTATGGCAGAAAGTGAAGAGGAAAAAAGCCTCTTGATGAAAGTGAAAGTGGAGAGTGAAAAAGTTGGCTTAAAGCTCAACATTCAGAAAACGAAGATCATGGCATCCGGTCCCACCACTTCATGGGAAATGGATGGGGAAACAGTGGAAACAGTGTCAGACTTTATTTTTCTGGGCTCCAAAATCACTGCAGATGGTGACTGCAGCCATGAAATTAAAAGACGCTTACTCCTTGGAAGGAACGTTATGACCAACCTAGATAGCATATTCAAAAGCAGAGACATTACTTTGCCAACAAAGGTTTGTCTAGTCAAGGCTGTGGTTTTCCTGTGGTCATGTATGGATGTGAGAGTTGGACTGTGAAGAAGGCTGAGCACTGAAGAATTGATGCTTTTGAACTGTGGTGTTGGAGAAGACTCTTGAGAGTCCCTTGGATTGCAAGGAGATCCAACCAGTCCATTCTGAAGGAGATAGCCCTGGGATTTCTTTGGAAGGAATGATGCTAAAGCTGAAACTCCAGTACTTTGGCCACCTCAATTGAAGAGTTGACTCATTGGAAAAGACTCTGATGCTGGGAGGGCTTGGGGGCAGGAGGAGAAGGGGACGACAGAGGATGAGATGGCTGGATGGCATCACTGACTCGATGGACGTGAGTCTGAGTGAAGTCCGGGAGTGGTGTTGGACAGGAAGGCCTGGCGTGCTGTGATTCATGGGGTCGCAAAGAGTCGGACACGACTGAGCAACTGATCTGATCTGATCTGATGCATGTTCTCCTCAGGAAAGAAAAAATATGTGTTTATGCCCATACACACATTTTCTAGCAACTTCAGAGAGGCCCAGACCCCACCTCTCCTTGCATCATGCGCCTCCCAGAGACACACTTCAGGATTGTTGAGATGTCAGTGACACTATGTCTTCATCTTTGTGCTGAACCCCTGCCTCCATGCCCACCATTGCCTTACTTTCTCATGGGGTACTGCCCACCTGATCCTGCTGGATGAAGTGATGAAGGTCTGCTCTGTCCCCACCCACCCCTGGAAATGGGAAGGATGGGGCCGGGCCTGAAAAACATCTGGAAGAAACTTCCAGGTTGCCTGTTATCTCAGTCCAGCATGGCCTTCTTGACCAGCCTGCTTGTTCATCTTTGTGGGGCTCCTGTGAGGTCATGTGTGTCCTTAAAGTAACATTCTCCATCCCAGGAGTGGAGGGGACCTAAAGGATGCTTGGATCCTCTCAACAAGAAAGTCTGAATAGCACAGTGTGGGACGCCCATCCCCAGGGCACGGGTCTGCTGTCCAGCAGGGGAGAGTCTCCTCCACGGGGGAGAGGGTCCCATCAGCAAAAGTGCTGCAGGGGCCGACCCACCTCCCTCATGCCTGCTCCTCTTAGCTGCAGGGCGGGCTCTCTGCATGCTTTGTGTCCCTGCAGTTCTCACATCCTGAAACTGGTGAGAAATGGACCACAGATGGGTGCCTTGAAATTCCCACATGAAAGGAACCAAGAAAAATGAAAAACCAAAACACAGAAATAAAAAACAAAACTAGCAATTTATTTGCCTTTCTTCAGCTTGATACCAGTGGGAATTACTTCCCTCTTTCCCAGATCCAACAAATTAATACTCAGGTCCTGACGGTAACTCTCATCCACACCATAAACTCCATCAGCTTCCCCTGCCGCCCTTTCTGCTCTCCTAGTGTGTCCACAGAGCCCACAGCCCCACATGTAACTCTAACCTCATGTAACCCCGGGGACAGCCCAACACTGGCAGCAATGCTGTGGGAGAAGCGTTTAGTTTTTAATCATCATTAGGTGCCAGCCTGGCCCCAGTAACATCCACAGACTCTCCTGGAAAGCCTGGAGGAGCCTCAGCTCCAGCTTCCAGCCCCCAACTCCACCCCTACCCCCTGCCCCACTTTTAGCCACGCTCTGTTTACAGAGGAGAAAATCATGACTTTTTAAGCATTTGGCTCCTTTTAACCAGAAAAGTTGCCTTGCACTCAGTGCTGGAGAAACAGCACTGAGCCATACCCCTTCTCACTGGCCACAAGCTGGAACCTCTTCTGCTGTGCCCAGTGGCCTCAGGAGCTGGGCTAGAAAGGGGTGGGCAGGAGGGGCTGGAGAGTAGGGATCCTGCCTTTCCTCTTAGTGACTGTGTGACTGAGAGAGGCATCTTGGGTTCTCTGGCCCTCAGGTTCTGTCATCAGGAAGATGAGGTAATGAGGGTGAGCAGTGAGGCTTGGGTACACGGGGGCCATGGCCCCTGTGGGCTGCTGAGGCAGAGGCAGGCTGCATGCTTGGCCATGGACCTGACACTCAAGGGCTCAGTGTCTTCAGATGGACAGAATGCCCCTCAAGACCCCGTAGAGCTGTGGGGAGAATTTGGGTTATACTGGACATTTACTTACACCATGATGGTGACTTGGAAGAAATTGTGCTTTCTCATGGGGAGATACAGGTCCTTTGCAAGCCTGTGGAATTAATTCACTGAGAAGCGGATGCCTCGATGCCAGCACTTCCTCCATCACGGTGCATCCCTGTGACTGTGGACACATCGTCTGACTTCTCAAGGCTCAGCTGACCCCACTGACAACAGGAACAGTCAGGGAGTCCAGTCTGACTAGACAAAAGCAAAGGAACTCTTAGAAGCTGCCTGCATTTTTTAGAAAATCTGAACTAAAGCTATCTCAACAGGCAGGGAAGGGAGGGAGTCAGGAAGTCTCCTGAATAAAAATCCCTAAAGGATAGAGCTTTTTCAAGAGTCCTAGAGTTTGCAAGGTGACCTAGTCACCTCTTCAGACACCCCTGTGGTGCCCTGACAGGACATCAGAGGTGAGTCAGTGAAGCCCACAGCTGTGAAGCCAGAGCAGAACCACAGTCTCCACAGACTGGGGGTTGCCAGGATTGGGGGTGGGAGTTGGAGAAATGGATGAACTTGGGGGACCTTGATAAAATTTTTAAAATAAAATGTATTTTATTTAAAATTGAATAAAATTAAAAGTGAAAAAAAAAAAAACAGAATGAGACACATCTTGGGGGCTGGGGTCCCTCAGCAAGTCAGGGACCCTCACCAGGGCTAGGGCAGCAGGAGGGCAGGTGCCGCTGGCAGCAGTATATGGTTTTGACCAGCACTTGTTGGGTTCCTTAGGGACCCCAGGGCTGGACCTGGTGTGGAACCAACCAGTCAGCAATCTGTAGAAGCAGCTGAACCAAAAGGAGTCCATCTGCTGAGATGATTTCCTCAAGGAGGGAAGATGGTGTCTCAGTGTTACAGTGATCTCCCTCTGGTTCCTCTGCCCTGGGAGCCCTCTACCTTTGGACACTGGCACAGTTTCCTGCACCAGCCTCGACAGCATGAAATGTGGGCACAAAAGGGAGGGTGAGTCTAAGGGTCCAGGATAGACCAGGAATTAGGCCAACTGGATCCCTTCTGCAAAAAGGCAGGCAGTAAATAAATACACACAGGAAGACCCTGGAGATGCCACAGACTCAGTTCAGACCACTTTAATAAAGGAAATATTGCAATAAAGTGAGTCACACAGTGTTGGGTTTCTCAGTACATATCAATGTTATGTTTGCACTATATTGTAGTCTATTAATTGTTCAATAGCATTATGTTCAAAACACAACTTTATGTAAATAATGATTTATGGCTGTAAAATACTAATCATCATCTGAGCCTCAGCGAGTTGTAATCTTTTTGTTGGTGGAACATTTTGCCTCGTTGTTGATGCCTGCTGATAAATCATGGTGGTGGATGGCTGTGGCAGTTTCTCTCAGTGAGATAACACTTTTAAACATGTCTTCTCTGGGGTATGCAGTGTTATTCAAGAGCATTTGATCCACAGCAGAACTATTCTCAAAAGTGGAACCAGTCCTCTCACACCCTGCCACTGTTTTATCAGCTAAGTTTACATCATATTCTAAATCCTTTGTTGTCATTTCAACGATCTTAACAGTATCTTCGCCAGGAGTACATTCCATCTCAAGAAACTTTTTCTTTGGCTCACCCATTAGAAGCAACTTCTCATCCACTCAAGTTTTAGCTGAGATTGCAGCAATTTCGTCACCTCTTCAGGCTTCACTTCTAATTTGAGTTCTCTTGTTATTTCTACCACAGCTGCAGTTTACTTTCTCCACTTAGGTCTTGAACCCCTAAAAGCATCCATTAGGGTTGGAATCAACTTCTTCCATACTCCTATTAATGCTGATACTTTTAAATTTTTTAATAGAATTATGGTTGATTTACAATGCTGTGTTAGTTTCAGGTATCAGTTCAGTTCAGTTCAGTTCAGTCACTCAGTCGTGTCCGACTTCTTGCGACCCCATGAATTGCAGCATGCCAGGCCTCCCTGTCCATCACCAATTTCCGGAGTTCACTCAGACTCATGTCCATCGAGTCGGTGATGCCATCCAGCCATCTCATCCTCTGTCGTCCCCTTCTCCTCCTGCCCCCAATCCCTCCCAGCATAAGGGTCTTTTCAATGAGTCAACCCTTCGCATGAGGTGGCCAAAGTACTGGAGTTTCAGCTTTAGCATCAGTCCTTCCAAAGAACACCCAGGACTGATCTCCTTTAGAATGGACTGGTTGGATCTCCTTGCAGTCCAAGGGACTCTCAAGAATCTTCTCAAACACCATAGTTCAAAAGCATCAATTCTTTGGCGCTCAGCTTTCTTCACAGTCCAACTCTCACATCCATACATGACCACTGGAAAAACCATAGCCTTGACTAGACGGACCTTTGTTGGCAAAGTAATGTCTCTGCTTTTCATATGCTATCTAGGTTGGTCATAACTTTTCTTCCAAGGAGTAAGCGTCTTTTAATTTCCTGGCTGCAATCACCATCTGCAGTGATTTTGGAGCCCCCCAAAAATAAAGTCTGACACTGTTTCCCCATCTATTTGCCATGAAGTGATGGGACTAGATGCCATGATCTTCGTTTTCTAAATGTTGAGCTTTAAGCCAACTTTTTCATTCTCCACTTTCATCAAGAGCCTTTTTAGTTCCTCTTCACTTTCTGCCATAAGGGTGGTGTCATCAGCATATCTGAGGTTATTGATATTTCTCCTGGCAACCTTGATTCCAGCTTGTGCAGGATATTTTTTTTTTTTTTTTGGGTGTTAGTTCTAAAAGGTCTTGTAGGTCTTCATAGAACTGTTCAACTTCAGCTTCTTCAGCATTAGTGGTTGGGGCATAGACTTGGATTACTGTGATATTGAATGGTTTGCCTTGGAAACAAACAGAGATCATTCTGTCGTTTTTGAGATTGCATCCAAGTACTGCATTTCAGACTCTTTTGTTGACCATGATGGCTACTCCATTTCTTCTAAGGGATTTCTGCCCACAGTAATAGATATAATGGTCACCTGAGTTAAATTCACCCATTCCAGTCCATTTTAGTTCACTGATTTCTAGAATGTTGACGTTCACTCTTGCCATGTCCTGTTTGACTACTTCCAGTTTGCCTTTATTCATGGACCTAACCTTCCAGGTTCCTATGCAATATTGCTCTTTACAGCATCGGACCTTGTTTCTATCACCAGTCACATCCACAACTGGGTATTGTTTTTGCTTTGGCTCCATCCCTTCATTCTTTCTGGAGCTATTTCTCCACTGATCTCCAGTGGCATATTGAGCATCTACTGACCTGGGGAGTTCCTCTTTCAATATCTTGTCATTTTGCCTTTTCATACTGTTCACAGGGTTCTCAAGGCAAGAATACTGAAGTGGTTTGCCATTTCCTTCTCCAGTGGACCACATTCTGTCAGACCTCTCCACCATGACCCACCTGTCTTGGGTGGCCCCACAAGGCATGGCTTAGTTTCATTGAGTTAGATAAGGCTGTGGTCCGTGTGATTAGATCGACTAGCTTTCTGTGATTATGGTTTGTGTGTCTGCCCTCTGATGCCTCTCGCAAAACTTATGGTCTTACTTGGATTTCTCTTACTTTGGACATGGGGTATCTTTTCACAGCTGCTCCAGGAAAGCACAGCCGCTGCTCCTTACTTTGGACGAGGGGTATTTCCTCACAGCCACCCCTCTTGACCTTGAATGCGGAGTAGTTCCTTTCGGCCCTCCTGCGCCCACACAGCAAACACTCCTTCTTCTAGGTCTTTGTTAATTGATTCTTGCATATTCTCCATTTTGCTTTCAAGGTTTTTGATCATATTTACTGTCATTATTCTGAATTTTTTTTCAGGAAGTTTACCTACTTCCTCTTCATTTATTTGGACTTCTGTGTTTCTAGTTTGTTCCCTCATTTGTGCAATATTTTCTCTGCCTTTCATCATTTTTTTTTTAAGTTATTGTGTTTGAGGTCTCCTTTTCCCAGGCTTCAAGAAAGTTGAATTCTTTTCTTGAAGAAGTTTGAATTCTTTCTTCCTTTTGGTTTCTGCCCTTCTACAGTTGGTCCAGGGGTTTGTGTGAGCTTTGTATAGGGTCAGATTTGTGCTGAGTTTTTGTTTGTTTGTTTGTTTTTCCTCTGATGGGCAAGGCTGAGTGAGGTGGCAATCCTGTCTGCTAATGATTGGGTTTGTATTTTTTGTTTGTTGTTTGGACGAGGTATCTTGCACAGGCTGCTACTGGTGGTTGGTTATGCTGGGTCTTGTATCAAAATGGTTTCCTTTGTGTGAGTTCTCACTATTTGATACTCCCTAGGGTTAGTTCTCCCATAGTCTAGGGTCTTGGGGTCAGTGCTCCCACTCCAAAGGTTCAGGGCTTGATCTCAGGTCAGAAACAAAGATTTCACAAGTGGTTTGTTGTGGCATTAAGTGGTATTAAAACAAATATCCAATAATGAAAAACCAAAAATAAACCCCAAACAAATGGCTGTTACAAAATCAGGCAAATAATAATTAAAATAATGATTAAAATATAATATTTAATTTAATTAATTCAATTAATATTAATATTTTTATTTAATTTAATTAAATATTTAATTGAAATAAAATACACATATGCATATACACCCACGAGCAAAGTGAAAACATTCAACAAAAATAGAGTACAGTAAACTGACCTGGTGAACAAAGGAAATCAAAATTATACTTACCAGTTAAGAACTAAACTAACTTAAGCACAAACTGGAAAACAAAACTAAAGCAAGGTGCCAAGTGGGGAATAAAGCAATGAAAATAAAACTAACAAACATGTTGAGAGGAAAGGAAAGGCAGAAAAGAAAGAAAGAACAGATATGCAAGGTTAAATAGAGGTAGATGAAGAAGATTTATATACATTAAAGATTAACTGCAAGGGGAAAAGAACAGTAGGAAAGGCAAAAAAGGAATAAATATAGGAAAATATAATACATTTAAAAAATAAAAAAAATTATAAAAAAATAAAATTTAAAAAAATGGAAGAAGAAAGGAAAAAAGAAATAAAAAAGGAAAACTCCACAGAACTGCAGAAGCCCAACTTAGAGGCAGAGGTTTATAACAACAATAGAAAGTGTGACTGAATGTATACATATACATATGTACCCATAAGTAAAATCAAAACAGTCCAACAAAAATAAAGTACAATAGATTGACCCTGCAAACAAAGGAAACCAAAAATTATATCTACCAGAACCAAACTAATTAAATTACAAACTAGAAAACAAAAACTAAAGCAAGGTACCAATTGGGGAATAAAGCAAATAAAATAAAACAAATATGTTGAGAGGAAAGGAGAGAAAGAAAAGAAAGAAATAATAGATACGCAAAGTTTAATAGAAGTAGATGAAGATTTATATACATTAAAGATTAACTGCAAGGGGAAAAGAACAATAGGAAAAGCAAACAAAGGAATAAATGTAGAAAAAACCTATTAGGTTTAAAAAATTAAAAATTTTTAAAAAAGAGAAGAGAAGAAAAAAAAAAAAAGGAAAAACTTCACAGAACTGCAAAAGCCCAACATAAAGGCAGTTTATGACAACAATAAAAAATGTGACTGAGAGGGAAAAAAAAGCTCAAAAACTTAATTGGATTTCTTAGTGCCAATAAAGTCGACAACTACAATGGGGTGGGGGGATTCCAAAAGAATTTGCAGAACAAGTCAGAAAATAAAAATGATAAATGTTTTTCTTGAGTCACTGCTGTCAGAGTCCTTCCCCTCGCTGGGAGTCACAGTCCACCTCACCTCCCTAGGATGCCTTCCAACACTGTGCTGGTCTCTGGACCTGCTGTTGGGGCAGCTCAGATTCTAATCTGGTCCTATTCCTGTGTGTTCTTGCCTCCAATGTCCACAGCTATCAGAGCTAGTGCATTTTCTTTTGTGGGAGCTCTCAATGGCCTTTTATATATTCCAAAGACACAGAGTCTGCCTAGTTGATTGTGTGGATTTAATTTGCAGCTTGTACAGCTGGTGGGAAGGTTTTGGGTCTTCTTCCTTAGCCACACTTCCCCTGGGTTTCAACTGTGGTTTTATTTCCACCTGTACATGTGGGTCATCCAATGGGGTTTAGCTCCTGAGGCTGCCCTGGAGGGCTTTAGTTTGCCCCTTTGGAGGCCAGGTGTGGAGGTGGTGCAGCTGCTTGGGTCGCAGGAGTTTTGCAGTACCAGGTACTCAGGAGGGATTGGCAGCTATGGCAGCAGGAAATATAGTGCTCTAGAAGGGTGTTGCAAAAAGTGTTGGCCAATATGCTCCAGTATTCTTGCCTGGAGAACCCTAAGAGAGAAGCCTGGTAGGCCACAGTCTGCTGCTGCTAAGTCACTTCAGTCGTGTCCAACTCTGTGCAACCCCATAGATGGCAGCCCACCAGGTTCCCCCATCCCTGGGATTTTCCAGGCAAGAACACTGGAGTGGGTTGCCATTTCCTTCTCCAGTGCATGAAAGTGGAAAGTGAAGATGAAGTTTCTCAATCGTGTCTGACTCTTCGTGACCGCATGGACTGCAGCCCACCAGGCTCCTCCGTACATGTGATTTTCCAGGCAAGAGTACTGGAGTGGGGTGCCATCGCCTTCTCCGAAGCCACAGTCTACAGGGTCGCAAAGAGTCAGACAGGACCGAAGCAACCCTGCACACATAGACGCGTCTTTTTCTGCCTGTGGCAGCTCTGCCCCAGTGAGAGTTGAGTGTGAAGGTGGTGCAGCTGCTTGGCTTGCAGGGACCCTGGAAGCGCCAAGTTGCAGGGACATGGACTGCCTCCACTGCAGGAGTTACGACCCTATCAGAGTCTTTTTTTGAGCCTCTTGTAGCTGATGATCAGAAAGCCTCTTTGGCCAGTCTTTCTCCATAGCTCTGCCAGTTCAGGCAGGGCTCCCTTGCCTGAGATCCTTCTCTGTTTTTCGGTGCATCAGGTACATTGAGGGGCCCCCTGGCTGGGATCCTACATCATAGATAGGCGCATCAGTCACTGAAAGGGGCACGCTGGGTAGGGTCCTACTCTGTAGTTCAGTGTGTCCGGCATTTGATGGGCCAGCCTCTCTATTGTTCAGCTTCCGATGCTGGCGTGTGGGGACAGAGAGGCTATGGTGATGGCCCCACCCTCTACGTGTGACTCAGCAGTATTACCTTGCTCCCATGGCTGCCTGGCTTTCCTCCACAGGCATTTCCCACCACAATCTCCTCCCTCACATCCCCTCCATCTGTCTCTTGTGCCTTCCAGGAGACCAGCATTCCTGTTAGGGGTGTATGGCTGTGGCAAGGACTGTCTGATTCTCATTCCATTTAGGCAGCCACAGATCAGCTGTTTCACTCTCAGCCTTAAATGTTTCTCCTCTACCTCAGACAATTGCCCTGTTGTGGGGATTGGACCCCTGTTTCACTTCCCCCATCTGTGAGGGCAGGTCCAATCCTATGAATGCTCCTGTTTTTCCCCCTAGTTCCTTCAGCCTACCGAGTTTTGCATGGTTCTATGTCAGGTACTCCTGTCCGCTCTCAGCTGGTGTTCTGAATGCACTTCTGTGTCTAAGGTGTATTTCTGAGTATCCATGGAGAGAGATGTACTCCACGTCCACCTAGTTCTCCGCCATCTTCCAATGCCAAAAGTAAACTCTTAATACATCCCTCCCCCTCCATTTCCCCTTTGGAAACCAGTTTGTTTTCTATGTCCATGAGTCTGTTTCTGTTTTGTAAATAAGGCCATCTGTATCATAATAATGCTAATATTTTAACCACTTTCCATGAATCACAAATGTTCTCCATGGTATCTATAATGATGAATCCTTTCCAGAAAGTTTTGATTTACTTTGCCTGAATCCATCAAAGGAATCACTATGACAGCTATAGCCTTAAAATATATATATATAACTTAAATAATTAGACTTGAAAGTTGAAATGACTCCTTGATACATACACTGCAGAATGGATGCTGTGTCAGCAGGCATAGGAACATAAATCTTCTGGCCCATCTCCATCAGAGCTCTTTGGTAACCAAGTGCATTGTCAAGTCACTTAAGTTTTTGAAAGGGATCTTTTTTCCTGAGCAGTAGATCACAACAAGGCTTAAAATATTCAATAAACCATGTTGTAAACAGATATGTTGTCATCACGGGTTTGCTGTTCCATTTATAGAACACAGATAGGGAGGATTTAGTATAGTTCTTAAGGGTCATAGGATTTTTAAGTTGAGCATTGGCTTCAGCTTAAAGTCAACAGCTGCTTTAGTCCCTAATGAGAGAGTCAGCCTGTGCTCTGAAGTTTTGAAGCCAGGCATTGACTTCTGTCCAGCTATGAAAGTCCTAGATAGCATCTTCTTCCAATAGAAAGTTGTGTCTTCTACACTGAAAATATGCTATTTAGTGTAGCCACCTTCATGAATGATCTTAACTAGATCATCTGGATAAATTGCTTCAACTTCTAAAGCAACACTTGATGCTTCACTTTATCCTTTTATACTATGGAGATAGCTTCTTTCCTTGAACCTCATGAACCAATCTCTGCTAACTTCAAACTTTTCTTCTGAAGCTTCATCACCTGGTAAGCATCATAGAATTGAAGAAGGTTAAAGATGAGGCTCTGGCTGATGGGAATGTTGTGAGTAGTTTCATCTACTATCCAGCTCACTCAAATTTCCTACACATCAACAGGAAGATGATTTTGCTTTCTTATCGTTTGTACCTGGAGTAGCACTTTTAATTTCATCCAAGAATGTTTCCCTTGCATTCATAGCTTGGCTATCTATTCAGTACAAACTGTCTAGCCTTCTGCTCATCTTAGCTTTCAACCTGCCTTCCTCACTAAGCTTAAACATTTCCAGCTTTTGATTGAAAGTGAAAATGTGTGGTTCCTTCTTTCATTTCAACACCTAGAGCCATTGTAGGGTTACTGATTGACCTGATTTCAATATTGATGTGTCCCAGGGAATAGGAAGGCCAAAGGAGAAGGAGAGAGATGAAGGGAGGGCTGGCCAATGGAGCAGTCAGAGCACGCATCATATTTGTTGATTAAGCTAGCCATTTTATATGAACACCATTTGTGGCACCAAAAAATAATCACAATAGTAGCATTAAAAATCACAGGTCATGGACCACCATAACAAATACAGTCATAATTGGACAGAGTTTGAAATACTGTAAGAATTACCAAAATGTGATACAGAGACATGATATGAGCAAATGTTAGAAAAATGGTGTTGATAGATTTGCTCAACACAGAATTGCCACAAACCTTCAACTTGTTAAAAAAAAAATGCCTTATATACAAAGGGCAATAAAGCAAGGAAGACCTGCTCAGGAATAAGTGAACATGGAATTTCTATTATCCAAACACCCACACCACCAGTAAGTTAGATTTAACACAGAACTTCAGGAACAATGACTCCCTTTGTTTAGGTCTCCCCTAAACGAAGGACACCTACTCACCATCTTCCAGCTGCCCCAAGTTCACTTTTCTTCCCTCACCTGCTCTGTCCCTGCCTCCACTTCCTCAACACCCACTCCCCAGGGACCCACTGTGATCAAGCCCCATCACTGACTGGAAATCTTCTTTCAGCAGATGATCTGTTCAGTGCCAGATACAACTTTTAATGGTCCCTCCCTTAAATTCCCTCACCGAATTCTATCATCTGCATCTTCTCTGGCTTCTACCTCAGTACAATGAAAGTTCTTCCCAAGATCCTATCCTCTGCCCTCTTTCCCTTTTCCCCTCTTTCTTCTGTCTCCCTGGCAGTTTCATGCATTCCAACAGCTTCTCCTCTCACAGCCATGGGCACATCCCAAGTGGTCCTCTCTGAGATGGACATCCCTCCCAGGGCAGAGTCTGTGTTTCTATCCATTTGAACATTCCTTATGAGTCCCTCAGTCACTATCCAGCATTTTCCCTCCAGGCAGCCAACTCAGATGCTTGGCATTCTAAAAACTCCCTCTTATTCCTTTACTAAGAAGAGATACTGTGTTCCTTCTGTGTTCTAAAGGAACCAGTCACCAAGTTCTCATGAATCTTCTCAGTTGTCATTGTGAGGCCACCTTCAAAATCCCTTGCTAAGAATCTAACTTCTGAACATGTCAGAGTGAAAAAACAGGAACCTGGGGGAAATAAATAAAATAGCTGTTTTAAGACATTGGGCCAGTGTTGGGAGGGCTGTGGGTCCCCAAGAGATGTGAGGCGGCCATTTTCCCAGTTTTCTGCCACAGCCAATGCAAATGGTCCTTGGCGATGAGGCCAGGACTAGGCTGGGTTAGCTGTAAGTCATGCAGGCAGAGATAGACCAGAGGAGGCAGGAAGAGAAAGAGTCCACCTATTTGCCTAGGGGTCTCCTTGAGTTCATTACTGAATACTAACAGAGCAAATATTAAAAGACCTCCACAGAAAAGGGAACCCTCTTACACTGTTGGTGGGAATGCAAACTAGTACAGCCACTATGGAGAACAGTGTGGAGATTCCTTAAAAAACTGGAAATAGAACTGCCTTATGATCCAGCAACCCCACTGCTGGGCATACACACTGAGGAAACCAGAAGGGAAAGAGACATGTGTACCCCAATGTTCATCGCAGCACTGTTTATAATAGCCAAGACATGGAAGCAACCTAGATGTCCATCAGCAGATGAATGGATAAGAAATCTGTGGTACATATACACAATGGAGTATTACTCAGCCATTCAAAAGAATACATTTGAATCAGTTCTAATGAGGTGGATGAAACTGGAGCCTATTATAAAGAGTGAAGTAAGCCAGAAGGAAAAACATGAATACAGTATACTAACGCATATATATGGAATTTAGAAAGATGGTAACAATAACCCGGTGTACGAGACAGCAAAAGAGACACTGATGTATAGAACAGTCTTATGGACTCTGTGGGAGAGGGAGAGGGTGGGAAGATTTGGGAGAATGGCAATGAAACATGTAAAATATCATGTAGGAAATGAGTTGCCAGTCCAGGTTCAATGCACGATGCTGGATGCTTGGGGCTGGTGCACTAGGACGGCCCAGAGGGATGGTATGGGGAGGGAGGAGGGAGGAGGGTTCGGGATGGGGAACACATGTATACCTGTGGCGGATTCATTTTGATATTTGGCAAAACTAATACAATTATGTAAAGTTTAAAAAAAAAAAAAAGCCAAGGAAAAGGTAAAAAAAAAAAAAAAAAAAAAGACCTCCACAAACAGGGCAAAGAACCATAAGGAAGGTGTAAGCTGAACTCGCACAAGGCAATGATATATTCAAGTTCTGGCCAGAAAGAATGGAGAAATTTGTTAAATATTGTTGAATCCTGAAAAGCTGAGTATTTCCAGGTGCTATTTTTGCATCTATTGAGATAACCACATGGTCTTCCCCATAGTGTGGTGCTAATACATTGGTGAGGATTTTTACATCTGTATACATAAGAGAAAATGGCTTGTAGTTTTCTGTTCTTGTAATGTCTTTGTCACATGTTAGTATCAGGGTGATGCTAGGCTGGCAATATTTTCTCCTCCTTCATTTTTGGAAGGAATTTATGCAGGCTTGGTATTACTTCTTCCTTAAATATTTAATGAAATTCAATGCAGAATTCTGGGCCTGGAGTTTTCTTTATGGGAAAGGTTTTAATTCTAAATTCAATTTCTTTAATAGATACAGAAGTTTTAAGAATTTCTAGTTGTTCTTTTGACAGCTTTGGTAATGTCTTTCAAGGCATTTGTTTATTTCATTTAAGTGGTTGAATGTATTGGCAGAAAGTAGTTCATATTATTCGTAGTTTCCTTTTAATGTCCATAGGGTCAGTTTCTGGAGAAGGCAATGGCACCCCACTCCAGTACTCTGGAAAATCCCATGGATGGGGGAGCCTGGTAGGCTGCAGTCCATGGGGTCGCTAAGAGTTGGACACGACTGAGCGACTTCACTTTCACTTTTCACTTTCATGCATTGGAGAAGGAAATGGCAACCCACTCCAGTGTTCTTACCTGGAGAATCCCAGGGACGGGGAAGCCTGGTGGGCTGCCGTCTATGGGGTTGCACAGAGTCAGACACGACTAAAGTGACTTAGCAGCAGGGTCAGTTTTGATGTTCCCACTCTCATTCTCAGTTTTGACTTTGTGCTTTCTCTTTATTCTTGATCAGTCTAAGTAGAGATGTATTAGTCATTTCAACATTTTGGTTTCACTAATTATTTAGATGTCTTTTTCTATTTCATTGATTTCTTATTACATCATTTTACTTACATTGAGTGTAATTTGCCCCTCCCTTTTTAAGCATCTTAATTGCACTGATATAGACTGTTTCACTTTTGTATATAAGCACCTAAAGCTATATAGTTCTCTATAAACTTTGGCTGCTTGCCACAGATTTTGATACATTGTATTTTTATTATAACTTTGTTAAAATAATTTCACAGTGTAGAAACTTATCAGAGCCCACATCAATAAACTAGACTTCAGTGATGGGATAAACAGAAATCCTAGGCTACCTCATATATGACACAATAACGGGCGTTGCTTCAGTGATATTCTTGCCAGAGTTGAGTAAGCTGAAACTAAATATGAAGCAATGCCAAAGAAATATACATTAAGGATTACTGCACAAAATAAATAGCCTACAATCTTAAAATATTGTAGTCAAAGACTGAGAAACTCTTCCAGAATGAAGGAGACCAACACATATGATAACCACATAGAAGGTATAATTCTGTTTTGTGTTCTTTTGACTTTGAGACATTGATGGAACTTGAATGGGAACTGAGAATTAGAAGGTAGTAATGTACCATTGTGATCCACACAGTCGAAGGCTTTGGCATAGTCAATAAAGCAGAAATAGATGTTTTTCTGGAACTTTCTTGCTTTTGTGATGATCCAGCAGATGTTGGCAATTTGATCTTTGGTTCCTTTGCCTTATCTAAAACCAGCTTGAACATCTGGAAGTTCATGGTTCATGTATTGCTGAAGCCTGGTTTGAGAAACCTATATGCAGTTCAGGAAGCAACAGTTAGAACTGGACATGGAACAACAGACTGGTTCCAAATAGGAAAAGGAATACACCAAGGCTGTATATTGTCCCCCTGCTTATTTAACTTCTATGCAGAGTACATCATGAGAAACGCTGGGCTCGAAGAAGCACAAGCTGGAATCAAGATTGCTGGGAGAAATATCAATAACCTCAGATATGCAGATGACACCACCTATATGTCAGAAAGTGAAGAGGAACTAAAAAACCTCTTGATTAAAGTGAAAGAGGAGAGTGAAAAAGTTAACATTCAGAAAACTAAGATCATGGCATCTGGTCCCATTACTTCATGGCAAATAGATGGGGAAACAGTGGAAACAGTGGCAAACTTTACTTTTTTGGGCTCCAAAATCACTGCAGATGGTGACTGCAGCCATGAAATTAAAAGACGCTTACTCCTTGGAAGGAAAGTTATGACCAACCTAGATAGCATATTCAAAAGCAGAGACATTACTCTGCCAACAAAGGTCCATCTTGTTAAGGCTATGGTTTTTCCAGTGGTCATGTATGGATGTGAGAGTTGGACTGTGAAGAAAGCTGAGCGCCAAAGAATTGATGCTTTTGAACTGTGGTGTTGGAGAAGACTCTTGAGAGTCCCTTGGACTGCAAGGAGATCCAACCAGTCTATTCTAAAGGAGATCAGTCCTGGGTGTTCTTTGGAAGGAATGATGCTAAAGCTGAAACTCCAGTACTTTGGCCACCTCATGTGAAGAGTTGACTAATTGGAAAAGACTCTGATGCTGGGAGGGATTGGGGGCAAGATGAAAAGGGGACGACAGAGGATGAGACGGCTGGATGGCATCACTGACTCAGTGGACGTGAGTTTGAGTGAACTCCAGGAGTTGGTGATGGACAGGGAAGCCTGGTGTACTGCAATTCATGGGCTCGAAAAGAGTTGGACACGACTGAGCAACTGAACTGAACTGAACGTACCATTAATAACCCAATTTTGACGGTGTGACATAGGAATGCACACTAAAGTATTCAGAATAATGGCATCACATCAGCAATGTAATCTGAAGTGGTTCGGAGTAAAAAATGTCTCTTAGATTATACTTGCAACTTTTCTGTAAAATTTTTTTCCTGAGATTTTATTATTATTATTGTTGTTCCCACCCCAAAAGGAAATTTTTTCTGAGAGGAAAAAAGCTAAAGAAATGCAAAAGAGCAGTTACTGTATGATTCCATTTATATTAAATTCTGGAACATTAAAAACTAATCTATAGTGGCAGAAGAGATCAGTGCTTGCTTGGAGTGGTGATCAGAACAGACTGACTTCATAGTGGTGGGAGGGAACTCTTTGAGGTGATAGAAATGTTCTGGAGATGTACAATCTTGATCACAGTGATGGTTGCATGAGAATGCATTTTATAATATATGAATTATATCATAAAGTTTTTTTTAAAAGACCAGAGCATGATCTCTATCACCATTTCCACAGAAGGAATCAGAGGTCCTTGGGAAAAATGGCTAATTTCCGTCTGAATCAGGTCCAGAGTCAGCCTGGGACATCTCAATGTACTGCTGCTGCTGCTGCTAAGTCGCTTCAGTCATGTCCGACTCCGTGCGACCCCATAGAGGACAGCCCACCAGGCTCCGCCATCCCTGGGATTCTCTAGGCAAGAACACTGGAGTGGGTTGCCATTTCCTTCTCCAATGCATGAAAGTGAAAAGTGAAAATGAAGTTGCTCAGTCGTGTCTGACTCTTCACGACCCCATGGACTGCAGCCCATCAGGCTCCTCCGTCCATGAGATTTTCCAGGTGAGAGTACTGGAGTGGGGTGCCATTGCCTTCTCTATCACTGTACTAGAAAGTAAAATAGTTTCAAATGTTAATGAGGTCATATGTAAAGGACAGATGAAATAGCTTGAAAAAGGCCCACTTACAATAGTTATGACAATTTAAACATCAAAAAGTATAGTGATTATGATGGATTGAAATACATTGAATCAATGAAAATCTGTGAACACACAATGATGCTTTCAAAAACGTATAAAGTCAGAAAAACTCATTTATCACCATTTCTGAAGAAGGGCATGGCAACCCACTCCAGTATTCTTGCCTGGAGAATTCCAGGCAAGCCTGGAAGGTTCCAGTCCATGGAGTTGCAAACAGTCAGACATGACTGAGCAATTGAGATAGCTATTAATATTAAAATACTGCATTACTTTGAAAATGGGTATTTTGGGATATTCAAGGAGCCCCAGTTGAGGAAATAATAAATGCATAATGAATGATAAAATTATTTTTAAAATCATTTTATAAGCTTTATATTTTATCAGTTGATTTTAAAAACCATTATGTGAATAGTTGGTGAATAACTGACTATACCTTCAGAAATATTACATGAGTATAGTCACAAGGGCAAAACATAACTGTAAAATAGAGAGATTACACTTCCATCGTACTAATTGATCATGGGCCAAACAAGTGTTATATGTCTCCTGATCAGCTATGACATATTCTAGCTAACAATGTTTGGATATAAGTTCCATGAAATATAGGAGACAGTAACCAGAAAAAAAAAAAAATAGGACACCCTGCAGGCATCTGGTTAGTCCCTTCAACATATCAAATGTAATTCTAAGAGACTTTTCTAAAATACAGAAGTTTTAAGGGGCATTAAAACAAATTGTCATCACAATCAACAGTGGATTGAATGTTGTTTAGATAAAGTAGCAGTAAATTAAAATTTTGGCTAATTGGAAAAATTTGAATATGGTAGGTATTCTATGAGTTCAAAATTTACTCAGATGAAGAAGTGGAGATCTTTGACTAAAAACATTACAATACAGAACACACAGTTTAATACAATTTTGGTTAAAGATACATATATACATGTGTTACATGTGTATATGTGTGTACATATAGATAAAGGAGATAAAGTAAAATCTCATTTTGGTAAGAAACACTATAGGTAACCTGTGTGTCTGTGCTCAGTCACTCAATCGTGCCTGACTCTTTGTGACCCCATAGACTGTAGCCTGCTAAGCTCTTCTGTCCATGGGATTTCCCAGGCAAAAATACTGGAGTGGGTTGCCATTTCCTCTGCCAGGTGAGGTAATGTGTATATATGTATATTTATTACTTACATACGTGAAAGGACTTCCATCCAAAATGGAACAGGGGGAGAGGATGAAGACTCTCACACACCCTTCTTCAGGAAACAAAACTGAGTCACTGATTTTCCCATAAATGCCTGCTTTACAGAAGACAGAAACCTGTTTCCTGATCAGGGGAAACCCGCCAAGTGTCTTTCCCCATCCTCAAGCCAAAGAACTCACTGTCTGAATGCCAGCTGGGCGCGCCCTCTTTTCACTCTTTGTCCATAAATAGAGCCTCCCCAAACCCTCAACTGACTTCCTGAATTGCAAGTCCTCTGCTATACCTTGATAAACACAATTTCTGGTTATCTGAGCTTGCCTCAGCTTACCTCCTTTATTTAGATTGACACTACACATGTACACACTTGTATTGTCAAAATAAGATACTACATTTATATAAATGTGCATGTGCACAGATACATACCTAGAAAAAGAACCAGGAGTAATGCCTAATCTATTAAAAGCATGATATCTACTGAAATACCATGTGATATTTGGGTGGTGGAATATATTATTTTTATCTTATGTTTTTAATAATTTATCCATTCATTTGTTTTTCACTTTTGTTTGCACTGGATCTTCACTGTTACAGTCTTTCTCTAGTTGCGGTGAGCAGTGGCTACTCTTCACTGCGGTGTGCGGACTTCTCATTGTGGTGACTTTTCTTGTTGCAGAACATGGGCTCTAATTGTGGGCTTCAGTAGTTACGGTGTGTGTGTTTAGTTGCTCTGCAGTGTGTGGGATCTCCCAGGACCAGAAATCAAACATGTGTCCCGTACATTGGCAGACAGATTCTTATCCACTGTACCACCAGGTAAGTCCCTCTATCTTATTTTTATTTTTTAATGTTTAAAAACTTATTCCTTACAAGGCACATGCACAGTGACTTATATGAGGAATACTGTAGTTGGAAGTTGGAGGAGGGGCTCTGCTACCCACAGTTGCTCAAAGATCTGGCTGCTTCTATCTTGGGGAACCACCAGCCCTGACATGAGCCCTCCCAGGTTGAAGCAGAAGAAGATGAGGTTTCAAAAGAGCTGGTTTAGGAACCAGGCTTTTATAAAAATAAAAGGTTATTTTTTCAAAGAGATTTTAATCCTGACAATGTTTCTACATTCTCTTAGTCCCTCACTCAGGCCCTCCCTCTGTCTTGCCTAAAATACCACAATGGGCTTCATCTTCAACCTTGAACTGTCCCAGTTGGTCCTGCAGGGCAGTCCTCATGAAAGAGAAGCACCCATTGGATGACTACAATGATGACTGTTGCCATGGTCTCCATACACCTCCTGTCTTCCCATCCTGTACTCTGCTGGGTCTGCCCACTATCTGACCCCAGCTGTCCCCATGCTGTGCTCACAACCTGGCCCCACACCAGGCTTGTCTGCTGCAAGCCTGGCTCTCCTCTGGGGTCACTTCTAGTAGCCTTTCCATGGAACATGCACCCTCCTCTGAAGTTCCTCAGAGTTTTAGCTGTAAATTCTAATGCTGACATTAATGTGTATGGTCCATCCCCCCTAATAATACTTAAACTCTTCAAACGCAGAAATTCTTACTCAGCTACATATCATTCACAAGACTAGTTCTATTTCCTGCCTAAAGTAGTTCCATAAAATATGAAATAAATAGATGAATGATGTTCTCTGATTAAGAGAATATCCTCATTCAAATATTTTATTCACAGGTCTAAAAGAAATATCTAAAGACAGCAAATTATACTTTTTCTTTTCTTAAAGCAATAGAATATATCCCCCATGCTCACACTTTCTTATGAAATCAAAATCAATTAAATGAATAGGAATGATAGGCTTTGATCTGCAGTGAAGAGTTTGCATCAAAATCAGGTTCAGAGGATGAGGTATCAAACCCATGCTGACTGCATTGAAAGGCAGAGCTTTAACCACTGGCCCACAGAGGAAGTCCCTGAAATTGCACGTTTAATGCAATCCTCTTTCTGAGTTTCCCATAGAGTCAAAAAAGTAAGCAGCCAGTCCTGCCTCACAAAGCTATAGTCACTCAGCTGGAAGGAGCCCAGAGAATTTTCCAGAGCATTCTGCCTTCAGGCCAGCCCCGCAGAGAGAAAGGGGTGACTACCTCCCCCACCAGTCTGAGGGGACCCAGAGCAGGGCCCAGTGTCATGGCAGATAATATTCAAAAAGGAAGTAAGGCAGACTCTGGAGGCAGCCACTGCGTGATCTCCATCTCACAGATGAGAACACAGGCTTAGAGAAGGCACTTGTTATGGTCAAATAATACCCCTAAAATCTATAATGAAAAGTACATCTTTTTGGGGTGTTAGTTCTAGAAGGTCTTGTAATTCTTCACAGCACTGTTCAACTTCAGCTTCTTCAGTGTTACTGGTTGGGGCATAGACTTGGATTATCGTGATATTGAATGGTTTGCCTTGGAAATGAACATAGATCATTCTGTCATTTTTGAGATTGCTTCCAAGTACTGCATTTCGGACTCTTTGTTGACTATGATGGCTACTACATTTCTTCTAAGGGATGCCTGCCCACAGTAGTAGATATAATGGTCATCTGAGTTAAATTCACCCATTCCAGTCCATCTTAGGGAGAAATATCAATAACCTCAGATATGCAAATGACACCACTCTTATGGCAGCAAGTGAAGAGGAACTAAAAAGCCTATTGATGAAGGTGAAAGAGGAGAATGAAAAAGTTGGCTTAAAGCTCAACATTCAGAAAACTAAGACCATGGCATCTGGTCCCATCACTTCATGGCAAATAGATGGGGAAACACTGGAAACAGTGGCTAACTTTATTTTGGGGGGCTCCAAAATCACTACTGATGGCAATTGCAGCCATGAAATTAAAAGATGCTTACTCATTGGAAGGAAAGTTATGACCAACCTAGATAGCATATTCAAAAGCAGAGACATTTGCCAACAAAGGTCCAAGGCTATGGTTTTTCCAGTAGTCATGTATGGATGTGAGAGTTGGACTGTGAAGAAAGCTGAGCACCGAAGAATTGATGCTTTTGAACTGTGGTGTTGGAGAAGACTCTTGAGAGTCCCTTGGACTGCAAGGAGATCCAACCAATCCATCCTAAAGGAAATCAGTCCTGAATATTCATTGGAAGGACAGAAGGACTGAAGCTGAAACTCCAATACTTTGGCCACCTGATGCTAAGAGCTGACTTATTTGAAAAGACCCTGATTCTGGGAAAGATTGAGGGCAGGAGGAGAAGGGGACGACAGAGGATGAGATGGTTGGATGGCATCACCAACTCAATGGACATGAGTTTGGGTGAACTCCAGGAGTTGGTGATGGATAGGGAGGCCTGGCATGCTGTGGTTCATGGGGTTGCAAAGAGTCGGACACAACTGAGTGACTGAACGGAACTAAACTGAACTGAATCCTAACCCCAGTACCTCAAAATGTGACTGCACTTGGACACAAGGTCTGTAAAGAAGTAATTAAGTTAAAATGAGGCCACTATCAACAGAAAATTGTATTAAAGATTTACTGAGCATGGCCCTGCCCAAGAGAGCCAGACCCAATTTCCCCCACAGTCAGTCTCTCCTACCAAGAAGCTTCCATAAGCCTCTTATCCATATTCATCAGAGGGCAGACAGACTAAAACCACAATCACAGAAAACTAACCAAACTGATCACATGGACCATAGTCTTGTCTAACTCAATGAAACTATGAGCCATGCCATGTAGGGCCACCCAAGATGTATGCATCATGGTGGAGAGTTGTGAAAAAACATGGTCCACTGGAGAAGGGAATGGCAAATTACTTCAGTATTCTTGCCTTGAGGACCCCATGAACAGTATAAGAAGATAAAAAGAAAGGACACTGAAAGATGAACTCCCCAGGTCAGTAGGTGCTCAATATACTACGGGAGAAGAGTGGAGAAAAAACTTCAGAAAGAATGAGGAAATGTAGAAAAAGCAAAAACAATACCCAGTTGTGGATGTGACTGGTGATGGATGTAAAGTTCAATGCTGTAAAGAACAACTTTGCAGAGGAACCTGGAATGCTAGGTCCGCAAATCAAGGTAAATTGGAAGTGGTCAAACAGGAGATGGCAAGAGTGAACATTGACATTTTAGGAATCAATGAACTGAAATGGACTGGAATGGGTGAATTTAACTCAGATGACAATTATATCTAGTACTGTGGGCAAGAATCCCTTAGAAGAAATGGAGTAGCCATCATAGTCAACAAAAGAGTCTGAAATGCAGTGCTTGGATGCAATCTCAAAAATAACAAAATGATCTGTTCATTTCCAAGGCAAACCACTCAATATCACAATAATCCAACTCTATGCCCCAACCACTAAAGTCAAAGTAGTTGAAGTTGAATGGTTCTATGATGACATACAACACCTTCTAGAACTAATACCAAAAAAAGTTGTCCTTTTCATCATAGGGGACTGGAATGCAAGAGTAGGAAGTCAAGAGATACCCGGAGTAACAGGCAAGTTTGGCCTTGGAGTACAAAATGAAGCAGGGCAAAGGCTAACAGAATTTTGCCAAGAGAACAAACTGGTCATAGCAAACACTCTCTTCCAGCAACATAAGAGATGACTCTACACATGCACATCACAGATGGTCAATAATGAAATCAGATTGATTATATTCTTTGCAGCTGAAGATGGAGAAGCTCTTTACAGTCACACACACACACACACACACAAAAGACTGGGAGCTAATAACGGCTCAGATCTTGAACTCATTATTGCAAAATTCACACTTAAACTGAAGAAAGTAGGGAAAACCACTAGACCATTCAGGTATGCCCTATATCAAATAAATCCCTTACCATTATAGAGTGTAAGTGACAAATAGATTCAAGGGATTAGATCTGATAGACAAAGTGCCTGAAAAACTATAGCCAGAGGTTTGTGACATTGTACAGGGACAGTGATCAAGAACATCCACAAGAAAAAGAAATACAAAAAGGCATAATGGCTGTCTGAGGAGGCTTTATAAATAGCAGAGAAAAGACAGAGAAGCTAAAGGCAAAGGAGAAAAGGAAAGATATACCCATCTGAATGCAGAGTTCCAAAGACTAGCAAGGAGAGATAAGAAAGCCTTCATCAGTGATCAATGCAAAGAAATAGAGGAAAACAATAGAACGGGAAAGACTAAAGATCTCCTCAAGAAAATTAGAGACAGCAAGGGAATATTTCATGCAAAGATGGGCATAATTAAGGATGGAAATTGTATGGACATAACAGAAACAGAAGATATGTAGAAAAGGTGGCAAGAATACACAGAAGAAGTGTACAAAAAAAGATCTTAATGACTCAGATAACCATAATAGTGTGAACGCTCACCTAGAGCCAGACATTCTGGAGTGTAAAGTCAAGCGGGCCTGAGGAAGTATCACTATGAACAAAGCTAGTGGAGGTGATGGAATTCCAGCTGAGCTATTTCAAATCCTAAAATATGATGCTGTGAAAGTGCTGCACTCAATATGCCAGCAAATTTGGAAAACTCAGCAGTGGCCACAGGACTGGAAAATGTTAGTTTTCATTTCAATCCCAAAGAAAGGCGATGCCAAAGAATGTTCAAACTACCACACAGTTGCACTCATCTCACACGCTAGCAAAGTAATCCTCAAAATTCTCCAACCCAGGCTTCAACAGTATGTGAACCGAGAACTTTTAGATGTTCAAGCTGGATTTAGAAAAGGCAGAGGAACCAAAGATCAAATTGCCAACATCTGTTGGATCATAGACAAAGCAAGAGAGTTCCAGAAAATCATCTACTTCTGTTTTATTGACTATGCCAAAACCTTTGACTGTGTAGACCACAATAAACTGTGGAAAATTCTGAAAGAGATGGAATACCAGACCACCTGTCCTGCCTCCTGAGAAATCTGTATGCAGGTCAAGAAGCAACAGTTAGAACCAGACATGGAACAACATACTGGTTCCAAATTGGGAAAGGAGTGCATCAAGGCTGGATACTGTCACCTCGCTTATTTAACTCATAAGCAGAGTACATCATGCAAAATGCTCGGCTGGATGAAGCACAAGCTGAAATCAAGATTGCTGAGAGAAATATCAATAACCTCAGATATGCAGATGACACCACCCTTATGGCAGAAAGTGAAGAACTAAAGAGCCTCTTGATGAAGGTGAAAGAGGAGAGTGAAAAAGTTGGCTTAAAGCTCAACATTCAGAAAGCAAAGATCATGGCATCCAGTTCCATCATTTCATGGCAGATAGATGGGGAAACAATGGAAACAGTGACAGACTTTATTTTCTTGGGCTCCAAAATCACTGCAGATGGTGAATGCAGCCATGAAATTAAAAGATGCTTGCTCCTTGGAAGAAAATTTATGACCAACGTAGACAGCAGAGACATTACTTTGCCAATAAAGGTCTGTCTAGTCAAAGCTATGGTTTTTTTCATACAGTAGTCAAGTGTGGATGTGAGAGTTGAACCATAGAGAAAGCTGAGTACCAAAGAATTGATGCTTTTGAACTGTGGTGTTGGAGAAGACTCTTGAGAGTCCCTTGGACTGCAAGAAGATCAAACCAGTCCATCCTAAAGGAAATCAGTCCTGAATATTCATTGGAAGGACTGATGCTGAAGCTGAAGTCCCAATACTTTGGCCACCTGATGCAAAGAACTGACTGATTTGAAACGCCCCTTATGCTGGGAAAGATTGAGGGCAGGAGGAGAAGGGGACAACAGAGGATAAGATGGTTCGATGGCATCACTGACTTGATGGACATGAGTTTGAGCAAGCTCTGGGAGTTGGTGATGGACAGGGAAGCCTGGCATGCTGCAGTCCATGAGGTCACAAAGAGTCAGACAAGACTGAGCAACTGAACTAAACTGACTGAGGGTGAACCATGATCCAATCTGACTGGTGTCCTTCCAAGAAGAGATCAGGACACAGACTCACAGAGGGAGGACCATGTGATGACACAGGGAGAAGACAGTCTTCTACATGCCAAAGAGAGATGCTTCAGGGGAAACTGTCCCGGCAGACACCTTGATCTTGGACTTCCAGCCTCTGGTACTGGGAGAGCATATATTTCTGCTTTCAAGTCCCCCAGCCTGAGAGACTTTGTTCTGGCCCTGAGCCCAGTGACACAGCAGTGGGAACTGATGGAGCTGAGATTTAAGCTTAGCAAATCTGCATGCGGAGCCTGCCATCTGCACTGTGCACTGTCTACCTGCCCCAAACCCACCAGGTTTTGTATGTATGTGGTGTGGCCTGGCCCTGTGGCTTTAAGAAATCCAAAGAGAACTGTTTCCCCAGCCTCCTTTCTTCTTAGAATGAGCTTGGGGGTTGGGGATTGAGTAGAGACCAAGAAAAAACCCTGGGAATATTGTGGGAAGGAACTTCCATTTGCAACCTGTGATACCCTGGCTTCTCTTGGCCCCTATACACTCTCATTCTGCCCAAAGGGAGGAATAATTCAATCTGAGGAGTAAACACAGGGTGAGTAGCTGTGTATTCTTCTCAGCCTGACCTGTCAGCCTTTCCTGAGGAGCAGGCCTTCTCTGTCTCCTCCTGATCCTGCAGGGCAGCTGCTCCTTGTGGAGAGGCCCCACCTGGCCTCACTGGCCTGGTCTGACTGGCCAAGAAGGACCCTGAATCCCAGGGTTAGCGGGCATATTTCACTCTTGCCCTTAGCCATGCAAATTTCAAAATTAAACCAGCAAATGAAAAAATCAGCACAGGCCACACAACTCTGGGCCCAGTAGTCTGAGAAGTTCTACCTGGAAGATACAGCTTATCTTTTATCACAGTGACTCCCGGTCACTGGGAACATCCCTGAGCAGTCTGGTTAGGGTATCACAGCCCGAAGAGCAGCTCAGCGTCAGCTCCACAGGCCGTGAACTTTTCTGTCTTCATCGGTGGAATTCTCTTCCCTGGGAAATGAAGGTGCAGGGCTTCACTAGAGGTTCTATGGGCCCTTCTGGCTGATGCTCTGAGCCTAGTGTCCAGCAGCAGAGGCACTTCTTGAGGCACGAAGGTCCTAAGACAGACATTCTGTCCTTTGTGTGGCTTATGATTTAATTGGAGAGAAGAGAGAACACATGTGTGACATATATGGACAGGGCAGTGTTGGCCCAGGTCAGGGAGTCCTAGACTCTGAGGAAGAAGTTCAAGGGCACAGCAGTCAGGACAAGCGCAGGTGAGAAGATGCCAGAGCTACTGGGGTCCTGGGAATGCATCCTGCCTGGCCACCCCATCAACTCAAGTCGTCCACTGCCTCTTAGTTTCAGCTTTTGATGAGAAAATAATACATTGCGTCCCTGGAAAAAGGGGATGCTTAAAACACATAATACTCTCACCGTGACTTGGTATTCCACAGCATGTTTCCATTGGTGTCAGCACATGCTCTGAGTTGGGCTGGATGGGGAGACACACTTTCCAAAGGGGGATGTGTGGGGAGAGAGCAAATTAGCCAAGATGGCGTTTTCAGGCTCTCTTCCCCCATGTTTTGTAAATAATGACTATGTAGCAGATCATTTATAGCACTGCACATGTGCATCACGAGGTACTCTCTTGGACATGGGCTACTTTTGTGACATGAGCTCCACCCAGAAAACAGCAGCACTTACTGCAGCATCACAGCTGTGATGGGTCAGCCACGAGAGGAAAGCACATAGTGTGTCTACTGCTACAGCTGCTGTGTCAGCCAGGAGAGAATAAATGTGTCTGCAGTTCCTACAGCTCCTTGAGTCTTCTTCCAGCCTCCTAGCTGGTGCCTGGCCTAACCTGGGTTCAGTGAACAGTGTGAACAGCAAAACAATTGGCGTCAGGAGCAGGAGCAGCAAGACAGGATGGCTGTGGTTTAGAGTGATGTACAGTTCCGGACTCCTGGGCATGTCCGTCACACCACATCGCAACTGGTTCTGCATCTGACCAGCCCTGGGTCCTCAGCAGCCCCGAGATGCCGAGTGGTGGAACTTACCATGGTATCCCTGAGAAGGTGGGTGGAGTGAGGTTTCTGGGCCAGAGCACCCCCTCCATCTTTACCTCAGGGGCATTCTAGAAGACCAGTCAGAATTCTTGGAGAACTTAAAACATGTCTCCCTCATACCTGCTGTGCCAGCTCCTCCCTCCCGAAGGAGAAGGAACGTTCCTCTGAAAAACACTAGCAACCCTTGGCAGGAGCAGCCCAGAGGAGGCAGCTCACGGCCATCAGTCATCATTATCATTCTTACAACCCTTACTCCATCATCTCGAGGAAAAGGTCTGTATGTTTTGTACCATCTGACTGACGGATCCATTTAAAACAACTGTCTAAACAAGACTAAAAGGAAAATGCTCATTTTATTTTAACAGAATCAGAAAACCACAGACTTCTCAAGTTTGAAATGAGCTGGGCTGCTGATTTTAATATTAAAATTTGGACTGCCAAGAGTTGGGTAGGGCTGGCATCTGCTGTGATACTGAGGGGCCCCCAGTGGGTCTGCCCAGGGGTTGTAATGATGTGACAGGAGTTTCTGACTTTATTCTCACACAACCAACTACCTTTGACTTCTCACACCAAGCATTTGGGTTAATGGTGGTTAAGGGAAGCAGCATGACCTAAATTAGACACACCCAGGCCAGCACACCTGGAGAAGGCAATGGTACCCCACTCCAGTACTTTTGCCTGGAAAATGCCATGGACAGAGGAGCCTGGTAGGCTGCAGTCCATGGGGTCGTGAAGAGTCAGACACGACCGAGTGACTTCACTTTCAATTTTCACTTTCATGCATTGGAGAAAGAAATGGCAACCCACTCCAGTATTCTTGCCTGGAGAATCCCAGGGATGGGGGAGCCTGGTGGGCTGCCATCTATGGGGTCGCACAGAGTCGGACACGACTGAAGCAACTTAGCAGCAGCAGCAGGCCAGAACAACAAAGGACAGGAAATCAGAACAGTTAGGAAGAAAGGGGGAGATTACAAGTAATGCAATGAGTTCTTCATGATCCAACACTCAATTTTCTCAGCAACTTTTATTCCAAGGAATCAGGTAGAAGTCTTCAAAACAAGTGGAGGTTCCACTTCAGAGCAGTGAAACGGCAAAACCAAGGCACGGAGAGGGTAGAGCTGTGTTCAAAGCCACAAAGAAAGATGCATTTGGGTGGGTCTTACATTGGGTGGGACCCTCTTGGTAATTTCAGTAACTCGCTCATTGGAGGATTATCAGTCTGGGTTGTTGCAGAGATTTATCACAGGTTCCTGGGTAACTCACAGAACCCCTAGGAGGGTCAGAGAATCATGCCACAGGGCCACACACAACAGTGTCCACTTCAAAAGTGAAAAGTCCCTTTTGAACCTTTAAGGGAATAAAAGTAGATTGAACTTTGAAGGCAGGCAATGCAACCTTCTAAAACATTGCCAATATAAACTCTTCCAGGGAAATTAGCCTGGACACCTGAGCCCCTGGTTGCCCTCCTTGTGGGAACTCTGAGTAACAAGCTCTTGCTCCAATGGCAATCTGCTCTGGATTTTCATGACTCAAGTTTCCCATTCATACACTGTGTTTTCAAACACCTGCAGCTTGAATTCTGGATGGAGAGATGAATCAGGAGTATATGAAGATAACTAAGAATAAAGGGAAATGAGGACTTCGTTGGTGGTCCAATGGTTAAGAATCCGAGTTCCAATGCAGGGGATTTGTGTTTGATCCTGGTAGAGGAACTAAGATCCCACATGCTGTGAGGCAACCAAACCAGCACATCCCAACTAGACAAAGCCTGTGCACTGCAACAAAAACTCAGCACAGCCAAAAAAAAAAAGAGTATAAGGAAATGGCCTAAGATGCAAATAAACAGTTCAGAAAATCAGAGCTAAAGGGACTTGGTAGGTGTGTGACATCACCATATCTGGGGATCAGGGATGCAGCTTCGGGGTGCAGCAAACCTAAGCAGGGCTGGAAGGGAGCATGAGATAGGAAACAAGGGCCACAGTTCTCAGCACTTACTCTTGGCTGGGTGCTGTTCCACAGTCTCTGCATGAAGTGAAGTTGGACGGCCAATATACCGTGTACAAGTTTCCTCCTCAGGAGGCAGCAGCTGGTGTGGGGAAGAGCACAGCCACACGAGTCATGTGCCCATCACAAGTAGCTTCACAGCTTCCTTGGTCCTTCTATGTCTCATCCGGGAAACAGGAATAACAGCAGTACCCTTGTCAGGAGGCAGCCATGCTGATTAAACATGTAACATCCCAGGCCATTTTGGAATGGTGTCTAGCTCTTAGCAAGAATTTGACAAATGTTTATTATTATTTCATTTCATGAATGAGATGATTGAGGCGAAAATAGGCTTGAGTCACTCAGTGTTAGAACTGGACGGGAAGCCCATTCCACCATGGAGCTGGTCTAATGAGCCACTAGAGAAGGATGCAGTCATTTGTGTTTACTCAGATCACTGTGGGCTTCCCAGGTGGCGCTTAAGGTGAAGAACCTGCCTGCCAATGCAGAAGTCAGAGACATGGGTTCAATTCCTCAGTTGGGAAGATCCCCTGGAGGAGGGCACGGCGACTCACTCCAGTTTGCCAGGAGAATCCCATAAACAGAAGAGCCTGGTGGGCTACGGTCCATGGAGTCACAAAGAGACGGACACGACTGAAGTGACTTCGCACACACACATATCGCTATATAATTTTTTTCTTAGGCTCCCTCACACAATACTCCCCAGGACACATATTTGTTAAATAATGGAGCGATATCATCCCAAAGCAGAAGGAGTGGCTCAGACCTGAGGCACCAGGGTGCTCACAGAGTATTTAAGAGAGTAAAGTACTGTGGCTAGGTGAGTGAGTCGAGGGAGGTAAGGCTGCAGAACACGAGGCTGCCTGTGGGCTGGGGATGCCCACGGACCACCAACCTTGGTGAGGCATCTGCTAATCTGGTCGTAGGGTGGAGAGTGCATGGATGGGCAGAGACCAGAGCCTGAATAGGCTCTCAGATATGGAGCCATGTAGTGTCATTGGGTGGAGAAGGCAATGGCACCCCACTCCAGTACTCTTGCCTGGAAAATCCCATGGACAGAGGAGCCTGGTGGGCGGCCATCCATGGGGTCGCTAAGAGTCAGACATGACCGAATGACTTCACTTTCACTTTTCACTTTCATGCATTGGAGAAGGAAATGGCAACCCACTCCAGTGTTCTTGCCTGCAGAATCCCAGGGATGGGGAGCCTGGTGGGCTGCCGTCTATGGGGTCGCACAGAGTCAGACACGACTGAAGCGACTTAGCAGCAGCAGCATTCTTACTAGGTTGCGGTTCTAAACTAAAGGCCCATAGGGAACACAGTTTTCTTTCATTCTTAAGCTTGCTGTAACAAACACAAGCTGATTAAGTCATCAGAATTTGCAAAGGAAATTTTTGGCATACATGGCCAGAGTGCAATCATTTCGAGTTTACACGTTCATATTTTGGAACTAGAAGTAAACTCAGAGAGAACAGCTAATCCAACACTCCTCCCCATTAAAGCCAAGAAAAGGGGAGGGTCGCGCCACTTGTTTGTTTGGCAGAAAAAAGAGAAGCAGATTCCCAACTAACTGCTCACCAACCATCTCAGCAACTTATGTCTTTTTAGCAGAAAAAATAAAGATTAAAAGAAGGTATAAGATTCAAGAAACACCGAAGGATGGTGATCAGCAGGGAGTCATAAGGAGATGAAATTGATGCTGGTAAGATGGTGGCGATTTCTTTATTCCCCCACATTTATTTACTGGATGCCTCCAGAGTCCAGACATGGTTCCAGAAGTGGGTACCAGTGATGAGCAAAGCATCCAAAACCTTGGTTCTCATGAAGCTTATTTTCTGGTGGAGGAGATGGATTTCATAGTCATATACACACATATGCGAGCACCCACAAAATAAAAATTTCCAGCAGTAAGTGCTAAGAAGTGCAGCTGTGTTGAGAAGTGTCATGAATATTACAGTGATGGTGATGATGATAATGACAGGCTAACAATGTTGAGAGGAAATCCTAAGGCACCACCACTTCTGCGTAGTGCACTCTCCTTGCTGCTGTGGCTACACCACTAAGAGCGCCCTCTTGGCCCCTGGGTCACCCTGAGCGGCATGGGGACCTGGGCAGGGCTAAGAGTCTCACATGCAACGACTTTTCTCATGTTCTTATGCTCCTGAGGCCTTGGCGTTCCCCTTGGTGTGGAACAGCTTCACGATGCAGAATGAACTGAGGCTGAGTGTGCCAAGGCAAGATTCCTGCAGAGTGTGGTTCTTCCATGTAGTAAACTCTGTGATCCCATGACTCGGGGAGAAACCACTGTGGCAATTTTAAAACATGACCCAGTGTATTTCAACAGTTCTCCCACTGAGAAGAGAGGGTCATCTTTTGAACCTGGGCTCTCTGAGACTTCTTGGCCAGTAAAGTGTCTCCAAGGTCATGCTGCCACAATTTCTAGGCCCAGCTCTTAAGTGTTTTCTGTTCCTGGAGCCCAACCATCATGATGAAAGGGGTCAGTGCCATCTGAAGGGGCATCTGAGATTTTTCTGGCTGGTGCTCAGCCAGTAACACCCACCCGCCGTGTGGAGGGAGTGCGCCCTCAGAGGATGCCTCCAGGCCTCAGTCACTCAGCCTCAGCCCTGAGGAGCAGATCCAGGGAGCTTCCCTAAAGGCTGTGGGGGTGAAATCAGCCCTGTATTTGAACATGTTGAAGCCTTAGGCAAGAATGATGTCTTCTCTGGGAGAAGGAAATCTTTACATATTCATTCACTCATTCCTTCATGACATTTCTGTTTATGTCATTTCTACCTTCCTGGGTGAATTCCTTGTGAGCAAGAGTGTTTTTCGTTCTTACGTGACTCTCCAGTCTCTGGTCCCCACCCCATAGTCTAACACCCACATGATACACAGAGATCTCTGTAGAGGGGTTTGACCCCTGTGAACAGGAATTCACATGTTCCTTTGCTTCCCCTTGCAGCCTCCTCACCCTGCCCTGGGCACCCTCAGCCCACAGGGCCCACCGCCAACCTCAGGCTCTCTCATTCTCCAGGGTCCCCTTCTGCCCCTCCTTGAAGAGGACAGACGAGCACTTCCTTCCAGAAAGGGAGCCAAGGACATTATCAATGCAGACGGGCGGGGAAAGTCACTTGATTCATGGTGTGTGGTTTAGCAAAGCTGCTTTCCCCAGGCTACAGAAGGGGCTGGAAATCATCTTTCTTGGAGGGAGCAGGGGCAGCCATGGTGGCTGAGGCCAGGCAGGAGGAGGAGCTGGGGGGACACAGCCTGGATGTGGCAGGCTGCTCCTCAGAGAGAAAGGCCCTGGCCCCTTTGATGGAGGAGGCCTCCTGTGTGTCCTCAGCCACTGCCCATGGGGTCCTTCAGTCTAAGCAAACAGAAGGGTGCCGGTGGAGGCCCTAGGTCCCACGCATCCCTGGCCCACAGAGTCGCATGAACTCGGGCCCATGTGTTCTTCCAGAACCATCTAATCCAGACCTGCTTCAGAGAAGATCCAAACCAGCCTCCAGGAGCTCTTTAGAATAGCTGTCCTCTCGGCCTGTCTCGCTGCGGGGCTCGGGTACTCTCCCTTTCAGGACTTAGCTGCCCTGCTCCCTGCACACCCCTCCCACCAGATCTAGGGCTTGGGGACTGCAGCTGAGTTTTCTGGGCCTTCTTCCTGTGGGAAGACCTCTCCATCCTCCAAAATGCCACCAGTGCTTCCTGGAAAGCCCTACTGGAATGGGTAATGATTCCCTTCTCCAAGGGATCTTCCCAACCCAGGGACTGAACTTGGGTCTCTTGCATTGCAGGAGAATTCTTTACCGTATGAGTCACCAGGAAATCCCCCCAAATGCCACAGAGACCCCTTCAGTTTGAGCCTGAAAGAGATGCACATAAAGTAGGCTTCTGCCCCCAATTCCAGTTGGTGACCTTCTATACACAAAGTATTCTTTAAAAAAGCACAAAATAGGGACTTCCCTGGTCGTTGAGTGGTTAGGACTCAGTGCTCTCAATGCTGGGCCCCAGATTTGATTCCTGGTGAGGGAACTAAGATCCCACAAGCCACATAGCACCCCCCCAAAAAAAATTATACAAGAACTAACCGGGGACAGGCATCAAGGCACCTGCTAATGGTTTTTGACAGCGGGCATTGGGGGAATCACAAAATATGGCTCTTTCTGAAAAGTTCCAGTAAATCCCTGAATACTTCCCACAGCAGCCACTCCCAGAATCAGAGTGGAGCAATGAAGCCCTAACAGTTTATTTTAGGCACCGTGATTTCTGAAGTTGTGCACTCAGGCATGGGACTGGTCCTGCACTTGAGCTGGGGCGTCACCCAGCTGGCACACCTGCTCAGGGACTGAGTCTTGGGCCATGCAATTCCCCACAATGGCAAACCCAACACAGGAAAGGATTTGAATTCTGCCAAGAATCAGCCAGGTCCCCAAGCATCGCAGCCATTCCTGAGCCCAGGACAGAAGGTACTCTTGGTGGCCACTGCTCTGCAAGTCTCCAGGTGGCTCCTATCAGCCTTGTGTCTCTCTCTCTCTCTTTTTTTTTAATTATGGTAAAATACATATAACATTGGAGAAGGCAATGGCACCCCGCTCCAGTACTCTTGCCTGGAAAATCCCATGGATGGAGGAGCCTGGTAGGCTACAGTCCATGGGGTCTCTAAGAGTCAGACATGACTGAGCGACTTCACTTTCACTTTTCACTTTCATGCATTGGAGAAGGAAATGGCAACCCACTCCAGTGTTCTTGCCTGGAGAATCCCAGGGATGGGGGAACCTGGTGTGGGCTGCTGTCTGTGGGGTCACACAGAGTTGGACATGACTGAAACGACTTAGCAGCAACACATAACATAAAACTTACCATCTTAACCCTTTTTAAGTTTGCGGTTCAGTGGTGTTAAGTACATGTGCAACCATCACCACCATCCATTCTCAGAAATCGTTTTCATCTTATAAACCTGGAATTCTGTTTCAACTTAACAAAAACTGCCCTTCCTCCCTCCCTGGCCCCTGGCAACCACCCTTCTTTCTGTCTCTGTGAATTTGACTCACCTAGGGACCCCAGATAAGTGGATTCATACAATGTGTGTTCTTTAGTGACTGGCTTCTTTCTCTTAGCATAAAATCTTCAGGGTTCATTCATGTTGTAGTAGGTGCCAGAATTTCCCTTTCTTTTCAGGCTGAAGAGTATTCCATCATATGGATAGACCACATTTCACTTGTCCATTAATCCATTGATGGACACTTGGGTTTTTACCATCTTTTGGCTCTTGTGTATAATGCTTCTACGAACATGGGTGTACAAATATCTTAGAGACTGATTTCAATTCTTTTGGGCTTGTAGCCAGAAATACTGGATCATATGGTAATTCTATGTTTAATTTTCTGAGGACTTATTATACTGTTTTCAACAGCAGCTGCACCCTTTTACATTCCCACCAGCAAAGAACCAGTGTCCCAATATCTCCACATCATGCCATCATGTTCTTTTCTTTCTTTTTTTTTTTTTAATAGTGGTCATCCTCATCCTCATTTGTGAGAGGGTTCCATAAGTCTCCTTTTAACTATGAAACATTTAAATTATATCAAATACTGATATGAACTTCCAAGGGTTAAACTAAGAAAACTATATCTGTTCAACAGTTAGCAGTTTACAGAGTTCTTTAAGATACACTGCTGCTGCTAAGTCGCTTCAGTCGTGTCCGACTCTGTGCGACCCCATAGACGGCAACCCACCAGGCCCTGCCATCCTTGGGATTCTCCAGGCAAGAACACTGGAGTGGGTTGCCATTTCCTCCTCCAATGCATGAAAGTGAAAAATGAAAGTGAAGTCGTTCAGTCCTGATTTCATCTTTATAATACCATATAAAAGATTTTGTGGTTATCGAATTTCATAAATGAGGAAACTAAGGATTACTGAAGGAAACTGAGGTGGGTAATGTGGCTGAGATTCAAAACCTTTTTCCTTCATGCTTCTGACAAAAGAGTTTTGTCGTTATTTTAACAGATTTTGAGGTCACTCTCAGTTGGCAGGGGGCTTCATATTAATAATTGTGGTAACAAAATTAATAGCACCTAAAACTGAAGAAACACCTTCTAAGTGCAGAGAATAAACAGTAAGATCTAATGAAGGTAAAATTAAAATACATATGGGTTCAGGATGCGGAACACGTGTAACCTGTGGCGGATGCATGTTGATGTATGGCAAAACCAATACAATACTGTAAAGTAAAAAAAAATAATAATAATAATAAAATAATAAAAAATATATACTTCAAAGTGTCCAAAAAATCAAGATAAATGTTGATACAGGCTTGGATCTCCCCCTCTTGCAGGATCAAAAATGTTGTGTTTAGATTTTGGTCTGTTAATAGTATAATAATACCGGCTGCTAATACAGGTAATGATATCAACAGAAGAATGGCAATAATTAAGACTGATCATACTGTTTGGGTCTCGCCACAGCTGAAGGTCAGCTTCAGAGACCTTCAGTCTTCAAGCCCTGCTTCTGTCCCACCTGTGAGTTCACTCCATCCTCATATCCTTGCCCGTGGCCCTTCCCTGGATCTGGAAGACAGCTGCACAGTAGCTGAGCATTCAGGCCTCAAGGAGGCAGAGGGCTAGAGTCCAACTCTGACTCACCCACCGTGTGGCCTCGGACATGATCTCGAGTGCTCTGCTCTTCTGTCCCCTCAGCAGTGAAGCTGGGGCAGTAAAGGGTCCCGTGAGGGACCTGTGAGTGAAGTGAGGCTGCTGTCTTGCACCTGAAGGTGGTGGGCACGCTCCACCCACCCCTCCTCCAGGCTCTCCTCCTCCACAGTGCCCCTCCCTGGGACCACCCAGCACCACTCTCCAGCAGAAATCACACACTTAGATGGATTTGGGCCCCTGCTGTAACAAGCATGGGCCTGAGCCCCCTCTCACACAGCCTCCAACCATCTGGCAAGAGCCCACGGACATCTGTACACCCACCCTTCCCTCCACACGGAAATCACTCAGGCCTCTCAGCCACTCACAGCAAGGCTTCTGCTGCTACACACCTCTGGCTCTGCCCCAAGACATGGTGCCCAGCAGCAGAAGATGGGTCCACTCGCTCAGCAGCTGTGTGACCTCAAGCAGAACATTTACCATCACAGGACATGGTGAAGATCATGTGATCAAACATAGTAAGAGGACTCTGTACCCCGTAAAACTATCTACAGATCTCAACTGTGACTACAGACATTCCAGGCTTTAATCTCCTTCCATGTAACACTGTTTTTTCCCCTGGATCATAAATTCCTAAAAAGGGCCATGTACTTCGTACAGTAATTCACAGAACTCCTCCTAAGTGCTTGATAGATGTTTTCTATGATGGATAGATTGGGCCCCTGCTCTGGCAAGCATGGGCCTGGAGGCGCCCTATATGTTAATGTACAACATGGTCAGCTTCTCTGTTTCAGGCGTGTGGAATACAGATATCCAAGCCGCTTACATTTAATCATATAAATGCAAATTGTGGGTATCTATCTGTGCTGCCTCTCAAATCCCCATCCTCTAAGCAGGTGCATACAGAGACATCTGGGCCACACATGATGGCATAGATCTTTCCACCAGATGTCCCCCCCGGGACCCCTCCCCCTTCAGCCAGTGGGTCGGAGCCTAGAGCCCACATGCTGGATGGCTGCCCACCGGCTATACCATTCTTATCAGGAGTTAGTGGTACCTCTCTCCCCATCAGGAGCGAGGTAAACAATCAGGGAGAGGGAAAGGGAAAGCCTTAAATATTTGCTTTCCTTTACAAGACCAACTAAAACATGTTGCTGAGAATCTGTAGGGGAAATAATCTGTCCGGATCCCAGGGCCGGCGAATATAAACACACGGAACACTAGGCGGGCGAGGGGCAGCCGGGCCAGATGTTCCCTATAGGTTTCCCAGAGTAGAGAAGTGGCGGGGTATGGAGGGGGAGATGGGGTCCTCCCCTAGTTTTCATCCTCTCTTTCTGATCTCTTTTGTTTTCCTTTGTGACCTACCAAAATCAGTTTGGGTTAGAGTTTGAGCACATGAATAGGTGAAAAGGTGGCTGTTACGATGCAGCTGGGACCCCTTTCCTTTTTCTGTGAAGGACCCCAGCACCAATGTGGGCCCGCGTGGCTGCCGCAGTCGTCGGAGGTCAGGGTCACAGAGACCCGCAGCCACTCACCTGAAGCCGCAGTGGGTGCCAAGCAGAGGCAGGAGAAAGGGTCTCAGCCTGCACTTGGGGTTCTGTTCATCATGGAGACCCCAAGGCAGAAGACGACTCATCGGAGAATATTTTGGAAAGTGAATCTGTTTTGTTTTCAGTGGCCTTTTCCTCTGGCTCCTTGGAGCGGCCTAGAAGAGCAGGGGGCCTAAGAGTTGAAGGGGTGGGGGTGGTGGGCTGGGGCTGGTTGGGAAGAGGCTGGTGGGTGGGGCTAATGGGGTGGGGCTAGATGGGATCAGGCTTGTGGGTGGGGCTAACGGGGTGGGGTGAATGGGATGAGGCTTGTGGGTGGGGCTAATGGGGTGGGGCTGGATGAGATCAGGCTGGTGGGTGGGGCTGATGGGTGGGGTTAGTGGGTGGGGCTGTCAAGTGGCCCTGGAAGAGATGAGGCAGGTGGATTGAGCTGGTGGGGTTGGATAGGATAAGGCCAGCGAGTGGGGTTGGCGGGGTGGTGGGGCCTCTGTCTGTATGGCCTGGGGGAAGGAGTAGTCTCTGGCACATTAAACCCAATGGGGCAGCACTGAGCAAAGTCCTACCGAACTTTTTTCGGTATTCATAACTCCGCTCTGCCCCTCCTGCCTCAGGCTCCACGAGCCCTGAGACTTTTCCTTGGCGGCTCCCCAGGCACCCCATCACCTGACCCCTCAGGACCTGAGAGTTTGTCTGAGGAGGCAGAGGCACTGTCGCCACTGCTGTCCTCGCTCCCCCTGACGCCGCCTGAGATGGGCAGGGAACACGTGTCATCACTTCTCAACCTCAGTTTCTCAAGCTGTTCAAATATAAATGAAATTAAAAGCATTATGATAAAATTGCCCTTTTAGAGTAAGTTTTAATAACTGAAGACAATGCCTTGAAGCTCTGATCACTGTGTCTGGTTAAGTACTAAGTAGTTGGTTCAGACAAACCAACAACAACAACAAAAAAAGCAGTTGCAGATCTCAGAATTTTTAAGAGACCTTGGTCTGAAGTCTTTACCAGCTCACCACCTTCACAGAGCTTTTAGGAGTCTGAATGGGCTTTATCCCCAATTCTAAACCATGGGTTTGTTTTGAAGTTGTCAGTAATGATTTAAACATCCTGGAATGTGAAATCAAGTGGGCCTTAGGAAGCATCACTATGAACAAAGCTAGTGGAGGTGATCAAATCCTAATAGAAGATGCTGTGAAAGTGCTGCACTCAATATGCCAGCAAATTTGGAAAACTCAGCAGTGGCCACAGGACTGGAAAAGGGCAGTTTTCATTCCAATCCCAAAGAAAGGCAATGCCAAAGAATGCTCAAACTACTGCACAATTGCACGCATCTCACACCCTAGTAAAGTAATGCTTAAAATTCTCCAAGCCAGGCTTCAACAATACATGAACCATGAACTTCCAGATGTTCAAGCTGGTTTTAGAAAAGGCAGAGGAACCAGAGATCAAATTGCCAACATCTGCTGGCTCATCAAAAAAGGAAGAGAGTTCCAGAAAAACATCTATTTCTGCTTTATTGATTATGCCAAAGCCTTTGACTGTGTGGATCCCAATAAACTGTGGGAAATTCTGAAAGAGATGGGCATACCAGACCACCTGACCTGCCTCTTGAGAAACCTGTATGCAGGTCAGGAAGCAACAGTTAGAACTGGACATGGAACAACAGACTGGTTCCAAATAGGAAAAGGAGTACATAAAGGCTGTATGTTGTCACCCTGTTTATTTAACTTCTACACAGAGTACATCATGAGAAATGCTGGCCTGGATGAAGCACAAGCTGGAATCAAGATTTCCGGAAGATATATCAATAACCTCAGATATGCAAATGATACCATGCTTATGGCAGAAAGTGAAGAAGAACTAAAGAGCCTCTTGATGAAAGTGAAAGTGGAGAGTGAAAAAGTTGGCTTAAAGCTCAACATTCAGAAAACTAAGATCATGGCATCCAGTCCCATCACTTCATGACAGATAGATGGGGAAAAAGTGGAAACAGTGGCTGACTTTATTTTGGGGGGCTCCAAAACCACTGCTGATGGCGATTGCAGCCATGAAATTAAAAGACGCTTACTCCTTGGAAGGAAAGTTATGACCAACCTAGACAGCATATTCAAAAGCAGAGACATTACTTTGCCAACAAACGTCCATCTAGTCAAGGCTATGGTTTTTCCAGTGGTCATGTATAGATGTGAGAATTGGCCTATAAAGAAAGCTGAGTGCTGAAAAATTGATGCTTTTGAATTGTGGTGTTAGAGAAGACTCTTGAGAGTCCCTTGGACTGCAAGGAAATCCAACCAGTCCATCCTAAAGGAGATCAATTCTGGGTGTTCATCAGAAGGACTGATGTTGAAGCTGAAACTCCAATACTTTGGCCACCTGATGTGAAGAGCTGACTCATTTGAAAAGACCCTGATGCTGGGAAAGATTGAGGGCAGGAGGAGAAGGGGATGACAGAGGATGAAATGGTTGGATGGCATCATCGACTCGATGGACATGAGTTTGGGTGGACTCCGGGGGTTGGTGATAGATAGGGAGGCCTAGTGCCCTGCGGTTCATGGGGTCGCAAAGAGTCGGACACGACTGAGGGACTGGAGTGAACTAAACTGAACTGAATGATTTAAACTTCGAAGGTATGATCAAAACATAGTTCACTGAGCTTCCATGCTCACTCACTTCCTCCCCCAGCAGGTGACTCACTATGTGGCCCCACCCCTACACCAAAGCCCAGACCTTTGACCAAGGGAGGCTGAGAGGCTGGCAGACACTGCTGGGCACTCAGCAGGCCTGGAATACAGTCCAAATGCTGCTTCTCCAGGGATGGCTTCACACTGCTGGACTGACATCTGAGCACCCTTGAGCTCAGCCATGGGAATCTGTGTGCCCACCTTGGGTAGGGAGAGCTCTTCTGATGACCCCTACCCCCCCAGCATTGCTGGGACCCATCAGTGGATCAGCTCCACCGGATACCAGATAAGCCACTAATTTTGAGCCCAAGCCACCACCTGCCCTCACCTGAGCCTCTGTGGTGGCCTTGGGCTGGCCTCCCCACTCATCCAGTGTTCTGCATCTACTTTTTTCATGTAGCCAGAGATACCTCCATTACTTCTAAAATAAAGTCCAGCCTCCTCAAGGAGCTGTAAGGCCCTACAGTCCTCACAGAATTTGCTCTACAATAGGGCTCCCTTTCAGGTATCATGTTGTTCCCACCTCAGGACTTTTGGGTATATGGTTCCTTCCTTCTGGAAGATTCTTCGTCCTCTCCACTCGCCACTTTGTTCCCTGGCAAAGTTAATATCCCTTAATCTTCCAGATTTCAGTTTCATGTAAGGAAGCTTTCCCCAATTTGCCAGACAACATCAGTCCTCAACACGTACTTCAAGTTCTCCTCGTGGACTGTGTCACAGTCTGTGAATCTGGATTGGACTGCATGCTGGATTGTTTGGCTTCTGCCCCAACACAATGCAAGGAGCACAGCAAGGGTCACATCCTACAGCCCAAAACCAAGCACAGCACGCAGCAGGGCAGGTGCTGCACCACTGGTTATCATGTTACTAGCAGTAGGTCTCGATGGAGAACATGCAACGTCCCCAGACCTCACCTACTCAACTGCAACAGGACTGAAGATGAAGGTCGCTTCTCCTCTATTACGCTGTGAAGCTAAGAGAGTTAATAGCTGGAAGCATTTATGGCCGAGTACTATTCCATTGTGTGTGTGTGTGTGTGTGTGTGTGTGTGTATACATATATGGATATATGTACCACATCTTCTTTATCTAGTCATCTGTCAATGGACACTTTGAGTGCTTCCATATCTTGGCTATTGTAAATAAATTTTGCCATTTGTAGCAATATGGATGTACTTGAAGGATATTATGCTAAGTGAAATGTCAAAGGAAGACAAATACTATATGATATCACTTATATGTGGAATCTAAAAAGATAAAACAAACTAGTGAATATAACAAAGCAGAAACAGACACAGATATAGAGAACAAACTAGGGATTACTAGCAGGGAGAAGGAAAGGGAAAGAGCTTAAGAGGTACAAACTGCTATGTATAAACTTGTATTATTTATATAAGCTACAAGGATGTAATGTACAACAGAAGGAATATAACCAATGTTTTATAATAACTATAAATGGGCTATAACCTTTAAAAATTGTGAATTGCTATGTGGTATGCCTGAAATGTACATAATATGGTACATTCAACTATACCTCAATTAAAAAAAATTAAAACATAAAGTTTAACCAAAAATAAAAGTTTAAAGCATTGAAAACGATGCCTGAAATATACTAAGCAGTTCATCATTATTGGCTATGATGATGATAATTCGATTCTCAATGGGTTAAAGACCTTCTTGTAAACAGTGAAGCTATGAAGGTAATAAGGAATCTATAAAGTTGTATGTAAAGATAGCTTTGTTACCTACCAATGAGGAAAAACTTCTGAAATAAAACTTTAAAAGTACAGACCATAAGGCAAAAAGGAAATTAATTTAATTACATGAAAATTAAAACTTCTGTGTACAAAGGACATCACATGTGAAGTTAAGAAATGAATGATAGAGAGAGAATTTTTTCTAACAGCTAAAACTGATGAAGCATGAACATCTAGAGTATGCAAAAGCCCCTATAAGTTTGAATAAACAAAAAGAGACAGGAACCCAAAATGTGCAAGTAATGTACAGAAAACACAAAACTATAACCAGCACGTTAAGTGTTCACACACCCACACAGTAATACATGTCCACTGCACACCTGTCATCACTCAGGTGGGCGGGTTAAGAAGGTGGCTCGCACCCAGTGTGCAGTGAGGGTGAGGGCCCCTGCTGAACAGGGGGTGGGGAGGACCAGGGAAAGGCTCCCGCAGTGCCCGTCATGGACCCAGGAGACAGGGACCTTAGAATTAGCGCAGATGAGAGGCACCCTGAGCCATGGCCTTGCAGAGTGAAAGGCAAGAAATGCTCGAGCTCTCCATCAGGACACGATGACACCAGCTATAAGTGCATTAGAAATGAAAGACATATATTTCACAAGCCGCGTGCAAAGAAAGTGTGGCTACCTGCCCTGAGCAAGGAAGGCATGGAATAGAAAGTGGAGATTAAGAAGTAGTCTCAGGGGAATGCAAACCACTCAATCTTCCACCCCTGAGGTTAGAAGGAAAGTGAGAGAAGGCGGGGAAGGTTTATTGAACAAATAGACAGTCCATAGAAGTTACTTTGGACAACAGTAAGTACCCCTTCCTCCCAAAGCTGTGGTCCTGCCTGCGTGGATGTGGCCTTGTCACCAGGACCTCCTGCGTCTCCAATACTAGCGCTCATGCACCAGTCCAGGTGAGACTCCTAGCATTCCTCTCCACCCTCTCCCCATGACTACCAAATCCAGGCAGTGCCACAGTGGCAGGCCTGGGCTCCTCGGTTGGCTGGAGCAGGCTCTCCTGGGCCCTGGCCACAGCTCATTAGCCAGGACCCCTCTCCTCCTTCACCAGGCCTTTTGCATCATTGCAAGTGCAGTTTCCATAGATCTACTTTCATGCCTTAAACCCCTCCTTGTCTCCTGAGTTGAATTAAAATCCTCAGCAGACCATGCATCTCAGTCTCCATCTGCTCAAGTTGCTGTAACAAAATACCTCAGGCTGGTGCCTAGCAACTGACACAGTTCTGGAGGCTGGAAGTCCAAGGTCAAGGTGCAAGCAGATTTGATTCTTGGTGAGGCCTCTTTCTGGCTCAAGAGTGGTGTTTTCACTCTGTCCTCATGTGGCAGAGAGTGAATATGTCTCTTTCTCTTCTTATAAGCTTCCCTGGTGGTTCAGACGGTAAAGCATCTGCCTGCAATGTGGGAGACCAGGGTTCGATTCCTGGGTTGGGAAGATCCCCTGGAGAAGGAAATGGCAATCCACTCTGGCACTCTTGCCTGGAAAATCCCATGGACGGAGAAGCCTGATGGACTACAGTCCATGGGGTCACAAAGAATCGGACACGACTGAGCGACTTCACTTTCTCTTCTTGCTAAGTCGCTTCAGTCGTGTCTGACTCTGTGCAACCCCATAGACAGCAGTCCACCAGGCTCCCCCGTCCCTGGGATTCTCTAGGCAAGAACACTGGAGTGGGTTGCCATTTCCTTCTTCAATGCATGAAAGTGAAAATTGAAAATGAAGTCGTTCAGTTGTTTCCGACTCTTAGTGACCCCATGGACTGCAGCCCACCAGGCTCCTCCATCCATAGGACTTTCCAGGCAAGAGTACTGGAGTGGGGTGCCATTGCCTTCTCCACTTTCTCTTCTTGTAAAGCTGTTAATCCCATCATATGGGCCCCACCCTCATGACCTCTTCTAAACCTAATTACCTCCCCAGAGTCCCATCTCCAAATACATTGAGGTTAGGGCCTCAGCATATGAATTTGTGGATCCACAATTTGATACCCTTCTATCCCTCCAAACTCACCCCCCCCCCACACACACACATCTAAACACCTTTCACACTGGTTCTCCCCTCCTTGCCTTTGTGTATGCTGCTCCTTCTAAATCTGTCTGCCTGGAGAGCCTCTCTTTATCCTCCTAGACTCAGCTTTAGCTTCTGCCTCTGAGAAGCCTTCCTGGTACTCTCACCAGGAGCTTGGCTCTCCCTTTGAGCCACCACTGTGTCTTGGGCACATCTGAGCCTCCCATGGTCTCTGAAGCCCTAGTCATGGAACTGGGGCTAATTTCTTGGATACTTAGATGCAAGCTCCTTAAAGAAGGAAGCAGGTCTTAGTAAAAATTAAAGCCCTGGGCCCTGGCATAGCTGTGGGCACCACACTGGAGGTATCAGCTGGACAGAGGGATGAATGAATGGTTTGTGCATGTGGCCCAACTCAGGAAACTGAAATCTGCGCTCTCATTTCTCTCTCCTTGGCCAGGAGATGTGGTCCCTGGGAACTGGGAGAGGTTTTTTTGTCATTGTACTTTCAATGCCAGACAGAAGCTGATCCATGGCAGGTGGGAGAGGTGTGTTTCACTCACCTGTTCTGGTGCCTCCAGTATTTGAATAACTTATAGCCACTGTTTCTCTGAGACCCTAATGGCTAGGGACAACCTCTTGGAAGGGAGTGTTTGGGAACCTGATTTTACCCCTCAGACAGCTGGCCAGCTTCAGAGGTTCAGGCAGAAGGAGCTCCCAACAAAGCCAGGACTCAGTGGGCAGTGTGGGGGAGCCACAGGAAGTGTGTGCCCTTGTTGGGGGCAGGGATGTGATTGTGCCAGGGAGGGGCAGTGGGTGTTTGGGTGATGGGAGAAGGAAGGAAGTGTTAGCACAGAGCAGGCACGACAAACCAGATGACAGGGCCTGCATGCCAGGTGTCAAATCAGTGCCTATCAAAGTCTCAGCCTCCCAGGGCTCAGACCTTCTGATCAGCCCCTCTGCAAGCCCAGACCTCACACCCTCTGAGCTTGCCTTTCAGCCCCAGATAGTGACTGTCCTCAAAAAAAAAAAAAAAAAAAAAAAAAAAATCCTAATTAAAAACAAACAGCTCCAGACTTCCCTGGTGATACGGTGGATAGGAATCCACTTGCCAATGCAGGGTACATGGGTTCTAGCCCTGGTCCAGGAAGCATGGAGCACATGGAGCACACGGTCCACATGCACGGAGCGACAAAGCCCACAAGTCACGACGACTGAAGCGTGAGCGCTCTGGAGCTGAGAGCCACAACCACTGAGCTCCAGAGCTGCAACTACTACCCGGAGCCTATGCTCCGCAACAAGAGAGAAGCCACCACAACGAGAACCCCGAGCCCTACAACTAGAGAAAGCCACGTGCAGCAACGAAGACCCAGTGCAACCCACAGTAAATAAATAAACAGCTCCCCACTCCCTTCAGCTTTCAGAAAAACTAGATAATCATCTCAAAAACTTAGAGACTGTTTTCTCCAAAATCACAGGGAACATGTTCACCACCGCCATCTTCTTGCTGCTGAATGTCTGGTCTGAACCCTTGTCTGCTGGAGGCTTTGAATGATGAGCTGATTGGAGCACTGAGTCTGCAATCTAAGCCTTGGTCCAGCAGGCCACAGTTTCCCCATCCAGACAGAAGCCATCCACCAGCATTCTCCAGATGAGGGAACCGTCCTAGATCTGGGCTACCCATTGTAACATCTTGCCACATGTAACTTTGAAAGATGACCAGTGCAACAGAGGACCTAATTTTTAAGTAAGTTGATTAATTAATATTTAAACTAATATTTAAATATTAAATATTTAAACTGGGCTGCCTGACTCTGAGCTCTAACTGGCTCTGACATTGTGTGCATTCCCAGAAGTGTGCCCTTTCTCTCATTCTCACAGCTGTTCCCTCCCTGAAACACTCATTGCCAATCAAGGTGGCCCTCAGGGTGACCCAGGCAAGAGCAGCCCTTCCATCCAGCTTCTTCCTTCTGCAGTTCTCCTTCACAAAATCCAGCCTCACCCCTGCCCCTTGGGTCAGCTCAGATGTGATTGTGCTAGGATTATGGACAGCTGGCCTCAGGACCAGAAGCTTCAGGACACAAGGATGCTCTGACTGGGAGGACTTGGGTTCACCCAGAGCTCTAGCAGGCAGAGGCCAGAGCAAGAAAGCTGACCTAGGCCAGGTGCTGGGCCACCCAGGGTCCTATGGCCCCAACTCATATGTTGCTGCTGCTGCTGCTGCTGCTAAGTCGCTTCAGTAGTTTCCAACTCTGTACGACCCCATAGATGGCAGCCCACCAGGCCCCGCCGTCCCTGGGATTCTCCAGGCAAGAACACAGGAGTGGGTTGCCATTTCCTTCTCCAATGCATGAAAGTGAAATGTGAAAGTGAAGTCACCCAGTTGTATCTGATGCAGTGACCCCAAGGACTGCAGCCTACCAGGCTCCTCTGTCCATGGGATTTTCCAGGCAAGAGTACTGGAGTGGGGTGCCATTGCCTTCTCCAAACTCAGATGTTGCTGTGCTCCAGTTACTCAGTGGTGCCCAGTGATTGCTTTATAGATTCAGAACCATAGCAAGAAGGCGATCCCATACCTCCCCAGCCTCATCAACCCAGACGAGCAACTAAGGTAATCCACGCAGTTGAAAGCAAATTGCTTGATGAGGCTTTTGTTGCTGCTTTTACTACAGACTTGCCCTGGGTATCAGAAGTCCTCCGGGAAGAGCCCTGTTCCCAGGAGCCTGCTTTCTGGGATGCAGGACGCCAGCCACCCAGGATGTCCACCACCCAGGAGAACGGCCACGGTGTGAACAGCAGGAGCAGTGCTGGGTGCACGCCTTGTCCGTATGCAGCGCAGATGTATCGTCAGGTCAGCATCCTAGTCATGCCCGTTCTTCTCTACATCAAAAATACCTCTCTGTACACATTTCTTTCCCAGGTTCTTTGAGTGGAAGAAAAGTGCAGCCATAGCCTCCCTGCTTCATGGGCCAAATGAGATCTGACCTGTGAGCTCCATCTGTGCACCGAGATGGAGGGTTCTGCCAGGCAGAATCCACTGCTCTGGGTGTGCTCACCTCTCCCACCATTCTCCTTAGCAGTGGTACCATACGGGAGGACCCATAGCTTCATCTCACTGCCTCTAGTCAGTGCAGACTCAGGAAAGCGAAGTCTGGTCCCTTTCCTGGTCCTTGGTGTGACCCTGCTGTCCCCAGCCCAGTGACCACTGAAGTCTCCGTGTGACTCTCCATGTCACTCACAGTGGACCTAAAAGGGAACTGAGGAGGGGCTGGGAGGACCCTGTCTAGACGTCTAACCACCAACAGCTTATGCCTTTGTTTCTCCATAACACTGTGCACGCGTTGATTAGATTCAAAACAGAATATATATTCTGTTGTTCAAATGAAAGATTTTAATTCATTCAGCTATTTTCAAAACAACAATGAAGGTTGATAAGCTAGCTGCCTCTGCCTCTAAAGAGCACTATTCTCTGAAGTCTGTTTTTCCTCTAAGATAGAGCATCATCCATGCTGATTTACTGGATGAACCACATTCATCCCTAACTGGTTTTTCCTCGTATCAATCTTTTCTCCCTGACAGGCCACCTGCTCTGGGAATATCCATTACTGTTACTGATGCATGAAGATTTCTTTCCTTGTGGACCTGCAATAATAGCCATCACTCTGTCCAAAGAATGAATTCTGAAAGGGAATCTGGAGTAGGGAGTGGGAGCAAATAAGCTGAGAGGCAGTCACTGCTCCCTGGGCACAAGGATGGTTTCTCTCATCTGCTTGACCGTCAGGACACTCTGTGATTCGCCCCCAGAGCAAGATGAAACTGCAGGACCTCTTGATTGAAGGGCGGGATAAAAGGTACAAAAATGCAAAGCATTGCCTTTCTCCCATGGGCTTTCTCAACCTGTCAGGGTGGTTTTTATTTGCTTCTGAATGTGTTCACAGAGGCAGGGCCCTGCTGCCACTCTCACCAGTGCTGTGACACCAAGTGCTACCTTTCATCCACCAGCCAGTGGCCAAAGGCAACGGGCCCTGGCTGGGAGTTGGGAGGGCCAGCAGATGCAGGCCTATCACCCCCACCTGGCAGACAGATGACCACAAGCATGTGACTTGGCCTGGAGTGACCAGATGGTGACTTAGCACGCCACACTATGGTTCAGCCAGGTCCAAAGTACATCTGAATGAGGTCTAGGAGCAGAGCAGTTCCTAGGATTTTGAGTTTGTTCTAGAGGCAAAAAAGAATTGGTCATTTGGGTTTATTCTTCAGTGAATCAGCAAAAGTGATATCAAATGGAAGACCAAGGGGGCTTTTTTTTTTTTCTGGGACTGGAAGGAGAGAAAAGAGGCAGATAGTTAGGACCAAGGCAACCATATTAGTTAAGATTCTTCAGAAAAACAGAACAATAGGAGATATATATCATGGCACCTGGTCCCATCACTTCATGGGAAATAGATGGGGAAACAGTGGAAACAGTGGCAGACTTTATTTTTTTGGGCTCCCAAATCACTGCAGATGGTGACTGCAGCCATGAAATTAAAAGACACTTACTCCTTGGAAGGAAAATTATGACCAACCTAGATAGCATATTCAAAAGCAGAGACATTACTTTGCCAACAAATGTCCGTCTAGTCAAGGCTTTGGTTTTTGTAGTTATGTATGGATGTGAGAGTTGGACTGTGAAGAAAGCTGAGCACCGAAGAATTGATGCTTTTGAACTGTAGTGCTGGAGAAGACTCTTGAGAGTCCCTTGGACTGCAAGGAGATCCAACCAGTCCATTCTAAAGGACATCAGTCCTGGGTATTTGGAAGAACTGATGCTAAAGCTGAAACTCCAATACTTTGGTCACTTCATGTGAAGAGTTGATGCATTGGAAAAGACTGATGCTGGGAGGGATTGGGGGCAGGAGGAGAAGGGGACAACAGAGGATGAGATGGCTGGATGGCATCGCTGACACAATGGACATGAGTTTGAGTGAATTCCGGGAGTTGGTGATGGACAGGGAGGCCTGGCGTGCTGCAATTCATGGAGTCACAAAGAGTCTGATATGACTGAGTGACTGAACTGAAGAACTGACTGATATATATATATGTGTGTGTGTGTGTGTTTATATATATATGTACGTGTATGTATATGTATTTATATATACACATATGTGTGTATATATATTTATATATATTATACTTATATATATGTGCATGTGTGTATACACACACACACACACACACATTTATGTATCTAGATATAAAGAGATTTACTATAAGGAGTTGGTTCTCACAATCCTGAAGGCTGCTATGCCACAGCCTCTGTGGTCAGCAAGGTGGAGGGAGGCCCAGGAGAGCTGATGGTATAGCTCTCCAAAGGCTACCAGGCTCAAGATCTAGTAGAACTGATATTTCAGTTTGATCCCAAAGGCAGGAAAATCTCCTGTCCCAGCTCAACACAGTCAGGCAGCTGTTCCCTCTTATAAGCAGAAGGGTCAGCCTTTTTGTTTTAACTGGGCCTTGAATGGCTTGGATAAAACCCGCCCACATGGGGGAAGGTGTCTGCTTTGCTTGGTCCACTGATTCAAATGTTATTCTCATCCAAAAACACCCTCACAGGCCTCTCCTTGCTCGGCTCATATGGAGCCTGGCACTGTCCCTTTGGCCCTCTCTGGGAATGGGGCTCTGTGCCCCAGAATCTGACTGCCCTGGGCAGAACCATCCCAGCTCTGACTGCTAGACATGGCTGGACAGAGATGGGGCAAAGACACCGGGTGCCTGGGGAGCAGAATTCCACCAGCTTAGAGACCTGGCCCATCTCTGATGGATACTTCAGCTTGATCATCCCTGCAAAACTGAACTGGAGAACTCAGGAAACAGGCTGGTCTCACATTCCCACCTGCCCCTAGGACCCACAGGAGGCCAGGGTCCCACCTTTGAGGAGCCAAGCAAGCAGTCACCTGTCTGCTGTAGGGTTGGGAGCCCTCCTGTGCTCAGCTGGTAGGGGCCCTTCTTTGTAGGCTTGTTCTGCTGGCAGGAGTGTCCAAGCAGATGTCCCTCCCTCGCTGGGTTGGGGGTGGCCGCTGGCCCTTCATTCTCCTCTCAGCTGCCTTATGGTGTCCTAGGTCTCAGCAGCTCTTAGCTACTGACAGGATGGTGCATCCAGAAGGGTGGTCAGGCCTGGCTCCAGTAGACCCACTCTGCCCTCATCTTCCCCAAGGCTTCATCTCCCAGAACCTGATGGTGGGCCCCTGGGTGCCCAAAGGTATCATTTACTCACCTTAAATAAAGATAGGTAGGCACTCAGGCCAGTGGAAGGAGACTAGCTTTAGGCAAAAGGTCTGAGACATTGAGCAAGTCTCAGAACCCTCCCAGCCTCAGTCTTCCCACCTGTAAGATGGGGATAATTATATCTTCCTGTTGACTGAATGGTGAGGCCCATCCAACTCCAAGGTGGCTGGGGTTAGTGGGAAGGCAGACCACCCCCGCCCATCCCCCTCTGACATCCACCTCTCTCCTCCATCTGCTGGCCTGAGTGGGATCCCAGAAATAAGTACTCACGTGTGCACACCCTTGTGTGGTGGGAAGCCCAGGTGACTCAGTCAGGATTCTCCCCACATCCCACAAAGGGCCACCAGATTTAGCAGATGAAACTGCAGGAGACTCATTTAATAAATTGATATTTCAGATAGTTAACGATTTTGTAGCATATGTCCTGAATATTTAAATAAACAACAAATACATTTCTAGTGTAAGTATGCTCCACATATGTTGCATAAGTATGACTCAAATATTGGGGGGAGAGGGGATTGTGTGCATTTTTGTGGTAAAATATACATAATTAAATTGATTTTAAGTGTGAAAAAACAGCCTCACAGACACACCAGTCATATTTAACTGCAAGACAGTGCACCCTATGGCCCAGCTGAGTTGACACATAAAATCAGCCATCACAGCAGCCCACGTCCGTGGGCATCAGTCAGTGAGGAGCCACAGGGACATTGTCCATGCAGTTTACAGAGCAGCCAAAATCTCAGGAGAAAGGGTGAAGGACATTCCAGGTGGCCGGAAACAGGCTGGTCTGACAGCCACGCTCTGGGGGCTCAGCACCCTGCCACCCCTCCCCCTAGACACATACCCTCGCACTCTGACAAAAGTGCAGATCCCAGGCCTCCCCGGGCTCTTAGACCCTGTGCTGCCTCTTCTGCCACAGACCTAAAACACGGCACAGCATCTGGGATTGACTCTCTCTTTCCCTAAATCATGGGTCTCCTTGGGAAGACTTCAGACTAGTTAGATATTCCCAGGGCCCAGAGTCTTGCAAATGCTTGTGGGATGTTGACTAAATAATTGTAGTAGAAGTAGTTGTTGTGTTATGGATAATTTTTTTAAAGATAAAAACATTACTGGCATACCAATATAAACTAAACACAAGTCAAAGATTGTACTTATTAGGGAATAAGAAAGTACACTAGTTCCAGGAACAGAAATAGAGGCCATGAAATGTATTTATGAATAAAATAGATACAAAACTGCCTTTTTCCATGACAGTGGAAATGTCATCCTCTTGACAAAGATTATTTTCTTTGCTGTCCTTTACTTACACCTTTCAGATTTGAAAACTAGCTCAGAGATGATAAAGAGGAATCAGATAACTCAGAAGTTTTCCATGGAGGACACCCAGGAATCTTTTGGGTCATTTTAAATTCTTTCACTTTTCTTCCCTGACACAATCTCTCCTTTGCAATCATAACAGTCTAAAAGAAAGATTATTTTGACCACAAAATAAAGCTTTCTTGAGGTTTAGCTCCATGGGTGTAGCAAGAGAGTTAATGACTCCCAGGCCTCCCTGGGAGAGCTTTGCAACATCCAGAGGCAGCCCACAATAGCTTTCTATCTGGAGTTTGCATAAGGGATCAGATTGGATTGTAAGAGCTTCTATTATCTGGTATCCTGAGGCTAGGAAACCCAGCCCAAGAAACTCTCTCCACCAGATTTAAGCTGCAGTCCTATAAAACTTGGGTGAATTTTTCTTTTTTTTTTTAATTTAATTTTATTTTTAAACTTTACAAATTGTATTAGTTTTGCCAAATATCAAAATGAATCCGCCACAGGTATACATGTGTTCCCTATCCTGAACCCTCTTCCCTCCTCCCTCCCCATATCATCCCTCTGGGTCGTCCCAGTGCACTAGCCCCAAGCATCCAGTATCGTGCATCGAACCTGGACTGGCAACTCGTTTCATACATGATATTATACATGTTTCAATGCCATTCTCCCAAATCTTCCCACCCTCTCCCTCTGCAACAGAGTCCATAAGACTGTTCTATACATCAGTGTCTCTTTTGCTGTCTCGTACACAGGGTTATTGTTACCATCTTTCTAAATTCCATATATATGTGTTAGTATACTGTATTGGTGTTTTTCTTTCTGGCTTACTTCACTCTGTATAATAGGCTCCAGTTTCATCCACCTCATTAGAACTGAAGGTTCCTGACCTGGTAGAAAGTCTGGTACCTGTAAGCCAGCCCCCAGGTCAGTTTTCCTTGAAGGATTTTGTAGACATTGTCTTCAAAAGTACAGTTGAACTTTATGCCTTTAAAGTGGCTGAATCATTGAGCATTGTTCTCAAATATGACACTCCAGATAAACCTTGATCAATTTGTTTAGTTGTATCCTGGTGCAAAGAAAAACAGTTTCTTACTGAGCCTATGCAAATAACTCTATTTCCAAGTATATAAAAGAGACTTAGAAAGTTTCTGAATTCCTTGAGATCAGTGAAAATCTGGTATCATTTTTTAAAGTTTTACTTTGCAGAAATGGAATTTACTGAATTTCTGTGGATTAAGGATAGCTTAAGAAGAAAGAAACGGAGCATACTTGTATATCTAGAGAGCAGAACTTTAAAACAAATCCCCAGTATACCAAAGAGTTAACCACAATAAAAATTTCCTTTATTAATTCATTCGGTCCTTTGAAATTATTACTATTTTGTGAAATCTTGGGTTATTATTCTCATGAAGCCATACGTGTCTCAACTAAAAAGTTCTAGAAATCGAGATTCAGACTCCTGGCATAGTCTAGAAGTTCTCTGAGTGAAGTCTGTACCCAGGAGTCTATTCTTTGAAATGTTAGTTTGAATTACCTGGTACACTTCTTTTCCATGAGTCACTGAGATAGTGTTTATTGAAGATACAATCTCTGGTCTGCACTTTATCACAGAACCTCAGGCAAGCCTCAGAGTATAGTAAAAAATGATCTGTACATGACAAAGACTTAATAACTATGGTTAATTTAATACTGATAATTTTTTAAAATAGAAGGTCTGATGAGAGGTTGTAATAAAAGTAATGTATCTGGCCAAAAAAAAAAAAAAAAAAAAAGTGGCTATTTCTCCACATACAAAGCAAAGAAAACAAAGCCATCCCAAAGAAAAAAATTTAGACAAAATGTTTTTAATAAAAATGATTAAACCTATTTTCAAAAAATTCAACGAAAGTTGTCTGATTTATAATGAATGGATATAATTTGTGTAGAGGAAAAGAATCTTGAGATACAACATATATTAATCCTAGAATGTATAGCAGGAGAAAATCAATAGAATTTATTTGCATGTCTAGCAATAAGAATCATTTGCTTTGTTGCAGTTACCTTCAATTTAGGAGTTGTAAGATAGGTCAAAGTCAATGAAAGATGAAAACTGCACAGAATTAGAAAACTCACAAAGGTGTGCCCCAGGTAACATATGGCTTCTGCTGAAGGCAAGCAGAAATCTTTCTAATCTGTTGAAAAGTTCTTTCTAGAGGGAAGATGGTAAGCAGGAAGCACTATCTTCCCACCTTGACAACAATTGCATTGGCAGAAGTTGTCTGATGTAACTACTTGGAAATCTGGAGATGGGTTAGCTTGGGCTGCTAACAGAATACCACAGAGTTGGTGGCTTAGACAAGAGAAACTTATTTCCTCATAGTTATGAGGCTAGAAGTCCTAGGTCCAGGTGTCATCAGGTTTGGTCTCTAGTGAGACAGTTCTTTCTGGCTTGTAGATGGCTATTCTCACATGACCTCTTCTCTGTGCAGCAAGAGGAGGGAAGAGAAAGAACTCTTATGTCTCTCTTCCTGTAAGGACACTAGTCCTTTTTTTAAAATATAAATTTATTTATTTTAATTGGAGGCTAATTACTTTACAATATTGTATTGGTTTTGCCATACATTGACAAGAATCCTCCATGGATGTACATGTGTTCCCCATCCTGAACCCCCTCCCACCTCCCTCCCCATCCCATCCCTCTGGGTCATCCCAGTGCACCAGCCCTGAGCATCCTATATCATGCATCGAACCTGGACTGGTGATTTGTTTCACATATGATAATATACATGTTTCAATGCCATTCTCCCAAATCATCTCACCCTCTCCCTCACAGAGTCCAAAAGACTGTTCAATACATCTGTGTCTCTTGCTGTCTCGCATACAGGGTTATCATTACCATCTTTCTAAATTCCATATATATGTGTTAGTATACTGTATTGGTGGTTTTCCTTCTGGCTTACTTCACTCTGTATAATAGGCTCCAGTTTCATCCACCTCATTAGAACTGATTCAAATGTAGTGTTTTTAATGGCTGAGTAATACTCCATTGTGTATATGTACCACAGCTTTCTTATCTATTCGTCTGCTGATGGACATCTAGGTTGCTTCCATGTCCTGGCTATTATAAACAGTGCTGCAATGAACATTGGGGTACACGTGTCTCTTTTAATTCTGGTTTCCTCAGTGTGTATGCCCTCTAGGAGTTTTATCGTTTCTGGTCTAACGTTTAGATCTTTAATCCATTTTGAGTTTATTTTTGTGCATGGTGTTAGAAAGTGTTCTAGTTTCATTCTTTTATAAGTGGTTGACCAGTTTTCCCAGCACCGCTTGTTAAAGAGATTGTCTTTTCTCCATTGTATATTCTTGCCTCCTTTGTCAAAGATAAGGTGTCCATAGATGTGTGGATTTATCTCTGGGCTTTCTATTCTGTTCCATTGATCTATATTTCTGTCTTTGTGCCAGTACCATACTGTCTTGATGACTGTGGCTTTGTAGTAGAGCCTGCAGTCAGGCGGGTTGATTCCTCCAGTTCCATTCTTCTTTCTCAAGATTGCTTTGGCTATTCGACGTTTTTTGTATTTCCATACAAATTGTGAAATTATTTGTTTTAGCTCTGTGAAGAATACCGTTGGTAGCTTGATAGGGATTGCATTGACTCTAAAGATTGCTTTGGGTAATATACTCATTTTCACCATATTGATTCTTCCAATCCATGAACATGGTATATTTCTCTATCTATTAGTGTCCTTTTTGATTTCTTTCACCAGTGTTTTATAGTTTTCTATATATAGGTCTTTTGTTTATTTAGGTAGATATATTCCTAAGTATTTTATTCTTTTCATTGCAATGGTGAATGGAATTGTTTCCTTAATTTCTCTTTCTATTTTCTCATTATTAGTGTATGGGAATGCAAGGGATTTCTGTGTATTGATTTTATATCCTGAAACTTTACTATATTCATTGATTAACTCTAGTAATTTTCTGGTGGAGTCTTTAGGGTTTTCTATGTAGAGGATCATGTCATCTGCAAACAGTGAGAGTTTTACTTCTTTTTCAATTTAGATTCCTTTTAGTTCTTTTTCTGCTCTGATTGCTGCTCTGATTGGCCAAAACTTCCAAAACTATGTTGAATACTAGTGGTGAAAGTGGGCACCCTTGTCTTGTTCCTGGCTTTAGGGGAAATGCTTTCAATTTTTTACCATTGAGGATAATGTTTGCTGTGGGTTTGTCATATATAACTTTTATTATGTTGAGGTATGTTCCTTCTATTCCTGCTTTCTGGAGGGTTTTTCATCATAAATGGATGTTGAATTTTGTCAAAGGCCTTCTCTGCATCTATTGAGATAATTATATGGTTTTTATTTTTCAATTTGTTAATGTGGTGTATTACATTGATTGATTTGCGGATATCGAAGAAATCTTGCATCCCTGGGTTATCCCACTTGGTCATAATGTATGACCTTTTTAATGTGTTGTTGGATTCTGATTGCTAGAATTTTGTTAAGGATTTTTGCATCTATATTCATCAGTGATATTGGCCTGTAGTTTTCTTTTTTTGTGTGGCATCTTTGTCAGGTTTTGGTATTAGGGTGATGGTGGCCTCATAGAATGAGTTTGGAAGTTTACCTTCCTCTGCAATTTTCTGGAAGAGTTTGAGTAGGATAGGTGTTAGCTCTTCTCTAAATTTTTGGTAGAATTCACCTGTGAAGCCATCTGGAGGGACAATAGTCCTATTGGATTAGGTCCACAACCTTATAACCTCATTTAACTTTAATTATTTTTCTAAAAACCCTATCTCAAAAGATAGTCACAAAAAGAATGTCAACTAAAAATATGCACATCCTAAAACTTGAGAGTTATGCTTTATTTGGTGGGGTTTTTGGGGACTTCATGCCTGGGAGACAGTATCTCAAGTAACCCTGAGAGAACTGTCCAAAGGAGGCAAGGGGGGAGCCAGGTTATATAGAAGTTTTGCAACAGAGGGGAGGTAGTCCAAACATCAAAAGATGATTGTTAACTAAAGAAAACCAGATAGCCCAAGTTAAGGAATTTAGCACTTTTCTATGCATGGAAACATGCAAGAGTCTAGGTTCATTGACATCATTCCTTCGATATGCACCTCAGCTATCTGGGGCCAGTATCTTGTATTTTCATATTCTGAGCTTCTTCAGGGCTCACCATAGACAGTAACTACAGTCTGATGGCTGCTAGATGGCAGATATTCTTCTCCTTTTGAGTTTCTTCAGGAATTACCCATTCATGCTGGAGGGCTACAATCACTGATGACTGTGACATCATTTGTTTGCTTATGTGGCAGGAAGCATTCCATTTCTCAGGGTTAGGGCTTCAACATACGAATATGGACAGAACATAATTCGGTCTATACAGAGAGATTACTGAAGGTTTGCAGCTTCCAAGAAAAGACTTGAAGAGTGAATAGTGGCTAATTTTTGTCAGTTTCAACTCTAAACACAACAGCAGACATCTGTCCTCTAACTTCTAGCCCCAGGATAAGAAGCTGTGCATACATTCCAAGAGCAACTTACACACAGCTTGTGGGAGCTGTCAGGCACTAAGGACCTTGTTTCCAAATGACAAGAATCTGCTTTTGTCATGAGTTGTTATCTCTGATTGTTGAGATACAGATACAGAAGTGGGCAAGCACTATTGTTAAGACTCTCCCCATTTGGCCAAAGTGACTTCAAGGGGATTTAGTGGCATGTTGGAAATCATTTTTTCTCTTCCTTTTTCACTTTTCCCATTATAAGAGCTAGACACTTAAGGACTGGGATCTTCAAAAGCAACCACATATGAGGAAAAATTTTAATAGAGTCATTGAGTATGCCCAAGGAAAAACATAAGCTCAGAATAGACCTGAGAAGACAGTAAGTTTACACCTTAGACTGATCCCTGGCAGAGAGACAGCCCATATAGTTGCTCAGTCACTGACTGAGTCACATCTGACTCTTTGTGACCCCATGGACTGCAGTCCACCAGGCTCCTCTGTCCATGGAATTCTCCAGGCAAGAATACTGGAGTGGGTAGCCATTTTCTTCTCCAGGGAACCTTCCTAACTCAAGGATCAAACCTGGGTCCCTTGCAGTGCAGACAGATTCTTTACCATCTGAGCCACCGGGGAAGCCCATAACAACAACAACAAATAGCAAACCTGGGGAAGGAGGAGAAGTGGACCAAAGTTATCACATTATAAGATTCAAAGGTCCAGTTTTCAACCAGAAAAGTCACAAGACAGGTCAAAAACTAAGCAAACAAAAGTATGGACTGTTTAAAGGAAAAAATTAATTAACAGAAAATGTCCCTGAGAAAGACCATATGGTGGAATTACTAGACCAAGACTCCAAAACAGCTGTCTGTAAAATGCTCAAAGAGCTAAGGGAAGTATGGACAAAACCAGGAAAAGGATGTATGAACAAATTGGAAATGTCAACAGATAGAAAACATTAACAAGGAACCAAAAGGAAATTCTGGGGCTGAAAACTACAATAACCAAACTAAAAATTTCACTAGAATGAATGAAATGATGAACTAGAGTGATTGTTTTAGTCAAAAGCATATTTGACAAAAAGAAGAAAGAACAATTGAAGGTACAATGATTTAAATTATTGAATCTGAGGAACAGAAAGAAAATGACCAAGGAACGTGAACAGAGCCTATGGGACCTGAGGGGCACCATCAGGATGCTCAGCATTTACACTGTGGGAGTCCCAGAGGAGGAAAGCAAGGGGAAGGGACAGAAAGACTATTTGAAGGAATAGTGAGCAAAACCTTCCCAAACTTGATGAAAGACATGAGTATAAACACCCAAGAAGCTCCACAAACTCCAGGCAAATAAAAGCAAAGAAGCCCACATGTACTTTATAACCAAATTTTCAAAAGCAAAAGACAAAGAGAGACTCTTGAAAGCAGCCAGATAGAAGGAACTCATTACATCTGAAGGTCCCAAATGATATTATCAGCCAATTCCTCATCAGAAATGGGCTTCCTGATGGCACAGTGGTAAAGAATCTGCCTGCCAAATCAGGAGACAAAAGAGACTTGGGTTCAATCCCCAGGTAAGAAAGATCCCCTGGAATAGAAAATGGCAACTCACTCCAGTATTCTTGCCTGGGAAATTCCATGGACAGAGGGGCTTGATGGGCTACAATCCATGGAGCCACAAAGAGTCAAACATGACTGAGCACACACACACACACACACACACACACACACACCCCTCATCAAAAACCTTGGAGCTGGAAGATAGTGAGTCAGTGCATTTGATATGTTGAAGGAAATGAACTGTCAACCAAGAATCCTATATATAGCAAAATTGTTCTTCAAAAATGAGGAGGAAATTAAACCATTCCTATATAAATAAAAGCTGAGAGACTTTGTTACCTCTAGACCTGCCCTGAAAGAAATGATAAAGAGAGTCCTTCAATCTACAGGACACTAGATGTAGCTCAAAGTTTTAGGAAGAAATATCAGATCTATGATAGGATATCTGTAGGAATAACAGATTTCTGATAAAGATAAACATCCAGGCAACTATAAAACCTAGTATTATTGTAACTTTGGCTTGTAATTCCACTTTTGTTTTCTAAATGACTTAAGAAACTATGCATAAAAAACAATTATTAGTCTATATTTTTGGACAGAAGATGTGTAAAATGGATTTTATGCATTAATAACTGAAACTGATGAAGTCAGATCTGTATAGTAACAGAGTTTTTATGTTACTGAATTAAGCTGGTATAAATTCAACTTAGTTTTATAATTTTAAGATGTTAAATATAATTCCCATGATAGCCATAAAGAAAATAGCTATAGAATGTACACAAAAGGAAATGAGAAGAGGATTATGATATTTTGCTACCAAAACAAATAACTAAACATAAAATAAAATAGTAATGCATGAAATGAGGGACATAAAAGCTTTGAGACATATAGAAAACAAATTGAAAAATAACAGAATTGAGTTCCCCTTTATCAGTAATTACTTTAAATATAAATGGATTAAATTTTCCAATAAAAAGACAGAGATTGGCAGAATAGACTTTAAAAACATGACCCAACTATATGCTATCTACCAGAGACTCACTTCAGATCCAAAGATGCAAATAGATTGAACATAAAAACTTAGAAACAGATATTCCATGAAAGCAGGAAACAAAAGAGAGCATGAGTAGGCTGTACTAATAAAACATAAAGTAGACTTTAAATCAAACATGCTTACAACAGGCAAAGAAGGACCTTACAGATTAATAAAAGATTCAAATAGCAAGAAGACTTAATAATTATAAACACTTATATACTTAACAATAGTTCATCTAAATATATGAAGCAAAACTTAATAGAACTATATGTATATACCTCATTTTGCTCCTTCATTTCTTAATCAGAGGACATTTGGGTTGTTTCCAGCTTTAGAGTTTTGTGACTACTGCTGCTATGAACATAGCCATACAAATATCTGCTTTGAATATTTTCAGGTATACAACATATATGATTCAGCCTTAAAAAGGAATGAAATTCTGGCAAATGCAGCAGCATAGACAAACATGCTTGAGGACATCATTCTGAGTGAAATAAGCCAGTCACTGAAGGATACTATATGATGCCACTTATTTGAGATCTTTAGAGGAGTCAAATTCATAGAGACAGAAAGTAGAATGTTGGTTGCCAGGGGTTGAGAGAGGGAGGAATGGACAGCTGTTGTATGGTAGATATAAAGTTTCAGCTTGGGAAGATGAAAAAATTCTGGAGATGGATGGTGGTGCATGCACAGCATTGTGAATGTACATAATGCTGCTGAACTGTTCACTTAAAGATGATTAAAATAATAAAAATTTATATGTATAAAACTGTGGTATATTATACCACAATTCTTAAAAAGTAAATATTTTTTAACTCTATTTTTTCTAACAGTTGCTCATATTTTTTGAGTTCTTTCTATGTGCCAGCTAGATGCACTCCCAAATACTTTACCTGTGTTATTTTATGTAATATCCATAATAATCTGATGAAATGGGTGTTATCCTGATGTCTATTTTTCAAAAAAAAGTGAGGCACAGGAAAGTTACGTACTTTATCCAAGGTCACAGAACTTAGTGGTGGATCTGAGGTGTGAACCCAAGCAATGTGATTCCAGATTATTCTTAGCCACTATGCTGTTCAGTTCAGTTCAGCTCAGTTGCTCAGTCATGTCCAATTCTTTGAAACCCCATGAACCGCAGCGTGCCAGGCCTCCCTATCCATCACCAACTCCTGGAGTCCACCCAAACTCATGTCCATTGAGTCAGTGATGTCATCCAACCATCTCATCCTCTGTCATTCCCTTCTCCTCTTGCCCTCAATCTTTCCCAGCATCAAGGTCTTTTCAAATGAGTCAGCTCTTTGCCATCAGGTGGCCAAAGTTTGGGAGTTTCAGCTTCAATATCAGTCCTACCAATGAACACCCAGGACTGATCTTTAGAGTCGACTGGTTGGATCTCCTTGCAGTCCAAGGGACTCTCAAGTGTCTTCTCCAACACCACAGTTCAAAAGCATCAATTCTTCAGAGCTCAGCTTTGTTTATAGTCCAACTCTCACATCCATACATGACTATAGGAAAAACCATATGCTGTACTACTTTCAAAAGGAGTGAGAAACCAGTACTTTATGTTATTATAGATTTGATTATCATCATATGATCTCTGATCAGTTGCTTTGCATCTCTGCATTTCCTTGGATGCGAAGCTGGAATTTAGCATTTCCTCATGTGGCTGTAACCTTCCTAGGCATAGCTACAGTAGGAGGTGATGCGGCCAATCAGGGTAAAATAACCTCGCAAATGGTGAGTCCCACACTCACTCACTAAAGAATCTTTTATGATTGCCTTCCATGACATTAAAAGTCCAAATGCCAACTCTACTACTTACTTGCTGTGTGATCTTGGGCAAGAAACTTGACTTCTTTGAGCCTCTGTCTCCTTGTCTAAAAAATGGAGATCATAACATCTTTCTTGCAAGGCTGTTGTGAGTAGGACTCCAAAGTCCTCAGGCCTCACTGTCCTGTGAATACAACTAAAATCACATCAATGTTAATATTCAAACTTCACTGGCAAGGGACTCCCCCCCACCCCCCCGCCCAGTTCATCAGACAACTGAGAACCTGAATTCATTTGACATTCAACACAAAACTACATATCTTGATATGATATGCACACAACCAGAGAGAAAATCTGAAAAGCCATATATATGCTAAATAGATTGTAGCTATTTTTTTATTGCTTTAAATAGAACATAAGGTCAAGGTGGAATAATATCTATATTAACAATCTAGAATTTAGATCTTATTTTCTGACTAATCCCCACCATTTTTAATGGGGAACAATGGAAATAAGTGAAGTTGCTCAGTCGTGTCCGACTCTTTGCAACCCCATGGACTGTAGTCTACCAGGCTCCTCAGGAACTTACCTGGTGGCTCAGATGGTAAAGCATCTACCCACAATGCGGGAGACCTGGGTTCAATCCCTGGGTCTGGAAGATCCCCTGGAGAAGGAAGTGGCAACCCACTCCAGTACTCTTGCCTGGAAAATCCCATGGATGGAGGACCCTGGTAGGCTACAGTTCATGGGGGTCGCAAAGGATCGGACACAACTGAGCAACTTCACTTTTCACTTAATGGGAATAACCTTTGAACTGCAGTATGCACATTTCTGAAGGAAATAGACAACTCTTATATTTTGTTTTGGTGCAGTTGTTTCCAAGGCACATTGCTTTCACATAATCTCCCCAGACACCTAAGAGATCATTTAAGGGAATCTCTGTGATACTTAGGTGACAGGGGAAGGGGAGGCAAAGAATATAATTCTTCTTTTTCCAATACAATTGAAAAATATCTTATCCTATATGCTTATAGATATTTAAAAATATCTTTTGATGTGTCAAGTTATTATAAAATCACTGGCATGAAACTCAGAAAGAGTTCAAAGAATTGAGGGAAATTTTCAGTTCCTTTCACTGCCATGTATCTCTATGACCAATACTTGTTATTCTTTACTTGTATTGTTGTAACCACGCGTTCTGGGAAACAAACTCACTCAGAAGGACAATGCAGATAGTGAAGTGCAGTTTAGTACACCGGCAGGCCCAAGGCAGAGTCTCCTCTTAGCCAAGGACCCCAAGCAGTTTTTGTGAAAACCTTATATACCCTAAGTGTACGTGCTCAAATCCATCTCCCCAAATTCTCTGAAACTAGCCTGAACAAAGGAAAAGAAAGTTTTATACAATCAAAGTTAACCTGTGATTCGTATGCCTTAAGCCTAGGTAGTTAACAGTGGGCAATTACCAATAGGCCTGTGGTCATACCCCAATAAGCATAATAGAATTTATGATTCTATTCGGTTACACAGATAATTAAGGTATTCTATTAGGCGATGGAGAGTCTAGGTACAAGCCCTGGGGTTCTTCCATCCAGGGGTCTGGTTTTCCAGTTGGTATGTCGTTTCCGTAGATACTGGGCATAGAGCTCCAAGTCCACAGTTGAGCCCAAGCTGGAGTCCTGCCTTCAAAATGGAGCCTGTTCTGTTTCTTCCTTCAGTATCAAGAGGAAAAACAGGAATAGAATTAATGCTGCACTGTCTCACACAACCATAGAGATTGTTCATGATATCTGTGATATTTTAGATATTTAGATATTTTAGAAGATCTAATTTTTAATCAGAAATACATTAATTGAAATTAAATTTAATATTTTTTATTTGTCAAAATGTATGCTATATTATTGTTTTGTCAACTATAATGAGAATGCAATTCAGAAAAAACAAGTTTAATAAATAGAGTTCATGATCACCACAGAGATAAAATCTTTAATATATTTTAAAATTAATTTTTATCAGAGTATAGTTGCCTTACAATGTTATGTTTCTGCTGTACAGAACAGTGAATCATCTCTGCATATACATGTATCACATCTTCTTTGGATTTCCTTCCTATTTAGGTTACCACAGAGTATCAAGTAGAGTTCCTGGTGCTATATATTAGTTCTCATTATTTATCTATTTTATATATAGTATCAATAGTGTATATCTGTTTATCCCAATCTCCCAGTTCATCCCACCATTTTCCTTTAACCCCTTGGTATCCATAATTTGTTCTCTACATCTAAAAATTTTAAATTTCAATTTATATATATTTGTCAGAGAACTAAGATGGGAGAACACCCTTGAGAGTCCCTTGGACTGCAAGGAGATCAAACCAGTCAATCCTAAAGGAAATCAGTCCTGAATATTCATTGGAAAGACTGATGCTGAAGCTGCAACTCCAATACTTTGGCCACCTGATGCGAAGAGCTGACTCATTTGAAAAGACCATGATGCTGGGAAAGATTGAGGACCAAAGGAGAAGGGGATGACAGGATGAGATGGGTGGATGGCATCACTGACTCGATGGACATGAGTTTGAGTAAGCTGTGGGAGTTGGTGATGGACAGGGGAGTGTGGCATGCTGCAGTCCATGAGATCACAAAGAGTCAGACACAACTGAGTGACTGAACTGAACTGAAGATGGGATGATCAACAAAAAGATTTTAGATTAGAATTTTAGGGATAGAATTAGACAAGAATTAGGGGAGATAAAAATGGAAACAGATATTCAAATGGAAAAGGAACGTGTGAAATTACCAACAAAGAATAATTTGGTTATGTATCCATGAAAATGGGACTTCCTAGGTGGTGCAATGGTAAAAAAAAAAAAAATCTGTCTGCCAATGCAGGTGATACAAGATCACTGGGTCAGGCAGATTCCCTGGAATAGGAAATGGCAACCTGTTCCAGGATTCTTGCCTAGAAAATTCTAGATACAGAGGAGCCTGGTGGGTTACAGTTGATGGGGTTGCAAAGAGTCAGACATAACTGAGCACACAACACATCCATGAAAATAGATATTGATGATTATCAAATTATTATGATTTCATTATGTCCTTGTAAAGAATGACATAGCAGTTTTGTTTTAAAATGTCAATATTTAAAATATGCTGGAAATTCTTCTTTGTGGCTATTTAAATAAATATAAAAATTTTAGATGGCAACTCAAAAATATATGAGGGGTACATAATTTTACATATGAAAAATGTTAGGAAATATGTAAGCAAAGAATTTGAAGCCCATTGACCTAGAATCATTCTTGACCCAGCAAATGATCAAGCAGAATGGGCTGACCCCACCAGGACTGGAGGTGCAGTTCAATTAACAAATTTATGGTCGCCAAAGGGAAAAGATTGGGAAAGGGATAAATTAGAAGTTTGGAATTAACAGATGCACACTACCGTGTATAAAATAGATAACCAAATTCTGTTATAACCCATAAGGGAAAAGAATTTGAAAAATAATGGATGTATGTATATGTATCCTGCTGCTGCTAAGTTGCTTCAGTCGTGTCCGACTCTGTGCGACCCCATAGACAGTAGCCCCCCAGGATCCACTGTCCCTGGGATTCTCCAGGCAAGAACACTGGAGTGGGTTGCCATTTCCTTCTCCAATGCATGAAAATGAAAAGTGAAAGTGAAGTCGCTCAGTCATGTCCGACTCTTAGTGACCCCATGGACTGCAGCCTACCAGGCTCCTCGGTCCATGGGATTTTCCCAGGCAAGAGTACTGGAGTGGGTTGCCATTGCCTTCTGCGATGTATATGTATAACTGAACCATTTTGTTGTACACCTGAAACAAACAAAACATTGCAAATCAACTATACTCCAATATAAAATAAAAATTAAATTAAATTTAAAAAGCATTAAATTAAATTAAACAAGCATATTTAAATTTTTAATTTAATTTTAATTTAATTGGAGAAAAAAAAAATCAGTCTAAATTGGTCAAGTCGGACGTAGCTAGGAGGCTCCAGTCAGAGGAGCTGGGGAGAGAGTTACACACAGGAGGTATGGAAGCAGAGCAAGGAGGTTACTGATTGTCTGGAAGCTTAAAGCCTGGCTGACTGTGACTGGCTGTCCTCAGGTTTCAATTCTGTAACTTTGAGGCATTTACAGGCTTAGATTTGGGTTTGCTTGTAGAGGCGCCTGGGCATCTGAGACCTTTCAGTCTAAGGCCCTCCTTGGTAAACTGATTTAACACTATCACGTTTCCTAGCCAAGGTAAAGCTCCAGGTTGCCTGGGAAGGAGGTCTGACAGTGCTGGAAGAGTATGTGTGTGTGTATCTGTGCACCTGTGTACTGGGATGTGTGTGTGAGAGGTCTGTGTGTGTATTGGCGTGGGTGTATTTTGGTGTGTGTGTTGTCCATGTGCCGATCGTGTGGTGAGGCTGTATCCCAAGGCCTCCTTGCTCACACTCCTCCTGAGGAGACCATCTCTCACATGTGCGGACAAGCCCAGCTAATATCCGAGTCCCCAGTGTCATCTCTGGTTATCACAGCTGAAGGGCAAGTGGGGGATAATATAAAAATACAGCTTCAGGATCTGGTTCACTATTGGTTAACAACTGTTCAGGAGAATTGTGGCTTCCCTCACAGTGAAGGCAGAAAAGTATCAAAATATCAAAATGTGAGAGAGTTATAATATTTGAAGGGGTCTTAATCCACTTCTGCTTAATAGCACCTCTTGAAAATATGTGATTAATGTGTAACCCATATAGAATTTTGTGGGACCCCACGCTGTCTTTACACAGCCAACCACTGGCGAGGAAACTTCAGCTTTAAATCCTCCTTTGAGTTAACTGAGTCAAGAACAGCATTCCTTCTATAAGAGGATAAAAAGAACCTCCAAAGGACTTAAAAGTCTGACAAGAAATCTCTTAAATTAGCAGGGGGCTGCCACAATTGCATACGTAATGTCATGGCAAATTTGATTCTTCACATCCAAACCTGGCCACCTGGGTGGAGAGGAAGAGTCTCTTCCTCGGGACGAAGGTGGAGACAGCCAGTTGGGTGTCCCCTCATACTGTTACTGTAAGTTCCCCTCTCAACACACAAATGGTCACTGTTAGAAAATCTATATACCTGAGGTGCAAAACAGATCAATTCACATTTTCAAGATAGAAAAGGGCTCTTTGCTTTACAGAGGGATTCCAGAGGCATTCACTGAAATAGAAAGTTCCTCTGCTGCATTTCAATAGATTCTATTTACAAAACATACATAAATTAAAATCACAGGAACTCAATTTTGCAAACTAAATGAGACATATTCAGTGCAGCCCTTACTGGAGATCATACCTTTAAAGAGCTCCGTGACTGGAGAGGATGAAATAGTGAACTTTAGACTGATGGTTGCAAAGGACAGTAGGTCTGCCAAGAAAAGACTTGCAGTTGGTGGTCTGGCCTGGAGGGGTGAGGCTATACATGGGAGACACCGAGTAAGAGGGTCAGAGCAACTGTTATCCGAATCCTGCTTCAGAGTGTTCGCGTCTGCCTTCTGGTAAATAGGCCACCTTGGCTCTGGTAGAAGGAGCCAATCATCCAGGCTTTTCCCAAGGATAACCAGAGCCTGAGCCAGCAAATTTAAAAACCAGACACTGATGCTTTCCCCAGGAAAGTGCAGTTTTATTAACACAAGAAAATATGTAGCTAGAACAGCAATACTGTGTGAACAGCAGAACTTGTGGTCTAAATGCAATGGGAAAATGGATACACTCCAGCATTGCACTGACACTGATGCAGGAAGAAGACATTTCCTGTCTAAAAAAAATGCAAGTGGGTTGAGGTAAAAGTGACCCAGTCATTTCAAAGCTTTGGTGACCCCATCTTTGTGTTTCTGAGGGAATAGCCCTAAGAATTGTGGGACTCTGTAAAAAGGTGGTTTCTCATTCCTGCGAGATCCCAGGAGGCACAATTGGAAAAGGGGGTAAGGAGGGAAATTTGAGGTGAGCTGGGAGTAACCTCCCCAATTCTGGGGCAATTAGGAAAAATAGATTCTCTTCTTCCAACAGAGCATTCTTTCACTAAGTGATCTCTTCCCAGCTTTATAGAAAAGCTGCCTCACACCACAGGAAACAAACAGGCTCCTCAGCCAGAGGTCCAGGAGAATTACTTCACAACCAGAGCAATTTTCCCTCTCATCCCTGGGTGCCCTGCCGCCCCTCCTCTTCTGCCTGTAGCGTGGATGCAATGAAATAGTGCCCTTTGCATGTTTAATACAGGACTTGGCTGATAATAAACTCAGCCCATGGCCACACTATTAATAGATAATGTTATTAATAGCAACTCACCCCTGCTACTCTTCACCTGTCATCTGTTATTCTTTAATACGCACAAGGTTTTTGTTTGTTTGCCTTCCCCTACTCTGAGTGCCGTATTCACTGCCTTCCTGGTTCTTCTGATGGTCCTTTGTGCCTGCACCTCATTTGCAGGAAAGAAAAGGATTTTGGCCCCAGGCAAGTTCTCCCCTGGAGGCCCCACTGAGACCAGTGGGTCAGGAGGAGCAGCAACTTCCTCCCCCAGGCCTCCATCCACTGAAATGGCCCTGATTCCTTAACTGCAGGCACTTAGAAGGGATGTTTTGCTCACCTTTGCATTTTCCCATCAGGTTGATAAACTTCCTTCAAAGGCATGAACCCTTTCTTTTTGTGATCACTTTAAAACACATTTGAACAAAATAGTCTTACAAACAGAAAACAGCCCTACATCCCCAAATTGTTATCTAGACAGAACCTGGAGAGTTTCTTATATTCTCCGAAGAAGTTCAATGGGTATTTGCAGACAGCGGGGTATTATGGCAGGATGTGATCAGGAAGCTGTGTGGTCGGCACACAGAAGGAGGAGTGGGAGGGCAGGAAGTCCAGGGGAATCCTGGTGACTCTCATTTACTGATACTGTGCTTTGGGGCAAGGTGAATTAATTTCTGTACTGGAAGCCACAGTTTCTTTATTTGGGAAATTCAAGACCAAATCTGGCTTCCTCACAGCTCAGCTATAGGATGCCCTGACTATGTTCCTGCCCTTCCCCCATCATGGGCACCAAGTGTTCTGCCCCAGGGTTGGCCCTCCTCTTCTGGGATCCCTAGTTGTCTTTGTCCAGCTCCTTCTCGGCCCTTTCACCTCTTCTCTCAGCTCATCTGCATTACCTTCAGTATCACTTGTAAGCTGGTGTTGCTCAACTTCTCAGTACTAACACTGACTTCTCACTGAAGTTCATTTCTGAATTATTTTCATTATTATCTTAGTTTGCAGAGTTTCTTTCTTAGTTATTTATGTTGTTTCTTCTTCCAAACAGGATTTGGAGTGGCTCAGCCTGGCTTTCCGGCTGTCTGCTTGGTTGGGGTTGGGGGACTCAGGCCCTATTGCATTCTGTTGCGTGCATGAGTGCTCAGTCACTTCAGTCACGTCCAGCTCTTTGCAACCCTATGGACTGTAGCCCGCCAGGCTCCTCTGACCATTGGATTCTCCAGGCAAGAATACTGGAGTGAGTTGCCACGCTCTCCTCCAGAGGGTCTTCCCGACTCAGGAACTGAATCCACTTCTGCTGTATCTCCTGAATTGCAGGCAAACTCTTTACTCACAGAGCCACCAGTGGAAAAAAAAAGCAGATTCTGTCCTTATGTACCACATAGTAAAATGACCCCAATTCACTGTAATCTAGTGAAGTTTGCCACTGGCACAGAGATAACTGGATGGACTGATGGACAACACTAGAGCCTAGGCAGAGATTCAAGAGACATAAAGGACAATAATAACCGAAGTAATATTTCAATTTAGAAAGAAAATAGTTACTTTAATAATTAATAGTGCTGACATAATAAATTCTTCATCCAAAAGAAAAAATAGCTGAAATTTTACTTCACACTATATACAGAAATAAATTCCAAATGGATTCGAGACTTAAATATTTTTAAAAATACAAATAATAAGAATATTTTTAAATAAAGAGGTTATCTGTGTAAACTTACAGTATAGATGCTCTTTCCAAGCCAGACGATACCTAGAGGCCACGAAAAAAGGATATATTTGAACAAATAAAAATGTCCGATTTTTGTATCATTAAAAAAAAAAAGCAAACTATGAGTGAGAAAAATCTATAGGAAAAAAATCCAGTAGGTCAGTAAACATAGGAAAAAATGCTCAATTTCACTGAGAGTTGGAAATATGTAAAACAAAATATGTGACAATAACTTCTATATCATGCTATTGACAAACATTTTTAGAAGAAAAAGAATGAAAGAATAATAATTAATGCTCTCAAGAATACCAAAAACAGACAGTGGAGTACATTGTTAAGGGGGAATGGGAGTGACTCCAATTTGGGAGAGTAATGCAACAAAATTTGTTTTTAAAATGATGTATAAAACTACTTCATTTCTGTGAATCTATTCTACAGAAATAAAAACATCAACATTTTAGAATATATACAAGGATGTTACAGAGAATTGCTAATGATAACAAACAAGCAGATGCAAACTAGAAACAGCCTTGGTCCCCATAACTAGAGGCGTGGTTTTATAAGTGGTGTCCATCTACATTGTGGTTATACAACTTTTAAAAAGAATGAGGTAGCACTGTATATTGGCCTGTCCGTGCTCTGTTGATAAAAGAGGAAAGCAATTTGCAGAGTAATTTTCACAGCATGATTTATTTCTGTAAAAATCCACAATACCATTTTCTCTCTCTATTTGCATATGTGTTTGGGTGATGAGTGAGAAAGATGCAGCCAGAAAGACAAAATCTGTTAACTTTGGTTGCCTGGGGAGAAGAGGGAATGTGTTGGCAAGATCTTTGGGACCGTCTACACAGACTTATGCTGTAGTGCTGCGTCACTTGTGCTGCTGCTGCTGCTGCTAAGTCGCTTCAGTCGTGTCCGACTCTGTGCGACCCCACAGACTGCAGCCCACCAGGCCCCACCGTCCCTGGGATTCTCCAGGCAAGAACACTGGAGTGGGTTGCCATTTCCTTCTCCAATGCGTGAAAGTGAAGTCGCTCAGTCGTGTCGACTCTTAGTGACCCCTTGGACTGCAGCCTACCAGGCTTTTCCGTCCATGGGATTTTCCAGGCAAGAGCACTGGAGTGGGGTGCCATGGACTTCTCCTGTCACTTGTATAGTTTTGTTTAAATTTTATTGGAGTAGAGTTAATTTACAATGTTGTGTTAGTTTCAGGCATACAGCAAAGTGATTCAGTTATACATGTATAGACATATTCTTTTTTAGACTATTTACTCATTTAGGTTATTACAGAATATTGAGTAGATCTCCTTGTGCTATACAGTAGGTCTTTGTTGGTTATCTATTGTATATATATCAATGGTAGTATGTGAACATTAATCCCAAATTCATAACTTATTCCCCCCGCCATGTTTCCCCTTTGGTAACCAAAAGTTCGTTTTCAAAACCTGATTCTATTTCTGTTTTGTAAATAAGTTCATTTATATCATTTTTTAAATTATATTTCACATATGAGTGATATCATATGGTATTTGTCTTTCACTGATTCCACTTTGTATGATAATCTCTAGTTGCAACCATGTTGCTGCAAATGGCATTATTTCATTCTTTTTATGGCTGAGTAATATTCAATTTGGTGATGGACAGGGAGGCCTGGCGTGTTGCGATTCATGGGGTCGTAAAGACTGAGCAACTGAACTGAACTGAACTGAATATTCAATTATATCTATGTACCACATCTTCATCCATTCCTCTGTTGGTGGACACTTAACATTGCTTCCATGTCTTGGTTATTGTATTTGTGTAATTTTTAAACTTATTAAAAAATGGTTTTTGAAGGAGAGACTTTTTAAAATGTTACCCAGATTCCTAGGCCCCCCTATTCTGTTTGAGCTTTGGGAGAAAAGCTTGAGAATCTGTGTCTTAAGATGATGCCCAGGTGATCCTTGGTGAGGTGGCCAAGGATGTCTCAGAAAGCGCAGCAGCACAGAGCTGCCTGGGAGGTACCAGCCACACGAGGTTGGGTGGGGAAGACCGTTTGGAAGGAACAGAAGGGATGCAGGTGAGCAGCAGGTAGAAACCAGGATATGGAGGGAGTGCACAGGAGGGCTCCTATTTATGAAAGGGGGGAATCCCTTCCTCCAGGATAAGAAGGAAGAAGAGAATAGTCAAAGGAGACCTGGGGAAGATTCTGAGACATTTCATTTCCATGGGAAGGAAAGGAAACAGAGGTAGCTGAGGTGAGAGTGAGGACCTTGGAGAAAGGGTGGGAAATGACTGGGTGCCATAGGGGTAAGCTGTGCTCAGAGGTGGGCCTTGCTCAGGAGCTGAACATCAGGTACCTCACCCATCACCAGCAGGACCAGACAGAGCACAGCACACCCTTTCTTCCCAAAGAGGGTGAGTGGCGACTGGGGCGGGTCAGCCCTCTGTCCTTGCAGCCGTGACCTTCAGGAGGGACATTGTGATTTGTGATACACAGTTATTACGAGCACAAAATTAGGTCAGGTCCCAACTGGGGGGCCTAGGAAATGATGCCCATCATTTCTTAAGTGCCAGGTGCTATGCAACTGACATTTCTAACAGTCAACAGTTCCTTAGGGTAGATATCCCATCTCCAGAAAGGAAAATTGAGGTTTAGCGGATTGGAAAGACATTATCACTCTGGGCTGGGGTGGCTCTAGGGCCAACATGCCCATGTGTCCCTCGTTAAAGCTCTGGTTCTCTCTGCTCCCTCACAGAAGAAAGGTCTGGGGACCTGCCCAAGCCTGTGGACGAGGGTATGCGCCCGGTGGCACTGTAGCCTCTGTCTTCAGGCCAGTGAACAGGCTGACCTTCCCTCTGCGAGCTGAGCCCGCGGGATTCTGCTCTGCTGGCTCCTTTTTTCTCCAACCACTGAGCAGCTCTACTGGTGACTCACCCTCACCCATTGCACTGACACACGTCACTGTCCTGAGAATAATGCAGCACAGAGCAGGGGTCAGGGTGGCCAACACGGCTGTGCCACCCCCAGAGCCCCAGGGCCCAGGTGGGAATCCGCATTGGACTAGGAAAGTGGGTCAGCTTCCTCTGCTCTTCCAGCCTCCCACTGGGACAGCCCGGGTTCCTCTCCCTCATCTGTCTGTCACCCATGCTTAGGGCAGGCAGAGTGGCCTTGACCACAGGCCAGTGTGCCAAGGAGCAGGGGTGGAAGCTTGTCTAGGGGGACGGTGTGGTCCCAAATCTCTCACTAAGGGACGATGTGAGGAAGCAGTGTGTACACCTCTTATCCAAGGGTACCAGTTAACCGCTGCTGTGGAAACGTCAGGGACTCCTAGGGGCTGTGGACATGGAACCAACTGAGACCGTCCACTACAGAGTCCCAGATGTTTCATTCCCTCTTATATCCTCACCATGCAGAGCAGTATCTGGTACATGAAAGCCCCATAAAAATGCTGAATGAATAAATGACAGGCTTGGTCTTGGCCTTTAGAAGCATAGTATACGGGAGAATCAGACATCAAACAAATCATGTAGCTCATTCACTCCAATTGTGATGAGGATGATGAAGTTCAGGATGAACTTACAATTATTTTGAAAAGTGTTAAATGACTGTTTCTTGAGTGAAATTTCCAGACTCTTCTCAGTTTCGATATGAGATACAATTATATAAAGTTTAAAAAAAATAAAATAAAATGTGATATGAAAAATAAAATAAAATATTTCCCTGGAAAAAAAATATTCACAATCTAAAAAAATAAAATAAAATAAATAAAAAACTGTATCAGCAACCTGAAAAAAAAAAAAAAGTAGCATGAGTCTAAGGCAAATTGCCACTGCTGTTAGGTAATTCAGCATGCTATAGTGTTATTTAATGGAAGAACAGATTTTCAGTGGTAGTGAAAACAAACATAGCAAAACAAAAGTGTGTGTGTGTGTGTGTGTGTGTGTGTGTGTGTGCACATGTGTGTGTGTGTGAGTACCCAAGCCCCTCTGTTCATAAGAATAAGGGACCAGAAGCCTCATCAGCATAGTCCCAGCAGGGCTTTGGATCAGCTGTTTATCATTTGCAATTTGTCCCCTCCCCTCCCAGTAATGGAAAACTGAACAAATCACTTGATTAAGATGCTCTAAACTGCCATCTCTCTGTTGTCCTTGTTCCCAAGCTGCAAGCCCTTCTGTGAATGGGCAGGAGCCACCACATATAGTGCCTGATGACCCCAACTCCTCGACCCTCTCAACTGAGGTAGTTTCTCCATACAAGGTGGCCTTAACTGCCCCATGAGCCCTCCATAAAGATCAGGCTCTCTTCCATGTCCCCAATGCCCCACCTTCTTAGCTGAGTCTCTGACCATTAAAAAAACAAACAGCAGATGTGGTAGACCAGTGTGGGAGGCTAGATGCCCTTAAGTCTTGGCTATTTGGCAGAATCATAATCTTGATCACGTGACTTAAATATCTGAGCCTTGATTTGTTCATCTGCAAACTGGAACTGATAATGTTGTCCAAGGGACCTGGTTGTTGAGAGGTAAGAGCAAATGAGGGTGCACGTACAAAAGCCCAGGGGTGAGGGGAGATGGGTCGAGGCTGGGAAAGGCACCAACATCCACAGAGCCCGGTGCCTCATCCCCACCAGGCCAGGAGAGAGCATTTACAGGGATGCCCAGCCTTGCACTAGAAGAAAGTCAGATAAAAACTGAGGTCACCTCTCTCCTCAGGTCTTTCCTCTGTTGGGAAGTGTCTATTTGTGTGGTTGCTGTCTGTGTCTTTGTCCATTTGGGCTGCTATAACAAAATCCCATAGACTGGATGGCTTATAAACCACAGAAATGTATTTCTCACTGTTCTGGAAACTGGAAGATCAGGGTGCCACATGGTCAGGTGAAGGCCTCTTCCTGAGTCATCATAGATATCTTCTCCCTGTCCTCACACTGTGAAAGGCGTGAGGTAGTAATCTCATCCTGAGGCCCCCCCCTCCTGACCTCAGCACCTCCCAAAGGCCACAGACCAGCATCATTGGGCTGAGGATTCCAACATAGAAATTAGGAGGGGGCACAAGCATTAAGGAGCTTCTCAGGTGGCACAGTGGTAAAGGATCCACCTGAGAATGCAGGAGACACAGATGTGCGTTCGATTCCTAGGTTGGGAAGATCCCCTGGAGGAGGAAATGGCAACTTCACTCCAGTATTCTTGCCTGGAAAATTCCATGGACAGAGGAGCCTGGTGAGCTACAGGTCACGAGGTCGCAGAAAGTAGGACACAACTGAGCAACTGAACACACACAGCACTTAGACCACAGCAGTAGGACTGGATTCAAATAAAACAAGCAGCCAGGCTTGACCCAGGTTGCTGAGCCCAGGTTTGGGGCTGTCCTTGAGAATGGCCTCCCCAGATCTGGGGCTTTTGGGGTCTGGGGAGGTGAAGCGAGACGTTTTAGTCACTTTGTCCAGTTGGAGTTTAGTTATCATCCAAAGAACCCTTTAAACTCTTGAATGAAAGTTTTCTTCCTGCTCAAGATCCTATGCGACACGGTCTTAAATCATCAAAGAAAACCACATGAGTGCTTGTAACCACATGAGTGGTTACTCCGAAGAGTAACTCAGGCAGCCCTTCCCTCGGAGGCGAAATGCCTTACATAAGGTTCACCTGGTACAATTCACAGGCCAGCAGTGTGAGTCTCTGACCTCTGAGGTCATTTTGGCTCTGATTCAAAACAAACGGAGGTCTGATCCGCAGATACAGGTAAGAAGTGAAGGGAAAAGAAACAAAACCTGAGAAGCTGAGTGCAGCCCCAAGAGCATCCTCCCGTGCCTCCAGCCCGTCTGCACCTGTACGGCCCTGGCTGACATGCTGGGTCCAGGCCAGCCCAGTAGCATAGGCTCCATGTGGATGATGCTCTAGCTGCAGTGATGGGCAGAAGGTACCCATGCATCTGGCTACAGCACGACCTCAGCAGACGCTGATGTCTCCCACCTGGGATAATCCTCTCCAGACTTATTCCTTAGGGCAACTCAGAGCAAGAATTAAAACTTTCCCATGGTCAGCCTCTGGCACTGGCTTCTATAACTGTGGAAGTTTGTTCTGCAACCAAAGGCCCCCAGGAAGGTCTGTCCACACCCAGTAAAGGATAGCAGGCCGCAGCCGCGGACCCAGTCGGTCTGGGTGAATGTGCCGTCAGGATGCAGTCCCAGTGTCCATTGAAGAACAAAAGCCCCCAGATCCCCAGGTGGGCCCTGACCAGAGCCCTGACCTAGGTCACCCAGCCTCCTGGGGCCTCCATTTGCTCATGTGTAAAATGGGGGGATTGGACCTAACTCCCCACTGTATACATGAGAGGGTGCAGGAGAGGGCTCTCTGAGGGAGCAGACTGGGGTCTGGTCTGCTGCTGAGCCTCCAAACCCTACTGAGCCATAGAAGGAAGCCATGTACCCTGGTTTCCCTGCTGGGGGGGAACCACTCCTCCTCAGGCTGCTTGTGGGCATCAGCTGCAGGCATTTCTAGGAGGCTCACAAGCTGGAAGGGCACCCAAAGGGACACAGCCATTGCCTCACAGGAGGATGAACAAATAGCTCAGCTTTGTTCTGAGAGCAGCACAAAAAGAGGTTTTGCTGTTTGCTTATTTTTGGTACGAGGATTTATGGGAATTCACATATTTTAATATATATCTTTGACACCATGACAAGATGTTCAGAAATGACACATAACTCAGAAATGCTGTCTCTCACCAGAGACCTCCTGTAGCATCAGGTCTTTATGGACTCCAAATTCATTTTAAATTAAAAAAAAAAAAAGCAAAACCAAGCAATTTAGAGTGCATTCTCTTGAGGGTTAAGTTAGCTTGAGTATACCAGTCATCACTACTTTTTTCTTACTCTTGTTGATACTGCTTTTATAATCCAGGTAATAAACATGAACATGCAATAAACACAGGCCTGGAAATGCAGGCTGTCTATCTGTCTTCGAAGCAGAGGATGTGGTCCTGACACATACTCCAGTTAAAAACAAATAGAAACAGAAACAGCTACCCAACCCTGCCAACAAATCAAACAGCATGTCTGCCTGGGTCCAGTTGCCCCATCTGAAGGCTGAGTGGCGGCTGTCAGCACTGGTTCTGTTGGATGTGGGGCAAACGGGAGTAGAGCAACTCAAACTGCCGGGTAAACTGCCCTGTAAACACACCAAAACCTGAGGAATGAATGCGAGCCTGATTCTCAGGATAGTTTAGCCCTTTGCTGGCACAGCTTCATCTGTGCTCTGGTTCATTAAAATGCTCAGGTCACCCTGTTTGCCAGGGATACTTAAGTTGCAGAGGCTCTTAGAGGCCTTGAACAGGCTTAGAAGAAATAAAGGACTGCATTTCTGCCCCCAAGGTATCTTCCTTCAAAGGAAGAAACAAGCAAAATCCACATAAAAAGATAACAGATAGTAACATACATCAAGAAGTGTATTCTCACAAGGGCGAACAATGTGTCCAGTGCAAGGGTTATAGGATCAATGAACTGTTAGACTGGGAGACTCAGGGAAAGCTCCGTGAAGTAGTGACTCCATCACTTTGGAAGAACGTAGGTAGTCGGATTCCAGACACCCCGGTCAACAAGGTCTATCTTCCAGGGTGACTCTCAGGACAAGCAGGCTTCTGGGGACAGACAGAGGAACAGAAAGGAACTCAGTGGAGGGAGCCTCATGGAAGACCCTGTCTGTGCAGAAGGTGGCTCCTGTGCATCTGTCCACTAAGCACACCTCCGGGGCCTGGCGTCCATAGACTAGAGTCTGCCCTCAGCTGAGAAGTGGGCAACTCTGCCAAGGGGTCAGGAATGGACCCCACAGGTTCAGAGCATCTGAAGAAGGGAATTCTGAGACAACATGAGGGAATGTTTTTATGACAACAGAAGCTAGAAGTGATAATACATAAAACAGCAAGGCTTAGGATAGTTTTAATTAGAAAAACAGATAAATGACACAAAACTAGCATAATATTGGCTTCATTCCTTTGTGATCTTTTAAAGACAGCCTAAAAAGTCAGAGGAAAGCACATACCCTGCTGCAATAAAAAACAACAGTGAGGTAGATATTCATTTATATTAGTTATATTATTTTTCCATCAAGTCAATGATATCTGTACATTGACACCTGGGCATGATAGAATCCAAAATCAGTATCCTTCCTCCCAGCATTCTAAGTCTGAGATTCTGCACGCTGCTCAGACACCAGCCACTCCTCCAGGTTAGGTACCTGAAGCAGCTGCAGAGACTATGCTGCTGCTGCTGCTAAGTCGCTTCAGTCGTGTCCGACTCTGTGGGACCCCAGAGATGGAAGCCCACCAGGCTCCCCCATCCTTGGGATTCTCCAGGCAAGAACACTGGAGTGGGTTGCCATTTCCTTCTCCAATGAATGCAAGTGAAAGGTGAAAGGGAAGTCACTCAGTCGTGTCCGACTCCCAGCGACCCCATGGACTACAGCCCACCAGGCTCCTCCATCCATGGGATTCTCCAGGCAAGAGTACTGGAGTGGGGTGCCATTGCCTTCTCTGGCAGAGACTATAGCCACTGGTAATAGGCCCATCGCCCTGGTGTTTGGAGCAGGGCTGCCAACCTTCAGAGGGGCCATGTGTGCCATGGTTCACAGTAGGGCACGAAGTGCAGTGGATTGTCCTCTCGAAGCTCTCACCAGCTGGTTCCTCAGCCTCCCTTCACCACAACTGTGCTTACCTGTGGATCCCCCTGCTCCCCACATGCTCCAAAACTGCCACGGAGCCCAGAGCACAGCTGAGGCCCAGCACAGCTGTAAGGCCTGCCATGTGGTGAGGCAACCTCACCTCCCTTCCTAAACGAGCATCTTCAGACACTCAGCTGCTCTCCCCTGTCTGGCTTCATGCTCTGGTAGAGGCTGTCTGAGAGGTGGTGTACTTAAAACCATCTCCCAAGGCTCCAGGAGCTTGCAAACTGCAAGCAAATAAAACATTGTTTTAATAAGCTGTCCAGCCTACAGGGGTCCTGGGACTTTTCTATCAGGACTCCATGACTAATCCTGTCCAAACAAATGCAGGGTAGAACAACATTTAGCCAGGGGAACTGCAGAAATCTGCTCGTGTGCGGTCCTCCCTGTATTGGAGGGATGGACTGATAGTGGTTTCTCAGGTTATGACACTTGCTGGACTAGAGTTTGGGAAGGAGGGGGCATTTCAGAGGATATTTACCTGTTGTGAAACAAGTCCTGATGTACCTCAAGAAAAACCCCAGTACTGCATCCACGCCCCAGAACCTGGGCTGCATGTTTGCAGTAGTCTTTCAGGCACTCGCTTTGCAAAAGGCAAACCGAATTTCCCCCAACTCACACATGACTGCTATTCTTATAACCATGAGGTTGGCAGCTTCTCCAGCATCACCTGTCAAGACCCTGACTGTTCTCCTTTTAGCCTGAGAAGGGGGACAGACCATTGCTCTGCCACTGGTGCTGGCAGTGGTTTCTGAACATGGAAGGGGAAGTAAAATCCTCTCTGAACTCTTAAGTCAGGCGCCAGGTCATCAGCTGTGTTGCAGAAGGCCAGTCTGGCCTCAGCAGCCCCAGCCCTCCTTTGCAGGCTTTTATTCTCTTTGTCCCATCTTCTCACACTCTGAACACACACACATCCATGTACCTACATGCTCACACAAACAGGCACATGGCCCCTGGAAGCAAGTACACAGCTGAGAAGGGGAAACAGAGGCTGGATGTGGGTGCAAAGACCACCTGCCTGAGACAGCAGACATCAGAATCCCAGCTTCTCCACTGGTCAGCTCTGCATTGTTGGTTAGGAACTTAATCTGAGGCCTAGTTTCATTTTTTCTAAAACGAAGGTAACATCATCTACTCCAGACTGTTTTTCTGAAAATTAAATGACAGTGCTAAAGTTCTTCATAAATTGTGGTGCCTAAAAGGATCATAAAGGAGCCAAGGAAAAAGGAGAAAGAAAAATGTATAGCCTTACATGCATCTGTAGAAATATCCTCATGTACTTTGAACCTAGGGTGAAAAGTTAATTAAAGCTCCACCGTCAAAAATTTGACCCTATCTACAGCTGGCATTGTCATAATCAACCTTGTCCATTACCTGTGGGGGGTGTGGCATTGTCACACAGGCCTGAGGTACCTGGGGCTGACTGGAAACCACTGCTTCCCTGCACAGTAACACAGGTCATAAGACTGATGACATCCTGTCTTCATTTACAGTTTTGATATTTTTCTCATCATGAATCTTTGCATTATTATATTAAAATATTTATCCTCTTGACTACTGAGTTCTCCAGTGTCCCCTCCAATTTTGCACAGCAGGTGGGTTCCTCCTCTGCCTTCTCAGCTGGAGCCCCAGGACCCTGGAGATGGATGTCACTCATTGTCGCCAGGCTTGATGTTGGTGGACCCTCTGTGCAGCCTCAGCCAAGCCTCTTCACCTTCCCTTCCACAATCTATTTCATAGATTGTGCCCAATCTATGAAATAATGAAACCGTTGTGAAGGGTATAAGGACTGACGTCAAGGACCTTCCAGTATAGTTGGGAAGCCAAATTGATAGAGTTCAAGGGCAGTCTGAGCTGCTGAATTATACAGGGCAGCATAGCACAAGCTGTTGTTGGAAATGTGGTTCTTATTGTTGTTCAGTCACTCAGTTGTATCCTACTGTTTGGGACCCCATGCACTGCAGCACACCAGGCTTCCCTGTTCTTCACCATCTCCCAAAGCTTGTTCAAACTCAAGTCCAGTGAGTCAGTGATGTCATCCAACTATCTCACCCTCTGTCATCCCCTTCTCCTCCTGCCTTCAATCTTTCCCAGCGTCAGGGTCTTTTCCAACGAACTGGCTCTTCACATCAGGTGACCAAAGTATTGGAGCTTCAGCATCAGTCTTCAAATAAACATTCATGGTCGATTTCCTTTAGGATTGACTGATTTGACCTCCTTACTGTCCAAGGGACTCTCAAGAGTCTTCACCAACACCACAGTTCAAAAGCATCAGTTCTTCGGTGCTCAGCTTTTATTATGGTCCAGGTCTCATATCCATACATGACTACTGGAAAAACCATAGCTTTCACTATACAGACCTTTGTCAGCAAAGTAATGGCTCTGCTTTTCAATATGCTGTATAGGTTTATCATAGCTAGGAAATGTAGAATTCAGAAAAGAGGTGGGTGCTTGGGAGCCACGATGTCCATCTGACCAGTTCATCAAGGTAAATCTTCCATGAAACATATGCAGGAAAAGAAGAGGCATTTTCAACAAAGAAACACTGAAATGGGCTGAGATATGGCACATTCATGTCCTCTTATCTGGCCCAGGTCTAAGTAACCTCCACAAGCAAGAGCTAGAGTTCAAGAGAAGAGTCTAGATTCTCCCAGTTGCTCCTAAAAACTCACAGGAGCATATTGGGGGCATTTCAGCTATTTCAGCACCAAACCTTAAAATGGTCTTAATGATTGCTTTTTACCACACACACACACAAAAGTGCCAAAGTCATCAAACTTAAGAAAAGTCGGAAACTGTCACAGCCAAAAGCAGGCTGAGGGGACATGAGAACTAAATGCACTGTGATGTCCTGGGTGACTTTCTGGGACATGAGAGGCCACTGGGACACGAGAGGGCATAAACTAAGGAATCTGAGCAGAGCATGGCCTTCACTCAGGCTGAATTCATCAGTTTTTTACAAATAACAGAGTAAGCTGTCAGGGACACATGGGGGTTCTGTACTACTTATGCAACTTTTCTATAAATCTAAAACTGTTATAAAATAAAAAGTTTATTAAAACAAACTAAAAAAAGATTCTTAATGGAACAGTAGCACTAGAATCAGGAAGAGGGGCAAAGATAAAAGTGTGTCCTGACAATACTGAAGGTCAAAGCCACCTGGGCTAAAGGCTCTTTCCTGGAGGTCCGAGGGGCTCCCCTGGAGGGGCCCCAGAGTGATCAGCTGACTGAGGTTGGAGCAGGGGGCTAGGGCTCAGAACTCCTGCACCCAATACAGCTTTAAGTCCCAACCCAGCCTGGGTTCTCTGCACAGTAGAAACTTATAGGGCCACCTCCTCAAGATGGAATTAAGATGAAGTATCACGAGAGGAAAGGTGAAGCTCAGGGCATGGGGAAGTTCTGTGGACATGGGGGCCCAACTCACTCTGGAGCCTGGTAATTTCCAGATTTCCCTGCTTAGAGAACTGATGAAGCACTGAGATAAGAAAGGCTCACTGAAAGCACTCCCTGCGTGTGTGTGCACACAGGTATCTACACAGACACAGCCATCAGAGCCCAGTGAGCAGCATGAGGCCCTTCAGCCAGTCCTCCTCCAAGGCTACCCTCCCACCCCTCCTCTCAGGAGGGTGACCCCACCTGCATGCACCACTCATTGGCTTCCAAGTCCAGATCAGACAGTTGCTCATCATGTGCAATTGCCGCCTTGTTTTTTAAACCACAAAGACATGGCAGAGCTCTTGGGTTTGGTCTGCATTTATTCTGCCCCCCGAGAGACCATGCTACCCTGGAAGCAGTTTGAGGTGAGAACTCCATCCCTGGTGTAAGCACAGAGCCCGCCCTCCCGGCCAACAAGCCTACTTGATTTCTCAGCAGCAGAGACCAACCATTCATGTCAGCAGATGGGCGTGAACAGCTAGCTGAAGTGTCCAGGGATTGGGCCAGACTCAGAATCGCAGCCTTGTGGGCCCTGGCCTGGCTCTATCAGATCCCTCTGCTGGGCGTCTGGGGACATGGTCCCAGGACTTGGTGACTCAGTCTCCTGTTTTTCACTCAGCATGCACCTCCCTCTACTTCTGTTTCTCTCTTCAACTCTAACCAAAGCTTTCCTTTCTGACTCTCCAGAATGACACAGGATGGGACCTGGGATACTTTGTTGCAGTACTTTTACTTGGACAGACATCCCCTCAAACACAAAGAAACTATAAGGTACTAAAAATAACTGTATATATGAGCACTTGGGGCAAACTGTAAACAACAAGACACCAAAAGACCAAAACAAACTGCCACTCTGAGGTGCCTGCAGCAAAAGTAGGGTCCTGCTCACGATCCCTGCACACAGCACCACTAAGGAGGCAGACAGACCACCCAAGCCATCCCTACCCTCACCCCATTTAAGGAATCAGCTAGCCTGCCTCCCCAGGGATCAAGCAAGAGCACCAGTTACTTATTCTCACTCTCTCATGCTGCAGCCCCAGTAAAGCCTTGCCTGAATTCCTGTTGGTCTCTTTTCCTCTTATCGATTTCTATTGATCAAAAAGTCCAAGGACCTCAATTGGTAGCAAGAACATCCCTCATCTGGTTTGCATCCTGCCTTTAGAAGCCACCCAGCAGTAAACATACTCTGCCAGCTGTGCAAGAGTCCCCATAGGATTGAAGACATTCAATCTCTTCTCTTCAACCCAACTCCAACTTCAGCAATAATTTCACACAAGAATTGTCATCACCTTGTTCACCTTCATTTAGTATCATCCCTTAAAATTAAGAACCCTATTCTCATAGCACAGTTTGGAGTTTAGAAGAAAGTTAATGCTAGGACAATTTATAAATATCAATTTATTTTTTCTGACTTTTCCCTTGGGGCACTATTGGATAACAATTTCATTAGAAATTTCAAATCAACGATTTTCTAATTCTATCATCCCTTCTACACTTTTTTACTGGCATTCTCTCTCTCTCTTTCTCTTTTTTTTTTTTGGTTGAACTGGGTATTCATTGTGTCTTATGGGCTTTCAGTAGTTGCAGCGAGGGCACATTTCTCTCTTGTGGTGGAGCACAGGCTTAGCATTCACAACTCACGACTTAGTTGCCCTACGGCTTGTGGGATCTTATTTCCCTGACCAAGGATTGAACCTGTGTCCCTTGCAGTGGAAGCCCAGGATCTTGACCACTTGACCACCAGGGAAGTTGTCATTCTTCTTTAAAGTAAATCTTTCCTTTACCAACTGAAGCAATTTGGCCAGCAGAATGGAGAAAATGAAAAATTATGCTTTAAAAGCTTTTAGATAAGAAATTGATTCCTTGTTGCAACAAACAGTGAAAATGGAGGACTTCTCTGTCTCTCTCTGTTTTGGTGATCATTATGAATTCATAACCTCCATTTTAATTTTTTGTTTTTTACATCTTGTTTTTATTTTTAAGACTTTCTCCATTTAAAAACATTTTATTTATGTATTTATTTGTTTATGTATAGCTTCACTGGGTCTTTGTTGCCACATGCTGGCTTTTTCTAGTTGCAGCAAACAAGGGCTACTCTCTCGTTGCAGTAGGCAGGCTTCACATTGTAATAGGTTCTCTTGTAGCAGCAAAACAGGCTCTAAAGTGCTGGGGCTTTGGTAATTCAGCTTGTGGGCTCAGTAATTGAAGCATTCTAGCTCTAAAATGGAGAAGGCAATGGCACCCCACTCCAGTACTCTTGCCTGGAAAATCCCATGGGCAGAGGAGCCTGGTAAGCTGTAGTCCATGGGGTCGCTAAGTCAGACTCAACTGAGCAACTTTATTTTCACTTTTCACTTTCATGCATTGGAGAAGGAAATGGCAACCCACTCCAGTGTTCTTGCCTGGAGAATCCCAGGGACAGTGCAGCCTGGTGGGCTGCTGTCTATAGGGTCGCACAGAGTCGGACACGACTGAAGCGACTTAGCAGCAGCAGCAGCAGCTCTAGAGCACAAGCTCAGTAGGGTGCCAGTGTTCAAAGTCAGGACCTCCAGCTCAGAGCCCACACTTCTAGCCACCCTCTCTGACACTATTCTTTACTACTCAGAGTACATTAACCAATGGAAAAGGTGCTTTTGACATAAAGTCATTCACATATGATACTGTCACATGAATTCTGAGAAACCGACTTACACTTTCATTCATGATTGAGTACCTTCTGGCAGGTTTAGTCCTGCCAAAAATAACTTTAAAAGAGGGATTAAACATTTTAAAAATCATTTTCCATGCATTGGAGAGCCACTGAAGCAAAGAGGACTGGAGGGTCCAGGATTCCAGAGAGGGAAGAGCCACGGATGAATGAGCCAGCTTTGTGCAAATATGTTAACCCTTGGGGCACTTGCTAAGCCTGAGGACAAGTCAAGGGCTGAAATGCTGGGCTCTTCCAGGGCAAAGGTGCCACTGGGACAGCTTAACGAAATGGACTAATTCCTCAAAAGATACAAACTACTATAGCTCATCCAATACGAAATAGATCATTTGAATGACCCCATGAATATTATGGAAATTGAATTCATAGTTTAAAACTTCCCAAAGTAAAAAACTCTGAGTGAAGATTTATACCAAAGATTTAGAAAAAATTAACACCAACTCTACACACTTCTTCCAGAAAACAGAAGAAAAAAGAATTCTTCTCTATTGATTTTATGAACTTGGTATTACCCTGGCTTCAAATTCAGGCAAAGATAGTTCAAAGAAAAAAAAGGAAGCCACATGCCAATATCCCTCATGAATATAGAAACACAACTCCTTAGCAAAACATTGCAAATGAAGTTTAGTAATATATTTAAAAATTGTACATAACTAAATGGTCTTTATTCTAGGGATGCAAAGATATTTCAGTATTTTAAAATCAATCAGTATTAACATCATATTAACTGGCTAGGAATAAAATGGACTGGAATGTGTGAATTTAACTCAGGTGACCATTATATCTACTACAGTGGGCAGGAATCCCTTAGAAGAAATGGAGTAGCCATCATGGTCAACAAAAAAGTCCTAAATGCAGTACTTGGATGCAATCTCAAAAACGACAGAATGATCTCTGTTTGTTTCCAAGGCAAACCATTCAGTATCACAGTAATCCAAGTCTATGCCCCAACCAGTAATGCTGAAGAAGCTGAAGTTGAACGGTTCTATGAAGGCCTACAAGACCTTTTAGAACTAACACCCACTAAAAATGTCTTTTTCATTATAGGGCACTGGAATGCAAAAGTAGGAAGTCAAGAAACACATGGGGAAACAGGCAAATTTGGCCTTGGAATACGGAATGAAGCAAGGCAAAGACTAATAGAGTTTTGCCAAGAGAATGCACTGGTCATAGCAAACACCCTCTTCCAATAACACAAGAGAAGACTCTATACATGGACATCACGAGATGGTCAACACCAAAATCAGATTGATTATATTCTTTGCAGCCAAAGATGGAGAAGCTCTATCAGATCAGATCAGATCAGTCGCTCAGTCCTGTCCGACTCTTTGCGACCCCATGAACTGCAGCACGCCAGGCCTCCCTATCCATCACCAACTCCCGGAGTTCACTCAGACTCACATCCATAGAGTCAGTGATGCCATCCAGCCATCTCATCCTCTGTCGTCCCCTTCTCCTCCTGCCCCCAATCCCTCCCAGCATCAGAGTCTTTTCCAATGTGTCAACTCTTCACATGAGGTGGCCAAAGTACTGGAGTTTCAGCTTTAGCATCATTCCTTCCAAAGAAATCCCAGGACTGATCTCCTTCAGAATGGACTGGTTGGATCTCCTTGCAGTCCAAGGGACTCTCAAGAGTCTTCTCCAACATCACAGTTCAAAAGCATCAATTCTTCGGCGCTCAGCCTTCTTCACAGTCCAACTCTTACATCCATACATGACCACTGGAAAAACCATAGCCTTGACTAGCTGGACCTTTGTTGGCAAAGTAATGTCTCTGCTTTTGAATATGCTATCTAGGTTGATTATAACTTTCCTTCCAAGGAGTAAGTGTCTTTTAATTTCATGGCTGCAGTCACCATCTGTAGTGATTTTGGAGCCCCCCAAAATAAAGTCTGACACTGTTTCCACTGTTTCCCCATCTATTTCCCATGAAGTGGTGGGACCCAATGCCATGATCTTCGTTTTCTGAATGTTGAGCTTTAAGCCAACTTTTTCACTCTCCACTTTCACTTTCATCAAGAGGCTTTTGAGTTCCTCTTCACTTTCTGCCATAAGGGTGGTGTCATCTGCATATCTGAGGTTATTGATATTTCTCCCTGCAATCTTGATTCCAGCTTGTGTTTCTTCCAGTCCAGTGTTTCTCATGATGTACTCTGCATATAAGTTAAATAAACAGGGTGACAATATACAGTCAGCAAAAACAAGACCGGGAGCTGACTGTGGCTCAGATTCTGAACTCCTTATTGCCAAATTCAGACTTAAATTGAAGAAAAGAGGGAAAACCACTAGACCATTCAGGTATGACCTAAATCAAATCCCTTATGATTATACAGTGGAAGTGAAAAATAGATTTAAGGGCCTAGATCAGATAGATAGAGTGCCTGATGAACTATGGATGGAAGTTCATGACATTGTACAGGAGACAGGGATCAAGACCAACCCCATGGAAAAGAAATGCAAAAAAGCAAAATGGCTGTCTCGGAAGGCCTTACAAATAGCTGTGAAAAGAAGAGAAGCAAAAAGCAAAGGAGAAAAGGAAAGATATAAGCATCTGAATGCAGAGTTCCAAAGAATAGCAAGGAGAGATAAGAAAGGCTTCGTCAGCAATCAATGCAAAGAAATAGAGGAAAACAACAGAATGGGAAAGACTAGAGATCTCTTCAAGAAAATTAGAGATACCAAGGGAACATTTCATGCAAAGATGGGCTCAATAAAGGACAGAAATGGTATGGACCTAACAGAAGCAGAAGATATGAAGAAGAAGTGGCAAGAATACACAGAGGAACTGTACAAAAAAGATCTTCACAACCAAGATAATCACGATGGTGTGATCACTGACCTAGAGCCAGACATCCTGGAATGTGAAGTCAAGTGGGCCTTAGAAAGCATCACTATGAAGAAAGCTAGTGGAGGTGATGGAATTCCAGTTGAGCTATTTCAAATCCTGAAAGATGATGCTGTGAAAGTGCTCACTCACTATGCCAGCAAATTTGGAAAACTCAGCAGTGGCCATAGGACTGGAAAAGGTCAGTTTTCATTCCAATCCCAAAGAAAGGCAATGCCAAAGAATGCTCAAACTACTGCACAATTGAACTCATCTCACATGCTAGTAAAGTAATGCTCAAAATTCTCCAAGCCAGGCTTCAGCAGTACATGAACCGTGAACTTCCAGATGTTCAATCTGGTTTTAGAAGAGGCAGAGGAAACAAAGATCAAATTGCCAACATCCACTGGATCATGGAAAAAGCAAGAGAGTTCCAGAAAAACATCTATTTCTGCTTTATTGACTATGTCAAACCCTCTGTGTGGATCACAATAAACTGTGGAAAATTCTGAAAGAGATGGGAATACCAGGCCACCTGACCTGTCTCTGAGAAACCTATATGCAGGTCAGGAAGCAACAGAAATGAACATGGAACAACAGACTGGTCCCAAATAAGAAAAGGAGTACATCAAGGCTTGTCAAGTATTGTCACCCTGTTTATTTAACTTCTATGCAGAGTACATTATGAAAAACACTGGGCTGAAAGAAGCACAAGCTGGAATCAAGATTGCAGGGAGAAATATCAATAACCTCAGATATGCAGATGACACCACCCTTATGGCAGAAAGTGAAGAAGAACTAAAGAGCCTCTTGATGAAAGTGAAAGAAGAGAGTGAAAAAGTTGGCTTAAAGCTCAACATTCAGAAAACTAAGATCATGGCATCCAGTCACATCACTTTGTGGGAAATAGATGGGGAAACAGTGGAAACAGTGTCAGACTTTATTTTTCTGGGCTCTAAAATCACTGCAGATGGTGATTGTAGCCATGAAATTAAAAGACGCTTACTCCTTGGAAGGAAAGTTATGACCAACCTAGATAGCATATTCAAAAGCAGAGACATTACTTTGCCAACAAAGGTCCGGCTAGTCAAGGCTATGGTTTTTCCCGTGGTCATGTATGGATGTGAGAGTTGGACTGTGAAGAAAGCTGAGCTCTGAGGAATTGATGCTTTTGAACTGTGGTGTTGGAGAAGACTCTTGAGAGTCCCTTGGACTGCAAGGAGATCCAACTAGTCCATTCTAAAGGAGATCAATTCTGGGTGTTCATTCGAAGGACTGATGCTAAAGCTGAAACTCCAATACTTTGGCTACCTCATGTGAAGAGTTGACACATTGGAAAAGACTCTGATGCTGGGAGGGATTGGGGGCAGGAGGAGAAGGGGACAACAGAGGATGAGATGGCTGGATGGCATCACCGACTCGATGGACGTGAGTTTGAGTGAACTCTGGGAGATGGTGCTGGACAGGGAGGCCTGGTGTGCTGCGATTCATGGGGTCACAAAGAGTTGGACATGACTGAGAGACTGAACTGAACTGAACTGAGGAAGAAAATCATATGATATCATATAATAAAAATTTTGTCTGGTCTTTGTTCCTGGTTTCTGGGAAGGAGCTTCTAAGTCCTTGGATTTGTTCAGTGACAAAAGCATCTTTGTCATTCACTGTGGGTCCTGGGACCCTGTCTGAGCTATGCTAATTCAGTAACTCGTGATGGGCCCCTAGATAGTTTCAGAATTAGAACTGGCTACTCCACAAAGGCCAACCATACCACTAAAGGCTTGGGGCTTTGATCTACATGGTATCAGCTCAGTCTCCCAGTGTCCAGGGAGGAGAGAGGAAGGGAGATTGAGTTCAACCATGGGAGCAGCTATTCAATCAATCATGCCTTTGTAATGAAACCCCAATAAACTCTATGGGCACCAAAACTCGGTTGAGCTTCCTGGCTGGTGAACTTATTGATCTTCCCAGGAGCTGAGGCATCCTGAGTCCCTCAGGAGAAGACACAGAAGCTCTGCACTGGAGGCCCTTCCAGACCATACCTATTGAATCTCTTCTTTTTGCTGCTCCTGATTTACATCTTTTAATGTAAAACTTTAAGAGTAAGTGTAGAGTTTTCCTGAGTTCTGTGAGTCAGTCTAGTGAATTATCAAACCTGAGGTGGAACCCCTGAATTTGTAGCCAGTTGGTCATAAGTTCAGGTGGCCTGGGAAACCCAGAACTTATGGTTGACATAAGGACAACTTGCCAGAGGACTGAAGTCTGTACTAACTTTCAGTGAATTCGCATCAGAATTGCATTGCAGTGTTGTGCTTAATTGGAGAAGGCAATGACAACCCACTCAAGTACTCTTGCCTGGAAAATCCCATGGATGGAGGAGCCTCATAGGCTGCAGTCCAAGTGCTTAATGGCATGAATTGATGCAGGAAAATAATTTGACAAAATTCAATACGCCTCCTCAGATAAATAGTATTCCTATTTGTCTTTGAATAAATATTCTTATCTATGAGAGAACTTCCTCAACTTGATAAAGAGAACCTCCAAAAAGCCTATAGCTAGCATTATGCTGCTGCTGCTGCTGCTAAGTCACTTCAGTCGTGTCCGACTCTGTACGACCCCATAGACAGCAGACCACCAGGCTCCCCCATCCCTAGGATTGTCCAGACAAGGACACTGGAGTGGGGTGCCATTGCCTTCTCCAGGCTAGCATTATACTTAGTAGTGAAAGAAAGAATGATTTCCCTCTAAGACTGAGAATAATGCAGACATAGATATTACTTTGCCAACAAAGGTCCATATAGTCAAAGCTATGGTTTTTCCAATAGTCATGTTTGGATGTGAGAGTTGGACCATAAAGAAAGCTGAGCACCAAAGAATTGATGTTTTTGAACTGTGGTGTTGGAGAACACTCTTGAGAGTCCCTTGGACTGCAAGGAGACCCAACCAATCCATCCTAAAAGAAATCAGTCCTGAATATTCATTGGAAGTACTGATGTTGAAGCTGCAGCTCTAATACTTTGGCCACCTGATGTGAAAAACTGACTCATTTGAAAAGACCCTGATGCTGAAGGCAGGAGAAGAAGGAGATGACAGAGAATGAGATGGTTGGATGGCATCATGGACTTGATGGACATGAGTGTGAGCAGGATCCAGAAGTTGGTGATGGAAAGGGAAGTCTGGTATGCTGCAGTCCATGGGATCACAAAGAGTCTGACATGACTGAGCAACTGAACTGAACTGAACTGAGATATACACACCCACCACATGTACCTCATACAGTGCTGGAAGTTCTAGCCAATCTATTAAGGTAAGCAAAGGAAGTAAAATGCATACAGTTTGATAAGAAATGAAATAGTATCAATTTGCAGATGATGTCATTATTTATATAGAAAAATCCAAGGAATCTGAAAAAAGCACCTTCTAGTATAAGCAAGTGCAGCAAAGTCACAGAATATAAAATTAAAATCAGCTATATTTCTATGTAGTAGCAATGAACACAAGCAACTGAAACTAAAAATGGAATATCATTTATAATCACTCAAAAATGGAATACTTAAGTGTGAATCTACAAAACATATGCAGAAATTATATATTCCAAACTGCACAAAACTGATGAAAGAAATAAAAAATGAAATTAAGAGAGATATAAGATTGGAAGACTCAACATTGTAAAGATGTGAGCTCTCCTCAGATTGATACATGGGTTTAACACAATTGCCATGAAAATCCTACCAAGAATTTTTGGAGCTATAGACAAAATTATTCTAAAATTTATATGGAAAGGTAAAGGCACTAGAATAGATAAATGACTTTGAAAATGAAATTGAATAACCATTTTGAAAATGAATAGACAAAATTATTCTAAATTTTATATGGAAAGGCAAAGGTGATAGAATAGATAATTTTGAAAATGAATAAAGTGGGAAGAATGAGCTTACTCAATTCCACAACTGTGAAGTGTTGTTGAAGTAGACACATACATCAATGGAACAGATAGAGAGCTCACATACATAGACCCATGAAGACATGCTCATCTGATTTTGACAAACACACAAAAGCAACTCAGTGGAGGAATGATAAATGATAACTTTCTCAGCAAATGGCTGTGGAGCAACTGGACATCCATAGGCAAATACAGAACCTCAGGGTCAGTCCCACACCTTTTGAAAAATTAACTCAAAGTGGATCAGAGACCTAAAATGTTAAACATGAAAACTATAAAACTTGCAGGAGAAAAACGCAAGCAAAACCCTTTAAGAACTAGGGCAAGGTGAAGAGCCCATGGATTTTACATCAAAAGCCTGATCTATAGAAGAAAAAATTGGTGAATCAGACTTCATCAAAGTTTAAAATTTCTACTGTACAAAAGATCCTGTTCAGAGGATAAAAAGACAGCCACAGAAGGGAAGATAATATTTTTCAACCACCTATCTGACAAAAGACTCATATCCAGAATATTTTTTTTCATAATACATCTTTTAAAACACCACAGTAGGAAACAAACAATCCAGTCAGAAAATGGGCAAAACTGGCTGAGGCCATGTGACTAGTTTTACACAAAGGGCTCTGAGCAGAAGGGATACATCACTACCACTCAGACTTGGTAAGAAGTGGTATAAGTTTTTCGTGTCTTCCCTCTCCCCTTACTGGAAGCCATGTGCTGAGAGGGTATCTCGTATCTCCCATCATGCAGGGGTCTAGCCCCTTGAGACACTGTTTGGAGAAGAGATTCTCTGGTGAGTTGTTCACACTGGGCATCACGACAAGCCTTTGGTGTGTTAGGTGACTGTAATTTCTGAAATTATTTATTATTATCATTAGCTATCCTGACAAATGCAGTAATGAACTATTAATATAATGTCATAATTTAATACACATTTTTATCTGGGGCAATTATGTGACTTCTGTGGTTTTTCAGTTATTTATAATTAATGATGCTACAGTGACTATCTTTGCTTATGTGATACACTTAGTGCAGGATTTTCTCTGGAGTAAAGTAAGGGTAAAGATTATATCCTAAGATATTTCTAAAAGCTGTGTTACTAATGAAAGGAGATAAAGTCTTCTGTTATTCTATGTATTCTGTTAGTGTCCAACATACAGAATTTGGTCAGCAGAACTTTGTTGAATGAGTACTTTCTATTTTTGCCATCACCAATCTTGCTAACCTTTTCTATGACCATATTTTAGGCAGTTAGTGGGCATTAAGTGATTCTTTCCTGATATTTTGGTTTGCATGGCTTTGGTTAGAAGTGAGGGTGAGCATCTCTTTATATATTTGTTAGCTGACTGTAATCCTTCTTTCATGAATTTCTAGAAGATGTGTTTGTAATTGAGAAATAAAGCAGGAGCTTTGGTGAAGTTATTTCCTTTTGTCGACTTCCCCAAAATAGCAATCAATCAAAATGAAAGGTGAAAAGTATACTATCACTTTCTCCAAATATAACTCCTTATATGGAACAAAGCCAACTCTCTCAGCTGAGATTAACTTTAACTAACCTTTCAGCCAAAATTCTCAAATGATCTTTCATTATGTTCTTCCAAATGTTTAATTAATTACACTGATGATTAATTAACAGACACCACTTCTGCCATCTGGAGCAAGTCCCCTCTACCTCCTGGCTTTATCGTTTTTACAATTCAGTTAAGATCTTGGTGAATGCATTTGTCTTTTCATCTTGTCTTCCTCTTTTCTTTTTAATGTTTAATGCCTGGGAAAATTCAAGGTAGGAGAATTGCTGCCTAGGAGAATCCTAGGAAATTTCACTACATCTATGCTGTTGACATAAAGCTTTGCTATGATGTTTTGTTATTTGTTATTTCTTTATAAAGCCATAGTCAGTTTTTCACTAATAGTATAAAGACCCAGAATAGCAAACAACAAGGCTTTTTTGCTCCAGCCACTGTCCACTTCTGCCATGCCCTTCCAAACACAGCACTGCACATTCTTATCACCAAATTGCTCACACTTCCGGGCATGGCCCCTGATCTGCATCGTCATGCGTCCTTGTAGACACCGTTCCTTTGGCCTGGGGAGCCCATTCTCTCCTTTCACCCTGAGAATCCCTCTTGTTCACTGGGACACATACTGATGTCAGTGTGTCTCTGAGGCTCCCTCTCACCAGGCCATGACTCAGCACTCTCTCTCACATTTCTACAAGATGCATCCTCACGGCACAGCTCTGTCTTCCTCCAGATTCTGAGTCATCTAGAATGCATCTCTATCTTTTCCCTCATAGCATCTATTACAGTGGCGAGTAAGCATATCACAGGTTTTTGTTCAGTAGCTGGCATTGGGTTGAACCATGCAGCATAGCTTTTCACTTTCAACTTCTGACTGAGTCAGACATTACCCCTGGGCATCAAAAACAAAACTGGAATAACTCTTTTGGAGCAAAAGCATCCTGAAGAATGTGATAAAGCCATGGAGCAAATTATAAATGCTGCAATTCAAGGCTTAGCACCAGCATTCCAGGCCAGTGGGGTTTCCATTCCAGCTGCCTTCCCACCATGACCCTGTGATCTGAAATGCTCTTAATATACACACGAAAGGAGTCTGCCAAGCCCAGGCACACATTTTAGAAGTACTCATTCTGATCCTAGAAATAAATCCATTCCGTCAACTAATTTGGCAGAGGAGCCAAGAATATTCAATATAGGAAAAAAAAAAAAGTCTTTTCAATAAATGGTGCTAGGGAAATTGGATATTCACATGCAAAAGAATGAAACTAGACCATCTTACACCACTCACAGAAATTAACTTGAAATGGATTAAAGATTTCAGTGTAAGACTGGAAACCATTAACTCCTAGAAGAAAGCGCAAGAAAAAAGCTCTTTGCTATGGGTCTTGGCAATGACTTTTTGGATGTGACACCAAAAGGACAAGCCAAAAAAGCAAAAGTGATTAAGTAGGTCTACATCAAACTGAAAAGTTTCTGAACAGCAAAAGTATCAATATTATGAAAAGGTAACCCACAAAATGGGAAAAAATATTTGCAAACCACATATATGGTAATATTCAATATATATAAAGATCTCATACAACTCAACAGAAAAGAAACAAACAAAAAAAATCCTGTTAAACAATGGGCAAAGCACTTGAACAGGCATTTTTTTTTCAAAGAAGAGATATGAACGGCCAACAAGTATATGAAAAGATGCTCAACATCATTAATCATTGGAGAAATGCAAATCAAAACCACTATGAGGTGATGTGATATCACCTCACAATGTGAGAGTGTTATTGTCAAAAAGACGAAAGATCATAAATGCTGGTGAGAATGTGGAAAAAAGGAAAGCCTTGTGCATGGCTGGTGGAATGTAAATTGGTGCAGCCACTGTGGAGAACTGTATGAACATTGCTCAAAAATTAAAAATAGGACTGCCATATGATCCAGCAGTTCCACCTCTGGGAATATATTTGAAAAAAAGAAAACACTGTGTTGAAGAGCTATTAATACCTTCCCTTCTATGTTCATAGCAGCATTGTTCACAATAACCAAGACATAACACAATGGAGAAGGAAATGGCAACCCACTCCAGTACTCTTGCCTGGAAACTCCCATGGACGGAGGAGCCTGGTAGGCTGTAGTCCATGGGGTCGCTAGGAGTCGGACACGACTGAGCGACTTCCCTTTCACTTTTTCACTTTCATGCATTGGAGAAGGAATGGCAACCCACTCCAGTGTTCTTGCCTGGAGAATCCCAGGGACGGGGGAGCCTGGTAGGCTACCGTATATGGAGTTGCACAGAGTCAGACACGACTGAAGCGACTTAGCAGCAGCAGCAGCAACACAGATGAATAGATAAAGAAGTTGTGGTGTATACATATATATCACTGGACCATAAAAAGGTAGTTCTGCCAGTTGTGACAATACATCTTGAGGACATTAGACTAAGTGAAATAAATCAGACAGAGAAAGACAAACATGATATGATCTCACTTATACATGAAATCTGAAAGCTCGCCCAAAAAAGAGATAAGATTTGTGGTTGCCAAAGGCAGGGGCAGGATGAGAGTTGAGGAGGTTGGAGGAAGATAGTCAAAGCGTACAAACTTCCAGTCCTGAGATAAATAAGTACTGGGAATGTAACCGGCAACAAGATGATTAGTGTTAACACTGCTATACGGTACATTTTAAATGTGTGATGTGTGAAGAGAGTAAATTCCAAGAGTTCTCATCACAAGGGGAAGAACTTTTTTTTTTTTTTGTATCTATATGAGATGATGGATATTAACTAAATTTACTGCGATATCATTTCACAGTTTATGAAAGCCAAATAATTACGCTGTATACCTTAAGCTTATACAGTGCTTATACAATTACATTTCAATAAAACAAGAAAAGGAAAAGTGCTCATTCTAGGATTGGAATGATTCCTTTCATAGATGATAATTCTCAAAAAATTTGAATAGCTTTCTAAAAGTTAAGGATGATTCTGCATACCCATACATCGGAGAAGGTGATTGCACCTCACTCCAGTACTCTTGCCTGGAAAAGCCCATGAACGGAGGAGCCTGGTGGGCTGCAGTCCATGGGGTTGCGAAATGTCGGATATATCCATACATAGAATACATAATCGGTCTTTTAAGTTAAAATCACGTGTTTTGAGTTACGAAAATCCAGAATGTTCCTCCCAGGTTAATTTGGTTGGTATTGTGGTTCTAGCACTTTCACCGGGTAAGGCAATGGCACCCCACTCCAGTACTCTTGCCTGGAAAATCCCATGGACGGAGGAGGAGCCTGGTGGGCTGCAGTCCATGGGGTCGCTAGAGTCAGACACGACTGAGCGACTTCACTTTCACTTTTCACTTTCCTGCATTGGAGAAGGAAATGACAACCCATTCCAGTGTTCTTGCCTGGAGAATCCCAGGGACAGGGAAGCCTGGTGGGCTGCCGTCTATGGGGTCACACAGAATCGGAGATGACTGAAGTGACTTAGCAGCAGCAGCAGCAGCACTTTCACAGCCCGAGTCATCTTGCTGTGACCTGTATCAGGGGCAGGACTCCTTCTCCAAGAGTTCCTATGATGCCCATTTGGCCCTGGTGTTTAACAGGATGGAGACAAAATGCACTGTTGCTGAGCTCAATAACTGCCCAGGCAATATAAATGATGAAAGAGGGGCTGGGAGAAAGAAAGAGGGTGAAATTTAACCCCTTTTCAGGGAGTGGAGCTATACTGAGATACAAACGTAGAGCTTATGTTAATGTGAGCAAGTCATCACTAACATTGGTATCTCATCTAGAAGTCCAAGGATGTAACATCCTGCCAAGTAGTGTCAAAAGCCCCCTTTACACAAGTGAAGAGTTTCAGATGCTGATGACGGCAAGGCCCCCACCCCCCAAAGGGACAAAGGGGACATAGGCGTCTTCTAGCCTCAAGGAGGAGTGTCTACAGCTCTGTATCTCATCCTGTGATCAGCTTTGGTCATTAAGAGTGAAATTTTCCAGGAGTCCTTTGGGAAATGAGGTGTGTTAAGTTCCAGACAGTTCAGGTCAATATTATGGACCATTAACTCAATGTTTTTGTTTAAAGATGAGTGGGAATGAGTAAGTAATGCCTTTCCTCCAGAGAGTTCCCAGAACACAGGGTACGAATGGGTCTTCAGAGCTGTTCCAGCCTGGGGTGCATATAAGCAAGCTCCCTGTGCTTGTTTCATGGTGGCCTTTGGATTCTGAAATGTCTGTGGCCTGAAGTGTCTGTGGCTCTCACATTAGGGGGCCAGTGCATTTAAGGAAATAAGGAACCTAAGACAAGGAAACTGTAGAAAAGTAACAAAAAATTTGAGTCCACTAGCAACAGAATTTGCAGTTAGCAAAAGGAATTTTAAGTGATACCACCCAAGAGAATGGGGCGTCCCAGGTGGCTCAGTGATAAAGAATCTGTCTACCAATGTCGGAGATGCAAGAGACAAGAGATTGACCCCTGCATTGGGAAGTTCCCATGGCATAGAAAATGGCAACCCATTCCAGTATTCTTGCCTGGGAAATCCAATGCACAGAGAAACCCGGCGGGCTACCGTCCATGGGGTCACAAAGAGTCAGACACAACTGAACACACACCTAAGGCACCCAAGAGAAAAAGGAAGAAACAGAAGGCAAAATAATCCAAGGATGGAGCAATCTGAGTATTTAGTGACTTGTGTCACTGTGCAAATCTTAGACATTGGAACACCAAAGGAAAAAATGCATGAAAAACCCACAGATTTTCTCTGTTCTGAATAAATCAATCATCTATCAAACTGCAGTAGGGTAGTAGCATTTAGGTGATTTTTTTCTTTATTTTCCAAACTTCCTAATCTGTTATTTTATTGTTTTGCTAATAATAATAAACTGATAATTTAACCTAGCCATAGGTTAAAACACTGAAAAGGCTTTTAAACAATAACATATACAAATAAAAGGGAAAACACACCCAAAATGACCAAGTGGGGTCTCCTGTCCTGGCCTCCAGCCTGCACTGTTGTACCCCAGCCTCAAGGCTCCAGGTGCTTCAGAGGGGAAGATCTTGCATCCCCCCACCTCTCACCATCACCTCCCACTATCATCTCCATCTGACTGGGCTCCTGCTGTATCTTTGGCCGCACCTGGACCAGCCATGACCCACACCTGCCATGGTCCCCCAGGGACCTGAGACATCACTAACCCTGGGCTGGTGAGGGAAGGACCCCTCACCAGGATGGGGTTTGATTCTCATCCACGTAAATGAATTTCTGGTCCAGCGTGACACCCAGTGCTCCTAGAAGGAGCCATTTACAAGCTGGCCTGCTTTCCTCCAGGCAGTTGGCCACAGCATCTTTGATCTCGAGTACACTTTTCTGAGGCACAGATAAGAAGTACTATGGGCTTTGATTTACAGAGTCTTGAGAGGGGTGATGTTTGGGCCAAGTGTCTCTTGGCAAAGCAGGAAGAGCAAAAAGTGATTTCTTTGTTTGCAGTGTGCCACTCAGAGAGGCTGACTCCACTAGGTTTAAGCAGATGCAGAGCGGATGGGTCCACACAAGGATGCTCTTCTGTGCATGCTCCTACCTGAAGCACATCAGTGAAAACCCAAGGCAAAGGGAAAACAGATAAAGCCATCCTTACTTTCTAGGCTACCAAGAAGACCAGGGCTGCTCAGAGGAGGAATGCCTGTCCCTGAAAAAAAAGGAGCCTCCAGAATCTCAGAATTTCTAAATGTGTCATTGTAAGATGATACCCCAGCCTGGATCCTGGACTTGTTTCCACAGCTGCAGCCTGAGAGGACCAGTGCATGCTAAGTCACTTCAGTTGTGTCTGACTCTTTAGGACCCTATAGACTGTAGGCTGCAAGGTTCCTCTGTCCATGGGATTCTCCAGGCAAGAACGCTGGAGTGGGTTACTGGGTCCTCCTCAGGGGATCTTCCTGATCCAGGAATCAAACCTGAGTCTTTTACATCTCCTGTACTGGCTAGCAGTTTTTTACAGTAGCGCCACCCAGGAAACCCCATATGCCTCTTCCCCGAATCCTTGCAGCCCCCAACCCTTCACCTAGGGACTGCGGTTTGTCTCTGTGCTGTGAGTCCGGGACTCACTGGGCATCTTATCTGCTCTCCTGGCTCCACTGTTTCCTAAATGACTGCTCCTTTGCAGTGAGTGCTTTTGGACATGGCTGCCTCTAAATCCCTTGTTGCTGTCATCTATGGACTGTCTAGTCTCCTCCACCTTTCAGCCATTCACTGTAAACAGCTCCACCTCCAGCCTCTTGTCCTTCAGTCCAGGGTGGCTTGAGGCAGATGTGGACCAACCCAACCTTTGCTCCTGGTTCTTCACCTACATGCACCCCTTCACCTGGCCGGGTCACCTTGAACTCAGACATGAGGCTACACCGAGGTGGACCTTCTCATCATGGAGCAAGACTGAGAGCCCAGCCCGATGCCCACCCTGACCCTGACATCACCAAGCCTCTGAAGTCAACATAGACCCTGCCTCAGTTAGACTTCCAGTCACACACCACGTTTGAGTCACTCTTAAGTGCTGCACGGCCTCTGTAAATTCATTGTCGTTTGTCTCGGTTGAGTTCACTCTCAACAATACCTGCTTATTACGCTCCCAAAACCACTACTGATTATCTCTCCACTGCACTTCACCACTTTTGTGCCTCCTTCAACTGGCACAGTGCCCACTACATACAGACAACCACTGATAAATGCCTAAAACCAAGGCTTAATATTTCGGTTTTAAAATTGCTGTCTAAGCTGTGGACACAATGCACTTATATTTATGTGAGATTTAGAAACACAGTGAGGGGTCCAGAGGCTTCGCTTATTTGATTACAGAAAGTGAAAAGATGCTAAAAGTCAGTCATCAAAAGGAAAAGGAAACAGCAAGTAAGAGAGAAGCAGTCAAACCAAGAAAATGCAAACAAAAAAGAGGAAAAGGGCTCTTAGAGTTCTGGGAATGGACAGCCTCCTGAAAAAGCAGAGAGTCAAGGCGGAGACGAAGCCAGCTGATAAATTATCTCTTTATTGTTTCAGGGAAGGTTTCATCCCTGAGCGTTCCAGTAAAAGGCATAAAAGAGACCAAAGGGATATTGCCGTCTCCCTGGCCATTTAGCATTTTAACAGCTAGTACTGCTCCTTCCAAGAAGCAGTCTGTGTGTGTGTGTGTGTGCGTGCATGTGTGTGTGTTCCTCTCCCTCCTCTCTCTCTCCAGTATCCTTGGCTTGGGGCTCTGATTCATGACCGGAACCCCTGTGCAGACACCAGACTGGTGAGACACTGAGACAGGCTCCTGCTTCTGGTTTTACAAGCAGAGAAACTAAGGCTTGGGGCTCAGAATCCAAGGTACATCCCTGTGCACCCCACGTGGCCATGGTTAAGACTCTTGGTTCACCAGTACAGACTAAGGAAGAAAAACAGAGATTAGCCTAAAGCCCAGAACATGTTTCCGTAGTGAAGCCAGGCATCCAGCTCTTGCCCAGCCCCCTCCCCTCACACCCCAGGCCCAGAGAAACCAATCAGCCACAAGTCTGGCTCAGTTGCCCCAGGTGGCATGAGTGGGGCTAGTGCAAGGTGAGGACGCACCCAGGTGGGATCTGGGCATCTGAGGTGAGTAGCTGGGTGAGAGCAGGAAGGTCATCTTAGATACCGGAGGGAACCTGGGAGCAGAAGCCTTTTGTAGGGGCTTCACACACAGGGGCAGCCTCCTCAAACTGGGAGCCAAGCAGGCCTGGGAAAGCTACCTGCTCCCTAGTTATAAGGGACTTCTATTTTCCTGTGTCAAAGTACACTGCTTTGCTTTTGGAAACAGCTGACATTCTTACCAGAGGACAGCTTGTTCACAGTGACCATCTTCTGACACCAGGCCCAGCAGTTCCAACTAAAGCACAGGAGGGAGGGGTCCCTGAGATAGATGGGACAGTCAGCCAGGGCCACGGTGACAGGCACCACACTCACGTCAGTCCAGTGCTTTCAAGAGGGTTTGTGCAAAATGAGAAGGCAAACTGGAGAGGGCAGGGGTCAGTATAAACATGAATCATTTCTCCTTTCCAGAAACTCTTTACTCCATCTCTTTAATTGTTCCCAATGCTACATGCTTTGAGCTTAGGGTTTTGTTTGTTTGTATTTTATTTATTTATTTTTAACTGAAGTATAATTGATTTACTATGCTGTATTAGTTTCAGGTGTACAGCAAAATATGTTTCAATTATATATATATATATATACCTAAATCTGTTCTTTTTCAGATTCTTTTTCATTATCGATTGTTATAAGACTTTGAGTAGCGTCCCCTGGGCTATAGAGTAGGTCCTTGTTTACCTGTTTTATATACCATAGTGTGTATCTATTAATCCAAACCTCCTAATTCATCCCTCTCCCCCTTTTCCCTTTGGTACCTATAAATTTGCTTTCCATGTCCATGAGTTTGTTTTGCAAACAAGTTCATTTGTATCATTTTTTAAGACTCCACATATAAGTGATAACTCAAGCTGTATTTCACTGACCTTATGTTCCTCTAACTCAGCCGCAGAAAACCATGTTGGTGGGAGCAGACTACAGGATGGGTGCAGAGAGGTGGGCCCAGTACCTGTATCAGAGGGGCCTGAGTCCAAAACCAGAGACCCGCGAGGATCTGGGCATCTGGGTGTGAGCAGATGTGCAGCCAACATAGTTCAAAACGTTTTCTGCTGTGTGGCCGTGAGGGGCTGCCAGGCAGCTGCTGTGATGATAAGCTCCTGTTGCAAAGCCTCCTGGCACTGATAGAGTAGGCTTCAAAGCGACTTCTGGACAGGCTTCTCTCTGCAAGAAACAGGGCTGCATTCCTCAGAGCAGGCAGGGCTCAGCCCGGCAGTGCTGGTCCCATGTCCCATGGGAGGGGTTTTCTCCATTTCCAAGCCATAGTCACACCCACTCTGGGCACAAGCTCTCCCTTTGGACCATGGCCTGAGGCCCGGAGGCTGGAGGGGATGTGAGAGCACTTGAAAGTCACTCTCCCATCCAAAAATTGACTCATGCCTTATCAATAGATGTCATACTTCTTCCTATAAGGAAATAAAATGTCAGGTCTGGAGCATTCCCATGACATTCCCAAGTTGGGTGAATGGCAGCTGACACCTTTTATCCTGCACCTCTGAAGTTTTCCTTTATGATGCATGCGACCACAAGGCCTAACATCCAAGTCCATCAGCCCTCCGTTATGCTGAGTCCCAGATGAATGGTTTTCTCTGGATCTGACACACTCTCACACAGAGCCCAGGCACTGGGGAGGCACGGGAAGAGGTTGCTTCACAACCCCAAGGACCACAGAGTGCTCTGTTCTCTAGAATATTCCATTTCCATGATGTTCCAGAACTCTGAACTTAAACAGAAAATGATGAAATTTTGGGTCAAACCAGAAGGCTTAATGTGCTGGAAGGTGGCTTCTCCCAAGTACGGGCCCAGGCCTGGTGGGCAGGGCCTGACGGCTTGAGCTCTGGCTCAACATCTTTGCTCTTGCTTGGATATGATCTTGAGCAGCTTACTAAACACACTAAGTCCAAATTTTTGCATTTGAAGAAAAAGTAGTAATAATAGTATCTATGTTTAGGGCTGGGGGACAGTTCACCAGAGTGACAGTGTGAAAGGAACCTGAGTCAGCACTGCTACTGTGTTGCCCAACGCCATCAGTTCTGCAGCACACATCAAGTGTCTAAACAGAACCACCCCCAAGACAAGGTTACATTTGACCAAATGCTATGCCTGGAGGGCCCCCCTGATGGTTTCCAGGAGTAGCAGCTCAGGGTCACTGACCTTATGGTCCTGGACACCCACTAATTCATAGGATCAACCTCTGACTCTTGAGAATCCCTTGGACTGCAAGATCAAACCAGTCAATCCTAAAGGAAATCAGTCCTGAATATTCACTGGAAAGACTGATGCTGAAGTTGAAAGTCTAATACTTTGGCCACCTGATGCGAAGAACTGACTCAATGGAAAAGACTATAATGCTGGGAAAGATTGAAGGCAGAGGGAAAAGGGGATGACAGAGGATGAGATGGTTGGATGGCATCATAGGCTCAATGGAGAAGAGTTTGAGCAAGCTCCAGGAGTTGGTGATGGACAGGAAAGCCTGGTGTCCTGCAGTCCATGGGGTCGCAAAGAGTTGGACATGACTGAGCCACTGAACTGAACTGAACTGAACTGAACCTCTGTGAAGAGGGGATGCTGGGTTGCCCGGGATTCTGAAGGAACAGCTGTGTGGGTGATGGGGTCATTGGCTGAACAGGCCTCCCTGGTGGAAGACAAGGCAAGAGACACGATAAAACCCCAGAATTTCTTCTTCTCCTGTGATTCCTGGCATTATTTTGGTATCTGGTATTTGGTATCCAACATCTAACTCCATTACTTCCCATGCCTCCTATCTCTAAGTGCCCCCCCCCCCCATTTAATTCTCCAAAACCAAATCAAAAGGATGCAAACTGAAGGGAGATGTCTTCAACAAAATAGTAGATTTGCCAATAAATTCCACAGTGAAGCCCAGAGCTCACCCACAGCACATGGAGAAGTGAGGTGTCAGGACAGAGGCAGAGGCTGGAGATGTCAGGGTTGGGGGCAGGAGCCATGGAACACAGGCAGACCCAGCGGGGCCAGCTTCCAACGAGGTCCACACAGACTGACTGCCTACAGACAGAGAAAGAGAGAGACTCCAGAAGAAGAGAGCACGGATTGGGAATATTCAGGAGAAAAGAAAGGAAGGAGAGGAAGAAAACAGAAAGAACTTAGAGAGTTCCAAGTTATCTGTGGATTGAGTAGTCCAGAGTCACATATCTAAAGTTTACCTGACTCACCCAGAAAGCTATCACCTGGGGCTTCCTCATTCCGGGGTCCAGTAGGGCGGGGGCCAGAAAACCCAACCCACGGGCCAAAGCTGGTCTGCCTTCTGTTTGTGTGTGGTGCATCAGCTAAGAACAGTTTTCACATTTTTAAGAGTTGAAAAAAAGTCAAAGAAAGAATAATATTTTGTGACACTGGAAAATGATATGAAATGCAAATTTTGGCAGCCTAAAGGGACGCTTTATTGGAACACAGCCATGCTCACTGGTTTGCCTCCTGTCTGTGGCTGCTTTCCTGTTCCAACAGCAAAGCTGAGCAGCTGAGACTGACCACACAGCCCCTGAAGCCTGAAACGTTTACTCCTTGGACTTTATATATAAAGCATTAGCTGACACTAAGCAGAACCGGCCTTTAAGTAGTAGACTCAGGGTGTATTTTAGATCTCAATACAGGAGAAGAGGAAACAGGCCAAGAGGGTGAGGGGCTGGAATGGCAGAACCTAGTGCCACATGCATGTTTAAAGAGGCCGGAAGATTCCCTGGTGGTCCAGCGGTTAGGACTCTGTGCTTTCACCGCTGAGGGCCCAAGTTCAATCCCTAGTCAGGTAATTAAGATCCTGCAAACCACATGTTGCGCCAAAAAAAATAATAATAAAATTAAAAAATTAAGAGGCTGGAGCCCTGTAATTCCTTAGGTGGTGGCCAAGGCGGTACTGACAAGGGAGAGTTGGTGTCTTTGGCTTTTTATGGCCAAAAACTTTTAAGTAAAACCTCATAATAAAGTAGAGTCCCCAAATCAGTGAAATACAGTAGAATGGACACTCATCTTTAAAGTCCTCCACCGGATTCTCATTTAAAGAAAATTGTTGGGCATACAGTAGTCACCCCAGTTGGGAGAGTCAAGATGTCTGACTGTCTGCCTCCTGCTGTCATGGCTTGAAGCTAAGCTTCTCTCTGGTCATCCTGAAGCCACCTGACTTCCCAGAGAACAGCCTTCTTCCTCCTTGCTGTTGAGGAAGTGTGTAATAATCCCTGCTGGTTCTCAGGAAAATAAAATGCCCATCAGTGCCCCCTGCCACCTCCGTCCAACCTGGTCCCCAGGCTCTGCTGACAGTGGTGGCTGTAAATGCCCCGTTGACTGTCCACCTTGCTCCTGGTTCCCTTGGAGGAACGTTACCTGGTGCCCCTGCCTTTCCAGGCCTGTCTAGTCTGACACAAGGGCTCCCGCAGCCATCCCCACGCACAGCCCTCACTGCATGGATACCCCTCTTCTTGGAGCTGTGGCGACAAAGCTGAGTTTTATAAGATGAGCCTTTCCACGCCTGACTCCACTCCAGAATTCTACAGGGGTGGTGGTGACTTCATGTGCATGTACACGCATGTCCACACACACACACACACACTCACAGGAGAGCCTGTGGGTCCACCTCCCATGGTGCACATGGTCCCAGTGAACTTGCCTGTCAGACCAGAACTCTGTACCCAGCAGTCAGTGGCCAGGTTCAGCTCTAACTGCCTACCACACAGGTTCGTCATTATTTTTAATGTCTTTGTGTGTGTTTGTGTTGGTATTTATTGCCAAAGAAATTTAAAACTGACTTGATAACCTTTATATTTTATGATAAAAATGATAGCATCTTAAAATGATATTGCAACAAAGCCCCCCTCATAATTGATGGCAGGATAGGTTTCCTCTCCTACCTTCAAAAAGAACATTGAGGGTGTAGGGGAGGGAAATGCTGGGAGTTTGGGGTTAGCAGCTACCAGCTATTACATTTAGGATGGATAAACAACACAGTCCTACTGTGTACCATAGGGAACTATCTTCAATATCCTGAGAGAAACCATAATGGAAAGAACATTAAAAAATAATGTGTATATATAACTGAGTCACTTTGCTGTACAGCAGAAATTACAACATTGTAAATCAACTATATTTTAATAAAATTTCAAAAAAGAAATGAAATAGAAAAGAATAATAAAAAGAACAAAGAACTAGAGAAAGCAAGATCCCAGTCAAGAACTTTAGTTCCTAAGAAAAGAGCCTCAAGGAAAAATTAGAATTATTCCTTTTTAGAAGGATTTTTTTATTGCCCTGCAGCCAGCCTAGCAGCACTTGGGCCTGTGAATCTATCAGTTCATCAACGCAGGTGCTTATTGGAGCATCTGGGGCACATTTCCTATGCTTCACGTTTGTTTAGTTAATCAATGTGTACGTAATGAATAGTGTTGGCCTCAGAATCAACCCAAACTAAGGAAGGTCTGACAAGAACAAACCTGCATGAGGCTTCTCTCTGATAAAGGCAGTGAAGGAAGGAGAGTGTTAAGACAGAGGAGGGATCTTGGGATGGGGTGGAAATCTGATGGCCGACCTCGTGCCCTGTGTCTGGGGCTTCACTCTGAGCCCATGAGGAGAAGAGCTGCAAGCTGAGAGGGTGCCACATGACACAGCCCAAGCCTGGCACCTGAGGGCTGAGGCTGGCAACACCCAGGAGGAGAGCAGTCATGCCGAGCAGGCAGCCAGTCTACAGCCGGAGCAGGAGGCAGCGCAGAGGGGGAAGAGGGGGAGGGAGACCAGTACTGATGGGATTCCTTGTTCCAGAATTTACATCTTTCATGGAACACCCTCAGAAGCCAACCAGCCTGTAGAAACTCAGCTAATCTGTTCTGTGAGTAAAGAGCGGCAATGCTACAGGATTTTGTGTGCAAATGACTTGGTTACCACTTGGGACCCTCGATGTTATCATCATCATCATCCAGGGATAGCTGGACCTCTCGGGGTCAGGAGAGGGAGGAGTCTGGGCAGCTAGGCCCTAGCTGGGGCAGAACCGTTGATGGCTGGTGGCCTGGTGAACACGGGGAAGGCTGGGCTTGTAAATCACTTTGTTTGGAAACCAGATTTCCTATTTCACAGCCCATTTCTAAGCAAATTTATTAGATGAAATTATTTAAGACTGAAAAATCTATAAGATTCTTAGCTAACAAAAATTTTTACCTGCTTCATGGTTGCTGGTTGCAATAAAACAGAGACAAGTTGCCTCAACTTGGCGCTGATTTTTTTCAAAGCTGCCATGTTTCTCCACCTCCTTTTCCTTTCCAGTGTGGCTCCACCCCACACTGCCAAACACATGCAGGCTCATCACTGCCCTTGATAATTAGCTCAGCATCCAGTAGATGGTTAAAAAGAAGTGAAGTCTCCTGTGACTTTCAACACCTGTGACTGGACTTCTGTCCCCAAAACTTAAAGACATTAACATGACTTACACTTTCCAGCTGGGACATTATTCCCATCCAGCCCAGTGCTCATGGAGGTCAGGCCTTGGGCACCTCTAATGGATGTGCATACGTGTGTGCATCCTCAATCACTTCAGTTGTGTCCAATACTTTGTGACTCTATGGACTGTAGTCCAACAGGCTCCTCTGTCTATGGGATTCTCCAGGCAAAAATACTGGAGTGGGTTGCCATGCCCTCTTCCAGGGGATCTTCACAACCCAGGGATCAAATTCACGTCTTCTGTGTCTCCTGCATTTCAGGCAGATTCTTTACCACTGAGCCATCCGGAAAGCCCTCTCCCCCACCTTATAGATACTTTACCAGTAACCTCTAAAGTGATGAATATCCCTGACTCCAATATGGTTTTCTCCAGCCCATTCTATTCTCTTCTGGGAAGATAATCTATCCAATTACCAGCCATATTATTTTATTTTCCTGACTGAATTAGGCCCCCAAAGATATGTAAGTGCTCATCCTTGGACCCTAGAAATAAGACAGAAAAAGGACCCTGGAAATAAGACAGAAAAAGGATCTTTGCAGATGTGATTAAGTGAAAGATTCTGAGATAGAGGATGATCCTGGGTCATCCAGATGCACCCCACAAGTGCTATCGTCAATGTCCTCATAAGACGGGGACACAGCACAATTACGGAGGCAGATACTGGAGCACCGAGGTCACAGCAAGGAACACTAGCAGCTCCAGAAGCTGGGAAAGGCAAGCAAGGACCCTCCCCAAGAGCCTCTGGAGGATGGCTGCAGTCTGCCAACATTTTGATTCTGGCCTTCTGGCCTCCAGAACCATGATAGAATGTTTATTTCACTTGAAACCATCAGGTCTGTGATTTCTTACGGCAGCTGCAAGAAACATACTCTGACCAAAACTCTGTTACTCCAAACTATAAAGCCCTCAGCAGTCTGGAGCCTGGGTATTCTTCAGACCCATCTCTCTCTGCAGCCCCTGTCTTCATACTTAACCCCACCCCCATGCTCATGCAGACAGCCTGTGAGAGCTCCCACTGACAGTGGTTTGCCCACCTGGGAAAAGTCTGCATTGGGGAAAAAATGTCCACCTGGGAAAAGTCTGCACCTGTCTCCCCTTAAAAGTCACCTTCTCTCTGAAGCCCCAATCACCTGCTCTACCTGTTCAATATATTTGGTTCTGAGTTCCCCACATATCCTACAGCTTGCCCCATTTTTCTTTAAAAAAAATTATTTATTTATTTTAATTGGCGGTAATTACTTTACAATATTGGGATGGTTTCTGCCATACATCAGCATGCATCAGCCACAGGCATACATGTTCCTTGCCCTCCTGACCCCCCTCCTATATCCCTCCCCACGCCATCCTTCCAGCTTGTCACAGAGCACCGGCTTTGGGTTCCCTGTGTCATACATCAGACTCCCACTGGCTATTTATTTTACATTTGGTAATGTACATGCTTCAATGTTATCTTCTCAAATCATCCCACCCTCTCATTTTCCCACTATGCAACTTGCCCCATGTTTCTAGTTTTATGTATCTCTTCTACTAAACTGTAAGGTCTTTCAGGGAAGGGACTGAGGGCCTGCTGTTCTTGACACAGTATGTGTCACGTGCTAGAAAGCTGGCAAGTGTTTTCACATCTAGATAAAACTACTTGTGTGCAGTAGTTTTATAAAGATGCTCATGCCCTCCTTCAAGCTTGGCTCCTCTGGCTTCTGGTACACCTTCTCCACTTGGTCCATAGGGACCTAGTGATTTTCATTCCTCATTCTCCTTCACTGGCTTTCATGTCCTATTCACTTCATGTTGGCTTTGTTTAGAAGCCAATCTTTGCTTTCCTTGGCTTTTTTCTCTACCACTGACACTCTGAGTCATTTTGGCCATGTCCCTGTGTTTTTGGCTTCCACACATAGTTCCCTTCCTCCTCTGAACTCTTTCCCACTAGAAATGTCTGTACAGATGTCCCCCAGGCGTACTGAGCCTGGCATGTCACAAGTTATTGTCTTCTCATCTTTCCTGTCTATGAATCTGGACCACTGGGGCCCCTGGGCTAGGATTCTAGAAACTGAAGCAGGGCCTGGGGAAGGATGACGCCAGGCAGGCTGGGGGCTGGGTAGTCAAGGATGTCCAAGGTCACTGTCCTTGGGGAAGTTCAAAGGAAGGTTCTCTTCCAAAGAGAGCAGAGACTCCAACAAAGACAGCGAAGCAGGCCAGTGGGGAGGGGATCGGGAGGGACCCAGCACACGGAGATATTCTGCAGAAACAAAGACTCCAAAGTTTTCTCTGGGCACTTTGAGATGTCACTGTGAATGATATCCTTTTGTCCTGAATTTTCTCTTCCCCTTCACTCAGCTGTCCAACTAGAAACCTCAGAGTCATCCTCATCCTCCCTTACCCTTAACCCTCTCCAGCGAGCAAGTTCTGTGGAAGGCACTCCAAGGAACCCCCCTAATCCCCACACCTCTTCCTGTATGCAACCTAGAGCCAAAGGAATCTGTATGTCTACAGTCTCTTCCCACATCCACCACTCCCAACTGGCCAAAATCTAGGTCTGCCTTAAAACCTACTCTTCTCCCCTCTCCAGGATGAAATAGGTATTCCTAAGCAGGACACCCGAATCCTTCACCCATGCAGTCTCGTCCCTCCTCAGCCTCACCTACTGCCACCCCCTCTTACCTTAGACCCAGTCTTTCCCAATCTCCCTTGCCTCTTCTGTCTGCAAATTCTGGCTCATCTTTGAGAACTATACCCCAGTGCCTTTCTGTTCCCATCTGCCTTCCCTTCCCCTCACTCCAAGTACCCTTCTGGCTGGTTCCCATTTTCCGGGCTCTGTGATGCTTCACATTCACCCCCTGGGTCACTTATTGCACTATTCGGGGATATTTGTTCCTCACCCATACACCCTACTAAACAGCAAACTTCTCAAATAGATAACTTCTTATAAACTTTCATATTTCTAGTACTTAGATTGGAACCTGTCACACTACATATACGTCTGTCCATAACTGTGAAATGAGTGAACAGGATGTAAGCAAAGATGATAACTAAAAACAGAAATGAAAACCACGAGCCATGTGAGAAAGGCCTCAGTGGCTCCGTACCTCACTTTCTTAGTTCACTTGGGCTTCTATAGCAAAACACCATACACTGGGTGGCTAGTAAAAAATAGAAGTTTGTTTCTCATAGCTCTGGAGGCTGGAAGTCCAAGATCTAGGTGTTGACAGATTCAGTGTCCAGTGAAGCTGCTTCCTCATGGCCTTTTGTCTTCTCACCGTGTCCTCACATGTTCAAAGGGCCTGAGGGCTCTCTGGAGCCTCTGCTATGAGGACACTAATTCCATTCATGGGGTCTCCACTCTCATGACCTCATTACCCCCCAAAGGCCTACTTCCTAATACCATCACTTCAGAGATTAGGGTTTTAACCACTTGAATTTGGAGGGACACAAACACATTGCACTCCTTAGGAGCTCCCACTGACCATCTCAGGGAGAAAAGTTTTCTTAGCTTGTCCCATGAGCAGGACAAGAGGTCAGGGAGTGAAAAACCCCTGTGTTGTGTATGGGGCTGGACATCAAGGATGAGGCCAGATACACTGACATAAACATGAGCCTGTTTTTGGATTGCAGAGTTGGGTCTCATCTTCATGCCCAGGTAAGAGACCAGGGTGCAGAGGAGCCACATGACTGACCCAAGGAAGTGACAGGTGTGTTTATCCCAAGGTGGGTGGACAGAATATAGGAAAGTAGCAGCTGGAAAGGGTAGTAGATGGAGCCAGAAAGAAAGCTAAGTCAATGTAAACCAAAGCACCCCAGATAGCTGTCTTCTCCTCAGTAGATGTTTATTCCTCAAGAGCTTTTTCATGTATATATTCCATAAACAAGTGTTTGTCTGTCTCCCTCTGGATTAAGAGCTCCAGAGGAAAGGGCACACTTCTCTATCCTCGGATCCTCATCTCACCACTCCATGCTTCCCCAGTGCACACACAGTTACCCACGGTCACACATGATCATTCATGGTCCCCACTACTCTATCAGTCTGAAAGCACAAGGTCATTTTATGGATAGCCAGTGTTACCAGTCTGAGAAGGCAATGGCACCCCACTCCAGTACTCTTGCCTAGAAAATCCCATGGATGGAGGAGCCTGGTAGGCTGCAGTCCACGGGGTCGCTAGAGTTGGACACGACTAAGTGACTTCACTTTCACTTTTCACTTTCATGCATTGGAGAGGGAAATGGCAACCCACTCCAGTGTTCTTGCCTGGAGAATCCCAGGGACGGCGGAGCCTGGTGGGCTGCTGTCTATGGGGTCGCACAGAGTCGGACACGACTGAGTGACTTAGCAGCAGCAGTGGTGTTACCAGTTTGAAGTAGCACCTCTCATTCTGTCTCTTCATGTTTTTTTTTTTTGGTCGTCTTCCAGTTCCCATTCTCCTGACCAGAACTGCCTGTCACCTCATCCCTAGGCTGGATTTCATCTGGAAGCATTCTTCCTCCTTACCTGTCCATGTTTTCCCTCAGGCTCCCAGAGGTTGCCTTAAAACTATGACACCTCTCCAACAATGGACAGCAACACCTTCATCTTGGTTTAGCTTATAAGTCCTGGGTCTGTTGTGTTTCCCATTGTGGGGATAAGGGATGGACAGGAAGGGCTTCCCTAAAACAGCAGGGTCTGCAGCCCACAGGCCCTAGGAGCTGGTGGTTGGCCTTTACCCTCAGGCCCACCCCTTACCATCTCCTGCTGGCTCCACCCTGGGAGGCGAGCAGATGATGCAGTTTGTTTGCTGCCTACAGAGAACAGTCTGGGCACCAAGCCTGTTCAGAAGACACTGAGACACAAGGAGAGCTCTTTCACTGATGGAGTAAGAGGTGACAGAGGCTGTGTGTGCATATGACCAGGTACACAACCTAGACACAGGTGTGCTTCTCTCTCACCCTAGACCAGACGGAAGGAGATGCTGACAAGCCCCTCCAACCATTGTCCATGCTAGAGAGCCTTCCCTGGAACCCGCTCTACATGGATGTTTTCAGAATCTTCCCCCACTTCCCCAGGCAAGTTAAGTTCCCCCGGAGGACTAGATCATCTGTGGGATTAGTACTGCTGTGGACACTGGCTGGGCCACCCAGCCCCATTCATCAAATCACGCCTCATCCCTCTGGAGGGGAGGGAGCCCAGGGCTCTCACTGATGATGCAGACTGTAAACACATGCTCTGAGCCATGTGTCTGCTCTGCTGGCATGGAGGAGGGCCCCCTGGTGCCCCTTGCCATAGGGGTCCACCCCCTTTCAGCATCCTGGGCAAATTTTGGCCTATAAGCAGAGGAACCTCAGTTCACTGAGTTTTTTTTTTTTTAAGGTGAGAGAGAAAGTGAAGAATGGGGAGACAAAGCTACTCCAGAGGCTGGAAGAGGTGACTCTGTCTACACGGACTGGCTTCCCCACCCATGGGGGCCCTGACCCTCCTGACAGCCTATGGGGGTCCTCACCCACTCTTGATGTGGCAACAACGAGGGCAGAGGACTGAGAGCCTGGCCCACCTTGACACAGCTTGGTCCGCAGGGAGGGGGTCCACAGGCACCCAGAGCACCAGGGACGGGAGAAGAAATGGGACAAGATCCCCTGCTGGTATTTGCTGTCCTGTCCAAGTGAGCTTCAGGACAGGAAGCCTCAGGGCCGGGAGAGGCTGCCCAGGGCTGTATCACTGAGACCTGGACCCCTGAGTGGATGGTAAGAACCTCCTTGTTTGATGGTACCAAGGACTCAGACAAACAGAGAAGATGAGGAAGCTAGATGACACAAGGCAGTGGATATCCAAGTGAGAACTGCCTGCCCTGGTCTCCAACTGGCAGTCTGTCAAGAAGGGTTGAACCGGTGGCTCAGTGCTGAGTGGGAGGGTCTTGGAAGCTGCAGGAAAATGTTTGCTGAGGGACAGGCTTTGAGTAAGGGAGTCACTGGGCAGATTTTCTTTAAGACACAACCATCACTTGGACACCTGGAAATGAACTTGAAGGGAGCAATGCAAGAGACAGATCATGTGGGAAGCTCTTACAAGAGGCAGGTAAATAAATGGGGAGCGTGGTTTAATTCAAGAGGAGGGAAGGGGAGACAAAGGACTAGACTACAAATATTTAGAAGGTAAAGAGCATCAGTGAGGAGCGAAGACAAGGGAAGGCCTCAGATGATCCGGTTCATGATTGGGGTAGGGGCTTTGATGGAGATGAGCAGTACTGAAGGAGGGGGAGAGGTATGCTCTGGCTCCAGGACGCCTGGGTGCAATGGGGCTGAGTGCTGGCAAAGGGAAGGCTCCAGCAGAAGGAAGATCACAACTCCTGGTGAAACAAACCCAAGCAAAGCTTGGTGTAATTCTCTGAACAAGTGGAGGGTGGCCTGGCCATGAGTCCCAAACAGTGGGACCTGCCCACCCCAGAGAGAGCTAGGGAGAGGCAGGCTCCTCATGATATGATGGAGAACTTGGCATCTTGATCCGTGCCCACTGGTGAGCGTGGGGCATCCCACTGGCCAGGCTGTTGCTTGATGGGGCATGACTTTGAAAATTATATCTTTCCCTGATACTGATCCCTTTCCTTCTACAACAGTCCCCTCCACGCCTCCACCCCTTTACCCAGAAGCCAGTGCCTGTGTCCAAGGGAAAGAGCAAATGACACAGCTCAAGTGCCCAAGAGCCCAAGCCTGAGCCAAAGGAGCCAGTTCTCACGTGCAGGGTCGCCCACCACCCACCATTAGCTCAGCCCACCCACTCGGGGCCTGTTCCCCATTCCTCCTGTTGGTGGTACCCACAGCATCTCAGAGCCATCTGCATAGGGTCCCAGGAAGGCTCTCATGCTCTCCCACCCACCCAGGAGTCAGGGTTTCTGTTTTCCCCCAGCTGCACCTTTAACCGAGACCCTGCCCACCTTTCCAACCTACAAATGAACCTGCTTCAGTAGAAACCGGCTGTCATTTTCAGTTTTAGTTTGATTCCCTGGAAATGAGATGGCAGTCAGCGAGATGGAGCTGGCCTGCTCCACGTCCAGGCTCCAGCTGTCCCTCCGCCTTCAGAGTCCTAAAATGATTTCTTATCTTTAGTTTATGTTTATAGTCATAAGCACACTTTCAAATTTCTTGCTAGAATTCCTTAGTCATAGGAAGAAAATTAATTCCCAAGAGTAATTCAAATTAATTTATTATCTTAGTATTTTACTTATCTTCATGGTGGCCAACATGAAATTGTTGCTATTTGACCATTCTGATCTACAAAATGACAGTTTCTTCTGATTCAACCCAATATTTTCAGCCACCGATGGAATTCCTATTTTATAGATGAGTTGGGAGGAAGATTTGTTTGCTAGTAACAACAGAATTCCTCTTCGGGAGTGAACTGTTTTCTGTTCATGGGCATTTGCAAAAGATGGGAGATGGCAGGATTGCTTTGCTTAATCAAATCATGACCTTCTCAAGGTGTTTTTCTACTTTTAAAAAATAATTTTTGTGTACTTATTTATTTACTTTTTACTGGGTATTCATTCTGGGCATTTGTTCCCAAGTGGGCTTTCCTCTAGTCGTGGCAGGGGTGGGCTACTCCCTAGTTGCAGTGAACGGGCTTCTCATTCCCGTGGCTTCTCTTACTGCAGAGCACAGGCTTTAGTGTGTGTGGGCCTCAGTAGTCATGGCTCCCAGGCTGGAGAGCACAGGCTCAATGGTTGGGAGGCATGGGCTTAGTTGCATCGAGACATGTGGGTGGAATCTTCCCAGATCAGGGATTGAACCCACGTCTCCTGCACTGGCAGGTGGATTCTTTACCACTGAGCCACCAGGAAAGTGAAGCCCCTCTTCTGTTTTTGTTCTGTCTCTGTCCTCTCAGACAGAGGAGCAGGGAAAAGGCCCTGCAGGCTGTGCCAGGGGAGGTAGGGAGTGGAGGGTGGTTTCAGAAGAAACCAGAACACACTACCTCTTGAACAGAGGGGACAGGTTACCCCTTAAATGCAATATCCCTTGGGATCTCTCAGAAACTCTGCAGCACAGGACCAGTATTAGTCATCCTGTAGTTTCATGTGTGATTCTATTATAGAAGTTTAGGGGGCTTGGAGACATCTGGAATCATTCATTCTGAGAGCTCAGATCATCTGACCCTCACAACTTACTGTCTCTGTGACCATGTCTTTGCTCTCTCAGGAAACCCCTGCCCAGGAAAGTAAAAGTTCCAAATAAATTTGTTTCAAGAAATTTCTAGTAAAGTCCATTCAAAGGAACATTAAACTATTAGACTTTTCAATAGATAAAATTAAGGACTATTTACATCTCACATTGTTGTGTTCAAATTCTAACTCTGATGTCATGAACTTCACCCAATCTGAACTAACCCCCCACCCCAGCATTGAAAGATCCTCTGAAGCCCATGCCTAAGCCTCATAAATACCCTGACTTTGACTTTCCTCTCTAACATACTATTCTAACTGCCAAGGCCATGAGGCCCTGATCACGTCAGCAGCAGGTGTGGCCCTCAGCAGGTCATGTGGTGTTGTTTTCAGAGAGCCATGATTTGTTCAGAGCAGTTGTGCTAGGTCGTGGGGGTACAAAGGTCAACAGAACTGACCTTCTGCATCCTTGCTTCATGGAGCTAACATGTTGGCACCATAGACATATATCCAACCACTCATCACAAGTTATTCAACAATTGCTCAAAATTATTTAAGCACCAGGCTTTCCAGGAGGTGGTGAGTAGTAAAGAACCTGCCCACCAATGCAGGAGACATAAGAGACACGGATTCAAACCCTTGGTTGGAAAGATATCCTGGAGGACAGCATGGAAACTCACTCCAGTATTCTTTCCTGGAGAATCCCATGGACAGAGGAGCCTGGTGGGTTATAGTCCATGGGGTCTCAAAGAATCAGACATGACTGAAGCGATTTAGCATGCACACGCATGCACTTTAAGCACCAGGGTGGTAAATGCAACAAACAGAGGGCCCTAAACAGAGAAAGCCCTGATCAGGCTCATGGTACGCAGGAGCTTTTGGAGTAGAGATGGGGCTGAGCCTGCAAGGGATGCCAGCAAGGCTGGTTTTCATAGTAGGGCAGGACAGGGTCCCCAGAGAGTCTCAGGCTTAATAAAACTGGACTTGCATTTGTAAAGAGGGAGGAGCCTGCCTCAACCCACAACCAAGGGACTTTGGAATCTGAGCTGTGTATAGCAGTGCCTCCAATGGGGAAGGACTTGGCTTGGGGTGCTGGGGAGGGCCAGGAAGCAGAGCAGGGAGAGAGGCCCAGAGCAAAGGCGGTGACAAGAGTTCTCAATATGTAATCCTGAGGCCTGGGTGCAGGCAGGCAGGGGATGGGGGGAATGTATGGTGGGAGGGAGGTGGTTCCAAGTTAGAAGCCTCTCTGGGTCTTCAAAGAAGAGTCCACAGGGTCCTGGACTGATGCCATGGGAGGAGGGACCCTGAAGCTGTGACAGATGTGAGGCTAGAGAACAAAGGCCCCCTGGTGCCCCGTGGTGACTGTGGGGAGTGAGAGTGGGGGGTGGGTGGCTTCAAGTGGCCTGAAGCCCTGTCCAGATTCTCAATCTTAGGAGATTATAAAGGAGGGCCTAGTGCCAGGAATATGAAAGAATACAGACAGGCCCTGAAACAGAGTGCAAGCTTGGTCTTAGAGCTGCAGGTGCAGTCCATGGAGGGATCTGGGCCTCCAGGATGGGGCCAAGTGGCCTGATTCAGACATGCTGCCAAACATCAGGAGAGGCATCTTCATTTCTCTAACAGAAGCAAGACTGACCAGGACCATGTCTGCAAGGGGTGGGGAGAGGAGGGGCTCAGGGAAGAGAATCAAGGCAGAGACAAGAACTGGAGAAGGACAAGGGCAGGTTCGGGGGATGGGAGGACAGGATGGGGCTGCTGGCTGGGGCCTCCTTTGTGGATGAGTCAGAGAGGAGATGGGGGGCTGGAGGAGGAGAGCCCCAGGGGAGAACCAGAGGCCTACTGGAGAGGCTTGGAGCAGGCTGCTGCTGCTGCTGCTGCTAAGTTGCTTCAGTCGTGTTCGACTCTGTGCGACCCCATGGACCGCAGCCCACCAGGCTCCCCCATCCCTGGGATTCTCCAGGCAAGAACACTGGAGTGGGTTGCCATTTCCTTCTCCAATGCATGAAAGTGGAAAGTGAAAGTGAAGTCGCTCAGTCATGTCCAGCTCTTGGCGACCCCATGGACTGCAGCCTACCAGGCTCCTCCATCCATGGGATTTTCCAGGCAAGAGTACTGGAGTGGGGTGCCATTGCCTTCTCCCTTGGAGCAGGCAGGGGGTGATTAAAAGCAATGTCTCGGCTGGGGACACCTGGCATAGGAGACCGCCAGGCAACTCTGGCCTTTCACAGCTGGTGGTGGAGACTCAGCTCTGTACAGGGTAGTGGCAGCAGGATGGCAGGGACAGGCTGGAGGGGAGTCCCAGGGCCTCCTGATAGTGGGACGGTGTGAAGGGAAGCAGGGATCACTGAGGCTGAGGGACTGGGACTCAGGAGAAGCTGAGGGCAGACAGAAGGCCAGGGAGAAGCAGGCTTAGGAGGTCACCACAGCCTCAGCATGGGACACACTGAGTTTGCAGGGGAGGGTGTGACGTCCAGTGGGGAAGGGTCAAAGAAAAGCCTGGAGACCATCTGCTCCCTCACTGGACTGGAGACTGATGGAGATCCAGACCCTCAGATGGGCTGTCAAGTCCTGCATGCCCAGCACTAATCCACATGTGATGGCCTCGCCTGTGTCTAATTGGTTGTTAACTGTCTAACAGCAGCTGGGGAAGTGGCTGTAGCTGCAGCAGCAGCAGCCACACCAGCCAATATGCCACCTATCCAGGCACGTTGCATCATCCCCACACCAGGCATCAGGACACATGTAATCAAGCCCACCTGACCAAGGAGGAGTTCAGTGATTTCTCCAGCTCAGGAAGTAGAATCAGACTTTGAACCCATGCACTCCACTGCCAGAGACCATGCTCCTGCCTGTGGTGGCCCCACTTTGGGTGGGCCAGGTGGTCAGAGTAGATTTGTGAGTCAGAAGAGAGGAGAGACCTCAGCCACCAGGAGAGTCAAGGAAACAGACACAAGAACCGAAGACATGCACCTTCCTTTCCGATTAGGGGTAAAAAGGGGGAGAGAACATGTCATCTGTCCTCCCCTCCATCCACATCCTCATTCCTGGAAGAGGACTGAGTACGCTACCTCACCTCTGAGGAAATACGTCCTTATGAGGCTTCTTACTGAACACTATGGATGACTCATCTGGCTCTAGGACAAAGTCCAAGGAGCCGGCTGAAGGCAAATTCGATGGACTTTTGAGCTCTGAAATGAATAACAGTACATCCATCATTCCCGTGGAAGTGACCTTCCAAAACCTCTCTCTCTGTAGCTGTCTTTCTTCACACACACACAAATACACACACACACACACACACACCCCCCTTAAAGAAGTCTTGAGTATTATAAGTGGGATAAGAAGACTTCTTATCCTGTAGAGAGTCTGGCATCTATCTCTGAAACAAAAGCTCTTTAGGCAACCGTCAGGTCAGACACCTCCACCTCTGAAACAGTGATAGCTGGCCACTATCACTAACACATAACATCCAGATGCAGTTAAATTCCCCCAAAGCACAGGGAAGGGGCATCACTGTGGGCAAGTGGGGTGTGTCCCTATCAGAAGAGAAGGTGATGAGACAACAACCTAGTGTAACTAAATCTCCTTTCCTTCCCAATTGTGCTGCTTAAGCCACAGCAGAGAAGCACACTTAGAACTGGACGGTGGTTCTCGCGAGGCTCCACATCTATTTCATCTGTTTAAACATGTTCTCATCTCATGGCTGCCAGGATGTCTCCAGCCGCTAGAATCTTTTTCAGCCAGGCCCTGCCCTACCCTTGGTGGCTGCCTCCCCAGGGAGCTGATGTTCGGGTTCTTTCACTTCTGAGATGCAGTACACTTTATATTGAGACAAAGAATCTTTTTGTTCTTTGTGATGCAACTCTAATTTGGTTTTTGTTTTTGTTTAATTCTGCACATGGCTTCAGAGCACAGCTGACTTTTGCCTGGGATCATCTTGTCAATGTTGACAACTCCATTATTTATTTGTCTTGGAAAATTCTCTTTTCATTTTGCGTATAGCATCCGATTCAGGGCTTATTCCCGCCTGACTGCTGCCTATAACCTTTTATAGTTAAGAAGACACGTGTTATGAGCCCCACCAAGGGCAGGGCCCTGTGCCACAGGATGGGGATGCGGGGCCCAGGATCAAGGGCCAGCATCATGTGGGCACAGTCTGAGCTGGTGTCCGGGAGCCCTGTGTTCTTACCCTGCCCCCTCTTCCCAAGATGTCCTGAGCTGTGGGCAGCAGACTCATGGTTGGCTTCATGTCACTTGCTCTGACTTGATCCTCCACATGCAGAACATGGTTATGCAACCACGTAAAAAGACTCACTTCCTTTTTGGTCATTTTCTGTTCTTCAGCATGTAACTCACCTACTGCCATGTCCTTTGACCCCTACTTACTGTCTTGCTCCTTAAAGTGGGCCTCCCTCGACCAGAGACCCTGGGGAATCAGCACACCCTTTCTCACCAACCACTTCTGAACTTACACCCACAGAGTTGATAGGGGGTCTTTGGAAGCACATGATTTAATCCAGTAAGCAATTTTTCCAGAATTTGCCCTGAGTACTAAGTTCATTCCATAATGATTATCATAGAACAAAGCACCAGGTTCTTGAGTAATTGTGAAAATGCAGACTCCTGGGTCACATTCCAGACTTTCTGAGTCAGGACCCCTTGGGGGTGGAGCCAGAGAACCTGCACTTTTACAATCTCCAGAGGCACGTCTTACAACAACTGAAGTTTGAGATGCAGGGCAAGATGTGCAGAGCAGGCCAGGTCTCAGGAAGCTTGCGACCATACAGAAGTGAAAAGCAGACAAAACTGCAGTTCAAAGTCATCCCCAGTATGGCCTCAGCAGTGTTGATAAGAGGAACGCAGGCCCCTTGTGCCTGAGGACTCCACTCTCCATGGCTTCTGGCTTCCAAATGTGAGTTACTTGCTGGCACAGGTAGGTGATGTTCTGCTGCTGAGAGAGAATGCTTTCCCCATAAATAATCTACTCTTTCATCCCAGTACATATTAAGTGCCTAAGAGTTGGACACGACTAAGCAACTTCACTTTGATGTTTCACTTTATGCATTGGAGAAGGAAATGGCAACCCACTTCAGTATTCTTGCCTGGAAAATTCCAGAGACAGGGGAGCCTGGTGGGCTGCCTTCTATGGGGTCGCACAGAGCAGGACACAACTGAAGCGACTTAGCAGCAGCAGCAACAGTACATCCTTTAAAATATACATCTGATGTCTTTAGTGACTTCCTCATATCTCCCCGACTTATTGAGTCATCAGCCAAGTTTTCATCCATAGCACAGCAGTAGTCACTAGAGTTAGCCTGAGATGTTCTGAGGCTAGGACAATCAATGGCCCCCAGAGATGTCCCTATCCTCATCCCTGGTTAGCGATGTCTAAAGTACACCACATGGCAAAGGGGGATTCTCAAGATGGGGAGATTATCCTGGGTTATCCAGGAGGCACACTTTAACCACATGTGGTCTTAACAGTAGAGATCCCAGCTGATGCCAGAGAAAGAAGATGGAAAGGAGGCAGGAGAGGCTTGAAGCAAGAAAGGGGCTCAGCCTACCATTGTTGGCTGGAAGATGGAGCCAGAAAGGTGACAGCTTAGCAGATGCTGGGGTTGACCTTCCATATGGAAATGAGAACTTTGGGGCTGCAGTCACAGGGAACTGAAGTCTACAACAACCTGAATGCTCAGGAGAATGGATTCTCCCTGAGCCTCTAGAAAGGAGAGCAGCCCTGTTGAAACTATGATTTTAGCCCAGTGAGATCTACACCCACATCCCAACACATTTAAAATAATACATTCTTGTTGTTTGAGGCATTAAGTTTGTGGTTACTTGTCATAGCAACAAGAAGGAAGTTCTGCATTAGCCATCAGTGGTGGTCACCTTGTACTTGCTGGTTTCAGATACCTGTAAGGAGACATTAGTGGGATCCATGTTCCTACCTAATTTTTAGTTTATTCATGACCCAGTTATGTTTGAAGAAGTTCTTTGCAGAGCAGTGTCCCTCGCATAAGTTCTCTTGTTGACTCCATTCCATCTGAAATCAGGCAACCAGCCAGAGGTTGATGCGCCTCAATCTGTCCTTGAACCAATTTGGATGTTAATGTGGGTCCTTTTGACCTTAGATTTAGTAATGTTTTCACACTTTTATTCTGATAAAAAGCAAAAACAGTCTTTTGAACTTGTATTTATGCTCTTATATTTTAATTTTCAAGAGCCCTTTCTTGTTTTCCAAAAGTTTTTTAATACCATGCTGTTCTTATTTCATGAATACAAAAACCTTTCTCATCTCTTGATGATATGCACTACAGTTTTCTTCTGGCGTTGTCTCTCATTTCTTTCAATGTTCTTTTTTTAAATTGTTTCGGTTCTTCCCTCTCATGGTAAAATCTCTCCTGAGGTGTCTGCTGGCATTCTCTGTCTGCTAGAGGTGAGGCACTAAAACTCCGATTGAAGCTGGCATCCCATGAACTCTACCACATAGGGTGACAGGCTGTATTGCCCCATTGTTTCCTTGGAAAACTTCATATATTCATACCTCTACCTCTCTCTTTCTTGGGTTACACCCCCTCGGAATGCAGGATTTCACTTATTCTCCCTCATTTCAGTAGGGTGCCTCATCCCTATCTTTGCTTGCATGACTAAGTCCCAAGTATGATTTGTTTTCTCTGCAGAATAAACCCTCCTCCTTGTTGCATAGGTTAACAAAGGAGATAGAGTAGGGAGTGGAGACAGATGTACCTAATTACCCGCTTGGACACATTTTCAACCAGTTCTACTATTTTGTCCCTCACCAGCCAGTCATCCTGCCTCCTGTGGTCCTGGGGGCCTCCAGCCCCTCCGGGGCCCTGCAGTAGCAGGCCCTTGCCTGTTGTGTTCTTTCTCTGTCCTGTTGCTCAGGTACCAATCATTGCCCATCACTCAGGTACTGCCCTCATCTGCCCGAACTTTGCTGATGTTCCCTGTCTTCTAGACTCAGCACTACTTCTCTCCTTGTCATTATGGGTTTATCTCACTCACTCACTCATTCATTCATTCATTGTCATTTTATGGAGTTTGGAAGAGAGCATGGGTTCAAGCCTCTATGTGTAATTGGAAACCCTAGAGAAGTTTGAGTCAAAAGCATTGACTATTCAAGTGGAAGTGACCTAGTTCAATCCCTTCATTGGAAGGAAATGCAAACAAAGAAGAAAGACCTTCCCACTTTAAACTGCTCTTGTATTTCAGAGGTCCCTAAGAGTCAGGCCTCAGGGCAGATATTCTGAGATGTTCCTGTTTGGAACTGGTCAGTCTGGGTGGAGGACAGTGACAGAACTACAGTGCTTGTCCTAGTGGGAAGGAGAGTCACCCCCACGTAGGCAGCTAGAAGAGTTCCTCACTGGCAGGTCATGATCGGAGAGGTGACAGGCTTCTCCCAAAGAGAAAGACACCGTCACACAGCCCCAGAGTGGAAATGACCTTCTGGATGACCTTCCCTCTCTGCTTTCTTCCCCCATACACGTGGACACCTCCAGCTGTGACAGCAGCCGAGCACAGGGGCAGGAAGAGAGACGAAAGCCATCGCCACCTGCAGAGCAGACTCACAAAAGGTCCAGCTGGCTTTGAAATCATGTGTTTCACATCTTTGTTTTCTCCCTATGAGTCAAAGTATGGGACCTGCATACCTTCTGCTTCTCCTCTGAACCATAGTGTCAAGAGGGCTCCCTGCCTCCTCCCATCTCCCTTGATTCTGCTGACACATCCTAACTGGGGATGGCCATGGCAGGGAACACACTGGACCCCCTCATAGGATGGCGGGCTGGGCCCTCCTCATTTCAGGAGCAGAGAGGTATCCTCCAAGGCCCAAAGCACTTCCAGAGTGGGGTCACAAGCCTGTTGTCAGGAAGTTAAATGAAATAATTCATGTGAATCCTCTCTTTCTATGAGAAGTTGTTTCCTTTTATTGACTTTTTAATTTTTATTTTATATTGGAGTATAGTTGAGTTCCCTGATGGCTCAAGTGGTAAAGAATCCACCACTGCAGGAGACACAGGAGATGCAGGCTTGATCCCTGGGTCGAGAAAATCCCCTAAAGAAGGAAATGGAAACCCACTCCAGTATTCTTGCCTGGAGACTCTCCTTGATAGAGGAGTCCATAGGGTCTCAAAGAGTCAGATAAGACTGAGCATGCACATGCAGAGTTGATTTACAATGTTGTGTTAGTTTCAGGTGTACAGCAAGGTGACTCAGTTATACATAGACATATATCCACTCTTCAGATTCTTTTCCCACATAGGTGACTTTTATTGATTTTTTATTTTTTTGTTGACGTGCAGCCTGTTTACAAAAATGTACACAACTTGCCCTGACCTAATTTAAAGTGAACAGACTCATGTGACCAGGATGAGAGCATGACCAGCCCTCCAGGTGCCCCTGTCCTGCCCCACTCCTGTTAAAACCCCAGTGATAACCACTCCTTGGTCTCCTAACACCACAGATTAGTTTTGCCTCCTTTTATATAAGTAATTGTGTGGGATGGAATCTTCTGGGTCTGGCTTCCTTTGCTCAGCTTTACATTTTGTGAGATCCACCCACACTGGATGTGTTGCGTCACTCTGAATGTTTTATACTGTAAAGCAATAGATAGAATTAGGTTTTTGCTGTACAATTCAAATGCCTTTTAGTGCAATCATTTCTTCTACTTGTCTTAAAAGCTACCAGGAAGAGTAAAAGATTATTTGTATTTTAAGCATATTCATATAATGGATCTGAAATTCTTTCTTTTATAAAAAAGAAATGGTAAGGAAAAGGGAACTGTGATTCGCCTGTGTCATCAGAGCCTGTCAAGTTCTCCAGATGCCTGATGGGTTTTGTCTGTCTTCTTGCTTGTTCCATTCCCACAGGACCTGGGGGCCCCCTTTTTGGAGGCAGACCATCCCCACAAAGAAGAAGCCTCTGATTACCCAGAGAACAATGACAGTATCCAATTTTAGATGCTGTTTGCAATCTGTATTTAAGTAGTTACATAAATCGTCAGGATCATACTGTTCATCTCAAGGGAAAATACAGAAGATGAAGCTGCATGGGGACAGTGTCACGACCTACTCACACCAGAGTACCCCATCCAGCGTAATTATGAGATCACTAAAATTAATGAAACTTTTATTTAGCTAATAAAATAGCCTGTGGTCAGATCACATACAAACAAAATTCATTAACTTCTAATTCAGGAAGGACGAAAGCCAAATTGAATGTTCTATGCTCATGTTTCCCTGAAACAAAGCAAAATCAAACAAGGGCGAAAAGAAACAGGATATTCGGAAACTGAACAGCAAGCAGCCAGCATCCTTTCTCTCCACGTGGGTGCTGTGCTGACTGCTGTACATTATTCTGTGCACTGTTAGCCAAGGGACCCCACAGACGCTGTAAAAATTTCTGTGAAGGAGTCAAATGCCCAGGACAGCAATGAGATTATTACCTAAACAGCAGATCATGAAAACAGCAGGCAGTTTTTCAGCAGAGTGGAGACAGCTGGCTGAGCACAGTTCCCAGACGCCATTTGGAAGCACTGGGAGGTAGGAAGGCTCGAGGGGGCCCCACTGCTCCCCAAGCCTGCTTGCTGCTCTGAGTCTCCACTCTCCTTTCAGAGCAGCTGCTACAGAGGTTGAGGCATCCTCATGGCAAAGACACCAACTCAATTACTTTCTTTCATGAAACAGAAATATCGGTCAGTGGCAGCGTTTGAGGAAACGCAAGTGTAATGACCCTGATTAAAGGGACACCAGAAAACAGAAGACGTTCTCGAGAGGGCACAGCAAGATCTGTGTGGCTACTGGCCCACCAACCATGACAGAGCCCAGCAGATGAAACAAGGCCATTTGTAAACATGAAATTGCCTGATCTTGGCTTCCAGCCCAGCTGCTAATTCATCAGAGGCAGAGATGACCCTGGGAGCCCCTCAGAGATACAGGTTACTTTAAAAGGCACAGATGTAGAAACGAGGGCCAGAAAGGGCTTCAGAAAAAGTCACATGAGAAAAGAGCTCTCCTGGAGCAGTTTGTCATAAACAAGACATCTCCGAGTAAGCCTGTGGGAAGCCGCTTTCTTTCACATGTCAAGTACAGAGAGTAGAGAATACATACATACAGCTTCTACCTCGCTTACACCTTTGAACTTCTTACTGTTTTCTTTTCCAGAACACTCCTGGTAATCTGAATGAGAAGTGGGTAGCATCTCTCAGAATACGATTTCTAACAGTTTGCCATGATCCTTTCTGGGCTGCTGCTGCTGCTGCTAAGTCACTTCAGTCGTGTCGGACTCTGTGCGACCCCAGAGACAGCAGCCCACCAGGCTCCCCCGTCCCTGGGATTCTCCAAGCAAGAACACTGAAGTGGGTTGCCATTTCCCTCTCCAATGCATGAAAGTGAAAAGTGAAAGTGAAGTCGCTCAGTCGTGTCCAACTCTTCGTGATCCCATGGACTGCAGCCTACCAGGCTCCTCCGTCCATGGGATTTTCCAGGCAAGAGTACTGGAGTGGGGTGCCATCGCCTTCTCCGCCTTTCTGGGCACCATCCTCATATTCATCTCCCAGAACAGTGTCCACCCTAGGCCCTTTCTGTGGTTCTCTCCACTCAGAAGGGCAAGCCCCACACCACGGCCCCTCAACTGTACCCCACTCCCCGAATCAGAGCCTGCTGGGCCTGCCAGACTAGGCCCCTACCAAGACCCCTCAGAGCCTGCCTGGTCCTACGTACGGTCACATAGGCTGTTCCTCCAACTCGAATCTGTTGAATTCAAATGTCCTTTCACACTGCAACCCAGATATTATTATCTCTGCTCTGTGCACAGCTGGGTTAGTAGGTTTAGCACAAACATTCTGAACAAGGAGAGACTCTGTGTTGTGGGGACAAGACAGAACCAAGAGAGGTGTCCCTCTGGGGTGGACAGAGAGAAAAACCCAAACCCTCGGTACCAGGGGGCCCAGAGCCACAGAAGCCCAGAAAGTGGCACTGTGCTTCAGCTCCAGAGGGAGGGAGGTAAATACCCAGACACAATACAGGTTAGGTGTGGCCATCAGACCAGGATCAGCCAATGAAATGGGAATGAAGTGATGATTCTGAACACTGTTATTTACCTTTGCTTTTTTGCTTGTTTCACAGAACATTAGCAAATGCCACTTGACTTGATTTCCTCTCCCTCTCTGACTGCAGCTGATAAATTTATTTGGTATTTGGTCACTCCTGGCCACAAGCTAGTCACCTGAGAAATACAGACTTTATTTATTTTTGTAATCTCATAGTGATACTGAGTGCCAGGATCACAGAGACAGCATCCAGTGTGAACAAGTCGCTCCAAGTTCTTGGGTCAATTTTGCAATTAAAAATTGCATGTGCCCCTTTTATTTAATAGAAATGAGTCTTTTACTTTACTTGACAACGTTGAGGGGTCTGGTCAGGGATTTTGTTGAATGTGCTTCAATTTGAGTTTGTCCTGTGCTTTTCTTGTGATTAGCCCAGGGTTGTAGGTTTTTGGGAGGGAGACGCAGAAGTCAGTGGCTTCTCAGGGCATCATATCAAGGCCACAGGTTATCAGTGTGACTTCTCTCTGGACACCTGGCCAATGGGGTGTTTGCCAAGCTTCTCCACCATCAAGTTAATTTTTCTTTCTTTTCCGTGCCCATGGGAAAGCATAGTGAACGCAGCACACACCAGGGGCTGGGAAAGAGCATTTATACACTTATTCGGAATTCTTCCCCAGGAGACAAAAAGGTTGGCCCTTTGTCCCACGTGCCACTGATATGGAATTTTTAGTGCCAGTGCTAGTTTTGCCATGTTCTCTCTTCCCATCGCCATCATGACTATGAACAGTGGCTCCATCAGCCCGGACTCAGAGAGAGGAAAGTGATGACACCAAGCTGTGTCCCCTCCTCACTCGCAACAATGTGTAATGTGAACAAGAAATAAGCCCTGGGAATTCCCCAGCTGCCCAGTAGTTAAGACTCCATGTTTTCACTGCCAAGAGCCCTGGTTCAATTCCTGGTCAGTGAACTAAGACCCCACAAGCTGTGCAATGTAGCCAAAAAGAAAGAAAGAAAAAAAGAAATGAGCTTTTATTGCTGTGAGGCTTTAAGATTTGAGGGTAGTGTGTGTTGTGGCACTAACACCAAACTGATCCTTCCTCAGGGAAGGGTAAACTGAGATCATATTCAACAGGGCAGAAGTCAGAAAGTTTGGGGTGTGCAGAGACTGCACACCCATTTTGTAATTTAAGACTGACACGCAGACAGGCCAGAATGATGACAGTGAGCTCTGACATCGCGTGAATGATGCTGCTTGGGGCAGATGGCTAAAACCCCTGCCAGCCAGCAGGTGCAGCCCTCCCTTCCAGAGCTCTCCGAATCCTGTAGCGTAATCAAATGATTATCTCCCCACAACCCGTCTCTGACTTCTCCTCCTGACTTGGTATTTCTGCATGTGGTGTGGTCATCTTTCCTTTAAGATTTTCTTTTTGATGTTGAATGCAATTTATGCCATGGTCAATCATTTCTAAAGGTTCTTCCCCGTAGTGTTAACACTGGTCCTCAGCTTTTCATTCCCCAGCCCCATGTCTGGCTCAGACCCTCATCACCTTCTGTCTGCACCACTGTGAAGGATCTGCATTAATCTCCCAGTCTGTCTTCAAACCTCCCTTCTTCTGCTCGAGGTTTGTCTCTAAATCAAAGACCAGCTCAATTATTTCTACTGTATGAACTGCTGTCTTGGTTCACCATTCATGGTCTCACAATCTGTAGTCACCTCAAATCTCCTTAGTTCTCCACATCCAGCCTACATGTTCAACATGCCTGATGGAATCTTATTTCCAAGGATTTATGTTTCTTTATAAATGTATCACCCCTCCTGTTATAACTTACCCTCTTTTCTCCTTTTCCATGTAGCAAATCCTGGTGCCCTTTAAGTCTTGGCTTATATATCACCTTTTCTCTGATACCTTTGCTGACTCTTTTCCTATTTCAGGTAGAACTAATAATATCCTCTTCCTTTTTCTGATTTAGAAAAGTCATACACATCCTTTGATGTTTGACTCAATAATTATCTTTCATTACATTTTTGTGACTTTTTTTCCCTTCCTCCCTCCTTTCTTCCCTCCTGCCCACCTATCTCTTTATACTTGTCTTAAGAAAAAATAAACTTAATGCTGATCTTTTGTAAGGATAGAACAACAAGAAAAACATGGTTCTTGTCCTCCAGCCATAGCTGGCTACCAGAGGGGACACAATCCAGGACAGAACCACCAGCCTTGGGCATCCCATCAGGGTCCAGCTACAGAATTCCTTACAGTGGGATAGCTTCCAGTCTCAGGAGGAAACTGTGGGCTTCTTAAGACACGGAACCTTCATCATCTCTGAATTTACAATGCCAGGAATAGTGTTTAGAATGTGACGATTGATCAAGAATCACTTACTGAATTGAATACAAGTAACCTGCCAATGGCATCCCACTCCAGTACTCTTGCCTGGAAAGTCCCATGGGCAGAGGAGCCTGGAAGGCTGCAGTCCATGGGGTCGTTGAGGGTCAGACACGACTGAGCAACTTCACTTTCACTTCTCACTTTCATGCATTGAAGAAGGAAATGGCAACCCACTCCAGTGTTCTTGCCTGGAGAATCCCAGGGATGGGGAAGCCTGGTGGGCTGCCGTCTATGGGGTCGCACAGAGTCGGACACGACTGAAGTGATTTAGCAATAGCAATAGCAACCTGATAATATTCAGAAAATGAAGATCATGGCATCTGGTACCATCACTTCATGGGAAATAGATGGGGAAACAGTGTCAGACTTTATTTTTTGGGCTCCAAAATCACTGCAGATGGTGATTGCAACCATGAAATTAAAAGACACTTACTCCTTGGAATAAAGGTTGTGACCAACCTACATAGCATATTGAAAAGCAGAAACAGTACTTTGCCAACAAAGGTTTGGCTAATCAAGGCTATGGTTTTTCCAGTGGTCATGTATGGATGTGAGAGTTGAATTATAAAGAAAGCTGAGCACCGAAGAATTGATGCTTTTGAACTGTGGTGTTGAAGAAGACTCTTCAGAGTCCCTTGGACTATAAGGAGATCAAACCAGTCCATCCTAGAGGAAATCAGTCCTGAATATTCATTGGAAGGACTGATGATGAAACTGAAACTCCAATACTTTGGCCACATGATGCTAAGAATGGACTCATTGGAAAAGACCCTGATTCTGGGAAAGGTTGAAGACAGGAGGAGAAAGGAACGACAGAGGATAAGATGGTTGGATGGCATCACCAACTGGATGGACATGAGTTTGAGCAAGCACCAGGAGTTGGTGATGGACAGGGAGGCCTGGCGTGCTGTGGTCCATGGGGTCACAAAGAGTCAGACACAACTGAGTGACTGAACTGAACTGAACATGATGTTAATGCCCCATCTTGCTGGATTCTTGCTGCTGAGTGATGTTTCATCAGTCTTCCTTAATAAGGAATAGCTTCCTTTTTAAAGTCAGCTCACGGGCGAGCAATTACACTTTGTTTTTCTGTTAAACCAACAAAAAAATGGATCCATATCTAAAAGAGGGCAACATTTGTATAATGCTGGAAGAAATAGCTACTTCTGAGTTATCTTCTATTGAGACGTTTCACAGGTTTTTCCCACTGCAATGAGTTATGTATTTATTTTTTTTTAATTTAATTTTATTTTTAAACTTTACAGTTTAAAAAATTTTTGCCAAAAATCAAAATGAATCTGCCACAGGTATACATGTGTTCCCCATCCTGAACCCTCCTCCCTCCTCCCTCCCCATACCATCCCTCTGGGTCGTCCCAGTGCACTAGCCCCAAGCATCCAGTATCGTGCATCGAACCTGGACTGGCAACTCGTTTCATACATGATATTTTACATGTTTCAATGCCATTCTCCCAAATCTTCCCACCCTCTCCCTCTCCCACAGAGTCCATAAGACTGTTCTATACATCAGTGTCTCTTTTGCTGTCTCGTACACAGGGTTATTGTTACCATCTTTCTAAATTCCATATATATGCATTAGTATACTGTATTGGTGTTTTTCCTTCTGGCTTACTTCACTCTGTATAATAGGCTCCAGTTTCATCCACCTCATTAGAACTGATTCAAATGTATTCTTTTTAATGGCTGAGTAATACTCCATTGTGTATATGTACCATAGCTTTCTTATCCATTCATCTGCTGATGGACATCTAGGTTGCTTCCATGTCCTGGCTATTATAAACAGTGCTGTGAAAACATTGGGGTACACATGTCTCTTTCCCTTCTGGTTTCCTCAGTGTGTATGCCCAGCAGTGGGATTGCTGGATCATAAGGCAGTTCTATTTCCAGTTTTTAAAAGTGGTAACTTCAAGGATTAATTAACACTACTTACATTTTTACAAGAAATAAAAATAATCCTCATACGGTGTAAAACTGCAAGTTAACCAGAATTTCACTAAGACTTGAACTATTTTGAGGAAATAAAAAGTGCAAAAGAGAAATGTTCCATTTAGTTATCACATAATTAAGTTTAAACAACTAATCTGTAGTGTGAATATCTCAATCTAGTTTCAGGCTATTGGTTACTCTTTGTAACTGGCCATTGGTTGACTGCAAGTATAGACTGTAATTACCAGATGAAGAGTCACACTTTTCTTGTGTATAAATTATGTTCATTTTCCATCAGCCTCATTTCCATTTTCTGTCCTATGGTCTATGGAAGGATAGCCTGTGACCACTCTGTGGCCACTGGCATTGGGTCATGGCCAGGGCAGTGGAGCTTGAAGTAGGAAGCCAGTGGACAACCGCAGGTGAGGAGCAGGCAGGCCCCAGGAACACCCCTGGGTCACAGCCTGCAGAGCAAGGCCCTGCTCTTCCTCTTCAACCCCTGCAGGGCAGGTGCAGAAGCAGAGACCAGGTGTAACTTCCACAGATGTGCAGCTGACAGTGGAGGCAAGCTGGGAGAGGGGGTGTCCATGCTACTTGGGAGGTGGAGCAGAGCCCACTATTGGAGCAGAGTGCTACCGGACTTGGAACCATGGTATGAAAAGATGTTGCCAAAGTCAAATGGTAACAATGATTCTGCCAGGCCCTTATCCAGTACTTATTATGAGCTGGTCAGTGTTCTAACAGCTTTACTCATACTAACACATGGTGAGGATATTTTTCTAATATCAATCCATTTTTCCTCAAGGCTCTTTAAAATTCAGCTCTTTGCATGCAAGGGGGAAAAATAAAAGAGCAAGCCCTACATTAAGAGAGATTACCAGGCATGCCCTAGTAAACTTTTTTCTAAAATCGGTTTATGTCATTAAACTCATGAGATTTCCTTTTAAGGGCCAAAACAGGTTACATGACCAAAAACCAAAATCAAGTGATCTTTATGACAGGCAGCAAAGAATGCCCTGGCCATGACCCGATGCCAGTGGCCACAGAATGGTCACATGCTATCCTCCCACAGACCCTAGGACAGAAGATGGAAATGAGGCTGGTGGAAAATGAACATAATTCATACACAAAAAGAAAGTGTGACTCTTCATCTGGTAATTACAGTCTGTTTGCACTCATCTTATCCACAAGGGGGTGGGTAGAAGGATGTGCACTTATCTTCTCCTGTGAGAACTCCAAAACTGCAACTAACTGCTGAACAACCATTGACAGAATGTTGGATCCCACAAAAAGAAGACACCCCACGTCTAAGGGCAAAGGAGAAGCCCCAACAAGATGGTAGGAGGGGTGATTTTAGAATCAAACCCCATACCCGCTAGAGATGCTTGGAGGGCTCAAACAAAACCTTGTGTGCACCAGGACCCAGGAGAAAGGAGCAGTGACCCCAAAAGAGTCTGAGCCAAACTTGCCTGTTATTGTCCAGGAGTCTCTGGTGGAGGTGTGGGTTGATAGCGGCCTAACAAGGAATCAGGGGCACTGAATACAACAGTCCTGGCATAAGTCTTTTTGAAGGAGGTAGCCAATACCCTACCATAGTTTGGTTTTAGGCCAAATTACAGGGACAGAACACAGCCCTGCCAATCAACAGAAAATTGTCTTAAAGATTTACTGAGCATGGCCCCACCCATCAGAGCAAGACCCAGATTCCCCCAAAGGCAGTGCTTCCCATCACGAAGCTTCCACAAGCCTCTTTTCCATCAGAGAGCAAACAGAAAGAAAATCACAATTACAGAAAACTAACCAAACTGATCACTTGGATCACAGCCTTGTGTAACTCAATGAAACTACAAGCCATGTCATGTAGGGCCACTCATGATGGACGGGTCATGGTGGAGAGTTCTGACAAAACGTGGTCTACTGGAGAAGGGATTGGCAAATCACTTCAGTATTCTTGCCTTGAGAACCCCATGAACAACATGAAAAGGCAAAAAATGTGAAACTGAAAGATGAACTCCCCAGGTTGGTAGGTGCCCCATATGCAACTGGAGAAGAGTGGAGAAATAGCCCCAGAAAGAATGAAGAGGCTGAGCCAAAGCAAAAACAGTTCCCAGTTGTGGATGTGACTGGTGATGGATGTAAAGTCTGATGCTGTAAAGAACAATATTGCATAGAAACCTAAAATGCTAAGTTCATGAATCAAGGTAAATTGGAAGTGGTCAAACAGCAGATGGCAAGAGTGAACATCGACATTTTAGGAATCAATGAACTAAAATGGACTGGAGTGGGCGAATTTAACTCAGATGACCACTGTGGGCAAAAATCCCTTGGAAGAAATGGAGTGGCCCTCATAGACAACAAAAGAGTCCAAAATGCAGTACTTGGATACAATCTCAAAAACGACAGAATGATCTCTGTTCGTTTCCAAGGCAAACCATTCAATATCACAGTAATCCAAGTCTATGCCCCAACCAGTAATGCTGAAGAAGCTGAAACTGAACAGTTCTATGAAGATCTACAAGACCTTCTAGAACTAACACCCAAAAAAGATGGCCTTTTCATCATAGGGGACTGGAATGCAAAAGTAGGAAGTCAAGAGATACCTGGAGTAACAAGCAAATTTGGCCTTGGTGTACAGAATGAAGCAAGGCAAAGGCTCACAGTTTTCCCAAGAGAAGGCACTGGTCATAGCAAACACCCTCTTCCAAGAACACAAGAGAAGACTCTACATGAGGACATAGCCAGATGGTCAACACTGAAATCAGATTGATTATATTCTTTGCAGCCAAAGATGGAGAATCTCTATACAGTCAGCAAAAACAAGATTGGGAGCTGACTGTGGCCCAGCTTATGAACTCCTTATTGCCAAATTCAGACTTAAATTGAAGAAAGTAAGGAAAACCACTAGACCACTCAGTTCAGTTCAGTTCAGTCGCTCAGTCATGTTCGACTCTTTGCGACCCCATGAATCGCAGCACACCAAGCCTCCCTGTCCATCACCATCTCCCGGAGTTCACTCAAACTCGCGTCCATCGAGTCAGTGATGCCATGCAGCCATCTCATCCTCTGTCATCCCCTTCTCCTCCTGCCCCCAATCCCTCCCAGCATCAGAGTCTTTTCCAATGAGTCAACTCTTCACATGAGGTGGCCAAAGTACTGGAGTTTCAGCTTTAGTATCATTCCTTCCAAAGAACACCCAGAACTGATCTCCTTTAGAATGGACCAGCTGGATCTCCTTGCAGTCCAAGGGACTCTCAAGAGTCTTCTCCAACACCACAGTTCAAAAGCATCAATTCTTCGGCACTCAGCCTTCTTCACAGTCCACTTAGGTATGACCTAAATCAAATCCCATAGGATTGTACAGTGGAAGTGACAAATAGATTCAAAGGATTTCATCTGATAGGTAGGTATCTATTTGATCTGATAGACTCAGGTTCAATTCCTGGGTCAGGAATATTCCCTGGAGAAGAAAATGGCAACTAATTTGAGTATTCTTGCTTGGAAAATTCCATGGACAGAGGAGCCTAGTGGGCTATAGTTCATGGCACTGCAAAGAATCAGGAACATGCTTACTAACTTGCATCAGGGAATCTGTATTTTTTTTCTTTTTTAAAAAATTGAGGTATAGTTGACTTATGATATTGTTTAAGTTTCAGGTGGACAACATGCACAATTTTAAAGGATAGACTTCATATATAGGCATTATAAAATATTGGCTATATTTCAGAGAATCTGGCTTTTAAAGGCAGCTCAGCCATGTGACCACAGAGAAGACTTGTGTCTTGCCTTTACCTATCAGATCTGATAGATAGACCTGCCTCCTAAGAAAGATAGACAGATAAAAAGATAAGAACACTGGACGGAGGTTCTAACTGTTGCTTCTTGACCTGCATACAGATTTCCCAGGAGGCAGGTAAAGTGGTCTGGTATTCACATCTGTTTAAGAATTTTCCACAGTTTGTTGTGGTCCACACAGTCAAAGGCTTTGATGTACTCAATGAAGCAGAAGTAGATGTTTTTATGGAACTCTCTTGCTTTATTAATGATGTTGGCAATTTGTTCTCTGGTTCCTCTGCCTTTTCTAAATCCAGCTTGACATCTGGAAGTTCACAATTCACGTACTTTTGAAGCCTGGCTTGGAGAAGTTTGAGCATTACTTTGCTAGCTACTGATATAAGTACAATTATGCAGTAGTTTGAACATTCTTTGGCATTCCCTTTCCTTGGGATTAGACCTTTTCCAGTCCTGTGGCCACTTCTGGGTTTTCCAAATTAGCTGGCATATTGAGTACAGCACTTTCACAGCATCATCTTTTAGGATTTGAAATAGTTCAACTGGAATTCCATCATCTCCACTAGATTTGTTCATAGTGATGCTTCCACTTGACTTCACATTCCAGGATGCCTGGCTCTAGGTGAGTGATCACACCATCATCATTATCTGGGTCATGAAGATCTTTTTTGTATAGTTCTTCTCTGTATTCTTGCCACCTTTTCTTAATATCTTCTGCCCATACCATTTCTTTCCTTCATTGTGCCCATCCTTGCCTGGAAAGTTCCCATGGTATCTTTAAATTTTTTTTGCAGAGATCTCTAGTCTTTCCCATACTACTGTTTTCCTCTAATTCTTTGCATTGATCACTGCAGAAGGCTTTCATATCTCTCCTTGCTATTCTTTGGAACTCTGCATTCAGATAGATATATCTTTCTGTTTCTCCTTTGCCTTTCACTTCTCTTCTTTTCTCAGCTATTTGTAAGGTCTCCTCAGACAACCATTTTGTCTTTTTGCATTTCTTTTTCTTGGGGATAGTCTTGATCACTGACTCCTGTACAATGTCATGAACCTCCATCCATAGTTCTTCATGCACTCTGTCTATCAGATCTAATCCCTTGAATCTATTTGTCACTTCCATTGTATAATGGTAAAGGATTTGATTTAGGTCATACCTAAATGGTCTAGTGGTTTTCCTTACTTTCTTCAATTTAAGTCTGAATTTGGCAATAAGGAATTCATTACCTGATACAATCAGCTCCTCATCTTGTTTTGCTGACTGTATAGAGCTTCTCCATCTTTGGCTGCAAAGAATATAATCAATCTGATTTTGGTGTTGACCATCTGGTGATGTTCACATGTAGTCTTCTCTTGTGTTGTTGGAAGAGGGTGTTTGCTATGACCAGTGCCTTCTCTTGGGAAAACTCTGTTAGCCTTTGCCATGCTTCATTTTGTAGTCCAAGGCCAAACTTGCCTTTCACTCCAGGTATCTCTTGACTTCCTACTTTTGCATTCCAGTCCCCTATAATGAAAAGGACATCTTTTTGGGGTGTTAATTCTAAAAGGTCTTGTAGGTCTTCATAGAACCGTTCAACTTCAGCTTTTTCAGCGTTACTGGTTGGGGCATAGACTTGGATTACTGTGATATTGAATGGTTTGCCTCAGAAATGAACAGAGATCATTCTGTCATTTTTTAGATTGCATCCAAGTACTGTATTTCAGACTCTTTTGTTGACCATGATGGCTACTCCATTCCTTCTAAGGGATTCCTGCCCGTAGTCGATATAATGGTCATCTGAGTTAAATTCACCCATTGCAGTCCATTTTAGTTCGCTGATTCCTAGAATGTCGATGTTCACTCTTTCCATCTCCTGTTTGACCACTTCCAATTTGCCTTGATTCATGGACCTAACATTCCAGGTTCCTATGCAGCATCTGACCTTGCTCTTTACAGCATCTGACCTTGCTTCTATCACCAGTCACATCTACAACTGGGTATTATTTTTTGCTTTGGCTCCGTCCCTTCATTCTTTCTGGAGTTATTTCTCCACTGATCTCCAGTAACATACTGAGCACCTACGGACCTGGGGAGTTCCTCTTTCAGTATCCTATCATTTTGCCTTTTCATACTATTCACGGGGTTCTCAAGGCAAGAATACTGAAGTGGTTTGCCATTCCCTTCTCCAGTGGACCACATTCTGTCAGATGAGTTGCACTCATCTCACACACTAGTAAAGTAATGCTCAAAATTCTCCAAGCCAGGCTTCAGCAATATGTGAACCATGAAATTCCAGATGTTCAAGCTGGTTTTAGAAAAGGCAGAGGAACAGAGATCAAATTGCCAACATCCACTGGATTATGGAAAAAGCAAGAGAGTTCCAGAAAAACATCTATTTCTGCTTTATTGACTATGCAAAGCCTTTGACTGTGTGGATCCCAGAAAACTGTGGAAAATTCTGAAAGAGATGGGAATACCAGACCACCTGACCTGCCTCTTGAGAAACCTATATGCAGGTCAGGAAGCAATTGTTCGAACTGGACATGGAACAACAGACTGGTTCCAAATAGGAAAAGGAGTACGTCAAGGCTGTATATTGTCACCCTGCTTATTTAACTTCTATGCAGAGTACATCATGAGAAATGCTGGGCTGGAAGAAGCACAAGCTGGAATCAAGATTGCCAGGAGATACCTCAATAACCTCAGATATGCAGATGACACAACCCTTATGGCAGAAAGTGAAATGGAACTAAAAAGCCTCTTGATGAAAGTGAAAGAGGAGAGTGAAAAAGTTGGCTTAAAGCTCAACATTAAGAAAACTAAGATCATGGTGTCTGGTCCCATCACTTCATGGCAAATAGATGGGGAAACAGTGGAAACAGTGTCAGACTTTATTTTTCTGGGCTCCAAAATCACTGCAGATGGTGATTGCAGCCAGGAAATTAAAAGATGCTTACTCCTTAGAAGGAAAGTTATGACCAACCTAGATAGCATATTCAAAAGCAGAGACATTACTTTGCCAACAAAGGTCCGTCTAGTCAAGGCTATGGTTTTTCCAGTGGTCATGTATGGATGTGAGAGTTGGACTGTGAAGAAAGCTGAGCTCTGAGGAATTGATGCTTTTGAACTGTGTTGTTGGAGAAGACTCTTGAGAGCCCCTTGAACTGCAAGGAGATCCAACCAGTCCATTCTAAAGATTGGTCCTGGGTATTCTTTGGAAGGAATGATGCTAAAGCTGAAACTTCAGTATTTTGGCCACCTCATGTGAAGAGTTGACTCATTGGAAAAGACTCTGATTCTGGAGGGACTGGGGGCAGGAGAAGAAGGGGATGACAGAGGATGAGATGGCTGGATGGCATCACTGACTCAATGGACATGAGTCTGAGTGAACTCCGGGAGTTAGTGATGGACAGGGAGGCCTGGCATGCTGCGATTCATGGGGTCGCAAAGTGTCGGACACGACTGAGTGACTGAACTGACTGAACTGAACTGAACTGAAAGAAGATCTAATAAGTTTGATTTTTCCTTCCATTAACCCAACCTTAACCCACTCAGAGAAGAATTGTCTTCGGGTATGTTTAAGTTTCTAAGCATCTATTTTTATAAATAAACGACAGAGCAAAAGTCTCTAATCAGAGTACCAAGATCTGCAAAGTGTGGCCTGGGGAGGCAGACTCCTCTGATTCAAGTCCCAGTGTCATCACTTGAGCTTCCTGGGGAAGGCTTCCTGTGCTCTGGGAGCCTCAGCTTCCTTGGCACAGGCATGTGGATAGTACCTGCCCCTTTGATTTCCCTTGATGGTGACTGTCGTGCCTTCATCAGATGCTGTGACCTTGAACTAGGTATGTTTCCATCAGCCAATAACTTCTATTGATTCCAACAACTCAAAAGCTCTTGCGTTGATCTGTAATCTCTAACTGACCCCACTGCCAAACCACCTTTCTGTAGACCCCTCTGGGCTGACACTGGGTCTGTTCTTCAGTTTCACAGACTATGGTTATAGTCAGGCTACCAGATAAAACACAGGATTTTAAAATACATAAATACAGATAATACTCAGATTAAAATACAAAGTCAAAAACCTTTGAACTTTAGGGAATTCCCTGGTGGTCTCGTGGTTAGGACTCCATGCTTTAGCTGCCAAGGGCATGGATTCACTCCCTGTTTGGGGAACTAAGATCCCACAAACTGTGCAGAATTTTTTTTTTTTAATTTCATACAGACAACAAATGATGTTTTAGTGTAAGTATGTCCCAACTATTGCATGGCAGGCCTTGTTTAGAGGTCATTCCTTGAATCACGGCCAAGTTCAACTGGCCCATCCACAATCACAGCCTCACGTTGTCTGGTGCAAGTTGACACCTTTCCTCCCCCAGAAGGGCTGTTTGCACAGCTACCCCACCTTCCCACGAGTAAAGCAATCATTTCTCCCTCACTTGACTCCTCGGCATAGGAATGCTGGTGTCTGTTCTCAGTGTTGAGCATGTAGGAACAGGAGGGAGAGCTGTGCGAAACAGGGGGAAGGGGTTCACCTGTTTATAGTCACCAACTGCTCTCTGAGGGACCATCACAATCCCACCGTAAACATCAGGTGACAGAGGATTCCTCTCCATTACCTGTCAGTAGGCTTCAGATGAACTTCAGTGGGCTTCATTTAGTCTGTGAACAGATGAAAAAAGGGCCAGTCCTTCCAGGTCCTGGCTCAGTAAGGACAGTTGGGCATCAGAAAGGCCGCGTCTAAGCTGTGTGTGCCTGCTTAGTCACTCAGTGGTGTCTGACTCTGCAACTCCATGGACTGTAGCCTTGGAATGGGCTCCTGTGTCCAGGGAATTTTCTAGGCAAGAGCACTAGAGCAGGTTGCCATTTCCTACTCCAGGAAATCTTCCAGACCCAGGGATTGAACCTGGGTCTCCTGCACTGCAGGCAGATTCTTTACCACTGTGCCACATGGGAAGCCCCTGGTCTAGGTTAGTGAAATGGAGTTCTGAAGACACTCCCTGGAATGTTATTAGGTTCAAAGCAGAAGATAAATTTCTTACCACTTTCTGAAAGCCCAAGTACAACACCACCTCAGAAGCAGAATGGGGCAGGTCCACCAACGCCTGAAATGGAAGCAGTTGTCCCAGTGACCCAAGGCAGTCCCATGTTTCCATCTTCATCACCCGTGGACACTGCCCCAACAGACTGCATAAAAGGCACTGAGCTATCAGCAGATTCAACTTAAATAAGGCTTCTAGGACTGCAAGGAGTCCATTCTGAAGGAGATCAGCCCTGGGATTTCTTTGGAAGGAATGATGCTAAAGCTGAAACTCCAGTACTTCGGCCACCTCATGCGAAGAGTTGACTCATTGGAAAAGACTCTGATCCTGGGAGGGATTGGGGGCAGGAGGAGAAGGGGATGACAGAGGATGAGATGGCTGGATGGCATCACTGACTCAATGGACGTGAGTCTGAGTGAACTCCAGTAGTTGGTGATGGACAGGGAGGCCTGGTGTGCTGTGATTCATGGAGTCGCAAAGAGTCGGACTCGACTGAGCAACTGAACTGAACTGAACTGAGGGAAGCCAATGTCTGTCACCCAATATTGTTTAATTTGGGCTCTAAATCTTTTTTATTAAAAAAAAACTTTTAAAACTAATTTTTAGCTGGGCTGGGTGTTTTTTTGGTGCACAGACTTTTCTCTAGTTGCAGTGAGCAGGTGCTGCTCTTCCTTACCATGTGTAGGGTTCTCATGGCAGTGGCTTCTCTCGCTGTAGAGCACAGGCTTTAGAGTACACAGGCTTTAGTAGTTGAGTGCGTGGGCTCAATAGCTGTGGTTCCAGGGTTCTAGAGCACAGACTCAGTAGTTGTGGCTCCTGGGCTTAGTTGTTTGGTGGCATGTGGGATCTTTCCAGACCAAGGCTCAAAGCCATGTCTCTTCCATTGGCAAGCAGATGGATTTTTTACCTCTGAACTACCAGGAAATCCTCTCACCTCTAATTCTTACTTCTAACTTATTTATAACTGTTAATTCTACAGGGATAACTAATTTTGCATTTTATTTCAAAATGTGGTCCATTCTCTTCTCCCTCCCCACCTCCTCCCAATTACGTACTGCCCCTGTGCTCATTTTCTGAATCTGACATACTATGAGCAGGGTTTTTCAGGCCAATACTCTGGAAGAAAGCAGCTCTGAGCACACTAGTCCTTCTACAACCAGGACAAAACCCCTATGCTATCTGAATGCACATTTTCTATGTTTGTAAGAATATAAGCCAAGTCTCTACCCTCATTAATGACCTTATTTCCTGTGTTCAGTTTCCTTGGCTCTGCCATTTTCTAGACATTGAATTTGGACAAGCTGCTTAAGCTCTCTAAGATTAATTCTCACTTTCAAGTGTTGAAAATAAAAACGAGCTCACAGTTGTTTTGAAGCTTAAATACAATAATCTGAAACTCTGTCAAGCACATACCAGAGTCCAGTGCACAGTCACAGTTTTCACCACCAAGCTATGAACGCATGAACTGCTCAGGTTTGAGTCCATTTGGTCAGGGCGGCAGCCACAGGGCTCCTGTCATTCCCCACCACCCAGATGGAGTGGGGATCTCCAGATGGGGCAGGCATCCCAGGTGGGAGGGGCACAGGGAGCAGCCCTGCAGGCTGAGGCCATGCGCTGTCCAGGCAACCCAATTGACCCAGCAGGGAGGACCCCAGGGCCTGGCTCCTCCTGCCGCAGGTGAGCCTGACCTGAAGGAACCCAGGGTTCCCTTGGATTGACCAAGAGTATCTCACCTGCATCTCTATTTTGGGGACCCCACCCAGCCTGCTTCCTCTCCTCCGTCTGCCACAGACGTCACTCCCCCAGTAAATCACCTACACCTCCAACCCCAGCTCATGATCTGCTTCCTGGAGAACCTGAGTTAACATGGAGAGAGAGGGAAGGGTAGCCAACAATCACAAGGACCCCCTTTAAGATCTGGCTTCCTGAGGAGCAGGGCAAGTCTCCACCAATGCTCCTGCTGTACTTCTCCTGACGATCACATCTATGCCTGGCTAGAACCCTAAAATGAGTTGAACCAAACCCAGGACCATGCTTAGTCAGCACTGGGCCACCAAATTCCCACTATCTGGTAAGTTTTCAGAAGACTGGAAGCCTGGTAACCACGTCAAACATCAGTGAGCACGAGAGGTTTTCTTCTCTAGAACTCCTTACTGGTTTTTTAATTTGGTTTACTCTCAAAGCTGTCCTTGGAAGGAGTTTTTCTTTTTTTTTAGGGAAGAAACAGAGATAGAAAGGTAATGCTCACAGTTCTACAGTCACAGAATACAGAGCCCTGGACTTCAAAGCTGATCTGTCTGACCTCTTAGCCCCCTGCATTGTGGCTCTTCAGACCCTCAACCAAGTCTCAGAACAGTGAGAACAAGGCCTTCTTCACAGTGAAACCCAAAGCAATTTGGTTTTTTGCTTGCTTTAAAAATTTTAATTTACATTGAATTTTAGTTGATTTACAATGTTGTGTTAGTTTCAGGTGTACAGCAAAGTGATTCAGTTATACATATACAACTATTTTTTTTCAGGTTTATTTCCCATATAAGTTGTTACAGAATATTGAGTAGAGTTCCCTGTGCTATACAAGAGGTCCTTGTTGATTACATATTTTATACATAGGAGCATGTATCTTTAATCCCAAACTCCTAATTTACCTCCCTCACCACCTTCCAGAAACTAATTTAGAAGAGAGTAATTTCTGTACAAGACTGTTGTGCACTGATCAAGTCACAGACATGAACCTGTCACTTCAATGACCTCACATCCCTAGCAAGACCACCATGGGCTGCATCACATGTGCTCTCTGTGGGCATTACATGGTTGCATAGCCTTTTGATCTTGTAAATTTGCAGTCACCCACCTCCCAATAGTTACATTCCTCTTCAATGTTTCTGTAGAATAGTGTGGGCATAAATCATCCCCCAATTTGACTGACCAACAGAGATGCTCTCTGCTGACACCTGTGCTGCCCACAGCTGTCTGGCGGACTGTGGTGCGAAGACTAGCCCTCCTGCCATCAGGCACCCACTCAGCTGCCAATCCTCAGCCATTACAGGACATTCTGCATCCTGTGGTCCAGTTCTCCTGGACTGGAGCACTGACTGCTTCTCACACTGGGCAGTCAGGTAACATGGCAGTCACAAAGTCTTTTTGGCTCTTAAAAAATATGTACTTCCTGAATATCATGCCAACTTCACATGGAATTGAGGCCATGTTCCATTCTCAGTATGGCTGCATTCTAAAGGGTTACAGAACCTTGGGGTGGGGAAGGGAGGATAACAGCTCTTCCCAAATGTGCATCCCTGTGCCTTTGCGGGTACCCTCTCATACTTACTGTGATGGGCACCCAGAGGGAGCTTAGCCTGGAAAGAAGCCCCTGGAAAGGCTACCCACCCATAGGACAACATGGGCTCTTCAAAGTCTGTACAGCCAGCCTGGACTTCAACTTCCATTTCACGCTGCCTAAGAATGGAGATAAAACATCAGATGCTGGCCAATTGCACCATACAATAAATATCTGTCACCAATAAGGAGGCAGGTGTTCAGACGAGTTGGGAGAAGCCCTCCTATCAGGGGTTGGAGCTTAGGTGAAAGTTCCCTGGGCCCCAGGACCTACAGGCCGACAGTCAGCATGATGTTCACATATGGAGGAAACTGGGGCAGGGAGTGGGAGTGCTGTGTCCCTCACTTGGAACAAACTATTGTGAAAGATTAAAGAACATTCACAAGACAAAAGTCAAAACATGTCTCAGCCAAAGTCAGCTGTCCAAGGCAGAGGCCCTGAGGAGGTTTCCCACCTCCTGTCAATGTAGAAAGGGAGTTTAAACTCATCAGTTCAAAGACAGACACATGTGATGACACACCAGGAACAAGGACAGACAGTGAAGAGGAAGCACGGTGCACAAGAGAAAGGACTGGAATCAAGGGTCAAAGAGGGCGATGGGACTGTGGTTGTTTTTCTCCTTTCTAGTTTTCTAGTTTTTCCAATATTCTCATAATGAGAATACTTTTAATTTATTTTTTATTTTTTTTAACTGAAGCATGGTTGACATAATGTTGTCAACCATGTAGTGATATATGTATGACTGAATCACTTTACTGCGGTATTTTAAATGAATAATCAACAAGGTCCTACTGTAGAGGACTGTATAGGTCCTATGGTATAGCACAGGGAACTCTGCTTAATATTTTGGGGTAGGTTGGATGGGAAGGGAGTTTGAGGGAGAATAGATGCATGTATATGTATGGCTGAATCCCTTTGCTGTCCATCTGAAATTATCACAACATTTTCAATCAGCTGTACTCCAATATGAGTGACTTAGTTATATTTTATATGTATATATATATATAATCATACACATTCTTTTTTCTCTATTCTTTTCCATTATGGTTTATCAAAGGAGATTGCAAAGGAAGGGGATTAGAGGAGGGATGGGGTGGTAGCTTGGGGTTAATGGACCTAAGCTATTATATATAAAATGGATAAACAACAAGGTCCTACTTGTTGAGGACAGAGAATATTTTAGACTTATGATCCAAAAGGTATTAAAATAAGCAGTTGTTAATAATAGTTTTCCTAAGGTAACTTCTCCCTTGGCGTTCAGTTCCCGTCACTCTTTCCCTACCCTCTGGGACAGAGCAGGCCTGGCCATGGTGTGGGATGTCCGCCAGCATTCATTACCCATTAAATCCTCAGACTCTTGGAGGCCTAGCAGACCTACATTCAACACAGTGCTTTGGGGATAAAGGTCCCCAATTAATAAGTACTTTAGGACTCACCCATTTTTGTCCATTAAGGACATTATGATATTGCTTAAACTATGGCATATTTGTGGTTGAAAAGTCTTGGTTAGTTTGTTAAAAGTTAATTGTTACTGAGTCAGTAAGAGATAATGCCATCTCCCCAAGAGAGACTAATTAACTTGGGAAATCTCAGCAACAATAGATCAAAGAGGAAGAGTATTCCTCTCTACATGTGACTTTCCACATCCAGAAGACTAAGTTCTTAAAGGCCCTCTGGGCCGTCCCAGTGCACCAGCCCCAAGCATCCAGCATCATGCATCGAACCTGGACTGGCAACTCGTTTCCTACATGATATTTTACATGTTTCATTGCCATTCTCCCACATCTTCCCACCCTCTCCCTCTCCCACAGAGTCCATAAGACTGTTCTATACATCAGTGTCTCTTTTGCTGTCTCGTACACCGGGTTATTGTTACCATCTTTCTAAATTCCATATATATGCGTTAGTATACTGTATTTATGTTTCAGCAACCCCACTGCTGGGCATACACACTGAGGAAACCAGAAGGGAAAGAGACACATGTACCCCAATGTTCATCGCAGCACTGTTTATAATAGCCAAGACGTGGAAGCAACCTAGATGTCCATCAGCAGATGAATGGATAAGAAAGCTGTGGTACATATACACAATGGAGTATTACTCAGCCATTAAAAAGAATACATTTGAATCAGTTCTAATGAGGTGGATGAAACTGGAGCCTATTATACAGAGTGAAGTAATCCCTTTTCCATTTTTTTTTTTTTTTCCTTTAACTTTTCACAATCTTTTTCTCTTCATTTTTTTTTTTAACTTTTTATTTTATATTGGAGTATAGCAAATTACCCCAATGGCACAGCGATAAAGAATCCTCCTGCAATACAGGACTTAGAGGTTCGATCCCTGGATTGGGAAGATCCCCTGCAGTAGGGCATGGCAACCCACTCCAGTATTCTTGCTTGGAGAATCCCATGGACAGAGGAGGCTGTTGGGCTATAGTCCATAGGGTCACAAAGAGTCGGACAGGACTGAAGCTATTTACCATGCGGCACACATAGCTGATTAACAATGTGATAATTTCAGGTGGACAGCAAAGGGACTCAGTCACACATACACATGTATCCATTCTCCCCCAAACTCCCCTCCCATCCAGACTGCCCCCTAACATTAAGCAGAGTTCCCTGTGCTATACACAGTAGGGCCTTGCTCTTGTCCATTTTAAATATAGCAGTAAGTACACGTCAAGTCCAAACTGCCTAACACACTCCCCCCATCCTTCCTCCCTAGCAACTGTATCGTTCTCTAAGTCTGTGAATCTGTTTTTGTGTTGAAAATAAGTTCATTTGTATTATTTCCTTTTAGATTCCGTATATAAGGGGTGTTATGATATTTCTCCTTTTCTGTCTGACTTATTTCACTCAGTATGACAACCTCTAGGTCCATTCATGCTGCTTCAAATGGCATTATCATTCCTTTTAAAGGTAGAGTAGTATCCCATTGTATACATGTACCCATCTTCTTTTATCCATACCTCTGTGATTGAGCTGTTCACAAGTTTTGATTAATGAAAAGTCACTTGCTGATCAGATCATGCATCAGAAAGTGAGAGATTTTCTGTCTTCCTGGAAAAGCTTATATTTGCCCAGAGTCAGCTTGCCATGCTCATAAGAAGCACAGTTGCCTCTTCCCTCCACGTCTCTGTGTAGAGGACACAGGGAGCAACCCCCAGCCTATAGGCATCATTTTCTGTACTTGCAGGTTGATGAGAATTAATGATTTCTTAACTTGACATTATTTTTAGTTAAGATGACAACTCCTAAGCTGATGCAGATCAAGGCTGAAAAAAAGTGCAATTATCTTAACATTATACAGACAAGGGACAGTGGAGAGTTCATAGCTTTAGTTCCCGGTCAAGTTGAAGAAATTAAAGCTCAAAGAAGTTTAACATCGAGAGCTGGTCAATGGCAAAGGCAAAGTGAGGACCCAGGAATCCTGGTCACGCTGGGTGTCCCTGACCCCTAGCTCTGTGTCCTCTAAGGGCCTTGCCATGGCTCCTCCCCCAGGGCTTTGATCTCCTTTAAATCCCAAATGGGGGCATAGTGCAGACTGCACACAAGAGAAAAGCAAACTAATGTCTCAAAAGTGTGGACAGGGCACAGCAGGAGAACAACAACAGAAGTCAAATCAGAGTCAAATCTGACTCCAATCTCACAGTCAATTTCTATCCAGATGGGACCCCAGGCATGACCACTGATAACGGTGCTCGGGGGAGGGAGAGAGGGGAGCAGGTCCTCTGGAGCCCAGCTCTGCTCCCCTGGGACTGGGTGCAGGGTGGTCTCATTTCTGTGTAGACTTCACCATTGTAAATCATGCTCATCACGGCAATAGTCTGGCTTTATTTACTTTATTTATTTAGGCTGTACTGGCTCTTCATTGCTGCACAAGGGCTTTCTCTACTTGTGGTGCATGGGCTTCTCACTGCAGCAGCTTCTCTAATGTTGCAGAACATGAGCTCTAGAGTGTGGGCTCAGTAGTTGTGGCACCCAGGCTTAGTTGCTTCACGGCATATGGGATCTTCCTGAACCAAGGCTGGAACCCGTGTCCCCTGCATGGGAAGGCAGATTCTTAACCACGGGACCACCAGGAAGTCCCATCATGGTAATAGTCTTAACACAAGGTTTTAAAAAGTGCTTTATTTACCCTGTGCTCTACATTTGTCCCAGTGCAACTGGAATCTGTCCTTTTGGCTGGAAAGGGGGCACAGGGAAAGAGTAGAAACATCTTCATTGTTATCCAGCACTCCACACACTTGGCCAGGTGCCAATTTTCACCCATTTAAAGCAGGTGCTCTCCGCCCAGAGGAGGAAGATTCAGTGAGAGTTGTAGGCAACACATTGTGTTGCCCATTTAAACTGACCCCAAAGAAAACAACGTGAGTGACAAGTACACCTTTTATCCGCAGAAGTCCTAGCTACCTAACCAGCTGGATTCTCCACCACACTTCACCCAGGACAGACATGAGCAACGGGCTGCACCAGCCCTGGCAGCCTCAGAGCCCCTCTTCCCCCTCATCAGTACAGTAGGTGGGCCCCAAGAAAACCCCCTCCCAGTGTTCACATACTTGTGCAACACTTACCCCTCCCACCCAAACTGTCTCTGGACTTGGCCTTGGGACTTCCTTGGACCCAAAGACATTAAAAAGCACAGTGCAAATAGGCTTGGTAAGACCTTGCACACATGTTTGCAGAAGTCAGTCTCCACACTGCAAAGAAACTCAGTTTGGAAGGTTTGAGGGAACAGTGAGAGACCTGAGGGTTCTCTAGACGGTCTTCCCGAGGAAGGTCGCAGCTTCATGTGACCTCAGAACTGCCCAGCTGTGCCCAGTCAACCCACTGGATCACAAGAGCAGAATAAGCAGCTATTGTTTGAGCCCTGAAGCTAAGTGAGGGGGCGGCTTGCTATACAGAAATAGATCCTTGAATTAGTACATCCCCACTGGGGTTTTTAAGGGTTCATCTATATCATCTGTACAAGAGCAGGAAGGGAAAAAGGAAATTCAAGCCTAAAATACCCTTGCTGAGTAGCAGTTCTACCACTAAGTCCTAAGAGTTCCTTCCTTAGCAAACTAGTCTTTTTGTTTCTCTAAAAATAATAACAGCTAATCTAATGTGTGCCCATCATGGGTGATGTGAGGTTAGGAGAGACATTGTATTATATGTCTGTATTCATTTATATCACAGTAAAATATTCTTCATGCTCAAGAAATGAATGCCCTTCATAATTGTCAGATATTATAATATCACCCAAACATTTTCTCCTCTTATCAACCATCTCTGTTCCCTGGTCTCCTCTACCAATATTTTATAAGAAAAAATTTACTTGTTTCACCTAAACAGTTGTTTATCTAATCAATAATTGACACCCTTCTACTTTTCCCCATATTGAAATAGACACACTTGATGCCCAGCACCCATCAGCATGGAGGTGATTGTGAGGTGGTGCAGGCAAGGGCCTAGTTCCTGCCAACACAAAGACCAGCTAACCTGGGTAAGGACCAGTCTTAACAACCATGGGAGGTTGTCCCAATGGTAGGCACTCCCCATACCCATCTTCATCCCTCAGATCCTGAAATAAAATTACAGAGGAGGCAAATTGTGTTGATCAAATAAATGCTTTGAAAATCCACTTATGAGTCACCAGGTCTGGTTTCCATCATTCATGAACAAGACAAGCCCATATACAGTCCTCCTGGCTCCATGATCTGGACTGAGAGTTCATCCAGAATGAAAAGCAGGAACTCAGAAAGATGAGGAGAGGGAAGGGACAGTAGAGTGTGGGGAAGTCAGAGTGGAGGGCACTGTCTGGGGCTTCTGGGTGATTGTGTGATTGTGTGTATGTGTGTGCTTTTTACCAATTAAATCTTTGATAAATAAACCCAAGCCAAACTATTTCTGTTGTCATTGCTACAGTTGGTGACACTTTAGACAGTAGGGTTCTAAGTCCCCACAAGTACCTCTCTCGATACTTCAGCAGACTCAAAATGGAACTCAGGCCCAGCCAGCAGGATCTGGTGAAATATAAATCCAGTAGCGTCAGGCTTCCTGATTTCCACAGTAAAATGTCATGTGTGGTATTTGCTTCCAAGCACCACAGTCCCCTCCCATCAGCCACATATTGCTTCCCATCTTAAAATTAACACCTGAATCGGTTATTACCCAGCACCTGTCAGAGTGTTATTGATGCTCAGACTATGAAGACAGTTTAGGTGCCAAGGGGTCCACATAAGTGTCTAAGTTCTCATTGTGCTGGAAGCGTAAAGGCTCCAGAGCAGCAGGACAGGAAGGACATGTGCCCTCAGGGATGCTTCTGGAGTGCCTACCACCGACTGCTAAATTAATGTTACATAGCCAGCTGTTTGACTGAGAGGAAGTCCTAGAATGGGCCTTATGGAGAATGTTTCTCCACCTTCTGTGAAACTAGGCAAAGACAAAACATATTTACATCAGCACTTTTAGTACGTTTTCTCCCAAGATCAGGTCAGAAGTGACTCAACTGAGGTAATATGACAAAGCACTGTCTTGGAGAGGGAAAGTCAAGTAGTTGGTATGGTGGGTGCAGTCCCCTCCATTTGGAGACCTCCTGAGATGCCCTTTTGCCAGTGGGACCAGAAATAATCACAGTCTTTGAACACTACTCTCAGCAGCTCTCACCCAACTAGGGATGACCTGCAAATCCATCCTTCGTCAACCAGTAAAGCCAAGGAGCATCCTGCCCACGTTGCCCGGGGACCCCCTTCTCCCATCTGGACCAAGACTGCAGCCACCACCTGCCAGGAACCCTCTCCATGTGGCTGTGAGTTCAGGCAGCTGGTCCCCAAGTTCTGTTGGCCTTGGAGCCGGTCTCTCTGCCTAGTTCCACTTTGTGTTCATTTACCAATTTATTTGAGCATGAAGAGGACACCCTGAAGGCCCTGCCCTTCACATCCTTGGAGACCATCTTCACGTTGGCCTTCAACTACCAGACAGATCATAGCATCCCTAACACTTGAACACATGCACACACACACGACTGTCCTTTATTGGGTTTTGCTTTTGTTTCATTCTTGTGTCTATGTTCAGCAAAAGGAAAATAGGTATCATCCAGGTACCAATTAGCAGGGAGAAGAGGGCAAAGTAGGAGGAAGGGCCATGTGTTCAGTGTCTGGGAGCCCCCATCTGAGGAGTAAAAGCATGTGGAGGGGACCTTTTCTGAAGGCTGGAGCAAGCTACATGTGATTGATATGTTTTCCCAAAAGTATGTCCTCTTTGCAGAGAGACAGTAGAAGTTAGTCTGCAGGGGCTATCAGAATGCTCCTCAGAAAAGGTGGTATTAACCCTGAAACCGAGGAGGGACTGATTTTACAGACATGTTCGAGGGGGCTTCCACACTGTGGAGGTGAATGCACCGAAGTCCAGGCACATAAGAGTACAGGGTTCAGCTAGGAGAAGGCAATGGCACCCCACTCCAGTACTCTTGCCTGGAAAATCCCACGGGAGGAGGAGCCTGGTAGGCTACAGTCCATGGGGTCGCGAAGAGTTGGACACAACTGCACGACTTCACTTTCACTTTTCACTTTCATGCATTGGAGAAGGAAATGGCAACCACTCCAGTGTTCTTGCCTGGAGAATCCCGGGGATGGAGGAGCCTGGTGACTGCCGTCTATGGGGTCGCACAGAGTTGGACACGACTGATGTGACTTAGCAGCAGCAGCAGCAGGGGCACTGGGGTGTGAAGCAGGTGGGGCAGGGGCAGGACATACTAGGCAGACAGGAGTTGAGATCCTGAGCAGGAGACTCTTCAGGCCTGTGGTTGCCACCTGAGGGCCACAAAGCCTGGGGAAGCTGTGGCATTCATGATGGGATGGGAGGGTCCACAGGCACCCCAAGCACATATATTCTCCTGCTTTTCAGTTATATGTAGACGCTTCATGATTAATGTGATATCTACTGAAAGTGTTACCAAACACAAAACGAAATGAAAGTCATTTTTTAATTCACAAAGGCTTTGAAAATTATAATGACATGAGCTCTTTTTCACTATGATTTTGGTAGAAATTGTAAAAGTGCAACGATTATCGTGTGTGATTGGCAAAATTCGAAGGCATAATAAAATGTTTGGAGATGAATGCTAGAAGTGGAGTGTCATGAAAAGCTCTTATTTAAAAAAAAAAAAAAAGCCCCTGCTAGCCCACAGGTGCCATGGAAAGAAGCCAATGGGCTGGGCTAGAGGAAGAGGCAGAAGGCAGCAGTCAGGAGAGTGCTGAGTGGCAGCACTGGTGGCAGAAAGGGGAGGACCATGAGGATGACATCCAACAGACAGGACCTGGCGACCCATCAGGTGAAAACGTGCAGGTAAGGGAGTCTGGGCTGATGACCGATTTCTTGTTTGGACCAGTGAGCGGCTATGTTGGTGTGTTGTGAGCACAGGGGCTCAGAGGACGGGGTGCTGGGGAGCCGTGAGACAGAGGATGACTGTGGTCAGCTGAATGGTCCCCAGAAATATCCACACCCTAAGCCTTGGATTCTGTGCTGTGTGGGTCACACAGCAAAGGGAGATTAAAGTTGCAGATGGAATTACGATCACTTATGCTGACCCTGAGATGAGATCACCCTGGACCCTCTGGGTCAACTCGATACGAAAAGATGCGGAAGGGGAGGTGGGAGTGTCAGCGGGATTGCACGTGAGGAAGACTTGACGGGTCATCACTGCTTTGAAGGTGGAAGAAGCCCCCAGGTCAAGGAACGCAGGTGAGGCCAGAGCTCCAATAAGAGAGAGGATGAGTCCCCCAGTACCTGCACATAGGACCCTAGCCCCGACCATTACTTGACTTCAGCCAGGGAGACCCAGTTCAGAATCTTACCTCCAGAACCAGAGGTAAGAAATCTGAATTTTTTTAAGTTTGTAATCATTTGTAACATAACAATCCTTACAGTGAGTTAATTCTGAAGTACCCATGGGGCATTAGGGGGGACTGAGAGGAGATGCTACCCAGGAATGTGCCTCCTTTTAGGATGAGCATTTGTTTCCACCCATGCACCTCCGTCATATGCAGACCCACCTCTTCAGGACCTGGTTTCATTGTTAGGGGTGGGTGCTCCCTGGGGTGACAGGGGATGTTGCAGTTGGTAACTCCAATAAACAAAGGTTCTAAAAATGGTTCAAAAGAGCACAAAAACAAAAGTGCGTTTGGCTGGGCAAGGCCCTCCCAAGTGAAGCGGGTGGAGGGAAGCCCAGCCTGATTGGGAATGCAGGGCCCCACACCCACTGGCTAGCCTCGCCCGACACCCCAGGCTACCTCAGTGCTGTGATCATAGTCTTGGGTCTTGCCACCTTCCAGCCAGGGGTGAGGAGCCAGCACATTTGCCCCCCACCCATTCACCTTGTGCCACATGCCTGGAGTAACTGAAGTATCTCTCTCTTCTATAAAAATGAGTGGAAATTGAAAAATGAATTTGTTATTAAGCATAAAAACTGTAAGCCTCATAAAATTTAACAGAGATGAAGATAAAAGCCTTTAGGGGCCAGTTGCCAAGTTGAATCAACTGTACGTCTTGCCCAGAAGATATTACAAAAAAATGAGTGGGTGCTTCCTGGGGTTTATGGGCCCCTGTAACCTTTATATTCAACAACCCACCAGCCACCGGGGCAGGTGCCACACTTGTCCCTGTACTGACGTGACAGGTTAGGCACAGTGAGGTTAGGAGGTTAAGTTACTTAAGAAACCACAACCAGGAAGCAGCAGAACCAGGATTCAAGCCCAAACAGCCTGACCGCAGGGCCCAGCCCTTCTCTCCCCCTCTGGCCCATTGCCTCTCCCAGAGATCATGGCATCCCCAACCTTCTGCCTGTTCAGGCCCCAGGACAGGCCAGACATTGCTCTGCCTCAGGGCCTTTGCAGCTAATATTCATTTTAGAAAACTTTTCTCCCCTCCTTTCAGGTCATCTCTGTGAAGACATTCTGAACTCCTCTGAGGAACTGGGAACTCTCTCCTTGTATCCTGGGAAGGCCTGTCCCAGATAAGGGAGGTGGGACTGGAACTGGGGGAGGAGAAACTTCCAGGCTGCTTTGGGCAAGGGTCAGATTGCCCATGGAGGCCAGAAGGCTAGCTGCCTTTCAGCACTCTGGAACACATGCAGATGGGCAGTGGGTTTAGTTGCTCTCTGCCCAGTTTTCCAGTCCACTGTGGTTGACTGGTCAGGGGATACAAAAGAACTATACCCTGGGATCAGAGGCCACACGGGCAACAAAGGAGCCTGAACTGTCCTTCACTAGGTGACCAGGAGTGCTGTCCAACCCCTGGAGATGAGGTATCCGGAGCCCTGCTGGCCTTCACCATGAAGCTGGTAGGGCTCAGGCACCGCCCGCCATGGCCACTGCAACCCTTGGATCTTCATCCCACATGTGCACACATTCTGTCACCCAGGACACCAACAGCCCAGTGAACAGGGCAGCCCTGTCCACACAGAAGGAAACCAAGGCTCCTCTGTGCCCTCAGCATCATCCCCCACTCAGCGCTGCTCTGAGCCTGGACTCAGCTCTGAGAATAGGGATGGAGGCCAGCACTTGGCCCCTCACACACGAAGGTCCAGAGGCTGTGCGTGTCAGACTTAGCCCTGGAATTCTCACTCCCCACCCTGAACAGGCACCTAATGTTGGCCAGGGACGCGTTCCGAGGACACCTCTGGGGCCTGCTTCTTCATGCGCCTTATGTTCTCTTCACTCCCAGAGAAATTCTTTGGTGGAAAAGGCAGGTGCCCTAAGAGCTGTAGGTCAGAATTTGTTTGCTACCACCTGGAGAGCATCTTCAAAAAGACTGTTCTGCTCAACATCATTTATGCTTAAAAAAAGAAAAGCATGACTTGGGGAGAAGACCTGCCCTGTGTAAGAGCTCGGAGATTTCTCTTTAAGTCTGTCAGGCACAGCAGTCAACATTACAAAAGGTTCATTTCCACACACTTGGTGAAAAAGGTGGACCCTGTATTGTTACATTATGACTGGCCTGCCCAACTTAATGCTGAGCATTTCCCAAAGCACAACTCTGATAGTCTCCTACGCAATAATATCAAGCTGTAAATTTAATGATGCTTGAGCTTGGAAGTAAATAAAAAACTCAAGCACATACTTTTAAAAAATTCTGGGGACTTCCCTAGCAATTCAGGGGTTAAGACTCTGCACTCCCAATGCAGAGGGGACAGGTTCAATCCCTGGTCAGGGAACTAAGATCCTGCATACTGCAAAGTGTAGCCAAAAAAAATTTTTGCTGCCCAAGTCTCCATTTTCATCATGAGGTAAAAATGGAGGAAAATGTCAATTACAATCCCACCTTTACTCTTACAAATTTGGCAACATATTAAAACCTGTTGCATTTCAATGTCAACCGTCTAGACTGGGACAGGCTGCATCAAGCTAAGTTAAGAATAAAACACTTGAGTAAAGCTCTAAAACCTAGGCCACAAAGGTGTTCCTCACAAACCACTGGCCGTCAGTGGTCCTAAAGGCAGAGGATGGCAAAGGTTCCCCACTCCAGGGGACCAAGAGCGGCCCGATATGCTGTCACAGGCATAAAATTTCTTTCAGGTTTTGTGTTCGGTCTTAAAAATTAACTTGCATTGTACTCCATGACATTTGCTTTAATATATAAAAACTGTTTGAAATCACTTAGCAGTCAGAGAGCCCTCCCTCACCCCACTCCACACCATGGCGGGCAGCGCCCCACCTGAGAGGTTCACGAGTTGGTGAGCCAAGCCCCAAGCTTCAGATGCACTTCATTAGGTCTGTTTGTGGCATTTCCATAAAAGAAGTAATTTTATTCACTCAGGTTGTAACTAAATGCTTTAGGAAACTATGATATCAATTTCAATGTACTGAAAAATAAATAGTAAACAGTATGTATTTCAGTTTTTAAATGAAGAAATTAGTTAATTTTATTTACTAACAGAAAAAAAGAAGCCCCTAACCTAAAGTATAGCCTGATCATTTACTTTTTATATGAAGAAACACAAATTGGATTTTTTTTAATACAAAAAGGACAAGATCCACAGAAAGATAAACTCCTCTACTTGTTGGCACTAGAGAAATTTCCCCAGTTACTGGTTGATTTTAGTAGATCTTCTTCACCAGTGCAAGCCTGACATCACAACTTGATGTATTTGGCTACTTCTCAGCAACTCAGAAGCAACCCCATCCCAGAGCAAAACTGCTCTCTGGATGTGACACTTTTTTTCCTCCAGAACATAAAGCCCTAAAAGCCACCATCTGGAACAACACAAATATGTCACAATCTGTGGTTTTCTGACTGTTCTACAGTGTAGAAAGTGCTGAGCAAGGGCACTGTGGTCCCTGCCACCGCCACCTCCATGGCCCCTGACCCGCACACTGTCTCTGCTGCCAGCTCCCTGAGAGGTGTCTGTGGCTTTAGTAGGTTTCAAGAGGCATTAATTTTAAAACAGGTTCTAAGAGATGTACATGTTTTAACATAGGCTCCAAAATGTGTGAAGATACACTTAGAATCACATCTCAGATATCATTAAAAAGAGTTCTGTTCCAAAAAGTGTTAAAAGAGGAAGCCAGGCTTCCATCACAGCTGTTCCTGGGGCCACGTTTTTTCCCCATAGTTTAAAGTCTGAATCGGCAGCAAGAACGGCCACATATATATCTGTGTTCATGTGTGTACACAAAGAAGTACCTTTGGACTGACTTAAAAAAAAAACAAAAACAAAGACATTTTGTTTCATTTCCCAACACACCTGCCTGCTACAGCCCTGCTAGAGTGTTCATTTCTCTGCAGATGGGGCAGGGAAGGCCTAGAAGTTTAGAACCAATCCAGGCAGGTCTCCTGAGCGCTGTCATCATAGAGGTTCAGGCAGCTTGGCTCATGTGCATGACAGCAAACATCACACTCTGATCTCAGTGTGAGTCGTTCCCTAAAGAATAAGAGAGCTGCGGGCTACCACTGTACTCCTCACGGCATTCTGGCTGTTCACATGATCTCAGGATGAAAAACCCCCATCAACAATTTTTCCTTTTTGGTCTATATAGCACCATTGTCAGTGGGATGTTTTTTGTTGGTTGTTTTTAAATCTTAAGCAACGGGGTATAAGAATATAACCAAAGTGTCTGATTTGAGGTTTTACAGGCAGAAATCTTTTTTTTTCCCTCAGATTTTTTTTCCTTAAAACAAAGGGGAAAAAAGTATAAGGTTTCAAAGCTGAGTTACTCTGACCAGCCTTCAGTGAAGGGATAGCTAACCACACCATTTCTTCTTTGTTCTTCTGTGTGTTATCTCATAGCAAACTTTCACTCTGGACACCCAGACCTGAGGTGTGCCTTTTTCATATTAGATATAAATTAATCAAAAGGTCTAAAGCTCTAAATTTCCAGAGTTATGAAAAATTCTTAACTTACTTCAAGATATCTTGCATAAGTATCTCATCCCTCAGCTCAAACAAACAAGAAGGTCAAAGGCAAGAAAGAATCACATAAATTGGAGCACCTCCTATAATCCATATATACATGTACTCGCTATACAGGTCCTATACAGTCAAAGAATCACGTCAGCTAATATAGCCTCTAGTGTGGGTTTTGTCGGACACAGCCCGCTGGGGTCCCCATCAGCATCATACGAAACAGCAGTACTTCTTCCACCAGGACTTGGATAAGGTCTTCATCTTGTTGGGAGTCCTGCTCTTGGACTTCTTTGGCTGCTGCTGGGAGTCCGAATACTGAATGCCGGCTACAATGGCTGCATCGAAGACCTCTTTGAGGTTCTTCTGAGTCAAGGCCGAGCACTCAATGTAAGAGGTGGCTTTGATCTCCTCGGCACACAACCTGGCCGCCTCCTCGGGTACCGGCTTCTCTTTGCATTTGTCCAGCTCGATGAGGACTTTGACGTCTTCTCTGAGGTCCGACTGTGTCCCCACGAGGATGATGGGGGCTTTGGGACAGTGGCACCGAATCTCTGGCACCCATTTCTCACTGACGTTCTGGAAGGAGGAGGGACCCACAACACTGAAGCACAGGAGGAAGATGTCGGCATTGGTGTAGCACAGAGGCCGGAGCTTGTCAAACTCATCCTACAAGGGAATCAAGCACCCAAATGTTATCTTTTACATCCGTTCTCATCAGCAGAGAGACCATTTGAACATTTTTCTGGAAAGGGTCTGGTAAGTAACAGAAAGCCCACACATAGTGGAAGGAAGAACCAAAGCCCGATAAGGGCCACTGCTGCCAAGTGGGGCCTCACTCCCAGCTCTGCAAAACTTGCCCAAAAACCTTCCTCACTGCTCAGGACCTACTTGCAACTTACTGTAGAAAAAGTACTTATATTAGATGGATTTTCAAAATAAAATTTACTTTCTCTAGCCTTCAGGCTAGAGTAACTCAGACTTACTGCTTCAACTCTGGTACTTAGCCAGGCTTTTAAAATGTAGATGGTACCCACACTGATCCTCGGGGCTTCATCCAGACTCCAGGAAACCCCAGTCTGTGAACTCAGCAGCTCTGCCCATCCTCATGGCAGCTGTAAGCCTGGCTCACTTCAACCCATCTGTGCCGTGCATATCCAGGGCACACTCAGGGCACACTTGGTGCAGAATCATGGGACTCAGACACAGGACTGGAATTGATGACCTAGGCCTGGACACTCTCACAGTGACCCAGAGAATGTGTGCCTCTCAATGTCACTTAAAACACAAGTGAATATGTTCTCACACTTGCTGAATACACCTTTTATCTCACTTTATCTTTTTCTCCCTCCTTCCTTTTCTCTTACTTTCCCTCCCCTTTTCTCTCCGCAAACCCCAGAGGCCTCCAGGAGTGATGCTTTGGGAAGATAAAAGGACCAGAGAAAAGGCATACCCATCCTACTTCCAAGGGATAAAGAACTGAATGGAATAAGTCAGAGTTGATTATATAAACCATCACCCTGCTGAGTGCCTCACTGTGTGCATTCACTAACAGAGATGCACACAGGACTCTGGACCCCAGACCTAGGGGATTTGGTTGGGAACAGACACACATGGCCTCAGTCCTTATAGGGAAATGCATGCGTGCATGCTACCTGGCTTCAGTTGTGTCCGAATCTGTGCAACCCTATGGACTGTAGCCCACCAGGCTCCTCTATCCATGAGGTTCTCCAGGCAAGAATACTGGAGTGGGTTGTCATGCCCTCCTCCAGGGGATCTTCCCAAGTCAGGGATTGAACCTACATCTCCTGTGGCTCATCATTGGCAGGCAGATTCTTTATCACTGAGCCACGTGGGAAGCCCTTATGATTATTTACAAACTATTATTTATGCACATGTTTTGTAGCACCTGTGGACTTTTTCTAGGGATGAAGAAAGCCTGGATCTTTTGAGTTTACGTGCCTCGTCTGAGGCCCTGTATTTCAGTTTATAGGGCGACAACCAAGTGACAATATTGAAGTTGACCAGCTAAATCCTCAGGAAGCAATATGGCATCTCACCATGTCACTGCCAATTCTCCACCTTCTATATGCAAAAGTTAAAAAGAAGAAGAAGAAGAATTGGATTTCTCAGTGCCAACTTTGTGCTGAAAGAAGAAACACAGAAACCCAACCAGGTGGCCAACAGCCCAGCCCCGAGGATCTTCTAATGAAACACTCCCTCTGTTCCCAGAGGCCTGCAAGAAAGCAGCACAGGACAGTCTCTGCCCTCACCTGGCAGGCATCATGCCTGGCCAGGCCCTGGATCTGGGGTTGTATTATCAATAAAAAGAAAAGCAAACACAGCCCTGAGCCTTGGGACATGGCTTCGACAACCTGGCTCCCAGACTTGTGGAGGTTCTGGCTGAGGGACTCAGGAAGCAAAGCAGAAACTAAACCCTGCTGGTCACTACCTGACCAGAAACCTTAGCTATTTGCAGAAATAAATGCCACACACGTACGTGTGACGAGTCCAATTGGAATGGACCCTTAGAGAAACGAGTTCTGAGACCCAGAGATTTGCCTGGGGTTTAGGGTAGGGCTGGGTGGGGCTGACAGGTAGCTGGACAGCTGCACTGGTCTAGTAGCAACCGGTGTTTGTTTTTTTTAAGTATAAAGATTTTCCCAGGTGCCTCATGAGTCAGAAGCTGAAGAGTTTTTACCTGCTATTGGACAGGCTATTGCAGTCTGATCAATTTCCACTGGAGTGAAATTGATCACAGTGAAATTTCCATAATGAGTCCAGTGTTAAAAACTTTTAACATTTTATATGCACACCAGGCCCCCAACAAAAAGGCCCCAAGGCATAAGAAGCAATTTCTAGTTATTTTTCCAGCTCTCAACTGCTATGTGAAACTTATGTCTGATCCCCAGGCAACAGCTACCTGTGTCCACATTCTCCTGGTATTTGGGAAGGAGGCAGCTTGAGTCACTTTATCCCCAGTAAGCTACCATGACCACCGCTTGGGGGGATGTGCCACCACAGGCAGAGGCAACACTAAGGAAATATGGCAGGTGTCAAATCAAGTCCCTTAAAAAGGGAGGTTATCAGATCTGGAGTAAGGAGGATAGGAAAGGACTATCACCTTGCCCAGCTTTACTAACGATCAAAACAAATACTAATTGATAGCTGGGGAGCTGGGAAAAAACTGACTTTATCTCACCAGTTGTGTACTTTTTAAAATTTATTTTTATTTATTTGGCTACTCTGGGTTTTAGCTGTGGCATGCAGGATCTTTAGGTGCATGTGGGATCTAGTTCTCTGACCAGGATTCAAACCCAGGCCCCCTGCATTGGGAGCACAGAGTCTTTTTTTTCCGCAAAATTTAATTTTTTTTTTTTATATTGGGGTATAGCTGATAAACAATGCTGTGACAGTTTCAAGTGAACAGCGAAGGGACTCAGCCATACATATATGTGTATCAGCTCTCCCCCCAACCCCCCTCCCATCCAAGCTGATACATAACACTGAGCAAAGTTCCATGGGGAGCAGAGTCTTAAACCCCTGGGCCACCAGGAAAGCCCGAGCTGTGTATTTTTCATAGTTTTGAAGATGGTTTTTTGAAGATGTGGTTTTCCATAAATCTGTAGATGGTGGCCTCACACATTACACTATTAGGCATACTAACCACTCCATCAGGTAAGAAATACAGTGAATCTCAACAAAAACACTGCTGAGAGGCAGGAAAATGAAGGAAAATTTCCAAATAAACCAAAGTGTACCAACTTGCACTGAAACCTTTTCATTTCCCAAATTATAAGCTTTTTCATGAAATCATTTCTAAAATGATTCTTGCGATTCCTTAACTTTGAAACAGATCCTATTAAGGAAAAATATCAAACTCTTCCTTGATAATTCAGGATCATTTCTACAAAGTGCTCCTGGTAAAAGTCCTAATCCTCTTGCAAAACTGCTCAGAGGTTTTCCTCCTGTTCTACCCATCCTGTCCTTCAAACCAATGTTGCCTTCCTCCTCCTGTAACCTTGTTGATTTCTTCACAAGTTCTACTGGGTTGGCCAAGAAGTTCATTTGGGTTTTTCTATAAGTGCCTACTGGAAAATCCAAATTAACTTTTTGGCCAATCCAATACTAAGTGGTTTGTCTTTCCCCACGGACTATAGTCCGTCAAGGGGCAAGCCATGACTTAAGCTTGCATCCTGCGGGACTCAGCACTTATTTATTTATCAATCCAGTCTATAAACAAGCAAAGTCCACTATGGGCCAGGCACCGGCCAGGCATGAGGCAGGGAGCTCCAGCCCAGGAAGCTGTGTCTGCCATCAGAGCTGACAGGTGAGCTAGTGGTGGGGAGCTGCCTGCACTGGGCTGTCCGCTCCTCTCTACAGGGCCCCAGATAGGCATGCCCTTTGGTTTCTTGAGTTTTCTTGCCTTCTTCTTATTCTCGGACTCTTCAACTACCACTTCTTGCTTCAGCAGGGAGGCCTCTGTTTTTTGAGGGGCTACCCAACTCTCATTGTAAAGATCAGAAAATGTGACCCAAGGTAAGAAAAACATTCTTGATTTACACAAAGCAATTAAGCTTTAATTATAAATAGCAGCAGGGCATCCAGAAAAATTATTAGAAGGATATATGTTCTTTGATTTTTTCTTCCATATGCAATAAAATTCAGATTGCGTGGTTTTTCATTTTTTTCCTGCTCCAGTAGAAGGGCCAGGAGACAGCAGAGGAAGCTGGGCTATGACATGCGCCCTGTGGCCACTGCCAAACCAATGTTCAACTGGGGATCGAGGCAGCCCAGGCTTGTGTCACCTTGAAGTTTGAAAAACAAAGCCCTGAACTTGCTGTCCCGCAGTGGGTAAGTGACTAAGAAGCCCTGGTTTGGAGGAGGCTCTTAGGGACACTGAAAAGTCAGACACTTCTTAAGTGTAGGTGGTCATATGACATCTTAGAAAGGAAGTGGACACTTTGATCTGTCGATAAATTACCCCAGGACTTTCTCAAACTCTAGCAAGCACTGGAGAAACTACGTGCTTATTAACTGTGGCTTTGGCAAGCTCTAAAGACAGACCCTAGGGGCTTCTGTGATGGCTCAGCGGGGAAGACTCCACCTGCAATGCAGGAGATGCAGGCTTGATCCCTGGGTCAGGAAGATCCTGTGGAGAAGGAAATGGCAATCCACTCCAGTATTCTTGCCTAGGAAATCCTATGGACAGAGGAGCCTGGTGGGCTACAGTCCAACAGGTTGCAAAAGAGTCGGACTAAATAACTTAGCGACTAAACAACAACATTAATGACTAAACAACAACAAAGACAGACCCTGGGCTCTCAGACGGCACAGTGAGAATTAGTGATGTAAGCACCATGCAGGGGGACTGGAGCCCCCCCAGCTCTTGCAGACACCCCAGAGGGGACTTCATACTGAGTCCTCCCCATCCCTGGCTGTCTCATCCAAGCGCCTGGCCCTCAAGACAAAAATAAATGTTCACTATTCTGAAGGACCAAGTCCCAGTTCATTCATTCCTCCAGGTTAGGAAAGGAAATATTAACACTTACTGACATGAACTCCATCTTTTTCTTGAGTCAATATCTTAAGAATTTGGTTTGTTGACCTTTAATAAAATGATTATAAGGCATTGCCAACTTACTCTGAGAAATGAGTACAAAGCATCATTGACAATTTTTAATAAAAACCAGAATGTAAATAAGATCAGAAACTCCCAGAAGATAAGAACCGCTCTTGACCCTGTTTCCCTTGTCCTGCCCACAATGAGCAGTGCCAAACCCTGCTTTATTGGTGTGGAGCTCTCTCCCCGCCACCTCCACCCTCTGTGAGGTGGGGGTGGGGCTCTAGAATGGCCCAGTAAAGGAGAGGGGCAGTATTTGAAGGCCTTTAAAAGACCCTGTTCTTGCCCAGCACTGAGCAGTGATGTGATACTGACCTGTCCTGCAGTGTCACAGAGCTGGAGTTTCACGGGCCGCCCATCCACGGAAACCACAGCTTAAAAATAAGACCGAGAGGATTGTCAGTAGTGGGGAGGGTCTCTTTTAACCCTTTCCAGAAGAACAATAATTTTAGTTTGTATGATCACTCTCACTCCAAACCCTTCAGCTCCTATTCTGAGTCCCCAACAAATTCAAGACTTGCCTAAAACAAGGAGACTCCATGGAAGCATTTTTTTTTTTTTTTTTTTTTAATGCAAACCTGCCAGGCCAGCAATTCACTCCATGCCCAGAGAGAAGGCAGAGAGGCCCAGGGCCTTTGATGGCACCCTGGAAGGGTCTGAGTTTTCTCCCAACCCCAGACGATTTATTTTCCTATGGCACGTGTTTCAAAAATCACAAAAACAACACTGGGTGGGGTGGGGGGTAGGTGGGAACCAACCTCATGGTTTTAAATCACGGGAAAACCTCACAAATAAGTCTGTTTTCCCTTGGGAAATGTTTGGTAACTTCGGGGTCTGTCACAAAAGCGAAGCTTATTTTGAGAACATGTGTAAACACAGGCTGCCGGTATTGTCCTGTTTATAAAAGAGGGCACTGCTTATCTCTCCACGTCAGCTCAAAGAGAGGATTAAACGAGAAAAGGAAACCGTGTCCACCTTTCCACTAGGAAGGGGTATCTGGGGAGGGGCCTGCATCAGAGTGCTGCTCAGAGTGCTCTATTTGATGAAGCACTCAGTTTTGTCTCAATACAACTTTCTAAATTGTTTATAAATGTTTGTACTACTCAGTTGAAGAAGGGGATTAAAACACACACACACACACTCAATATCGTTTAGGTGGGAAACCCACCAGCACAGCACTGCTTTATCTACCGTGCCTTCCAGGTAGATGAAAGCAAGTCCTTGCTGTCAAAACTTTCTGAAAGATCACGAAGTTCTTTTTTTTTTTTTTTTAAGAACAAGAGAAAGCATTTCACTCTAGCTTCCATGGATTTTAACTTTTTCATAAATTTCAAGAATACTTGAAAAATCAAGAGGAAAGATTACTTTATCTTGGTGGCTACAAACCAAATGACACAGCATCGCATACATAACAGTTTTCAGGAGCTTAAGAGATACTGAAAAGACACTAAGAATCAAAAACAGAGCCAACGGGGGCTGTGGGACTCAGAGGCAAGAAGTCATCTTTACTATCCCGGTTTAATCCAAAGCTCAGCCTTCCCCGGCGCCTCCAATGCCATTTTCACTAAATCCACACTTGTCCCTGCTCTCCGCGGCTTTTGAAAGTGGAGACGCCCTCGGAAGAGGAGCCGCTGACTGGGAAAGACCGACCCTCGGGCCACAGGTAATGGCACCTGCGCGTCACCTTCCGATCGAAAGCCGGCAGCGGCGCCAGCAACGTCGGCCTGACGCAGCTGCTTTACGCAGGAAACTGATCAGGCCACCTGGGCGCGACCTGTGCGACCCCGCCGTCCGTACCCGAACTGCGAGGCGCCCTCGGCTCCCCGCGCCCGGGTTAAGACCCCACTCCCGGCGGCCCTGTGTCCCCCGGGGTCTCCTCCGCCCCAGCCCCCACGGCCCCGCTCACCCGAGAAGTTGTCGAAGGCGGTGGGGATGTACTCGGTGGGGTAGCCGTTGGTGGTGTAGCTCACCACCAAGCTGGTCTTGCCCACGGCGCCGTCGCCGACCAGCACGCACTTGACGCCGTGCCCCTCGGGGCCGCCCGCGCGCCCCCGGCCCCCCGGCGCCCCGGGCCCACGGACCCCGCGCTCCCGGCGGGGCGGCACGGGCGGCGCCTCGCAGCGGCCCGGGAACGCGGGGTCCCCCTGCTGCGGGGGCATCGGCCCGCGCAAGCCGCGGGGGGAGCCGTCCCCGACTCGAGGGCCGCGGCTCCGGCCGCGCGGCGCAGACAAAGGCGGTCGGGTGGGTCCGGCTGGGCTCAGGCTCAGGCGACGCCGGCTGTGTTCTGCGGCCGAGGACTGCGGACCGAGCGGCGCGGGGCCCGGCGCTGTCTCCTCCTGCTTCCCGGCGGCCCGGCGCGCGGGGGGCGGGCGCGGGGAGAAGGCGGAGCGGCCGCTAGGTCCGGGCGTCGGGCCCACAGCGCCCCCGTCTGAGCGCCGTGTGGTGCGCTAGAGCCGGAGGGAGCCGCGCGCGCTGGGGCGGGACCGCGACTCGGTGCAGGGACCCCGACACCCACGGGGGAACCCCAGATGCCCAATCTGGGAAGTGCCGAGGAACCAGGCCACGGAGGGAGGCTTCCCGGCGCCGACACTGCCGCCACCGCAGAGGGGCTCGCGGTCCCGCCTCCTGCGCCCAAGTGCCCGACGACTGCCCTGCTCCTCCCGGCCCTGCGCCCCCTCCTCCCAGCGGTCCCTGCTTCGCAGGCCACAGCGTTCCACCCAAGGGGGCAGTGCAGGGCCTGGGCGACAGTCGTCGGAAGGAGGCAGAGTTAATAGGCAACTTTTATGTAGCCGAAGCCCATCGTGTGATTTTGGTCCTTCTAACGTATTCTTCTATCAGTTGGGAGCAAAGGAACGCAGGTCCACTGTTAACGCTAGTGTGACTTTCTCTTGAGCATGCCCTGAACCAACAGATGTCTTTATAGCCCCAATTCTTTCATCTACGTAAATGGAATTTGGTGACATTGGTATTATTTAGGGGGAAAAAAAAATCCGTTTTTCTCTGACTCCCTTCTATATTTAGTCAACAATCCATCGGAAAGACAGGGAAACCTTTGTGGGCATAGTCTAGACGCAAAGTTTCCCAGAGATTTATCCTGTGGTGTGAGAAGAGGCTCATACTGTGAGTAGGAATAGTGATACTGATAATAAAAGTCACAGCAACTAATAAACGCTGAACCTTTCTTATATACAGGGCACTGGTAAGCACTCTGCATGAGCTGCTGCTGCTGCTGCTAAATCGCTTCAGTCGTGTCTGACTCTGTGCGACCCCATAGACGGCAGCCCACTAGGCTCCCCCTTCCCTGCCTGGGATTCTCCAGGCAAGAACACTGGAGTGGGTTACCATTTCCTTCTCCAATGCATGAAAGTGAAAAGTGAAAGTGAAGTCGCTCAGTCGTGTCCGACTCTCAGTGACCCCATAGACTGCAGCCTACTAGGCTCCTCGGTCTATGGGATTTTCCAGGCAAGAGTACTGGAGTGGGTTGCCATTGCCTTCTCCACTGCATGAGCTAGTTACTGTCATCTCATCATTACTTATACCCATTTTATGGGTGAAAGTGTTAGGCTCTCAGTCGTTCCCGACTCTATTTCCAACGCCATGGACCAAAGCCGACAAGGCTCCTCTTGTCCATGGGATTTCCGAGGCAGGAATACTGGAGTGGGTTGCCATTTCCTTCTCCAGGGGATCTTCCTGACCTAGGGATTGAACCCTGGTCTCCTGCATTACAGGCAGATTCTTAACCTCTGAGCCATGGGGAAAGCCCATTTTATGGGTACAGGATGAGAAAATCTGAGGCACAGGGGTACTAGACAAAATGCTGAGGTCTCACAAGCTAGGGAGTGGCAGTGCCAGGATTCAGGCACTCTGGCTCCAGAGCCTGAGTTGTTTCTTACCCAGTGTCCTTAAAGCAAAATCAAGCCAGAGTAATAAATTGAGCCTTGGAAGTGTGGCTGTGGTGGGAATGCAGGGGTGGATTTGTCAAGAGGCTGAAGGCTTGAATTCAGGGCCCTCATTTGCAGAGAACCTCCCTGGGGGCCCTAGCAGTGTGAACACAATTCTGCAAAAATTGACAAAAGTTTATATGAAAAAAATTCATATATTTTAATCACTACCAACAAAGCCCAATGTTGTTTCAATTCTAACTTCTCATATTGAATGGCTTTGATGTGGCAGGGGACATTCTGAGCATCAAGCCAAGGAAAGTGAACTTAGACATTTCATTTGGGTTTAATGGATACAGAGCTGGGACTAAAGACAGACAAGGAAGGAGCCAAGGGAGCAAAATTCAAGGTACCAACCTTGCAATTACCTGACCCAGAGAATGAGCACCTGGGTACCTGGCCTGCCTCTCCACAGCCCTGACACTGATGGGATGTATTTGTGTAATTTTCGACTCCCCTGTGTAGTTACCTTGTTTCTTGCCGTCTGGGCATAGAAATGGTGGCCAGTAATGTGCCTGCAGGTTTCTATCTGAACTTTCCCACTTTCCCCAGCACTGGTTCCAGTAGAAAACACGAGGTTTTCTAGAGTTTGGGATGTACCTTCTTGAAGCCAAAAACTAGTTTGTGGCTATCCTTCCCATCAAAAAGTACACAGTATTGTTAGAGGGGGCTTCACTGGTGGCTCAGAGGTAAAGAACCCGCCTGCCAATGCAGGAGATGTAAGAGACTCGGGCTCAATCCCTGCGTTGGGAAGATCCGCTGGAGGAGGGCATGGCAACCCACTCCAGTCTTCTTGCCTGGGAAATCTCATGGACAGAGGAGGCTGGCAGGCTATAGTCCATAGGGTCGCAAAGAGTTGGATATGACTAAGGACTAAACAACAATTGTGAGAGGGATAGTGGCTCTCCCACCTCATCTGGTCAAATGGAAGTTCCTGGCAGGAATAAACTCTAAATGCAGCATGTGCATTTATTCAGGCACCATACGTTTTTGAAGGAAATCACATGAAATAGAATTGAGGTGAACTCCTGTGTTTGTGAGGATGCAAACCTGTCTCGGGACCACAAACAGCAAGTTCACCAGCAAGTGAAATAGGTTTTCATTGTTCTCTACATATTACAAAATTATAGAATTGAGAAAGGGCATGCAGCAGGGGGATGTGGGGGAGGTGGTGTTCCAGAGACACCAAGTTTCAGTTATGCAAGATAAATACATTCAGGAGATCTAATGCACACCCGTGTGACTAGAGTTAGCAATATTGTATTGTACCCTTACATCTACTAAGTGTGGATTCTGAGTGTTCTCAAAACGAACACACACCACACACGCAGGTGACTATTTCACAATATATCTGTACATCAAATCATCAAGTTGTACACCTTAAATATGTACAATTTTTCACTGTAATCTAGACCCTCAGTAAAGTTTGGGGGAGCTTGTGCAGCCAAAAAATGTGGGAAAAAATAGTATGATCCATGTGTGTCAGGAGGTTTATTAAATGTTTTCTTCTGGATACTTTTAAAGTTTATGGTGTCTGTTGGCCTTTTAAAGTGCATAGCTTATTGTGATGCATGTCTCATTTTGAATCAATATTTTTGTACCTAATTTTCTATTCTTAAATGTTTATCCTTTCTCTTAAATAAGGGCCCCAAATATGATCAGCTTCAGGCCCTACAAAATGTGGGTCTCCCCTGCCTTCAGCCATATGGTAGTTTTTGTATCCCGTAGCCACTGACTTTGCTTTGTTCCCTTTTCTATGTCAAGTATTGTCCCATTCCACTTATTTTGGCCCATCTTTCTAGAGCCAATTTAATCAACCCCCTGCAGCCTTACCTAAAATCCCCAGAACTAATTGTTCACTATTAGTAGGCTCTTCTGCAGTCCATGGTATCAAGTCCAAAGATGGGGGTGGGGCCCTGGAACTCAGTGCTGACCGAGACCAGGGCTGTGGGAGGCCCCTCCAAGTGTACGGTCAATCAGTGAATCCACAATAAATCAATAGATCATCTACTGTATTTTCTTGTTTGTTTACTGTCTGTCTCCCTTTCAAGCTCCAGGAGGTCAGGAACTTTATTTTGTTTATCTTTATACCCCACACTTTACATCATGCAAGGAGAATAGTAGGCTACTGTTTTCTGTTTTATAAAATATTTTGAGAACACGTGAGTCCTGCAGCAGTTAATAAGAAAGACCATTTCTCCACTCTCTGAGGGTGCCTTACCCCTCCTGTACTCCCATCTGTATCTACCAGGATGGCACAGTTTGTGCAATGTTTCCTTTGTATCTGGTAAGTTTGGGAAATACTGTCATTTGTGGGAAAAAATTTTTTTCCTCTCTTAAGATCTGGTACCTATGTAGCTCTCCAGCCCACCTGTACGCATTCACCTACCACACCGGAGCTCCACCTCTGGGTCTTCCAGCATCCACCCCATCCCCACTGACACCCATCCACCCCCACCCACCCCACCCCCTGTGGCCCCAGGGACCTGGGCACACTCCTCTCTCCAACGCTTGAGAGCCTGCATGCCTCCCGCTCTTCCTCTCACTTGCTAATGTTGACCACATGGGTCTCAGTTCAGATGTCACCTCCTCTGGGGAGTGTGACCCAATGCCCTTAGGTAGGTGCATTTATGCCTAATCCCTGTCATAGCACTTTGCTGAAGTAACCTACTGACACTTGCTCTTAATTGCCTAAAAAGCAGGACCCTTGCTTCACCAAACTCTTTATCCCCAACACATTTTCTTGTATTTTTTAAAAATAAAGCTCTTTTGCCTGTTCTACTAGCAGACTATCAAATTTTCAAATGAACTAATTATCATAAATTTTTATTTTGGTACTAATATAGTAGAAACTGTGCTAATAAACTTTATACTGTATACCTTTCACCTATCTTTTAACATATTCAAGAAATAAGTTAAAATAATTTTTTGATTAATACATTCCTGGCCAGGGTATAATTTCCATTATCAAGCTCAATATAAAGGTTTTTTTTGTTTGTTTTGTTTTTCTTACTATTTGTAACTTTTCACTATTTACCCATCTTCCATAAATAAATAACAGCAAAGAACCAAATCAGAAGCCTGTAGTTACTGGATCTTTCGTATTAGTGGGTTGTGTAGCTATGAGTGTTTGCCCTTTCTCCAAGCCATCACTGTTGACCTAGGACATGTTTATCTCTGAAGGAAACTTCTTCCCTTCAGCACTGCCCTACTTTTTAAATATTCTGTAAGAGACTGCTAGTTAGAAAATTATTTCTCCAGAGTTCCCTGGTGATCCACTGGTTGGGATTCTGAACATTCACTGCAGAGGGCCCAGGTTCAATCCTGGGTTGAAGAATTAGGATCTGAAAAGCCACAAAAGAAGAAAAAGAAAATTACTTCTCATTAACTAAAGATTCTGAGCTGGGTCGTCTAATGCCAAAAGGGCCCCCTGTTTCCATCTGAGGTTGGGCTCATGTTCCCCAGAGCGTCCTGCTCTGTGTGTTCCAGGCTATGGCTGTCCAGTGTGAGGACCACCCTGGGGATTGGGAAGTGGAGGACTTCATAGGGCTGCACGTGGTGGTAGACAGGCTCAGAGGGCCCGACGTGCCTTCATTCTCCTCCTGCTCTGTGCCCACCTCGTTGTGCTCACAGCAGCCCAAGCTCACAGGAACCACAGAGGGCATGCCCCCAGTTCTGCTGCTAAGTCGCTTCAGTCGTGTCTGACTCTGTGCGACCCCATAGACAGCAGCCCACCAGGCTCTGCCGTCCCTGGGATTCTCCAGGCAAGAACACTGGAGTGGGTTGCCATTTCCTTCTCCATTGAGTGAAAGTGAAAAGTGAAAGTGAAAGTGAAGTTGCTCAGTTGCGACCGACTCTTGGCGACTCCATGGACTGTAGCCCACCAGGCTCCTCCATCCATGGGATTTTCTAAGCAAGAGTACTGGAGTGGCTTGCCATTGCCTTCTCCAGCCCCCAATTCAGCATACCCTAAGTTCCCTTTCATGGCTTTGCCGGTGGCCACATCTGCAGGACAACTGGGTTTTCTCGAAAGCTGCAGCTGGAGCCTTGTCCCAGATTCAGCTGGACAGGCTTAGTGGCTGTTTCCCTTTCTCCTGCAATTCTAAGGCTTGTGAAATCTTCCTTCCTTCACCTTATACCTTGGAAGGGCTGTTTTCCTGACTGAGCCCTGAGTGTACCCATCCTTAGTGCTTTTTTTTTTTCCCACCAGGGATGCCAGCCTAGGGGAAAATAATTGAGAAAGAAAATAATGTTGGCGTTTCTCACTAGAGAGGATGAGAGAATCATATAAATGTCACCAGATCACCAGCTTTGTCATTAATTGCTGACCCCAGACTCTCCCATCAGCTACTACTATGGTAAGGGGCCACAGACATGGTCCCATATATTGAAATTACTGCCCTGTCTCCAGATGTTCATTTGTCACTTGCCTGTTGGTAACGAGAATGGATGAATTTTTTTTAACTCAACAAGAGTTCCCATTAACTTGACGAAAATTTCAGATGTGAAAATCAATCATTAATTTTGATTGTAAAAAATACTTCTGGAAAGAAAATGTTTATATTGTTTCTATTGTCAGATTAGGCCAGGCTGTGCTAGAGCGATATAAATAAACTCAGAATCTTGATGTCTAGAAACATAGGAGTGCATCTTTAGTCACGCAAAATCCACTGCAGACCAAATGGCTCTCCAAGGCAGCACCCTTCCAAGTGGTGGCCCAGGGATCCAAGTTGCTTGTATTTGGCATCTAGGCAGCCCAGGACACACAGGGCTTCCTGGACACACAGGGTTTCCAGGAAAGAGTGTGGAAGGTCATCTACCAACTATGCAATGCTTCATGTCGGAAATGATCTCTGCTCACAGCTCTGCATGTGCACCATGTGTTTCTGTGCATGTGCCCATGTGTTCAACAGCAGTTTTATAAGAGCTCAAAACTGGAAATTATCTAAATGTCGAAAACAATAAAATGCATGAGTTAATTTTGTAATTTATGCTATTACTACTTAGTAAAGAAAAGGAGTGAACTACAGATAAATACAAGACAATAATAAACTTCACAAATAGAAAGAGAAGTGAAAGAAGCCAGACACCAAAAAAAGTGTAAACTATTGAATTTGATGTATATGGAATAAACTGCATTTCTAAAGAAATGGGCAGAACTAAACAGTGTTAGATAGCAAAATAATTGAGGATAATTGTTACATTTGGGAAGGAGAGGGGCCATATGGGGCTTCTCATGTTCAGTTCAGTTCAGTCTCTCAGTCATGTCCGACTCTTTGCGACCCCATAAATCCCAGCATGCCAGGCCTCCCTGTCCATCACCAACTCCTGGAGTTTACCCAAACTCATGTCCATTGAGTCGGTGATGCCATCCAGCCATCTCATCCTCTGTCGTCCCCTTCTCCTCCTGCTCCCAGCATCAGGGTCCTTTCCAATGAGTCAACTCTTCTCATGAGGTGGCCAAAGTATTGGAGTTTCAGCTTCAGCATCGGTCCTTCCAATGAACACCCAGGACTGATCTCCTTTAGGATGGACTGGCTGGATCTCCTTGCAGTCCAAGGGACTCTCAAGAGTCTTCTCCAATGTCACAGTTCAAAAGCATCAATTCTTCAGCACTCAGCTTTCTTCACAGGAGGTGAAAAGGAACTAAAAAGCCTCTTGATGAAAGTGAAAGAGGAGAGGGAAAAAGTTAGCTTAAAGCTCAACACTCAGAAAACTAAGGTCATGACATCTGGTCTCATTACTTCATGGGAAATAGATGGGGAAACAGTGGAAACAGTAGCTGACTTTATTTTTTTGGGCTCCAAAATCACTGCAGATGGTGATTGCAGCCATGAAATTAAAAGACGCTTACTTCTTGGAAGGAAAGTTATGACCAACCTAGATAGCATATTAAAAAGCAGAGACATTACTTTGCCAAAAAAGATCCAGCTAGTCTAGGCTATGGTTTTTCCAGTGGTCATGTATGGATGTGAGAGTTGGACTGTAAAGAAAGCTGAGCATCGAAGAATTGATGCTCTTGAACTGTGGTGTTGGTTCAGATGTTCTGTTTCTTGACCTAAATGATGGTTACATAGGTATTCATTTTAATTCATTATGCCATATGTTTGTTTCATTTGTTTTAATGAATTGCATTATATTTCAAAATTATGATGGTTAAAAGTAGTCAAACCTATAAATTTATTAAATCAGACTCATGGTTATTTGCATCTTAATGAGCTATTTGCTAAAACCTAGCATAGTGCTGGTGACCTGTGTGCACCTTTTGAGTTAAATAACAGACTTGTGAAGTAAAGCTTATATGTTACTTGATTGGCCCAAATCCTCTTTCTACAGAACTTTCCCAGGAACATATATCATGAAGTGTGACTGTGCATTTTTTTACATCTTTATTATTTATTTTTAGTAAGGGTATCATCTTGCACAAATGTTACTGATAGATGTTTAAATAATTTTAGCAAATTAAACTGGTCCACCAGGATTATTACAACAGAAAAGAGTGAATGGTGATTTAAATATACATAAGTCTCTGGAGAAAAATGACACCCCCCCCCACACCCCACTGCCCCGGGACAGCTGTTAGAAGGATGGCAGGCAAATTTGCAATGGGAGCTCTCTGGGGCAGAAACACTGGAACCACTATGAATGCTGAGGACAGATGCTGTGCACGGCTGAGCAACACTGAGGGACCCTTTCCGCCCTCAGTCTTTGTTTATTTTTCCCCTGAAGTCCCACCACCACCACCACCCCGCCAGTCCTCTGCCTCCCCTACCCTCCAACCCACCTCCCTCGTGCCCCCCTCTTCCCAGCTGTTGCTGATCCCCCTTAAGGGGAAACACCTCCATTTCCATTCCCTCAGAGCTGCTGCAGCCTCCCAGTGACGACGTGCCTTCCCAGCTGTTCTGACCCTTCCCATAAAAAATCCTCCTCCCCAGTCCCTTGTAGCAACTCATATGTTTCCAACTTCCCTCCCCAAACACACATCACAGAAACTCCCCAGGCCAGACATTTCCCAGCTGCCCACATCCTCGAAGATGATAAGAACTCTTTAGAAATCCCTCTTAGCTGTTGCAAAACCCTGACCTCCTCTAGTTTTTCAGCCACCCTGAAGATAAGAACTCACCACACAATCCTTTCCTAGAAGCTGTAATTGCCTGGGCCAGCAATTCTGAAATGACAGAATTGTCTTCTTCCCTTCTAGAAAGTGCAATCACCTCTCCTTTCTAGATCTTTCCAGCTGAGGGAAGGATTGCCACAATCCTACAATGGGGAAGAGAAAAGAATTTTCATACATTCAAATAGGGCTCACAATCCGCTCCTGGGTTTGCAGTGGCTGTGTAATGCTTTGGATGAATGTGTGCACATCCAAAGGCCAAAGATGCCCAAGTCCCTCTTTGAGAAGGGATGCTTTAATGCAGAGGTCGCTTTCTCTGTTATGTGCACCTAGAAAGTGTTAAAGGATGGATACTGCCCTCGGCACAGTGAAATTGTGTCATTAGTTTGATTTTGGAGGGGAAGGGATACAGTTATTGGCCCAGTCATTGGGTAGAGCAATCCCAAGCAAGAACAGTGGCAATATGTGTACAGATAGGCTTGGAGCAAGATCTGGATTTGCAGGAGTTTATAATCCCAGTAAGAGAGTAAATATCTGTAAAATAACTATAATGGCGGTGCAGTGTAGCTCCTCTCCATTACTTCATTTCCATTACAGGAATGGAAATACGAGTATTTCCCCTTAAGGGGGATCAGCAACAGCTGGGAAGAAGAGGGCAGGAGGGGGGTGGGTTGGAGGGTAGGGGAGGCAGGGTTCTGGCGGGGTGGTGGTGGTGGTGGGACTTCAGGGGAAAAACAAACAAAGACTGAGGGTGGAGTAACAGGATGTGCAAAGTAAAATAGCAAGTCAGGGGTGCCTGAGGACGAGCTTCTGGATGGGAGAATGTCAACCCCTATCCTTCAAGATGAATCAGAAGATGGTTCAGAGCAACCCTGTGCCCCCAAAAGACCCTCCTCCCTGTTCCCCCTTCTTTTGATCACAAAACTTCAACACATTAGAGCCACACTTATGAAGCTCACAGTTTCCTAAGCATTTGGTATGTGTTGTCATGTTTAATACTCAAAACATTGAAATGTGCACTATTGTTTCCCCAGCTTTATAGATTAGGAAATGGCAGTTCCGAGGGACCCAAAGTCGCCCAGCTGGTAACTCTCAAGAGTGAGAGGTTTTCACTGTACCTTATAACCTGCTAGCAAACAATCACACATACATGAGAGAGCAAAACAAGGTGGTAATTTTAATAATGACACTTAAAAAAAAGGCAAGCCTTCAGCAGCATGTCACAGAGCAGTCCTTGATCATTGACTCAATCTGGGTTGCACAGACTACATGAGGAGATCCTGATCATTCAGGAAAGACAGAAGAAGCAGGCCTCTAATGTCTTGTGCTATCAAGCGGAGAAGATTGCAAATGTGCATAAAATAATAAAACCTGAGAATTAAGAAGGAAAAAAGAGAATAGAAAACCCACAACAGTTTGGAAGTATTTTTTTTTAAAGACTGAGGTAAAATTATCCTTTTGTAAGCTTTTTTAATGTTTATTAGGATATTAGGTGGATTATAGAGAGAAGGCTTAAAAATTTGAGAAGTGGAATTCATGTCCCACTAAAATAGTATCTTTGTACCTGCATATTGCCAAAGTCATTTTGTCCATTCCTTACATCAATTCCATAAACACTGATTGAGTCCCTTTGTTAACATAAGGAGTTGTTAATAATCAAATATTTTATGTTTAAAATTTTTTATGTAATTGTAAAGGTTTGTTCATTCAGATGGTTTCATAAACAGTAAAAATTGGAAAGTTTTAAGTCTCGTTATGAAATATTTCATGCACTTTCCAGGCAATGCTAGTGGTATGGAACTTGCCTGCCAACACAGGAGACATAAGATCCTGGGTCAGGAAGATCCCTTGGAGGCCGGCATGACAACCTGCTCCAGTGTTCTTGCCTGGAGAATCCCATGGACAGAGGAGCCTGGTGGGGTACAGTCATCGGGGTTGCAAAGAGTTGGACATGACTAAAGCCACTTAGCACACACATGCAAAATATTTTATAGTGTTATTACTGTCTGGAGATCCTTTTCCATTGCCTTTACTGAACTACATCACAAGGGTCTTTGTGGGTCTGGCCAGAGGTATGGCCATCACTCACCCTGGGAGAGCCCACCCTGTGATCCTCAGACCCTAGGGTGTTGCCTCCTCCCAGGCCCTCTCAGTGGGGCTCTGTAGGGGTGGAAGGTGAAGAGAGATGCAATTTATAGGCAGGCCTCTTAGCAATGACTCCCTGGGTTGCTACACCCACACAGGCCTGGGACTGAGCCTGGAGCTCTGGACCTCACAAGCAAGGACAGGAAACCAGATATCAGAACTTCAGGCTGAGTTCTTCTGAACTGTTCTTCCCTAGCAATATAGACTGTGCCTGGTAGCCACGGGAATCTAGATTCTATAAATTTTGAACTCTGCCCTTCGATCTCACAGACAGAATTCCTGTACTCCAAAGGGAATGCCTTCAAATGTGTTCATTTGAAATAACTTCGTAAAGGAAAATGAGCAGCAAGAAAGGTTTTGTGGTGCTAGAAATATTAGTTTTCTTTTCATTAAATTCCCGTAACAGGAGACCTGAGAGTTTAAAAAATATACAGAATGAATGAAAAGACACAGAAAGACTGTCAGAAGAAAAAGGACTCGAGGACAGCCAAGCACCTCAGGTGACTTTGTTCTGTTCCTGGAAAGGAGTAGAAGTTACCTGGTTTGACCTGACTTGCTTGAGCCCTTAACTGTTGAATGTCTCTGTGAGTCAAAGGAGGTGTTTAAATTACCAGGATGAGATGAACATAATAAAAGAGGAAGAACCCAAGTTATACAGATTTAATGTAAGTTAAAACTGCGCTGGTCACAGGGGAGAACTCAAAAAACAACCCCCACCAGGTTTAGAGTAATACAAAGGAAACTCTACACACTTGTCCATCCTCCTCAGACAGTGCACTTCTCAATATAAATAGTGGAGACTGAAAGGACGTCTCTGGTGGTCCAGAGGTCAAGTCTCCACACTCCCAGTGCAGGGGTGCAGGCTTGATCCCCGGCCAGGGAATTAAGATCACATGCTGTGCAGATTAACGTCTGAAAAAATAAATAAATAGAGAACACCATGTAGGAGAAATGCCATTGTTAAGCACTGCATTGAGGACTGCTGGCTGGACTCTGTGGGTGAGCAAAGGGGTGCAAAGGGCTCCTCATGGGGCAGACATTTCAGGCAAGAGGAGCGCAGACCCAGGAAAGGAGAGGCCAAGGGCTGAGTTCTGAGACTCTAGGGTCCAAAAAAGCATCAACGTTAAAAAGGTAAAAATATTACAGGTAACTATATTCAATATCCTGTGTTAAACCGTAATGGAAAAGAATATGAAGAATGTATGTGTGTGTGTGTGTGTGTGCCTATGTATAAGTCACTCAGTCATATCTCTTTGAGACCCCATGGACTGTAGCCCACCAGGTTCCTCTGCCCTTGGGATTCTCCAGACAAGAATACTGGAGTCTCCTTCATTGCAGGCAGATTCTTTACCATCTGAGCCACCAGGGACACCCACATATATATATGGTGGTGCTAATGGCAAAGAATCTGCCTGCCAATGCAGTAGACACAGGAGACATGGGCTTGATCTCTGGGTTGGGAAGATCCCCTGGAGGAGGGCATGGCAACCCACTCCAGCATTCTTGCCTAGAGAATCCCATGGACAGAGGAGACAGGTAGGCAACAGTCCACAGCATGACAAAGAGTCGGACATGACTGAACCAACTTAGTACACATGCTTGTATAACTGAATCACATCACTGTACAGCTGCTAAGTCACTTCAGTCGTGTCCGACTCTGTGCAACCCCGTAGACGGCAGCCCACCAGGCTCCCCCATCCCTGGGATTCTCCAGGCAAGGATATTGGAGTGGGTTGCCATTTCCTTCTCTGTACAGCAGCAACTAACAAACACAGTATTGTAAATCAACTATACTTGAATAAAATAAAATAATTTTTTTTTAAAAAGCTAGAAATACTAAGGCCAAATATCAGAAGCTGGGGAGGCAGCAGTGACTAGATGCCTGCCCAGGGCACAGCCAGAGTGAGAGCAAGCTTGCCTATACAGCCACCAGGCGCCTGACTGCACACTTAGCCATCAGACCCCTCTGGAACTGAAAAGAGTCCTCGGCTCCTTTGTTTACAAGGTGGCCAATAATAAACCCCACGTGGTTCTGGAGCCACCCTCTGTGCAAACCGGTTGCTTCACTGGTTTTTGGTGCCGGTTGAGTTTCAGTGAAGGAGGGAGTGACCAAGATTGGAGCAAAAGAAATCTGGGGGAGCATGAGGGTGTGTCTTTGGCACAGTCCTGAACCCAACAGGCTGGTTTTCTTTGCACAGCACACCCTGTGGGTCTGGACACTGGTTGTGTCAGTAAGTAGAGCTGACCAGAGCCAGTTCTGCCAGATGAAGCCCATGTGTATTCCCAGCTTTCAGGCTTGAAGGGGTGGCCACAGGGGTTCTCAGGCTTTGCTGTGACTAATAATGAAACTCCAGCCATCAATTTCCTTTTCAAAAACAGTAAAATACCTTGTTTATGACAAGCATGTCTTAGGAAGAAAAATGTTCTCTTGGATCTTCGGAATTATTCAAGAAGCTCTTATAGATAGTATTAAAAATTAAAGTGGCAGTTGAATTCTCAAAGTGCACAGTGGGAATCCAGCCAGCAAATAAGCATAGAGGCTCAGCCTGGTCTACTCTGCAAACCTGAGAAGGGCTTCTCGTGAAGAGGGCTGGTGAGAGAACCCAGGGAGGGGTGTAAAATCATAGCTAGCATTTATCATTTTCCTGGAGCATGTTCTGCTGGAGTGGGGTGCAGGACATGGCTTCCTGGTCGGGTGGGCCCACATCTGAGCCTGAGAGGGGCTCATACCTGTGCGGCATTTCGGTTCTCAACTGGTGAATCCCCTCATCTGTAAAACATGTGTATTAATTTGCTGAGGCTGTTATAACAAAATACCACAAAGTGGGCAGTTTAAACAACAAGACATTTATTGCTCACTGTTCTGGAGGGTGGAAGTCCAAGATTCAGGTGTCAGCAGGGGTGGTTCTTTCCGAGGTCTCTCACCTTGTCCTGTCAGTGGCCACCTTCTCCCTGTGTCTTCCCATGATCCTCCTATGAGCTTCCCTCTGTGCTTGTTTGTATCCTAATCTCCTCTTCTTATAAGGTCACTAGTTTTTTTTGATTAGGGCCCACCCTAAACCCCTCATTTCAATTTAGTTACCTCTTTAAAGACCCTGTCTCCAAATATTGTCACACAGTCTGAAGTATGAGAGTTAGAGCTTCAATACATGAATTTGGGGGGACACAAATCAGCTCATAACAATATGGATAATGCTACTGTACAGCACAGGGAACTTTGCTCAATATTATATAACAACCTAAATGGGAAAAGAATTTAAAAAGAATAGATACATATATATTTATAACTGAATCACTTTACTATGTACCTGTAACTAACACATTATTGATCAACTATATTACAGTATAAAATAAAATGTTTTTAAATGTGGAAACACAACTTGTAGAGAGTATTATACTATGCTTATGTTGCATATTGAGTATTATAAACATATTATCTGTTGAGAATTATATCTATTAACCAAAGTTCTGTTTATAAGTATTTCTTTTTGTACACACACTGAAAAGAATTTTGCTTGATTGTCCATAATTTAATAGGAATCCTTACAATTATGTGTGAGACCAATATAGATGTTTACCAAAGGTTACTTACATCTAACTTTTCTTTAAGGAATGGAGATATTGTCATGTAATTTTCTTTGGAGTTATTTCAGGTATGCTTGGGGGCAAGGAGACTTCTCAAAAGAAGCAACAACGAGGATCAGGAGACAGAGAGCTATTGACCTAAATAAAAAAATAAATCATTTTGGGTGATGTGATCCAAAGGGCATAGACAGACTGAGTAACCCGAATTTAGTTTCAGGTTTGCCTGGTAGCTCAGACGGTAAAGCATTTGCCTACGATGCGGGAGTGAATGAAGTGAAGTCGCTCAGTTGTGTCCGACTCTTTGCGACCCCATGGACTGTAGCCTATCAGGCTCCTCCATCCATGGGATTTTCCAGGCAAGAGTGCTGGAGTGGATTGCCATTTCCTTCTCCAGGGGATCTTCCCGACCCAGGAATCCAACCGGGGTCTCCCGCATTGCATGAGACCTGGGAGACCTGGGTTCAGTCCCTGGGTCGGGAAGATCTCCTGGAGAAGGAAATGGCAACCAATTCCAGTATTCTTGCCTGAAAAATCCCATGGATGGAGGAACCTGGTTAGGCTACAGTCCATGGGGTCGCAAAAAGTCAGACAAGACTGAGCAACTTCACTCACTCACTCACTCACTCACTTACATTTGTTAATTGTGTGACTTCCACCCTCAACAAATACTAGCTCCCTTCTCCTTGGTTACTGTGGTTACACACTTGAGACAGAATACCGTGGTCTTGATTTGGGAAAAACACAGTTTTATGAATTGAAAATTCAACTATTTTGTTTTTTGTCTAGTGAATCAAAGCACAAAATAAAAAAACAATAAGCATGGGATGGATGGATGGATGGGAAAGCAAAATAACAGAAACATATGAGGACTTTTTTTTGAGTCTCACTTGGTCTCCAGCTAAGTATTGCGTTGGCTGCGGCTGGTGAATCCAATAGGAAGTCTCACTCCTACTTGTGGTCTTGCTGCCCTTTCAAGGTAGGTGCAGTGGAGTAGCTGCTGTTACAGGTTATATCTCTGCTTTAAAGCCTTATCACCTCTTGCTCCATCAACCATGTCACCGAGGCTGTTTGGTTTGGTGCTGCCATCAAGTCCCATGTGATCCTCACTAGCTCTCAAAAGCCCCACATGGTCAGCATCCTGGGTCACCTGCAGAATGGACCTCCCCCAGATCATGTTCTGCATACAGGTATTCACATCACTCCATTGCCATCCCAATCTTCTCCGTTCACACCTTAGTGCCCAGGTTTCTAGATGAAAAACACAATTTTCTAATATCCCCCAAACATTCTACTTCTAAGCTTAACTTTAAGCCTAAGTTCCCTAAGATTCTGGGCTCCTGTTGTCCAATCCTTGTTCCAACCCATTCCCCTATCCACTTGATGAGGCTGTTCTTACCTTTAATGAATTGCAGCTTTTCTACACCCTTCTGTGCTGACATCAGGCATGACCTCCTATGGTGGCCACCCTGAGTGACTCCACCTCCCAGCCTTTGCGCCCTCTGTAGTCCCCTCTCATTCTGAGTAGGGGTGACTCATATCACCTATAGAATATTCTAGAAATAACAGCAGCCACGTGGGTGCACCATCTTGAAGTCAAGCCCCTGGAAGACTGCAGCCCAACCAATACCATGACCACAATCTCAAGAGCTAGAACCAGCCAGCTAAGCTGCTTCCTAATTCCTGTCCACATAAACTGGAAAATAATAAATGCTGTTTTGGGCCACTATGTCCTGTGTTCACTTTTTAGGTGGCCATAAAAATGAATAAACCTCCCAAGCACACAAAACCTTGATAATGGATTCTTCTATCCTCAAAGCTTATTTGCATCATCTGAACATCTTTCCCTCATGCCTAGAAGTGAACTTATGGTCTTTCTGTTCAAAGTCCTCTTTCCACTAGGAACTAACAGGTGGAGAAGCAGTTTTTGTGGAGGGTGAAGGGACTCGGAGTGTCATCCTTCCCCTCACTTCCTCAGATCCTCACTTTGATTTCATTTCAGTGTCTACCAAGGAAAGGTTTTCTGGAATCCTACTTCTTAATATCAAATTATCTTTAGTATAGAGTCTATATTCTATATATAGAATAAGAACAGACATACTTTTCACAAAGGAAGTTAACCCAGGGGAAACGATCTGTATGTACTGTATACATGACACACCCTGTGAGTCACATGTGCAAATAAGGGCATGGAATCACCCTGATCCCTTCACTTGTATCATCTTCTGATCCTGAATAAGCTATTGAATTACTGACTGGATTCAAAGGTTCAAGAACACAGAATTGGATGTACTGAGAAGGACTAGGACACCACTCTCATTAACCAATTAAGTGTCATCTCTGATAAGACTGTTGCACTAAAGTTGCGTTCGTGTGTGACTAGATCACTTCAGTCATGTCCAGCTCTTTGTGACCCTATGGACTGTAGCCTGCCAGGCTCTTCTGTCCATGGGATTCTCCAGGCAAGAATTCTGGAGAGGGTTGCCATACTCTCCTCCAGAGATTCTTCCTCAGCCAGGGATTGAATCCATATCTCTTATATCTTCTGCATTGGTAGGCAGCTTCTTCATCACTAGCACCACATGGGAAGCCCCTTGCTAAAGTTTGTCCTCAACTTTCTCCTGCACCAAGACACCAGGGTGCATGCATCCACCCGGCTCTGCAGCAGCCCCTCACCCAGGCAGTGGTTTCCACACTGATGGGCCTGGGTGGTAGGTGGTAACTGTGTCTCCTCCCCGACCCACCTGCCCCTCCAGGTGCAACTAAATATATTTGAAGGGGCTCTACAGTTCATGGTGACTTGGACATTCTCCCTGACATCTGAGAATCCCTCCTCTAAAGTGATATGAACACATGGGACCTAGAAGTAGAAGGAGGTCACTCCAGTCCTGGGGACACTCATGAATTGCCCATGAATTATTTGTGTTCAAACCTTGCTGGCGCTCTGCTTATATTGTGCCCTGTGCTTCTGTCAACCACACATCATCACCACAGACCAGGTATCCTTTCAAACTTGACCCGTCCAAAAGGCATCTTTGGGGTTTTAAAAGATATGAAATTCTTTGCTCTTCTAAAACTCTCCTCAGGAATTTGCTGATGGTCTAGTGGGTTAGGACTCCACCCTCACTGCTGAGAGCCTGGATTCAATTCCTGGTCAGGGAACTAAAGTCCCACAAGCCACATTGTGCAGCCAAAACAATTTAATAATAATAAAAACAGTAAAACTCTCCTGGAAAAGATAGAACTTTGGTTTCAGTGACTGACTCCTAACTTCAGTTCCTTCGGCGCTGTTACCCATCAGAATAGTGCATCCTCCTCATGGACCACAGCCCATTCATTTTGAGACATCTACAGGAGAGCCAGCTGGTTCCTGGCTTCTAGTCCCTGGATTAGAAAATTAATTCACCCATTTATTCAAAGGTGAAAGTGAGGGGAATGTTTGCTGAATTGAAAGGGAAGCCTAGACTGTTTCTCAGTGAAATTTCTTTGTGAGACATTTCAGATTGCACCTGAATGAGAAAAATGTGCAGTTTAACAGAAAAAAAAAAAATTGTGTGTGTGTAATTCTGAATAGTTTCTACTAGCCTGGAAAATAAAACATGTGAAATATAAAAATAAACATAGATCTATAAATTCATGTGTGCTGTGTGTGCTTAGTCATACAGTCATGTCTGACTCTTTGCGACCCCATGGACTGTAGCCCATCAGGCTCCCCTGTCCATGGGGATTCTCCAGGCAAGAATACTGGAGTGGGTTGCCATGCCCTCCTCCTGCGTCTCTTCCCAGCCCAAGGATCAAACCTAGGTTTCCTGCATTGCAGGCAGATTCGTTACCATCTGAGCCATGGATTCATCTAATACATACGGAGTATCCACCATATGTGCCTACTGTATCAACAGTGAACAAAACACTGTCCTTTTTCTCATGTTGTCTACAGACAACAAACAGACAGGCACTGTTAACCTATTTAATACTAAATTTATTAAATGTTAGGAAAAAAGCAAATAATGTCTGTGAGCTGTCTGAGGGTACATTCTTGCTTCCTTATTCACAACTCCTTCCTCAGTACCTGGAATCCTGCCTGGCACATAGGAAGAACCTAACATGTAGAGAGAGATTTGATGAATTTATAGATTCATCATGAGAAATTATAATGAAAGGACAACTTAAATTGTGGGAAGTCAGAGAAAGGCATGACATATAAACACCAATGGGAAAGATAAGCAGGAATCACTCACATGAAGTGGGTGGGTTACAGAAAAGCATTTCAGGAAGAAAGTAATATGGGCTTAAAAAAAAAGTCTATGTGTTTTAAAGCTAAAATCACAAATCACAATGAAGTGATTTTTATTATAAAGACCTACATACCACAGGATGCAATAATGCAACAGAACTCCACACTTACAAAGTGGCAATTGAAAGAGATGTAAAGAGGCAAAGGTAAAAAACCCACCAATAAAGAGAAGATTCAACACACCACTCAGAATAAGACAAATCTAGTGAACCAAAAATAAATGAGAATACAAGAGCTAAGCAACATGATCAAAAAGGTATCACATGACTTTTCATCCTGATAATAGAAAATACAACTTCCTCTCAAGGTACAAAGATCATTCATAAGGAACAAGGTCATCTATCAGGTCACAAAGAAAATATCACTAAAGTTCTATAAAGTAGAGCTATTAAAAACAACAGCCTCTGTTTGCAATGAAATAAAACTAAAAATTATTAACAACAAAAAACAAAAAACGCTGTTCCACCTGAGCATATAAAAATTTCTACTGCAGACTCTTAGATGAACGGAAAATTATAAAGTAAAATTTCTAAAGCATAATGATAATATAAACACAATATATCAGAAGAGGAGATAGGACACATTGAAAGCAGTGACCATAGGAAAATTCATAGCCTTAAACACGTTTGTCAACAACAATAAAAGATTTTGAATAAATGAATTAAATTCCCAGCTCAAAAATCTTTTTGAACCAAGGTTTTTTTGTTCAACTAGAACAACAACAACAACAAAAAACTAACTAAAGGAAAACACAAACATGGAAAAATTAAAGATAAAAGAAATTAGGTAGGTAGAAAAATAGTAGTTCTAACCACTAAATCAAATTTCTGGTTTTTAAAAATAAATAACAAAATAAATAAACCACTTGCTAACTTAAAAAAAAGAAGGGGAGAAAGCACAAAAATACAAAATAAAAAATGACATAGGAGAAATAACTATTAAAACAGAAAAAAATTAGTATTTTGCAGTCACCTATGCAAATCAATTTGAAAAAAAATGGGTGAAATGGATAATTTCCTAGGGAAATATAGTTAAGCAAAACTGCTTTTTTTAGATTTAGAAAGTTCAGACTAATGTTTATGGAATGTATGAAAAAAGTAACCAAGGAACTACAGCCTCAAAATGTGTGAGGCCTATATGATTCCAGGGCAAAGTACTACTAAACTTTCAAAAATAAGATAGCCCCTAAATTCTCTCAGAGCACTAAAAAAGAAGAAAGTTTTCCTAATTATTTTCTGAAGCAAATATAGCTCTGATGCCTGCACCTGTTAAAGATAGGTCAGAGAAAGTAAAATTAGCAACCAATATGATATATGAAAATTGAGGTCCAATTTCAAAACAAAAACTGATAAACAGAATTTAACAGCAAGTTAAGAAAATAATACATCATGACAAGATGGGGACTATTACAGAAATTCAAGACGGGGTCACTCCGAAGAAGTTTATTAATACAATAAAACCTATTAACAGATCTAAAGAGAAAAATCAAATGATTACCTGCATAGATGCTGCAAAACTTTTTATGAAAGTCAACACTCATTTGTGGTAAAAGAAATGAAAATAGGAATTCACTGACATTTCGTTAATCACAGCTAGATTAACATAAAAATGTATCCATCTAATGGGACTTTCTGGTGGTCCAATGGTTAATACTATCTGCCAAGGCAGGGTGTGTGTGTGTGATCTCTGGTTGGGGAACTAAGATACTTTTAATACTGGAGGTATTAAAAACAGTGCAATTAGGGAAGAGGAAAGCAATGACAGATTGGGCAGCTAAGAATTCAAAAGAATCAAAAGCATTTCTATTTGCAGAGAGGCTGATCAGGCAACTGTAAAACTCAAGATAATCAATGACTAAAATAAAAACAATTCAGTAAAGTAACAGGTTCTAGCAGTAACATGTAGAAACTATTGGCTTTCCTAAAAAGTTAGCTGGTAAAATGAGAGGGAAAAACTCATTTACAACAGCAACCAAGAAGATAAAGTAACCTGCTGCTGCTGCTGCTAAGTCGCTTCAGTCGTGTTCAACTCTGTGCGACCCCATAGACGGCAGCCCACCAGGCTCCCCCGTTCCTGGGATTCTCCAGGCAAGACCACTGGAGTGGGTTGCCATTTCCTTCTCTAATGCATGAAAGTGAAAAGTGAAAGTGAAGTCGCTCAGTCGTGTCCGACTTTTCGAGACCCCATGGACTGCAGCCTACCAGGCTTCTGTGTCCGTGGGATTTTCCAGGCAAGAGTACTGGAGTGGGGTGCCATTGCCTTCTCCAATACAGATACACTTGTAGGGTATTATGCTGAGTGAAATAGGGCAGATGGAGAAAGACAGATACTATATAATACCACTTAAAAGTGGAATCTAAAAAAGAAAATCTAGTGAGTACAACAACAACAAAAAAGAAACAGACTCACAGATACAGAGAACAAACTAGTGGTTACTAGTGGGGAGAGGAAGGAAGGTGAGGCAAGATGGGAAAGAGGGTTAAGAGGTACAAACTACTGTGTATAAAATAAATAAGCTACAAGGATATATTGTACAAGACAGGGAATACAATCAATGTTTTACAATAGCTATAAATGGAGTATAATCTTTTAAAATGTGAATCACTATGTTGCATATCTGAAACTATATAATATAGTAAATCAACTGTGCTTCAATGAAAAAGAAATATACCTTTTTTTTTTTAAAGGAGTTAGAAAGTTTATGCTAAAGCTTCATATAGAAAAACAACCAAGAATAATCTACATGGAAGATTAGCTCTGCCAAATACTAAAATCTATTCTAAACCCTCTTGGCACAGACTGAAAAGTAGAGTAGAACAGAAAGCCAAGAAATAGACCCTCATACATACAGGGGCTTGCCAGTGGTGCTAGTGGTAAAAAAATCTGCCTATCAATGCAGAAGACACAAGAGACAAGGGTTAGATTCCTGGGTCTGGAAGATCCCCTGGAAATGGCTATCCACTCCAGTATTCTTCCCTGGAAAATTTCATGGACAGAGGATCCTGGTGAGCTCCAGTCTATGGGGCTACAGAGAATCAGATACAACTGAACAACTGACCACACACACATACATACAGAACTGTGGAATATGACAAATGTATATGTCAAATCACCAGAGCAAAAATGGGTTTTTTAATAAATGGTACTGAGACTGGACAGTCATTTGGGAAAAGATAAAATTAAGTCCATATCTTATACCATACATAAGAATAAATTCCAAATGAATCATGGATTTAAGAAGCCAAATACTCTGTGGCAAGAATACACTGAAGAACTTTACAAAAAAGGTCTTAATGACTCAGATAAACCACGATGGTGTGGTCATTCACCTATAGCCAAACATCCTGGAGTGTAAAGTCAAGTGGGTCTTAGGAAGTATCACTACATACAAAGCTAGTGGAGGTGATGGAATTCCAGTTGAGCTATTTCAAATCCTAAAAGATGATGCTGTGAAAGTGGATTTGCACTCCAAGTGTAAGCAAATTTGGAAAATTCAGCAGTGGCCACAGGACTGGAAAATGTCAGTTTTCATTCCAATCCCAAAGAAGGGCAATGCCAAAGAATGCTCAAACTACTGCACAATTGCACTCATTTCACTTGATAGCAAGGTAATGCTCAAAATTCTTCAAGCTAGGCTTCAGCAGTACCTGAAATAAGAACTTCCAGATGTACAAGCTGGATGTAGAAAAGGCAGAGGAACCAGAGATCAAATTGCCAACATCTGCTGGATCATCAAAAAAGCAAGAGAGTTCCAGAAAAACATCTACTTCTGCTTTATTGACTATGCCGAAACCTCTGACTGTGTGGATCACAACAGACTGTGGAAAATTCTTCAAGCAATGGGAATACCAGAGCACCTGACCTGCCTCCTCAGAAACCTGTTTGCAGGTCAAGAAGCAACAGTTAGAACTGGACATGGAATAACAGACTGCTTCCAAATAGAGAAAGGAGTACATCAAGCCTGCATATTGCCACCCTGCTTATGTAACTTATATGCACAGTACATCATGTGAAATGTGCTAGATGAAGCACAGGCTGGAATCAAGATTGAAAGTGAAAGTCGCCTACTCGGTCCGACTCTTTGCTACCCTTCTCTGGCCAGAATACTGGACTGGGTAGCCTTTTCCTTCTACAGGGGATCTTCCTACCCAGGGATTGAACCCAGGTTTCCTGCATTGCGGGTGGATTCTTTACCAGCTGAGCCACAAGGGAAGCCTAAGAGTACTGGAGTGGATAGCCTATCCATTCTCCAGGGGATCTTTCCGAACTAGGAATTGAACTGGGGGGTCTCCTGCATTGCAAGTGGATTCTTTACCAACTGAGCTATGAGGGAAGTCCTGGAGTCAAGATTGCTGGGAGAAATATCAATAACCTCAGATATACTGATGACACCACCCTTATGGCAGAAAGTGAAGAAGAACTAAAGAGCCTCTTGATGAAAGTGAAAGAGGAGAGTGTAAAAGTTGGCTTAAAACTCAACGTTCAAAAAACAAAGATCATGGCATCTGGTCCCATCACTTCATGGCAAATAGATGGGGAAACAGTGGAAACAGTGGCTGACTTTATTTTTCTGGGCTCCAAAATCACTGCAGATGATGACTGCAGCCATGAAATTAGAAGATGTTTGCTCCTTGGAAGAAAAGTTATGACCAACCTAGACAGCATATTAAAATGCAGAGACATTACTAACAAAGGTCTGTCTAGTCAAAGCTATGATTTTTCCAGTGTATGGATGTGAGAGTTGAACCATAAAGAAAGCTGAGTGCTGAAGAACTGATGCTTTTGAACTGTGGTGTTGAGAGTCTCTTGGACTGAAAGGAGATCAAATCAGTCAATCCTAAAGGAAATCAGTTCTGAATATTCACTGGAAAGACTGATGCTGAAGCTGAAGCTCCAGTACTTTGGCCACCTGATGCAGAGAATTGACTCATTGGAAAAGACCCTGACATTGGGAAAGATGGAAGGTAGGAAGAGAAGGGGACGACAGAGGATGAGATGGTTGGATGGCATCACTGACTCGATGGACAGGAGTTTGAGTAGGCTCTGGGAGTTGGTGATGGACAGGGAAGCCTGGTATGCTGCAGTCCATGGGGTCAGAAAGAGTCAGACATGACTGAGTGACTGAACTGAATTGTTTTACAATGTTATGTTAGTTTCTACTGTACAGCAAAGTAAATCAGCTGTATGTATATATATATTCCCTCTTTTATGGATTTCCTTCCCATTTAGGTCACCACAGACCACAGAGTAGAGTTCCCTCAGCGTACTCTGAGGGAACTCAGTGCTTAGTGTATAAAATGCCATACAGTAGGTTCTCATTAGTTATGTATTTTATATATGGTTATCTATTTCCCTGGTGGCTCAATGGTAAAGAATCTGACTGCCAATGCAGGGGACATGGGTTTGATCCCTGTGTCAGGAAGATCCCCTGGAGGAGGACATGGCAACCCACTCCAGTATTCTTGCCTGGTGAATCCCATGAACTGAGGAGCCTGGCAGCCAACAGTCCATAGGGTCACAAAGGGTTAGAAATGACTGAAGTGATGGAGCGTGTGCGCGTGCACACACACACACACACACACACATACACCAGCAGCAGCAGCAGAGGGAGAAACTAGGAGGTTTACGACTAAACCTTAGGAAACCCCAACATATAGTTGCTACATGAAGGATAGAAAAGCAGAGGAAAATAAGGACGGGCCCTGGGTGATAGAAAGGAAACCAACAGGTGAGGGGTGCTGAGCAAAGCAGGAAAGGGACGAGAGGTGCTCCTGGGAAGTCAAGAGGACCGCCCTGTAGGGGACAGAAGTCCCCCAAGTTTCATGCTTTAGCTTAAAAGTCTGGTCACAGTCCCCCAAACTCTCAACTATAACTATAGCACCTACTCCTTCTTCCTCATCAGGCCCCCTGAGCACAATATCACCTCTGCAAATGACCAGGTAACATTCTGTGGGATGTCAAGAAGATCAGTGTCTCTAGTATATAGAGAATGGATGGGTAATCTCCTGGAGGTCCAGGGGTTAGGACTTGGCAGTCTTGCTGCTGAGGACAAGGGGTTCAATCCCTGGTCAGGGAACTAAGATCCCACAGGCAGACCTTGCATTTCAGTCAAAAGGAAAAATATAGAATGGATAACGAAGGTCCTACTGTATAGCATAGGAAACTATATTCAATATCCTTGAATAAACCATAATGGAAAAGAATATGAAAAGGAATATATATATGAATATATATAATATTCTTATATTTATATAATATATTTATATATTTATTTATTATAAATATTATATATTTATATAATATATAATTTGTATATTTAATTATATTATATATAATATAAATATATATTATATATAATATTATATATATCAGATCAGATCAGATCAGATCAGTCGCTCAGTCGTGTCTGACTCTTTGCAACCCCATGAATCCCAGCACGCCAGGCCTCCCTGTCCATCACCAACTCCCAGAGTTCACTGAGACTCACGTCCATAGAGTCAGAGATGCCATCCAGCCATCTCATCCTCTGTCCTCCCCTTCTCCTCTTGCCCCCAATCCCTCCCAGCATCAGAGTCTTTTCCAATGAGTCAACACTTCATATAAGGTGGCCAAAGTACTGGAGTTTCAGCTTTAGCATCATTACTTCCAAAGAAATCCCAGGGCCGATCTCCTTCAGAATGGACTCGTTGGATCTCCTTGCAGTCCAAGAGACTCTCAAGAGTCTTCTCCAGCACCACAGTTCAAAAGCATCAGTTCTTCGGTGCTCAGCTTTCTTCACAGTCCAACTCTAACATCCATACGTGACCATTGGAAAAACCATAGCCTAGACTAGATGGATCTTTGTTGGCAAAGTAATATCTCTGCTTTTGAATATGCTATCTAGGTTGGTCATAACTTTCCTTCCAAGGAGTAAGCGTCTTTTAATTTCCTGGCTGCAATCACCATCTTCAGTGATTTTGGAGCCCATAAAAAAAAACTTAGTCACTGTTTCCACTGTTTCCGCATCTATTTCCCATGAAATGATGGGACCAGATACCATGATCTTAGTTTTATGAATGTTGAGCTTCTGTTGCTTTAGGTGAGACTTAAAAGGAGATCACAGTTTACAGGCGAGGCAGATACAGGGACCTCCTTCAGGGGCTCCCGGCCCCTCTTTCATGGACACTTCAGTGCCTCCCCTTGACACTGGTGCAACTGCTGAGTGCTTGACTAGAGAACACAGGGGAGGGTACTGCATATCAGAATCCAGGCCCAAGTCTCCAGATACTGACAACTTCCACTTCCTATTTCTTGGATTGTTCTGGGAAACCCAGAAGCCCCCATGCTGTGAGGAAGGCCAGACTAGCCATGTGGTGGGGTTGCTTGCAGGGACATTGCCCACCACCCCAGCTATTGCCCCCACCCCAATCTCATAGAAGACATGAGGCAAGCATCTGAGGATCCCTGGTCCCAGTCCCCATCTGACTGTAGCTCACTAAGAGACCCCAAGCAAGAACCACCACATTCACAGTCATCAAACAGCTACTATGAAAATAAAAACAAAATAACAGTTTTGGCAGCGTGGGGAGGAACTGAAACCCTGATGCATTGCTGGGGAGCTGTAAAAGAGTGCTAGAAAACAGTCTGGTGAGTCCTCAAAAAATTGAACACAAAATTACCCTATGATTCAGTAATCCCATGCCTGGGTATTTATTACTCAAAGGGATTGGAAGCAGCAAGGACTCCTCTAGATATTGGTACACCAGTGTGCACAGCAGAATTATTAACAATAGTCAAAAGATAGAAACAACCCAAATGCCTGTTATTTAGTTGCCCAGTCATGTCTGACTCTTTTGGGACCCCATGGACTGTAACCCACAAGGGTCCTCTGTTCATTGGATTCCCCAGGCAAGGATAGTAGAGTGGGTTACCATTTCCTTCTCTGGGGGATCTTCTCAACCCAGGGATCGAGCCCATGTCTCCTACATTGGCAAGCAGATTCTTTACCACTGAGACACCAGGGAAGCCCACCTATCAACAGATAAATGGATAAAAAACTGTGGTCCATACCATGGAAAATTATTCACCCTCAAAGGGGAAGGAAATTCTGACACAGGCTACAACACAGATGAATCTTGAAGGCATTATGCTAGTGGAAATAATTCAGTCACAAAGGAACAAATGCTCTGTGTGTGTGCACACCTGCTCACTCAACTGTCCGACTCTTTGAAACTCCATGGAGCAGTAGCCCACCAGGGTCCTCTGTCCATGGGATTTTCCAGGCAAGAATACTGGATTGGGTTGTCATTTCCTTCTCCAGGGCATCTTCCTGATCCAGGGATGGAACCTGTGTCTTCTGCACTAGCAGGTGGATTCTTTACTATTAGCGCCACCTGGGAAGCCCAATAATTTCACTTATATGAGGTACCTAGAGCTGTCAAATACACAGAGACAGAAAGCAGATGGTGGATGTTAGGGGCTGAGGGAGAGGGGATGTGGATTTAACACTTAATGGGGATAGAGTTTCTATTTGGGAAGGTGGAAAGTTCTGTGGATCCATGGATGGTGGTGATGGTTACACAACAACATGAACAGACTTAAGGCCACTGAACTGTATGTTTTAAAATGGTTAAAATGACAAATTGTATATTATATATATGTAACCATGATGAAAGAGAGTCATTCACAGAATTATGAAAGATAATGATAAATCATTGCTTTAATTTATCGTGTTTGTGAAGATTTGTAAGAAGACCTAGAATTGCACATCAGGGACTGAGCATCAGGAGCTCAGAATCCAGATGAACTGGGGGGTGGGGGTGGGGACAGGGGTGGCCATTTCATCCAGGTGACAGGACAAGGGTGGACCTGGATCCCAGGCAGACTCTCCACCTGCACCAGGCAGGCTCAAGTTTGGAAGACCAGATTAGAAGCTGGAAGGGGTTTGCCTGGAGGGTGTGCTTCTGCTCAGAGGTGGAGCCCAGGCTTGGGGTCCTGGAGCTGGAAGCCGAAAAGTGCTTTTCTGCAGGCCTTTCTTCCAGTTTTCCCAGCCCTATGCAAAAAAGTTAAATAAACAGGGTGACAAGATACAGCCTTGACATACTCCTTTTCCTATTTGGAACCAGTCTGTTGTTCCATGTCCAGTTCGAACTGTTGCTTCCTGACCTGCATATAGGTTTCTCAAGAGGCAGGTCAGGTGGTATGGTATTCCCATCTCTTTCAGAATTTTCCACAGTTTATTGGGATCCACACAGTCAAATGCTTTGGCATAGTCAATAAAGCAGAAATAGATGTTTTTCTGGAACTTTCTTGCTTTTTCGATGATCCAGCTGATGTTGGCAATTTGATCTCTGGTTCCTCTGCCTTTTCTAAAACCAGCTTGGACATCAGGAAGTTCACGGTTCACATATTGCTGAAGCCTGGCTTGGAGAATTTTGAGCATTACTTTACTAGCATGTGAGATGAGTGCAATTGTGTGGTAGTTTGAGCATTCTTTGGCATTGCCTTTCTTTAGGATTGGAATGAAAACTGACCTTTTCCAGTCCTGTGGCCACTGCTGAGTTTTCCAAATTTGCTGGCATACTGAGTGCACCACTTTCACAGCATCATCTTTCAGGATTTGAAAAAGCTCAAACGGAATTCCATCACCTCCACTAGCTTTGTTCATAGTGATGCTTTCTAAGGCCCACTTGACTTCACATTCCAGGATGTCTGGCTCTAGGTGAGTGATCACATCATCATGATTATCTGGGTCGTGAAGATCTTTTTTGTACAGTTCAAAATGGCTGTCTGGGAAGGCCTTACAAATAGCTGTGAAAAGAAGAGAAGTGAAAAGCAAAGGAGAAAAGGAAAGATATAAGCATATGAATGCAGAGTTTCAAAGAATAGCAAGAAGAAATACAAAAGTCTTCCTCAGTGATCAATGCAAAGAAATAGAGGAAAACAACAGAAAGGGAAAGACTAGAGATCTCTTCAAGAAAATTATAGATACCAAGGGAATATTTCCTGCAAAGATGGGCTCAATAAAGGACAGAAATGGTACGGACCTAACAGAAGCAGAAGATATTAAGAAGAGGTGGCAAGAATACACAGAAGAACTGTACAAAAAAGATCTTCACGACCCAGATAATCATGATGGTGTGATCACTCACCTAGAGCCAGACATCCTGGAATGTGAAGCAAGTGGGCCTTAGAAAGCATCACTGTGAATAAAGCTAGTGGAGGTGATGGAATTCCATTTGAGCTTTTTCAAATCCTGAAAGATGATGCTGTGAAAGTGGTGCACTCAGTATGCCAGCAAATTTGGAAAACTCAGCAGTGGCCACAGGACTGGAAAAGGTCAGTTTTCATTACAATCCCAAAGAAAGGCAATGTCAAAGAATGCTCAAACTACCGCACAATTGCACTCATCTCACATATTAGTAAAGTAATGCTCAAAATTCTCCAAGCCAGGCTTCAGCAATATGTGAGCCATGAAATTCCAGATGTCCAAGCTGGTTTTAGAAAAGGCAGAGGAACAGAGATCAAATTTTCAACATCCACTGGATCATCGAAAAAGCAAGAGAGTTCCAGAAATATCTATTTCTGCTTTATTGATTATACCAAAGCATTTGACTGTGTGGATCCCAATAAACTGTGGAAAATTCTAAAAGAGATGGGAATACCATACCACCTGACCTGCCTCTTGAGAAACCTATATGCAGGTCAGGAAGCAACAGTTCGAACTGGACATGGAACAACAGACTGGTTCCAAATAGGAAAAGGAGTATGTCAAGGCTGTATCTTGTCACCCTGCTTACTTAATTTATATGCAGAGTACATCATGAGAAACGCTGGGCTGGAAGAAGCACAAGGTGGAATCAAGATTGCTGGGAGGAATATCAATAATCTCAGATATGCAGATGACACCACCCTTATGGCAGAAAGTGAAGAGGAACTAAAAAGCCTCTTGATTAAAGTGAAAGAGGAGAGTGAAAAAGTTGGCTTAAAGCTCAACCTTCAGAAAATGAAGATCATGGCATCCGGTCCCATCACTTCATGGGAAATAGATGGGGAAACAATGGAAACAGTGTCAGACTTTATTTTTGGGGGCTCCAAAATCACTGCAGATGGTGACTGCAGCCATGAAATTAAAAAACGCTTACTCCTTGGAAGGAAAGTTATGACCAAACTAGATAGCATATTCAAAAGCAGAGACATTGCTTTGCCAACAAAGGTCCATTTAGTCAAGGCTACGGTTTTTCCAGTGGTCATGTATGAATGTGAGAATTGGACTGTGAAGAAAGCTGAGCGCTGAAGAATTGATGCTTTTGAACTGTGGTGTTGGAGAAAACTCTTGAGAGTCCCTTGGACTGCAAGGAGATCCAACCAGTCCATTCTGAAGGAGATCAGCCCTGGGATTTCTTTGGAAGGAATGATGCTAAAGCTGAAACTCCAGTACTTTGGCCACCTCATGCGAAGAGTTGACTCATTGGAAAAGACTCTGATGCTGGGAGGGATTGGGGGCAAGAGGAGAAGGGGACGACAGAGGATGAGATGGCTGGATGGCGTCGCCGACTCGATGGATGTGAGTTTGAGTGAACTCTGGGAGTTGGTGATGGACAGGGAGGCCTGGTGTGCTGCAGTTCATAGGGTCGCAAAGAGTCGGACATGACTGAATGACTGAACCGACTGAACTCTGTATTCTTGCCACCTCTTCTTACATCTTCTCCTTCTGTTAGGTCCATACAATTTCTGTCCTTTATCAAGCCCATCTTTGCATGAAATGTTCCCTTGGTATCTCTAATTTTCTTGAAGAGATCTCTAGTCTTTCCCATTCTATTGTTTTCCTCTATTTCCTTGCATTAATTGCTGAGGAAGGCTTTCTTATCTTTCCTTGCTATTCTTTGGAACTCTGCAGTCAGATACTTATATCTTTCCTTTTCTCCTTTGCTTTTTGGTCCTCTTCTTTTCACAGCTATTTGTAAGGCCTCCTCAAACAGCCATTTTGCTGTTTTGCATTTCTTTTCCATGGGGATGGTCTTGATCCCTGTCTCCTGTACAGCACTGGGCTATTACTCAGCCATAAAATAGAATGGCATAATGCCATCTGCATCTACTTGGATGGACCTAGAGATCATTATAGTAAGTGAAGTCTGTCAGACAGAGAAAGACAAATACCATATGTAGCACTTACGTGTAGAATCTAAAATATAACACAATTTATACTTTGGCCACCTCATGAGAAGAATTGACTCATTGGAAAAGACCCTGATGCTGGAAGGGATTGGGGGCAGGAGGAGAAGGGGATGACAGAGGGTGAGATGGCTGGATGGCATCACTGACTTGATGGACATGAGTTTGAGTGAACTCTGGCAGTTGGTGATGGACAGGGAGGCCTGGCATGCTGTAATTCATGGGGTCGCAAAGAGTTGGACATGACTGAGCGACTGAACTGAACTGAACTGAAACTTATTTACAAAACAGGAACAGACTACAGACACAGAGAACAGACTTGTGGTAGCCCAGTAGGGACGGGGTTGGGGGAAAGATGGAATGGGAGGTTGTTGTTAGCAAATGCAAACCATTATATAAAGGATGAATAAACAACAAAATCTGACTCTATAAGGAATTATAGTCAATATTCTGTGATAAACCATAATGGAAAAGAATATGAAAATAATATATATAAAGAATATATATACATGTATAACTGAATCACTTTGCTGTACACCTGAAACACAGCATTGCAAATCAATGATTTTTCAATTAAAATACATAAACTTAAAAAAAAAAACAGCTATTATTTCTTACTTGCCAATTTCCTTTACTTAAACTCATCATTAATGTTAGACATCATTTTTAGCATATTGTGGGAATGATGAAAGATAAAATCTAAAATCCTGTGTGTGTGTCAGACAGTAAACTATTAAGAGGAGAAAGACAGGAAAGAAGAGAAACAGAAGACAAGCCAACTCAAAATGCTTTAAAATATAAAATAATGGATCACAGAGCATCTTTCTTCCAAGTGGAGGAAAAAAAAACATGTAATAGGAATTTTCTCTGTAGTTTAATTCTTCTGCTAATGATTAAGAAATAGGAAAAAAAAAAAGACATAGGATCTAATATTTGGAACTCTCTGCTGAGCATAAGTTAATTTCCTTAGACATGAAGCAGTCTCAGAGTAAATGTTTGCAAGGGATTGTGCTTTTTAAAAGCATGTTTTAAAGTTTTCATATAAAATACATGCAATAATGCAGAAATCTTGAAAAATAAAGAAAAGCAGGGGAAAGCATTAACCCAAAATTGCAACTTTATAACTGTTAGCTTTTTCAGAACAGGCTTTTTGATTACTCTCTATTTTCTTAAATTCCAAACGCCTGCTCTTGCCATATTCCCTTGCTTTTATTTATTGCAACTTATATTCCTCATTTTGCTTCTATTCATATCTTGAGAAACTGAGGTGCCAAATAACTTTCCTAATGCTGCACTTAGCAAGTAAGACAAAAAAACAGGCCACTATCCTAATCACAAGACGGATCAGGAATAAAATGGTCTCCTGTATCCACATGTAGGTCCAGAATTCTTGGCCTGATTGCTGTAGAAGCTGGTGGTAAGAGTATCCACTCAGTTGCTGAAGTCAGCGTGTGGGAAGAGACCCAGCTCAGAACTGCAAGGAGAGGGTGTCCTCCCAGCTGAGATGCTGAGCAAACAGTTTCTGGAAGGAACTATTCATCCTGGGCAGTCTTAAATGGGTGTGGAGCAATGGAAAAAACACAAAACTCCAAATTCTGAGATATAGTCTGGCACTGAGTAGATTTATGGTCTTGCCTAAACTGATTTGTGGAACACAGACACTATATGGGAGAAATCTTTGAACTTTCATGTAGAGTTTTTTTTTTTTTCCTTCAGCTCTAAAATCTTATTATTCTAATGCTTTCATATATCACCAATCCTTGGAGGAAAAAAATATTACCTTGTAATGCTACTGCTGCTGCTGCTAAGTCGCTTCAGTCGTGTCCAATCTGTGCAACCCCATAGATGGCAGCCCACCAGGCTCCCCCGTCTCTGGGATTCTCCAGGCAAGAACACTGGAGTGGGTTGCCATTTCCTTCTCCAATGCATGAAAGTGAAAAGTGAAAGGGAAGTCACTCAGTTGTGTCCGACTCTTTGCGACCCCATGGACTGCAGCCTACCAGGCTCCTCCGTCCATGGGGTTTTCCAGGCAAGAGTACTGGAGTGGAGTGCCATTGCCTTCTCCATACCTTGTAATAGGTAATGTTAACTTGAAAAATCATCTATGATGAACAATAAGGTCTTACTATATAGCACAGGGAACTATACTCAATTCCTTGTAATAAACTATAAAGAAAAACTCTGAAAAAGAATATATATACATTGGTACACTTATATAACTGAATCACTGTTCTGTACATTTGAAATTAATACATTGTAAATTAACTACCCTTCAATTTAAACAAATAAAGGAAAATAGAAAAAATCATCTTTGATCATCTCACTTTTATGTGGAATATTTAAAAAAAAAACAACAAAAAAAATGTGAACTCATAGACATAGATCGGTGGCTTGGTGGCTCCTAGAGGTGGAGATGGGGGTTGAGTAAAATAGGTGAAGATGGTCAAAAGGTATTATCTAGCTAACCAACTTAATAAAATAAATAAGTCCTGGGGGTATGAGGTATAGCATGGTGACTAGAGTTAATGATACTGTGCTGCACACTTGAGAATTGCTGAATAAATAGATCTTAAAAGTTCTCATCACAAGAAAATATATCGTTAAGTACATATGCTGAAAGAGATTAACTAGGTATACTGTGGTGGTCATTTCTCAACGTATGTAAATATCAAATCATAATGCTATACATCTGAAACTAACACAATGTTATATGTCAATTATGCCTCAATAAAAATAATTCAAAAATCTTCTTTGTTTAGCTTACACAGTTGTCAATTAGCCTCAAGTTAATTATTAACTTGATGATGTGACTTCTATAGTTGAGCTGATCGATTGTCAATCTTCTTTTCCTTGAATATCTTTCAATACACTTTCCTTTAACACACTGCTGCTGCTGCTGCTAAGTCGCTTCAGTCGTGTCTGACTCTGTGTGACCCCATGGATGGCAGCCCACCAGGCTCCCCCGTCCCTTGGATTCTCCAGGCAAGAACACTGGAGTGGGTTGCCATTTCCTTCTCCAATGCATGAAAGTGAAAAGTGAAAGTCAAGTCGCTCAGTCGTGTCCAACTCTTCGCGACCCCATAGACTGCAGCCCACCAGGCTCCTCCGTCCATGGGATTTTCCAGGCAAGAGTACTGGAGTGGGGTGCCATTGCCTTCTCCCTTTAACACACTACAAGTCAATTAAATCCTATCTTGGGACCAAATAAAACTAAAATTTTCAGAGACTTGAAGTTTACTAGCCTGGAAACTTATTGTTGATGGCAGATGGATGGGCTGAGGCCAGTTCACAATGAGAGAACAAGCCATGCCATGTATCCCAAATCATGTGTGAATTCAAATTGTAAACAAAAACACCTTTGCTTAAACCTATTTTCATAATTGCTGTTACTGAAAAGCTTTGATTTATTGCTTTAATTAATACATGAATTAATAACTCATAGGTTTAATTATTACTGAAGACAATGATTGTTTATCTTGCTAAACTTTCCCTATTTAAAAAGCCTTGAGCCCACCTTACTGAACACTGAGTGAAATCTACATGAGTAGTTGGAGGCCCCACTGAATGTGGGTTATGGGTGCTTCTGCAAAGTTATATATAATTTCAAATTTTGTAAATAAAAAATAAATAAAAATAATAAATTCAACTTTTCAGTTATTATAATTCATTTGGAAATCTTGATATTTTTCAATTAAAAGTGGTATTTTTTAGTGGAAAGAGGGAAGGGAGTGACACAGAGGCAACTTGGCAAGTTTTGGCATATTCTTTCCAGGTCATCCATGGGCTTCCCAACACACAGCAGTGTCAGGAGAGCTTGATATTTTAAGAGTTGTTCAATAAAAACTTTAACAACACTCTTTTGTGAAGTAAATACTCATGCCCCTAATTATTTTTCTTTTGAAGATTTGGTATTTAAAGATATCTTAAAATCAGGACACATCCACAAATGTAGACACTGATTTCAGAATCACCAGGCAAAAAAAAAGAGAGAAGAAGAAACCACAAAAGAAACTGCAAAAGAAGAAACCACAGACTCTAATCAAGAAACTAAAATCTCTAATCTCTATGCCCTAATAGATTCTTCCTTAGGTACTGGAGAGGGATTCGAGCGGGTAGCAGGTGAAAGGCAGGGTCTTCTGTGATATTTTGCCCTGGGGTAGAGGTGGAGGTGCTCCCCTGGTAGTTCAGTTGTTAAAAATAAAATACGCCTGCAATGCAGGAGACCCTGGTTTGATTCCTGGGTCAGTATGATCCCCTGGAGAAGGCATAGGCTGGCCACTCCAGTTGTCAGGCTTCCCTGGTGGCTCAGATGGTAGTCTCCACCTGCATGCCAGAGACCTGGGTTTGATGCTTGGGTTGGGAAGATCCTCTGAAAGACGAAATGGCAACCCACTCTAATATACTTGCCTAGAGAATCCCCATGGACTGTCCATGTCACAAAGAGTAGGAGACACAGCATGATAGCAGGTAAGAATAACATGGATAATTAGAAAGTAAAAGATTTCAAAAAGCCTTTGAGTAGTTTAAAACATTTTTACCTTTAATCATAACCACTGTGTTAGTGGGGTCAGCATCATGGCTTCATGAGAAGCTCCCTTTGTCTCACTCCTTCAACCTACAACTAGTAAAACATCAACAACTCAACAAAGGTGCCTCTGCCCAGCACACCAAGACTCTGGAGAGTTCCTCACACCTACGAATCTGAAGGTGGATGATAGAACACATGGAGAAGGCAGACGCCAGCAGTGCTCAGCACCCTTTGCCCCAGATACAGCCACACCAATGGCCACAGGGAACTGGGCAGTGGTCGTGGCAGGGCCCAAATTGTGTGGGCCCTGGTCCTTCAAGCTTCAGCAGCACCTGACAACCCAGTTCCCCACCCATGGAGAAGGCATCTGCAACCTCAAGTCCCCCTCTCTCCCACTACTCACCCTGTGGTGAAGTGCCTGCCTCCAGTGACACCATGTATGGCAGAGGACACTGCCATCCCATGCCCTCAGCAGCAATGCCAGTGACAACAGTGACACTAGCAGCACAGGGCACCAGCGACCCTGGAGGTACCAGCAGCATCAAGGGCACCTGCAACACCTCTGACAGAGGTCAGGGAGGGTGCAAAGTGCCAGTTCTCAAATATAATGGGAGGCTGCACAGGTAGGGAAACAAAAACCTTGTGCTCTAGCGCCACCTACTGGAAAACTAAAGAAAGACCTCGAATTGTGAAGCTGTTCAATTGTGATACTGCTAAGTCACTTCAGTCATGTCCGACTCTTAGCGACCTCATGGACTGCAGCCTACCAGGCTTCTCCATCCATGGGATTTTCCGGGCAAGATTACTGGTATGGGGTGCCACTGCCTTCTCCAAGATAATCAATGTTAAAAAGGATTTGCGGGAACTACCCTGGTGGTCCAGTGATTAAAAATCCACCTTCCAATGTAGGGGACGCAGATCCCTGGTGGGGGAACTAAGATCCGGCATGCCAGAATGCAGCTGAATTCCTGCACCACAGCTACCGTGCCCAGGTTCCTCAACTAAAAACTCCACTGCCACAAGAAGCCCAGTGCTGCCACTAGGACCTAATACAGCCAAATAAATATATGCATATATATATATTTTTTTAAGATTACCTAAATAGGAAAGGTTTCGGCTATTTCAAATGCACCCTCAGAGGAACAATTCATCAATCACCATGAAAAACCATGGTAACACAATATCACACACAAAAAATGACAATTCTCCAGAAATTAAACTTAAAATCACAGAAGTTTGTGATATAACTGATAGAGAATGCAAAATAGCTGTTATGAAGAAACTTAACAAGTTACAAGAAAAGTCAGAAAGGATGTTCAGTGAGCTTAGGAATAAAATTAATGAACAGAAGGAATATTTAACCAAAGAGATTAGAACTCTAAAAAGAATCAAATAGTAATTCTGGAGCCAAAGAACTTAACAAGATGAAGGATACATTATAAAGTATTGGAAATAGAGAAGATCATACAGAAGATAGAATTAGTGAACTTGAAAACAGAAATATAGAAATGATTCAGGTAGAAGATGACATAAAATAAAGATTTTTTTTAATGAAAAAATTCTATAAGAACTATTTGACTCCATCAAGAAAGGCAACATTAGGATAATGGGTATCCTAATGAAAGAGAAGAGAGGGAGAAGGGAGCTGAGAGGTTATTGAAAAAAATAAGTTGAGAACTTCCCAAACTGGGGAAGGAACTGGATGTACATGTCAATGAAGTTAAGAGAACCCTTAGGTACCTCAGTGTAAAAAGACGTTATCCAAGACATGTTATATTAAAGTTGTCAAAAGTTACAATTTTGTAAAGTATAAAGACAGCCAGCGGAATAAAGAAAGTAACTACCATTAGGCTATCAGCAGATTTCTGAGCATAAACTCCACGAGAGAGAGCATAAACTCCAAATAATAAAATATTTAAAACTGTCAGCAAAGAATACTCTAACCAGGGAAGTTATCCTTTAGATATAAAGGAGAAATACAGGCTCTCCCATACAAACAAAAGGTGAGAGAGTTTGTTATCACCAGAGCTTTATAAGAAATGTTGAAATGAACTCTATATCTGAAATGAAAACTGAAAAGTACATAAAACTTTGAGTAAGGTGATAAATAGAGAAAATCAGAAAATTACAACTCTACATAAGAATAAATTGTGAAACACTTAGAGCATAAAGGTTAAATGGGGAAAGAGGCAGTAAAAATAAATCGAGTCACTAAATTTGGTAGTGAACTCACACATAAAAAGGGATGAACTGAGACAACAAAACACAAAAAGGGAAGAGAAAAAGAACTGAACCCTTAGAGGCTAATGACGATGAAATGCTGTCATCATAAAAAGGGCCATTTGATCTATGAGACCTTTCAGACAAACCTGGTGGTAATCACAGAACACAAATCTAGCACAGAGACAAGAAACACAAAGAAAAACCAAGGAAGACAGTATCGAAAACCATGACAGAGACACACAGAAAAACAAGCAATGGAAATAGAGAGCATCCAGAAAACAAAAGATGAAATGTAAGTCCTAGGTCCTCATCTATTAATAATCATCCTAGATGTAAATAGACTGAATTCACCAGTCAAAAGACACAGAGTGGCTGGATAAATTAAAAAATAAGACCCACCTACCTACATTTTCCAGGAGACTCATCTCAGTTCTAAAGACAAAAATAGATTCAAAGTGAAGGAGTGAAAGATGGTACTCCAAATGAATGGCAACCAAGAGAAAGTGGGGGTAGCCAAACTCATATAAGACAAATAGACTTGAGGCTAAAAAAAAGGTTCAGTTCAGTTCAGTCACTCAGTCATGTCTGACTCTTTGCCACCCCATGAACTGCAGCACACCAGGCTTCCCTGTCCATCACCAACTCCCGCAGCTTGCTCAAACTCATGTCCAACCAGTCAGTGATGCCATCCAACTATCTCACCCTCTGTTGTCCCCTTCTCCTCCCACCTTCAATCTTCCCCAGCATCACGGTCTTTTCCAATGAGTCAATTCTTCGCATTAGGTGGCCAAAGTATTGGAGTTTCAGCTTCAGCATCAGTCCTTCCAATGAATATTCAGGACTGATTTCCTTTAGGATGGACTGGTTGGATGTCCTTGCAGTCCAAAGGACTCTCAAGAGTCCTCTCCAACACCACAGTGCAAAAGCATCAATTCTATGGCACTCAGCTTTCTTTACAGTCCAACTCTCACATCCATACATGACTACTGGAAAAACCACAGCTTTGATTAGACAGACCTTTGTTGGTAAAGTAATGTCTCTGCTTTTTAATATGCTGTCTAAGTTGGTCATAGCTTTTCTTCCGAGGAGCAAGCATCTTTTAACTTCATGGCTGCAGTCACCATCTGCAGTGATTTTGGAGCCCAAGAAAATAAAGTCTGACACAGTTTCCATTGTTTCCCCATTTATTTGCCATGAAGATGAAAGGTTGTTGCTGAATGAAAAGACATCAGGATTCTTGGCCTCCAGAGGAGAAGAATTCAATCTGGGGCCAGAGACAAGGCTTGATTGCTCAGAGCTTTTGTGTAATAAAGTTTTATTAAAGTATAAAGGAGATAGAGAAAGCTTCTGACATAGGTATCAGAAGGGGGCAGAAAGAATACCCCCCAGCTAGTCTTCAGCTGGATGTTATATAGTCACTAACAGTCTGTTAATGAAAGAAAGGAATGTCTTAAAACTCAGAATGGCACCAGGCCCCTTACCTGTAAGATGTATTTTGGGATAATCTTAGCACCAGATGATTCATCCTGGGCCATAAAATGATTAACTTGAATCTTGTAAAAGGACAGATTACCATACAAATAGTTTTGTTTACATAGGTTAGGGAAACAATATCTGAGTATAACATACTGGTTTTTCAAGTAGGTTCTGAGCCATTAGGTGGAACCAACTTGAAGACAGAGTCTGGGGTAAATGCATAGTACATTAACATAGCTTAAGACAAACATTTCCATAAAGAAAATGCATTGGTTATCTCAAGGTTTGAGAATAGTTAACTTCAGGTGAAACCAGGTGTCATTATGGCAACACAATATTTTAAGAGAAACTTCCTTTTAAATTTGTATAGAGAAGAAAAAAATATCGCTAGTTTGTTTCCTCCTGCCGCTTAAGAGAGAGAAAAATGTCTAACACTTGCAGGCTATTTCCTCCCTTTGGAGACCCCTGGCCTTCCTGCCTGTTACCCTCTCAACATGATGGGACCTGATGCCATGATCTTCTTTTTTTGAATGTTGAGTTTTAAGTCAGTTTTTCACTCTCCAGTTTCATTTTCATCAAGAGGCTCTTTAGTTCTTTGGTATCATCTGCATATCTGAGGTTATTGATATTTCTCCCGGAAATCTTGATTCCAGTTTGTGCTTCATCCAGCCTGGCATTTGCATGATGTACTCTGCATATAAGTTAAATAGGAGGGTGACAATATACAGGCTTGATGTACTCCTTTCCCAATCTGGAACTAGTCTGCTGTTCCATGTTCAGTTCTAACTGTTGCAAATCCTAAAAGATGATGCTGTGAAAGTGCCTCACTCAATATGCCAGCAAATTTGGAAAACTCAGCAGTGGCCACAGGACTGGAAAAGATCGCATTTCATTCCAATCCCAAAGAAAGGCAATGCCAAAGAATGTTTTGACCTGCACACAGATTTCTCAGGAGGCAAGACAGGTGGTTTGGTATGCCTGTCTCTTTAAGAATTTTCCACAGTTTGTTGTGATCAACACAGTCAAAGGCTCTAGCATAGTCAGTAAAGCAAAAGTAGATGTTTTTCTGGAATTCTCTTGCTTTTTCTATGATCCAACAGATGTTGGCAATTTGATCTCTGGTTCCTCTGCCTTTTCTAAATCCAGCTTGAACATCTGGAATTTCACAGTTCATGTATTGTTGAAGCCTAGCTCCAAGCCTAGCTTGGAGAATTTTGAGCATTACTTTACTAGCATGTGAGTTGAGTGCAATTCTGTGGTAGTTTGAACATTCTTTGGCATTGCCTTTCTTTGGGATTGGAATGAAATGTGGTCTTTTCCAGTCCTGTGGCCACTGCTGAGTTTTCCAAATTTGCTGGCATATTGAGTGAGGCACTTTCACAGCATCATCTTTTAGGATTTGCAATAGCTCAACTGGAATTCCATCACCTCCACTAGCTTTGTCCGCAGTGATGCTTCCTAAGACCCACTTGACTTTCCACTCCAGGATGTCTGGCTCTAGGTAAGTGATCACACCATCATGGTTATAAGGTTTATTAAGATCTTTTGTGTATAAGTTCTTCTGTGTATTCTTGCCACTTCTTCTTAATATCTTCAGCTTCTGTTAGGTCCATACTGTTTCTGTCCTTTATTGTGTCCATCTTGCATGAAATGTTCCCTTGGTATCTCTAATTTTCTTGAAGAGATCTCTAGTCTTTCCGATACTATTGCTTTCCTCTATTTCTTTGCATTCATCACTTAGGAAGGCTTTCTTATCTCTTCTTGCTATTCTTTGAAACTCTGCATTCAGATGTATATATCTTTCCTTTTCTCCTTTGCCTTTGACTTCTCTTCTTTTCTCAGCTATTTGTAAGACCTCCTCAGACAACCATTTTGCCTCTTGCATTTTCTTTTTCTTGGGAATGGTTTTGATCTCAAAAAAGGTAACATGAGACAAAGATGGACATTATGTAATGATAAAAGGGACAACCCATCAAAAAGACACAACAGTTTCTAACATATATGTACCTAACATATGAGCACTGTGTGGATCACAATAAACTGTGGAAAATTCATTGAGAGATGGGAATACCAGACCACCTGACCTGCCTCTTGAGAAATCTGTATACAGGTCAGGAAGCAACAGTTAGAACTGGACATGAAACAGTGGACTGGTTCCAAATAGGAGAAGGAATACGTCAAGGTTGTATAATGTCACCATGCTTATTCAACTTATATGCAGAGTACATCATGAGAAATGCTGGGCTGGAAGAAGCACAAGCTGGAATTAAGATCGCTGGGAGAAATACCAATAAATTCAAGTATGCAGATGATACCACCTTTACGGCAGAAAGTGAAGAAGAACTAAAGAGCCTCTTGATGAAAGGGAAAGAGGAGAGTGAAAAAGCTGGCTTAAAGCTCAACATTCAAAAAATGAAGATCATGGCATCCAGTCCCATCACTTCATGGCAAATAGATGGAGAAACAGTGGAAATAGTGGCAAAATTTTTGGGGGGAGGCTACAAAATCACTGCAGATGGTGACTGCAGCCATGAAATTAGACGATGCTTACTCCTTGGAAGAAAAGTTATGACCAACCTAGAGAGCATATTAAAAAGCAGAGACATTACTTGGCCAACAAAGGTCCGTCTAGGCAAAGCTATGGTTTTTTTAATAGTCATGTATGGGTGTGAAGGTTGGACTGTAAAGAAAGCTGAACAGTTCAAAATTAATGCTTTTGAACTGTGGTGTTGGAGAAGACTCTTGAGTCCCTTGGACTGCAAGGAGATCCAACCAGTTCACTCTAAAGGAGATCAGTCTTGGGTGTTCATTGGAAGGACTGATGCTGAAGGTGAAACTCCAATACTTTGGCCACCTGATGCAAAGAGCTGACTCCCTGGAAAAGACCCTGATGCTGGGAAGGATTGAAGGTGAGAGGAGAAGGGGATGACAGAGGATGAGATGGTTAGATGGCATCACTGACTCAATGGGCATAAGTTTGAGTAAACTGCAGGAGATAGTGATGGACAGAGAGGCCTGGCATGCTGCAGTCCATAGTGTTGCAGAGTAGGACACAACTGAGTGACTGAACTAAACTGAACTGAACATAGGAGCACCAGAATATATACAACTATTAGCAGACCTAAAGGGAGCACTTGATATCAAGAAAATCATAGTAGGGAACTTTAACATCCCAATTAGATCAGTGAATAGGTAATCCAGAAAGAAAGTCAACAAGGAAACAGCAGCCTTAATTGAAATATTAGACCAAGTAGACTTAAAAGAACCATACAGAACATTCCATCCAAATGTAGGAGAATACACAGTTCAGTTCAGTTCAGTCACTCCGTCGTGTCCAACTCTTTGCAACACTATGGACTGCAGCACACCAGGCCTCTCTGTCCATCACCAACTCCTGCAGTTTACTCAAACTCATGTCCATTGAGTCAGTGATGCCATCTAACCATCTCATCCTCTGTCGTCCCCTTCTCCTCTCACATTCAATCTTTCCCAGCATTATTTTCAGGGGCACATGGAACATTCTCAAGGGTAGACTCTATGTTGGGACACAAAAGTCTCAATAAATTTAAGATTAGAATCATATCAAGCATCTTTTCTAGCCACAGTTGTATGACATTAGAAATCAATCACAAAAAGAAAACTAGATAAATCACAAATACATGGAAATTAAACAACATGCTACTGATCAATTATTGGCTCTATGAAGAAGTGAAAGGAGAAATTTTAAAAATACCAAAAGATAAATGAAAATGAAAATATGATATACCAAAATTGTGGGATGTAACAAAAGCAGTACTAAGAGGGCCGTTTATAGCAATACAGGCCTCGCTCAAGAAACAAGAAGAATCTCAAATAAACAATCAAACTGTATATCAAAATGAATTATAAAATGAAAAACAAGCAAAACCCAAAGTCAGTAGAAGATAGGAAATAAGAAAAATCAGACAGAAAGAGGCAAATAGAGATTAAAATGACAATAGAAAGGATCAATGAAACTAAGAACTGGTTCTTTGAAAAAGAAACAAAACTGGCAAACTTTTAGCTAGCCTAAGGAAAGAAGAAGAGATGGCTCAGATAAATAAAATCAGAAATAAAAGAGGAGAAATCATAAGAGATACCAAAGAAATACAAAGGATCTTAGGAGAATGCTATAAACAGTTACACACTCATTGGACAACCTAAAAGAAATGAATAAACTCTTAGACACATGCAACATTACAAGACTGAATCATGAAGAAATGGAAAATCTGAATAGGCTGATCACTAGTAAAGATATTGACGGAGAAGGACATGGCACCCCACTCCAGTACTCTTGCCTGGGCAATCCCATGGACAGAGGAGCCTTGTGGGCTGCAGTCCATGGGGTCGCAATGAGTCGGACATGTCTAAATGACTTCACTTTCACTTTTCACTCTCATGCATTGGAGAAGGAAATGGCAACCCACTCCAGTGTTCTTGCCTGCAGAATCCCAGGGATGGGTAAGCCTGGTGGGCTGCTGTCTATGGGGTCGCACAGAGTTGAATACGACTGAAGCGACTTAGCAGCAGCAGCAGCAGTAAGGATATTGAAATGGTAATCAAAAGCCTCTCATAAAAAAAATAGTACAGGAGGAAATGGCTTCATAGGCAAATTCTACCAAACTTTCAGAGAAGATGTAATAATTATCTCTCTCAAACTCTTCCCCAAAATTGAAGAGTAGGGAATGTTCCTCTACAAGGCCAACATTACCCTGATACTAAAACCAGGAAAAGACAACACAAAAAAAGATAGTTATAGACTAATATTTCTGACAAACATGCAAAAACCTTCAGCAAAATGTTAGGAAAGCAAACATATCAACATACTAAAAGAATCATACTAAAAGGTCAGGCTTCCCTGTTCTTCACTATCTTCCAGAGTTTGCTCAAACTCATGTCCATTGAGTTGGTGATGCTATCTAACCATCTCATCCTCTTTCACCCCCTTCTCATTTTGCCTTCAATCTTTCCCAGAGTCAGGGTCTTTTCCAGTGAGTTAGTTCTTTACATCATGTAGCCAAAGTATTGGAGCTTCAGCTCTAGCATCAAACCTTCAGGGTTGATTCTCTTTAGAACTGACTGGTTTGATCTTCTTGTGTCCAAGGAACTCTCAAGAATCCTCTCCAGCATCACAATTTGAAAGCATCAGTTGTTTGGTACTCAACCTTCTTTACGGTCCAACTCTCACATCCATACATGACTACTGGAAAAATTATAGCTTTGACTATACAGACCTTTGTCGGCAAAGTGACTTCTTTACTTTTTTATTACTCTGTCTATGTTTGTCATAGCTATTCTTCCAAAGCGCGTGTCTTTTAATTTCATGGCTGCAGTCACCCTCCACAGTAATTTTGGAGCCCAAGAAAATAAAGTCTGTCACTGTTTCTAGTTTTTACCCTTCTATTTGCCATGAAGTGATGAGACTAGATGCCATTATCTTAGTTTTTTGAATGTTGAGATTTAAGCCAGGTTTTTCACTCTCCTCTTTTACCCTCATCAAGAGGCTCTTTAGTTCCTCTTTGCTTTCTGCCATTAGAGTGGTATCATCTGCATATCTGAAGTTGTTGACATTTCTCCTAGCAATCTTGATTCCAGCTTGTGATTCATCCAGCCCATCATTTTGTATGATGCATGTAAGTCAAATAAACATGCATCAGGGTGATGATATACAGGTTTGTTGAAATCCTTTCCCAACTTTGAACCAGTCCATTGTTTTATGTGAGGTTCTAACTGTCACTTCTTGACCCCCATACACGTTTCTCAGGAGATGGGTAAGTTGGTCTGGCATTCACATTTCTTTAAGAATTTTCACAATTTGTTTTGATCCACACAGTCAAAGGCTTTAGCATAGTCAATGAAGCATAAATAGATGTTTTTCTGGAATTCCATTGCTTTTGTTATGATCCATCCTCAACAAGAAAGAATCTCAAAGCCAGGGAGAAAAAAAATTACATACTTTATAATTCTTTAAAAAAAACAAAATAATCACCTTTATAAGATTATTTTTTTAAGAATTTATATATTTCATTGAAATACACATTGGATTTTCTTTTCTGGGTATCTGTGAGCTTTAATTCTACACATCTACTGAAGTCAGGCTTTCAGGGCTTACTTGTCACCAGGATCTGAATTAAACTTATCTTGGGCACCATACATCCCAGCTTTCATGACCTTTATAAAGTGCTGTGTAAGACATTTACACACAACTCCTTCATAGTTACAGCCTAAGCTTTTTATGGTCAAGAGCAACCATAGCATGTTTGAAGGTCTTATGAAATCAAAAGGAAGTCTGTAATTGTTTTTAGTATGTACTGACTGCATACTTGTGGTCTAATCATTCCCAAGTACAATAAACTCTGGATAATATGATTAAATACTTCTGGTGTGGTTCTTTCAACCTTTGTATGGTTACTATTGTTTCGGATGCTTGCTTGGTGAGGAAGCATAGCAGAAACTAGATTAATAGCTGCACTGCGTGGGTCCAACTGTGTAGTCACTGTTCTCAGATACTGAAGACTAATGATAAAAGATCATAACCTAGAAAATATATGACCACACAAAAAACTACAAATGGATTTTTACAGCAGCTTTAATGATACTTGCAAAATCTGGAAGCATCTGAGATGTCTTTCAATACGGATAAACTGGTTCATCCAAACACTAGATTATTCAGCACTAAAAAGAAGTAAGCTATTGAGACATGAAATGACATTAAGGAACCTATTAATAAATGTATGCATGCATGTGTGCTAAGTTGTCTCAGTTGTATCTGACTCTGTAACCCTATGGACTGTATCCTATCAGGCTCCTCTGTCCATGGGATTCTCCAGGCAAGAATACTGGACTGGATTGCCATGCTCACCTCTAGAGGGTCTTCTCAACCCAAGGATGGACCCTGCTTCTCTTATGTCTCCTGCATTAGTAGGCAAGTTCTTTACCACTAGCACCACCTGGGAAGCCCCAACAAGTGTATATGATCAGATAAAAAAAAAGTCAGTCTGAAAAGGCTACATACTATATGATTCTAACTATATGTCATTCTGGAAAAGACAGTAAGAGCAGTGGTTGCCAGGGGTTAAGAGAAGGAAGTGGTGGAAGGCATAGCACAAGATATTAGGACAATGAGATATTCTGTATGATAACATCATGGTGGATATGTGTCATTATATACTTAGCAAACCTGTAGAATGCCCAGCACCAAGGATGACTGTAATGTAAACTCTGGGTGTTGAAGTTGGGTGATGGTAATGTGTCAGTATAGGTTCATCCATTGCAACAAGTGTCCTACCTGGTGGGGATATTGACAGTGGGGATGACTGAGCATGCCTGAGGGCCGAAGGTAGATTGATACTCTGTATTTTCTGCTCAATTTTGCTGAGAACCTAAAACTGCTATTAAAAATCATCTTTAAAAAAATATACCCTGAATCTTCACAGTAAGTTTAGCTTCCTTCACGATCAGACTTTTACTAGTGACTGATGTAAATAATATCCTTCCTCGTGTCTCACCTGCATAGTGCCAGGGAGGGAGCAGACCTTCAAGGATTTCTCCCTTCCTATGCTTCCCAGCTTCCTGATAAGCAAACAACAGCCCACTTATATAATAGAAAAGGAGTTACATTATTCTCTTTTACTAGTCAGCTCACAATTATTCCTTAAATTCATCTTTTTTAATTCATTTAATGATCAAATCATTAAAAAAAAATTAGAAATTGGGGATTTCAAAAGTTGATCCTGCTACCAAATGCTGGCTTTGATAATGTCTCAGTGGTTGCAATGCCACATGCTCACCATTAGAGGGCACCATTCTCACAGGTCCAGGGATACAGTCCCACCTGCTGAAAATGAACTGGTGCTCAAAGTGGCTGGATTACTAAACATTACAGCTGTCACATAATGATGAATGGCACCCTACTCCAGTACTCTTGCCTGGAAAATCCCATGGACGGAGGAGCCTGGTAGGCTGCAGTCCATGGGGTCGCTAGAGTCGGACACGACTGAGCAACTTCACTTTCACTTTTCACTTTCATGCATTGGAGGAGGAAATGGCAATCCACTCCAGTGTTCTTGCCTGGAGAATCCAGGGACCGCGGGGCTTGGTGGGCTGCCGTCTGTGCGGTCTCACAGAGTTGGACACGACTGAAGCGACTTAGCAGCAGCAGCAAAGTGTCTAATGCAGCTCTGAAACAGAAATTCAGAAATATTGCTAAATGCAGTATAAACTATAAATATGAAGTTGTCTTTCATTTTTTGTTTATATGCTGTTAAAGTGCTGCACTCAACATGCCAGCAAATTTGGAAAACTCAGCAGTGGCCACAGGACTGGAAAAGGTCAGTCTTCATTCCAAGCACAAAGAAAGGCAATGCCAAAGAATGTTCAAAGTACCACACAATCGCACTCATCTCACACGCTAGTAAAAGTAATGCTCAAAATTCTCCAAGCCAGGCTTCAACAGTACATGAACCATAAACTTCCAGATGTTCAAGCTGGATTTAGAAAAGGCAGAGGAACGAGAGATCTAATTGCCAACATCAGCTGGATCATCTAAAAAGCAAGACAGTTCCAAAATAAGATCATTCCATCTGGTCCCATCACTTCATGGCAAATAGATGGGGAAAAATGGAAACAGTGACAGATGTTTTTCTTTTTCTCTTGGGCTCCAAAATCACTGCAGATGGTGACTGCAGCCATGAAATTAAAAGATGCTTGCTCCTTGGAAGAAAAGCTATGACCAACCTAGACAGCATATTAAAAAGCAGAGACATTACTTGGCCAACAAAGGTCCATCTAGTCAAGGTTATGGTTTTTCCAGTAGTCATGTATGGATGTGAGAGTTGGACTATAAAGAAAGCTGAGTGCCATAGAATAGATGCTTTTGAACTGTGGTGTTGGAGAAGACTCTTGAGAGTCCCTTGGACTGCAAGGAGATCCAACCAGTCCATCCTAAAGGAAATCAGTCCTGAATATTCATTGGAAGGACTGATGCTGAAGCTGAAACTCTAATACTTAGGCCACGTGATGTGAAGAATGGACTCACTGGAAAAGACCCTGATGCTGGGAAAGATTCAAGGCATGAGGGGAAGGGAACAGAGGATATGATGGTTGAATGACATCACCGACAGGATGGACATGAGTTTGAGCAAGCTGCAGGAGCTGGTTGGTGAAGGACAGGGAGGCCTGGTGTGCTGCAGTCCATGGGGTCACAAAGTCGGACACAACTGAGCAACTGAAATGACTGACTGGTATTTAGTATGTGCGTGTCACTTCAGTTGTGTCAGACTTTTTGTGACCCCATAGACTGCAGTCAGCCAGGCTCCTCTGCTCATGGGATTCTCCAGGCAAGAATACTGGAGTGGACTGCCATACCCTCCTCCAGGGGATCTTCCTGACCCAAGGATCCAACCAACATCTCTTATTGGCAGGCAGCAGGTTCTTTTACCGCTAACACCACCTGGCATATGTATAACTATATATTTCATTTTTATTTATATTATATATAAACACATATATAATTGGTATGTTAATACATAACATTAATATATCTTTTACCTATATATTATATATATAAAACATAAAAGTTACCATTTTACTTATCTGAAGTGTACAATTCAGTGGCATTAAGTACATTACCACTATTTCCAAATTTTTTATAATCCAAAAAGAAACTCTGTATTATAATATTACTAGTTAAATGCATTCAAGTAACTACAAACTGCTAAGCATATACAGATATGGTCTCATTGAAACATCAAAGAAACCTCATGAAATAGCTATTTTTATTTTATTGATTAAGAAACTGAGGATAAGTGGGCTTTAACAAATTCCTCTAAATCTAACAAGTCATAAAATCATAATTAAAACTTTGGTACATCTACACAACACTAAACAAGAGAGATTTTGAGATCAATGGACTGATATACAAGTTTGATCATTAATTTATATTGTGTTTTCTTATAATAGTTAAATTTTATCTTTATACAGTAAGATACCAAAATGTAAAAGCTCTGATCTTACAAACTCTGGTTTGAATGAAATGATTAAGTTTCTTAGCTTTTAAAACAATTCTATTTAAAGATTCTTTTAATAATAGCTCTAGGGAGTAATTGAGGGTTGCACCAGATCAATTCTCAAGAAGAGAAGTAGAGAAATAGTCCTGAAGTGTAAAATGCTGCTAATTAAGGCTTTCACAAAAGAAAAACAAAGTGTTTTTTGGAAATAGAATATATGTTGAAAAGGTTGCATTTGACTTAAAAAATTGTTTAATTTAACTGGAACTCACACTGTCATGTTTCTGAATACTTTATTGTCTTCTTCTTCTGCTGGTGCTGCTGCTAAGTCACTTCAGTTGTGTCTGACTCTGTGTGATCCCATAGACAGCAGCCCACCAGGCTCCCCCGTCCCTGGGATTCTCCAGGCAAGAACACTGGAGTGGGTACTTTATCTTCTAAAACCCTCAAATTCCTCTGTAGACTCTCAGAACAGTATCCTGTTGCTTCTCAACTCAGAACTTTCAATGGATTTCAGTTTTAATTGTTGATAGACTTAAGTGGATCCTCCTTCAGTTCAGTTCAGTCCAATCGCTCAGTCAGGTCTGACTGTTTGTGACCCCATGGACTGCAGCACGCCAGGTTTCCCTGTTCATCACCAACTCCCAACCATCTCATCCTCTGGCATCCCCTTCTCTTCTCACCTTCAGTCTTTCCTAGCATCAGGGTCTTTTCCAAGGAGTCAGGTTTTACATCAGGTGGCCAAAGTATTGGAGTTTCAGCTTCAGCATCAGTCCTTCCAATGAATATTCAGGACTGATTTCCTTTAGGATGGACTGGTTTGGTCTCCTTGCAGTCCAAGGGACTCTCAAGAGTCTTCTCCAACACCATAGTTCAAAAGCATCAATTCTATGGCACTCAGCTTTCTTTATAGTTCAACCCTCACATCCATACATGACTACTGGAAAAACCATAGCCTTGACTAGATGGACTTTTGTTGGCCAAGTAATGTCTCTGCTTTTTAATATGCTGTCTCGGTTGGTCATAGCTTTCTTCTAAGGCAGTCACCATCTGCAGTGACTTTGGACCCCAAGGAAATGATGGTACTGGATGCCACGATCTTCGTTTTTTGAATGTTGAATTTTAAGCCAACTTTTTCACCCTCCTCTTTCCCTTTCATCAAGAGGCTCTTTAGTTCCTCTTCACTTTCTGAAATAAGGGTGATATCATCCGCATATCTGAGGTTATTGATATTTCCCCCAGTAGTCTTGATTTCAGCTTGTGCTTCATCCAACCCAGCATTTCTTATAATGTACTCTGCATATAAGTTAAATAAGCAAGGTGACAATATACAGCCTTGATGTACTCCTTTCCCAATTTGGAACCAGTCCATTGTTCCATGGTGGCTCAGACTTCCCTGGTGGGTCAGGATTTCCCTGGTGGCCCAGACGGTAAAGTGTCTGCCTACAATGAGGGAGACCCGGGTTCAATCCCTGGGTTGGGAAGATCTCCTGGAGAAAGAAATGGTAACCCACTGCAGTATTCTTGCCTGGAAAATCCCATGGATGGAGAAGCCTGGTAGGTTACAGTCCATGGGGTCACAAAGAGTCGGACACGACTGAGCGACTTCACTTTCACTTCCTAGCCCGCCATCTAGTGGCTAACATCTGAACAACAGGACACCAGAGAGCACTGTTACATGTCCAGTTCTAACTGTTGCTTCTTGACCTGTATACAGATTTCTCAAGGAGGCAGGTAATGTGATCTGATATTCCCATCTCTTTAAGAATTTTCCACAGTCTGTTGTGATCCACACAGTCAGAGGCTTTAGTGTAGTCAATAAAGCAGAAATAGATGATTCTCCTTAGGACATTAATTTGCTTCCAACTTGCATTTCCAGCCTTCTTTGTCCGCATCTCTTCCTGTGTCTTTTCTCTTTGCAGCATTTACTCTTTCTAGATAATGTCTTACTCACTAAGTATTAAAGACTCAGGTCCATTTTCTTAAATCTTTTGCTTGTTTACTTGCCTGCTGTCTTGCTGATCTGTATCTCTCTGTGCACACTGTTCCTTGAACCCAGGGTAGGCAAGGCATGAGTGGGAAAACTAGAAGAAAACTCAAAGAGCCATAGGAACTGGAAATGTTTATTCTCTCCGGACTGGCACAGCAGCTGTAGCAGCAGCAGACACACTGTATTCTCTCCTCTTGTGATTGACCCAGTGGACACAGGCATAATGCAGCCTCACCACAAAAACGCAGCCTAATAAAGCCATAATGGGAACATAACACAACACAACCTTCAGGGTTTTTTAGGTGAAACTCATATATGCTTACAGAACAAAAGTAGCCCATGGCCAAGTGAATACCTCATGATGCACATGCTCCATGCTATAAGCGATCTCAGCTGTTAGATAGTCATTATTTACAAATTGTGGGGCAAAAGCAAAAGGTCATGGGGCAAGAGAGCCTGACCATGCCTTCTTGGCTAATTTGCACTTTCCCTGCATTCAACCCCTTCAGGGTCTCTTGCCCCTCAGTCTATGTGCAATTTGTATTCCTCGATATTCCCTTGGTGAGTAACAATGACCCTTGGGTTTACGTCTTGCAACTGCAGTAGCTACAACAACAAACAGTTACATCTTCAACATATAGCAAAACCCAATGCTATATATCACCTGGAACTCATGTTGCAGTCCTTGCTCTCATGAGGCTAGAAGAGCCACCCACCGCATGTGGAGTGCCTTTATCTTCCGTGGCCAAATCCAGTCCACCATCTGTCCTTTTGAAACTTCAGGAAAGCCTCCACAGGAACAACTCCACCCCTGTGGAGTTTTTATTAAGGAGCAGCAAAATCCCCCACAGGCGCCAGGCCCACCCCTTCAAAGAGGGGATTTTTGCAGCATTCACAGCCCACCCACATGATTCCACACTGCTCTAAATTTGCAAGAAAATCAGAGGCTAGTAGCACACCACAGGACACAGCCTAAATCTACATCACACATTATAGGACGCAGCATTTAGAGTTGCTGCTACTGCTGCTAAGTCGCTTCAGGCCTGTCCGACTCTGTGCGACCCCACAGATGGCAGCCCACCAGGCTCCACCATCCCTGGGATTCTCCAGGCAAGAACACTGGAGTGGGTTGCCATTTCCTTCTCCAATAGCAGTACATTTGCTGCTATTGTTCAAAACAGAACAATTTACAGTACATTGTTCTAAATCTACAAGAGAGGACAAAGCCTAGAGTACACTGTTCTAAATCTACAGCATAGGACACAGCCTTGATGATATACCTCCACACAAATCAGCCCACATTTGCATCTATATAACCCAGATGGGACCCCTGCCAGCTCAGGCCCCCTTTAGGGTCTTCACACTTTCAAAAATGGCATCTTGCATATCATCCCTCTACTTCTCTCAGTAAGGACCCACAAAACCCCCCACAGGCACCAGGCCCATCCCAATGTCCCAGAGTCCCAAAAGCCAAGCTGCTAAGGTTTCCCCTTGCTTTTGCCAAAACTACTTATGTTGCAGGAAGGGGGACCCCTTCCAGGGCCTGAAAGTGGACTCTTGTCTAACAATAATTGTCTGAGGAGACACATGTGCTGACAAAGTACGAGATTTTATTGGGTAGGGGCACCTTGGTGGAGAGCCCTGGGTAGGGAAACCCAGGAGGACAACTCTGCCACGTGGCTTGCAGTCTCGGGTTTTATGGTGATAGGATTAGTTTCTGGGTTGTCTTTAGCCAATCATGTGACTCAGAGTCCTTCCTGGTGGTGCATACATTGCTCATCCAAGAGGGATCCCAGCGAGAAGCATTCTGGTTGGACACATGATGTTTCCTTTTCACCTTTCCTGAACTATTCCAGTTGGTGGTGGCTTATCAGTTCCTTGTTCCTTAAGAGGACCTCTTGTTGTAAAACAACTTGTGCAAATGGTTACTATGGTGCCTGGCCAGGGTGGGCAGTTTCAGTCAGTGTGCTTCCCCTAACAACTCCCCTGTGTGAGACTTCATACTCAAGATACTTCTTGGGAATTGGGGCAGAGGTCTCTTTCTTCTATAACTCCTTACTGCTGTGCATGTGTGTATGTTAGGGGAAGCACACTGATTGAAACCGCCCACCCTAGCCAGGCACTATAGTAACTATTTGCATGAGTTGTTTTATGACAGGAGATTCTGATAAGGAATACGGAACTAATAAGCCACCACCAACCGGAAGAGTTCGGCAAATGTTGAAAGGAGACACCACGTGTCCGTCCACTTCCCAGAATCCCTCTCTCTAGCATCCATTTTGGCTGAGTGATGCGTGTGTCACCAGGAAAGACTCTGAATTAGAGAGATTGGCCAAAGACCACCCAGAAACTAATCCCATCACCATAAAACCCGAGACTTCGAGCCATGCGGCAATGCAGTTCTCCTGGGTTCCCTTACCCTACTGCTCTCCAGCCAGGTGCCCTTTCCCAATAAAATCTCTTGCCTTGTCAGCACATGCATCTCCTCAGACAATTCAATTCCAAGTGTTAGACAAGAGCCCAGTTTCAGGCCCTGGAAGGGGTCCCAATTCCTGCAACAAATGGTGACTCTGGTGGGACCCTTCTTCACCGAAACTGACATCCTGACCACTCGGGGTACTCAGGGGCCAGCTTGCCTGCCAATGAACCAGACCCAGCGGCCGCAACTGGAATCCATTTGTCCTTGGTCTCCACTTGTCCCTGGTCTCCTCCTGACGTGGACAACTGGCCAGAGTGCCCCAATCGGTAAGGAACAAGAGACTTTATTGACCTCTCTCCCCTTCCCTCTCTCTTTCCTCTCCTTAACCCTTCCTATCCTTCCCCATTTTTCTAGTCCCCCAGTCCTGGACACAGGAATCTGGTTGAAGGGCCCTGATCACCTCCTCTTGGCAGAGAACTCGAATTCTGGTTCTGATCTGGTCTGATTTCTGGTAGGGCCGAGTTCCAGCCCTCCCTTCTCTGGAGGCCCAGGGTAAAGTCCCATAACGCCTGGGTATCTGCAGGTGGCAGGAGACGTCTGTAAGGCCACCCCTTTGGTCCCCCTCTCCCGCCTCCTCCCCCTTCTTCTTCCAACCTGGCTTCCTTTCCTCCCTTTGAAATCTTTGATGCTAGTACTTGGATCTGAAGTTCTGTGTCTCTATATGACGTTTTCTGAGAGACTGTATTCTTGTATTTAAGGGAGTGTCTGATGGGGACTGCCAGGTTTATATGTGTGTGTTTTAACTCTGTGTTCTGTCTTGTGATTTTTGATGGCCATTTTGCTTTGTCTGGCCACCATTAGGTTTAGACCTGCTGCCATTTTGTTAGAACTTGATTTTCTTTCCCTGTGCTTTGAGACCAGGGCTCTCAGGAACACTTATCTAGACCATCTCTAACTCCTGAGACTAAGAGAAAAGGGGAAAAAGACTTTAAAAATTTTATTTATTTCAACTTTTTTTATAAACGAGTGAATTTTATATTGTAATATCTAATTCATGACTAAACTTAGAAAATGAAGCTAGATCTTGCACTGTGTCTGTCTAAATATGTCTTGGTATGACTTTGTCTCTGGGTAATATTTTTGAGGTTAATTTATAAATGAGCTCTATTTATTTGGCTTAAAAAAAGGTAAGCATTACAAATCAAATAATTCTAAATTAAACAATAAATTCCAGGTTCATGTGAACTGGGAAATATTTAGTATTAAATACCTGATATTAATGTTTGTTTGTTGACCTATCTAATATAGACATGTCTTAGAGTAATTAACATTAAGTAGAATATTTTTATTGTACCTAGGTTTAATATAAGTTAAATATTATATCTGTTACAAGTTTGTCAACAAGGAAATTACCTCAAGTGAAAAAACTTCTAAAAAATGTAAATGAGATATGAGCTTTTATATAAACTCTTTTAAAAATAATTATTCTGGAGGCGGTTCTAAGATGGCAGAGGAATAAGACAGGGAGATCACTTTCTCCCCAACAAATTCATCAAAAGAACATTTAAACGCTGAGTAAATTTTACAAAACAACTTCTGAATGCCGGCAGAGGACATCAGGCACCCAGAAAAGCAGCCCATTGTCTTTGAAAGGAGGTAGGAAAAATATAAAAGACAAAAAAAGAGACAAAAGAGGGAGGGACAGAGCTCTGTCCCGGGAAGGGAGTCTTAAAAAGAGAGAAGTTTCCAAACACCAGGAAACACTCTCACTGCTGAGTCTGTGCCGAGCCTTGGAAGCACAGAGGGCAACATAATAGGGATGAAAAATAAGTAAATAATTAAAACCCACAGATTATGAGCCCAATGGTAACTCTCCCAGTGGAGAAGCAGCGCAGACGCCTGCACCCGCCACTAGCAAGCGGGGACTGGGCAGGGAGGCGCGGGTCGCACTGCTTAGAGTAAGGATCGGGCCTGAATGCCCAGAGGATAATCAGAGTGAACTAATTTGGGCTAGCAAACCAGACTGTGGGATGGCTACCACGCGAAAAGCCCTAAGACACCACCAGGCCCACGCACAGAACAAAGGGCTGAACAGGACTAGCCGGCTGCAGACCATCCCCCTCCAGTGACAGGCAGCCAGAGCCAGAAGGGGGGCAGTTGCAGCCTCAGAGAGACATTATCTACCTAAATGCAAGCAGGCTTCTTTGTTAAGACTTCTTGGGGTTCTGGACAGTCATCATCTGCCTGAGAAGGTGCGCCAGTTGTACACCCAGAAAACTGAGCGGCAGGGACGGGAGAGATGATAAGTCGCAGTGACTGTGCTTGCCAAACACTTCTTCACCCGAGCTGCTCAGAGCTGGGAAGGGCACAAACACAGGCCCAACAGAGTCTGCGCCTCTGAGGACTACCTGAGTGCCTGAACCTTAGAGGCTTAGACCTGGGAGATGCATACAGCCCAGGGCCGGCCTTGGATGGTTCCCAGCAGAGCAACCTAGAGCCTGAGCTGTGTGGCCTGGGAGGGTGCACGTGCTGTGAGTGGAGGTAGGCCCAGTGTGGCTGAGACACTGCGAGCACACGCCAGTGTTATTTGTTTGCAGTGTCCCTCCCTCCCCACAGCGTGACTGAACAAGTGAGCCTAAAAAAAAAAAAAAAAAAAAGTGTCTACCACCGCCTCCCTTGTATCAGGGTGGAAATCAGACACTGAAGAGACCAGCAAACAGAAGAAGTTAAAACCGAGGGAACCACTTTGGAAGTGACAGGTGCAAGAGATTAAAACCCTGTTGTTAGTACTGACAGCATAGGAAGAGGCTTATAGATCTTGAGAAATATAAGCTGGACCAAGGAACTATCCAAAAATGAACTGACCCCACACTGCCCACAACAACATCAGAGAAAGTCCTAGATATATTTTTACTATTTTTACGATCATTCTTTTCTTTTTTTTTTAAAACTTTTTAAGTCCTCTATTACTCCTTTAATTTTCATTTTTATAACCTACTATTACTTTTCAAAAAAAGACTATTTTTAAAGCAAACTTCATATATATATATATTTAATAATTTTTGTGACTTTTTTTCCTTCTTTTCTATAACATTGTATTTTTTTTTAATATTGTATTTTTGAAAATCCAACTTATACTCTAGAATTTTAGTATTTGCTTTTTGGTATTTGTTATCAGTTTTGTACCTTTAAGAACAAAATCTTCAGTACCCATTTTTACTTGGGAGCGAGATTACTGGCTTGATTACTCTCTCTCCTGCCGGGGACCAGCCCCGGCTGATCCAGGGTATTCGAAGGAGAGACGGCGTAGGTGAAGATCAGGAAACAATTGCTTAATTAAACGTTAATTAAGGATATAAAGAGTAATAGAATGAGGATAGCTCAGTGAGGAAATTTAGTGGAGAAAAGCGGCTGAAATAAGGATAGCTCAGTAGGAAAATTCAGTGAAGAAAAGAGGCTGAATAAAACTCCAAAGCAGGGAATTAATGTCACCTATGGAGGCCGCAGGCATCCTCCTGTTCTCCCGAAAGAGAGGAGACACTAAGGCCTCCCCGGTCGGATCTTAGAAGCCCAGGCAAAATTAGTAGGCTTGACGAGCTTCCCCGCCTCAGAGGAAAAATTCAGCCAGAAGGTGAAAGAAAGAACGACATGGGGAGACCAAAATTTCGGTGAACAAAAAGGGGTGTACTTTATTTTTCAAAGTAGTTTATACCTTAAGTTGTGCATAGAGGATAATGGGGAAAGGGATGGAGTCATGCAAGGACAGCAGTTCCTGGTTCTAATCAAAGCCAGGCTTTCAAACTTATCATACGCAAAAGTTCAGGTGATTTACATCATCTTCTGGCCAGGAGGCCTGTTAACATTTTAAGAAACTTATTTTTCTCTAAAGGTGATTATTCCAAAGTCAGGCGATTATTCTAAAGTCAGGCGCCAGCCTCCAAAAAGCATTGGATAGAGTTGCATTCCTATAGGGCAGAGGTGAGGTGAGCTCAATCAAGAAAAGAATTAACTCAAGTGTCCAAGGTTACAAACATTGAGGCTACTACTTACATTTCTATACACCCATTATATCAATCAATATACTGCCAAGGACACAGTAGGTAAGGGGTATGGAGACTTAGCAGCAAACATTGGCCCAATAAGTGAAAAACCCTTCACCAATACAATTTCTAATCAATCTTTTAACTACTCAAAAGAATCTGTGTTTAGACAGTTTAGAACATCTCCTGCCTCTCACAGTTGGGAGGCTCTGAACAATCACATGTGGCCGGAAAAAACCTATTCAGGCAGGCTAGAGGACTTCCAAAGGAGTTTGTAGGTTGAAACACTGTCACACCCAGGAATTATTAACTGGAGCTGTAAGCTAACTCTTTTTTCAGAGAGAGGTAGTGGGGGACAGCCCCCTGTAAAGTCAGAGGTGTAGGTGAAAGCACAAAGCAGAAAGTAGGCAGACTCTGGTTTTGGGGGTAGATTGCTCGAGAATTTCCAGGGAGACTCCTGAGGCTTGATCCCGCCTTTGCGTATGCCAATCCTCCTTCCTCATGACCTTTGCCAGGGACGGAGCTCGCTCCCCGCACTCTCCCTTTGAACTCTCCTTTTTCTCCACCAGGTCGCCTCTGTCTCCTCCCTCCCCCTTCTCTTCTCTACACAACTCTCTGAATCTCTGTGTGTTCCAGACGGTGGAGAATACTTAGGGAACTGATTACTGGTTGGATCTGTCTCTCTTCTTTTCATTTTCCCCTTTTATCCTCCTGGCCACCTCTGTCTCCTTCCTCCGTCTTCTTTTCTCTGTATAACTCTGAGCGGTCCAGACTGTGGATTGCACATAAGGAAGTGATTACTGGCTAGCTTGCTCTCTCCTCTTTTGATTCCACCTCATCTCATTCGGGTCACCTCTAACTCCCTCCTCCCTCTTCTCTTCTCCATGTAACTCTGTGAACCTCTCTGGGTGTCCCTCACTGTGGAGAAACTTCATCTTTAACCTAGATGTTTTTTCAATGGTGCTATATATAAGGAGAATTCTTGAGACTACTGTAAAAATAACACTGAAAGCCAGAAGCAGGAGACGTAAGTCCAAATCCTGAGAACATCAGAGAATGCCCGACTCCAGGGAACATTAATCAATAAGAGTTCATCAAACGCCTCCACACCTACACTGAAACCAAGCACCACCCAAGGGCCAACAAGTTCCAGAGAAAGACATACCACACAAATTCTCTAGCAACACAGAAACAACAGCCCTGAGCTTCAACATACAGGCTGCCCAAAGTTACTCCAAAACCACGGACATCTCATAACTCATTGTTAGACACTTCATTGCACTCCAGAGAGAAGAAATCCAGCTTCATCCACCAGAACACCGACATAAGCTTCCCTAACCAAGAAACCTTGACAAGCCATCGATACAACGCCACCCACAGCGAGGAAACTCCATAATAAAGAGAACTCCACAAACTGCCAGAATACAGAAGGGCCACCCCAAACTCAACAATATAAACAAGATGAAGAGACAGAGTAATACTCAGCAGGTAAAGGAACAAGATAAATGCCCACCAAACCAAACAAAAGAGGAAGAGATAGGGAATCTATCTGATAAAGAATTCTGAATAATGATAGTGAAAATGATCCAAAATCTTGAAATAAAAATGGAATCACAGATAAATAGCCTGGAGACAAGGACTGAGAAAATGCAAGAAAGCTTTAACAAAGACCTAGAAGAAATAAAAAAGAGTCAATATATAATGAATAATGCAACAAATGAGATAAAAAACACTCTGGAGTCAACAAATAGTAGAATAACGGAGGCAGAAGATAGGATTAGTGAAGTAGAGATAGAATGGTAGAAATAAATGAATCAGAGAGGAAAGAATAAAAACGAATTAAAAGAAATGAGGACAAACTCAGAGACCTCCAGGACAGTGTTAAATGCTCCAACATTCAAATCATAGGAGTCCCAGAAGAAGAAGACAAAAAGAAAGACCATGAGAAAATACTTGAGGAGATAATTGTTGAAAACTTCCCTAAAATGGGGAAGGAAATAATCACTCAAGTCTAAGAAACCCAGAGAGTCCCAAACAGGATAAACCCAAGGCGAAACACCCCAAGACACATATTAATCAAATTAACAAAGATCAAAGACAAAGAACAAATATTAAAAGCAGCAAGGGAAAAACAACAAATAACACACAAGGATATTCCCATAAGGATAACAGCTGATCTTTCCATAGAAACTCTTCAGGCCAGGAGGGAATGACAAGACATACTTAAAATGATGAAAGAAAATAACCTACAGCCCAGATTACTGTACCCAGCAAGGATCTCATTCAAATATGAAGGAGAAATCAAAAGCTTTACAGACAAGCAAAAGCTGAGAGAATTCAGCACCACCAAACCAGCTCTCCAACAAATGCTAAAGGATATTCTCTAGACAGGAGACCCAAAAATGGTGTATAAACTCGAACCCAAAACAATAAAGTAAATGGCAATGGGATCATACTTATCAATAATTACCTTAAACATAAATGGGTTGAATGCCCCAACCAGAAGACAAAGACTGGCTGAATGGATACAAAAACAAGACTCCTATATATGTTGCCTACAAGAGACCCACCTCAAAACAGGGGACACATACAGACTGAAAGTGAACGGCTGGAAAAAGATATTCCATGCAAATAGAGATCAAAAGAAAGCAGGAGTAGCAATACTCATATCAGATAAAATAGACTTTAAAACAAAGACTGTGAAAAGAGACAAAGAAGGACACTACATAATGATCAAAGGATCAATCCAAGAAGAAGATATAACAATTATAAATATATATGCACCCAACATAGGAGCACTGCAATATGTAAGACAAATGCTAACAAGTAGGAAAGGGAAAATTAACAATAACACAATAATAGTGGGAGACTTTAATACCCCACTCTCACCTATGGATAGATCAACTAAACAGAAAATTAGCAACGAAACACAAACTTTAAATGATACAATAGATCAGTTAGACCAAATTGATATCTATAGGACATTTCATCCCAAAACAATGAATTTCACCTTTTTCTCAAGCACACATGGAACCTTCTCCAGGATAGATCACATCCTGGGCCATAAAGCTAGCCTTGGTAAATTTAAAAAAATTGAAACCATTCCAAGCATCTTTTTCTGACCACAATGCAGTAAGATTAGATCTCAATTACAGGAGAAAAAATATTAAAAATCCCAACATATGGAGGCTGAACAACACGCTGCTAAATAACCAACAAATCACAGAAGAAATCAAAAAAGCAATCAAAATATGCATAGAGATGAATGAAAATGAAAACACAACAACCCCAAACCTATGGGACACTGTAAAAGCAGTGCTAGAGGGAAAGTTCATAGCAACACAGGCATACGTCAAGAAACAAGAAAAAAGTCAAATAAATAACCTAATCCTAAACCTAAAGCAACTAAAAAGGAAGAAATGAAGAACCCCAGGGGTAGTAGAAGGAAAGAAATCTTAAAAATTAGGGCAGAAAGAAATGCAAAAGAAACAAAGGAGACCATAACAAAAATCAAAAAAGCCAAAAGCTGGCTCTTTGAAAGGATAAATAAAATTGACAAACCATTAGCCAGACTCATCAAGAAACAAAGGGAGAAAAATCAAATCAATAAAATTAGAAATGAAAATGGAGAGATCACAACAGACAACACACAAATACAAAGGATCATAAGAGACTACTATCAGCAATTATATGCCAATAAAATGGACAATGTGGAAGAAATGGACAAATTCTTAGAAAAGTACAACTTTGCAAAACTGAACCAGGAAGAAATAGAAAATCTTAACAGACCCATCACAAGCATGGAAATTGAAACTGTAATCAGAAATCTTCCAGCAAACAAAAGCCCCAGTCCAGACGGCTTCACAGCTGAATTCTACCAAAAATTTGGAGAAGAGCTAACACCTATCCTACTCAAACTCTTCCAGAAAATTGCAGAGGAAGGTGACTTCCAAACTCATTCTATGAGGCCACCATCACCCTAATACCAAAACCTGACAAAGGTGCCACAAAAAAAAAAAAAAAAAAAAAAAAACTACAGGCCAATATCACTGATGAACATAGATGCAAAAATCCTTAACAAAATTCTAGCAATCAGAATCCAACAACACATTAAAAAGATCATCCATCATGACCAAGTGGGTTTTATCCCAGGGATGCAAGGATTCTTCAATATATGCAAATCAATCAATGTAATACACCACATCAACAAATTGAAAAATAAAAGACATATGTTTACCTCAATAGATGTAGAGAAAGCCTTTGACAAAATTCAACATCCATTTATGATAAAAACTCTCCAGAAAGCAGGAATAGAAGGAACATATCTCAACATAATAAAAGCTATATATGACAAACGCATAACAAACATTATCCTCAATGGTGAAAAATTGAAAGCATTTCCCCTGAAGTCAGGAACAAGACAAGTGTGTCCACTTTCACCACTACTATTCAATATAGTTTTGGAAGTTTTGGCCACAGCAATCAGAACAGAAAAAGAACTAAAAGGAATCTAAATTGGAAAAGATAACATGTTTGCAGATAACATGTTTGCAGATAACATGATCCTCTACATAGAAAACCCTAAAGACTCCACCAGAAAATTACTAGAGCTAATCAATGAATATAGTAAAGTTGCAGGATATAAAATCAACACAAAGAAATCCCTTGCATTCCTATACACTAATAATGGGAAAATAGAGAAATTAAGGAAACAATCCCATTCACCATTGCAACAAAAAGAATAAAATACTTAGGAATATATCTACCTAAAGAAACTAAAGACCTATATATAGAAAACTATAAAACACTGGTGAAGGAAATAAAAGAGGACACTAATAGATGGAGAAATATACCATGTTCATGGATCGGAAGAATCCATATAGTGAAAATGAATATACTACCCAAAGCAATCTCTAGAGTCAATGCAATCCCTATCAAGCTACCAATGGTATTTTTCACAGAGCTAGAACAAATAATTTCACAATTTGTATGGAAATACAAAAAACCTCGAATAGCCAAAGCAATCTTGAGAAAGAAGAATGTAACTGGAGGAATCAACCTGCCTGACTTCAGGCTCTACTACAAAGCCACAGTCATCAAGACAGTATGATACTGGCACAAAGACAGAAATATAGATCAATGGAACAAAATAGAAAGCCCAGAGATAAACCCATGCACTTATGGACACCTTATCTTTGACAAAGGAGGCAAGAATATACAGTGGAGAAAAGACAATCTCTTTAACAAGTGGTGCTGGGAAAACTGGTCAACCACTTGTAAAAGAATGAAACTGGAACACTTTCTAACACCATACACAAAAACAAACTCAAAATGGATAAAGATCTAAACATAAGACCAGAAACTATAAAACTCTTAGAGAAGAATATAGGCAAAACACTCCTCGACATAAATCACAGCAGAATCCTCTATAACCCACCTCCCAGAATATTGGAAATAAAAGCAAAAATAAACAAATCAGATCTAATTAAAATTAAAAGCTTCTGCACAGCAAAAGAAACTATAAGCAAGGTGAAAATACATCCTTCAGAGTGGGAGAAAATAATAGCAAGTGAAACAATCGACAAACAACTAATCTCAAAAATATACAAGGAACTCCTGCAGCTCAATTCCAGAAAAATAAACGACCCAATACAATATTGTAAAGTTTAAAAATAAAATAAAATTAAAAAAATGTAAAATGTAAAAAGATGAGTATCTAGAATTAATAAAAATATGACATCAAAAAAAAAAAAAAGGGCCAAAGAACTAAATAGACATTTCTCCAAAGAAGACATACAGATGGCTAACAAACACATGAAAAGATGCTCAACATCACTCATTATCAGAGAAATGCAAATCAAAACCACAATGAGGTACCATTTCACGCCAGTCAGAATGGCTGCGATCCAAAAGTCTACAAGCAATAAATGCTGGAGAGGATATGGAGAAAAGGGAACCCTCTTACACTGTTGGTGGGAATGCAAAATAGTACATCCACTATGGAGAACAGTGTGGAGATTCCTTAAAAAACTGGAAATAGAACTGCCTTATGATCCAGCAATCCCAGTGCTGGGCATACACACTGAGTAAACCAGAATTGAAAGAGACACGTATACCCCAATGTTCATCGCAGCACTGTTTATAGTTGCCAGGACATGGAAGCAACCTAGATGTCCATCAGCAGATGAATGGATAAGAAAGCTGTGGTACATATACATAATGGAATATTATATAGTCATTAAAAAGAATACGTTTAAATCAGTTCTAATAAGGTGGTTGAAACTGGAGCCTATTATACAGAGTGAAGTAAGCCAGAAAGAAAAACACCAATACAGTATACTAATGCATATATATGGAATTTAGAAAGATGGTAATGATAGCCCTGTATGCAAGACAGCAAAAGAGACATAGATGTATAGAATAGTCTTTTGGACTCTGTGGGAGAGGGAGGGGGGGATGATTTGGGAGAATGGCATTGAAACATGTATAATATCATATAAGAAATGAATCACCAGTCCAGATTTGATGCAGGATACAGGATGCTTGGGGCTGGTGCACTGGGATGACCCAGAAGGATGGTATGGGGAGGGAGGTAGGAGGGGGGTTCAGGATTGGGAACACATGTACACCTGTGGCGGATTCATGTTGATGTGTGGCAAAACCAATACAATATTGTAAAGTAATTAGCCTCTAATTAAAATAAATAAATAAAAAAATATAAAACAACAACAAAAAAGACTAGAATCTAAAAAAAAAAAAAAAAGAATAATTATTTTTTGGAAATATCTGTCTAAAATAGTCTCTCCAGATTGGCATAACTTAAATTTCTAAGGGTTGTGCCAAGTGTGCTAAGTGTTGGAAGTCTATTGAATAGTCGGTTATTTCCAAATAAAATAAGATTTTCAAACATTTACTACTAAACACTAATTTCCTTTTACAGAGAAACTAAAGAGATTTGGGACTATAAATGAATAATGTTTGGTGCCATCCTAAAATGTTCTAAGAAAGCAAGGGTTTTAGGAATTACCACTGGTATTTATGCTCACCAATCTATAAAATGCTAATATAAAAGTTAGTTCTTGGTTGCTAAACGAAAGTAGGAAGTGTGTTTTCATTAAAAAAAGAAAAAGGTAAAAGAGTTATGCATGATTAGGATTTTCTAAAATTGGATTACAATTAGTTAGATAAATGGATTTTGTTAGAAATGACACATCCATAAGAAAACTGGTTATAGTCAACTAGGTCCAAGATGGCGGAGCTGACTTTCACTAGACCTTGAGCCTTGGTATTTAGGCCTATTGTGACATATCAACAAACTAAATGATACACCCATCAACATTGACTAAATCTGACCAAATGTTATAGACCCTTTTAATTGATTTTTTCACTAAAACTTTCTAAATAGAATTCTTTTGAAGTTCTTTTGACCTCTAGCTAACTTGGGGTGCTTCAGAGGGCCCCTGAAACATCCCCAAAAGAGATATTAAACTGTGTTTATTTCGTTGGTTAAATTACATGAAAAAGATTATCAAATGAATAATAAATCTACTCATGTTATAATGTATGGTAAAATTACTAATACAGATATCTTAGAAATTATATAGTTCTTAACATTCTGATATGTCCTGGTATTCTAATGGAAAACATGATGACTTCACCAAAGTTAACAAAAGGACTGAATGAACCAGTGAATATGCTTATAACTTTTATGGTTTCTATCTGAAAAATTATGGATTTTCAGGAGGTAGGGAAAAACTTCCTCTCAAACTAATTATGACAATACTTTGGTAAAATTAAACCTTATAAACAAAACAATTGTGTTTTCTCTCTATCTGACTCCTCCAAAAATTGGAAATTCTTAGGTTTCCAGTAAGTTTATCAAATGAGTTAGGAAGTTTATCTCATGGGTACAAAAATCTCAAGACATTTTTGAGACCTTAAAAAGGGAAGAATTCACCTAGATTTGTTAGGCAAAATCTGTGATAAGCCTTTGGTGTGAGTTTCCCAGCCCTGTTTTATTTTAAAAGTTCAGTCTGAGACTCTATAAATGTTTCAGCAAAATGAAAATTATATAATCAATTATGGTTATATAAATCATCAGACCAAAATTAGAACAGACCTATCTTGCAAACAAACTAGGCTGAATTTGGTTATATTTAATAAAAATGAGGGTAACTTTAGCGAGAAAAAGATATTTCAAAAAATGTTAAATCTCAGTTTGTTAATGGAGGTCTGCATCTAGTAAGACTCATCTCTTAGATAGTTCTTTGCTGTTATTTGATATTAATGTAAAATTTAATTGAATTCTTAAAGAACATCCTGAGTTTGTTTCTGAAGCTTATCTCAATAATCTATCTTTGGATGAAGATCAGATGCCTCATGACCTACAACCAGGATTGGAAAAAGACATAATTTAAGGGACTATCTCCAACCTGGATGGAAGGACTTTTTTTACCAGGTACTCTTAACTAGCTCATGCACAATGAAACTGAAAGGAAATTAACTCTTAGATTAATTCCCACTTCCAAAGGCCCCTACACTGGATTGGTCTATAGAGAAGACAGCTGACCTGATTGCACCCAAAAATGATGCTTAAGCAGGAGAAACTACACTACACCAGGATGAGAAGATGACAACATCGGAGGTAGACAGCTTGCCCAAGATTCTGGACCTGATTTGTATGATCATCTATGTTTTCTTGACTTCTTAGACCTTTGCATATAAATCAAATGCTTTTCTATGATGGGCCTGATTCTATGCTAGTTTTAGAAATCAATTCAATTGTTGGGTTTGTGGCCAATTACCTGTGTCTAGTTCTGGGTTACCTTGTTAAATTTCTCTACTACAAGACTCTAACTGGTTGGCCCTGAGAAAATTTACTTAAAAAAAAAATTATAGTCATATTCATGTTACTGTGATATTACTAGATGGGATCCCCTCACCGGGCCAATAAATAATGCCTGCTCTGACTCTGGCCATAAATTTGAGCTTTTTTCTATTACTCAAGCTCAGTCAGAGCAATAAGAAAAGTTTCAGCAAAGGAGGAAAAAATCTCCCACAGTTATGGGATGGAATTATATAGATAACACCAGGCTATGGTAATTTAGGTTTAAAGTCTCCTCTGTGTTGAAAACAATTAAATCATACTAAGGACAATCAGTCTAGTAACACTAGAAAACGGGGCTATGTGCCTTAAAGACAGTGCCAAAATATAGATTCCTTGGAAGATAAAGATTCTACAGAGCAGACTAAGTCAGATGACCTGAGATATATTGGGCTACATCTAATGGAAGCTCTTAACTTAAGTCTTACTTGTGACTTTACTAATACTGCTGGCTATGTTATTTGTATTTCACCTGTTTGACAAAATTATTGTTTCTTACACCGTCAAATGTGTGTGTGAGGGCTCTAATAGAATAATATATAGTCCCATATGAGAGCGATGATGGTAATGGTGTAACTCTAGATATGGGAAGAAGCAACAAGAGGGAATATTTTCCTGGACCAAGAGGCTAGTAAGACAGGTGGTCCAGAGAATTTTGGGTACTATTTTATGGCCTAGTCCAGTAATAGCACATTGAGTGGCCTGTCAACAAAATTTTTGCCAAACCTGAGAATGGACATTCTCAGCACCATGGGATAAAATGGTGATGAAATGCCCCCCTCAAAATCATGGTCAAGTTTATGAGCAAAAAGGGGCTCTGCCAACTGAAGACTGACACTTGCCATCTACATCTACAAAGATTAAATCATGGCCACTGCAACTGCTGACTTTCAACGCCCCGAAAGGTGTTCAGGGTGAAAATCAGGAATAAGGCACTCTGTGCTCTGGGAAAAACTGGCAGAACAGGCCTTCAGATAGTTAAATCTTTTCAGGAGAAGATTTTATGAGTCCTAATTCTTGCATCTTCTCATACCTAGAGAAACACTGACGTCATTAATGGTGAAATCTGCTTTGGCTATTAAGGAAAAGTTTACAATGAAAAGTCAAAATAGAGTAGCTATGGTTCAGATATCCTGGGAAATAACTAGGTGATGCTATGGGTGTACTTTCAGATTAGACCTTGTATTGCTAAACACTTGAGTTTCCTGAATCATGTCAGGCTTGGATGCCACCATTCTCAAAACAATGTTTGCTGGAAGCTAGTAACTGCAACCTTACTTTTTATAAAACTAAACAACTGGCTACCCAGCTACAAGTCTCCCTGAAGTGCCAGGTCCAGACTGGGTTTCAGGCCTATTCTTCTAAAAAGAAATGAGATTTATTTTGTCTACTAAATTCCAGTTATCACTCCTCCAACTACTTCTAATTGGGTCTATTAGACCAAAATGGCAGACCAAGGGATTGAGATTTTAATCATACAAGATTCAGATCTAGAACTTGGAACTCAGAAATACTTTCAATTCAGTGCCTATACTCCAAGCTGAGGCAGTCCTATGCTCCATTTTCACAGGAAGTTATCACAGTCATACCTGCGTAGTTCCCTAAATTAAAACTGAGTAGAACTCTGTGGGGCTCTGGAGTAGAGATCTGTTCTGTGTTCTCCATTTCTTCTCTGTAGGATATAGGCTTCATTCAGCCTCCTTGACCTTCCCTGAGTTCCAAAGGGTGGATTCAAATAATTGCTAATCAGGAAAGGGAGGGGATACAGAAACAGGAGAAACAATCAAAGGTTGGTACAGTCTCCAGACAGAGTCCTGGTTCCTACTCAGAAATATGCATAACAATGTCTTTGAGTTCTGCTACAGAACTGGAGCCCCCACCCAGGTGGAGGATGGTAACTTCAGACTGAAGACAAGATTCCTGGAGCACAGCTCTGTTGCCTCACCACCGACCAATCAAAAAGGGTCACAAAACCTGCAACCCTCACCCCAAATGTTGCCTTCTGTTTCTGGGGACCAGAGATGACCATCCTGTTAGGTCTCCTGTTTGGCTCCTGTCTATTTCATCTCTGAGAGGGGCCAACAGTTTCAAACTAAATTGCTGTTATTACAAGGGTGAATGCTGGTTTCAAGCAAAAAATATCTTGACTTATCTGGGAGAGAGAGACTTCTGCTGTGCTAGGCAGGCCTATGCCCATGCACAGCAGGAATAATTTACAGAAGAAAGAGACCTCTACCCCAATTCCCAAGAAGTATCTTGAGTATGAAGTCTCTCAGTGGGGAGTTAGGGGAAGCATACTGACTGAAACCGCCCACCCTAGCCAGGCACCATAGTAACCATTTGCATGAGTTGTTTTATGACAGGACATCCTGATAAGGAATATGGAACTAATAAGCCACCACCAACTGGAAGAGTTTGGGAAAGGTCAAAAGGAGACACTGTGTGTCTGTTCACTTCCCAGAATCCTTCTCACTAGCATCCATCTTGGCTGAGCAATGCGTGCACCACTAGGAAAGACTCTGAATTAGAGTGATTGGCCAAAGACCACCCGTGAACTAATCCCATCACCATAAAACCCGAGACTTCCAGCCACGCGGCATAGCAGTTCCCCTGGGTTCCCTTACCCTATTGCTCTCCACCTGGGTGCCCTTTCCCAATAAAATCTCTTGCTTTGTCAGCACATGTGTCTCCTCGGACAATTCATTTTCGAGTGTTAGACAAGAGCCCAGTTTTGGGCCCTGGAAGGAGTCCCCTTTCCTGCAACATGTGGGCCTGCCTAGCAGAACAGAAGTCTCTCTCTACCTGATCTAAGTCAAAGTATTCTGTGCCTGAAACCAGCATTTACCCTTGTAGGAATAGCAATTTAGCCTGAAACTGTTGGACCCTGTCAGAGATGAAATAGACAGGGCAAAACAGGAGGCCTAATAGGATGGTCATCACCAGGCCCCAGAAACATAAGGCAACATTTTGGGTGAGGGCTGCAGGGAATGTGAATTTCTTTTATTGGTTGGTGGTGAGGCAACAGGGTGGTGGTCCAGGAATCTTGAGCACAGCCTGAAGTTATCATCCTCCACCTGAGTGGGGACCCCAGTCCTGCAGAAGAACTCAAACACATTGTTATACATATTTCTTGAGTAGGAACCAGGACCCTGTCCCAAGGCTGTACCACCATTTGATTGTTCCTCCTCTGTTTCTGTATTGCCTCCATTCTCTGATCAGTAACTGTTTGAATCTGTCCTTTGGGACTCAAGGGAAGTCAAGGAGGCTGAATGAAGGCTATACCCTAAAACAAGAAACAGGGAACACAGAAAGGATCTGTACTCCAGAGCCCCTCAGGGTCCTGCTCAGTTTTAATTTATGGAACTGGGGAACTATGACTCTGATAACTTCCTGTCAAAATGGGGCATAGGGCAGTCTCAGTTTGGAGACTAGACACTGAATCGGAAGTATTCCTGAATTTCAAGTCCTAGATCTGAGTCTTGTATGATTAAAATCTCAATCCCTTGGTCTTCCATTTTGGTGTATCAGACCTAACTAGAAGTAGCCAGAGGAGTGACAGATGGAATTTTGATAGACAAAAGAAATCTCATTTCTTTTCATAAGAATAGGCTGGAAACTCAGTCTGGACCTGGCACTTTGGGGAGACTGGTAGCCAGGTAGCCAATTGCCTAGTTTAATAAAAAGTAAGGTTGCTGTTACTAGCTTCCAGCAGACATTGTTTTGAGAATGTCCAGTGGTATCCAAGTCTTACATAACTCAGAAAGCTTAAGTTTTTAGCAATACAAGGACTAGTCTGAAATTACACCCATATGGTCACCTAGTTATTTCCTTGGATGTCTGAAACCATAGCTACTTTATTTTCTCTTTTAATTGTAATATTCTCCTTAATAGCCAAAGCAGATATTATACTTAACAATCTGGTGTCTTCTACATATGAGAAGATGCGAGGATTGAGACTCATAAAATTTTCTCCTGAAAATATCTATCTGAAGGCCTGTTCTGCCAGTTTTTCCCAGGACACAGAGGGCTTCATTTCTGATATCCACCCTGAACTTCTTTCAGGGATGTTGAAGGTCAACAGCTGCAGTGGCCATGATTTAATCTTTGTAGAGGTAGATGGCAAGTGCCAGTTTCTAGTTGACAGAGCTCGTTCATGGTCATAAGCTTGTCCGTGATTCTGGGGGGCATTTCATGACTATTTTGTCCAATGGTGCTGAGAATGTTCATTTTCACATCTGGCAAAGATTTTGCTGACTGGTCACTCAATGTGCTGTTACTGGCTGCTGCTGCGAAGTCACTTCAGTCATGTCCGACTCTGTGCGACCCCAGAGACAGCAGCCCACCAGGCTCCCCCATCCCTGGGATTCTCCAGGCAAGAACACTGGAGTGGGCTGCCATTTCCTTCTCCAATGCAGGAAAGTGAAAAGTGAAAATGAAGTTGCTCAGTCATGTTGTTACTGGACTAGGCCATAAAACAGTATTCAAAATTCTCTGGGCCACCTGTCTTACTAGCCTCTTGGTCCAGGAAAACATTCCTTCTTGTTGCTTCTTCACATATCTAGTTACACTGTTACCATCATCGATCTCATATGAAACTATATTTTATTTTATCAGAGACTCAGTCACACACTTGGCAGTATAAGAAACAGTAATTTAGTAAAATAGGCAAAATACAAATAACATAGCCAGCAGTATGAGTAAAGTCATAAATAAGACTTAAGCTAAGAGCTTTCATTAGATGTAGCCAAGATATCCCAGGTCGTCTGACTTAGTCTATTCTATACGAATCCTTATCTTCCAGGCAATTGACATATTGACACTGTCTATAAGGTACATAGCATAGTTTCCTAGTGTTACTAAACACTAGGATTATCCTTAGTATGATTTAATTGTTTCCAACATAGAGGAGACTTTAAACCGAAATTACCATAGCCTAGTGTTTCCTATATAAATATAATTGTGAAAGATTTTTCTCCTTTTTTGAAACTTTGCTTGTTGTTCTGATTGAGCTTCAGTAATAGAAGAAAACTCGAATTTATGGCCAGGATCAGAGAAGGCATTATTAATTGGCCAGGTGAGGGGATCCCATTTAGTAATATCAATAGTGACCTGAATATGACTATAATTTTTAAATATTCTCAGGGCCAACCAATTAGAGCCTTGGAATAGAGAAATTCACCAAGGTAACCCAAAACTAGACATAGGTAATTGGCTTGAAAACAATTGGGTTGATTTTTAAAACTAGCATAGGATCATGCTTATAATAGAAAAATATTTGATTCATATGTAAAGGTCAAAGAAGTCAGGAAAACATAATAAATGATCAAAGAATCAAGTCCAGAACCATGGGCAAGCTGTCTAGCTCTGTCATCTTCTTCTCCTCCTGGTGTTAGTGCAGTTTCCTCTGTTTAAGCATCCTTTTAAGGTAAGTTCAGGTCAACAGTCCTCTCTATAGACTAGACCAGTGTAGCAGCCCTTGGAAGGGGAAATTATTTTACTGTGCATGAGCTAGTTAAGAGTACCTAATAAAAAGGTCCTTACATCCAGGTTGGAGACAGTCCCTAATTATGTCTTTTTCCAGTTTGGATTGCATGTCATCAAGCATCTGATTTTTCTCCAAAGATTGATACTGAGATAAGCTTCAGAAACAAATTTAGGGTGCTCTCCAAGATTCAATTATATTTTACATTACAATCCCATAACAGCAAAGAATTAACCCGGAAATGAATCAGAGTAGATACAGGCCTCCATTAACAAACTGGGATTTAACATTCATTGAAACATATTTCTCCAATGCAAACTACAAGTAACTGAGACAGAGGTAGAGAGAGACAGCAAGAAGACCACACAGGCTCCCCAATCCCCTGCCTCCACACCCTCCCACCTCCGTTCTGGGTATCCACCTGGCCCCCAGTCGGCCCGACCACACCCTCGCCCACCAACACACTCACACACACACTCTCACACACTCACCCTCTGGCCTGGGGGCGGGGGCTGCGTCTTGCCTTAGGTAGCCAAGCCAAAGGGGACCTTTGAGACCTAAGCTGCGAAGAAGTCTTGGGGACCCCATGGGTGACTGCCAGCCCCAGGGTACTGAGTCCAGCCGGGCCGGCCCAAAGCTGATGCCCCCCTCCCTTAGGGAAGCTGCTTCTTCCGCACGGCCCCTCTCTGAGGTGTGTCACGGTCTGTGCCAGTGTGTCTGTCTCAGATCGGATGCCATCCTCTCACCCGTGTCTGTCCCCAGTTTTCCGTCTGTCCGTCAATCTGTGTCTCTCTCTCGCTGTCTCTGCCTCCCTGTGTGTGTGTGCGCGCGTGCCTGTCTGTCTGTCTGCATCTCCTTCTCGCCCTCTTCGAGTCTGTCTCTGAACCTGGGGCCCTGAGTGCCCATCCTGCCCGGTGCCCAAACCCACTGGGAGCCACCAGCAAGTCAGTCGACCCGAGCGCGTCAGCCCCGCCCCTTCACCCTATCTAGGCGCCCCTTGCCCCTACGCTGCCCACCAAGCACAGGACCTTCCTTAGAGAGCAGAGGAGCGACAAGCAGGCACACAGACAGACACACAGACACTCGCATGCACCCACGCGAAGTGAGACAGCCGGCCGGCGCAAGCTTGTCAGCCAAAGCCAGAGCCATAGCACCTGTGAGAGGCCAGGACCAGAGGAAGGGACAGGAGGCCGGGTGTCAGGAGACACAGAGGCAGAAAGAGACGAAGGTTCAGAGACAGCTTGGAAGAAGGCAAGAGGGAGATACAGGCAGACAGACAGACACGTGCGTGCTCACACACACGCACATGCACACACACACACAGGGAGGCAGAGACAGAGAGAGGGAGACACAGAACTACTGACAGAGAGACGGAAAACGGGAGACAGACACGGGAGAGAGGATGGCATCCTATCCGAGACTGACACACTGGCACAGACCGTGACACACCTCAGAGAGAGGCCTTGCCGAAGAAGCAGCTTCCCCAAGGGAGGGGGCGTCAGCTTTGGGCCGGGCCCGGCTGGACGCAGTACCCTGGGGCTGGCAGTCACACGTGGGGTCCCCAAGACTTCTTCACAGCCTAGGTCTCAAAGGTCCCCTTTGGCTTGGCTACTTAAGGCAAGACGTAGCCCCCGCCCCCAGGCCAGAGGGTGTGTGAGAGTGTGTGTGTGAGTGTGTTGGTGGGCGAGGGTGTGGTTGGGCCGACTGGGGGCCGAATGGAGGTGGTAGGGTGTGGAGGCGGGGAATTGGGAAGCCTCTGTGGTCCTTTTGCTTTCTCTCTCTACCTCTTTCTCAGTCTCCCTTACCTGTGGTTTCTGATTCTTGACCTGTCTTGGTGGAGGGGTGTGTCTGTGTATGTTTGTGTGTGTGTTTGTTTGTATGCATGCGAGGGTCTGGGTGTGAGAGTGGGGCTGGTGGTGGGGCTGGGCTTGGGGCTGGGTGGGCCACAGTTCAAATTTCTTCTATGGACTCTCTTATTTTTATATTTATTGAGTCTTCTAGTTAACAGTGGCTTCCTCTATGTTTTACATGCTTGCTCTCCCTTTTTTAGTTTTCTGTTCCTGTTATTTTGTAGGTTAAGTTAGGAATGTTTATAGTCTGATATCCACTAGATAAATTGTACACAAAACAAAACACAACCATAAAAATCCCGGAAAGCCTCAATGTAAAGGAAGAGGATCAAAAAGTTCTTTAATTTTTGTGAATTGAATGTTAGTGAGAAATTATTTCCTTCTTATGTAGGTAACACTCATTCCATATATTGTTTTTCTAAAATGAAAGTAACACCATAATTAAGATTATCATTCATTAATATTGTTCTTCCAAGCAGGTTTAGAATTTGGAAATATTCATTTCCAAATGAATATTAAATGAGAAATACATTTCCTTCGTTTAACAAATATACATGCTGCTGCTGCTGCTAAGTCACATCAGTCATGTCCGACTCTGTGTGACCCCACAGACGGCAGCCCACCAGGCTCTGCCATCTCTGGGATTCTCCAGGCAAGAACACTGGAGTGGGTTGCCATTTCCTTCTCCAATGCATGAAAGTGAAAAGTGAAAGTGAAGTCACTCAGTCATGTCCTTCTCTTAGCGACCCCATGGACTGTAGCCTACCAGGCTCCTTCGTCCATGGGATTCTCCAGGCAAGAGTACTGGAGTGGGTTGCCATTGCCTTCTCCAACAAATATACATACATACATACATACATATATATATATACACACACACACACACACACACACACACACACACACACAGGGCAGCCATATTGTGCCAGACAATATGTTAAGTGCTAAGTGATACAAAGATCATTAAATCCTGGTTCTTCCATTCCATGGCTCACTGACTAAGAGCACAGGAACACATAGAGACATAGTACTTTGGGTGCATCAAGTGTGCAGTGACTTACCATCTTGGCAAGGGATGAAGAAAGAGAAATTCATAGGAGGATTGATTTGAGTCCTGAAGATCATAGGACCCTTCAACCCCAGGTTAAAGTTTTGTTTTCCTTAAGGAAAATAATAGGGGTATTCTTGGAGCTAGCATTTTATTTAAATTTTCTAAGTATTTCCAAATTTGAAATTTGGGACTCTTAGCAGGATTCCTGTTCAGGAGGCAAGTGGGTTTTATTGACTTCCAAGCAGAATTTTTTACTGTGTGGTTAGTTGCTTTAATATGGGCATCATCTTTATTTTATTTTTTAATTGAAGTATAGTTGGTTTTTAATGTTGTATTAATTTCTGCCATACAGCGAAGTGACTCAGTTATACATACATATATATATATATATATATGTTTTGTTGTTCAGTCACTATATACATTCTTTTTAATATTCTTTTCCATATAATTTATACCAGGATATTGAATATGGTTCTCTGTTCTATGTAGTAGGACCTTCTTATTTATCCATTCTGTATGTAATAGCTTACATCTGCCAACCCCAACCTCTCACTCCATCTCAAGCCCTTCCTGCTTGGCAACCTCAAATCTGTTCTCTGTCATAGATAAGTTCATCTGTGTCATATATTAGACTCCACAGAAGGTGATACATATGGGGCAGTGCTTTATATTTGATGCTTGGATGTAGTTGGTCAATAGCCATTGGTTATTTGTATAGGAGTTTCTGTATATTTATCTCACCCATTCACTTTCTTAAAGAAAAAAAGAATTGGTAGGTTTAACCTAATCTTGTAGCTGGTGGTCACATGGAGGTAAACAAAGAGATGAAACTTTTTCAAGGTAACTCTTTCAGAGGCTCTTTCGGAGGCTCTTTCAAAGGCTCTTTCAGGGGCTCTTTCCGTAACTCTTTCAGAGGCTAAGCAAAAAATGGCTGAGTCTACTGATTCGACTCTGAATGTTCTTGCTTATTAGTCATTTTTGGATGTTCAGCACTGTAAGGCATCATATAGAGAAAAAACTTAAAGAAATATTATGATGTTTAAGGCCTTAACTTACAATATTTTCCAGTTTCTGTCATTAATATGGTGAACTCCTTTCATTGTTGAGCATCTGGCCTTCCTGGGCTAGAGGCAGGGTGATTGCTGGTCAGTGAAGCAGGCTTTCTCCAGACAGCTCTCCTGGAAGCTTCCCTGTGGTGAATCCAGGGAATCCAGAGTGACACAGGCCTCTGTTCCTCAGCTGTTGTCTGTTTTCTTGTCATATGCCTTTTCTTTGATTCTTTACCATCCTCTAGTATTTTATGGGTGTCTTGGAAATTACTAGAGCCCTAGTGAGGACTAGCACTGTCCTCAGGGAAATTGTTTTCTGGCTTTAATTTGCATGTCTTTGGATAAATTAATTGCCAACTGCCTTTGAAGCAGGTGATAATTAGATCTATAAGCCTCCATGAACATCTTTTATTTTTAAACCATAGAATGAGGATTGTCAGCCCTGCAGAAAGTAACAGATGTTTTTCTTCTTACTGCCTTCCAAATGTGGGGAGAAAATTCAAGTGAAGAGAGATCTGCATGGCACATGTTTGTGTTTTGTTGCTGATATAACAGCATTTAGCAATAAAGGGGACCAAGACTTTATCTTGTTTTAGCTATTCAGGAGCTGATGATGTCTTAAGCCATTGGACTGAAATTTCATAGTTAACTTGAAAAAACATCTTTTTCAGTGTTTAGCAGAGAAATTGCTATGAAATCTAAGTGATTCCTTTGTACATGCTGTACTTAAGCAGAGGCTTGTGAATAGAGTTTTGCAGTTAAAGTTCAGGCATATGAAATGTTAAGTTGGTGATGCTAAATCACTTTTGATAGAAATCTTTCCAAAGTCATTTAATTATGTGCTTCAGTTCAGTTCAGTTCAATTGCTCAGTCATGTCCGACTCCTTGCGACCCCATGAATTGCAGCACGCCAGGCCTCCCTGTCTATCACCAACTCCTGGAGTTCACTCAGACTCACGTCTATCGAGTTGGTGATGCCATCCAGCCATCTCATCCTCTGTCATCCCCTTCTCCTCCTGCCCCCAATCGCTCCCAGCATCAGAGTCCTTTCCAATGAGTCAACTCTTCACATGAGGTGGCTAAAGTACTGGAGTTTCTGCTTTAGCATCATTCTTTCCAAAGAAATCCCAGGGCTGATCTCCTTCAGAATGGACTGGTTGGATCTCCTTGCAGTCCAAGCGACTCTCAAGAGTCTTCTCCAACACCACAGTTCAAAAGCATCAATTCAACTCTCACATCCATACATGACCACTGGAAAAACTATGTGCTTAGCTGTCTTTTTTTTTTAAAAAAACATGTGGACTTAATGGTTCATGTGTTTTAAATGGCTTAATGTCATCTTTAAGCTATCATGGTTTCATCCTGTGAAATCATTGGTGTTGCCCTCAGCTGCTATTGAGTGTAATTGTCTGGTGACTGTAGTTGGCTGTTTCTGAGATTTTGTATCTACGTGGTTTTCTTAACTTTTTACTTCCTGTTAGCTATTGATTCATAGAGCTATCTTTGGTCTCTGACCCCCCACCCCCCCCCCCCATTGCTTCTAATTTGATGTTTCTAGTCAGTTTGTTATTGGTTTATACATCCTGTGATTATGATGTTTGCTATATTTGTTGCACTTCTACTAAATGCAAGGCTTTGCATTGGTTCATTGCATAATTATTTCTAACCCTTATGACAGTGTTTTCCCAATGAGCAAACCAGGGTCAGGCATGTGAAGTAACTTGCTTCAGGGCATTAAGCTGGCCAGTGACCCATCCAGGATCTGTACTTAGAAAATCAAATCTGTTATTAATATGAATAAAATAAAATGAAGAGTATCAGTGAGCTTTTGGAGCACTAGCTAGTCAATTAAGGGCCTGGGCTTTACAATTTAGATTGTGTGACTCTCACTGTACCTTTTCTAAAGGTTATCTTGATTTTTATATCAAAGTAGAAGGACCCACTCTAAGAGTACAGACTTTTTTATGCAGCTTGTTAAGTTATTAAACTGTGAATATTTAGGGCCAGGAGCAGTCTTATATCCAGCAGTAGTATCTGACAGAGTGTAGACGTCTAGTCATTGTCCAATACATTTGTGATGGTCAGGAATCATCCCTTCTGTGTATAATGCATCAGTGTTACTACAACAGGGAATGGTTTTACAAGAATGCTGTTCTTTCCCCTGTATCTTGCGTACTGGGCCTCATGTCTCTGAATACGATTTGGCAGTGTATTTGGACTGGGGATACTATTCTCAAGTCATTTTAGTTTGGCTAAAAACACACTTTCTCATTTTTCCTTTAAGATTGTGGTTTGGATTGAAGTTAAGCACCCCAGTAGCTTCAGTGATGGGTTTTAATGACTGGCCTGGCTTTTCATGTATTTAGGCATTTGGATACAAGCCATGTGTATTTGACTTTGAGCAGGTGCATTTACAGCCATATTTCCTTCTGGTCCTATTAAAAAGGTGCTGAACACACACCTTAGGTGATGGCAACAGTAGTTACTAATTATTGTTACTCCAGGTAAATCTGCATCATAGCTTGATGTACAGTTAGGTCCCTCTTAAGTAACTTTTTCTGATATGTATGAAAGTGGAGGAATAATTCCAAATGAATAATATTAGAATTTAATGAAATAGTGTTTATCAAGTCCCTACAACAATGCCTGGCACATAGAAGGCAGACAGTTGGTGCTATTTACTTTCCTGTCCTAGTTTATTGCCTTAACGGCTATGTGGTTCAAGGTCGTCCAAACCAAATTAGTGAGATCAAAACCACTCTGAAATCATATACAAACTCTGGTAAGGATATAATCAGTTGCTAGTTGAAAATTAATATTTCTAGTCAAGGTTATTTTGTTTTTCCAAATTGTTTATATATCAGGTTTTTTTCTCCCTCTCTTTTTCATTTTCTGTGATTGTAACCCTTTTTGTCACTTTATCAGAAATTGTGGTTTTCTTGGGGGTTTGGAGAAGGAAAGCATATGATGGGGGTATGACTGTGTGATTAGCAGGAGGTACTGATGTTTAAAGTGGGGAGTGGGTAGAGGCGACACAGTATTTACCCGCCTCGCTTTGCAGCCTTTACCTCCCGTGGTTTCCTTCAGAAACTCTCTACTTCAGTCGAGTTAATCAGCTTACTGTGCTATGAATGTGCATTTCATTTTCCTTACTTTGCGCCTTTGTCTAGCAGTGTTTACACTCTTGTAACACACTACTGTCTCTCTTTACTTAATATCTGAAAAAGCTGCTTGAGTTCCCATTTCCTCTTTTGTGTCTGTCCCAGCTGGTGTGGCTGGCAGTCATCTCCATGTCTCTGTACTTCTGTCTGTATCATATCACATATACTTCTTGGATTTAGGGAATCTTTGAGGTTTCCTTTCCACTTCTTTCTGCTCTTCCTTTCTCCTTGCCTGCTTGTCTGATTCCATCCATTCATCATCCTCTTCTATCCATTGAATACCTATGCCACATCTGCTCTCTGCCAGTAAGTAAGATGGGCACTGAGCATACTGAGGCCTTTATGAATACTAGTTGAACATTTTGTGTGTGTGTGTGTGTGTGTGTGTGTGTGTGTGTGTGTGTGTGTCTAGGCCTCCTGTTCAGAAAATTAAGATCATGGCATCTGGTCCCATCACTTCATGGGAAATAGATGGGGAAACAGTGGAAACAGTGTCAGACTTTATTTTTTTGGGCTCCCAAATCACTGGAGATGGTGATTGCAGCCAGGAAATTAAAAGATGCTTACTCCTTTGAAGGAAAGTTATGACCAACCTAGATAGCATATTAAAAAGCAGAGACATTACTTTGCCAACAAAGGTCCATCTAGTCAAGGATATGGTTTTTCCAGTAGTCATGTATGGATGTGAGAGTTGGACTGTGAAGAAGGCTGAGCGCTAAAGAATTGATGCTTTTGAACTGTGGTATTGGAGAAGACTCTTGAGTTTCCTGGACTGCAAGGAGATCCAACCAGTCCATCCTAAAGGAGACCATGCCTGGGTGTTCATTGGAAGGACTGATGCTGGAGCTGAAACTCCAATACTTTGGCCACCTCATGCGAAGAGTTGACTCACCGAAAAAGACCCTGATGCTGGGAGGGATTGGGGGCAGGAGGAGAAGGGGATGACAGAGGATGAGATGGCTGGATGGCATCACCAACTTGATGGACATGAGTTTGAATGAACTCCAGAAGTTGGTGATGGACAGGGAGGCCTGGCGTGCTATGATTCATGGGGTCGCAAAGAGTCGGACATGACTGAGTGACTAAACTGAACTGAGGCCTTCTATTGGTAAATAAATAGTTGAATTTAGCCTGGAAGACTACTAACATTTTTGGATGCTTGAAATTAAATCATTTTCACTGAGGTATACTTAGGCTTCCTTGATGGCTCAATGGGCAAAGCATCTGCCTGCAATCCAGGAGACACAGATTTGATCCCTGAGTCAGGAAGATCCCTTGTAGGAGGAAATAAGAAATAGCAACCTATTTCAGTACTCTTGCCTGAAAAATCCCATTGGACAGAGGAGCCTGGTGAGCTATAGTCCAGAGGGTTCCAAAGAGTTACACATGACTGAGCACACATACATATGATTGAATCAGTAGTGAAGATAGAATGATACTTCTATAGAATTTGTGTTGAGAGAAAATCTATTCCTATTTTTGTGGGTTGATAGTAAAAATCAACCCACAAGCAACTATTGTTGCTATCAGTGATAATGCAGTAATTCTAAGCTTCCAAATATAAATTTTATTAGTAGTGGAAAAAGAGGAAACTTTATTATTTTGTTCATTCTTGCTTTTGCATTTTAAATAATAATCTCATATTACTGAAATTTAGCATTAAGGGGCGTTAGGAAGAACCTAGTAGAACAAGTATTACCTTGTTGCTTTGTAATTTCCTTCTTGATTTTCTTGTTAACCCATTGGTTTTTTAGTAGCATGTTGTTTCAGTTCAGTTCAGTTCAGTTCAGTCACTCAGTCGTGTCTACTCTTTGTGATCCCATGGACTGCAGCATGCCAGGCCTCCCTGTCCATCACCAACTCCCAGAGTTTACTCCAACACATGTCCATTGAGTTGATGATGCCATCCAACCATCTCATCCTCTGTCGTCCCCTTATCCTCCTGCCTTCAGTCTTTCCCAGCATCAGGGAAAAGCATCACTTTTCTAGTGAGTCAGTTCTTCACATCAGGTGGCCAAAGTATTGGAGTTTCAGCTTCAGTATCAGTCCTTCCAATAAATATTCAGGACTGATTTCCTTTAGGATGGACTGGTTGGATCTCCTTGCAGCCCAAGGGACTCTCAAGAGTCTTCCCCAGCACCACAGTTCAAAAGCATCAACACTTCAATGCTCAGCTTTCTTTATAGTCCAACTCTCACATCCATACATGACTACAGGAAAAACCATAGCTTTGACTAGACGGACCTTTGTTGGCAAAGTAATGTCTCTACTCTTTAATATGCTGTCTAGGTTGGTCATAACTTTCCTTCCAAGGAGTAAGCATCTTTTAATTTCATGGCTGCAGTCACCATCTGCAGTGATTTTGAAGCCCAAAAAAATAGTCTGTCACTGTCCACATTTCCCCCACTATTTGCCATGAAGTGATGGGACCAGATGCCATGATATTAGTTTTCTGAATGTTGAGTTTTAAGCCAACTTTTTCACTCTCCTCTTTCACTTTCATCAAGAGGCTCTTTAGTTCTTTGCTTTCTGCCATCAGAGTGGTGTCATCTGCATATCTGAGGTTATTGATATTTCTCCCGGCAGTCTTGGTCCCAGCTTGTGCTTCATCCAGCCCAGTGTTTCTCATGATGTACTCTGCATACAAGTTAAATAAGCAGGGTGACAATATACAGCCTTGATGTACTCTGTTCCCTATTTGGAACCAGTCTGTTGTTCCATGTCCAGTTCTAACTGTTGCTTCCTGACCTGCATAAAGATTTCTCAAGAGGCAGGTCAGGTGGTCAGGTATTCCTATCTGTTTAAAAATTTCCCAGAGTTTTTTGTGGTCCACACAGTCAAAGGCTTTAGCATAGTCAATAAAGCAGAAGTAGATATTTTTCTGGAAGTCTCTTGCTTTTTCGATGATCCAAAAGATGTTGGCAGTTTGATTTCATGTTCTTCCTTTTCTAAATCCAGTTTGAACATCTGGAAGTTCATGGTTCACGTACTGTTGAAGCACGACTTGAAGAATTTTGAGCTTTATTTTGCTAGCATATGAGATGAGTGCAACTGTGTGGTAGTTTGAACATTCTTTGGCATTTCCTTTCTTTGGGATTGGAATGAAAACTGACCTTTTCCAATCCTGTGGCCACTGCTGAGTTTTCCAAATTTGCTGACATATTGAGTGCAGCACTTTTACAGCATTATCTTTTAGGATCTGAAATAGCTCAACTTGAATTCCATCACCTCCACTGGATTTGTTCATGGCGATACTTCCTAAGGCCCACTTGACTTCACATTCCAGGATGTCTGGCTCTCGGTGTGTGATTGCACTATCATGGTTATCTGGGTTGTGAAGATTTTTTTGGTATAGTTATTCTGTGTGTTCTTGCCACCTCTTCGTAATATCTTCTGCTTCTGTTAGGTCCATACCATTTCTGTCCTTTATCGAGTCCATCTTTGCATGAAATGTTCCTTTGGTATCTCTAATTTTCCTGAAGAGATCTCTAGTCTTTCCCATTCTATTGTTTTCTTTTATTTCTTTGCACTGATCACTGAGGAAGGCTTTCTTATCTCTTCTTGCAATCTCTGGAACTCAGCATTCAAATGGGTATATCTTTCCTTTTTTCCTTTGCATTTCATTTCTCTTCTATTCACAGCATGTTGTTTAGTCTCCATGTAGTCACTTTTTTCTTATTTATTTTCCTGTGGTTGATTTCTAGTTTCATGCCATTGTGGTGAACATGAAATAAATAAATAAATGCTCAAATTTGTTGAGATTAGTTTTGTGCCCTAGCATGTGGTCAATCCTAGAGAATATTCCATGTGTACTTTTAGGATCTCTGTTGCTTTGTTGATTCTCTGTGTGGAAGATATGTCCATTGGTATAAGTAGGGAGTTAAAGTCTCCTACTATTATTGTATTCCCACTGATTTTTCCTTTTCTGTTTGTTAGTATTTATTTTATGTATTTGGGTACTCCTATTTTAGGTGCATATAAGATGATGAATAAAATATCCTCTTCATGTACTGATCCTTTTATCATTATGTAATGTCCTTCTGTATCTTTCTTTATAGTCTTTAAAGTTCATTTTGTCTGATATGAGTATTGAAAGTCCCACTTTCTTATCATTTCCATTTGCCTGAAATATCTTTTTCCATCCCCCTACTTTCAGTCTGTGTGTCCTTTGCCCTAAGTTGGTCCTCTTGTAGGCTGCATATTGTAGACTATGTTTTTTTTTTTTTTTTTTTTTAATCCTGTCTGCCACTCTGTGTCTTTTGATTGGAGCATTCAGTCAACTAGCATTTAAGGTAATTGGTGACACATTAGTGTATTTGTTGCCATTTCAGATCTTGTTTTCCAGTTGATTGTTTGTTTCATATTTCTTCCTTTTTTTTCTTTTTGTGGTTTGATGATTTCCTTTTATTTTGACTTGTGTTCCCTTTTTGGTTTTTGTGAATCTATTGTATGTTTTTGGTTTATGGTTGCTCTGTTCTTCAAGTATATCTGCTTGCTTTAGACTGATAGTCATACAGGCTCAAACATGTTCTAAAAAAAGAAAAAGAATGTGCATATTCTTATTCTCCTTACTCACATTTTAGGATGTTGATGTCCCTTTTTTACTTCTTCGTGTTTATCCTTTTGTTGTTCCTTGTGTTATCATTGCTTTCACAAATAGGTTTTTTTTTTTTTTTTTTTTTTGATACTTACGTATATGTGTGTGTGTGTGCTAAGTTGCTTCAACCATGTTCAATTATGTGACCCTATGGACTGCAGCCTGCCAGTCTCCTCTGTCTATGGGATTCTCCAGGCCTGAATTCTGGAGTGGGTTGCCATGCCCTCCAAGGGAGCTTTCCAACCCAGGGTTTGAACCCAGGTCTCATATCTTTTGCACTGGCAGGGAGGTTTTTTACCACTAGCACCAGCTTGGAAGCCCTTTTGATCTGTATCCTGGCTGATTTAAATGATTTCCTTCCCAACTGTTATTTCCTCCTTCAAACATTATCTTGCTTATTTTTTATGTAGAGATTGACCTTTCAAAATTTCTTTTAGAATAGGCTTAGTATTCTTTTAGTTTTTGTTTGTCTGAGAAATTACTATTACTTTTTTTATTCTAAATGATAATCTTGCTGGCTAGAATACTCTAGGTTTCAGATTTTTCTCTTTCAAGGCTTTGAATATATTTTGCTACTCCCTTTTCTCCAGAAAACTTTATCAGTGTTTCCATAGAGAAATCAGCTGATAGCCTTATGGAGGTTCCCTTGTAATTAGCTGTTTGCTTTTCTCCTGCTGGTTTTGGAGTCCTCTCTTTAACTTTTGCCATTTTTATTATGTCTTGATGTCTGTTTGGGCCCTTCTGTGCTTCCTGTTCTGGATATCTGTTTCCTTCTTTAGAGTTGGGAAGCTTTCAGCCATAATTTCTTCAAATATGTTTTCAATTCCCTTTTCTCTTTCTTCTCCTTTTTTGGAATGCCTGTTATGTGTAGATTGCCCTGTTTTATATTATCCCATGTGCTGTGCTGTGCTTAGTCACTCAGTCATGCCCAACTCGTTGTAACCCTATGGACAGTAGCCCACCAGGCTCCTCTGTCCATGGGGATTCTCCAGGCAAGAATACTGGAGTGTGTTGCCATGCCCTTCTCCAGGGGATCTTCCAATCCAGGGATCAAACCCAGGTCTTCTGCACTGCAGATGGATTCTTTATTGTCTGAGCCACCAGGGAAGGTGGGGGCAGTGGTTGGCTCCCAGTTGGCAGTCCCTTGGTGCAGGTGGCTGGCTGCACCAGAGGGATGAAGACAGTGATTGGGGCTGTGTCATGGGACCCTTGTTGGTGGGCTGCTTGTGCTTCTAGGAATGTGGGGGCAGCAACCTGTATCTGCTCTCAGGACCCTCTGCAGTGGCAGAGGGAAGCCCATATCATCCCGTAGGTTTCTTATATTTCTTTTTTCTTTCATTTGACTTTCTGTCTGCTATCTTGATTGGGTAATTGTCTGCTATTTTGATTGGGTAATTTCAATTTTTCTATCTTCCAGATCACTTATTATTTCTTCTGTATTTGTCATCCTGCTATTCATTCTCATGAGCTCAGTTTTCATCTCAGCAAATGAGTTTTCTAATTTTTCTTGGCTCCTCCTTATAATTTCTAGTTCCTTTTTGTAGTTATCTGCATTTCTGTTGATAGCCTTTCTTAATTCTTTCAGTATTTCATTACTTCCATTATTAGACTGAAGAAGTCTGTCTCATTGTTCTTTCAGGGGAATTCTCTTGATCTTTTAACAAAGAGTGATTCCTCTGCTTCTTCATTTTTATATTTCTCTTACTCTGTGAGTTTAGGAGAAACCAATCTACTGTAATCTTGGAGGACTATGTATATGTAGGAGCATCCCTTCGTAGCTTGTGTGGGTTTAACTTTTTGGAGGGGTGAGGGCTGTTTTTGGTATGGATGCTTGCTGTCTCTTTTTTGAGCATGTGCTGGCTGTTATCCCCTTGATAAGGGGTGTGCAGGTGCACGGCCCGTGCCCATGCCCCGGGGAAGGTGGGAGCAGCAGCTGACTCCCAGTCGGCGGTCCATTGGTACAGGTGGCTGGCTGCACCAGGGGGATGACAGTGATCAGTGCTTCATCATGGGACCTTTGTTGTTGGTGGGCTGCTCGTTGTCCCAGGGAAGTGGGGGCAGCAACCCGCATCTCCTCTCAGGACCCTCTCTGGTGGCAGTGGTCCATGTCTCTGGAACCCTAGATGGCAGTGGTGGCTCATGCTGGCCCCTGCAGCTCATGTAGGTGGCCCCTGATGCCTGAGAGCATGTGCAGAGATAGAGGCTCCTATGGTGGGCCCGACCCTCTCTTCACGTGGCCCACAGCAGTGGCTCCTTGCCTTTTTGGTGGTCCCAGATTTCTTCTTGGACTCCCTTGGTTGTAGTGCATCACACCCTAGTGCCGTTGTGCTGGCTTGCTGTCTTCGTGCACTAACTGTAGTCCTCTCCCCAAGCCTGACCTTAGGCTTGAGCCTCGGTACCCAGCCCCCTTAGTACGAGCGTTTGAGGCTAGGGTGTGCCGGTCAGCACTGCCCGACCGTGTAAGACTCTCTCTGCTTGCCCTCTGCACATCTGCCACCATGCTCTCCTCCAAGGCTCCGAAGCTCCTGCTCTGTCCCAGCTGATCTCCCCGCCAGCAAGGAGACCTTTCCTCTTTCACAACTCTTTCCCAGGGCCACAGGTCCTGTCCTGATTCCTTTCTCTTTTTTTTTTCTTTTGCCTTACCCAGTTGCATGGAGATTTTTTTGCCCTTTTGGAGGTCTGAGGTCCATTGCCAGCATTTAGTAGATGTTCTGTGAGAATCATTCCACATGTAGATGCATTTTTGATGTATCTCTGGGGAGATGGTGAGCTCTATGTCTTGTTCCTCTGCCATCTTCATTCACTCTCAACTGACTTGTGGGATATAATTTATATCCAATATAAAGCTATTGGATATAATATCAGTGACTGAAAACTTTCTGAGATTTTTTTTAATGTTAAATATATAAATACACAGAAAATAAAACTTCTAGTCAATTTGAAATGGTAGTAATGCAGGGTACTGTAATATCAGAAAGATAAGAACAAGAGATAACGTTTATTGGATGCTAGCAGAGGATTCCAGGGAGTGCTGTTCTTAGACACCTGCTCCACTGTGGGTCAGAGAGAGGGAAGCTTTTGTGTCTTCCCTTCAAGGATGTCTCTCGAGGGATTGATTGCATGGGAAATGACTGCCATTATTCTGTGATTGAGCCAGTGTCCGGCATACCCTGGACCTATTGGTAGCTTTATTGTCTGTTACGCCAGAGGTGGAATGGGTCAAAAATTGTCCTTTTTAATTTTCACGGGGAATAGAGTAATTTCTTGAGAACATTAAGCTTTTGTTGTGTTTTAAAATTATGCTTTAAAATGTTTAACCTTAGCCTTTCGGTCTCTTTTTATACTACAGGCAGCATGGTCCTTGATGGTAGTTCTCTGGGATCTAGTGCACATGTGAAGAATTCTGTGACACTTAAAGTGTTTCTTTACACAGTAGCAGCCTTGCAGCAGGAGCGCAGGCTGAGAAGTCTTTCCATTGGCCTCCCTTTTTAAGTGTCCCTCCTATTTCCTGTAATATGGGGCAAAGATTTCTTTTTTACTTTTAACTAGTTTATTTATTTACTTATTTATGGCTGTGCTGGTTCTTCATTGCTTTGTGTGGTCTTTCTGTAGTGGTGGCGAGTGGGGGCTGCTCTTCACTATGATGCTCAGACTTCTCATTGTGGTGGCTTTCTCGTTGCAGAGCAGAGGCTTTACGCATGTGGGCTTCAGTAGTTGCAGCTCTCGGACTCTAGAATTGGGGCTCAGTAGTTGTGGCACACAGGCATGGTTGCTCCATGTCATGTGAAATCTTCCCAGACCAGGGATTGAACCCATGTTCCCTCCTTTGGCAGGCAGATTCTTACCCACTGTACCACCAGAGAAGTCCCCAGTGAAATTTCCTCCCTCTTAGGTTTCCCAGGTTGCAAAAGTGAATCTAATTCTCCTGGGAAGCTTCTTCTTCCAAGTCTTATCCAATCCTTCCATTCATATGAGTTGTGGTTTTAAGAGTTAACTTTTTTCTAGTAATGATTCTTTGTATGTTTAGAACTTCACTAACTTTAGAGTGGAAGAAAATCCCTATGCTGGAGGATCATTTATACCGTGGAGTAAAGATGCTTTTGGCACTGGCTGGTGGTAAAACCTTGATGGTTTTGATCAAATGTTAAATGTTACTAAAGGGGATTTGAGTTGGAATGCTGCTATCTGATGTGTACTCAGGACCTTGTGTTTTGAACACCAAGGTAGTAAGTGTGGGTGTGGTGGGTGGTGGACCTGTTTTGTGGAAATCTCCAGGAGAGAAGGCTGTGTTGTACAATATTATGACCCAGGGATTTACAGTGTATGGAGTCTTTCTAATACCGGCACAAATACATCGTGTAAATCCTTTTAGATACATTGTCTACGATATGTCTTTGATTCTTGAATGCTTTATAGTCTTTTCAGTTTAACCTCTGAATAAAAGTATTACTACTAATTCTTTTATTTCAATATACTCTAGTATATTGGTTTTTGTTTTTAGTTTTCCCTAGTATTATATAGTGGCACCCCACTCCAGTACTCTTGCCTGGAAAGTCCCATGGATGGAGGAGCCTGGTGGGCTGCAGTCCATGGAGTCATGAAGAGTTGGACATGACTGAGCGACTTCCCTTTCACTTTTCACTTTCATACATTGGAGAAGGAAATGGCAACCCACTTCAGTGTTCTTGCCTGGAGAATCCCAGGGATGGGGGAACCTGGTGGGCTGCCATCTATGGGGTTGCACAGAGTCACACACGACTGAAGTGACTTAGCAGTAGCAGTAGCAGTATTATATAGTAGTAGTAGTTAAGTCGCTAAGTCGTGTCCGACTCTTTCAACCCCGTGGACTATAGCCTGCCAGGCCCCTCGGTCCATGGGATTATCCAGGCAAGAATACTGGAGTGGGTTGCCATTTCCTTCTCCAGGGAATCTTCCCAACCCAGGAATCAAATCCGGGTCTCCTGCATTGCAGGCAGATTCTTTACTGACTGAGCTATGAGGGAAGTGCTTACTCAAATAATTTTTATGAGTCCATGGTATTTCATTTAAGTTTGCATTGACGTGAAAAATTTCTTTTTTTTTTTTTTTACCTTTTACTTTTTTATTTTTGTTTCAGATAGTTGGACGAGGCATCTACATTCTAGCACATCTTCTTAATCACTAAACAAGTGCAAAACAGCTTACTTATATATAAAAAGGCAATGGGAAAAGGTCATGATTGTCTAATAGGGAACCGGAATCCCCCAATAAATTATCTTACAAAAATATCAAACTTGCTTTTCCACTTTTCTACTCTTAAAAATGGAAAAAAAAATCACATTAAAGAGAAAAGATCTTAGGCTGGTAAATAGCAAGTTAAGATAATCATGTTTACATCCAAGTCCTTCAAATAAATATTTTAAACAAATTTGTTTCCCCAAAAATAGGTCAAGTATTTAGTCTACACTTGTTTGGTCCACTAAAAGACCACTCATGAACTGGACTGCAACTCAGACCCCACCAAGAGCGACATGCAAGTCACTAGGCTGGATACGCACAGGTGCCTATTTCATACGTGGGACATAGCTATTAATAACACTGCTGTGCATACTACTTCCGTAAGTAGTTTTACCCTGTAAAACCCCTCAAACCTAACTGGGAATGGAACTGCAAGGAAAGAACAAAAGAAAACACTTTGCCTGTTGTAGACATTTGCTCAGTAATTTTTAAAACTTATCACACTTTTGGGACTTAAAGATTACTGAACATGAGATAAAATTCAATACTGCTTACAAATCCCTGAAGATGACTTAAGAGACTAAAGAGATAAAAGGTTTTGAGAAATTCTCTGTATTTTACTTGAAAAAAATAAAGTTTTATTGGCAGCTTGTTTAAGCTCATTAAGAAGCAAATGGAGTAGAAAAGAACTATTTCAGGATTCCAAATAAATACATTTGAATACTCTGAGGAAAGTTTTGTTAGCCATGAGTCTCTTCATTATTAGCATACAAGTGTTATCTTTGAAAAGAGTAATATAAACAATGAGGTTACATTAGAGATAGACTTTTAGAAATATGTACTTGTACATATTTTCATATTTTTACTATTGTACAATATGTATATATTGTATATATTATCCCCTACCCAACATCTTTCAAAGCTTCAGACCAGTGCTTGCCTCCTGGGAGCGGTGAGAGGTGTGATCTCTCCACGGGAGGTGTTACACTCTTCAGCTGTCCAGGATGGTCAGCAGTCATATCTCACTGTGCTTGCAATGCTGTGTTGGTTAAATGGCTTTCAGGGTGTAAAATGTTCGGATAGTATCCTGGCAGTTTCTTTAGGATATAGGGTTTGATGTGTCTTTATTTCATTTTTAGAAAAATTAAAAAATATATTGACTCCATTGGATCTGATGTGTTATTGGTGGGCAAATAAGATTGAATAAAAACTGCAATGATTGAGGTGGAGAGATATTTGTCTCTGGGCTGAAAATGTGATGTAAGTGAAGAAGTGATATTGGAAGCGTTTTATCTCTGGCTTGGATGGTATCTCTAAGGAGCCTCATTTGATTCTAAATTCACAGATCATTTTCAGTACCATCTGCTTCAGGATAATAGCGGAGCCCACCGCATCCGGCTTCATCACCATCTAGATCCAGTGGACAGTTGTCTGCATCTCTGGCCCCTCTCTCCTGCATTAGGCACATCCTGCTGAGCTGTCACAGGTCTTGGAGGGTCACCAAGTCTAAAACTATACTCTCTCTCTTCCTCACACTTTAAACACCTGCCTCCCAGTTTCACAACCAAGACATGGCATCCAGCTTTACCGTACTCTTTGGTTCTTCCACCTCCCCATACTTGAGCTTGACATCAATCACGCCTTCCATTTTCTCTACTCTAAAATTTTCTCTTTGATAAGGCTTGTAATTTCTGTTCCCATTGCCTCTACTTTTGCTAGAACAGATCATCCAACTTTGAGATCCTAAATATTCTCCCTGCCCTCAGTCTGGGTATTTTCCAGTAATTCTCTACAAGGCAAGAGAGTAAACTATTAAAAAAAAAAAAAAAACAACAACAACAACTTATGGTTGTGCTGAGTCTTTGTTGCTGTGTGCAAGCTGTCTCTAGTTGCAGAGGGTGGGGGCTACTCTCCAGTTGCAGTGCACAGACTTCTCATTGTGGTGGCCTCTCCTGTTCCAAAGCACAGGCTCCAGGGCACACGGGCTTCAGTAGTTGTGGCACAGGGGCTCAGTAGTTGTGACACTTGTTCTTTAGTTGCCTAGGGTATATGGAAACTTCCAAAATCAGGAATCGAACCAGCATCCCCACATTGCAAGGGAGATTCCTATCCACTATGCCACCAGGGAAGTCTGAGAGTAAACTAAAATAGAAAGATGAACTGGCTACTCCCAGACTAGAAACATTTCAGTGGTTCCCTATTGCCCCGAGACTAAAGTTCATAAACTGACACATATATAAATACAACATATTATATATAAATAATTATATAATTATATACTATATATGCTTGTTTGCTTGTTTAGTCACTAAGTCATGGCCAACTCTTTTGTGACCTCATTACCTGTAGCCTGCCAGACTCCTCTGTCCATGGGATTATCAGGCAAGAGTACTGGAGTGGGTACCCCCTTCTCCAGAGGATCTTTCCAACCTAGGGATTGAACCCACATCGTCTTGCATTGGCAGGGAGATTCTTTACCATTGAGCCATCTGGGAGTCCCATATACCATATATACTCAAAAAGCAATTTATTTAACCATTTTTAAATTGAAGTATAGTTGATTTCTACCATGAACTCCTTATTGCCAAATTCAGACTTAAATTGAAGAAAGTAGGGAAAACCACTAGACTATTCAGGTATGACCTAAATCAAATCCCTAATGACTATACAGTGGAAGTGAGAAATAGATTTAAGGGCCTAGATCTGATAGATTGCCTGATGAACTATGGAATGAGGTTCGTGACATTGTACAGGAGACAGGGATCAAGACCATCCCCATGGAAAAGAAATGCAAAAAAGCAAAATGGCTGTCTAGGGAGGCCTTACAAATAGCTGTGAAAAGAAGAGAAGTGAAAAGCAAAGGAGAAAAGGAAAGATATAAACATCTGAATGCAGAGTTCAAAAGAATAGCAAGAAGAGATAAGAAAGCCTTCCTTGGCGATCAATGCAAAGAAATAGAGGAAAACAACAGAATGGGAAAGACTAGAGATCTCTTCAAGAAAATCAGAGATACCAAGGAACATTTCATGCAAAGATGGGCTCGATAAAGGACAGAAATGGTATGGACCTAACAGAAGCAGAAGATACTAAGAAGAGATGGCAAGAATACACAGAAGTGTATAAAAAAGATCTTCATGACCCAGATAATCACGATGGTGTGATCACTGACCTAGAGCCAGACATCCTGGAATGTGAAGTCAACTGGGCCTTAGAAAGCATCACTATGAACAAGGCTAGTGGAGGTGATGGAATTCCAGTGGAGCTATTTCAAATCCTGAAAGATGATGCTGTGAAAGTGCTGCACTCAATATGCCAGCAAATTTGGAAAACTCAGCAGTGGCCACTGGACTGGAAAAGGGCAGTTTTCATTCCAATCCCAAAGAAAGGCAATGCCAAAGAATGCTCGAACTACCACACAATTGAACTTGTCTCACACGCTAGTAAAGTAATGCTCAAAATTCTCCAAGCCAGGCTTCAGCAATATGTGAACCGTGAACTTCCTGATGTTCAAACTGGTTTTAGAAAAGGCAGAGGAACCAGAGATCAAATTGCCAACATCCGCTGGATCATGGAAAAAGCAAGAGAATTCCAGAAAAACATCTATTTCTGCTTTATTGACTATGCCAAAGCCTTTGACTGTGTGGGTCACAATAAACTGTGGAAAATTCTGAAAGAGGTGGGAATACCAGACCACCTGATCTGCCTCTTGAGAAATTTGTATGCAGGTCAGGAAGCAACAGTTAGAACTGAACATGGAACAACAGACTGGTTCCAAATAGGAAAAGGAGTATGTCAAGGCTATATATTGTCACCCTGCTTATTTAACTTATATGCAGAGTACATCATGAGAAATGCTGGACTGGAAAAAGCACAAGCTGGAATCAAGATTGCCGGGAGAAATATCAATAACCTCAGATATGCAGATGACACCACCCTTATGGCAGAAAGTGAAGAGGAACTCAAAAGCCTCTTGAGGAAAGTGAAAGTGGAGAGTGAAAAAGTTGGCTTAAAGCTCAACATTCAGAAAATGAAGATCATGGCATCCGGTCCCATCATTTCATGGGAAATAGATGGGGAAACAGTGGAAACAGTGTCAGACTTTATTTTTCTGGGCTCCAAAATTACTGCAGATGGTGACTGCAGCCATGAAATTAAAAGATGCTTAATCCTTGGAAGGAAAGTTATGACCAACCTAGATAGCATATTCAAAAGCAGAGACATTACTTTGCCGACAAAGGTCTGTCTAGTCAAGGCTATGGTTTTTCCTGTGGTCATGTATGGATGTGAGAGTTGGACTGTGAAGAAAACTGAGCACCGAAGAACTGATGCTTTTGAACTGTGATGTTGGAGAAGACTTGAGAGTCCCTTGGACTGCAAGGAGATCCAACCAGTCCATTCTGAAGGAGATCAGCCCTTGGATTTCTTTAGAAGGAATGATGCTAAAGCTGAAACTCCAGTACTTTGGCCACCTCATGTGAAGAGTTGACTCATTGGAAAAGACTCTGATGTTGGGAAGGATTGGGGGCAGGAGGAGAAGGGGACAACAAAGGATGAGATGGCTGGATGGCATCACTGACTCGATGGACGTGAGTCTCAGTGAACTCCGGGAGTTGGTGATGGACAGGGAGGCCTGGCGTGCTGCGATTCATGGGTTTGCAAAGAGTCGGACACGACTGAGGGACTGATCTGATCTGATCTGATAGTTGATTTACAATATTGTGTTAGTTTCAGGTGTACAGCAAAGTGATTCAGATCAGAGAAATGGCAGCCACTGCTTTTATGGTCTGGTTTTCAATCATGGCTTGGTGAGTGGTCTTTACTTTGTCTTTAGCCCCTCAAAGACTCTGTGGGGCAAAGAATGCCCTACAGGAGGGTTCTTGCTATTTAATCTATTTGGAGTGGATTCAATTAAAGTCTTAAATATAGAATCAATTTTAGATGTTATACATCTCTTCCCCTAGTGTTTTATCCCTTTTTTGAATTTGTTGTGTCCTTTGTTGAACAGAAGTACTTAATTTTGATATTATCAGATCTGTTTTTCATATATGGTTTGTGATATTTTCTTCTCATTTAAGAAACTGTTTCTTAGGTCCAGGTCACCAGCATTCTCTCATTCACAGCCTTCCCTAGTGTTATCGTTTCATCATCTGCATCTAAACATCTGCTCTGTCCAGAGACCTGAGTGTGTGGAATGACACACCTGGCAAGACAGTGTTCTCAACATCATCTACTAAAGAGTTTTTACTCATTGGTTTTTAATGCCAACTTTATATCGTTCCTGTATGTGGATAAGTCCATGTCTGAGGGTCTGTTCTTTTCCTTTCATTGTATTTTTCTATCTTCATTGGGTACCAAACAGCTTTCATAAATGTACTTTGCAGTATGTCTTGTTACCCGGAGGAGAAGTGTCTCCTTTTTCACATTTTGAACGTTATCAGGACTTAGCCACTGATGGGCTTGTAGTTTTCTATATAAATTTAAGTGGTTGAGGTTTTGAAAAGTCCTGATAGTGTTCAATTTACTAAATTTGTAGATTACTTTGAGGACTATTGTCATTTTAATAGTATCCTCCAAGACAGTGGAAGATTTCTGTATTTATTCAGATCATCTTTTATGTCCTTTTAATGGAGTTTTAGACCTTTTTGTAGCTGGTTTGTGTTTTCTTTGCTGAGCTAGTTTCTGGGTGCTTCCTATATTTCATTGCTTATCAGAATGGTATTTATTTATTTTTTTTTAATTTTATTTTATTTTTAAACTTTACATAATTGTAATAGTTTTGTCAAATATCAAAATGAATCCGCCACAGGCATACATGTGTTCCCCATCATGAACCCTCCTCCCTCCTCCCTCCCCACACCATCCCTCTGGGTCGTCCCAGTGCACCAGCCCCAAGCATCCAGTATCGCGCATCGAACCTGGACTGGCAACTCATTTCTTACATGATATTCTACATGTTTCAATGTCACTCTCCCAAATCTTCCCACCCTCTCCCTCTCCCACAGAGTCCATAAGACTGTTCTATACATCAGTGTCTCTTTTGCTGTCTCGTACACCAGGTTATTGTTACCATCTTTCTAAATTCCATATATATGCCTTAGTATACTGTATTTCTGTTTTTCCTTCTGGCTTACTTCACTCTGTATAATAGGCTCCAGTTTCATCCACCTCATTAGAACTGATTCAAATGTATTCTTTTTAATGGCTGAGTAATACTCCATTGTGTATATGTACCACAGCTTTCTTATCCATTCATCTGCTGATGGACATCTAGGTTGCTTCCATGTCCTGGCTATTATAAACAGTGCTGCGATGAACATTGGGGTACACGTGTCTCTTTCCCTTCTGGTTTTTAATTTTGTATTATTTCTAGCTATTGTTGGGGTAAAAAACATTTTCACTGTCTTTCTGTTGTAAGTTTTATGGGATCTCTCTTGTGAATATTTTTTAAACCTAAAGGTTAGTCAGTGATATCTATGGTTTATAGCTATGATTCTAACACTAACTCAGATTTGCGGTTTTTTTTTTTTTTCTTCCACACCACGAAGCAGTCCTGCAGTTCAACTGAATTCTCAACAACACTGTTTACCTGAAGATGGTGTCGGGTCCTGCAGATTAAAGACTCAGTCCTGCAAGGCTGCTCACTCTTCAGATGCTAGTCACAGGTCCACTTGGGCTCCTGACTGAGCAGCTTATAGATTCCACCAGCCCCCTTCTTGGGTTTAATTTATCTTTAGTGCAGCCCCTAGAACTCAGAGAAGCATTTCACTCAGCAGATTACCAGTGTATTATAAGAGAATATAACTCAGGACCAGTTAGATGGGAGATGCACAGGGCAGGGTGTGGGGAAAGGGCAGGGAGCACCTGGGTACCACTCTCCTCAAATCTCCATGTGATCATTGACCCAGAAGCTCTCTGAACCTTGTCCTTTTGGGCTCAACTGATTAAATTGTGGGCCACGGGTGATTGAATCACTCTTCAGTTCTGTTCTCCTTTCCTCCCTGGAGGTCAGGGGTGGGACTGAAGGTCCCAACTCTAATGACACAGTGGTTTCTCCTGACAACCAGTCCCCATCCTGAGGTTCTTCCAAAAGTCACTGCATTAACATAAAGTCAGGTGTAGTTGAAAATGCTTGTTGTGAATATCAAGACACCTTTTTTCCACTCCAATCACTTAGGAAGTTCCAAGGGTTTTACGAGCTCTGTACCAGAAATTGGACAAAGACCAAATGTATATTTCTTAATATAAATCACAATAACACAATAGTCATATGGGTTTTAAAGGCAAGCCCTTGAATTGTTTTTTTTACAGCAAAATAATTGAAACAGTCATAGAACATAGTATAAATTGTGTAGATACTTTTGAAATTGTTATGACTTTCTCTTTGACCTTACATATCATCAATTTTCACGAATCTATGCTCTTTGGGGGGAGCTATAATCCCAAACTCCAGAAATATTAATATTTTAATTTAGTATGTTGTGTTTTACAGCCAACATTAATGCCATCTCTAATTATTCAAAAATACTTCAAAAGCATCATTTAAACAAGTGTATATTTTATCCAAACAGAAAAACCTGTCTTCTTTGGTTTCTGCTGAATGCTTCTCCCTGGTTTGCCTCCTACATTTTGTGCTGGCTTTTGCTCCCTTCTCCTGGTCCTCTTCTTCTCCTGAACCCTTCTTACTAAATGTTGCTTCCCCTGGCCTCAAGCTTAGTCCACCCTAACACCCATCCTGGGCAGTCCTTTCCTGACATATGGATGACTCCATATTCCAATTTCTGGCTCAGATCTCTCTATGAATTCCAGATGCAAATTTTCTCTTGTCTTAAAAAAATCTCTATATGACTGTGGGAGGAGATCCAAGCTGAAGTTCTCTCTTCTCTAAATCCACTCTGCTCCCTTGTTCATTGCCTGCCTGGTGGGTGGTAATAGCATGTGCAGAGCCCTTTACACAGTTTCTGAAGCCAGAAGTCTGGGAGGTGTGCAAGTTAGCAAGTTCCTCACATCTTCTCCTCAGACTCACCAGTCACTGTCTCCCGTTAAAACATACCTCCAAAATTAAAGCAAACCTCACTGCCTCCTTTCCAGCAGAACTCTTAATGCTCTTCTCAGAAGTATTCTGTGGCTCTCCATTGACAGGGACAATAGGTATTGAAGGAGAAGATCGAATGTGTCCAGGATGGAGGAGCTGGATTTGCTAATACTTTGTGTGGCTCACTGAGCATCAGAGAGACATCCCTCACAGAGGGTCCAGCCTGGCCACCACTTGTCTTGGGAGGAGTGCGTTCACTGTTCAGAGACTGGTTGGAGATCTACTGATGCCACTGACTTGCCCTCCCACTAGAAGAGTCAGTGATATATGACTTCAAAATTTCAGAGCAGCAGCAGTGATCTGTATGTCTCATTTCTTTTATTTGGGACTGCTTTAAATATGTAAAACTTCTTTAGCCAGAGCTATTTGAAAGCTTCCATTTATTATAGTCACTTATGGATTTATCTTAACAGATTGAAATTAAGGTTTTTAAACCATTTTTCCTTTTGACATTTCTGACTTTTTTTTTTTTTTAACTTTCATTTGTTTCACAATCTTTGAAGAAATTATCAGAGAAATCCACAGTCTAACATAGGTCCTGAAAAGGAGTTGGTTGTCATTTTCACATATGTTCTATGATAATCCTTGGTGGATTTTATTAGATTCTTTAAGTTAGATTTCTCAGCTTGTTCTTGTCATATTTGAGCTTGATCAATTGAGGTTGCATGGTTTCTTCTTCCTTGAAAAAAGCCAAAACTATAAATTTCTATAAATTTTAGTAGACTGCAGTGATTGTAGTCAGAGCTTTCTACACCCAGTCACTTGAATGCTGTATCTGTGTGATGGTTTACTGTAGTTGATGCTGAACACATTTTTTTTTTTTTTACTGCTCTTCTCCATATTCTCAGTGTCCCATAACAAAGATGCATCATACATGAGTCCCGGATCACCACGCAGAGCAGTCCACTTCTTCAGAATAGTTATGAAGACACATTATAGGCACTTATTATTAGGACTCAGATAGACAGCCAGCAAATCTATACTCAGTCTGTAGGGTTTTATAAAATTAAAAATATTTCCATTTCCCTTCCTTACCTGGTGTTTAGAGCATGCCAGTGGGCATCTTCCTGTGAGAATGTCTGGACCAGCACTGGCTGTGGGCTCAGTGGGCTCTGAGTTCTGGGGAGCAAAGAGCTCCCCAGCTTGTACCGAGCCCTTTGTGAGCTGTGTTGTCTCTGCAAGTGGGGCCTAGTTGGGTCCTTGAGCTTCCTGTGATCTGTCCAGACATTTGACCACACGTTGGCTTTCTTTTCTCAAGAAAGTTCTAGATGTTTATGCTCTAAAGAACTCCTTAGAGGCTTTCTCTCCCTGTAAAACTTGTAGCATTGTGAATCTGACACTAGACATGTTAATATCCATTCGACTGTACTTGGCCTTATCTCTTTTTTCTTACTCCAGCAAAGTTCATCTGTATATGATGATTCACAATATGTGATCTCTCTTTCTTCACTACATCATATTTGCTGGGCAACGACCTCATTTCCTCTTTTTTTTTTTAAATATTTATTTATGGCTGCACTGGGTCTTCATTGCTGCAGGGGCTTTTCTCTAGTGGAGAGCAGGGGCTACTCTCCATTGCTGTGCACAGGCTTCTCACTGTGGTGGCTACTTCTGTTGCAGAGCGTGGGTTCTAGGACACGTGGGTTTCAGTAGTTGCAGTTCCTGGCTCTAGAGCACAGGCTAAATAGTTGTGGTGTATGGGCTTAGTTGCTCCACAGCATGTGGGTCTTCCCAGATCAGGGATCAAACTCATGTCTCCTACATTGGCAGGAGGATTCTTTACCACTGAGCCATCAGGGAAGCCCCTCATTTCCTCTCAATTGATAGTTAATTTTGGATTTCAGGAGAAATTTATTAGATATGTCTAAGCTATAAAATCATAAAAAATTAACATAATGAGATTCCTGTTTAAATTCATTTTGCATCAGGTATGTGGCCCATAGAAACAAAAATTTATGTTTTATGCCTTTCAAAATATAGCAATTATATTGTTCATCCTTCAAGCATTAAAAAATACACAAAAGGAAAAAATATTCATTGTGTGTTTCTACACTTTTAAAATTTAAATTAAAAACAGATGGTTATAGTTTAATGATGTTATAGGACATAACACAAAGCTCCCACCTAGCCTTCCCCCAAGTATAATCTGGGATGTCACTCAAATATCTAGGCCTTGACTTCTTTACAGGCCAAATTGGAGGGGTGAGTTGAATCATCTCTGAGATATCTTCTAGTTCTAAACTGCTGAAAATTAAGGGGTAGATTGTCATTGAGTAATTTAATCCTAATAACGACAAAACCCCAGAAAATTCCATGCATCATTCAGGCTAGTGGGGGAAAGGTCTCCTGTTGTCTCCAAGGGTGAGTTTCTGTATTGAAAGTTTCTCTTCCTGTCTGGACACTATACTGTGTCCAGTAGATGAAGAAGGAGCCGGAGGCTTCCCTGCTGTGTGCTGTCACTGTTCCTCTGTGTTTCTTCTTCAAGAGTGTCCTGCCTGTGTTGTCCTGTTAAAATGCTGGCAGTGAAGGACAGGGAGCATGTTTTCCTCCTGACAATATCCTTGCTGGACCTAGGACATTCTTTGATAAATGATAGGCTCCTAAATCCCACTCCAGTATTCTTGCCTGGAGAATCACATGTACAGAGGAGCCTGGCAGGATACAGTCCATAGGGTCACAAAGAGTCGGACATGACTGAAGTGACTTAGCACACATGCACACACACAGACTCCTAAGTGCTTCATTGTATCTGGTCTTTTCTGCATTCCTCCACCACCCCATTTTCCACTCAGAATGTTTAATTAAGAGAGCATGTCCTATATAGAGTGCATTTAGAGTGTTCCTTCTGGAGACTTGTTCATTGTGACAGCTTGTGAGCCCCCACAGGGCACAGAACTCGTGGTCTCTGTCTTTTATATCTTAGTACAGAATGTTGGTCAGAAGCCTTTCTCAGAGTTGCTGGCCCACACAGAAGTGGAAGACGCCTGGGATAAGAATTAGGAGAGTGGAGTGTGTGTCCAGTTTTGGCTCTGTTGCTTTCTGGTCTTGGGGCATCAGGCACATTCTAGAACCTGAATTCTTCAGTTGGTGTCTTTGAAATCATGGTGATAAATCCTTGCTGTGCTTTACAAAGCTGACAGTAGGTGTGGACATGCCCTTTACATCGTATAGTTCTATCCATACAAATGTTTTCTATGTTTTATGGTGTCACTGCCTACCTACCCAACAGAACTCCAGTGCAGAGACCCGTGATCTTACCTCATCGCCCCAGAAGATTTGTTGTGATGGTAAATAGTCCTTTATGACTGTCCTCTGGCTGTTGTTTCCTGTTTATCTAGCCCTGTGATATTTGCTTAGTAAAGCAAGAGGACTATTAATATTTATAGATACAGTCAGCCCTTTGTATCCATGTATTCTTTGCATCCATCAATTTAGCAACTGCACATGGAAAATTATATATTTTTAAATTCCAGAAGGTTCTGTGAAGCAAAACTTGAATTTGCTGGGCACCAACAACTGTTTACATAGCATTTAGATTGTATTTACAACTGTTTACATAGCATTTACATCATGTTAGGTATTATAAGCAATCTAGAGATGAATTAAAGGGAGGATACATGTGGGTTATAATCAAATACTAGGCTGTGTAATATAAGAGAGTTGAGCATCTGTAGATTTTGGTCCCAGGGGGGTCCTGGAACCATTACCCCCCAACAACTCCTGCCTCCGCCACAGATACTGCAGTGGGTGACTGCAAAGAGGCACCACATGCTGAAGTTATGAAGTGTATAAGTGTAAATGAGGAAAGGGGAGAGGGGGTTAGTGCAGAAATGATTGGAGAGCACTAATGACTAGAAAGTTCCCTGACTGTCATCAGGTGAATGCTATTTCATTCAGCAAGTAGGTTTTTGGTAAACTAATTTAGAGCTGCTTTATCTATAATAAGGGCTCAGTAAACAGTGTTGATTAAATAACAAATGAAAATATGAAATAAAATGAAGCTTTAAATAGCTGAGCACTTAGAAAAGTTATGCTTACTTATATTTGAGGGCCAATTATTTACATTTATTGCTGTGGTCAACATGTCCAGTCTAGAAACAGACGCTCTGGTCAAGGAGCAGGGTGAGGGGACCAGGACTTAGGGGGCACCCCAACTATGTGTCACATGGGGTAGGTTGGGTAGGGAAGGGGATGTGGAGAGAACCTGGGTCCTGTGTTTCCTGGTCACAGTAGCTGGTCTGTACAGTGAAGAAGCAGCTTTGGGTCAGCCTGTTCTACCCAGTTTAGGTGCAAGGTCTGCAGTGTCTGATGGGGCCAGTGTGTCCTGATTAAATCCCCAGCCATCAATGCAAGAAGCAAAAGAGAAAATTGTGTCTCTGCCCATCCCCCCTGCTCTGGTCAAAGTTTATCCCTTGGTAGCAATGGGAGTTCAGTGCAGTCCAGCTAGTGTGCAGGTCCTGGAAACTTGTCATGTTCCCACCATAGCAACTTGACTCTTTAATAAGGAAAGTTATGTCTGCTATTTTTGCAGAATCAGGAACATATTTTTTTCAGAATCAGGAACATATTTTGTTCAGCTGTGTAATTTTGATTACTTCACATAATATTTGTGACATATTTTTCCATGTCATTAAACCTTTTTTTTAGTAGCATGATTGAAGACATTTATTGTGAAGATGTGATCATACATAAAGCAGAAGTGTAATGAAGTCCCACAGGCCATCACCCAGCTCTCATGGTTATCAGCATTTTTAATGCTGAAATAGCTTCATCACCACCCTCACCATGCTTGCTTTATGGACCGTCTTGAGATAAATTCCTGGCGTCATGCCATTTGAATCTCAGGTACTTAAGTATGCATCTCAAAAATGTAAATTTTAATATGCTGCAATGGCATTATTATATTGAATGTAAATGGAAATCATTTAGGGTTAGGGTAACCCTAACCCGAAAAGACAACACTAGTCTATTACGTAGGCATTCACAGAGCTCTCTGCCACCCTACATGAGAACAGGTCCAGGCTGACGTGGTATGACCCTTGCTAAGTCCTCAGGTCTCTTTACCCAGAGGGACAGCATGAGTGCTTAGTAGGTAAGCTGTGGATTGGACAGATTTCCTGTGGGATCCCTCATTTTGACTCAAGGAAGCCCGAGACCCATAAGAAGGCATCAGCACTGCCTGGGATAGCTGGAGGGGGCGATTTGGCCACATGCATCAGTAATCTGTCAAAATTCACCCGTTGACCCCAAAGTTTCAACTCTGGAAAATCTATCATAGATAAAGATATCATAAATATCCTAAATGAAGCATCACAAGCATCCCCCCTGCCCATCGACTAAGCTTACCATGCTTGCCAGCCTCTGTTGTGTTGACTCTGAACGACATGTGGGTTTGGGGGTGACAGCTTGATTTTTAATTGCAGATTTTTCAGTTCACCTTTTTCTAATGGGTTTCCCATCTATTCACTAAGTAAACACTTAAGGATTGTGATTTTCAAATGTTGTCATTTCTTTGCATTTTTTGGCTGGAATTTTCCTCTACTGAAAACTTTATCTTTAATCACTCACTGTTTAGTCTCTAAAGTGAAAAGTGAAAGTGAAGTTGCTCAGTCGTGTCTGACTCTTTGCAACCCCATGGACTGTAGCCTACCAGGCTCCTCTGTTCATGGGATTTTCCAGGCAAGAGTACTGTAGTGGGTTGCCATTTTCTGCTCCAGTGGATCTTCCCAACCCAGGGATTGAACCCAGGTCTCCTGCATTGCAAGCAGACACTTTACCATCTGAGCCACGAGGGAAGTCATTTAGTCTCTAAGTCATGTCCAACTCTTTGTGACCACCAGGCTTCCCTGTTCTTCACCATCTCCCAGAATTTGCTCAGATTTATGTCTATTGTGTTGGTGATACTATCTAAGCATCTCATCCTCTGTTGACCTCTTCTCCTTTTGCCTTCAATCTTTCCCAGCATCAGTTTTTTTTTTTTTCCAGTGAGTCAGCTTTTCACACCAGGTGGCCAAAGTATTTGAGCATCAGCTTCAGCATCAGTCCTTCCAATGAATATTCAGGGTTGATTTCCTTTAGGATTGATTGGTTTGATCTCCTTGCTGTCCAAGGGACTCTCAAGAATCTTCTCTAGCACCTCAGTTCAAAGGCATCAATTCTTTGGCATTCAGCCTTCTTTAATCATTGCTGCTGTTGCTGCTGCTAAGTCACTTCAGTCGTGTCCGACTCTGTGCGACCCCATAGATGGCAGCCCACCAGGCTCCCCCGTCCCTGGGATTCTCCAGGCAAGAACACTGGAGTGGGTTGCTATTTCCTTCTCCAACGCATGAAAGTGAAAAGTGAAAGTGAAGTGGCTCAGTCGTGTCTGACTCATAGCAACCCCATGGACTGCAGCCCACCTCATCTAATCTTCACGATAATCTTGTGATGCTTCATTTTGGTTATTTATCTGTGATAGATTTTCCAGAGTTGAAACTTGGTGGTCAAGGGATGAATTTTGAAAGATTACTGATGCATGTAGCCAAATCTCCCCCTCCAACTATCCCAGCCAGTGCTGATGCCCTCTTATGGGTCTCAGGCTTCCTTGAGTCCAAATGAGGGCTCCCGGAGGAAAGAGAGCTCATTGCCTGTTTGGTGGTTCTTGAAAATACCAGATTTTTCCTCAGGCTGTCTGTTGTAGGATACGATCCTTAGGGTCTTCATGTAGATGCCTCAAGCATTCCAAGGAGGAGTCCTTTTGCTGTCCTCCTGATGTCATCAAGAAGGCCTTCCCAGTTTTAAGGGGCAGGAGTGTGTGCATCCAGGTTAGACATTAGGAGAGAAAAATTGAAAGAGTGGAGTGGAGGCCATGGGATGTACTTAACACACTGAGCAGAGAAGCCAGTGAGGGCTTCAGGGAACTGTGGCCAGCAAGGTGGAGGCAATGGAGCATCAGATCATTAGAGGAAGGTGTTCTAAGGAGTCAGAGTGAGTCAACAGTGAGAACATTCTGAGGGCATGGACATGGAGTGAGAATGCCTTTGGTGTCATGCTGGTTACCGGTGTCTGTTGCACTCAGGATGGTGGTCAGATTAGACTTGTCAGCACAGAGTGGACCAAACCAGGAAGGGGGGGCCAGAGGCAGCAGGTGTAGGTAATTCTAGCTGGCAGGCTTTTCTTTTTCTTTCTTTCTCTCTTTTTTTTTTCCCTCTAGTATTTATCTATTTATTTAGCTGCACTGGGTCTTAGTTGCAGCATGTCTGACCAAGGGTCGAACGCTTCATCCCCACATTGAGAGTGTAGAGTCTTACCCACTGGACCAGGAAAGTTTTTGGCAGGTTTTTTTCTAATTGAAATATAGTTGATTTACAATATTGTGTTAGTTTCAGGTATACCATACAGTAAGTATGTATTTTTTCAGATTGTAGATTATTACAAGATATTGGGGACAATTCCCTGTGCTATACAGTAAATCATTCTTGCTTATCTATTTTATGTATAGTTTGTGTTCATTAATCTCATGTCCCAAATTTGTCCCTCCCCACTCCTTCATAACTATGAGTTTGTTTTCTATGTCTGTGAGTCTGTTTGTTTTTTTATACATTCACTTGTATTATTTTTTAGATTCCACATATAAGTGATATCATATAGTATTTGTCCTTTCTTTCTGACTTATTTCATGAGACAAAATACACTCTAGGTCCATCCATGTTGCTGCAAAATGGCATTATTTCATTCTTTTTATGGCTGAGTAATATTCCATTGTATATATGTGCCACATCTTCTTTTTCCATCAATGGATCTTTAGGTTGCTTCTATGTCTTGGCTATTGTAAATAGTGCTGCTGTGAACGAAGGAGTGCACATATCATTTTGAATCATTTTTCTGGGATATATGCCTAGCTGTGGAATTGATGAGTTATATGGTAGTTTTGTTTTTCGTTTTTGAGAAACCTCCATATTGTTTTTCATTGTGGTTACACAAATTTACATTCCCAGTAACAGTGTATGAAGGTTCCCTTTTCTCCACATCTTCAACACTTTGTTATTTGTAGACTTTCTCATTATATAGCTAGTATTTTTGATGTGAAAGGAAACCAAGAAATAGGACAGTAGCTGGTAGTAGGGAATGATGTGGGTCAGGTAGACATTTTAAAAAATTAATGTATTTGAGATTCTGGAAATGTCTGGTCAAGAAGGGCATGTTCATGATTCAGAGAGAAGGAACAGTTAAAGAGTGAAGTTTCATGTATGCACAAAGAATTCGATTCAGGACACAAGGGGAAAAACTTTTGTCTAGAGCAGGGTGCCCACCATGAAGAGGAGGCAGAAGAAGATGCAGGGGTGGGTATTCCAAGTATACACAGTCCCAGATTCTTCCTTTTTTCTCAGTGAATAAGACTTTGTAAAAACTTTGAGAAGTTCATCATCTCACTGGAAAGAGTGGTTTGAGGGAGGCAACTGGAAGCTGAGTTGAGAATGCAGAGCAGGGTTGAGCCTTATTGAGGTTTATAGTTAAGATGGTAAAGTGAGAACAGGTAGCACGTGTGTCTTACATGGTGTTGAGGTGCTGAGGTATAGGCAGGGGACAGGGGGACAGCCAGACTGATGTGATAGGGAGAGAGGGACTGGGGTGCTGGTATGTGAAGGCTTGATTGTGGTGGTAGAGTCTAGACTGACCTGATGAGCAGGGTAGTGACCTCACATGTGACTGTGACTGATTCAGGGCCCATGTAGGGGATAGTGGTTTACAGGAGATTGCAGAACCAGAGCCAGAAGGTCATGGTTGGGGATTAGATATCCATGTATTGATTCACTTGTGATCAAACATGAACTGGTGATTCCGTGCCAGGCCTTCCTTGAAGTTTTGGGGAAACGTGTTGAATAGACACAGGCATCTGTTGAAATGGAGTTGACATTCCACGAGGAGGAATGGTCTGAGACTCACATGAGTTTAGGGCCCAACTGCTCTCTGAAGGGTGGAGGGGGTCTTGGGAAAGGGTGGTAGGTGCTGTTTTATTATTTTTTAAAATTTTATCATAGTTGATTTATAACATTGTGTTAATTTCTGATGTGTGTGCATGTGTGCTAAGTTGCTTCAGTTGTGTCCAACTTTGTGCTACCCTATGGACTACAGCCTGCCAGGCTCCTCTGTCCATGGGATTCTCCAGGCAAGAATACTGGAGTGGGTTGCCATGCCCTCCTCCAGGTGATTTTCCTGACCCAGGAATTCAACCTGTGTCTCTTGCATCTCCTGCATTGGCAGGCGTTTTTTTTTTTTTTTTTTTTTTTTATCACTAGTACCACCTGGGACAGAGAAGGCAATGGCACTCCACTCCAGTACTCTTGCCTGGAAAACCCCATGGACAGAGGAGCCTGGTAGGCTGCAGTCCACGGGGTCACTACGAGTCAGACATGACTGAGTGACTTCACTTCACTTTTCACTTTCATGCATTGGAGAAAGAAATGGAAACCCACTCCAGTGTTCTTGCCTGGAGAATCCCAGGGATGGGGGATCCTGGTGGGCTGCCGTCTAGAACATATTTCCCTGTGCTTTATAGTAGGACTCTGTTGTTTATCCATTCGCTATATAATAGTTTGCAACTGCTAGTCCTAACATCCCAATCCATCCCTCATACACCTTGGGTGTGCTATTTTTGGAAGGGCGGTCAGGAAGATCTCTGGATGGAGGGGACAGTTGAGCAGGAACATGGAAAAAGTGAGAAAGGGTGGGTCTTACAGACATCCTGGGCAGAGTGCTCTGGTGCAGAAGCCCCAGAGAGGGCTCTTAGGTGCTGGAATTGGAAGTGGTAGGTGAGCTGGGGCTGGGGTGGGGGAGACAGGAAGAGGCATGAGGTGGGATCTTTTTCAGTCATGGCTTCAGCCCAAGGGTGACAGGGAGCCCTGATGGCTGAGTGAGCTCAGATCCAAGCAGTCAAGCTCCCAGTGGTGGACAAGACATTTCTGTGGGGGTGCAGGAGGCACGGGAGGCAGGGCTCAAGGTCACGGGTGAATTATCTTCCTAAGTGCAGGTGACAGTGATAGTAGGAGTTGAGGTGGAAACCAGGGTGGTGAGGGATGAGGTGAAGGACTTAGTGGGGGAGAGAATGACCAGGAGTGGATGCAGAAGGAAGAGCGAGGAGAGTTTCAAGGGAGCAGAGGGTTTTGAAGGAGTGAGGTCATTTCAGAATTGCTTGTGGGATCAAGAACCCCCTCTCCCCCACTCCTTGTCCCTGAGATGTGTGGGATTTGACATAAATGTCTCCATCTGAGAGGCTTGTGAGAAGAAGCCTCTGGGGCACCTGGGCTGTTGTGAACACAGGACTCCAACCCCAGGGCGAGTTTGCCACAGAGAGAGCTGGAGAGCTGGAGGTGGGGTCCCAGGGTGCTGTGCCATGATGGCCTTTAGCACAGGCTGCTGCCCAGGGCTGGGAGCTGCAGCTGAGATGCTCAGGTTGAAGGGTGTTTGCTTCTCAAGGTGCAAAGCTCTGGCACTTCCCTCTTTCCCATACCTCTCCCCAACCACTTAAAAAAAAAATAGTGTTTTGGCTGTGCTGGGTCTTCATGGCTGCATAGAGGCTTTCTCTAGTTGCTTGAGCAGGGGCCTACTCTTTGTTGAGTCTTCTCACTGGTGGCGCCTCTTACTGTGGAGACAGGCTTTAGGATGCGAGCTTATGTAGTTTCAGCTGGTGGACTCGGTAGTTGTGGTGCACGGGCTTAGTTGCTTTGCAGGATGTGGAATCCTCCTGGACCAGGGATTGAACCCGTGTCTCCTGCATTGCCAGATGGATTCTTAACCATTGGACCACTAGGGAAGCCCTCTCCCCACTTTTGATAATTTTTTGACTCAATGCACACCCACACATTTTTTTCACTCTTGGATGTACACACACAAACACAAGACCTGGTCTCCCTTGTTTTCTTTCACATACAAGATTGAGTTTTAGGAAAGAGTTAATTAGTCTTCTGACCATTTGCAGGCCTACTGTAAGATGTATGTATAAAGTGGGTTTATTTTAATAATAATCAATCACTTGAGAACTGAGGGATATGGTTTCCTAAGTGTGGATCCAGTGAGGTGCAGACAAATTTAAGTTCTATAGGGAAAAAGCCTTTTATTTCCACTCAGAAAATGTCCTGGGAGACCAGCAGATGTTCTCTACTGACCTACAGGAATGGAGAAAACAGAGCCTCTTCTGCCCTGCTCTGTTATTCTGTGTATCAGAAGTAGATCTTGACTTTAGTTTTTGTTTTACAAACAGAAACAGGAAGAGACACAAAAATTGCCTGGCTATTTTCCTGCAGAGCTGAGTGTGTATACATCTGAAATTCAGATATGACTGATATGTAGAGTTGGGCCTGGCTCTCACAGCCCCAAGCTGAAAATGCTTTTTACTCTTTAAAAGTTTTTCAAAATAAAACCCAACCAAGGAATAACGTGCAACAGAGGTTTTCCATAGACCTTAAAGCCTAAAATATTTACTATTTGGGTATTCACAGAGAGTTTGCTAATCCTGGTCTAGACTGATATTTCATTTCCAGGTCCGACCATGATGTGAACTAGTCTTTGTCATAGAATCGTTGCATTGTATTCATTCAGAAATCCTAAAAGTATTCACTGATGCTTCTTATGTGCCAGTGGCCAGGTTTGCAGGATGTTTGCCGGCTGTCAGAGAGTTTATGTTTTAGTAAGGGAGGCAGACATTAAACAAATAATTGCACAAAAAATTAACTAAAATAATTAATGACAGAGGAGCTTTGAAGGCTGCCAAAAGAGGGCAGATGGGGGTCTCTGGGAGCTTTTCTGGATAAGTGGCTTTAACCTAAATTTGAAGGTTAAACCTGCTCATAGAGGAGGGGCAGGAGCAGGGCAGGAACTGAGCAACAGCTGGTGGCCCAGAAGGAGACTTCCTGTTCCTTCCACCATACTCAGTCAGCGTGAAGCCAGCGGGATCATTTCCAAAGGGTAGTAAGTTAGAGAGTGAATTGTGTCGGGACAGATGAGGGACTGGGCCTGTGGGTCTTGGCTCTGGGTGACCAGTGACAGGCGGACTCCTGGATCCCCCTCCCCAGAGTCCTGCTCTCTTCACGGCCAAGACCCAAAGCCCTGGGCCCAATGGGCCCAGACACCGCTGGTGTCTCCTCTCTGTGTGCTTCTCTTCTCTAGTCTCTTCTAGGAAACTAATAAAAGCCTGACATGTGGACCTATCCTAGAGTGATGTTTCTGAGGCACATGCGAGAAAATGTTGCATTTCTGTCACTTCAGGGTGACGTTTTCTGCTGGCCAGCCCTCTCCGCTTCCAGGGGCTGGTGCCTGTCTCCTTCTCACCCCCTTCCCCGCCCCCCCCCCCCCCACCCATCGTCGCCATACAAGACTGTGAATATCAGCCACTGACATTTCTTAGCCCAAATAGGGGCTCCTGGATGCCTTCTCAGAGAGCCTTTGGCAACGGCAGGAGCATTTCCAAGGAAACCCCAAAGCCTGTGGCTTCTTCACATGGCAGAAGATGGAGGGCCCATAGCATGGCCTCTTTGTCTTTGAGGGCAGGAGGTGTTTGGGGATGGGAGAGAGACCCGGAGGCGACCTTCCCCGTGTGGTACCTGGGCCGCCCACAGAGTCCTCTCTGCGCAAGGCGTAGCCTGGGCAATGGCACCGCCCCAGCTGTGTTTCGGCCTTTCCTCAGGGAGTCTGATCTGGGGGACCTGCCAGTGCTCCTGCCTAACGACCATGTCTTACCTGAAGGAAGAACTCTGCTGGAGAAACTGTTCAGCCAGCAGGAGAACGGGCCTCCAGAAGAAGCAGAGAAGTTCTGCTTGCGGATCATTGCCATGGGGCTCCTCCTTCCTTTCAGCTACTGCTTCTGGGAACCGTGCGGGCAGAACACCCAGTCCAGCTCAGCTCCGTTTGATGTAAGTAGGAGAGTTCACAGGACTCGCTGGGTGAGAGGCAGCTGCAGTGGCAACAGCGGCTCTGATGTGTGTCTGCCCTTTGCCCCACTTTCATGCGATGCAGGCCTCCCTGCCCCTGCCCCACAACAGCTTAATACGTCTATTTCCTTTCTGACGAGGTTCTTAAGTATATTTGTCAAACTTCTTTTTCTTAACAGATGGCCACTCTCAGCAGTTTTCTAGCCTTCTTTAACCAGTGATGGGTTTTGAGTGGCTCTGAGTCAGTGTTTCCGACTTTACTGGTCATGGATGTACCTTCAGAAGCAGCTCGGAGGCTGGAAGCTTTGTTCCCAGAGGCGGCAGGTTTCTGAGGGCCTTACAGCGCTATTCCCATGTGTTCACAGCTCATCTGTGTACTGACTGTTGACACGAAGCAGTCCTGTCTGCTTTCTCCCCGGCTCCCACTCACCAAGAGGGTTAATTCTGCAGAACAATCATTCCCGGCTGTTTCATAATTCATAACAAATGACAGCATAGGTGGGTTACTGCTTTCAAGCCAGAGTATTGCTCATCTTCCTCAGGTATATGGTACATGTGTGACCTTGGGGGCTGTGATGAGTGGGCATCTAAATGCAGATATGTGAGAATTCCCACACAAGATTCTCTCATGAGGAAAGTGGAGAAGCTGGGCTCCCTGTGTGGAGCATGGAGTTTGTGCCATAGAGGAGTGGGTCTCATCCATGTGGGTGGCTTATGCCTGTGCCCTGCTTCTGATTGCACCCCTGTCTCCTCTGCATGTGTGTACCATTGAACAAGTGGTGCTGTAGTGAGGAGTGCAGAGAGATACTGGAAATGAGCCCTGGTTGAGATCAAGAAGAGAGAGTAAATCCAAAAATGTCCATACACATCTTTTTTTTTTCCCCTTTCTATCCTTTACCCATCACAACTGTGGTCTCCCTTCAGTTTTAGGAAAATGAACCACATAAAATATTGTGAGATCTTCTTAATACTTCCCATGTGAAAGAAGATTCCCTGGGATGTACTGTGATGTGTGAGGCTTTCTTAAGCTTGATTTATCCATCCATCCACCATCTATCATCTAACTTTATATCTATCATGTCTATATCAATCTGTATCTATCACTTATTATCTCCATCCATTCATTCATCCATCCACCCATCTATCTATCCGTATGTCCATTCATGACATGGCAGCTAACCACTGCTCAGTAGATCTTTTTCTTTTGTGAGAAGAGTTGGATAACTTAATTAAAAACTTTCCTTCCCTTTCCCTTTTGAGAGCTGTCTGTGTTATTACAGGGATGGAACTTGGAGACTATTGTGGGCTAAAAGCTTTAATGTGCTGTGTTCTAGAAGATATATCAATTTGCAACTACAAATTAAAATAAATATGGACAAAGGCCAATACTAGTCACTCCTAACACTTGCTTTTTGATTAAAACTATTCCCAAGTTGACTGCATTTTCTTCCCTTAAAGCTCAGAAATCAAGTCTGTTGTTTAGCTGCTCAGTCATGTCTGATTCTTTGTGACCCCATGGACAGTAGCCCACCAGGCTCCTCTGTCCATGGGATTTTCCAGGCAAGAACACTGGAGCAGGTTGCTGTTTCCTTCTCCAGGGGAAATGAAGTCTATCAGTCAATTAATGTGGGATTGAAATAAACTGAAAAGAGTAATCCTATTTCCCCTTTTTAAAAAAATCACTGAATTAGCAGTTTCTTGCTCCTCACCTCCCTCTATTCTTATGCTAGGGAGCCCAGTAACCCCTCCCAGCCTGGTCATTGGAGGGTGGCTGGGTATGGCATAGAGTGAAAAGCAAAATAAATGCAGCCCCTTACTATGGTATGAAGTAATTTCCTCAGAGTGGGGAATTTCTTTCTCCAACTTTGTGTGGTTGCATTTGCTGACTTTATTTGTTGGCTCTGTGCTACCTCTCCATCCCTGCCCTCCGCCCACCTGCCACAAGTCAAATCTAACTCGAAACAAGAAATGTTATTTCATATATTTAAATGGCATATCAACAACAGAAGTGTGCACTCACTGTATGCACGGTCACGATTTTTCAAAGCCTGGAAGAGGAATCAATATAAACAGATCTTAGTAGGGGAAGGGGGAAGAATGCACTTTCTGTGGGGAGAAGAGTTTCTGATAATTAGCCTCTCTGCTGGCTTCCCGCTGGGACGATTCTCTGCTGCTGGGAGATTTTCTAACCAGCAGTTCTCTTGAGGACAATTGCCCTTTGAGATGGACCAGCCTGTGTATAAGCTCCTGATGGCCCTCTTCCCACCCCCACCTTTGCTTCCTTCCCTGAGAGCACTCCCGCCCCCCAATCTCCATCCATACAGATCCCAGCACAGGGCTTACATCTGGATCTGGAGAGCATCCTCATGCAGTTTATGGATTAACCTATTTCAGTCAACCCTCTTGGTTTAGTCCCATGTTATTTTATACATTTTTAGGGCCTAATATTTTGCTTTAGAAATGCTACAGAAAATATGAAAGGATTTCACATTCTCCCTTACATTTTCACTGGGTTAAAATTTCAAGAATACTGAAAGGCAAAGGTCTTTGAGTGATAATGTTCATTCATTCACAAATGTTTACTGAATGCATTCTACATGTCAGGCAGTGTTCTAGGCTCCAGAGAGAGATTACTGAGCCAGGTCCTGTTCTCCTGAATTACACTCTTCACAGTGGGGTGAGACACTTAAGACACAAACACAAGCCCAGATGAAAGTATAGATAATGAATTCATGTCAGATTCTGATAAGTGCAGTGAAGGAAGTCAACCAGGGGAATATGGTCAGTGATGGGGTGCGGTGGGGAGAGTGTAGATTGGGGCCCCACATGTAATGTCTGGAGCGCTGAGGAGAGGTTGGAGGGAAGGTCCCCTTAGGAGCCCAGTAGCAAGCACAAAGGCCCTGAGAGGGATGTGGGCATGGCATGAGGACCTGCATAGCCACTGTTTCTGGACACAAGGTCAGAAGGGACTCTTGAGCCAGGACTTTTGAGGTCTTGAAAGTAATGGAAGGAAAATGTGTGTGTGTGTGTTTTAATTAATTAATTAAATTTAATTGGAAGCTAATTACTTTACAGTATTGTGGTTTTTGCCATACATTGACATGAATCAGCCACGGATGTACATGTGTCCCCCATCCTGAATCCCCCTCCCAGCTCCCTCCCCATCCCATCCCTCAGGGTTGTCCCAGTGCACCGGCTTTGTGTGCCATGTTTCATGCATGGAACTTGGATTGGTCATCTATTTCACATATGGTAGTATACATGTTTCAATGCTATTCTCTCAAATCATCCCACCATCTCCTTCTCCCACACAGTCCAAGTCTGTTCTTTACATCTGTGTCTCTTTTGCTGTCTCACATATAGGATCATCATTACCATCTTTCTGAATTCTTATGCATTAATATACTGTATTGGTGTTTTTCTTTCTGACTTACTTCACTCTGTGTAATAGGCTCCAGTTTCATTCACCTCATTAGAACTTATTCAAATGTGTTCTTTTTAATAGCTGAGTAATATTCCATTGTTTTTATGTACCACAACTTTCTTATCCATTCATCTGCTGATAGGTTGCTTCCATGTCCTAGCTATTGTAAACAGTGCTGTGATGAACATCGAGGTACAAATGTCTCTTTCAATTCTGGTTTCCTTGGTGTATATGCCCAGCAGTGGGATTTCTGAGTCATATGGCAGATCTATTTTTAATTTTATAAGGAATCTCCACACTGTTCTCCATAGTGGCTGTACTAGTTTGCATTCCCACCAACAGTGTAAGAGGATTCCCTTTTCTCCACACCCTCTACAGCATTTATTGTTTGTAGACTTTTTGATAGCAGCCATTCTGACTGGTGTGAGATAGGTACCACATTGTGGTTTTGATTTGCATTTCTCTGATAATGAGTGATGTTAATTATCTTTTCATGTGTTTGTTAGTCATCTGTATGTTTTCTTTGGAGAAATGTCTGTTTAGTTATTTGGCCCACTTTTTGATTGGGTCGTTTATTTTTCTGGTATTGAGCTCCATGAGCTGTTTGTATATTTTTGAGATTAATTCTTTGTCAGTTGCTTTGTTGCTATTTTTTCTCCCACTCTATGAGGCCACCATCACACTAATACCAAAAGCAGACAAAGATGCCTCAAAAAAGAAAACTGGCCAATATCACTGATGAACATATTTGCAAAAATCCTCAACAAAATTCTAGCAAACAGATTCTAATTACATATTAAAAAGATTATACATCATGAGAATATGGGCTTTATCCCAGGGATGCAAGGATTCTTCAATATTTGCAAATCAATTGGTGTGATATACCACATTAACAAACTGAAGGATAAAAACCATATGATTATCTCAATAGATGGCAGAGAAAGCCTTTGACAAATTTCAACACCCATTTATGATAAAAACTCTCCAGAAAGCAGGCACAGAAGGAATGTACCTCAACATAATAAAAGCCATATATGATAAACCCACAGGAAACATTATCTTTGGTGGCCAAAAATTGAAAACATTTCCCCTAAAGTCAGGAATGAGACAAGGGTGCCCACTCTAACCACTACTATTCAACATAGTTTTGGAAGATGTGAAAATGCAGGGCAAAAAGGATTAAAAGAAACATGATCTTGAACCTGTTGAGGGATGTTGTGAATCAAAACCAGCAGCAACCACTTCCAGAAAACAAAAGAAATGCACTTTCCTCCAGGGAAAAATAGAAATTATCATTTGTATTTGAATTCTTTTTTTTTTTTTTTCAGAGCAGGAAGATTACTTAGGTGCTATTTAGTCAAACCTGCATGGATATTTTCCTGAGAAACACTAATGGCTATGATGCATCTTTCAGCTCTGAGTGTGTGTATGTATAGCTGTGCTTTTACTTTTGCAGCATGTGTAGTATTAACTCTCAGAAGTTGTTTCACTTGAAATGTGCTATTAAAATTATACTTAATTTTTAGACCAGTTTTTAAAATTATTTTATCTGAAATATTTATTTTCCCTGCAAACTTCTCTCCAATGTCAGCATAGAAGTCAACAGTAAAATTTCTGAAATTGATTTAGTAGCCATGTTTTATATCTGTTCTGTTACCTAGGTCATCACTGCATAAATCCATTATAAGCAAAGTAACAGGAGTAGATTGAAGCAGTAATCCTTTTTCAGTTTTGCTCACAGTTCCCCCCCCCCCCCCTGCTAATTTTAAGGACTTAGAAAGCACTGGATCCCCTAGATGAGTAGCAGCGGGGCTGGGAGACCAGCAGAGATCCTGCCCCTCACCCACTGCCCACTTTCCACCCCTCCCCACATGGGACCCCTGCCCTTGTTCAGCGACTGTTGATTTCTGGTGTTTTAGGCTTGCTGGACATGGTTATCTACATTGCCATAGCCTTCTGAGTGTCCTGTTTCTCCCAGTGTGGTTCCCGTTGCTTCCTGGTTCCCTGTAGTCACCGGCTTTGAACCTGAAACAGATGTGTGTTGTTGCATCCATGTCTCCTGCCACCCGGCTGTGGCACTTAGGGCGTCCCCCCAGTGGGTCCACCCTGGGTTGTGCCAGCTTTCAGTACGGGCACCTCCATCCTTAGGGCATATTTTTAGGGTTACTCTTTTATCTATAAGCTTAAAGCTGAAGAGGATGTGGATACTGTAAGTATTGCCCAGCAGAGGCAGTTCTGTTCTCTGATTTTATTTCCTTCTCAAGATCTGAATATCACAGGATACAAGCCGTTCAAACTAGGATGTTCCTGGAGTCAAGTTCAAACGGATTTTTGATTTCTGTAAACTGTTAACTTTCTCAAAAGTATCCCATATTTACTTTATCCCATTTGGGTTATCCCTTTCTTAGACAGGAGTCCTCCATCCAAATAAGTTTTTCATTGTCTTTTCTATTCTTTCTTTTTCTTTGTTTCCTTTTCTCTTCTTTTTCCATCTTTCCCAATTCTTTTCTTTCCTTTTAGGAGAATAACCATGTAAATTTTTTTCCTTTTTTTCCTCTGTATTCTCTATATCTTTGAGTTTGTGTTCATTCTTACTATTTAATGACATTCTTTCAGTTCTTAAAGACTCCTGTCCTGGTCTGAATGTTTGTGTTCCCCCTAGATTCACATACAGAGATCCTTAATGTGATGGTGTTAGGAGGTGAGGCCTTTGGGAGGTGCTGAAGTCATTATGGCTGAGCCTCCACGATGGGATTAGTGCCCCCCGCCTTCTTTTTTTTTTTTTTTACTTTTTATTTTATATAGGAATACAATTGGGCTTCCCTGGTGGCTTAGAAGGTAAAGAATATGCCTGTAATGTAGTAGACATGGGTTTGATCCCTGGGTTGGGAAAATCCCCTGGAGAAGGAAATGGCAACCCACTCCAGTATTCTTGCCTGGAGAATCCCAGAGACAGAGGAGCCTGGCAGACTACAGTCCATGGGGTCGCAAAGAGTTTTATATGAATGAGCAAGTAACACTTTCACTTTCATGTAGTTGATTAAATATAACAGTGTTGTGTTATTTTCAAGTGTATAGCAAAGTGATTCAGTTGTACATATACACGGGTCTATTCTTTTCAAATTCTTTTCCCACTTAGATTGTTGCATAATATTGAGCAGAATTCCATGTGCCATGCAGTAGGTCCTTGTTAGTTATCCATTTTAAATACAGTAGGGTGTACAGGTCAATTCTAAATTCCCTAAATATCCCTTCCCCCCACACATCTTCTGTGATAGCCATAAGTTCATTCTCTAAGTCTGTGAGTCTGTTTCTGTTTTGTGAACAAGTTAATTTGTTTCATTTCCTTTTAAATTTAGCACATAAGTGATATTTCTCCTCCTCTGTCTGACTTATTTCACACAGAATGACAATCTCTAGCTCCATGTATGTTGCTGCAAATGGGATTAGTATCTTAATGTGAGGACTCAGGCAGAAGGCACCAACCAATACCCAGGAAGAAGAGGGCTCTCACCAGATAAGGAGCCCATGCTGGCACCTTGATCTTGGACTTTTAGTCTCCAGAATTGAAAAAAAGTCTTTGTACACCAAGATAACAATGATTTCTTCTTCTAATGTATTAATTTTTATTGAGATATAATTGATATACAATATTATATAGATTTCAAGTGTACAACATAGTGGTGTACAGTTTTTAAAGGTTATATTCCACTTACAGTTATTATATATTATATAGTATTGGCTATATTCCTTGTGTTGAACATTATATCCTTGTAGCATATTTATTTTATACATGGATCCTCTTCATTTAGGTCAGGGTCTTGATATATAACTAGGACTTCCATTTGTTTCTTCAGCTTCTCCTTTTTCTCTTACCCCACCCCTAGTTACTAGGGACACACAAATTAAAAGAAAGCCTCTATTCTTAACTGATTTGAACTGACTTAAGTAAAACATAGAAACAAATTCTTAGAGCTTAGTGGTTGAAGTGGCCGCTAATCAGACTGTCCTAGATTTAAGCCCTGAATTTTCCACTTAACTATGTAGACTTTACTGTGTAAATGGCTTAATTTCTCAAAGTTTGTTCCTTCTGTAAAATGAAGAATAATATAGTATTCTGAGTAAGAATAAAGCATGAAAACAAGTAAAATATTTTGCACAATATGTAAACCTTTGATGTAAGCAATTGTTGTATATGGGGTCCCCATGGAGGCATGCACAGTAGGGGGAGCAAGAGGGAGAGTTGACTGAGTCTCCTTGTAGCTCAGAAGATAGTACTTGGGGCAGAACCTGAGGGTCCCCGAGGAGTTGACCGCAGGGACTGGCTGTAAAAGGAGAAGTGTGTGGATGCTCCACATGGAGATGCAGGTTGACCATGCATCCAGAACAGGTGGTTCTGGACTGTAGCTGGGGGACTGATGGGTTGAAAGGAGTCCAGATGTGTAAACAAGGGCATTTGTGTCATCCTGGTGATGCTTTTAAATAATTTTGAGTAGCTAAGCCATAAACGGATTGGCATTTATTTAAAATAAAATTATTCTGATGGCAGAATGGAGAATGGATTGAAGGAATTTAAAATCAGTGCCTGGGTGGTGAGTAACAGTCCTGAACTGAAATAGGGGCTGTGGGGGAAGAAAGAGATAGATGTGGGGAATTTTCAGGATTCACAGTTCTCAGAACTTGAAGTTTGGTTGGATGATTTCCTTGGTTTCTGACTCATATCTGTGGTGTGTGGTGATTCTCTATGAAGTGTCAGAATATAAAAGCAAAAGCAGGTTTCATGAAGGATGATTTTTTTTTTTTGACACCTAGCATTTGTGATTCTTTGGGATGTGGTAGAATTGGGCAGTTCCTGGAGGACAGAGGAACTGGGGTTACTAGCTTAGTTGGTGAGCTATATGCTAAAAAGGTGGGCATATCCATCTCAGTCCTAAAGGAAATCAACCCTGAATATTCATTGGAAGGACTGATGCTGAAGCTGAAGCTCCAATACTGTGGTCACCTGATGCGAAGAGCCAACTCTTTGGAAAAGACCCTGATGCTGGGAAAGATTGAAGGCAGGAGGAGAAGTAGGGGGACAAGAGGATGAGATGGTTGGTTAGGCTAAATGGACATGAGTTTAAGCAAACTCTGGGAGATAGTAAAGGACAGGGAAGCCTGGCACACAACAGTCCATGGGATTGAAAATTGTCAGACACAACTGAGCAAGTGAACAACAACAATCCATCTCATAAATTAAGACAAAGTGGAGAGTATAGTGAGGAGCAGGTGTAGAGGGAGTTGAGGGAATGGTTTCTTGAGGCTTTGCTGGAGGATATTATTTAAGATCTGAGGGGTGGAGCTGGCCTCTTGATTCTGAAGTCCAGTCCATGCAGTGATTAGAATTGAGGGGCTCACGTGTCAGCTGAGATTGAATGCCCCTAGGATGGAGAAGTACGTACTGAGAAGCAGAAACAGGGCTGGGGGGCTGACAGTGGAAGGCTCTGCTGAGAAAGTCAGCAGGGGTCTCCAATGAGGTGGGTGGGTGATGACACTGGCAGGTGATATGGGCTTTAGAGGTGGAGGGGAGTTTGCACAAGGTGCGCTTGGAGCATTCTCTGTGTAACTGGATGCCTAGGTTGTGCAGCCACATTACATGAGAGGAATCAGGAAAAATCACCTTTCAGCTTAGCTGTCACACGCTTACTTATCAAATCTACCTCATCTATTATAGTCTTGGGTCTTCAGCCCTGGCTCCTCACTGCAGCTCTGTGGTTCTCAGTTTAGTGTATGATTGGCAGTGTCTGAGGACATTTGGTCACCACAGTGTGGGGAGGGGTGCAGCTGGCATCTAGTGGGTGGAGACAGGGATGCTGCCAAGTATTTCATAGGGCCCCTCTCCCAACAGAGTATCCAGTACCAGTGCTAGCAGTTGAGAGACCCGTGATGGGCATTTGACTGTATCATTTTCTTACATAAAACTTCTCAGTGATTTTTCTGTCAGAGTGAAAACCAGATTCCTTGGACCTCCATAACCTGCCTCCTGTTTCAACATGCTCATGCTTCTCCAGCTTGTGACCTTCTTCCTTTCTGTTCCTCCATATCCCATCCTTCACATGCAGAAGTGCTTCTCCATTTCCCTGATGGTCCCTGGGGCTGAGTGAGTGCTCCTGCTTCTGCTCCTGAACTGTTACTTCCTAGTCCGTTTTTTCAGAGTAAGATGTCATTCCTCAGACACCTTCCTTTACCATTGGTGTCTGTGTTTTCTCTCTCAGAGGACCTGCTGCTGCTGCTGCTAAGTTGCTTAAGTCATGTCTGACTCTGCGTGACCCCATAGACGGCAGCCCACCAGGCTCCCCCATCCCTGGGATTCTCCAGGCAAGAACATTGGAATGGGTTACCATTTCCTTCTCCAATGCATGAAAGTGAAAGTGAAGTTGCCCAGTTGTGTCTGACTCTCAGAGGAGCTAATCTGTGTCATAATAGGCTGCTTACTTTGCATCTTCCATGGATGTGCCCTCCTGATGTTGTAGTGCTATGTCCCTGTGTTTATGATAAATGCAGGAATCCTGTCTCCGTGAGTGGTCAGAGTAGGCTCTAGTCCTAGACTGTGGATTCCAGTCCATCTCCTCCACTAACTGAAGAGGTTGGGACTGTTACCCAGGCTCACAGGTTAAGATTTCTCATGTAGGATAATAGTATCTATCTTTGATGGTTATGGGCATGGACTCATGAAGGTGAGTCCATCATGCCCACTTGCTGTTGGGTTCATGGCCACTCCATAGTGAACACATGCATTCCTGGGCAAGTATCACATGCAGATATTAGAACATCACTTACTTATTTGTAGTGTGGGCCTAATAAAGGAAGTAAACTGAGGCAAGCTCAAATGACCAGAAATTGAGTTTATTGGGGAATTGTAGAAGACTAGCAATTCAGGAAGTCAGTTGAGGATTTGGGAAGGTTCTATTTATGGACAGAGAGTAGTAAGAGGGGGCATCCAGTCAGCTTCCAGGCAACGAGTTCATTGGCCATCCTGTAAAGCAGGCATTTAAGGAAGTCAGCCTCTCGGCACCTTAGTTTACTTCCTGGGGGAACGTGTGCAAAAGTCTCCATTACCTCCCCTAGTTCCATTTCAGGTTGAAACTTCTGTGGTCACTTTCCCATGCTCTGTTGTGTGTGTGTCCAGCTTACTTTGTAGGTAATATGGCCTGAATTAATGAAAGTGCTGCTATAAGGACCTCTTATAGTAAATAAGAGGTCTTATTTATATATAGACCTCTTATAGTCTTATAGTCCTCCATAAGGACCTCTGTTTTACTCAGAATTCCTGAGGCAGAGGACCCCAAGGGCTGGAGGCTGTTTTTACTCTTCTCTCTCAAGGGCTGTACCACGTGGATATGCCTAGTTTTCCTGGCTGGATAATTCTTATACGGTAAAATTTTTGAAGGGAATAGTTAATAAATATTAACAGGAAGAAATCTGCTTACTATTCTTAGTTATCTTCAAGGGCCTTTTTTGGGGTCCAATTTCAGTTTTAGTTAAAAAATATGTATTTCCTAAAAGATGTAATAAGTGGATATGTGTCAAGAGGTTCTAACTTGGTTTCTTTCCTTGCTGGCTGTACTCTTGAATATTTTCTTTAATTTATACTCCTTTTTAATTTTTTTTAATTGTGAAAATATAAGACATTTACAGGAGACTTGGAAAATACAGAACAAAGTTATATATAGTTCCACTGTATATTACTATTATTCTTTTTAAGGGGACTTCCCTGTAGCTCAGATGGTAAAGAATCTGCCTGCAATGCAGGCAGACCTGGGTTTGATCCTGGGTCGGGAAGACCCTCTGGAGAAAGATTTTTTTTTTAAAAGTAGATAAATTAAGATTTTTAGTTGAGTTTCAATATCATGCTCTCAAAAATTAATAGAATGAGTATATAGAGAAGTAGAAAGATACAGTAGACCTGAAAAGCACTATGAACCAATTCAACATAATTAATTTAAGATTTATACAATTTTCAAACCAACAGTAGGATACAAAACCTATTCAAGTCCTCATAAACTGTAAAGTAGGAGACACTGGAATATGTCCAGGGACATAGGACCAGGTCCAGAAACTTCCTGGTCTAAAGGTATTGAAATCGTACAGAGTCTTTTCTCTTATCATTGTGGAATTATGTTAGGGATCAATATCAAAAGATATTTGAAAATAACGCACATTATTTTCAAGTGCACTGTGACATTTACCAAGAAAGACCTTTGACTTAGCCATTGAAAGCCTCCATATAGTTAGAAGACTGAAAAAGCACAGAGGTTGATTGCAGAGAAGAGAGCATTTAAATGAGAAATTAATATAAAAATGAGAGATTAATATCAAAGATACTTTAAAAATCCCATGTATATGGAAATTAAATGTGCACTTTTAAATGCTGGGTGTATCTAAGAAGCCATAACAAGGAAATAAAAAAAATTGCAATAGAATAAAAGTGAAGAGTTTATCAGAATTTCTTACATGCAGCTGAAACTTCTTTATAAAATTAAATACAATGTAGAGGCAAATAAGGTATGAAAAAATATTGAACATAGCATAAAATTTTGTAAAATTTGAACAAAATCTGCACCTTAGTTAATAATATTGTATCACATTAATATTCCTAATTTTTTTTACAACATGGTATTTCTTTATATTCTCAGAATTGGATTAGAAGTTTCAAACCTCATTCAATTTTTTTAAATCACTAAGATAATAAACTTTATAGATTTTAGCAGTAATACTAGATGTCCTTGTGCTGCAAGGAGATCCAACCAGTCCATTCTGAAGGAGATCAGCCATGGGATTTCTTTGGAAGGAATGATGCTAAAGCTGAAACTCCAGTACTTTGGCCACCTCATGCGAAGAGTTAACTCATTGGAAGACTCTGATGTTGGGAGGGATTGGGGGCAGGAGAAGGGGACAACAGAGGATGAGATGGCTGGATGGCATCACTGACTTGATGGACGTGAGTCTGAGTGAACTCTGGGAGTTGGTGATGGACAGGGAGGCCTGGTGTGCTGCGATTCATGGGGTCTGAAAGAGTCAGACACGACTGAGCAACTGAACTGAACTGAGCTAGATGCCAACATACACGGAACTATATCGAAGTTTGACTAAATATAAATTAGAAATCTAGCATCCTATTCATATTAAGTCAAAGAAGTGGAATCAAAACATCATAAACTTTTTAGCTAGGCAAAATTTTTATATATTTTATAAAACATATATATTATACATTCTATATATAAATATATACAAAAGCTTTTCTACTATGCTTGATAGTATTAAGAAAGAACAACAAGAAAAGAGATGGAGAAATTGGAAAACATAAACTAAAGGAAATGAGAGCACTGAGTATGAAATAGAAAAAGTGACACTAACTAAGTAAAGGTAAAAGATCATCACATAGTCCAGGTGTTTTTAAACATGGCTGCTCATTAGAAACATATCCGGAGCTTTGAAGAAAAAAAGCAATTCCTGGGCATTTGTATTTTTCAAAAAATTTGAAGATAATTCTGATACGCATCTGGATTTTAAGAAGTGATTACAAATTTTCATATTAAATGGTAGTTTTCAGTTCAGTTCAGTTCATTTCAGTCACTCAGTCATGTCTGATTCTTTGTGACCCCATGGACTACAGCACACCAGGCCTCCCTGTCCATCACCAACTCCTGGAGTTTACTCAAACTCATGCCCATTGAGTCAGTGATGCCATCCAACCATCTCATCCTCTGTCATCCCCTTCTCCTCCTGCCTTCAATCTTTCCCAGCATCAGGGTCTTTTCAAATGAGTCAGTTTTTGCATAAAGTGGCCAAAGTATTGGTGTTTCAGCTTTAGTATCAGTCCTTCCAATGAACATTCAGGACTAATTTCCTTTAGGATGAACTGGTTGGATCTCCTTGCAGTCCAAGGGACTTTCAAGAGTCTTCTCCAATGACACAGTTCAAAAGCATCAATTCTTCAGTGCTCAGCGTTCTTTATAATCCAACTCTCACATCCATACATGACTATTGGAAAAACCATGGCTTTGACTAGATGGACCTTTGTTGGTAAAGTAATGTCTCTGCCTCTTAATATGCTATCTAGTTTGGTCATAGCTTTTCTTCCAAGGAGCAAGCATCTTTTAATTTGTTGGCTTAAGTCACCATCTGCAGTGATTTTGGAGCCCCCCAAAACAAAGTCTGTCACTGTTTCCACTTTCCCCCCATCTATTTGCCATGAAGTGATGGGACCAGATGCCATGATCTTAGTTTTCTGAATGTTGAGTTTTAAGCCAACTTTTTCACTCTCCTGTTTCACTTTCATCAAGAGGCTCTTCAGTTCTTCTTCGCTTTCTGCCATAAGGGTGGTGTCATCTGCACATCTGAGGTTATTGATATTTATCCTGGCAATCTTGATTCCAGCTTGTGCTTCATCCAGCCCAGCATGTCTCATGCTGTACTCTGCATATAAGTTAAATAAGCAGGATGACAATATAGAGCCTTGATGTACTCCTTTCCCTATTTGGAATCAGTCTGTTGTTCCATGTCCAGTTCTAACTGTTACTTCTGACCTGCATACAGATTTCTCAAGAGGCAGGTAAGCTGGTTTGGTATTCCCATCTCGTTAAGAATTTTACAGAGTTTGCTGTGTTCCATTCAGACAGAGGCTTTGGCATAGTCAATAAAGCAGAAGTAGATGTTTTTCTGGAAGTCTCTTGCTTTTTCCATAATCCAGTGGATCATCCATTGGAACATCTGTTGGATCATCGAAATGGTAGTTTTAATGATACAGAATTCAATTATTTTTTGTTGACCAATCATGATACAATGGCATTAAGCAAAAAATAGCTACATAATCACAATAGTAAAAGATGTTTATCAGTTTTCACAATCAATAGCCAGACAAAAAAATAAAAGATAATTAGAATTGCAAGTCATGATGGAAACATGATTAATCTAACAATATAAAATAATTACATACAGTTTGGGTGGTTAAGTAGAGTGATGCGTTAAGATGAAGTACATACAGGCACATGTTTCCATTTGCCTAGCCAGTCTATGTCTTTTGGTTAATCCATTTACATTCGAGGTAATTATCGATATGTATGACCCTATTCCCATTTTGTTAATTGTTTTGGGTTTATTTTGTGTAGGTCTTTTCCTTCTTTTGTGTTTCCTGCCTGGAGAAGTTATTTTAGCATTTGTTGTAAAACTGGTTTGGTGGTGCCAAATTCTCTTAACTTTTGCTTGTCTGAAAAGCTTTTGATTTATCTGTCAAATCTGAATGAGAGTCTTACTGGATATTCTTGGTTGTAGATTCTTCCCTTTTATCACTTTGAATTTATCATGCCATTCCCTTCTGCCTTGCAGAGTTTCTATTAATATATCAGCTGATAACCTTATGGGAGTTCCTTGTATGTTATTGTTTTTCCTTTGTTGCTTTTAATATTTTATCTTTGTCTTTAATTTTTGTCAGTTTGATTAATATGTGTTTCTGTGTGTTCCTCCTTAGGTTTATCCTGCCTGGGACTCTTTACGCTTCCTGAACTTGACTATTTCCTTTCTCATGCTGGGGAAGTTTTCAGCTATTATCTCTTCAAATAATTTTCTTGGGTCCTCTCTCTCTCACTTTTCCTTCTAGGATCCTTATAATGTGAATGTTGGTGTGTTTAATGTTGTCCCAGAGGTCTCTTAGGCTGTCTTCATTATTTTCTATATTCTATTCTGAGGCAGTGATTTCTGCCATTCTGTTCTCCAGGTCACTTATCCATTCTTTTGCCTCAGTTATTCTGCTATTGATTCCTTCTAATGTATTGTTCATCTGTTTGTTTGTTCTTTAATTATTCTAGGCCTTTGGTAAACATTTCTTGCATCTTCTCCATTCATTTTCCGAGATCCTGGATCATCTTCACTATCATTATTTTGCATTCTTTTTCTGGAAAGTTACCTATCTCTACTTCATTTAGTTATTTTTTCTGGGTTTTTTTCTTGTTCCTTCATCTGAGACATAACTTTCTGCTTTTTCATCCTGACTAATTTTCTAGAATGTGATTTTCATTCTAGCTGCTGTGTGATTATATTTCTTCTTACTTCTTCTATGTGCCCTCTGGTGGATGAGGCTAGAGGCTCAGGTGTAGGTTTCCTGATGGGAAGGACTGGCTGTGAGGAAAACTGGGTCTTGCTCTGGTGGGCAGGGCTGTGCTCAGTAAAGCTTTAATCCAGTTGCCTGCTAATGGGAGGAGCTGCCCTCCCACCTGTTGGCCTGAGGTGATCCAGCCATGGAGTCTGCTGGCTTTATGGTAGGGTTAATGGTGACCTCCAAGAGGACTTACACCGAAGGACACCTTCCAGGACTCCTGCCGTCAGTGCCCTCATCCCTTTGGCAGCCATGCCTCCACAGGAGACCCTCCAACATTAGCAGGTAGGTCTGGTTCAGTCTCCAGTGGGGGCACTGCTACTTTCTGCTGAGTCTTGGTGCACACAAGCATTTGTTTGTGCCCTTGAAGAGTGTAGTCTCTGTTTCCTCCAGTCCTGTGGAAGTCCTGTCATCAAATCCTGCTGGCCTTCAGGGTCAGATTTCTGGGGATTCCCAGTTCCTTTCCTGGATCCTCAGGCTGGGAAGCCTGATGTGGGGCTCAGAATCTTCACAACAGTGGGAGAACTTCATTGATATCATTGTTCTCCAGTTTGTGAGTCACCCACCCAATGGGTATGGGATTTGATTTTATCATGATTGCACCCCTGCAATGATTGCCATATCATTGCAGTTTGTCTTTGGATGTGTGGTATCTTTTCTTGGTGGGTTCCAGTGTCCTTCTGTCACTGGCTGTTCAACAGCTAGTTGTGATTTTGGTGCTCTTGCAGGTGGAGATAAGCACACACCCTTCTATTCTGCCATATTGAACCAGAAGCCCACAAGGTTTTTATTTTTATTTTATTTTTTTAATTTTAATTATTTTTGCTACTTGCTTTTTTATTTTCTTAAAAATAGTTTCAGGTTAGTAACAATTTTACTACTCTCCCAGGTTTTATTTTTTTAATTTATTTTTTAAATTAACTTACTAATTTTAATTGGAGGCTAACTACTTTACAATATTGTAGTGGTTTTTGCCATACACTAACATGAATCAGCCATGTGTGTACATGTGGCCCCCATCCTGAACCCCTCTGCCACCTCCCTCCCCATCCCATCCCTCGGGGTTGTCCCAGTGCACCAGCTTTGAGTGCCATGTTTCATGCATGGAACTTGGATTGGTCATCTATTTCACATATGGTAATATATATGTTTCAAAGCTATTCTTTCAAACCATCCCAACCTTGCCTTCTCCCACGTAGTCCAAAAGTCTGTTCTTTACATCTGTGTCTCTTTTGCTGTCTCGCATATACGGTCATGATTACCATCTTTCTAAATTTCATATATATGCATTAATATACTGTATTGGTGTTTTTCTTTCTGACTTACTTCACTCCGTATAATGGGCTCAAGTTTCATCTACCTCATTAAAACTGATTCAAATGTGTCCTTTTTAATATCTGAGTAATATATCATCGTGTATATGTACCACAGTTTTCTTATCCATTCGTCTGCCGATGGACATCTAGGTTGCTTCCATGTCCTAGCTATTGTAAACAGTGCTGCGATGAACATTGGGGTACACATGTCTCTTTCAATTCTGGTTTCCTCAGTGTGTATGCCCAGCAATGGGATTTCTGGGTCATATGGCAGATCTATTTCCAGTTTTTTAAATAATCTCCACACTGTTCTCCATAGTGGCTATACTAGTTTGCATTCCCACCAACAGTGTAAGAGGGTTCCCTTTTCTCCACACCCTCTCCATCATTTATTGTTTGTAGACTTTTGGATTGCAGCCATTCTGATCAGCATGAGATGGTACCTCATTGTGGTTTTGATTTGCATTTCTCTGATAATGAGTGATGTTGAGCAACTTTTCATGTGTTTATTAGCCATCTGTATGTCTTCTTTGGAGAAATGTCTTTTTAGTTCTTTGGCCTATTTTTTGATTTGGTTATTTAATTTATGGTATTGACTTGCATGAACTACTTATATATTTTTAAGACTAATTCTTTGTCAGTTGCTTCATTTGCTGTTATTTTCTCCCATTCTTAAGGCTGTCTTTTCACCTTGCTTATAGTTTCCTTTGTTGTGCTAAAGCTTTTAAGTTTAACTAGGTCCCATTTGTTTATTTTTGCTTTTATTTCTATTACTCTTGGAGGTGGGACATAGAGGATCCTGGTATGATTTATGTCAGAGAGTGTTTTGCCTGTTTTCTTCTAGGAGTTTTATAGTTTCTGGTCTTACATTTAGATCTTTAATCCATTTTGAGTTTATTTTTGTGTATGGTGTTAGAAAATTTTCTAGTTTCATTCTTTTACAGTTGGATGACCAGTTTTCCCAGTATCACTTGTTAAAGAGATTGTCTTTTCTCCATTGTATATTCTTGCCTCCTTTGTCAAAGATAAGGTGTCCATAGGTGTGTTGATTTATCTCTGCGCTTTCTATTTTGTTCCATTGATCCGTTTCTGTCTCTGTGCCAGTACCATACTGTCTTGATGACTATGGCTTTGTAGTATAGCCTGAAGTCAGACAGCTTGATTCCTCCAGTTCCATTTTTCTTTCTCAAGATTGCTTTGGCCATTCAAGGTTTTTTGTACTTCCATACAAATTATGAAATTATTTTCTCTAGTTCTGTGAAAAATACCGTTGGTAGCTTGATAGGGGTTGCATTGAATCTATAGATTGCTTTGGGTAGTAGGCTCATCTTCACTATATTGATTCTTCTGATCCATGACCATGGTATATTTCTCCATCTATTTGTGTCATCTTTGATTTCTTTCATCAGTGTTTTATTGTTTTCTATACATAGGTCTTTTGTTTCTTTAGGTAGATATATTCCTAAGTATTTTATTCTTTTCATTGCAATGGTGAATGTAATTGTTTCCTTAATTTCTCTTTCTGTTTTCTCATTGTTAGTGTATAGGAATGCAAGGGATTTCTCTGTGTTAATTTTATATCATGCAACTTTACTATATTCATTGATTAGCTCTAGTAATTTTCTGGTGGTGTCTTTAGGGTTTTCTATGTAAAGGATCATATCTTCTGCAAACAGTGAGAGTTTTATGTCTTCTCCAATCTGGATTCCTCTTATTTCTTTCTCTTCTCTAATTTCTGTGGCTAAAACTTCCAAAACTATGTTGAATCATAGTGGTGAAAGTGGACACCCTTGTCTTGTTCCTGAATTTAGGGGAAATGGTTTCAATTTTTCGCCATTGAGGATAATATTTGCTGTGGGTTTATCATATATGGCTTTTATTGTGTTGAGGTATGTTCCTTCTATGCCTGCTTTCTGGAGGGTGTTTTTTTTTTTTTTTTTTTTTTCATAAATGGATATTGAATTTTGTCAAAGGCTTTCTCTGCATCTATTGAGATAATCATATAGTTTTTATGTTTCAATTTGTTAATGTGGTATATCACATTGATTGATTTGTGGATATTGAAGAATCCTTGCATCCCTGGGATAAAGCCCACTTGGTCATGATACATGATCTTTTTAATATGTTGTTGGATTCTGTTTGCTAGAATTTTGCTGAGGATTTTTGAATGTATGTTCATTAGTGATATTGGCTTGTAGTTTTCTTTTTTTGTGGCATCTTTGTCTGGTTTTGGTATTGGGTGATGATGGTCTCATAGAATGAGTTTGGCAGTTTACCTTCCTCTGCAATTTTCTGGAGGGGTTTGAGTATGATAGGTGTTAGCTCTTTAAATTTTTGGTAGAATTCACCTGTGAAGCCATCTGGTCCTGGGCTTTTGTTTGTTGGAAGATTTTTGGTTACAGTTTTGATTTCTAAGCTTGTGATGGGTCTGTGAAGATTTTCTATTTCATCCTGGTTCAGTTTTGGAAGGTTATACTCTTCTAAGAATTTGTCCATTTTATTGGCATATAGTTGCTGATAGTAGTCTCGTATGATCCTTTGTATTTCTGTGTTGTCTGTTGTGATTTCTCCATTTTCATTTCTAATTTTGTTGATTTTATTCTTCTCCTTTTTGTTCTTGATGAGTTTGGCTAATGGTTTGGCTATTTTATTTATCTTCTCAGAGAACCAGCTATTGGTTTCGTTGATTTTTGCTATAGCCTCCTTTGTTTCTTTTTCATTTATTTCTGCCCTAGTTTTTATGATTTCTTTCCTTCTGCTAACCCTGGGGTTCTTCATTTCTTCTTTTTCTAGTTGCTTTAGATGTTAAGTTAGGTTATTTATTTAAATTTTCTCTTGTTTCTTGAGGTAAGCTATATTGCTATGAACCTTCCCCTTAGCACTGCTTTTACTGAATCCCATAAGTTTTGGGTTGTTGTGTTTTCATTTTCACTTGCTTCTATGCATATTTTTATTTCTTTTTTTATTTCTTCTGTGATTTGTTGGTTATTCAGAAGCATGTTGTTTAGCCTCCATATGTTTGCATTTTTAATGTTTTTTTTTTTTTAACAGTATTGACATCTAATCTTACTGCACTGTGATCAGAAAAGATGCTTGAAATTATTTCAATTTTTTTGAATTTCTGAGGCTAGATTTATGGCCCAGGATGTGATCTATCCTGGAGAATGTTCCATGTGCACTTGAGAAAAAGGTGAAACTCATTGTTTTGGGGTGAAATGTCCTATAGATATCAATTAAGTCTAACTGGCCTATTGTATCATTTAAAGTTTGTGTTCCTTGCTGATTTTCTGTTTGGTTGATCTATCCATAAGTGTGAGTGGGGTATTAAAGTCTCCCACTATTATTGTTTTACCGTTAATTTCCCCTTTCATACTTGTTAGCATTTGCCTTACATATTGCAGTGCTCCTATGTTGGGTGCATATATATTTATAATTGTTATATCTTCCTGGATTGATCCTTTGATCATTATGTAGTGTCCTTCTTTGTCTCTTTTCACAGCCTTTATTTCAAAGTCTATTTTATCTGATATGAGTATTGCTACCTCTGCTTTCTTTTGGTCTCCATTTTCATGAAATATCTTTTTCCAGCCTTTCACTTTCAGTCTGTATATGTCCCTTGGCTTGAGATGGTCTCTTGTAGACAGCATATACAGGGGTCTTGTTTTTGTATCCATTCAGCTAGTGATTGTCTTCTGGTTCAGGTATTCAATGCATTTATATTTAAGGTAATTATTGATAAGTGTGATCCCATTGCCATTTACTTTGTTGTTTTGGGTTCAAGTTTATAAACCTTTTCTGTGTTTCCTGTCTAGAGAAGATTTTTTAGCATTTGTTGGAGAGCTGGTTTGGTGGTGCTGAATTCTCTCAGCTTTTGTTTGTCTGTGAAGCTTTTGATTTCTCCTTCATATTTGAATGAGATCCTTGCTGGGTACAGTAATCTGGGTTGTAGGTTTTTCTCTTTCATCATTTTAAGTATGTCCTGCCATTCCCTTCTGGCTTGAAGAGTTTCTATTGAACGATCAGCTGTTATCCTTATGGAGATCCCCTTGTGTGTTATTTGTTGCTTTTCCCTTGCTGCTTTTAGTATTTGTTCTTTGTGTTTGGTCTTCATTAATTTGATTAATATATGTCTTGGGGTGTTTTGCATTGGGTTTATCCTGTTTGGGACTCTCTAGGTTTCTTGGACTTGGGTGGCTATTTCCTCCCCCAGTTTAGGGAAGTTTTCAACTATTATCTCCTCACGTATTTTCTCATGCCCTTTCTTTTTGTCTTCTTCTGCTGGGACTCCTATGATTTGAATGTTGGGGTGCTTAACATTGTTGCAGAGGTCTCTGAGGTTGTCCACATTTCTTTTAATTCTTTCTTCTTTTTTCCTCTCTGCTTCATTCATTTCCACCATTCTTTCACCTCACTTATCCTCTCTTCTGCCTCAGCTATTTTACTGTTATTTCCCTCCAGAGTACTTTTTATCTCAGTTATTGCATTATTTATTATTGATCGATTCTTCTTTATTTCTTCTAGGTCCTTGTTAAACACTTCTTGCATCTTCTCAGTCCTTGTCTCTAGACTATTTATTTGTAACTCCATTTTGTTTTCAATATTTTGGATCATCTTTACTATCATTATTCTGAATTCTTTTTCAGGTAGACTCCCTATCTCCTCTGCTTTTGATTGATTTGGTGGGCATTTATCATGTTCCTTTACCTGCTGAATATTTCTCTGTGTTTTCATTTTGTTTAGATTGCTGTGTTTGGGGTGATCTTTCTGTAGGCTGGAAATCTGTGGTTCTTTTTTATTGTGAAGGTTGCTTCCTGTGGGTGGGGTTGGACTAGTGGCTTGTCAAGGTTTCCTGGTTAGGGAAGCTTGCGTCTGTGTTCTGGTCGGTGGAGCTGTATCTCTTCTCTCTGGAGTGCAATGAAGTGTCCAGTAGTGAGTTTTGGGGTGTCTATGAGTTTGACACGACTTTGGGCAGCCTTTATTTTAATGTTCAGGGCTGTGTTCCTACATTGTTGGAGAATTAGCATGGTATGTCTTGTTCTGGAACTTGTTGGCTCTTGGGTGGTGCTTGGTTTCAGTGTAGGTATGGAGGCTTTTGGATGAGCTCTTGTCGATTAATGTTCCTGGAGTCAGGAGTTTCCTGGTGTTCTCAGGTTTTTGATTTAAGCCTCCTGCCTCTGGCTTTAAGTCTTATTCTTACAGTAGCCTCAAGACTTCTATACAGCAGAGATGATAAAACATCTAGGTTAATGGTGAAACAGTTCTCCACAGTGAGGGACACCCAGAGAGGTTCATGGAGTTACACAGAGAAGAGAAGATGGAGGAGGGAGATAGAGGTGATCAGGAGGAGAAGAGGGGCAGTCAAAAGGGGAGAGACTGATCTAGCCAGTAATCAGTTCCCTAAGTTTTCTCCATAGCCCAGAACACCTAGAGAGATTCACAGAGTGAAGTAGAGAAGAGAAGGGGGAGGGAGGAGATAGATATTACCTGGGAGAGAAAAGGGAGAGTCAAAAACGGAGAGAGCAATCAAGCCAGTAATCACACCTCTAAGAGATAATGGATACTGAAGATTAGATTCTTAAAGGTACAAAGTTGATAACAAATACCAAAAGGCAAAGATTAAAAATCTAGAGTAGAAGTTACACTCTCAAAAATACAGTATTGAAAATACAAAATAAAATCAATCATAAAATTTATGAAAAAATGTATATGGAATCTGCTTTAAAAATAGTCTTTTTTTTTTTTTTTTTTGCATATCTCTTCAGTGTCTAATTTCTGCCTCGACACAAGGGGGCAAACATGGTTACTTATTTAAGTTCACTTGTTCAGTTGTGTTGTGGGGAGGGAGGAACACAGCAAACAAATATGGCTGGCGTGTGTGGGGAGTGCTTGCAGTGCATGGACCACACTGGATTTTCCCTAGCTCATGAAAGTTATGACCAACCTAGACAGCATATTAAAAAGCAGAGACATTACTTTGCCAACAAAGGTCCATCTAGTCAAGGCTATGGTTTTTCCAGTGGTCATGTATGAATGTGAAAGTTGGACTGTGAAGAAAGCTGAGTGCTGAAGAATTGATGCTTTTGAACTGTGGTGTTGGAGAAGACTTGAGAGTCCCTTGGACTGCAAGGAGATCCAACCAGTCCATTCTAAAGGAGATCAGTCCTGGGTGTTCTTTGGAAGGAATGATGCTAAAGCTGAAACTCCAATACTTTGGCCACCTCATGCAAAGAGTTGACTCATTGGAAAAGACTGTGATGCTGGGAGGGGTTGGGGGCAGAAGAAGGGGACGACAGAGGATGAGATGGCTGGATGGCATCACTGACTCAATGGACATGAGTTTGGGTGAACTCTGGGAGTTGGTGATGGACAGGGAGGCCTGGCAGGCTGCAATTCATGGGGTCTCAAAGAGTTGGACACGACTGAGTGACTGAACTGAACTGAACTGATGGCAGCATGTACTCTCTCCGTCTGCACTGCTCAGGTTTCAGATTGCTCAGCAGGGCCACCATCCAAAGCTGACATTGTTTTGTGCCCTTCCCAGGTCCAAGCAGCTCAGGCAACCAGCTGCTTGGCTAGCGCACTGTTCCAGGTGGGCCGTGCATCTTAATCACCTTCCCGGTCCCAGCTGCTTGGTTTCCCAGATGCACTGCAAGAGCACTGTCTCAGGTGTGCCGTGTGTCTCCTCTGGGGAGCTGATCTCAGGCTGCAAAGCTCCTGTCAACTGTTCAGGATCCCAGGAAGACTTGGTTAGCAACTGGGAGCCTGCTCACAGTTTGGTGGAGGATGCTGGTCTCTGGGCCTGAGAATGGAGTAGCCCCTTGCCTTCCAGCTCTGACTGTCACCTGCCTGCCTCTCTGCCTCCTGCAGCAGGGGAGGAGCCTGTATGCATCCAGCTAGCTCTCCTTTGGTATTAGCTCAATCCTTTGTTCTGTGAGAGGACCAGGCTGTGCCTTAGGTTAGAGCCTTTTGAAGGAAAGTTCTTTCCCCGCCCCCCCCCCGCCCCCCCCTTTCTCTGGCTATCCCACAGTTTGGGTTGCTATCTCAGGTTAGCTCCCTCAGATTGTCCTCAAGGCATTCTGGTCCTTACCCTAAGCATGCAATCTGCACCTCCCTGTCCAGCCCCCTCTCACTGGTGGCCAACTTCTCTGCTGGGAGTTGCAATTAGGTGCATATTCTGTGGTTTTATTTTTTTTTCCTGCCAATTATGTCGCCCTCTGAGATTCCAAAACTCTCCACAGATCTGCCAGTGAGAGGGTTTCTTGCTGTTTTGAAACTTCTCCTTCACAACTCCCTCCCCAGAGCGGGTATCTCTCCCTAACTCTTTTGTCTCTCTTTTTGTCTTTTATATTTTGTCCTACCTCCTTTCAAAGAGAATGGGCTGCCTTTCTGGGTGCCTGGTGTCCTCCACCAATGTTCAGAAGTTGTTTTGTGGAAGTTGCTCAGCATTCAAATGATCTTTTGATGAATTTGTGGGGGAGAAAGTGGTCTCCCCATCCTATTCCTCCACCGTCTTGGTTTTTAAATATTTGTATTTACCACAGGATTGACTGTGTGGTGGTTTATGTTATAACCTCCATGTTTGTAGTCATATGATTCAGTATGGAGGAGAAGGGTTTTAATACATATTTTGTTAAATACATTTTTTGAAAATTATTTCTCTGGACTCCATCATTTTAAAGAACACTCTGTCACTTTTATTTTCATTCTTACAATTTATTGTAATTTGTTCCTGGTTACTTTAGTGAGTGGTTGAACTGTGGCTAGCTCTTGTAGGAATCAGTATCTTAACTTCCATACATCTGAATTGAAGCACCTATGTTTTGAGGTTATTTTATTTTCTCAACCTGGTGTTTAGTAAATTTCTAATATGTGATACTTTTTGTATATTCTATTTTAGAAGGCAAAACAGTTGATTCCCCAACCCCCTCAACCCTCTAGCTATGCTTAATTCGAGAGTATTGTTGTGAAAGTAGCAATGGCACTGACGTTACTATCCCATCACAGCATTCTGAGTTTAGAAGAGATGCTGCCAGGACGCCTATAGATTTCACAATAATCCCCAGACATGAAGCTCATTGAGGTTTAGAAAAATCAACTTTTCAACGCTCATTTGTGCCATTCACACTTTTGAAGTCAATGACATACTTTCTTCTCTGCAGTTTGTTTTTGCTCATTTAAGGATCTTACTGTATCAGGGCCTATTTTACTTTGAGAACTAGTGCTTCTTCTCACTCCTTTGGCAAACAGTGTGGGTGGTGCAGAATTGGTTGGGAATGTTTGTGATGGACTTTTATTAAAATGAATGACGTAGCCCAGCCTTTTTGTCATGGTTTTCTTTTCTTTCTTGTGGATTTGCCCTGAGTAGTAATCAGTTCTGTGGACATGACTTGCATTTCTGTGGCCTGTTTTGAATCTTGACAGCCAGGAGGAGTGTAGAACCTGAGGACCCAGAGGACAGCAGCCAACCAGGGACTGAGAGGGATTTTCCTTTAGATTTGTAGTGCACAAAGTTGCTTCATTCTGACTCTTTGTGACCCCATGGACTGTAGCCCACTAGGCTCCTCTGTCCTTGGGATTCTCCAGGCAAGAATACTGGAATGGGTTGCCATGTCCTCCTCCATGGGATCTTCCTGACCCAGGGATCAAACCAATGCCTTTTATGTCCATCTGCATTGGCAGGGGGATTCTTTACCACTAGCACCTCCTGAGAAGCCCCTGGATTTGTCCTAGCCTTTGGAATTCTGAAAGGCGATTTATTTCCTTTCTATTATCTTTATTGTTGATCTGAGGGGTTGGCCAGATAGAAGGCCTTAGTAAGTGCTTTACAGCCTCTGTCACTGAACCCAGCTATGCTGTTGTCATGTGAGCACCACAGACAATATTCAGGGAATAGATTTGGCTGTTATTTCTTAACAAGACTTCATTTACAAACACTGGCTGCAGTTAGCTGGCCCCAGGTCTATACTTAGGTAATACATAACAGGTAAATTTATTCTGTCAGTTTGACTTTTCTTTCCATTTCTAACCATGTGTAGTCATCAGCCAGTCATATAATAAAATACTGTTATATAATAAAAACTGAATTACTTTCCTGAAAAATACGGATCCTCTCCCTATGCTGTGTTGCTCACTGTCCAAGGGGCTGCCAGGTGGGCAGGTACACTGATGCAGTGTTTTATGGGGGACAGAGAATTGAGTGGTCAGTGTGACTGGAGCATAGTGTCCAGTGTGAGGGGCAAGGGTGGGAGAGGCATCTGTAAAGAGTGTGGTTGGTACCCAGAGCAGTTGATGGAGTCTTCTGGTAGATGGATTTAGGAATTGGAACTCAATCCCAAGAGCAGTGTGGAACCACTGGAGGGTTTTAGGCAGAGGAGAGAGCATTCCAGGTGCTTAAGGAGTCTTAACCTAGGGTTGTTCTGTGCATCTGACTTGGAGGCTGGAAGATTCTGAGGAAGATAGTGTGGGAATCCGAGGGTGTGGAGGTGCTGTCCTTAGCTAAGGGAGCAATGCTGGGGATGATGAAGGGACAGATGATACTGGTAGACTGCTACTGCTGCGAAGTCGCTTCAGTCGTGTCCGACTCTGTGAGACCCCATGGACGGCAGCCCATTAGGCTCCTCTGTCCCTGGGATTCTCCAGGCAAGAATACTGGAGTGGGTTGCCATTTCCTTCTCCAATGCATGAAAGTGAAAATTGAAAATTGAAAGTGAGGTCACTCAGTCGTTCCCGACCCTTAGTGACCCCATGGACTGCAGCCTACCAGGCTCCTCAGTACATGGGATTTTCCAGGCAAGAGTACTGGAGTCGGGTGCCATTGCCTTCTCCAACTGGTAGACTAATGGTGCTCAAATATGAGCAGACATTAGAATCACCTGGAGGACTTGTGAGCATAATTGTTGTTCAGTTTAGGTCTTATGGAATTTGAGGATAATATACTGAAAGATACAAAAAAGTAATCGATTGTTTGTGCCTAGAGGTCAGGAGACAGAGCCTGGGGGAGAGAGATGGAGTCTGATTGCGCAGATGATCCCTGAAGCTGTTAGGCATTGAAAAGTGCCCACAGGATGAGAATCAAGTGGGGCCTGACATGCAGATGAACGTTTATGCAATGGGCAGGGGAAAGCTGCATGGGACAGGTGAAGAGCAGTTAGAGAGGTGGGGCAGAGAGACAGATAAACCCAGTTGCTGTCACAAAGGAGTGGACAGAACTCCCATCCCCGCCCTTTTTTTATATAATGAAAGTGCCTTAGCATGGTTGCAGCTGTCACCACTACAGTGAGCTGGTTTACAGATGTTTTCCACTGAGCGTCACAATAAAGAGATCCTTGTGCTATGAAAAAAAAAAAAAAAAAAAAGACAGATGGAGGAGTAAGTGATACCAAACAATGCTAAGAGGTCAAGGAAGAGTGAGATTGAAAAGTAGTCATTGAATTTGCCAAAGTTATTGTTAGTAACCTTGCAGATATAGAGAGCAGTGTGGGTTGGATGTATGTGTGTTTTTTTTCGGGGGGGTGGGGGTGGGGGACGCTGTCCAGGTCTCTGCATGCTGAAGCTGGATGAAGGGTTAGGGTAAGCTGGGGAGGCAGGAAGGGGTCAGTGCAGGAGTGTGATGATCACCAGAGGCCTTGTGTCAGGGTTGTTATGAGAAGGGAAGGAGAAATACCTCTTTAAATAAAAGCTTGGGCATGTTTAGAGCATGTGCAGATGCTGATAGGAGGGACCCTATAGAGAAGGAGAATTGATGGATAGCGTGTGGTCCTGAGAGTGTCAGAGGGATAGGATTTGTAGCTCAGCTCAGGGTTGGCCTGGGACACAAGTAGCAACACCTGTGTGTGAAAAGAGACCAGGAAAGGGGGATGCAGTGCAGGTGGGCCTTTCTTACAGGTGGCTCACGGGAAGGTGAGGGAGTGCTGGCAGCGACCGTGTTTGCTCTGTGTTAGGAGACTTTGACCTCTGCACTGAGTGAGTAGGGGTGTGTAAGGCCAAATGTTTGAAAATAGCGTGGAAATGTTTCATGTGGATGCACAGAACCATCACTGAGAACAGGTGGGAGGAAAAAGGGTGCTTCTGGAGGCTGGTGGGGGTACAGGGTGGGGATAATGTTGACTCCACCCCAGCACTGGGTGCAGCAAAGGCGAAGCAGTACACACCTCTCTGGCTGGTGCTTTGCTGGATGGGTGATATATCTGAAGGTCAGTGAGGATGGGAGTTGGGAGTGGAGTTATCAGGTGAAGTCACTCGAGCTCAGAAAGGAGGAGTGAATTACCTGTGGCTGCAGTACTTTGGACAGCCAGAAATCTGTCTCCCAACAGTCAGGTCAGTTGCTTTTCTCCACACCACCCTGCCTTCGTGAGAAGAAGAACTTCTGACTGAAACAGATTCTCAATTTCCCTGTGTTCTTGGTGGTTAGTAGTCCCAGCACATTCATTAATGAGGTTGGGTATGAGTGTTAGCTTTAACAAAGTAATCCTATGACTTCTATGAATGTTCTGTAAAGAATCTTGGACATTTTTAAAGCTGTTTGAGAGAGATGTTGGGGATCCTTGTAGTAAATACTAGGGATTCAAAGACGGAAGACAGCCTAGGAAGACTGGAGCAAGTATTAGTAGCACGAGAAATCTGTGTGAACAATAAGGACCCCAAGATGTACTTTACTGCCCTCAGAGGAGGACTTTAAAAATGAGAATTTTTCCATGATGTTTCATATAAAAATGTTGGTGTCACCGGTTCACTTGGAACAATCGCCTGGAAGAAGGTCAGTTTTGATCAGAGACTGAAGGGATGGGCTAAGGGTGCTGCTCAGAAGTGTGCTGGCATGTCTGGATACCTGTGAGTTTAGAGAGACCACACTTGAGCCTGCAGGTAGGAGTGAGGTGCTTGGGTGTCATCACCATTGTTTCAAAGGCCAAACTTCCTGAGGCACCAGATGGTCCGTGTTGAAGGTCTTACTGATCCTGTAAAGGGCATGAGAATAGGCTAGCCTTGAAAGCAAACTCAAAATATAACTGAAATTAGAGATTGGCATGAATGGGATCTGAAAATGCCCTCATTTTATAATAAATATTGGTTTTATGTTGTCTGTATATCTATTGAAGGTGGATGGGGAAGAGGACAGTTAGACACATGGAATCCTCGGGTCACAGGACACAGTGGAGAAAACCTTTCTTTCTCATTTTCTATTACAAATGCAGCCAATATTTACTAAAATGGGAGGGGAGCCTCAGATTCCAAATAGATGGCAGCAGAACCCAAGGCAAGATTCGAGGAGAAATCCTGCATGACTTAACTTATATGCCAATCTTGACTTAATGCTTTGCAAACAGGAGCTGTTCGGGAGACAGGCTCTGCGATTCCTGCACCTAGTGGCAGAGGGTCTTTGAGGGGCCCTGTTGGTGCATCCACCACCATTCTGCCCAAGTGTCAGTTACAAAACTGAAATACAGTGGTCTTCGTATGCTGACTGATTTCACAGTATTTGGGGACAGTATGTGCTGAAGTTTGCTATCTAATAAGACAAAATTTACTCTCACAGAGGATATATTGACTTGATTTTAAAATATGCAAATTTATTGGGTGCTCATTTGATAGTGTAATTTCAGTTGGCAACTGCAATAGGCACATCCTTTAAAGCGCTATCATGGGACTTCCCTGGTGGTCCAGTGGCTAGGACTCTGTGCTTCCACTGCAGGGGGCCTGGGTTTGATCCATGGTTAGGAAACTAAGATCCCACATGCAGTGCAGCATGGCCAAAAAAAGAAGAATTGTATCCTGACGAAGCAGAAGTTTGAGACTCGCTGTGGGTACCAGCATTGAGGGCCTACAGGTGGGTGATGCTTTCCTCAGTGTTAGCAGAAAAGCATGGGAGGAATGATTAGTCAGTCAGTTCAGTCGTTCAGTCATGTCAATTAGGTCCACAGCAAATGCAGGTTGAGTGAGTTCACATGGTCTTGTTGGTTGCCCCAGTTCAGGCATTAGGAATGAGGAGATTCAGGGAACTGGGACTTATTTCTTGTTCTTGATGCCATGAGACACATCCTGTAGATGATCTGTGGCTTTGAGGATCATGGTAACAAAACTAAGTTGTTTCCATACTTCATCGCTTCTCTGTTTTGCAGAATAAATAAATAAGTATGCCAGCAGCAGTTAAGAGGGAAACTAAAAGTGGTCTCAGGTCCCCTATCTTTGTCATCAGGGACCTTTTTTTCTGTTCTTAAAAAAAGTGTTTATTTTCACAGTGCCTTCCCCAAAGTAGACCTTGCCCAAAAAGGGAAAGTGGAATCATTAGTCACTCAGTCATGTCTGATTCTTTGTAACCCATGGACTGTAGCCCGCCAGGCTCCTCTGTCCATGATATTCTCCAGGCAAAAATACTGGAGTGGGTTGTTACTCCCTTCTCCAGGGGATCTTCCCTAGGGATCAAACCCATGTTTCCTTGGTTGCAGGCAGATTCTTTACCATCTGAGCCACCAAGTAGGCCTCAATGAACTACATTTTTACAGCAACATAATTAACAGCAAAAACCTATGAAAAGCAGACAGCATGATGAAGGGCCAAGCACTCAGTGTTTAACAGGGATCACTTAAATTGATTAATTTAAACTTAAACCATTTGTTTATTTACTCCTACTTCCATTTTATGATGTGAAAACTGAAAGTTAATGTCACTTGGTAAGTCACATAGTTTTTTGAGCAGCAGGTGGAATCCAAACCCAGGAAAGCCGACTCCACATCTTGTGCCTCGTCTTCACCTCCCACAGCTGACCTGTTGCCAAAGCTGTTGAATCAGAGATACTGCTGCCCCTCAGACAGGCGGGAGGCAAAGGCCTCCAACCCTTGCCCCTTCCGCAGTAGAGCATCCTCCAGTAAGTTATGGGTGGCCATCAGCCTGTAGCCATGGTTCTCTGTGGAGCAAGTGGTTCTGAAGTGTTTACTACTGAACAAAATCCATGTGTAAGTGGACCCACACTATTCCAACCCAAGTTGTTCAAGGGTCAGCTTTCTCTCTAGAAACTCGGGCCTTGTTTCTCTTCCTTGTCATCACTCTGGTGCAGCTCACTTAAGCCTCTTACTTGGCTTCCATGGTCCCCCTCTGCCCCTCAGCTCCTCCCCCACAGATGAGCCATCCTGTCACACCTACTGAAGCTGCTCACCCTCACCTGAAGTGACACCAGAGCCCTCACTCACACCTGCAGGGTCCCTTCAGTGAACTCTTGGCTGGGGCTGTAGCCTCATCTGCTACTCCTCTCTGCCACATTATTGTGCTGCCCAGATAGCTTCCTAAGATTCTAACCTGGCCCTTGTTCTTGGAAAGTTCGATTGGCTGAGCCTGAGGTTGACTCCTGGAAATAGGGGTTTTGATCAGCCAGATTTGGAAAGGCCTTACTCTACGAAATGTGTTCTGTGAAAATTAGTTGCTGCTTCTCTGTGAAAGCTGCTTTTTGCCTTTTTATCTTTAACTCCAAGGAGTTCCTACCTTTGAATTCTCATGAGATTGAGCTCAGCTGATGAGGGCTTCTGGGCTAACACAAACTTAATGACCCCAAAACAAATACAGAATAGTTCAGGTTGCAGTCATATTAGGGAAAATAATCCAGTATTTTGAATGATGAGGTTGATGAAGTTAAAGGATTTTTTTGTACTTTGCTGACTGAGCACGTTCTCAGTTCAAGCTAGGGACAACTCCCTTCAGTTGAATTTTCAGTTAAAAGACATCTTTCTTTTTAGAGACAACAGTTTTTATTACATTGAATTTGCTAAGCAGTATATCTCCTTTAGCTAAAGGATTAACTTGTGTTGGAATATTCTTTCACTTTTAAGTATTTGTACAAAATTTTGTGAAGGAGCTTGTATTAAGATATAAAGATCATGGATGCTTACAGATATGGTGGGCTACAAATCAGATGTAGTGAACACAGAGGGTTGGTGGGCACTGGTTAACCTCTTCTGTACCCAGCAGTAAATGACCAATGATCAGACAAGACATCAGGCCATCCCATGTTCTCCTCAAATATGAGCAAAAAGCAGTGTCTGAGCATGAGAGTTTCACAAGGTAAGACCAAACAAACACCATTAAGGCACCTTCTGCTCAGAATCTTGTTGGATCATAACTTTAACTGACATCACACTGACATTTAATAATATCTTGAGATTGAAATCCAGCTAAAGAGCACTGAGCTAGGAGGTGAAAATTGACTTTGTTTTGAAATTCTGTTTCTAGTTGTTTTACCTCACTGGCGCAATGAAGTCCTGCAAATAACAGTAACATTTGTGAAATCCTTACTTTGCCAAGGATTTTACATGTCATTTGATCTTATAACACTTTCTAACTCCCTGGGACCTATTATTATTGTCTATTTTAGAGAGAAGGGAGCCTGGGCATTGCAATTAGCAGGAGATGGTCCCCATCTAAGTCTGTTGAACTCTGAAATGCCTCCTCTTGACTACTGTGTCTGTTGTGCAGAGGCCGTTGAGTGTATTAGAATCTTCATAGTCTATGTTAGCATCTCACAAGTATGAAGTTGAAGTGAAAGTCACTCAGTTGTGTCCTATTCTTTGTGACCCCATGGACTATACAGTCAATGGAATTCTCCAGGCCAGGAGTGGGTAGCTTTTCCCTTCTCCAGGGGATCTTCCCAATCCAGGGATTGAACCCAGGTCTCCTGCATTGTGGGTGGATTCTTTACCAGTTGAGCCACAAGGAAAGCCCAAGAATACTGAAGTGAGTAGCCTATCCCTTCTCCAGCAGATCTTCCCGACCCAGGAATTGAAAGAGAGTTTCCTGCATTGCAGACGGATTCTTTACCAACTGAGCTATGAGGGAAGCCCATACATCTCACAAGTATGGTCTAAGACAAATGCACAGGTTCTAACAGGACCCTTCCTATGTTAATAACTTGGTCTTTATTGTTATTATTTTTAAAATGTTATTCATTTATTTTTGTTTGTACTGGGTCTTTGCTTTGTGAGGGCTTTTTCTCTAGTTGTGGCAAGTGGAGGCTTCTCTCTAGTTGTGGTGTGTGAGCTTCTCATTGTAGTGGCTTCTTTTGTTGCAGAGCAAGGGCTTTTGAACTTTCAGGCTTCAGTAGAGCTTGGGCTCAGTAGTTGTGGCACATGAGCTTAGTTACCCCACAGCATGTGGAATCTTCTTGGACCAGGGATTGAACCCGTGTCCCATGCAGGCAGATTCTTAACCACTGGACCACCAGGGAAGTCCAAATCCTTGGTCTTTAGAAATGGCTGCTCAGGGCCTCTGTTTTGTGCAAACTGTGCTTGCACTCTATGATGACCATAGCTGTGGTCATAGTGGCAGCTCTGACCACTAATCATCCCAGTCTCCCTGAAATCACCATCCAGGCACCTTGTCTGTAAGAAGTAGAGCTTGTCATGGATTTTTACCTGGCTTCCCAATGGCTGCAGGTGGTTGGTAACACATTTTAAGGCTGAGTCTTTATTTTAGCTTCTGTTTCTGTGGAAGAGACTCAACAGCCGCTGTAACAAATGTGCAATTGATACTTTTCTTTGGTCTGTATTTTCCTGGAGCAAATTGTCAAAATTCACCTTCTGCTAATACCTTTGAGAAAGCATAGACTCCAATATGGGAAACCTGGATTTTGAGGGAGGGGCGTCCTGTCCAGAAAACTCAGGAATGCAGTTTTCTGTAGTACTTCCTTCTAGTGAAGAAAGTTTCATTACAGGCATTTGGATATTCTCACTTTAGCTTGGCATTGTGTCTGTTAGTCACTCAGTTGTGCCTGACTCTTCTTGACCCCAGGGACTGTAGCCTGCCAGGCTCCTCTGTCCATGAAATTATCTAGGCAAGAATACTGCAGTGGGTTGCCATTCCCTTCTCCAGGGGATCTTCCCGACCCAGGGATCAAACCCAGGTCTTCTGCATTGCAGGCAGATTCTTTATTATCTGAGCCATGAGGGAAGCCCTCAGCTTGGTGTTGGTCAGTATCTAATTATGAGACTGGATTGCTAATGAGCAGTGCTCTGCCCCACCCTGAGCAGGACTCTGTGGTTCCAGCACAGGGACCAAGGATGCTGTTCTCAGGCAGGCCTGGCTCTCAGCCCTCCTTGCTTATTCCTCCTCATGGGTGGATACCTCCAAGAGCCCTGACATTGATAGCATATACATCACACTCCCCTCCATCTAATTCAGTCCTGGTCTCTCCCCCAGGCTCTGACTAAGCCAGTGTGTCCTTCTCTGGGCCCTTTTGTTACTCTGAGCTATTATTCCTCCCACCCCACTGATTTCTTTTACTTCTACCTTTAACTTAAAGTTGGTTTCTTTTTATCAGTTCATAGTTGTTTGAAATCCCACCAAAAAAAGATACACCACGCCCACGGGCAAAGGAGAAGCCCCAACAAGACTGTAGGAGGGGCAAAATCACATTTAGAATCAAACCCCATAACTGCCAGAGATGCTTGGAGGGCTCAAACAAAACCTTGTATGCACTAGGATCCACAGACCCCACAAGAGACTGGGGTCCCTGCCTTTGAGTGTCTGAGTATCTCCTGCAAAACCATGGCTCAGCGGTGGCCTGCTGCAGGGACAGGGGCTCTGGCTGCAGCAGACCTGGGAGGTGTGACATGTGAGCCCCACCACAGAGCCACTGAGTAGACAACCCACAAACTGAAGAACAATTGTCCCAAAGAAGTTCTTGCATTGTTGTGAAAGTTCTAGGGCCTACAACAGATTTTCTAACCTGGAGATCTGGAAAAGAGACTGAGAACCCCAGGGAATTTGACTTTGAAGGCCAGTGGGATTTGATTACAGAACTTACAGAGGACTGGGGAAACAAACTCTTGGAGAGCACAAACAGAACCTTGTGTGCACTGGGATCCAGGAAAAAGGAGCAGTGACCTTACAAGAGACTGAGCCAGACTTGCCTGTGAGTGTCCAGGAGTCTCAGGCAGAGGTATGGGTCAACAGTGACCTGCCATGGGGTCAGGGACATTGAATACAACAGTGCCTGCATAAGTCCTTTTGAAGGAGGTTGCTGCCATAACCTCTACCATACTTTTGCCTCAGGCAAAACTACAGGGAGGGAACATAGCCCCACCCATCAACAGAAAATTGGATTAAAGATTTATTGAGCATGGCCCTGCCCATCAGACCAAGACCCAGATTCCCCCACATCCAGTCCCTCCCATCAGGAAGCTTCTACAAGCCTCTTATCCTTATCCATCAGAGGGCAGGCAGAATGGAAACCACAGTTGCAGAAAAGTAACCAAACTGATCACTTGGATCATAGCCTTGTCTAACCCAGTGAAACTATGAGCCATGTCATGTAGGGTCACCAAAACAGAAAAGTCATGGTGGAGAGTTCTGATAAAACATGGTCCACTGAAGAAGGGAATGGCAAACCACTTCAGTATTCTTGCCTTGAGAATCCCATGAACAGTATGAAAAGGTGAAAAGATATGACACTGAAAGATGAACACCCCAAGTTGGTAGGTGCCCAATATGCTACTAGAGAAGAGTGGAGGAATAGCTCCAAAAAGAATGAAGATGCTGAGCTAAAGTGGAAACAATGCCCAGTTGTGGATGTGACTGGTGATGGATGTAAAGTCTAATGCTTTAAAGAACACTATTTCAAAGGAACCTGGAGTGTTAGGTTTATGAATCAAGCTAAATTGGGAGTGGTCAAACAGGAGATGGCAAGAGTGAGCATCAACATTTTAGGAATCAAACTAAAATGGACTGGAACTGGCTAATTTAATTCAGATGACCATTATATCTACTATGGCAGGCAAGAATCCCTTGGTAGAAATGGAGTAGCCCTCATAGTCAACAAAAAGTCCAAAATGCGGTACTAGGGTGCAATCTCAAAAATGACAGAAAGGTCTCTGTTCACTTTCAAGGCAAATCTTTCAATATCACAGTAATCCAAATCTATGCCCCAAAGACTAATGCTAAAAAAACTGAACAGTTCTATAATAACCTACAAGACCTCTAGAACTAACACCAAAAAAAAAAAAAAAAGATAGGGGACTTCATCATAGGGGACTGGAATGCAAAAATAGGAAGTCAAGAGATACCTGGAATAACAGGCAACTTTGGCCTTGGAGTACAAAATGAAGAGGGCAAAGGCTAACAGGTTTGCCAAGAGAACACACTGGTCATAGCAAACACCCTCTTTCAACAACACAAGAGACGACTCTACACATGGACATTACTAGATGGTCAATACTGAAATCAGATTGATTACATTCTTTGCAGCTGAAGATGGAGAAGCTCTATGCAGTTAGCAAAAATAAATAAATAAATAAATAAAATAAATAAAGACTGGGAGTTGACTGTGGCTCAGATCATGAACTCCTTATTGACAAATTCAGACTTAAATTGAAAAAAGTAGGGAAAATCACTAGACCATTCAGGTATGACCTAAATCAAATCCCTTATGATTATACAGTGGAAGTGACAAACAGATTCAATGGATTAGATCTGATAGAGTACTGAAGAACTATAGACAGAGGTTCATGACTTTGTACAGGAGACCGTGATCAAGACCATCCCCAAGAAAAATAAATGCAAAAAGGAAAAATGATTGTCTGAAGAGGCCTTACAAATAGCTGAGAAAACAAGACTAGTGAAAGGCAAAAGAAAAAAAGATATATCCATCTGAATGCAAAGTTCCAAAGAATAGCAAGGAGAGATAAGAAAGCCTTCCTAGTGATCAACGCAAAGAAATAGAGGAAAACAATAGAATGTGAGAGAAAAGAGTTCTCCAAGAAAATTAGAGATACCAAGGGAACGTTTCATGCAACTCCACTTCAGTTGGTCAGTTGTGTCAACTCTTTGCAACACAATGGACTGCAGCATGCCAGGCTTCCCTGTCCATCACCAACTCCCGGAGTTTTCAAACTCGTGTCCTTTGAGTCAGTGATGCCATCTAACCATCTCATCCTCTGTTATCCCTTCTCTTCCTGCCTTCAATCTTTCCCAGCATCAGTGTCTTTTCCAGTAAGTCAGTTCTTCTCATCAGGTGGCCAAAGTATTGGAGTTTCAGCTTCATCATCAGTCCTTCCAATAAATACTTAGGACTGATTTCCTTTAGGATGGACTGGTTAATCTCCTTACAGTCCAAGGGACTCTGTAGAGTCCTCTCCAACACCACAGTTCAAAAGCATCAATTCTTCAGCACTCAGCCTTCTTTATAGTCCAACTCTCACATCCATACATAACTACTGGAAAAACCATAGCTTTGATTAGAAGGACCTTTGTTGGTAAAGTAATGTCTCTGCTTTCTAAAATGTTGTCTAGGTCGGTCATAGCTTTTCTTCCAAGGAGAAGCATCTTTTAATTTCCTGGCTGCAATCACCATCTGCAGTGATTTTGGAGCCCCAAAAATAAAGTGTGACACTGTTTCCCCGCCCCTCCCTACTGTTTCCCCATATTTGCCATGAAGTGTTGGGACTGCCATGATCTTAGTTTTCTGAATGTTGAGTTTTAAGCCAACTTTTTCACTCGCCTCTTTCACTTTCATCAAGAGGCTCTTTAGTTTTTCTTCACTTTCTACCATAAGGGTGACGTTATCTGCATATCTGAGGTTATTTATATTTATCCCAGCAATCTTGATTCCAGCTTGTGCTTCATCTAGCCCAGAATTTCTCATGATATACTGTGCATATAAGTTAAATTAGCATGGTGACAATATACAGCTTTGGCATACTCCTTTTCCTATTTGGATCCAGTCTGGTTTTCCATGTTCAGTTCTAACTATTGCTTCCTGACCTGCATACAGATTTCTCAACAGGCAGATTAGGTGGTCTGGTATTTCCATCTCTTGAAGAATTTCCCACAGTTTGTTGTGATCCACACAGTCAGAGGCTTTGACATAGTCAATAAAGCAGAAATAGATGTTTTTTTCTGGAACTCTCTTGCTTTTTCAATGATCCAGTGGATGTTGGCAATTTGATCTCTGGTTCCTCTGCCTTTTCTAAATCCAGCTTGAACATCTGGAAGTTCATGGTTTATGTATTGTTGAAGCCTGGCTTGGGGGATTTTGAGCATTACTTTACTAGCATGTGAGATGAGTGCAATTGTGTGGTAGTTTGAACATTTTTTGGCATTGCCTTTCTTTGGGATTGGAATGAAAACTGACTTTTTCCAGTCCTGTGGCCACTGCTGACTTTTCCAAATTTGCTGGCCAATTGAGTGCAGCACTTTCACAGATTCATCTTTCAGGATTTGAAATAGCTCAACTGGAATTCTATCACCTCCACTAGGTTTGTTCATAGTGATGCTTAAAGGTGGGCACAATAAAGGACAGAAATGGTATGGACCTAACAGAAGCAGAAGGTATGAAGAAAAGGTGGCAAGAATACACAGAAGAACTATACAAAAATGATGTTAATGACCCAGATAATGGCAATGGTGTGATCACTTGCCTAGAGCCAGACATCCTGGAGTGCAAAATCAAGTGAGCCTTAGGAAGCATCATTACAAACAAAGCTAGTAGAGGTGATGGAATTCCTGCTGAGCTATTTCAAATGCTAAAAGATGATGCTGTGAAAGTTCTGCACTCACTATGCCAGCAAATTTGGAAAACTCAGCAGTGGCCATAGGACTGGAAAAGGTCAGTTTTCATTCCAACCCCAAATAATGTTCAAACTACTGCACAATTTCACTCATCTCACATGCTAGCAAAATATGCTCAAAATTCTCCAAGTGAGGCTTCAATAGTATGTGAAATGACAATTTCCATATGTTCAAGCTGGATTTAGAAAAGGCAGAGGAATCAGAGATCAAATTGCCAACATCTGTTGGATCATTGAAAAAGCAAGAGATTTCCAGAAAAAACATCTACTTCTGCTTCTTTGACTATGCTAAAGTCTTTGTGTGGATCACAACAAACTGGAAAATTCTTAAAGAGATGAGAATACCAAACCAAGCTTACTTGACTACTGAGAAACCTATATGCAGGTCAAGAAGCAACAGTTGGAAATGAACATGGAACAGTGGACTGTTTTCAAATTGGGAAAGAAGTATGTCAAGGTTGTATATTTTCACCTTGATTATTTAACTTATATGTAGAGTACATCATGTGAAATGCCAGGCGGGGTGAAGCACAAGCTAGAACTAAGATTGGAGGGAGAAATATTAATAACCTAGGATATGCAGGTGAAACCACCATTACTGCAGAAAGTGTTGGGGGAATTAAAGAGCCTCTTGATGAAAGTGAAAGAGGAGAATGAAAAAGCTGGCTTAAAACAACAATCAAAAAACAAAGTTAATCGCAACTGGTCCCATCAGTTCAGTTTAGTCACTCAGTCATGTCCGACTCTTTGCGACCCCATGAATCACAGTACTCCAGGCCTCCCTGTCCATCAACAACTCCTGGAGTTCACTCAGACTCATGTCCATTGAGTCAGTGATGCCACCCAGCCATCTCATCCTCTGTTGTCCCCTTATCCTCCTGACCCCAACCCATCCCAGCATCAAGGTCTTTTCCAATGAGTCAACTCTTCCCATGAGGTGGCCAAAGTATTGGAGTTTCAGCTTTAGCATCAGTCCTTCCAATGAATACCCAGGGCTGATCTCCTTTAGAATGAACAGGTTGGGTCTCCTTGCAGTCAAGGGACTCTGAAGAGTTTTCTCCAACACCACAGTTCAAAAGCATCAATTCTTCAGTGCTCAGCCTTCTTCACAGTCCAACTCTCACATCTATACATGACCACTGGAAAACCATAGCCTTGACTAGATGGACCTTTGTTGGCAAAGTAATGTCTCTGCTTTTTAATATGCTATCTAGTTTTGTCATAACTTTCCTTCCTAGGTGTAAGCGTCTTTTAATTTCCTGGCTGCAATCACCATCTGCAGTGATTTTGGAGCCCCAGAAAATAAAGTCTGACACTGTTTCCATTGTTTCCCCATCTATTTCCCATGAAGTGATGGAACCAGGTGCCATGATCTTAGTTCTCTGAATGTTGAGCTTTAAGCCAACTTTTTCACTCTCCTCTTTCACTTTCATCAAGAGGCTTTTTAGTTCCTCTTCACTTTCTGCCATAAAGGTGGTGTCATCTGCATATCTGAGGTTATTGATATTTCTCCCAGCAATCTTGATTCCAGCTTGTGCTTCTTCCAGCCTAGAGTTTCCCATGATGTACTCTGCCTATAAGTTAAATAAGCAGTGTGACAATATACAGCCTTGACATAACTCCTTTTCCTATTTGGAACCAGTCTGTTGTTCCATGTCCAGTTCTAACTGTTGCTTCCTGACCTGCATACAGGTTTCTCAAGAGGCAGGTCAGGTGGTCTGGTATTCCCATTTCTTTCAGAATTTTCCACAGTTTATTGTGATCCACACAGTCAAAGGCATCACTTCATTCCAAATAGACGGAGAAACAATGGAAACAGTGACAGACTTTATATTCTTGATTCTAGAATCACTGCAGATAATGACTGCATTCATGAAATTAAAAGATGCTTGCTTCTTGGAAGAAAAGCTATGACTGTCCTAGACAGAATATTAAAAAGCACAAAATTTAGTTGAACAACAAAGGTCTTTCTAGTCAACGTTATGTTTCTTTCAGTGGTCATGTATGAATGTGAGAGTTGGATCATAAAGAAAATTGAGCACCAAAAAACTGATGGAGAAGACTCTTGAGAGTCCCTTGGACTGCAGGAAATTCAAACCAGTCAATCGTAAAGGAAATCTGCCCTTAATGTTCACTGGAAGGACTGATGTTGAAACTGAAACTCTAGTACTTTGGCCACCTGATGCAAAGAACTGACTCACTAGAAAAGACTCTGATGCTGGGAAAGATTGAAGGCAGGAGGAGAAGGGGACAACAGAGGATGAGATGGTTGGATTGCATCACGTACTTGATGGACATGAGTTTGAGTAAGCTCTGGGAGTTGGTGATGAACAGGGAAGCCTGGCGTGTTGCATTCCATGGGGTTACAAAGAGTTGGACATGACTGAGTGACTGAACTGAACTTAAAATTGGTTTCTTTTTATCAGATGATAGTTGTTTGAAATCTCTATGTGTGTTTGCTTTCTCTTTGGTTCCCTTAATTTCATAGTGAGTGTGTGTGTGTGTGTGTGTGCGCGCGCGCGTGCACGCATGCGTGCGCATGCACACATGCATCAGCACCTTCCTACCAGGCTATCCCCTCCCTCTACCTGCTCTCATATCACTGGTAACTTAAGCACGATGGCCCATTAGCCTGTCTCCATTTCCGCTGAGAGCTGGAGGCTCTCATAGAAACAAAGTCGTGCTACATACCATCCATAGAAACAAAGTCGTGCTACATACCAATTAGGAATTCTGTTTCTGGAACCCTTTCTGCTCTACTAAGCAGGTCTGTGCAGAGATGAACTTGCATTTCTCAGTGTTTGACCTCCTGGATTTTCCACCTTACTGCTCATTGCTTCTGACTCTCCTCCTCAGAGCTGTCAGAAGTTTTTGCAGGAAGTCCACAGAACTTTCAGGAGGCCTTTTCTTAGCCGCTTGCTTACTCTTGATCGCTCAGCACACATTTAATCCCCTACCACCTGCTGTTGGCCCTTCCCTGTTTCAAATGTCTTTCTTTCTTCTCAGCAACCATCCAACACATTCATTCTGTGCTGGGACTCCTCATTTAGGGGAAGTCTATAGTTTTATGTGATCTTCCTTGATTTCATCTTATATGGACTGATTTTTTTTATTTTTACAAATGTCTGGAAAACTTGCTTCTACTTTTCAACCAGTATGTGTTCTTTATTATCCAATTTCCAAGCCCATCAACATATTGCAGATATTTCTGAAATGATGACTATCCCCTTAATTTTGAGAATTCATTTTCCTTACTTCTAGATGGATCTCAGGCCATTTTAAACAATTCTTCCTGGAAACTCCCTTTCACTTCACTTGCTATAAAACAGATTTTTTCCCCTTTCTTCTTCCTGCTGCTAAAACGTATTGTGAAAGCAAAAGAGACATTGATGTATAGAACAGTATTTTGGACTCTGTGGGAGAGGGAGAGGGTGGGATGATTTGGGAGAATGGCATTGAAACATGTATAATATCATATATGAAACAAGTCACCAGTCCAGGTTCGATGCACAATACTGGAGGCTTGGGGTTGGTGCACTGGGATGACCCAGAGGGATGGTATTGGGAGGGAAGAGGGAGGAGGGTTCAGGATGGGGAACACGTGTATACCTGTGGCGGATTCATTTTGATATATGGCAAAACCAATACAATATTGTAAAGTTAAAAAATAAAATTAAATTAAATTAAAAAAAGAGAAAGTATAGTCCTTACAATTCTTCCCCTCACCCCCTTGTCTTTACACACATATGTAAAGACAGTGCATATGTGTGCATATGCACTGACTTGCATGCAAGTGCCCACCTCCCGTCACATCTGTAGGCTCTGATTGTGCATGTCTTTCTGCTGAAAGCCTTGACCTCCATGTTCCATTGACATCTCAGGTTCAGCTTATCTGAAATCATACTCCTTTGCAAAATGTGAAGTGATCCTTCTTTCTTGAAGGCCTGACTGTGGCTTCCTTCCACCTGCCTCTGCCCTGGGGCCCTGTGGCCCCTACCTGTGCCCCTCAGCTCTTGGGAAGCCTGCCTCTGAGTCAAGGACTCCACCACCTACTTTGGGCAAGAGCCTGGATCAGTCTTCACACTTCCCACCTGCTTACTGTCATGGCTCATTCTCACCAGGACTGGGTCTGCTCTGCTTTGCTGAGAGCCCCTGTTGCTGCTCATGTGGTGTACACCCCTGCCTTAACTTCTCTCCATTGTGACTGTCCCTGGCTCCCCGAAGATGAAGTGAAGTGAAGTCACTCAGTATTGTCTGACTCTTTGCGACCCCGTGGACTGTAGCCTGCCAGGCTCCTCTGTCCACGGGATTCTCCAGGCAAGAATACTGAAGTGGGTTGCTATTTCCTTCTCCAGGTGATCTTCCCAACTCAGGGATTGAACCCGGGTCTCCTGCATTGCCAGCAGATGCTTTATCCTCTGAGTCACTAGGGAAGCCCCAGGTGCCCCACAATTCTCTGTCCCTGGTCTGCCGACTTCAACTTTGTCCTGAGTGCTCTCAAGCCATTAGTTTTGGTTTCCAATAATAATTTTCATTTCTTTAGTGTCAAGTTTTATTTTTAAATATTTCTAAAATCCTTCCAGGAAGTTTTCCTGATCATCTTAACCAGGGGGAACCTGGCTTCATATTGAATCACTGCCCCAGAGGTACTTTTCCTGAGATTCCTGTCAGTCTTCCATTTTACAGTATGTTTGCACCTTTTATAAAATGCCCATGGGATTTTGACTGAAGTGTTTTGAGTTTAGACGCACTTGAGTTTAAGTCCTAGCTTGTTTACCTTGTAACTATATGATTTGGGGCAAATTATTTATTTGAGGCCCAGTTTTTTCATCCACAAAGTGAGGAAAGTCAAAGGGATTTTGATAAGGATTAAATGACATATCAGGTACTTAGGCAAGTGAAGTGATGTTTGGAGTGTATAGTTAGATTCCCAGGGGGTTTGGGTCTTGGCACTTGCCCCATGGCATTGGTCAGCTCCCATGGCCTCTATGGTCCTGTTACTACTTGGTAAAGATACATGCCCAAGACAGAGTGGGTGTCAGAGCCATCTTATTGTTCTTGTTGATACATGCACACCTGAATGTCTCCAGTCACTGTCCACATATCTCATTCTTCCTTAGTTCTCCCTCCTGCCTCCTCATAAGCTGGTTGTTTACAGACGAGGAAGCACAAGGCTCCACAGCTAAGCTTCTAGAAAATGATGGTGCCGGGATTTATGATTTAAACTGAGGAGTTGCCTGGCTTAAAGTTTATGTACTTTGTGTGAGATCATGATGAAGCTTACATGCAATAGGGGATTCTGCCAGTGTTAGTATCCATACCCACCTAGGAATAGCACACATTCATGTCTCAGGGGAGCTCCTGCTTAACTGGGGGTGGGGAGCACACAGACCACATGTGAAAGAAGAATTGCAGGTGCTAAATGTGCTGTGGGAACACAATTCCACGCTTAAATTCCTGGCATAGGACATGGGGAGAAGGCCCCCACCACACCCAGATAGGGGGCATTCATAGTGGTACTTGAAGGCTAAGTAAGAGTTTGCCAGGTGGAAAGCCAAGGGGTCTTTGAGAGAAATCATCTGCCCCAGAGGCATGGGGCTCTGATGGATCCTGGCACATCCAGAAAACAGGGAGTCATCTGGGGTGGCAGGAGCAAAGGGGCCCTTGAGGAGTATGGGAGGAGATGTGCTGGGCAGAAGGCCATGGGTCAGGGCACATGCAGGACACAGGTCAGACCAGGACACAGAATTCTGTCACAGAATCATTGGAGATCTGTAAGATGTTTTCCTGGCAGGAGATGGGTGTGCTTGTTGTTGCTTTAGCTGAGGTCTCCCTGCACAGTGGGAGGTGGCTGCATGAGTGTGGCAACCAAGGAAGAGATTATTGAAATCTTTTAAACAAGATTTGAGAGCTGGAGCAATTGAGGTGAATGACAGTCTCATTTTAGAGATGGATCTGAATTGGAGATGGTTGGTTTCAGCTAATGACTAGACTTAGAATGTGCAGGGTTGTCAAAAGTCAACAGGTTTCTAGATTGGGAGGTCAGATGGAAGATGTAATTTTTGAGTAATTTTAAATAATTCATACTCTCAAAGTTTTTGAACAATTCTCAGTTTGTCAATGAAAGGACTCCTTAGTTACATCATTTAACAGCAAACAGCAAACCTGATTAGATGACTTTTAAAAATGGTGGCTGGGACTTGGGAAGGCTCTTGCAAAGAGAAGCTTTCAGCTTGGTTTGAGGCAGATCAAAACCATTCATCTAAATTCCATTCCAGCCTGCTTATGAAATTTTATTTTAGGATACTTGAGATTTATTGATTACTTGCTGAAAAGACTGAAGTCTCTGTATGGGAGCTTCTATTTAATTCATTTGTGTTGCTCATGCTATGGTTTTAAAGGCATGCTGGGATTGTCTTGCTCCATCAAGAAGCTGGCTCCCTCAGTGGTGTGGGAGGCAGTGCTGGCAGGCCTGCATCTCTGAAACAGAGGCCATGAACTTGCCTCACAGGAAGGGCTTTTTTTAATTTTTATTTTTTTGGCTTTTTTTTTTTTTAAAGAAAAACAAAGACACTTCTAATGTCTGAATTAGAGCAGGACAGGGTCAGCAGGCACTTGGAGCCTGGGATGGTAAGAGAAATCCACTTTTGTGGTGAAAAGCCTCATGCAACATAGAAAAGGTGTGTTGGGCTCTGCCTCCCAAAAAGATAAAGCAAAATGTTCTGACCAAGGAGATGGAATTTGAGTGTCTGCAGGTGAGTAAATGTTGAACAGACATAGTGGTTAATCATCTGAGCAATAATTTATGCTAAAGACAAGAAAAAAGGAAAACTAAGGCTTAGAAATACAAATATATTGTGCTTCTTGAGAAACCTTTTGAAATCTTTAGAAACAGTGAAAGAACAGAATTTATAATTTGGAGTTCATTTTCTCTTCTTTTCTAGTGACTTAATTTTTGTTTTTATTTAGTTGTAGGGTAATTGCTTTACAATGTTATGTTGGTTTTTGCCATACAACAACATGAATTAGTTATAACTCTATACATATCAGACTTAAATTGAAGAAAGTAGGGAAAACCACTAGACCATTCAGGTATGACCTAAATCAAATCCCTTATGATTATACAGTGGAAGTGAGAAATAGATTTAAGGGCCTAGATCTGATAGATAGAGTGCCTGATGAACTATGGAATGAGGTTTGTGACACTGTATAGGAGACAGGGATCAAGACCATCCCCATGGAAAAGAAATGCAAAAAAGCAAAATGGCTGTCTGGGGAGGCCTTACAAATAGCTGTAAAAGAAGAGAAGCAAAAAGCACAGGAGAAAAGGAAAGATATAAACATCTGAATGCAGAGTTCCAAAGAATAACAAGAAGAGATAAGAAAGCCTTCCTGAGCGATCAATGCAAAGAAATAGAGGAAAACAACAGAATGGGAAAGACTAGAGATCTCTTCAAGAAAATTAGAGATACCAAGGGAACATTTCATGCAAAGATGGACTCGATAAAGGACAGAAAAGGTATGGACCTAACAGAAGCAGAAGATATTAAGAAGAGGTGGCAAGAATACACAGAAGAACTGTACAAAAAAGATCTTCATGACCCAGATAATCATGATGGTATGATCACTGACCTAGAGCCAGACATCCTGGAATGTGAAGTCAAGTGGGCTTTAGAAAGCATCACTATGAACAAAGCTAGTGGAGGTGATGGAATTCCAGTTGAGCTATTCCAAATCCTGAAAGATGATGCTGTAAAAGTGCCTCACTCAATTGGCCAGCAAATTTGGGAAACTCAGCAGTGGCCACAGGACTGGAAAAGGTCAGTTTTCATTCCAATCTCAAAGAAAGGCAATGCCAAAGAATGCTCAAACTATCACACAATTGCACTCATCTCACATGCTAGTAAAGTCATGCTCAAAATTCTCTAAACCAGGCTTCAGCAATACGTGAACCGTGAACTTCCTGATGTTCAAGCTGGTTTTAGAAAAGGCAGAGGAACCAGAGATCAAATTGCCAACATCTGCTGCCTCATGAAAAAGCAATAGAGTTCCAGAAAAACATCTATTTATGCTTTATTGACTATGTCAAAGCATTTTACTGTGTAAATCACAATAAACTGTGGGAAATTCTGAAAGAGATGGGAATACCAGACCACCTGACCTGCCTCTTGAGAAACCTGTATGCAGGTCAGGAAGCAACAGTTAGAACTGGACATAGAACAGACTGGTCCCAAATAGGAAAAGGAGTATGTCAAGGCTGTATATTGTCATCCTGCTTATTTAACTTATATGCAGAGTACATCATGAGAAACGCTCTGCTGGAAGAAGCACAAGCTGGAATCAAGATTGCTGGGAGAAATATCAATAACCTCAGATATGCAGATGACACCACCTTTATGTCAGGAAGTGAAGAGGAACTCAAAAGCCTCTTGATGAAAGTGAAAGAGGAGAGTGAAAAAGTTGACTTAAGGCTCAACATTCAGAAAACGAAGATCATGGCATCCAGTCCCATCACTTCATGGGAAATAGATGGGGAAACAATGGAAATAGTGTCAGACTTAATTTTTTTGGGCTCCAGGATCACTGCAGATGGTGACTGCAGCCATGAAATTAAAAGACGCTTACTCCTTGGAAGGAAAGTTATGACCAACCTAGATAGCGTATTCAAAAGCAGAGACATTACTTTGCCAACAAAGGTCCATCTAGTCAAGGCTATGGTTTTTCCTGTGGTCATGTATGAATGTGAGAGTTGGACTGTGAAGAAAGCTGAGTGCTGAAGAATTGATGCTTTTGAAATGTGGTGTTGGAGAAGACTCTTGAGAGTCCCTTGGACTACAAGGAGATCCAACCAGTCCATTCTGAAGGAGATCAGCCCTGGGATTTCTTTGGAAGGAATGATGCTAAACCTGAAACTCCAGTACTTTGGCCACCTCATGCGAAGAGTTGACTCACTGGAAAAGACTCTGATGCTGGGAGGGATTGGAGGCAGGAGGAGAAGGGGACGACAGAGGATGAGATGGCTGGATGGCATCACTGACTCGATGGACATGAGTCTGAGTGAACTCCGGGAGTTAGTGATGGACAGGGTGGCCTGGCGTGCTGCGATTCATGGGGTCACAAAGAGTCGGACACGACTGGGCAACTGAACTGAACTGAACTGAACTATACATATCTCCTCCCTCTTGAGCTTCCCTTCCATGCCCCCTGTATTCTGCCCCCTAGGTTATCTAGTGTCTTCATTCCTTCCATGCAGATAGGTTTATCAGTACCATTTTTCTAGATTCCATATATATTCATTAATTTATATTTTTCTCTTTCTGACTTTCTTCACTCTGTATAACACGCTCTAGGTTCATCCACCTCACTACAACTGACACAAATTCGTTCCTTTTTATGGGTGAGTAATATTCCATTGTATATATGTACCACAATTTCTTTATCCATTAGTCTCTCAGTGGACACCTACGTTGCTTCCATGTCCTTGCTGTTATAAATAGTGCTGCAGTGAACGTTACGTTGACTGTGTATTTCAGAATTGTGATTTTCTCAGTTTATTTGTCTAGTAAGGGGGTTGCTGGATCATATGGTCATTTTATTCCTAGTCTTTAAGGAATCTCCATCGTGTTCTCTGTAGTGGCTGTATCAGGTTATGTTCCCACCAACAGGGCAATAGGGTCCCTTTCTCCACATATTCTCCAAGCATTTATTTTTTGATGGTGGTTATTCTGACTTATGTACTTGTGTTAGTCACTCAGTCATGTCCGACTCTCTCTGACTCCATGGACTGTAGCCAGCAGGCTCCTCTCTGCATAGAATTCTTCAGGCAAGAATACTAGAATGGGTTGCCATTTCCTTCTTCAGGGAAACTTCCCAACCCAGAGATTAAACCCAGGTCTCCTGCATTGCAGGTGGATTCTTTACCATCGAGTAGTGCCTGGGAAGTGGTACCAGCTGTGAAGTACCTGGTGTGAGGTGATACTTCATTGCAGTTTTGATTTGCATTTCTCTAGTAATGAGTGATGTTGAGCATCTTTTAATATGTTTATTGGCTATCTATATGTTATCTTTGGAGAAATGTCTATTTAGGTTCTCTGCCTATTTTGATTGGGTTGTTTGTTTTTCTGATTTTTGAACTGCTTATATGTTTCAGAGAATAATCCTTTGTCAGTTGCTTCATTTGCAATTGTTTTCTCCAATTCTGAGGGTTGTCTTTTCATCTTGTTTACAGTTTCCTTTGTTATGCAGAAACTTTTAAGTTTACTTAGGTCCCATGTGTTGACTTTTGTTTTTATTAACATTATTCTAGGAGGTGGGTCAGAGAGGATCTTACTGTGATTTATGTCAAAGAGTGTTCTGCCTGTTTTCCTCTAAGAGTTTTATAGTTTCTGACCTTAAATTAAAGTCTTTAATCAATTTTGAGTTTATTTTTATGTATGGTGTTAGGAAGTGTTCCAGTTTCATTCTTTTATAATACATGTAGCTGTCTAGTTTTGCCAGCACCACTTATTGAAAGTGAAGTTGCTCAGTCGTGTCCCGATTCTTTGCAACCCCATGGACTGTAGTCTACCAGGCTCCTCCGTCCATGGGATTTTCCAGGAAAGAATACTGGAGTGGGTTGCCATTTCTTTCTCCAGGGGATCTTCCTGACCCAGGGAATGAACATCTGGGTCTCCTGCATTGTAGGCAGATGCTTTACCCTCTGAGCCACCAGGGAGCCACTTATTGAAGAGGCTGTCTTTTCTCCATTGTATATTCTTGGCGCCTTCATCAAAGATAAGGTGCCCATAAATGTATGGTCTTATTTGTGGGCTTTCTATCTTATTCCATTGGTCTGTATTTCTGTTTTTATGCCAGTACCATACATGTCTTGATGACTGTAGCTTTACAGTATAGTCTGAAGTCAGGAAGATTGATTCCTCCAGCTTCACTTTTCTTTCTCAAGAATGCTTTGGCTATTCAGGGTCTTTTGTGTTCCCATACAAATTGTAAAATATTTTGTTCTAGTTTTGTGGAAAATGTTATTTATCATTTGATAAGGACTGCATTGAATCTGTAGATTGCTTTGGGTGGTATAGTCATTTTCACAGTATTGCTTCTTCCAATCCAAGAACGTGGTTTGTCAGTCAATATGTTTGTGTCATTTTTAAAATTTCTTTCATCAGTGTCTTGCAGTTTTCTGCATACCGTTCTTTTGTCACTTTAGATAGTTTTATCCCTAGGTATTTTATTCTTTTTGTTTCAGTGATAAATGTCATTGTTTCCTAAATTTCTCTTTCTGATTATTCATCGTTAGTGTGTTGGAATGCAGGAGATTTCTGTGTATTAATTTTGTATCCTGTAACTTTGCTAAATTCATTGATTATATTCTGATGGCATCTTTACTGTTTTCTATGTATAGTATCACATCATCTGCAAATAGTGAGAATTTTACATCTTTTTTTCCAATCTGTTGCTACAGCTGCTACTGCTAAGTCGCTTCAGTTGTGTCTGACTCTGTGTGACCCCATAGTTGGCAGCCCACCAGGCTGCTCTGTCCCTGGGATTCTCCACGCAAGAATATTGGACTGGGTTGCCATTTCCTTCTCCAATGCATGCATGCATGCTAAATCGCTTCAGTCGTGTCTGACTCTGTGCTACCGTATGGACAGCAGCCCACCAAGCTCCTCTGTCCACAGGATCCTCTAGGAAAGAATACTGGAGTGGGTTGCCATTTCCTTCGCCACTTTTCCAATCTGGATTCCTTCTATTTATTTTCATATTGATTGCCATGTCTAGGTCTTCTAAAACTATATTGAATAACAATGGTGAGAATGGGTACCCTTGTTTTGTTCCTGATCTTAGAGGAAATGCTTTCAGTTTCTCACCATTGAGAATAATGTTTGCTGTGGGTTTGTCATATATAACCTTTATCATGTTGATGTAGGTGGCTCAGTGGTAAAGAATACACCTACCAATGCAGGAGACTTGGATTTGATACCTGGGTCAGGAAGATACCCCAGAGAAGGAAATGGCAACCCACTCCAGTATTCTTGTATGAGAAATCCCATGGATACAGGAGGCTGGCAGGCTACAGTCCGTGTGGTCACAAAAGAGTTGGACACAACTTAATGACTTAACAACAACAAAAGTTTCCTTCTGTGCCGATTTTTTGGAGAGTTTATTAAATCATAAATGGATACTTAATTTTGTGGAAGACTTTCTCTACATCTATTTTGATGATCATATGTTTTTTGTTTTTAATTTGTTAGTATTTTGTATCACATTGATTGTTTTACATATGTTGAAGAATTCTTACATCCCTGGGATAAACTCCACTTGATCATGTTTTTCTTATTTCTTGAAGTAGAATTGTATTGCTCTAAACTTCCCTCATAGAACTGCTTTTGCTGTATTCCATAGGTCTTGGGTTGTCATGTTTTTATTGTTACTTGTTTATAGATATCTTTTGACTTCCTCTTGGATTTCTTAGTGATCTCTTGGTTATTTAAAAGTGTATTGTTTAGTCTCCACGTGTTTGTGGTTTTTTTTTTAATAGTTTTTTTTTTCTTTCTGGTAATTGATATCTATCTAATCTTATAACATTTTGGTCATAAAAAATGACTCATACAATTGTAATTTTCTTAAATTAACCAGGGGTTGACTTTGTGACCCATGTTGTGATCTTTCCTGGAGAATGTCCCATGTGTACCTCAGAAAAAAAGTATATTTTATTGCTTTTGGATGGAATATCCTGTAGATATAAGTTAGGTCCATATGGTCTAATGTATCTTTTTTTTATGTTTCTGACATAATTTTATTTTTTTTTAAAATTTATTATTATTAATTATTTACTTTACAATATTGTATTGGTTTTGCCATACATCAACATAAGTCTTGTGTTTCATTATTAATTTTTTGTTTGAATGATCTATCTTTGGTCTGAGTGATAGTGTTAAAGTCTCCTGCTGTTACTGTGTTACTGTTGATTTCCCCTTTTGTAGTTGTTAGCATTTGCCTTATGTATTGTGCTCCTATGTTGAGTGAATATATATTTATAACTATTATATCTTCTTCTTGGATTGATCTGTTGATTATTATGTAGTATCCTTTCTTGTCTGATGTAATATCCTTTATTTTAAAGTCTGTTTTATCTGATATGAGTATTGCTACTCCAGCTTTCTTTTGATTTACATTCATATGAAATCTCTTTTCCAAGTCCTTTACTTTTAGTATGTACATGTCCTTGGCCTGAAGTATGTCTATTGTAAATAGCATATATATGGATATTGTTTTTGTATCCATTTGGTTGGAGCATTTAATCCATTTCCATTTAAGGTAGTTTTTGATATATATGATTCTGTTACCATTTACTTTATTGTTTTGGGTTTGCTTTTGTCGGTCTTTTCTTTCCTTGTGTTTCTTGTCTAGAGAAGTTCCTTTAGCATTTGTTGTAAAGCTGGTTTGGTGTTGCTGAATTCTCTTAACTTTTGCTTAAATTAAAAAAGCTTTCAATTTCTCCATCCAGTCTGAATGAGATCTTTGCTGGTTAGGGTAATCTTGGTTGTAGTTTTTTCCCTTTCATCACTTTCAGTATATTCTGCCACTCCCTCTGGCCTGCAGAGTTTCTGCTGAAAGATCAGCTGTTAACCTTATGCGGATTCCTTTGTATGTTATTTGTTGCTTTTCCCTTGCTGCTTTTAATACCTTTTCTTTGTGTTTAATTTTTGTTAGTTTGATTAATATGTGTCTTGGTGTGTTTCTCTTCAGGCTTATCTTGTATGGGACTCTCTGGGCTTCCTGGATTTGGGTGATTATTTCCTTTCCCATGTTAGGGAAGTTTTAAACTATAATCTCCTTAAATACTTTCTAATACACTTTCTTTTATTTTCTGCCTCTCGGACCAAATGTCAGTGTGCTTAATGTTGTTGTGGAGGTCTCTGGGACTGTCCTATTTTGTTTTCATTCTTTCTTTATTCTTCTCTGCTTCCATTATTTCCACCATTCTATATTCCAGCTCACTTATCCAGTCTTCTGCCTCAATGACTCTGCTGCTGTTTCACTCAAGTGTATTTTTTATTTCAATTATTGTGTTGTCATTGCCGATTGTCTGATTTTTGTTTCTTCTAGGTCTTTATTAAACACTTTTTGTATATTCTCAACCCACACCTCAGTCCTATTTATCTATGCCTCCATTTTATTTCTGAGATTTTGGATCATCTTTACTATCATTACTCTGAATTCTTTTTCAGGTAGACTGCGTATTTCCTCTTCATTTGTTTGGTCTTGTGTTTTTTTTTTTTTTTTTACCATGTTCCTTCATCTGCTATATGTTTTTCTGTCTTTTCATTTTGTATAATTAATGTATTTGCAGTCTCCTTTTCACAGCTTGCAAGGTTGCAGGTTCCTTTTACTTGTGAGGTTTGTTCCCCTAGATGGGGTTGGACCAGTGTCTTGTGAAGGCTTCCTGGTAGAGGGGAGACTGGTGCCTGTGTTCTGGTGAGTGGGTCTAGGTCTTGTCTTACTGAAGGGCAGTGCCATATCCAGTGATGTGTTTGGAGTGTCTGTGAGCTTGGTATGGTTTGGGGCAGTTCTGGCACTGGAGCTTGCTGGCCTTGGGTGGGTCTTGGTGTTAGTAGTAATATGGAGGCCTTTGAGAGAGCTCTCATTGATTAATATGCCATGGGGTTGGGAGTTCTCTGGTTGTCCAGCATCCTGGACTCAGGTCTCCTACCTTGGAGGTTTCAGGCCTGACCCCTGGCTGTAGCACCAAGACTCTATACAGCACACAGAAGAAAGAGAAAGAAAGAAATAGAAAAAAAGAAAGGAAAAAAAATCAAACATACAAACAAATAATGGACAGACAAAACCCTGAAACAAATTATAAAACTAAACAGACAAAAACACAAATAAACTCACATCTCACACTCACAAAAAGAAAAGACAAGAAAAAAAGGAAGAATGAAAGGGGAATTAAGAAGAGAGTAATCAGACCAATAAACAAACCCATAAATGAAAACAAACACTGAAAACTAGTAAAGTACAAAAACCAAAAACATGGGGAAAATACAATATAGTGAAAAAGTACTGTAGACATAGGAAAAAGTAAAATTTAAAAATAAATGCATAAAAAGAAAAGGTAATTAGAAAAAATTAAAGGAATAATTTTAAAAAAGCAATAGAAAGAATACATTTGAATCAGTTCTAATGAGGTGGATGAAACTGGAGCCTATTATACAGAGTGAAGTAAGCCAGAAGGAAAAACATAAATACAGTATTCTAACGCATATATATGGAATTTAGAAAGATGGTAACAATAACCCTGTGTACGAGACAGCAAAAGAGACACTGATGTATAGAACAGTCTTATGGACTCTGTGGGAGAGGGAGAGGGTGGGAAGATTTGGGAGAATGACATTGTAACATGTAAAATATCATGTAAGAAACGAGTTGCCAGTCCAGGTTCAATGCACGATACTGGATGCTTGGGGCTAGTGCACTGGGACGACCCAGAGGGATGGTATGGGGAGGGAGGAGGGAGGAGGGTTCAGGATGGGGAACACATGTATACCTGTGGTGGATTCATTTTGATATTTGGCAAAACTAATACAATTATGTAAAGTTTAAAAATAAAATAAAATTAAAAAAAAATAAAATAAAATAAAATAAAATAAAAAAAGCAATAGAACATAGCATAAAAAAAGACAAAAACATAGAGATAGTGTTAGTAAGAAAAGTATTTTCCCTGGACTCAGTTGTGAGTGTCCTCTCCCCGACAGTGAGGTCCAGCCAATCTGCCTACTCAGGAAGTCCTCTGATACTACTAGGAAGTTCTCTGGACCTGCCTTGGGCACTGTGAGGTCAGCTCAGACTCGGATCTGGCCTTACTCTAGCTTGTACTTGCTTCCAGAGTCCACCATTGCCCCCAAAGTCCACAGTCTTAAGCAACTGGGGGAATTTCATCCCAACTGGAGGAACTTGCTGTGGTTGCAAAGCAAATTTCCTTCCTCTTTAGCCACACAACCCCTGGTGTGCTCCATTTTGGTTTTGGCCCTGCTTGTGTTTTTAGGCAGTCCTCTGGCATCTGTTTCCCACCCAGACAAGGGGAAGGAGAAAGAAGTGGCTGCTTAGGGCTCACTTGCTCAGTGTGGCCAAGGAGAGGGAGGGATATGGCAGTGGGGACTGCCTGCAGCAGCAGAGGTCTGTGGGAAGTTGCTATAGTCTGGGGTGGGTCATGCACTCTCCTATGGGAATTGGCCCTGGGTCATGGGTCCCTTAATAGTGCTAGGGTGCACAGGCTCCCAGGAAGGTGTCTGTAGTGACCTGCACCTGCTCACAGCTTGGTGGGAGTCCACACACTCACCTCTGGGGTCACAGATCACAGCCTTCTCTCCCCACCCCCCCATCCCCCACTAGCCTCTGGCACACAAGCTGGCCTTGGCAGCAGCCGGCCAGCATTCCCGCCTCTGTGGTCACAAACTGCAGCCATGGCTCATCCCACCTGTGGCACTTGCAAAGGCTGCATCTTGCTGTCTGTGAGCTTGTGGACTTAGAGCTTCCCTGTAATAATGATCTCTTGCCTCCCTGGGAGGCCCAGGTTTTTCTGTGGACTCCCTCAGCTGTATCATACTAGCCCCCTCAGGTTGTCTTCATGGCAGTCACTCCCAGTCCTCTCCCTGGAATCAGACCTCCAAAGCCTGAGCCTTAGCTTCCAGCCCCTATCTGCCCTGGAAGGCATGCAGACAAGCGTCTCAGACTGGGAAGTGGTAGTTAGCTTCCATCCCTGTGTAGAATTCTCTCAGCATTGCCTTCCACACACCTGTTGCTGCAGTCTCCTCTGAGGTTCCAAGGTTCCCCCTGTCCCCGCCCATGAGGGGTTTTCCGGGTGTGTGGAAACTTTTCCTTCTTCACAGTTCCCTCCCAGAGGTGTGTGTTCCAAGCCAAATCCTTTGTATCTTTCTTTTTTTCTTATTTCTTTTGCCCTACCCCATTATGTAGAGATTAGCTTGCCTTTTTGGAAGGCCTTCTGCCACCGTTCAATAGGTGTTCTGTAGGAGCTTTTCCATGTGCAGATGTATTTTTGCTGTGTTTGTGGGGAGGGAAGTGATCTCTACCTCTTACTCCTCAGCCTTCTTGAAGGCCTCCCTCATTTCCTCTTAATTGTATTTCTGAAATCCAGACAATGAAAATTAAAGCTTTTTTTAGTCACAGAAAGTGTATAGCTATTGACTTACTTAACAGTTTGCATTGTTTACTCTGACAGATGATTTTGTCCCCAACAGTGCTGTACTATTAGTAATACTTCATGTTGAGACCATCTTCTGTGGAAATTGAGGGAACTTTATAGCATTTTCCAGTGTATCAGGAGTGAAGTCATTGGTTTCAGTTAATTATTCCTGAGAGTTGAAGTGTGTATGTAGCAGTGTGAAATCTGTGGGCATGTGTGCCTTCACTGAAATGGTGTTTTTAAAGTCATTGTTCTACTAGTTCAGTGCTTTCCTGGAAATATCAGTCATTGAGAGAAGTGATAGCTTTGACGTCTGGGTCATCTGAAGGTGAGAGTAGTAAATGATTATGAAATTAACTATTATTATTAACTGCATTTGTTGCTATTTATTGAATATTACTAGAGCTTAAAGCACTGTGATTGCAAAAATTACCTTAAGCTATAGGTAGCTCAATGGTAAAGAATCTGCCTGCCAATGCAGGAGATGCAAGAGACACAGGTTCAGTCCCTGAGTCAGGAAGATGCCCTGGAGTAGGAAATGGCAACCCACTCTAGTATTTCTTGCCTGGAAAATTCCATGGACAGAAGAACCTGGTGGGCTATAGTCCATGGGGTCTCAAAAAGTCACACATGACTGAGCACACACACATGCGCAAATGCATCCTCATTTTACCCAGGAAAGAATGAGGTTCAGGGAAATTAAATAACTGTTCAAAATTAAAAATAGGAACCAAGGTGCTCATTGCCACAACATCCTACCTCTTGCGTTTTTTAAAAAAATTCTTTCAGCTAGATAATACTAGAAGCAACGTTACATATTTAAACTAGACAGAATGTCAAGTTATATTCAGCTTGGAATTCTTTTTGAAACCATCAGTTTTCAGGGTCTCAGAGTACAGGCTCTGTGTATTGCAGGAAATCTTGTATGCTTAGTTGGATGTAGGAAAACTTACTTTTTGGGAGGGGATTTACAATGACCTTGAGTAAGTCAGCTGAACTCCCTGAATGATGTTCACAGCATTACTGCTGTTACATAATAAATATATTCTAATCTGTGCCATGAGTAAGGTCTGTGACACATGTTTCCTCCCTGGTGTATGATTAGGAAAGAGACATTGACACTTGAGTGAAAGTTTTGTTCCTTCATAGTCAACCGACAATTCAGATGTTAAGTTGAATAAAAATGAACTTCTAAGTTAAATACTTCTTAAAAATCATAGAAGTCCATCTATTCTCCGTTGCCTGAGTTTGATCCACCTGATGGGCTCTTCCAAGGTTGTGCCTTCCCACCTCATCCCTCTTGTCAGTACACCACTGACCAGCTCACCTGTCCAGTAACTGTGTCTGCTTAATTGTTAAGAAACTTCCTTCTGAACCCTGAATGCAGCCCCTGTTGTATCCAGATTCTCTTAAGGTATCTCACTGAGAAAATGATGGGTTGAATGTTGGTAATTTAAGTGTTTGAATTCAGATGTCACGTCTTGGAAGAAATGAGCTAATTAGTACCATGTTTGTATGTCCAATATCATATTTGTTATTCGTTCTTTGGAATCATAATTCTTACTCTTGTCCTCATGTGAATATCCTCTACTTCCCAACTATACACTGTGCTAGTGATGCCACCAAGGAGAACTCATATGAAGTTTTCTCTCCAACTGATTTCTTAAATATTTGGACAAACAGAAATTGACCAACCACATCCTCTATAAAATTAATCAGAAACAGGTCTTACACTATTTCCAGTTCCCTATCATTACTTGTGGGATTAACTCAAGTGCTACAAAATATTATACACACTATATTATCCAGAGCCAACAAAAAGGTTTAAGGAAAGTCATTGTAAAAGCTATTCCCCCAACTTGATAGCTTTGTTTCCTTTAATTCTGAGAATGTATGTTATTTGTATTATGTTACTATTGGTAGGATATTCTTGTGGTAAAATAAAGGCAGAGACTCACAAGAAATTTTGAGAAGTTGGACTATTTGTTCAACTAATACTAAATTATGAAGAGTACCTTTTCTTGTGGTTTTCTAAATATACCCTAGGAAATGTCTCTTTATATCCATCTTCCATATGATAACTGGAGCTTAGAGTCAGTTTGTGTGGCCTCATTAGAAATATATTAATGTCAGCATCTTCTAAATGACTTCTAGTCATTGGAAAGATATTCTCCATTGTCCCAGGCTCAACATGAATTCCTCCTGACCTTTTATCTAACTTCTTTGTCTTTTCTATTGAACAGTAACAGCTTTACTCCTGACAAACCTGAAACATCACATCCCTTTTCCTGGTCATGAAGTTCAAAATAGTATTCCTCACCCTCCTGAAAGTCAGGTGTTACTTTGTTCTGACTATGAGAAGTGGAAGACAGGTGAAACCAGTTAATAGCATCTTCACAGTGAAACATGCTTTGCTCTAAACTTGTCACCAAGTCAGGAACCCCATTAAACCCTCTGGCTCAGAACTAGGTGTGAGGAGATTCCCCTTCCATGTATTGAAAACTCTGACTGTTATTTATTTATTTGCAAATAATATATGTTCACTGAGAGTAAATTTATAAAACCCCAAGGTCATGGAAGTTTGAACATTTTTACTTTCTCTTGAGCTCTTACAAATTTTTCAAACCATCTCAGTGAATAAGAATTATTTCCATCCATGTATGCATCCACATGCACCGTTCTTTTAATGTTCTAAGTTTTTACTCCTTGTTCCTTTTTAAACTTTTTTGTCATTAATAAAACAAGCTTGTTAGCAAAACAAAGAAAATGCTGGGTTGAGGTGACTTCAGTGTTGAATTTCACTTAAAGAAGAAATAATATCAGTCCTACATAATCTAATTCAAAAAATAGAGGAGAAGGGAACACATTCTACTTATTATGAAACTAAAATTTCCCAAGTACCATTACCAGACAGAGTTACTAGGAAATTGTAGCTGTGTCCTCTGACAGAGGTCTCATTGCTGTAGCCCTTGGCAGTTTGGAAAGAAGCAGACCCTTACCCTTCACCAAGTAGGCCTTTGTCCTAGTTTGAATGGAAAGGCAATAGCTGAGCTGAGGTCTGTAAGGCGCCAGTCAAGTCAGACATGTTCCCGAAGCCTGCTCCTTCATGGACAATAATGCTAGAATCTAGGAATGTCTTTGCAAGGCTGGCAAAGGGCAGTCAGGAACCTCGACCCTGCCTCTGGAATTTCCGTCTTCTGAGCAGATCTGGAGGTCTCCTTTGGAAGAAGATAACCCATTCCTTCCAAATAGAGGCTCCCCAAAACAGGCCGCTTGGCTGCCTCTTCTTGCCCGCGGGAGACTGGCTTTCCCCGCCTCCTGCGAAGTGTGCTTCCCAGCCTGCGGGAAAAGCCGTTCTTGGAGATCTTTTCTAAGGGGCTGTTTCCACGGAGTTGGGGCCGAGTGCGGAGACTCACACTCACAGGGGAAGGCAAAACCACACGGACAAACGTTTGCTCTGTAGGAGAGCTCTAGTGAACTTCACACTGTCAGGAGTTTTCTTGGCTCCTACGGGGACACCTCTGTGTGTGAAGATGCGTACACAATGTAGGGGCACAGAGAGCCTGATTCTCTCTGTGCAGCTTTGAATTTGTCATTCAAACAACAGCTTCAGAATCCATACAATGCTCTCCCTTACTGCTGAGAGACTTCTCATTGCTGTAGCCCTTGGCAGTTTGTAGAAATCCGCACCCAAACCCTTCTCCAAGTAGGCCTGGGTCCTAGCTCGGATGAACATGCAATGGTGGAGCTGAGGCCAGTAAGGCACCAGTCAGTCAGGTCTCGCACATTCTGGCAGCCTGCTCCTCCAGGGACAGTAAGGCCTCTTTTTCCCTGCAGGAGGCTCGCTGCCTGCCTCTGTGAACTGCGTTTCCCAGCTTGAGGGAAATGCGGTTCCTGGAGATCTTTTTTCAGGGGCTGTTTCCCTAGAGCTGGGGAGGCGATCGGGGACCCAACTCACAGAGGAAGACAAAACCACATGGAGAGGTCTATGCTCTGTAGGAGAGATCTCGTGAACCTCATCTGTCCAGACCATTCTTGGCTGCTATGGAGACACCTCATTGTGAAGCTACATACCCAACATAGGGGCACAGGGAGCCTGATTCTCTCCGTGGGGTGCTGAAGCATTTTGACCAAGCAAGGGCTTGAAAATCCATCCACTTACGCTTCCCTTACCTCTGACAGAGGTCTCATTGCTGTAGCCTTTGGCAATTTGGAAAGAAGCAAACCCTTACCCTTCACCAAGTAGGCCTTTATCCTAGAATGAACGGAAAGGCAATAGCTGAGCTGAGTCAGTAAGGCACCAGTCATGTCAGACATGTTCCCGAAGCCTGCTCCTTCATGGACAATAATGCTCAGGTCTAGGAATGTCTTTGCAAGTCTGGCAAAAGGCAGTCAGGAACCTCGACCCTGCCTCTGGAATTTCCATCTTCTGAGCATATGGAGGTCTCCTTTGAGAGAGGCTAACCCATTCCTTCCAAATAGAGGCTTCCAAACACAGGCCGGTTTGCTGCCTCTTCTTGCCTGAAGGAGGCTTGCTTGACCCACCTCCTGCGAACTCCACTTCCCAGCCTGGGGGAAAATCGCTTCCTGGAGATCTTTTCCCAGAGGCTGTTTCCCGGAGGTGGGGTGGACCTTGGGAAACCATCTCACAGGGGAAGGCAAAACTGCTTGGACAGGTCTATGCTCTGTAGGAGAGCTCTAGTGAACCTCATCTGTCAGGAACATTCTTGGCTCCTATAGATATACCTCTGTGTGTGAAGCTACATGACCAACATAGGAGCACAGGGAGCCTGACTCTCCCCGTAGGGTGTTGATGCTTTGCAGCAAAGCACCTGCTTGAGAATCCATCCTCTTACGCTTCCCTCACCTTGACAGAGGTCTCATTGCTTAGCCCATGGCAGTTTGGAAAGAAGTAGACCCTTACCCTTCACCAAATAGGCCTTTGTCCTAGTTTGAATGGAAAGGCAGTAGCTGAGCTGAGGTCAGTAAGGCGCCAGTCAAGTCAGACATGTTCCCGAAGCCTGCTCCTTCATGGACAATAATGCTAGAATCTAGGAATGTCTTTGCAAGACTCTCAAAGGGCAGTCAGGGACCTCGACCCTGCTTCTGGAATTTCTGTCTTCTGAGCAGATCTGGAGGTCTCCTTTGGGAGAAGCTAACCCATTCCTTCCAAATAGAGGCTCCCAAACACAGGCCGCTTGGCTGACTCTTCTTGCCCATAGGAGACTGGACTTCCCCGCCTCCTGTGAAGTGTGCTTCCCAGCCTGTGAGAAAAGCCGTTCTTGGAGATCTTTTCTCAGGGACTGTTTCCACGGAGTTGGGGCCGAGCCAGGAGACTCACACCCACAGGGGAAGGCAAAACCACATGGACAAACCTTTGCTCTGTAGGAGAGCTCTAGTGAACCTCACTCTGTCAGGAATTTTCTTGGCTCCTACGGGGACACCTCTGTGTGTGAAGCTGCATACACAACGTAGGGGCACAGAGAGCCTGATTCTCTCCGTGCAGCTCTGAAGCGGTCGTTGAAGCCACAGCTTAAGTTTCCATACAGTGCTCTCCCTTACCTCTGAGAGAGTTCTTATTGCTGTAGCCCTTGGCAGTTTGTAGAAATCCACACCCAAAGCCCTCTCCAAGTAGGCCTGAGTCCTAGTTCCAATACACAGGCCATAGGAGAATTGAGGCCATTGAGGCACTAGACAGGTGTCACACACTGGCAGCCTGCTCCTCCATGGGCAGTAAGGCCTCTTCTTCCCTGCAGTAGTCTCGCTTGCCTGGCCTCCAGTGAATAGCATTTCCCAGCCTTGGGGAATAGCGGTTCCTGGAGGTCTTTTCTCAGGGGTTGTTTACCCAGAGCTGAGGCGGAACTTGGGGACCCAAATCACAGGGGATGTCAAAAACGTGTGGACAGGTCTATGCTCTGTAGAAGAGCTCTAGTGAACCTCATCTGGCAGGAACATTCTTGGCTCCTATGGAGACTTCTCTGTGTGTGAAGCTACATACCCAATATAAGGGCACAGGGAACCTGATTCTCTCTGTGGGGTGCTGAAGCTTTTTGGCCAAGCAACGGCTTGAGAATCCATCCGCTTACTCTTCGCTTACCTCTGACAGAGGTCTCATTGCTCTGTCTCTTGGCAATTTGGAAAGAAGCAGACCCTTACCCTTCACCAAGTAGACCTTTGTCCTAGATTGAACGGAAACGCAATAGCTGAGCTTAGGCCAGTAAGGTGCAAGTCAAGTCTGACATACTCCCGAAGCCTGCTCCTTCATTGACCATAACACTAGAATCTAGGAATGTCTTTGCAAGGCTGACAAAGGGCAGTCAGGAACCTCAACCCTGCGTCTGAAATTTCCATCTTCTGAACAGATGTGGAGGTCTCCTTTTGGAGAAGTAACCCATTCCTTCCAAATACAGGCCTCCAAACACAGGCCGGTTGGCTGCCTCTTCTTGCCCTAAGGAGACTTGCTACTCCCGCCTCCTGTGAACTCCGCTTCCCAGCCTGGGGGAAAAGCGGTTCTTGGAGATCTTTTCTCAGGGGCTGTTTCCACGGAGCTGGGGCCGAGCCCGGAGAGCCAAACGCACAGGGGAAGGGAAACCACATGGAGAAGTCTTTGCTCTGTATTAGAGCTCTAGTGAACCTAAGTCTGTGAGGAACATTTTTGGCTCTTACTGAGACATCTCTGTGTGTGATGCTGCATACCCAACATAGGGGCACAGGGAGCCTGATTCCATGGGGGGCTGAGGCTGTGCAGCCAAGCACCTGTTTGAGAATCCATCCACTTACTCTTCCCTTACTTCTGTCACAGGTCTCATTGTTGTAGCCCTTGCATTTTGGAAAGAAGCAGACACTTAACCTTCACCAAGTAGACCTTTGTCCTCGATTGAACGGAAAGGCTATAGCTGAGCTGAGGCCAGTAAGGTGCAAGTCATGTCTGACACTCCCGAAGCCTGCTCCTTCATTGACCATAAAGCTAGAATCTAGGAATGTCTTTGCAAGGCTGGCAAAGGGCAGTCAGGAACCTCGACCCTGCCTCTGGAATTTCCGTTTTCTGTGCAGATCTGGAGGTCTCCTTTTGGAGAAGCCATTCCTTCCAAATAGAGGCTTCCAAACACAGGCTGGTTGGCTGCCTCTTCTTGCTCGAAGGAGTCTCACTTTCTCTGCCTCTTGAAAACACCCCTTCCCAGGCTAGGGGAAAAGCGGTTCTTGGACATCTTTTCTTAGGGGTTGTTACCCCAGAGCTGGGGCCAAGCTTGGGGAACCATAATCACAGGGGAAGGCAAAAACCACATGGACAAGTCTTTGCTCTGTCGGAGAGCTCTAGTGTACCTCAGTCTGTCAGGAACATTCTTGGCTTCTATGGAGAAACCTCTGTGTGTGCATATTGGCACGGAGAGCCTGATTCTCTCTGTTCAGCTTTGAAGCTGTCATTCAAGCCACAGATTGAGAATACATACAATGGCCTCCCTGACGTCTGAGATAGTTCTCATTGCTGTAACCATTGGGAGTTTGTAGAAATCTGCACCCAAACCCTTCTCCAAGTAGGCCTGGGTCCTAGTTCCAATGCAAAGGCCATAGTAGAACTGAGGCCAATAAGGCACCAGTCAGGTCTCACAAACTCTGGCAGCCTGCTCCTTCATGGACAGTAAGGCCTCTTCTTCTTTGCAGGAAGCTCGCTTGCCTTGCCTACTGTGAACTGCACTTCCCTGCCTGGGGAAAATGTGGTTCCTGGAGATCTTTTCTCAGGGGCTGTTTCCACGGAGCTGGGGTGGAGCTCAGGAACCCACACTCACAGGTGAAGGCAAAACCACATGGATAGGTCTATGCTCTGTAGGAAAGCTCTAGTTAATCTCAGTCTGTCAGGAAAATTCTTGGCTCCTACAGAGATACCACTGTGAGAAGCTACATACTCAGCATAGGGGCACAGGGAGCCTGATTCTCTCCGTGGGGTGTTGAAATGTGTGACCAAGCACCTGCTTGAGAAACCATCCACTTACTCTTCCCTTACCTCTGACAGAGGTCTCATTGCTGTAGCCCTTGGCAGTTTGGAAAGAAGCAGACCTTTGCCCTTCCCCAAGAAGGCCTTTGTCCTAGTATGAATGGGAAGACAATATCTCAGCTGAAGCCAGTAACACACCAGTCATATTGACATATTCCCGAAGCCTAATCCTTCATGTATGATAACTGTAGAATCTAGGAATATCTTTGCAAGGCTGGCAAAGAGCAGGTGAGAATCGATCCAGACTCTGGTATTTCTGTCTTCTGAGCAGATCTAGAGGTCTCCTTTTGGAGAAGCTAACCCATTCCTTCCAAATAGAGGCTTCCAAACACAGGCCGATTGGGTGCCTCTTCTTGCCTGCAGGAGGCTCGCTTTCTTCGCCTCCTGTGAAGTGCACTTCCCAGGCTGGGGGAAAAAGTGGTTCTTGGAGATCTTTTCTCAGGGGCTGTTTCCCCGGAGCTGGGGCTGAGCTCGGGGAACCATACTGACAGGGAAAGGCAAACCACATGGAGAAGTCTTTGCTCTGTAGGAGAGCTCTAGTGAACCTCAGTCTGTGAGGAACATTCTTGGCTCCTCTGGAGACACCTCTGTGTGTGAGCTGTATACCAAACATATTGGCACAGAGAGCCTGATTCTTTCTGTGCAGCTTTGAAGCTCTGGTTCAAGCCACAGCTTGAGAATGCATACAATGCTCTCCCTCCCTTGAGATAGTTCTCATTGCTGTAGCCTTTGGCAGTTTGTAAAAATCTGTACCCATATCTTTCTCTAAGTAGGCCTGGGTCACAGTTCCAATGTAATGGCCATAGAAGAACTGAGGCCAGTAAGGCACCGAGGACAGAGCAGCCTCTTGGCTGGACGTGGTGATGTGGTTTGCGGCCTTCCCCTGTGTGTTTGGGCTTCCTAGCACTGCACCAGCTCAGGGGAACCAGCCCTTGAGCAAAGACCTCCAAGAAGCGCTTTGCGCCCAGGGGGGGAAGCTCATTTCACAGCACGCAGGGAAGCGAGCCTCCTTTCAGGAGAAGAGGCAGCCCACCGGTGGGTGCTTGCAAGCCTTTATTGGGAAGGACCGAGTGAGCTTCCACAATGGTGGAGCTCCAGATCTGCTCCCAGGCGCAATAGTGCAGAACGCCTGCCCAGAGACTCCTCTGCCCTGGGCGAGCCTCGCCAACACATGCCTAGCTTCTAGCGTTCCTGCCTGGGAAGGAGCAGGCTGCTGGAGTGTGGGAGACGGGACTGGCGCCTGACTGGCCTCAGCTCAGCTATTGCCTTTCCATTCAAACTAGGACCCATGCCTACTTGGACAAGGGTAAGGGTCTGCTTCTTTCCAAAATGGCAAGGGCTACAGCAATGAGATCTCTGTCAGAGTTAAGAGTAAGTGGATGGATTCTCAAAAGGTGCTTGGCCTCAAAGCTTCAGCAAACCACGGAGAGAATCAGGCTCCCTGTTCCCCTATGTTGGGTATGCAGCTTCACAAACAGAGGTGTCTCCATAGGAGCCAAGAATGTTCCGGACAGAGTGAGGTTCACTAGAGCTCTCCTACAGAGGAAAGACTGGTCTATGTGGTTTTGCCTTCCCCTGTGCCTGTGGGTCCCCGGGCTCAGCCCCAGCTCATTTGTAACAGCCCCTGAGAAAAGATCTCCAAGATGCACTTTTCCCCCAGGCTGGGAAGCACAGTTCGCAGGAGGCGGGGAAAGCGAGCCTCCTTCGGGCAAGAAGAGGCATCCAACTGGCCTGCGTTTGGAAGGCTCAATTTGGAAGCAAAGGGTAAATTTCGCCAAAAGATCTCTAGATCTGCTAAGAAGATGAAAATTTCAGAGCCTGGATCGAGATTCTTGCCTGCACTTTGCCAGCCTTGCAATAACATTTCTAGGTTATAACGTTATTCTTCAAGAAGGAGGAGGCTTTTGGAGTATGGGAGATGACTCGTGCCTTACTGGTCTCAGCTAAGCTACTGCCTTTCCATTCATATTAGGACAAAGAGCTACTTGGTGAAGGGTAAGGGTCTGCTTTTTTTTCAAACTGCCAAGGGCTAAAGAAATAAGACATCTGTCAAGGCAAGGGAAGAGTAAGTGGATGGATTCTCAAGCAGGTGCATGGCCGCACTTTTCAGCCGACCATAGAGAGAATCAGCCTCCCTGTGCCCCTATGTTGGGTATGTAGCTTCACATACAGAGGTACTTCTTTAGGAGCCAAGAATGTTCCTGACAAATGAGGTTCACTAGAGCTTTCCAACAGAGAATACACCTGTCCATGTGGTTTTGCCTTCCCCTGTGAGTTGGGGCCCCATAGTCCGCCCCAGATCTGGGGAAACAGCTCCTGAGAAAAGATCTCCAGGAACCGCTTTTCCCCCAGGCTGGGAAATGCAGCTGACAGGAGGCAAGGCAAGTGAGCCTCCTGCAGGGAAAAAGAGGTCTTACTGTCCCGGGAGGAGCAGACTGCCAGAGTGTGTGAGACCTGACTTGTGCCTTACTGGCCTCAGCTCCGCCATTGCATGTTCATCCGAACTAGGACCCAGGCCTACTTGGAGAAGGGTTTGGGTGCGGATTTCTACAAACTGCCAAGGGCTACAGCAATGAGAACTCTCTCAGAGGTAAGGGAGAGCATTGTATGGATTCTCAAGCTGTTTTCTGAACGACAGCTTCAAAGCTGCACAGAGACAATCAGGCTCTCTGTGCCCCTATGTTGGGTACACAGCTTCACACACAGAGGTGTCCCCGTAGAAGCCAAGAACGTTCCTTACAGACTGAGGTTCACTAGAGCTCTGCTAGAGAGCAAAGACTTGTCCATGTGGTTTTGCCTTCCCCTTTGCCTGGGGGTCTCCGGGCTAGGTCCCAGCTCCGTGGAAACAGCCCCTGAGAAAAGATATCCGAGAACCACTTTTCTCCCAGGCTGGGAAGCAGAGTTCGCAGGAGACGGGTCAAGAAAATCTCCTTAGGGGAAGAAGAGGCAGCCAACCGGCCTGTGTTTGGAAGCCTCTATTTGGAAGGAATGGGTTAGCTTTTCCCAAAGGAGACCTCCAGATCTGCTCAGAAGACGGAAATACCAGAGACAGGGTCGAGGTTCTTGAATGCCCTTTGGCAGCCTTGCAAAGACATTCCTAGATTCTAGCGTTATTGTCCCTGAAGAAGAGGGCTTCGGGGATATGTCAGACTTGACTGGCGACTTACTGGCCTTAGCTCAGCTATTTCCTTTCCATTCAAACTAGGACAAGGGCCTACTTAGTGAAGTGTAAGGGTCTGCTTCTTTCCAAACTGCCAAGGGCTACAGCAATGAGACCTCTGTCAAGATGAGGGAGGCGTAAGCAGATGGATTCTCAAGCAGCTTCTTTGAAACAAAGCATCAGCACCCCACGGAGAGAGTCAGGCTCCCTGTGCCCCTATGTTGGGTGTGTAGCTTCACACACAGAAGTGTCTCTATAGGAGCCAAGAATGTTCGTGGCAGACGAGGTTCACTAGATCTCTCCTACAGAGCATAGACCTCTCCATGTGGTTTGTCTTCCCCTGTGAGTTGGGTCCCTGATCTCCTCCCCAGCTCCAGGGAAACAGCCCCTGATAAAAGGTCTCCAGGAACTGCATTTCCCCCAGGCTGGGAAACACAGTTCATAGGAGGCAAGGCAAGCGAGCCTCCTGCAGGGAAAAAGAGGCCTTACTGTCCTTACTTTTCCCTCCTGCAGGGAAAAAGAGGCCTTACTTACTCAAGGAGGAGCAGGCTGCCAGAGTGTGTGAGACCTGACTGGTGCCTTGCTGGCCTCAGCTCCGCCATTGCATGTTCATCTGAACTAGGACCCAAGGGTACTTGGAGAAGGTGTTGGGTGCGGATTTCTACAAACTGCCAAGGGCTACAGCAATGAGAACTCTCTCAGCGGTAAGGGAGAGCATTGTATGGATTTTCAAGCTGTTTTCTGAACGACAGCTTCAAAGCTGCACAGAGACAATCAGGCTCTCTGTGCCCCTATGTTGGGTATGCAGCTTCACACACAGAGGTGTCCCCGTAGGAACCAAGAACGTTCCTCACAGACTGAGGTTAACTAGAGCTCTGCTAGAGAGCAAAGACTTCTCTATGTGGTTTTGCCTTCCCCTATGCATGTGGGTCTCCGGGTTCAGCCCCAACTCCGTGGAAATAGCCCCTGAAAAATGATATCCAAGAACCGCTTTCCCCCCAGGCTGGGAAGCTGAGTTCGCAGGAGGAAGAACAAGCAATCCTTTGGGCAAGTAGAGGCAGACAACCGGCCTGTGTTTGGAAGCTTCTATTTGGAAGGAATGGGTTAGTGTTTCCCAAAGGAGACCTCCAGATTTGCTCAGAAGACGGAAATTCCAGAGGCAGGGTCGAGGTTCCTGACTGCCCTTTGGCAGCCTTGCAAAGACATTCCCAGATTCTAGCATTATTGTCCATGAAGGAGCAGGCTTCGGGAATATGTGACTTAACTGCACCTTACTGGCCTCAGCTCAGCTATTGCCTTTCCTTTCAGACTAGGACAAGGGCCTACTTGGTGAAGGGTAAGGGTCTGCTTCTTTCCAAACTGTCAAGGGCTACAGCAATGAGACCTCTGTCCAGGCAAGGGAAGCCTAAGCGGATGGATTCTCAAGTAGGTGCTTTGCCACAAAGTATCAACACCCCACGGAAAGAGTCAGGCTCCCTGTGCCCCTATGTTGAGTGTGTAGTTTCACACACAGAGGTGTCTCTATAGGAGCCAAGAATGTTCGTGACAGATGAGGTTAACGAAAGCTCTCCTACAGAGCATAGACCTCTCCATGTGGTTTTGTCTTCCCCTGTGAGTTGGGTCCCTGATCTCCGCCCCCAGCTCTAGGGAAACAGCCCCTGAAAAAAGATCTCCAGGAACCGCATTTCCCTCAAGCTGGGAAACGCAGTACACGGAGGAAGGCAGTGAGCCTCCTGCAGGGAAAAAGAGGCCTTACTGTCCACGGAGGAGCAGGCTGCCAGAATGTGCAAGACCTGACTGGTGCCTTACTGGCCTCAGCTCTGCCATTGCATGTTCATCCGAACTAGGACCCAGGCCTACTTGGAGAAGGGTTTGGGTGTGGATTTCTACAAACTGCCAAGGGCTACAGCAATGAGAACTCTCTCAGCGGTAAGGGAGAGCATTGTATGGATTCTGAAGCTGTATTTGAATGACAAATTCAAAGCTGCACAGAGAGAATCAGGCTATCTGTGCCCCTACGTTGTGTATGCAGCTTCACACACAGAGGTGTCCCCATAGGAGCCAAGAAAATTCCTGACAGAGTGAGGTTCACTAGAGCTCTCCTACAGAGCAAAGGCCTGTCCGTGTGGATTTTGCCTTCCCCTGTGGGTGTGAGTCTCCGGTCTTGGCCCCAACTCTGTGGAAACAGCCCCTGAGAAAAGATCTTCAAGAGCGGCTTTTCCCTCAGGCTGGGAAGCACACTTCACAGGAGGCGGGGAAAGCCAGTCTCCCCCGGGCAAGAAGAGGCAGCCAACCGGCCTGTGTTTGGAAGCCTTTATTTGGAATGAATGGGTTAGTTTCTCGCAAAGGAGACCTCCAGATCTGCTCAGAAGACGGAAATTCCAGAGGCAGGGTCGAGGTTCCTGACTGCCCTTTGCCAGCCTTGCAAAGACATTCCCAGATTCTAGCGTTATTGTCCATGAAGGAGCAGGCTTTGGGAACATGACTGACTTGACTGGCACCTTACTGACTCAGCTCAGCTATTGCCTTTCCATTCAAACTAGGACAAAGGCCTACATGGTGAAGGGTAAGGGTCTACTTCTTTCCAAACTGAATGGGCTAAGCAATGAGACCTCCGTCAAGGCGAGGGAAGCGTAAGCGGATGGATTCTCAAGCAGATGCTTTGCCACAAAGCATCAACACCCCACGGAGAGAGTCAGGCTCCCTGTGCCCCTATGTTGGGCGTGTAGCTTCACACACAGAGGTGTCTCTATAGGAGCCAAGAATGTTCCTGACAAATGAGGTTCACTAGAGCTCTCCTACCGAGCATAGACCTGTCCATGTGGTTTTGCCTTCTGCTGTGAGTTGGGTTCCTGAAGTCCGCCCCAGCTCTGGGAAAACAGCCCCTGAGAAAAGATCTCCAGGAACCGCATTTCCCCCAGGCTGGGAAGCGGAGTTCACAGGAGTCGGGACAAGGAAGCCTCCTTCAGGCAAGAAGAGGCAGCAAACCGGCCTGTGTTTGGAAGCCTCTATTTGAAAGGAATGGGTTACCTTCTCCAAAAGGAGGCCTCCAGATCTGCTCAGAAGATGGAAATTCCAGAGGGAGGGTCGAGGTAACTGACTGCCCTTTGCCAGCCTTGCAAAGATATTCCTAGATCCTAGCGTTATTGTCCATGAAGGAGCAGGCTTCAGGAACATGTCTGACATGACTGGCGCCTTACTGACTCAGCTCAGCTGTTGCCTTTCCGTTCATTCTAGGATAAAGGCGTACTTGATGAAGGGTAAGGGTCTGCTTCTTTCCAAACTGCCAGGGGCTACAGCAATGAGACCTCTGTCAGAGGTAAGGGAAGACAAAGTGGATGGATTCTCAAGGCCTTGCTTGGCCACAATGCTTCAGCACCCCACAGAGAGAATCAGGCTCCCTGTGCTGCTATGCTGGGTATGTAGGTTCACAAAGAGGTGTCTCCATAGCAGCCAGGAATGTTCCAGACAGATGAGCTTCACGAGAGCTCTCCTACAGAGCATCGACCTCTCCATTTGGTCTTGTCTTCCCCTGTGAGTTGGGTTCCCAATCTCCTCCCCACCTCTAGGGAAACAGTCCCTGAGAAAAGATCTCCAAGAACAGCATTTCCCTCAAGCTGGGAAACGCAGTTCACGGAGGCAGGCAGCGAGCCTCCTGCAGGGAAAAAGAGGCCTTACTGTCCACGAAGGAGCAGGCGGCCAGAGCGTGTGAGACATGACTGGTGCCTTTCTGGCCTCAGTTCTTCTATGGCCTTTGTATTGGAACTAGTACCTAGGCCTAATTGGAGAAGGGTTTGGGTGCAGATTTCTACAAACTGCCAAGTGCTACAGCAATGAGAATTCTCTCAGAGGTAAGGGAGAGCATTGTATGGATTCTCAAGCTGTTGCTTGAATGATAGCTTCACAGCTGCACGGAGAGAATAAGGCTCTCTGTGCCAGTATGTTGGGTACGCAGCTTCACACACAGAGGTGTCCCCGTAGGAGCCAAGAGCTTTCCTGACACACTGAGCTTTACTAGATCTCTCCTAGAGAGCAAAGTCTTGTCCATATGGTTTTGTCTTCCCCCTGCATGTGGGTCTCCGGGCTCGGCCCCAACTCCATGGAAACAGCCAATGAGAAAAGATCTCCAAGAACCCTTTTCCCCCAGGCTGGGAAGCGGGGTTTGCAGGAGGCGGGACAAGTAAGCCTCCTTCAGGCAAGAAGAGGCAGTAAACCGGCCTGTGTTTGGAAGCCTCTATTTGGAAGAAATGGGTTAGCTTCTCCCAAAGGACACCTCCAGATCTTCTCAGGAGACGGAAATTCCAGAGGTAGGGTCGAGGATCCTGACTGCTCTTTGTCAGCCTTGCAAAGACATTCCTAGATTCTAGCGTTATTGTCCATGAAGGGGCAGGCTTCGGGAACATGTCTGACTTGACTGGCGCCTTACTGACCTCAGCTCAGCTATTGCCTTTCCATTCAAACTAGGACAAAGGCCTACTTTGTGAAGGGTAAGGGCCTACTTCTTTCCAAACTGCCATGGTCTACAGCGATGAGACCTCTGTCAAGGCGAGGGAAGCGTAAGCGGATGGATTCTCAAGCAGGTGCTTTGCCACAAAGCATCAGCACCCCACAGAGAGAATCAGGCTCCATGTGCCCGTATGTTGGGTGTGTAGCTTCACACACAGAGGTGTCTCTTTAGGAGCCAAGAATGTACCTGACAGATGAGGTTCACTAGAGCTCTCCTACAGAGCATAGACCTGTCCATGTGGTTTTGCTTTCCCGTGACAGTTGGGTCCCCGAGGTCCACCCCAGCTCCGGAGAAACAGCCCCTGAGAAAAGGTCTCTAGGAACCGCTTTTTCTCCAGGCTGGGAAACGCAGTTGGCAGGAGGCAAGGCAAGCAAGCCTCCTGCAGGGTAAAAGAGGTCTTATTTTCCCTGGAGGAGCAGGCTGCCAGAGTGTGTGAGACCTGACTGGTGCCTTACTGTCCTCAGGTCCGCCATTGCATGTTCATCCGAACTAGGACCCAGGTCTACTTGGAGAAGGGTTTGGGTGCAGATTTCTACAAACTGCCAAGGGCTACAGCAATGAGAACTCTCTCAGCGGTAAGAGAGACCATTGTATGGATTCTCAAGCTGTTGTTTGAATGACTGCTTCAAAGCTGCACAGAGAGAGTCATGCTGTCTGTGCCCCTATTTGACTATGCAGCTTCACACACAGAGTTTGGCTCTGTTGGAGCTAGAAATGTTCCTGATAGACTCAGGTTCACTAAAGCTGTCCTGCAGAGCAAAGAAATTGGATGTGGTTTTGCCTTCCCTTGTCAGTATGGGTCCCCTAGCTTGGCCCCAGCTCCAGGGAAACAGCCTCTGAAAAAATTATTCAAATAACTGATTTTCCACCAGGCTGTTAAGCAGAATTCGCAGGTTGCAAGGAAAGGAAGCCTGCTTCGTGGAAGAAGAGGCAGCCAACCGGCCTGTGTTAGGAAGCTTGTATTTGGAAGGAACGGGTTATCTTCTACAACGGGAGAACCTCAGATCTGCTCAGGGGACTGAAAAACCGGAGTCAGGGTCGAAGTTCTCCCCTGTCCTTTGCGCGCCTTGCAAAGACATTCCTAGCTTCTAGCGTTAGTGTCCATAAAGTAGCAGGCTGCGGGAGCATGTGATAAATGACTGGCACCTTTCTGTCCTCAGCTCCGCTATTGCCTTTCTATTGGAACTAGAACCCAGGCCTACTTTAAGAGGGGTTAGGGTCCAGTGTTTCCAAACTGCCAAGGGCTACAGCATTGCGAGCTCTGTCAGAGGTAAGAAAAGAGCAATTGGTTGGATTCTCCAGCTGTTGCTTGACCGCACAGCTTCCGCACCGCATGGAGAGCATGAGGCTCCTTGTGGCCCTATTTTGGGTATGCAGCAACACGCACACAGAGTGTCTGTGTTCGCACCAAAAATTTCCTGACACACTTAGGTACATTAGATCTCTCCTACAGAGCAAAGATGTGGATGTGGTTTTGCCTTTCCCTATGAGTTTGGGTCCCTTACCTCGGCCCCAGCCCTGGGGAAACAGCCCCTGAGAAAATACTTACAATAAGTGGTTGGTCCATCAGCTGGGAAGTGAAGTTCAGAGATGCGGGTAAATGAAGCCTCCCTTGTGGAAGGAGAGGCAGCCAACTGGTGTGTGTTTGCAAGCATGTATTTGGAAGGAACGGGTTAGCTTCTACAATGGGAGACGTCCAGATCTGCTCAGAGGACTGAAACTCAGAGTCAGGGCTGAGCTCAGTGTCAGTGCCGAGCATCTCGCATGCCATTTGTGAACCTTGTAATGACATTCCTAGGTTATAGTGGCATGGCCCATGAAGGAGCAGGCTGTGGCACTGTGTCAGACATGTTTCGGCGCATTACTCTGATCAGCTCCACTATTTCCTTTCATGTACATTTTAGTCTCTAGGCCCGGTATCGAGGGGCGCACACAGGGTGTTTTCCCACAGGATGCAAAAATGTTCCAGACAGTCCTATGCTCACTAGCTGTTGCTAGGTCACACATTATGCTATACTTATTGCTAACAGTAAAAACACTATTGAAGCGCTAATTAATTTCTTTTTCTTTTTCTTTGCAATGCTAGTGATAGAACCAAAGGCTGACATCTGTATCAAACAGGGGAAACGTAAAGGAAACTAAACAATTTTATGTAATCACATTGCCATGATCCTATACAGTAAAATGGAAATTCAAAGGACATGATTTTTCTGAATGCAGGAGACTCCGGTTTCATTCCTGGGTCGGGAAGATTCCCTGGAGAAGTAACAGACAACCCACTCCCAGTATTCTAGCCTAGAGAATGCCATGGACTGTATAGTCCGTGGGGTCACAAAGAATCAGGCACCACTGAGCCATTTTCACTTTCACATGCGGATATTATTAAAAAAAAAAAATGTGGTAACAGATCTAGAACCTTTGGCAATCTAACGAATGAATAATATAAATATGAATAATCAACTTTGTCCTTCATGGTGATTACCATCTGGTATTTGCTTTGAGAGCAGTTGAACTCCTCATTGTTAAAGAGAAATAATCCTTTCCTCTCTGAAACATTTGTGAACCATTCAGTTGGGTGTGGTGAATAAAATACTTAAGGATCTAATACATAAAAATGCAATAGGCAAAGTACATTATTTTTTGCTCCTTTTCTCACAGGGTGGAATATTTTGTATTTGCCCTGATTTTGTGTCTTGACTTCATGTACCATTGTATAGTGACATTTTTAGTTGAAATACAGTAGGACTAAAAATATTGATATAATACTAATAAATCATGTTGGTATGTGTGGTTGTCACATGGGATTCACAGGAGATTTAAATTCACAGTTGTCAATGTAAAGGATTCATGCTATTTAGCTTCTTCATGAATCTATACTACGAAGGAAGAGCTTTTCACAACATATTTCACTGAGGGAACTACAAGGATGATAGGCGTAATACTATGTGTCAATTCATGGATTTCAAAGCATTGCTCACAATACAGATCTGCTTTTCAACATCAGGGTTCTTTCAGTGTCCTTGAACAGCATTTGTTTTTCTGTTCAGTTCAGTTCAGTTCAGTTGCTCGGTCTTTGTGACCCCCATTGGACCACAGCACGCCAGGCCTCCCTGTCCATCACCGACTCCCAGAATTTACCCAAACTCGTGACCATTGGGTCGCTGGTGCCATCTAACCATCTCATCCGCTGTTGTCCCCTTCTCCTCCTGTCTTCAATCTTTCCCAACCTCAGGGTCATTTCAAATGAGTCAGCTCTCCAAAAACTGGAGTTTCAGCTTCAACATCAGTCCTTCTGATGAACACCCAGAACGGATTTCCTTTAGGATGGACTGGTTGGACTTCCTTGCAGTCCAAGGGACTGCCAAGAGTCTTATCCAACACCACAGTTCAAAAGCATCCATTCTTCTGCGCTGAGCTTTCTTTATAGTTCACCTATATATTCTGTATACAGAAGAAAAACACTCATGAGTATAAAACTTGTTCACATAAAACGAGTGTATGAATTGTTATCTTCCCAACCCAGGGATCAAACCCACATCACTTCCATATCCTGCACTTGTAGGCAGATTATTTACTGATTGTGCCACCTAGGAATTGATATACATTTGAAGAACCACTGCCATCAGCTTCTCCTGTTCATGACCAAAGTAGGAGAAAGAACACTGGAAGAAGTACCGTAAGCATATTATTTAGTCAAGGAACTGTTGTTATGCTGGGTACTCCACTTATTACTGGAACAAGTCAGTTCCTCCATTGATGGTGGGTATACCTGAAAATTCTTACAAATTCATGGAATGTGATGTCTATATGATCAATGTGTTCATCTTATGCTACTGCTTCAGGTAGACCTGCTTCAGTATGAAGGACTGCACTTAAAGGGATGCCTACTATTCCAGCTCAAGCAACAGATACTGAAGTGCAGATCACTGTCCTTTGTTGAACAGCATCAGCAGTTTCTCAACATATGTAACATGGCAGAGCAAGCCTTGGGATGCAACTCTGAAAACAGGCTAGGCCTTCTTTTTCCCAAGCCCTGCAATAAAATACAAATCCAAAAAAGAAAAATAGCAATGATTTTGTCAGAACTTCCTCACTTTTTCTTTCTGAATGGCAGGAAGCAGACACTGAGGCCAGATGACTGCAGGATTTAATTATGAGCTAACATTGGGTGGGGTGGAAGCTCATCACTCTAGGAAGAATGTGGCTCAATTAAACCGTTTGACTTTCATTCACTTCATGTATATAGAGTTCCATAATCCTTCATTAAGGAAATCAGTAAGTTCAACTTCCTTACACCTTCACCATCTCTTGATTTACACGAATGCCAATTCCTAGTCCAGCACTTATTTATACAATGAGTGCTACAGGTAGTAATAGTGCATAAATGATGATGAGCAATGACAGGAAGTTTATTTCTTTTCTGTTTGACTTCTCTATTTTTGTACAATCAAGCAGTGAAATATACTTACGGATGTGAATATTTTTGTGGCGTGTAGAAATACACAGTGTTGGCACAATACTTATCATGGTATTGTGTCTCTTTCATATATTCCTTTGGAGATTCTGTTCCATTATATATTATCATAAGATACTCAATACAGTTTCCGAAACTATAGAGTAGATCCTTGTGGTTTCTTTCATACATAGTACTATGTAGTTGTTAATAATTCAAACAAAAACTGGTACACAAATATTCATAGCGACCTTATTCACAATAGCCCAAAGGTAGAACCCATTCAAGTGTCCATCGGTGGGTGAATGAATATGCAACACAGGGTATATTCAAAAGCTTGAACAGTATTCTACCATACAAAAAGATAAACTGAAATGGTTCTGCCACTGCACAAGACACTACAGAAATTACTCCAAAACTAACACATGGAACAAACAGATATTTCAATTCTAATTCATGCTATGTACCCAAAAGGTTTGGAAAAGGGGGCTGAAAAAAAATGCATATTTCTGCAGGCATACTCACAACAGCATGATTCACACTGGCCAACAAACAGAGGCAATCTAAATGTCCATGGACAGCCAATTCCATAAACAAACTGTGGTAGACACACAATGGAATCTGATTTGGCCCTTCAAAGTCAGTAATTCTGACAGTGCTACAATGAGGACGAACCTTATGTCATTATATTAAGTGAAATAAACCAGACCAAAAAAGGAGAAACGTTCTGTGATTCCACTAGTATGAGATATCCAAACAAATCAAATCCAAAGCCAGAAAAATAGAAAGTAATTCCCAGGGATCGAAGACAGTTCATGTTTCACAGAACCCGCCCAGTTTCCCTTGGGGAAACTGACTTCTCATGACATCTCCAAAACCAATTATACAAATAATTGGAAGCCATATCCAGTCAAATGAATGTAGTCAAATTTTTACAATGTATACCAACCTCACTCAAACTTCTCAACAGACAAAAGGCAAAATTGTATCTATGGTACCTCAGCTTTGCTTAAAACTGTATCTACAGTACCTTAGCTCTGCTTATGAATTTTAACAACAACAACAACAACAAAAACACACACTAAAGTCTATCCAAAAAAGGACATAAAAATTATAACATGAACTTTAAAAAATTATAAATTTAAACTGTGAAAAAGCTTATTCACAAAACTTAAACGCAAGCCACAGAAAAATATATTGACAAAATACATATATGATAAAGGATCGTACTCCGAATATACCAAAATATCTGGAACAAACAACCTCATTAAAAGTGTATAAATCTGAACTCCTGGCCAAAGAAAAGATACAGATAGTAAATCAGCATATCAAAAATACTCAAAATCATATATCATTAGGAAATTAGAAACTAAAACATCAGTGAAGTAGCACTGCACACCTATTAGATCCAGTAAGCTCAAAAAAGGGGGAGGGGGGTGCAGGGTTTCTCTGGTGGCTCAGTGGTAAAGAATCTGCATGACGATGCAAGACACTCAAGTTCGATCCCTTACCCAGGAAGATCCCACGTGCCAGAGAAATTTAGCTGGACTTTTCTACAGCTAAACAAGGCTCACCTGTGACCTGAACACTACACGCCTAGCACTTACTAAACAGCTTTGAAAAAGTGTCCAGACAAAAAGTATCACACAATTCTACACAGCTCTACTTCTAACAGCTAAAAACTTTCAAATATCAGGATGTCTTCGGGCGATGACTGTGTAAGCAATTTGGGATAAATCCACAGTGAAGGGGAGCAAATGCTACCCCAAAATATACCTCTTCAGCATGAGAATTAGTTGGACCTAATTAACTTTCTTTTTTTTTTTTTTTTAAGAGGACAAATGCTCATCTCTGAAACCCAAGTTCAAGACGGCTCGTTTGTGAGTCACATTTACAAGAGAAGTCTCATTTCAAAGGAATCCTCGGTCTATACCAGATAGAAGGATGAGAGTCTTGTGAAACTCTTTTTTTTTTTTTTTTTTATCAAGAGGGAACCCTAAGATGTAAATCTGTACAGTGACCATATCCTTCCTTTCCTTTCATTTTATTTTATATATATATATATATATATATATATATATTTGTACTTGGCTGCACCAGATCGACCTTCGTTGAGGCCAGCCAGATATTTAGCTAAAGGATGCCAACTCTTCATTGTGGCATGGGAGATCTAGTTCTCGGATCAGGGATTGAACCTGAGCCACCTTCTTTGGGAGTGTCCAGTCTTAGCTACTGGACCACCAGGAAGCCCCTGATTTGGTTTTAGATGAAGATGGTATCTAAGGTGATATCTTGGGCCATTTCAGTCACTGACTCAGTTTCCTGAGTTTCTTCAAAGCATGCACGAGGTACACATATTAAACTGGTTTGCAAAACAAGGAAAGGTAGTTCATACTACAACACTGTATGCTTACAAATATCTAAATGGTAAATGGCATGTTATTTATTTTTAATTACTGTGGAGAAAAAAAGGAATGCAAGATTCACACATTTTATAACATGAATAAACATTAAAACCATCTTTAGTGAAAAATATCCATATAGAAAAGGCCACGCAGATCCCATATTCACCGTCTGCTTTAAGTCCATCAAGTTTGTCCAAATCAATGAACATCTCAGTAACATTCTAAAAAAAAAAAAAAAAGGAAGAAAAGATATATTCATACAATTGAACAATTGCTGAAACAGAACTGGGGCTGTGGATTACATTATACCGTAGAAACCATATGATGTCCTGATTTTGGAGATTATATGCAGGTTCTGCAGGAGAATCCACCCATTTTGGATAAAACACATAGAGTGTTTTAGATGATGTGGCAAATGCGAGCACTTTTTCCCTTTGCTAGGAGATTTCTGTACAATTTACCCAGAAAGGAAATTATGTTTCAAAACAAACAAGTCAATACCATAAATGAAAATCAGATTAGACAGGCATGAAAATTTTCTATAGAGTTCAGACTCACCCAGGCGAAGTTCAAGGGAAGCTGTGATGCTCCACTGTCCTTGAAGGAGTCCACATGGAATGAAGAAGTACTGTGGGCAGTCTATTAGTAACCACCATGCCTTGGGTCTGCGGGACAAACAGATTTTGCAAGTAAAATGTTCCCCATAACTTCACAAAAAGTTGTTAGACTACATTCAGTAAAGTTGAATAATTTCCGATCAATTTACAATCATAGAAACTACTACAACTTACAATCCCAATCAATATGTAAAAATCACTTGCGTTTCTATACACTAATAACAAACAGAAACAAACATTAAGAAAATCCCACTTATAATTGCACCCAAAAGAATAAAACATCTAGCAACAAACTTAATCAAGGACATAAAAGACCAGTAGTCAGAAAACCAGAAAGCACTGAAAAAGAAACCAAAGAAAACACAAATAAAAGAAAATGACACCACGCTAAAACACGGGAACAATGAGGAATTCAAATGTCCATTCCAAGCAAAGCCATCAACAAATACACTGACAGCATTCACAAAATGATATTCAATGGCCTTTTTCACAGAAAAGAAATACTCCTACTAGTAGACTGCTAATATTGAACAGGACCTTAAAGGGCCAAGAAGACTCTGAGAGAGAAGAACACAGCTGGAGGCATCTTCCTCTCTGACTTCAAACTACATCATGGCCCTGTAGTAACCACCACAGTGAGGAACTGGCAGGAACACAGACACATGGACTCCAGGAAAGAAGAGAGAGCCCAGGAATGAACCCACATGGAACATGGTCAGTTCATGAAAATCAAACCAGGAACGAGCCAAGAGGAAAGGACAGTCTTCTGAAGAAACAGGGACAGGAAAACTGGCCACCTACTCGGAAGAACATCCGTGAAGGTCATCCTCTAGGCCATCGAACAGAAATCAAACTGATCGAACTGAAAACCCACCATTCACACATGGAGCTCTCCTCACCGCCCCCCACCCCCCGAGCGCTCTGAGATGGACCTCTGGTCAGCGCTCAGCTGGACACAGGAAACGTCTACTTCGTCCTCATTTTCCCCTCTTGCAGCGCCTCCTTGCTGGCGGGCACTGAGGCAACCCCGCTCCTCTCAGCCGGGACGCAGCCCCGTGACCCCAGAGCCCGAGCCCTGAGGGCCCTGAGGAGACAAAGGTCCCGCCAGGGAAGAGCGGGCAGCCCTGCACTCACAGACCTCAGAGGGCTCACCCACAAGCAGCTCTGCTGTGAGCACTCAGACTGGAAGCCCAAACTGAAATGGAGTACAATGGCTCCATGACCCTCCTCAAAACATGGCTAAGGAACAGTCAGAGCCTGGATGGAATGCAGCCATAAAAAGGAACACATTTGAGTCCGTTCTAAGGAAGGGGATGAACCGAGAGGGTATTAAACAGGCAAGTCAGTCAGAAAGAGAAAAACATGGAATCGAGAAGGATGGGTCTGACGAATTTGTTCACATAGCAGCACCGGAGATGCAGACATAGAGGACAGACTTATGGACCAGGGTGGGGAACGAGAGGGAGAGGGTGACATGAATGGAGAGAGCAGCATGGATGCATGTACACCAACATTTGTAAATAGACAACCAGTGGGAATTTACAGTTATGACTCAGGGAACTCAAACTGGGGCTCTGTAATAACCTAGAGAGGTGGGGATGGATGGGATGATGGAGGGAGATTCCAGAGCGAGGGGATACATGTACACCTATGGTTCGTTCGTGTGGATGTATGTCAAATCAAACCGATATTGTAAAGCAGTGATCAATCAACTAGAAATAAATAACTGTTTATAAAGAAAAAAATGAAATGAACAGAAGCACAAACTTTGCAACTAACACTGGAATTCCTTTTAAAAAACTATACAATTTGAGAAAACAACAAAAGATCTACATGACCTTTGGTCTGGTGATGAGTTCTAACACACACAAAAAAGCCAACTTACCAAATTAGGAATATACATTATTTCAAACAGTGACTTTTACAATTTTATACATTTACTCTGTGAAGGACCTTATTCCAGAGAACCAAAAGGCACTCTGTTAAATGAACCAGTGACCACCCACCCTTGCCAGGCAACAGAGAAGAGAAAACACTTGCAGGAGTCATCTTAAAACAGGAGGTCCTGGTAAGGAACAAGGAACTAACAAGCTCCCACCAACCAGGATTCTGGAGAGGTCAACAAGAGGTCAACAAGAGATGGGAGACTACAGTCCAGAGGTCCTAGCAACTTCCATCTAGCAACAAAGACCCAGCATAGTCAAAACGAATTCCATGTTACAAAAAATAAATAAATAAAAGGACAGAATTTCTTTGAACACAAGACTGAGATTAGGGGTGAGGTTGTACATATATGTGCCAGGATAATCTTAAAGTATGAGAAAGTAAAGAAAGTAAAAGACAACTATCAAGCTGTCCAAAGTGATAAAAATGAATGATTACACAGTTTTATCTGTACACACTAGCAGATAATAATCTGAAAAGGAATTTTAAAAATTCCCTTTCAATAATGTCAACATGAATAAAGTACTTTGGCACAGATATAATGAGGATGACAAGACTGGCACACTAGAAATTATACACCATGGCTGAAAAATATCCTGAATACATGGACAGATATTCCATAGCGATGGAAAGACTTAAGATGGCAATACCATGGAATGCATCTTCAATCTGAAATGAAGATTCGATATGACTTAATCACTCAGAGCTTTTGTGTCATCAAGTGTTATTAAAGTATAAAAGAGATAGAGAAAGCTGCTGACATAGACTTGCGGCGGGGTGGCAGGGGGCAGTAAGAGTACCCCCTGCTGGTCTTTAGCCAGATATTATACAGGCACTTGCAGTCTGCTAAGGAAAGAAAGGCACTGTCTCAGGGAATGGCACCAGGCCCTTCACCCACGACATGCATTTGAGATAACATTGGCAGCAGGTGAGTCATCCTGGGCCAAAAAATGATTGACATGAATCTTGAAGAAAGGCAGTATTCCAGGCAAATATATCATTTCCTTAACATAGATTAGGAGAACAAAGTAGGAGGAAAACATACTGTTTTGTTCAAGTCGCTTCTGAGCCTTTTGGGGGAACCGACCTGAAGCCAGAGTCTAGCGGAAATACATAGGATACTAACATCGCTTAAGACAAAGATTTCCTTAGGAAAAAATGCATTGCTTAGCTCAAGGTTTGTCTGGGAAATTCTTACACATCAGGAGATGGCTCCGAGCTGGGTTTCCGCACACAAGAACATCCATGCAAAGGACAAGCCTGCGCAGCTCTGTGCCCATCTGCCCCCCTACAGCCCGCAGCATTTCCAAGTGACCTCCTTAGGCCTTTGCCAAACTACAGGGGCACCTCTGGGTTTCCTGTTTCCCTCACTTCCAACACTTTTCTTAAAAAAAAACAAAACAAAAAAAACCCCACACACTTCTTCATAGAATGCCACAGTGGAAGGAAAACAGGCCTTCAGTAGTTAGACCTCCATTTGCAAAACACTTGGAGCTTGGTTTTGTTTTGTTTTGTTTTAATTAAACCACCACATAATTTAAAATTCTTACACGTTCTAATTATTCAGTTCCAAAATACCAAACTTTTATTGCACAAGGTCCCCATGAAAAGACCCACACAGCAGGACAGCCACAGATTCTGCCATGAAAGGGCAGCAAGGTGCCCTCCCCCCTTCTTTTCTGCCTGGGCGGCCACCAGGTTTTTAAACCCATGCACCCTAATAAGTTTCTAGGGTGCAATTCGTGGACCCTTCCCTTTCCCATCCCAGCAGGTGGTCAAGGGCCCACTGGCCTACAAACTGCCAGAAGCAGGGCTGGGCCAGCCGGCCAGAGTTCAGGGTTCTGTCCCTTGGACTTCCAGCAGACACTACGCTGCTTGGGACAACCTCGCGGCTCTGAGCTTTCAGCAAAGGGGTGGAGCGGTAAAGGCCTTGACCGCAAAGGCTTGGGGAGCTCCGAGAATGGAATACGTGGTTCCCTGCTCCACGCAGTCCCAGTTCCCTTACCTGTGGTCCGCACCCCTCCACTGTGCCCACTGGATGCCGATCCTTGGGGACCCAGGAGCGCACGAAATGGGCGTTCCCAGCCGCAGTGGGGACCCCCGAGAGCACATCTGGGAACCCCTCCCCCACCCCTGCCAGGACCCGACCCCCACCCCACGCCGCCCGGGTTTGCCCTGCCCCTGCGGCGCTCCCGGTGCCTTCCCAGCCACAGTGGGGACCCCCGAGAGCACAACTGGGACCGACCCCCATCCACAGTGATTGGAATCTCGACCCGCGCAGCCTGGGTTTGCCCCGCCCCGGGTGCGCTCCCGGCGCGTTTCCAGCCGCAGTGGCGACCTGCTAGAGCACAACTGGGATGCCCGCCCCCACTCCTCCATGACCGGACCCCCGACCTGCACCGCCCGGGTTCACTCCGCCCCTGGTGAGCTCCTGGTGCCTTCCCAGCAGCAGTGGTGAACCCCGAGAGCACAACTGGGACCGCCCCCCACCCCCCCTCCACGACCGGATTCCCGACCCGCGCCGCCCGGGTTCACCCCGCCCTGGGTGCGCTCCCGGCGCGTTTCCAGCAGCAGTGGCGACCCCCGAGAGCACAAATGGGACCCCCCCCCACCCCGCCCCGACTGGAACCCTGACCCGTGCCGCCCGTGTCCGCCCGGCCCCTGGCGCGCTCCCAGTGTGCTCCCCACCTTCACCACAGGCTCCCGGTGAGCCCCGCCCCCATGCCCGGTTCCAGGAGAGGCACTCCGACCTCGCTACTGCCGCCAGGTGAAACAGGAGGACAATAAATCCACCCCCACAGAGACAATCCAAGCTGTCTATGATTTAGGGATAAAACGATGACTACAGAAAGAAAGATGACCTGACCTAGGAGGGCCATGATATTCTATAGATCCAGACAAACTTGGTTACCAAGGAAACTTTTTTTCTTGGACCCCGGAAAGCTGGTTCTTTCCATATGCAATTACAAACAATGGGCTTGTTACTAAAGCCTGCCTCACCGCCACCCCCCAACCCCCCAGGAAAATGGCTCAAAGAAATACTTTAAATCTCAGGTGGAAAACTGCAAGATCTCTTGTCTGTCTGTCTGGATTTATGTATGTCTCAGTGTGAGCCTTGTGGTTTTTGATAATATTGCTCAAGTTCTGAGTTCTTATTTAAATGGTCTCCAGAAAGGGAAGCCCTTACATATCAAACTGTTGGAAATACAAGAAAACATTGACCTACATGAATGTCAGAGTCCCGTGAACTGGGAAATAGTCAATATTAAATATCTAGTATTTTTGTTTTCGCTACTCTACTCTAGACATGTCTAAGAGTCTTCACGACCCAGATAATAATGATGGTGTGATCACTGACCTAGAGCCAGACATCCTGGAACGTGAAGTCAAGTGGGTCTTAGAAGGCATCACTACAAACAAAGCTAGTGGAGGTGATGGAATTCCAGTTAAACTATTTCAAATCCTGAAAGATGATGCTGTGAAAGTGCTGCACTCAATATGCCAGCAAATTTGGAAAACTCAGCAGTGGCCACAGGACTGGAAAAGGGCAGTTTTCATTCCAATCCCAAAGAAAGGCAATGCCAAAGAATGCCCAAACGACCTCACAGTTGCACTCATCTCACATGCTAGTAAAGTCATGCTCAAAATTCTGCAAGCCAGGCTTCAGCAATACGTGAACTGTGAACTCCCTGATGTTCAAGCTGGTTTTAGAAAAGGCAGAGGAACCAGAGATCAAATTGCCAACATCCGCTGGATCATGGAAAAAACAAGAAAGTTCGAGAAAAACATATATTTCTGCTTCATTGACTATGCCAAAGCCTTTGACTGTGTGGATCACAGTAAACTGTGGGAAATTCTGAAAGAGATGGGAATACCAGACCACCTGACCTGCCTCTTGAGAAACCTGTATGCAGGTCAGGAAGCAACAGATAGAACTGGACATAGAACAACAGACTGGTTCCAAATAGGAAAAGGAGTATGTCCAGGCTGTATATCATCACCCTGCTTATTTAACTTATATGCAGAGTACATCATGAGAAACGCCGGACTGGAAGAAACACAAGCGGGAATCAAGATTGCTGGGAGAAATATCAATAACCTCAGATATGCAGATGACACCACCCTTATGGCAGAAAGTGAAGAGGAACTCAAAAGCCTCTTGATGAAAGTGAAAGTGGAGAGTGAAAAAGTTGGCTTAAAGCTCAACATTCAGAAAACAGAGATCATGGCATCCGGTGCCATCACTTCATGGGAAATAGATGGGGAAACAGGGGAAACAGTGTCAGGCTGTATTTTGGGGGGCTCCCAAATCACTGCAGATGGTGACTGCAGCCATGAAATTAAAAGACGCTTACTCCTTGGAAGGAAAGTTATGACCGACCTAGATAGCATATTCAAAAGCAGAGACATTACTTTGCCAATAAAGGTCCGTCTAGTCAAGGCTATGGTTTTTCCTATGGTCATGTATGGCTGTGACAGTTGGACCGAGAAGAAGGCTGAGCGCCGAAGAATTGATGCTTTTGAACTGTGGTGTTGGAGAAGACTCTTGAGAGTCCCTTGGACTGCAAGGAGGTCGAACCAGTCCATTCTGAAGGAGATCAGCCCTTGGATTCCTTTGGAGGGAATGATGCTGAAGCTGAAACTCCAGCACTTGGCCACCTCATGCGAAGAGTTAACTCATTGGAAAAGACTCTGATGCTGGGAGGGATTGGGGGCAGGAGGAGAAGGGGACGACAGAGGATGAGATGGCTGGATGGCATCACTGACTCGATGGACGTGAGTCTGAGTGAAGTCCGGGAGTTGGTGATGGACAGGGACGCCTGGCGTGCTGCGATTCATGGGTTCGCAGAGTCGGACACGACTGAGCGATGGAAATGAACTGAACTGAACTGAAGAGTCATCAACATTAAGCACAAAATGTTCATAGTGCCTAGGTTTATTCTACTTTAAAAATTGCTATACTGTTATATCTGTCACAAACTTGTCAACAAGAAAGTATCTCTAAACAACAAGGCTAAAAAATGTAACTGTGATATGAGCTTTTAGAGAAACCATTCACAATAATTATACTCTAAAATATCTGTCTATAATTGTCTTGATTGAAGGCAGAAGAGAAGGGGATGACAGAGGATAAGATGGTTGGATGGCATCACTGCTCAAGGGACATGAGTTTGAGTAAGACCCTAGAGTTGGTGATGGACACGGAAGCCTGGCGTCCTGCAGTCCACGGGGTCCCAAAGAGTCAGACACGACTGAGCAACTGAACTGAACAATCGTTTCTCCAGGTTTTTTGGGTACCTGAGTTTCTATCCTTGTGCTAAACTAAGTGACGACAGTGTATTGAATAGCTAGGTCATTTCCAAATAAATTAAAGTTCTGAAACATTCACGACTTGAAAGGACACAGAAACAAAAGAGATTTTTGACTATCCATGAATAGTGTCTGGCACGATCCTGACATGTTCAGTGTAAGAAAGCAATTTTTTTGTGTTGTTTTCTTTTGTTCTTGGGGCCGGGGTGGGGTATTATCACTGATACGTATGTTCGCCAATCTATATAATGCCAATATAAAAGTCAGTTCTGGGTTACTTAAGGGAAATGTCTGACTTGTTATTAAAAGAAGGTATGTGGAATGAAATCGCATTTTATGAAGGAAACCGAAGTAGTTCTGTCCTACAGGTGGCAGTTTCAGGATGGGAGAAGCAAAGGAATGGGTACAGAATGGGATAAGGAGATTGTATGGAAAGTGGACCCCCAGAAAATTGTTGTCTGCCTAGCACAAGTTTCCTTGAGATGTTGAACTGCCGTTGCTAATAGATTTTAATTTTGTTTATCTCTTAAGTGATCTGTTCTAAGATGACCTTTGAAATATTTTGTTAGCTTTGGCTAAGTGGAGAAGTATTGTTTCACGGTGACTTATGTGATCCTACCTGACTGTTCTAAACGCTTTGTATATCTATGCACAAGCCTGTCTAATGATTGACTTCTAGCTAACTTTGGAATGCTTCAGAGGGCCCTGAGATCTCTCAAAGAGAGACATTAAACAACCTGAGTTCATTTGGCATGTGAAACTTCATAGGAAGTGCTCTCAGAAAGAGGGATGAATCTCCCCAAGTTATATTATATGCTGGATATTACAGGAAGGTATAGTTTGAGCCGAGGTAGAAAAGGAGGAGAGCAAGATGGAATTTGTAGTTGGGCAGGGGGTGATAAGTCCCACTGACTACAATCACAAAATGATATGCAATGGCCTTTTTCACAGAAAAGAAATACTCCTACTAGTAGGCTGCTAATATTGAACAGGACCTTAAAGGGCCAAGAAGACTCAGAAAGAAGAACACAGCTGGAGGCATCTTCCTCTCCGACTTCAAACTACATCATGGCCCTGTAGTAACCACCACAGTGAGGAACTGGCAGGAACACAGACACATGGACTCCAGGAAAGAAGAGAGAGCCCAGGAAAGACCTCACATGGAACGTGGTCAGTTCATGAAAATCAAACCAGGAATGAGCCAAGAGGAAAGGACAGTCTTCTGAAGAAACAGGGACAGGAAAACTGGCCACCTACTCGGAAGAACATCCGTGAAGGTTATCCTCTAGGCCATCGAACAGAAATCGAACTGAAAACCCGCCATTTGCACATGGAGCTCTCCTCACCACCCCCCACCCCCCGAGTGCTCTGAGATGGACTTCTGATCAGCGCTCAGCTGGACACAGGAAATGTCTACTTCGTCCTCATTTTCCCCTCTTGCAGCGCCTCCCTGCTGGCGGGCATTGAGGCAACCCCGCTCCTCTCAGCCGGGGCGCAGCCCCGTGACCCCAGAGCCCGAGCCCTGAGGGCCCTGAGGAGACAAAGGTCCCGCCAGGGAAGAGCGGGCAGCCCCGCACTCACAGACCTCAGAGGGCTCACCCACAAGCAGCTCTGACTGGAAGCCCAAACTGAAATGGAGCACAATGGCTCCATGACCCTCCTCAAAACACGGCTAAGGAACAGTCAGAGCCTGGATGGAATGCAGCCATAAAAAGGAACATATTTGGGTCCGTTCTAAGGAAGGGGATGAACTGAGAGCGTATTAAACAGGCAAGTCAGTCAGAAGGAGAAAAACATGGAATCGAGAAGGATGGGTCTGACGAATCTGTTCACATAGCAGCACTGGAGATGCAGACATAGAGGACAGACTTATGCACCAGGGTGGGGAACGAGAGGGAGAGGGTGACATGAATGGAGAGAGCAGCATGGATGCATGTACACCAACATTTGTAAATAGACAACCAGTGGGAATTTGCTGTTATGACTCAGGGAACTCAAACTGAGGCCCTGTAATAACCTAGAGAGGTGGGAATGGATGGGATGTGGGAGGGAGATTCTAGAGTGTGGAGACACATGTACACCATGGTTGGTTCGTGTGGATATATGACAAATCAAACTGATATTGTAAAGCAGTGATCAATCAACTAGAAATAAATAACTGTTAAAAAAAAAAAAGATGCAATGAACAGAAGCACAAACTTTGCAACTAACCGTGGAATTCAATTTAAAAAACTGTACAATTTGAGAAAACAACAAAAAATCTACATGACCTTTGGTCCGCTGATGAGTTCTAACACACACAAAAAAGCCAACTTACCAAATTAGGAATATACATTATTTCAAACATTGACTTTTACAAATTTATCCATTTACTGTGTAAAGGACCTTATTTGAGAGAACCAAAAGACACTGTTAAATGAACCAATGACTGCCCACCCTTGCCAGGCAACAGAGAAAACACCTGCAGGAGTCATCTTACAACAGGAGGTCCTGGTAAGGAACAAGGAACTAACAAGCTCCGACCAACAAATTGCAAATTGAGGTCTAACAGTTGAAGGCCTCTTTTCCTTACACTGTGGCATTCTATGAAGAAATGTGCATGGGTTTTTTTTGTTTGTTTGTTTGTTTTTTGTTTTTCTTTTTTTTAAGAAAAGAGTCTGAAAAATGAGGGAAACAGGAAACCTGGAGGTGCCCCTGTAGTTTGGAGGTCACTTGTAAATGCTGCTGGCCGGGGGGGGGGGGTGCAGATGGGCACAGAGCTGTGCAGGCTTGTCCTTTGCATGGATGTTCTTGTTTGTGGAAATCCAGCTCGGAGCCATCTCCTGATATGTAAGAATTTCCCAGACTAACCTTGAGCTAAGCAATGCATTTTTTCCTAAGGAAATGTTTGTCTTAAGCGATGTTAATATCCTATGTATTTCCACTAGACTCTGGCTTCAGGTCGGTTCCCCCAAAAGGCTCAGAAGCGACTTGAACAAAACAGTATGTTTTACTCCTACCTTGTTCTCCTAATCTATGTTAAGGAAATGATATATTTGCCTGGAATACTGCCTTTCTTCAAGATTCATGTCAATCATTTTTTGGCCCAGGATGACTCACCTGCTGCCAATGTTATCTCAATGCATGTCGTGGGTGAAGGGCCTGGTGCCATTCCCTGAGACAGTGCCTTTCTTTCCTTAGCAGACTGCAAGTGCCTGTATAATATCTGGCTAAAGACCAGCAGGGGGTAGTCTTACTGCCCACCCCACCCCCATCTGAAGACTATGTCAGCAGCTTTCTCTATCTCTGTTATACTTAGTAACACTTGATGACACAAAAGCTCTGAGTGATTAAGTCATATCGAATCTTCATTTCAGATTGAAGATGGATTCCATGGTATTGCCATCTTAAGTCTTTCCATCGCTATGGAATATCTGTCCATGTATTCAGGATATTTTTCAGCCATGGTGTATAATTTCTAGTGTGCCAGTCTTGTCATCCTCGTTACATCCATGCAAAGTATTTTATTCATGTTGACATTATTGAAAGGGAATTTTTTTAAATTCCTTTTCAGATTATTATCTGCTAGTGTATACAGATAAAATTGTGTAATCATTCATGTTTATCAGTTTGGACAGCTTGATAGTTGTCTTTATTTTCTTTACTTTCTCGTACTTTAAGATTACCCTGGCTCAGGTGAGCCGAGGCTGCCCTCTAGTGGCCCTGCTCTGGCTTCTCATTGCAGCAGTTGTGACACAGGGGCTCCACAGCATGTGGGATCTTCCCATAGCGAGGATCACAGCTGCATTTCTGGCACTGGCAGGCGGATTCTTTATGACGGAGCCACCAGGGAAGCCCTCAAGCATCTTTTTGTTTCTAGTTTTCCACACATGTACCTGGGGAGAGAGGCCAGGTTCGAGAGGCTTGGCCGCTGGGGGTCCTCAGCCACAGTTCTGGCTGTGCCATCCATAGCTCTGGGGCCTTTGGCGGGCTCCTCAGCTTCCCTGGGCTGTTTCCTCCCCTCAGAAATGCCCTACTGTTGGACTGTAGCCCACCAAGCTCCTCTGTCCCTGGAATTTCTGAGGCCAGAATACTGGAGGGGGTGCCATTGCCTTCTCTACAAGGTAGCATTTGGAAGATAATTTTCTCCTGGATTGTGGTTCTTGATGAAGGAAGGGGGATCCCTTCCAGGGCTTGAGAGTGGATTCGTGTCTGACATTGGAAATGAATTGTCCGAGGAGAGGAGAGGAAAGGAGTGCCATGCAAGTGACAGACTTCATTGGGAAGGGCTGCTGGGGCAGAGGGCAGGAGGGCGAGGGAAACAGAGAAAACTGCTCTGCCACGTGGCTCACCGTCTCAGGGTTTATGGTCATTGGGTTAGTTTCTGGTTTGTCTCTTGCCAGTCATTCTGAGTTGGGATACTTCCTGGGGGCACATGCATCACTCAGCCGAGATGGATTCCAGCGAGGAAGATCCTGGGAAGTTGCTAGGACCTCTGTACTGTAGTCTCCCATCTCTCCTTGACCTCTCCAGAATCCTGATTGGTGGGAGCTTGTTAGTTCCTTGCTCCTTACCAGGACCTCCTGTTGTAAGATGACTCCTGCAAGTGTTTTCTTTTCTCTGTTGCCTGGCAAGGGTGGGTGGTCACTGGTTCATTTAACAGAGTATCTTTTGGTTCTCTGGAATAAGGTCCTTCACAGAGTAAATGTATAAAATTGTAAAGGGCAATGTTTGAAATAATGCATATTCCTAATTTGGTAAGTTGGCTTTTTTGTTGTGTGTTAGAACTCATCACCAGACCAAAGGTCATGTAGATCTTTTGTTGTTTTCTCAAATTGTATAGTTTTTTAAAAGGAATTCCGGTGTTAGTTGCAAAGTTTGTGCTTCTGTTCATTGCACCTTTTTTGTTTTGTTTATTAAACAGTTATTTATTTCTAGTTGATTGATCACTGCTTTACAATATCGGTTTGATTTGTCATACATCTGCACTAACGAACCATAGGTGTATGTGTGTCCCCTCACTCTGGAATCTCCCTCAAACATCCCATCCATCCCCACCTCTCTAGGTTATTACAGAGCCCCAGTTTGAGTTCCCTGAGTCATAACAGCAAATTCTCACTGGCTGTCTATTTACAAATGTTGGTGTACATGCATCCATGCTGCTCTCTCCATTCATGTCACCCTCTCCCTCTTGTTCCCCACCCTGGTCCGTAAGTCTGTCCTCTATGTCTGCATCTCTGGTGCTGCTATGTCAACAGATTCGTCAGACCCATCCTTCTCGATTCCATGTTTTTCTCTTTCTGACTGACTTGCCTGTTTAATATGCTCTCGGTTCATCCCCTTCCTTAGAACGGACTCAAACGTGTTCCTTTTTATGGCTGCATTCCATCCAGGCTCTGACTGTTCCTTAGCCGTGTTTTGAGGAGGGTCATGGAGCCATTGTGCTCCATTTCAGTTTGGGCTTCCAGTCAGAGCTGCTTGTGGGTGAGCCCTCTGAGGTCTGTGAGTGCGGGGCTGCCCACTCTTCCCTGGCGGGACCTTTGTCTCCTCAGGGCCCTCAGGGCTCGGGCTCTGGGGTCACGGGGCTGCGCCCCGGCTGAGAGGAGCGGGGTTGCCTCAGTGCCCGCCAGCAGGGAGGCGCTGCAAGAGGGGAAAATGAGGACGAAGTAGACGTTTCCTGTGTCCAGCTGAACGCTGACCAGAGGTCCATCTCAGAGCACTCGGGAGGTGGGGGGCGGTGAGGAGAGCTCCATGTGCAAATGGCGGGTTTTCAGTTCGATCAGTTCGATTTCTGTTCGATGGCCTAGAGGATGACCTTCACGAATGTTCTTCCGAGTAGGTGGCCAGTTTTCCTGTCCCTGTTTCTTCAGAAGACTGTCCTTTCCTCTTGGCTCGTTCCTGGTTTGATTTTCATGAACTGACCATGTTCCATGTGGGTTCATTCCTGGGCTCTCTCTTCTTTCCTGGAGTCCATGTGTCTGTGTTCCTGCCAGTTCCTCACTGTGGTGGTTACTACAGGGCCATGATGTAGTTTGAAGTCAGAGAGGAAGATGCCTCCAGCTGTGTTCTTCTCTCTCAGAGTCTTCTTGGCCCTTTAAGGTCCTGTTCAATATTAGCAGTCTACTAGTAGGAGTATTTCTTTTCTGTGAAAAAGGCCATTGCATATCATTTTGTGATTGCAGTCAGTGTGTTTGTTGATGGCTTTGCTTGGAATGGACATTTGAATTCCTCATTGTTCCAGTGTTTTAGCGTGGTGTCGTTTTCTGTTTATTTGTGTTTTCTTTGGTTTCTTTTTCAGTGCTTTCTGGTTTTCTGACTACTGGTCTTTTATGTCCTTGATTAAGTTTGTTGCTAGATGTTTTATTCTTTTGGGTGCAATTATAAGTGGGATTTTCTTAATGTTTGTTTCTGTTTGTTATTAGTGTATAGAAACGCAAGTGATTTTTACATATTGATTGGGATTGTAAGTTGTAGTGTGTGTGTGTATATATATATATATATATATATATATATATATATATAAATGAAAGGAAAGGAAGAATATGGTCATTGTACAGATTTACATCTTAGGGTTCCCTCTTGATAAAAAAAAAAAAAAAAAGAGTTTCACAAGACTCTCATCCTTCTATCTGGTATATACCGAGGATTCCTTTGAAATGAGATTTCTCTTGTAAATGTGACTCACAGAAGAGCTGTCTTGAGCTTGGGTTTCAGAGATGAGCATTTGTCCTCTTAAAAAAAATAGAAAGTTAATTAGGTCCAACTAATTCTCATGCTGAAGAGGTATATTTTGGGGTAGCATTTGCTCCCCTTCACTGTGGATTTATCCCAAATTGCTTACACAGTCATCGCCCGAAGACATCCTGATATTTGAAAGTTTTTAGCTGTTAGAAGTAGAGCTGTGTAGAATTGTGTGATACTTTTTGTCTGGACACTTTTTCAAAGCTGTTTAGTAAGTGCTAGGCGTGTAGTGTTCAGGTCACAGGTGAGCCTTGTTTAGCTGTAGAAAAGTCCAGCTAAATTTCTCTGGCACGTGGGATCTTCCTGGGTAAGGGATCGAACTTGAGTGTCTTGCATCGTCACGCAGATTCTTTACCACTGAGCCACCAGAGAAACCCTGCACCCCCTCCCCCTTTTTTGAGCTTACTGGATCTAATAGGTGTGAAGTGCTACTTCACTGCTGTTTTAGATTGTAATTTCCTAATGATATATGATTTTGAGTATTTTTGATATGCTGATTTACTATCTGTATCTTTTCTTTGGCCAGGAGTTCAGATTTATACACTTTTAATGAGGTTGTTTGTTCCAGATATTTTGGTATATTCGGAGTACGATCCTTTATCATATATGTATTTTGTCAATATATTTTTCTGTGGCTTGCGTTTAAGTTTTGTGAATAAGCTTTTTCACAGTTTAAATTTATAATTTTTTAAAGTTCATGTTATAATTTTTATGTCCTTTTTTGGATAGACTTTAGTGTGTGTTTTTGTTGTTGTTGTTGTTGTTAAAATTCATAAGCAGAGCTAAGGTACTGTAGATACAGTTTTAAGCAAAGCTGAGGTACCATAGATACAATTTTGCCTTTTGTCTGTTGAGAAGTTTGAGTGAGGTTGGTATACATTGTAAAAATTTGACTACATTCATTTGACTGGATATGGCTTCCAATTATTTGTATAATTGGTTTTGGAGATGTCATGAGAAGTCAGTTTCCCCAAGGGAAACTGGGCGGGTTCTGTGAAACATGAACTGTCTTCGATCCCTGGGAATTACTTTCTATTTTTCTGGCTTTGGATTTGATTTGTTTGGATATCTCATACTAGTGGAATCACAGAACGTTTCTCCTTTTTTGGTCTGGTTTATTTCACTTAATATAATGACATAAGGTTCGTCCTCATTGTAGCACTGTCAGAATTACTGACTTTGAAGGGCCAAATCAGATTCCATTGTGTGTCTACCACAGTTTGTTTATGGAATTGGCTGTCCATGGACATTTAGATTGCCTCTGTTTGTTAGCCAGTGTGAATCATGCTGTTGTGAGTATGCCTGCAGAAATATGCATTTTTTTTCAGCCCCCTTTTCCAAACCTTTTGGGTACATAGCATGAATTAGAATTGAAATATCTGTTTGTTCCATGTGTTAGTTTTGGAGTAATTTCTGTAGTGTCTTGTGCAGTGGCAGAACCATTTCAGTTTATCTTTTTGTATGGTAGAATACTGTTCAAGCTTTTGAATATACCCTGTGTTGCATATTCATTCACCCACCGATGGACACTTGAATGGGTTCTACCTTTGGGCTATTGTGAATAAGGTCGCTATGAATATTTGTGTACCAGTTTTTGTTTGAATTATTAACAACTACATAGTACTATGTATGAAAGAAACCACAAGGATCTACTCTATAGTTTCGGAAACTGTATTGAGTATCTTATGATAATGTATAATGGAACAGAATCTCCAAAGGAATATATGAAAGAGACACAATACCATGATAAGTATTGTGCCAACACTGTGTATTTCTACACGCCACAAAAATATTCACATCCGTAAGTATATTTCACTGCTTGGTTGTACAAAAATAGAGAAGTCAAACAGAAAAGAAATAAACTTCCTGTCATTGCTCATCATCATTTATGCACTATTACTACCTGTAGCACTCATTGTATAAATAAGTGCTGGACTAGGAATTGGCATTCGTGTAAATCAAGAGATGGTGAAGGTGTAAGGAAGTTGAACTTACTGATTTCCTTAATGAAGGATTATGGAACTCTATGTACATGAAGTGAATGAAAGTCAAACGGTTTAATTGAGCCACATTCTTCCTAGAGTGATGAGCTTCCACCCCACCCAATGTTAGCTCACAATTAAAAATGAGGGAAAGAGGAAACCTGGAGGTGCCCCTGTAGTTTGGAGGTCACTTGTAAATGCTGCTGGCTGGGGGGTGGGGCAGATGGGCACAGAGCTGTGCAGGCTTGTCCTTTGCATGGATGTTCTTGTTTGTGGAAATCCAGCTTGGAGCCATCTCCTGATGTGTAAGAATTTCCCAGACAAACCTTGAGCTAAGCAATGCATTTTTTCTCAAGGAAATGTTTGTCTTAAGCGATGTTAATATCCTATGTATTTCCGCTAGACTGGCTTCAGGTCGGTTCCCCCAAAAGGCTCAGAAAGCGACTTGAACAAAACAGTATGTTTTCCTCTTACCTTGTTCTCCTAATCTATGTTAAGGAAATGATATATTTGCCTGGAAATCTGCCTTTCTTCAAGATTCATGTCAATCATTTTGGGATGACTCACCTGCTGCCCATGTTATCTCAATGCATGTCGTGGGTGAGGGGGCCTGGTGCCATGCTCTGAGACAGTGCCTTTCTTTCCTTCGCAGACTGCTAGTGGCTGTATAACATCTGGTTAAAGACCAGCAGGGGGTACTCTTACTGCCCCCCCACCCCCACCCCGCAGCAAGTCTATGTCAGCAGATTTCTCTATCTCTTTTATACTTTAATAAACACTTGATGACACAAAAGCTCTGAGCGATCAAGTCATATCGAATCTTCATTTCAGATTGAAGATGCATTCCATGGTATTGCCATCTTAAGTCTTTCCATGGCTATGGAATATCTGTCCATGTATTCAGGATATTTTTCAGCCATGCTGTACAATTTCCAGTGTGTCAGTCTTGTCATCCTCGTTACATCCATGGCAAAGCATTTTATTCATGTTGACATTATTGAAAGGGAATTTTTTAAAATTCCTTTTCAGATTATTATCTGCTAGTGTATACAGATAAAACTGTGTAATCATTCATTTTTATCACTTTGGACAGCTTGATAGTTGTGTTTACTTTCTTTCCTTTCTCGTACTTTAAGATTATCCTGGCACATATATGTACTGCCTCACCCCTAATCTCAGTCATGTGTTCAAAGAACTTCTGTCCTTTTATTTATTTATTTTTTGTAACATTGAATTCGTTTTGACTATGCTGGGTCTTTGTTGCTAGGTGGAAGTTGCTAGGACCTCTGGACTGCAGTCTCCCATCTCTTGTTGACCTCTTGTTGACCTCTCCAGAATCCTGGTTGGTGGGAGCTTGTTAGTTCCATGTTCCTTACCAGGACCTCCTGTTGTAAGATGACTCCTGCGAGTGTTCTCTCTTCTCTGTTGCCTGGCAAGGGTGGGTGGTCACTGGTTCATTTAACAGAGTGTCTTTTGGTTCTCTGGAATAATGTACTTCACAGAGTAAATGTATGAAATTGTAAAAGTCAATGTTTGAAATAATGTATATTCCTAATTTGGTAAGTTGGCTTTTTTGTTGTGTGTTAGAACTCATCACCAGACCAAAGGTCATGTAGATCTTTTGTTGTTTTCTCAAATTGTATAGTTTTTTAAATGGAATTCTGGTGTTAGTTGCAAAGTTTGTGCTTCTGTTCATTTCTTTCTTTCTTTCTTTCTTTTTTTAATAAACAGTTATTTATTTCTAGTTGATTGATCACTGCTTTACAATATCACTTTGATTTGTCATACATCCACACTAATGAACCATAGGTGTACGTGTGTCCCCTCCCTCTGGTATCTCCCTCCCACATCCCATCCATCCCCACCTCTCTAGGTTATTACAGAGCCCGAGTTTGAGTTCCCTGAGTCCTAACTGTAAATTCCCACTGGTTGTCTATTTACAAATGTTGGTGTACATGCATCCATGCTGCTCTCTCCATTCATGTCACCCTCTCCCTCTCGTTCCCCACCCTGGTCCAGTCTGTCCTCTATGTCTGCATCTCCGGTGCTGCTATGTCAACAGATTCGTCAGACCCATCCTTCTCGATTCCATGTTTTTCTCTTTCTGACTGACTTGCCTGTTTAATATGCTCTCGGTTCATCCCCTTCCTTAGAACGGACTCAAATGTGTTCCTTTTTATGGCTGCATTCCATCCAGGCTCTGACTGTTTCTTAGCAGTGTTTTGAGGAAGGTCATGGAGCCATTGTGCTCCATTTCAGTTTGGGCTTCCAGTCTGAGTGCTCACAGCCGAGCTGCTTGTGGGTGAGCCCTCTGAGGTCTGTGAGTGCAGGGCTGCCCGCTCTTTCCTGGCGGGAGCTTTGTCTCCTCAGGGCCCTCAGGGCTCAGGCTCTGGGGTCACGGGGCTGTGTCCCGACTGAGAGGAGCGGGGTTGCCTCAGTGCTCGCCAGCAGGGAGGCGCTGCAAGAGGGGAAAATGAGGACGAAGTAGACGTTTCCTGTGTCCAGCTGAGTGCTGACCGGAGGTCCATCTCAGAGCGCTTGGGGGGTGAGTGGGGGTGGGTTGGGGAGAGCTCCATGTGCAAATGGCGGGTTTTCAGTTCGATTTCTGTTCGATGGCCTAGAGGATGACCTTCATGGGTGTTCTTCCGAGTAGGTGGCCAGTTTTCCTGTCCCTGTTTCTTCAGAAGACTGTCCTTTCCTCTTGGCTCGTTCTTGGTTTGATTTTCATGAACTGACCACGTCCATATGGGTTCATTCCTGGGCTCTCTCTTCTTTTCTGGAGTCCATGTGTCTGTGTTCCTGCCAGTTCCTCACTGTGGTGGTTACTACAGGGCCATGCTGTAGTTTTAAATCGGAGAGGAAGATGCCTCCAGCTGTGTTCTTCTCTCTCAGAGTCTTCTTGGCCCTTTAAGGTCCTGTTCAATATTAGCAGCCTACTAGTAGGAGTATTTCTCTTTCTGTGAAAAAGGCCATTGAATATCATTTTGTGATTGCAGTCAGTGTATTTGTTGATGGCTTTGTTTGGAATGGACATTTGAATTCCTCAGTTTTCCAGTGTTTGAGCGTGGTGTCGTTTTCTCTTTATTTGTATTTTCTTTGGTTTCTTTATCAGTGCTTTCTAGTTTTCTGACTACTGGTCTTTTATGTCCTTGATTAAGTTTGTTGCTAAATGTTTTATTCTTTTGCATGCAGTTATAAGTGGGATTTTCTTAATGTTTGTTTCTGTTTGTTATTAGTGTATAGAAACGCAAGTGATTTTTACATATTGATTGGGATTGTAAGTTGTAGTAGTTTCTATGATTGTAAATTGATCGGAAATTATTCAACTTTACTGAATGTAGTCTAACAACTCTTTGTGAAATTATGGGGAAAATTTTATTTGTAAAATCTGTTTGTAGACTTCCCACAGTACTTCTTCATTCCATGTGGACTCCTTCAAGGACAGTGGAGCATCACAGCTTCCCTTGAACTTCTCCTGGGTGAGTCTGAACTCTATAAAAAATTTTCATGCCTGTCTAATCTGATTTTCTTTTATGGTATTGACTTGTTTGTTTTGAAACATAATTTCCATTCTGGGTAAAATGTACAAAAAACTCCTAGCAAAGGGAAAAAGTGCTCGCATTTGCCACATCATCTAAAACACTCTATGTGTTTTATCCAAAATGGGTGGATTCTCCTGCAGGACCTGCACATAATCTCCAAAATCAGGACATCATATGGTTTCTACAGTATAATGTAATTCACAGCCCCACTTCCCTTTCAGCAATTGTTCAATTGTAGGAATATATCTTTTCTTACCATTTTTTTTTTTTTTTTAGAATGTTACTGAGATGTTCATTGATTTGGACAAACTTGATGGACTTAAAGCAGACGGTGAATATGGGATCTGCGTGGCCTTTTCTATATGGATATTTTTCACTAAAGATGGTTTTAATGTTTATTCATGTTATAAAATATGTGAATCCTGCATTCTTTTTTTTCTCCATAGTAATTAAAAATAAATAACATGCCATTTACCATTTAGATATTTGTAAGCATACAGTGTTGTAGTATGAACTACCTTTCCTTGTTTTGCAAACCAGCTTAATAATGTGTACCTTGTGCGTGCTTTGAAGAAACTCAGGAAACTGAGTCAGTGACTGAAATGGCCCAAGATATCACCTTAGATACCATCTTCATCTAAAACCAAATCAGGGGCTTCCTGGTGGTCCAGTAGCTAAGACTGGACACTCCCAAAGAAGGTGGCCCAGGTTCAATCCCTGATCCGAGAACTAGATCTCCCATGCCACAAGGAAGAGTTGCATGCTTTAGCTAAATATGTGGCTGGCCTCAACGAAGGTCGATCTGGTGCAGCCAAATACAAAAAAAAAAAAAAACAAAACAAAACAAAACAAACAAACAAACAAAAAACGACATTATTAAAAAAAATCAAACCAAAGGAAAGGAAGGGTATGATTGTTGTACAGATTTACATCTTAGCTTTCCCTATTGATAAAAAAAAAAGAGAGAGAGAGTTTCACAAGACTCATCCTTCTATCTGGTATGTACAGAGGATTCCTTTGAAATGAGATTTCTCTTGTAAATGTGACTCACAGAAGAGCCATCTTGAACTTGGGTTTCAGAGATGAGCATGTGTCCTCTCAAAAAAAAAAAAAAAAGAAAATTAATTAGGTCCAACTAATTCTCATGCTGAAGAGGTATATTTTGGGGTAGCATTTGGTCCCCTTCACTTTGGATGTATCCCAATTTGCTTACACAGTCATCGCCCAAAGACATCCTGATATTTGAAAGATTTTAGCTGTTAGAAGTAGAGCTGTGTAGAATTGTGTGATACTTTTTGTCTGGACACTTTTTCAAAGCTGTTTAGTAAGTGTTAGGCGTGTAGTGTTCAGGTCACAGGCCTTGTTTAGCTGTGGAAAAATCCAGCTAAGTTTCTCTGGCACGTGGGATCTTCCTGGGTAAGGGATGGAACTAGAGTGTCTTGCATCATCATGCAGATTCTTTACCACTGAGCCACCAGAGAAGCCCCGCACCCCCTTCCCGCTTTTTTGAGCTTACTGGATCTAATAGGTGTGCAGTGCTACTTCACTGCTGTTTTAGATTGTAATTTCCTAATGATATATGATTTTGAGTATTTTTGATATGCTGATTTACTATCTGTGTCTTTTCTTTGGCAATGAGTTCAGATTTATACACTTTTAATAGGTTGTTTGTTCCAGACATTTTGGTATATTTGGAGTACGATCCTTTATCATATATGTATTTTGTCAATATATTTTTCTGTGGCTTGTGTTTAAGTTTTGTGAATAAGGTTTTTCACAGTTTAAATTTATAACTTTTTAAAGTTTATGTTATAATTTTTATGTCCTTTTTTGGATAGAATTTAGTGTTTTGTTTTGTTTTTGGTTAAATTTCATAAGCAGAGCTACGGTACTGTAGATACAGTTTTAAGCAAAGCTGAGGTACCATAGATACAATTTTGCCTTTTGTCTGTTGAGAAGTTTGAGTGAGGTTGGTATAAACTGTAAAATTATGTCTACATTCATTTGACTGGATATGGCTTCCAATTATTTGTATAATTGGTTTTGGAGATGTCATGAGAAGTCAGTTTCCCCAAGGGAAACTGGGCGGGTTCTGTGAAACATGATCTGTCTTTGATCCCTGGGAATTATTTTCTGTTTTTCTGGCTTTGGATTTGACTTGTTTGGATATCTCATACTAGTGGAATCACAGAATGTTTCTCCTTTTTTGGTCTGGTTTATTTCACTTAATATAATGACCATAAGGTTTGTCTTCATTGTAGCATTGTCAGAATTACCGACTTTGAAGGGCCAAATCAGATTCCATTGTGTGTCTACAACAGTTTGTTTGTAGAATTGGCTGTCCATGGACACTTAGATTGCCTCTGTTTGTTGGCCAGTGTGAATCATGCTGTTGTGAGTATGCCTGCAGAAATATGCATTTTTTTCAGCCCCCTTTTACAAACCTTTTGGGTACATAGCATGAATTAGATTTGAAATATCTGTTTGTTCCATGTGTTCGTTTTGGAGTAATTTCTGTAGTGTCTTGCACTGTGGAAGAACCATTTCAGTTTATCTTTTTGTATGGTAGAATACTGTTCAAGCTTTTGAATATTCCCTGTGTTGCACATTCATTCACCCACCGATGGACACTTGAATGGGTTCTACCTTTGGGCTATTGTGAATAAGGTCACTATGAATATTTGTGTACCAGTTTTTGTTTGAATTATTAACAACTACATAATACTATGTATGAAATAAACCACAAAGACCTACTCTATAGTTTTGAAAACTGTATTGAATATCTTATGATAACGTATAATGGAACAGAATCTCCAAAGGAATATATGAAAGAGACACAATACCATGATAATTATTGTGTGAATACTATGTATTTCTACACGCCACTAAAATATTCACATCCGTAAGTATATTTCACTGCTTGGTTGTATAAAAATAGAGAAGTCAAACAGAAAAGAAATAAACTTTCTGTCATTGCTCATCATCATTTATGCACTATTACTACCTGTAGCACTCATTGTATAAATAAGTGCTGGACTAGGAATTGACATTCATGTAAATCAAGAGATGGTGAAAGTGTAAGGAAGTATAACTTACTGATTTCCTTAACAAAGGATTATGGAACTCTATGTACATGAAGTAAATGAAAGTCAAATGGTTTAATTGAGCCACATTCTTCCTAGAGTGATGAGCTTCCACCCCACCCAATGTTAGCTCACAATTAAATCCTGCAGTCATTTGGCCTCAGTGTCTGCTTCCTGCCATCCAGAAAGAAAAAGTGAGGAGGTCCTGACAGAATCTTTGCTATTTTTCTTTTTTGGATTTGTATTTTATTGCAGGGCTTGGGAAAAAGAAGGCCTAGCCTGTTTTCAGAGTTGCATCCCAAAACTTGCTCTGGCATGTTACATATGTTGACAAACTGCTGATCCTGTTCAACAAAGGACAGTGATCTGCACTTCAGTATCTGTTGCTTGAGCTGGAATAGTAGGCATCCCTTTAAGTGCACTCCTTCATGCTGAAGCAGGTCTACCTGAAGCAGTAGCATAAAATGAACACATTGATCATATAGACATCACATCCCATGAATTTGTAAGAATTTTTCAGGTATACCCATCATCATTGGAGGAACTGACTTGTCCCAGTAACAGCTGGAGTATCCAGTATAACAAAAGTTCCTTGACTAAATAATATACTTACGGGTACTTCTTCCAGTGTTCTTTCTCCTACTTCGGTCATGAGCAGGAGAAGCTGATGGCAGTGGTTCTTGAAATGTATATCGATTCCTAGGTGGCACAGTCAATAAATAATCTGCCTACCAGTGCAGAATATGGAAGTGATGTGCGTTTGATCCCTGGGTTGGGAAGATAACAATTCATACACTCGTTTTATGTGAACAAGTTTTATACTCATGAGTGTTTTTCTTCTGTATACAGAATATATAGGTGAACTATAAAGAAAGCTGAGCGCAGAAGAATGGATGGTTTTGAACTGTGGTGTTGGAGAAGACTCTTGAGAGTCCCTTGGACTGCAAGGAAATCCAGCCAGTCCATTCTAAAGGAAATCCATTCTGAGTGTTCATCGGAAGGACTGATGTTGAAGCTGAAACTCCAGTTTTTGGAGAGCTGACTCATTTGAAATGACCCTGAGGTTGGGAAAGATTGAAGACAGGAGGAGAAGGGGACAACAGCAGATGAGATGGATAGATGGCACCAGCGACCCAATGATCACGAGTTTGGGTAAACTCTGGGAGTTGGTGATGGACAGGGAGGCCTGGCATGCTGTGGTTCAATGGGGGTCACAAAAAGTCAGACACGACCAAGCGAATGAACAGAACTGAACTGAGCTGAACAGAAAAACAAATGCTGTTCAAGGACACTGAAAGAACCCTGATGTTGAAAATCAGATCTGTATTGTGAGCAATGCTTAGAAATCCATGAGTTGACACATAGAATTACGCCTATCATCCTTGTAGTTCCCTCAGTGAAATATGTTGCGAAATGCTCTTCCTTTGTGGTATAGATTCATGAAGAAGCTAAATAGCGTGAATCCTTTACATTGACAACTGTGAATTTAATTCTCCTGTGAATTCTATGTGACAACCACACATACCAACATGATTTATTAGTATTATATCAATATTTTTAGTCCTACTATATTTCAACCAAAAAGTCACTATACAATGGTACATGAAGTCAAGAAACAAAATCAGGGCAAATACTAAATATTCCATCCTTTGAGAAAGGGAGTGAAAAAATAATGTGCTTTGCCTATTGCATTTTTATGTATTAGATCCTTAAGTATTTTATTCACCACACCCAATGAATGGTTCACAAATGTTTCAGAGAGGAAAGGATTATTTCTCTTTAACAATGAGGTGTTCAACTGCTCTCAAAGCAAATACCAGACGGTAATCACCATGAAAGACAAAGTTGATTATTCATATTTATATTACTCATTCGTTAGCTTGCCAAAGGTTCTAGATTTGTTACCACATTTTTTAAAAATAATATTCACATGTGAAAGTGAAAGTGGCTCAGTGGTGCCTGACTCTTTGTGACCCCATGGAGTATACAGTCCATGGCATTCTCTAGGCCAGAATACTGGAGTGGGTAGCTTGTCCCTTCTCCAGGAAATCTTCCCGACCCAGGAATCAAACCGGAGTCTCGTGCATTCAGAAAAGTCATGTCCTTTGAATTTTCATTTTACTGTATAGGATCACAGCAATGGGATTACATAAAATTGTTTAGTTTCCTTTACGTTTCTCCTGTTTGATATAGATGTCAGCCTTTGGTTCTATCACTAGCATTGCAAATAAAAAGAAAAAAAATTAGTGCTCCAGTAATGTTTTTACTGTTAGCAATAAGTATAGCATAATGTGTGACCTAGCAACAGCTAATGAGCCTAGGACTTTCTGGAACTTTCTTGGATCTTGCGGGAAAACACCCTGTGTGTGCCCCTCGATACTGGGCCTAGAGACCAAAATGTACATGAAAGGAAATACTGGAGCTGACCAGAGTAATGCACCGAAACATGTCTGACACAGTGCCACAGCCTGCTCCTTCATGGGCAATGCCACTATAACCTAGGAATGTCATTACAAGGTTCACAAATGGCATGTGAGATGCTCAGCCCTGACACTGATCTCAGCCCTGACCCTGAGTTTTGGTCCTCTGAGCAGATCTGGACGTCTCCCTTTGTAGAAGCTAACCTGTTCCTACCAAATACATGCTTGCAAACACACACCAGTTGGCTGCCTCTCCTTCCACAAGGGAGGCTTCATTTACCCGCATTCTGTGAACTTCGCTTCCCAGCTGACAGACAAACCAATTATTGTACGTATTTTCTCAGGGGTGTTTCCCCGGGGCTGGGGCCGAGGTAAGGGACCCAAACTCATAAGGAAAGGCAAAACCACATCCACACGTCTTTGCTCTGTAGGAGAGATCTAGTGTACCTAAGTCTGTCAGGAAGTTTTCGACACGAACACAGACACTCTGTGTGCATGTTGCTGCATACCCGAAATAGGGCCACAAGGAGCCTCATGCTCTCCATGCGGCGCGGAAGCTGTGCGGTCAAGCAGCAGCTGGAGAATCCAACCAATTGCTCTTTTTTTTTTTTTTTTTTTTTAACCTCTGACAGAGCTCGCATTGCTGTAGCCCTTGGCAGTTTGGAAACACTGGACCCTAACCCCTCTCAAAGTAGGCCTGGGTTCTAGTTCGAATAGAAAGGTAATAGCGGAGCTGAGGACAGAAACGCACCAGTCATTTATCACTTGCTCCCACAGCCTGCTACTTCAAGTACACTAACACTAGAAGCTAGGAATATCTTTCCAAGGTGCGCAAAGGACAGGGGAGGACCTCGACCCTGAATCTAGTTTTTCAGTCCCCTGAGCAGATCTGAGGTTCTCCCATTGTAGAAGCTAACCCATTCCTTCCAAATACAGGCTTCCTAACACAGACTGGCTGGCTGCCTGTACTTGCCCGATGGAAGCTTGCTTGTCCCGCCTCCTAAGAACTCCGATTCCCAGCCTGGGGGAAAAGCGGTCCTTGGAGATCTTTTCTCAGGGGCTGTTTCCACAGAGCTGGGGCGGAGCCCAGAGACCCACATGCACATGGGAAGGCAAAACCATGTGTACAAGTCTTTGCTCTCTAGGAGAGCTCTAATGAACCTCACTCTGTCAGGAACCTTCTTGATTACTACGGAGACACCCCTGTGTGTGAAGCTGTGTACCCAACATGGGGGCACAGAGAGCCTGATTCTCTCTGTGCAGCTTTGACGCTGTCGTTCAGAAAACAGCTGGAGAATCCATACAATGATCTTCCTTACCGCTGAGAGAATTCTCATTGCTGTAGCCCTTGGCAGTTTGTAGAAATCCGCACCCAAACCCTTCTCCAAGTAGGCCTGGGTCCTAGTTCGGAGGAACATGCAATGGCTCTGGTGTCACACACTCTGGCAGCCTGCTCCTCCAGGGACAGTAAGGCCTCTTTTTCCCTGCAGGAGTCTCGCTTGCCTTGTCTCCTGTGAGCTGCGTTTCCCAGCCTGGGGGAAAAGCGGTTCCTGGAGATCTTTTCTCAGGGGCTGTTTCCCCAGAGCTGGGGGGAACCTTGAGGTCCCAACTCACAGGTGAAAGAAAACCAAAGGACAGGTCTATGCTCTGTAGGAGAGCTCTAGTGAACCTCATCTGTCAGGAACACTCTTGGCTCCTATAGAGACACCTCTGTGCCTGAAGCTACACACCCAACATAGGGGCACAGGGAGCCTGATTCTCTCTGTGGGGTGCTGATGCTTGTGGGAAAGAACCTGCTTGAGAATCCATCCGCTTATGCTTCCCTCGCCTTGACAGAGGTCTCATGACTGTAGCCCTTGGCAGTTTGGAAAGAAGCAGACCCTTACCCTTCACCAAGTAGGCCCTGTCCTAGTTTGAATGGAAAGGCAATTGCTGAGCTGAGGCCAGTAAGGCGCCAGTCAAGTCTGACATATTCCGGAAGCCTGCTCTTTCATACAGCAGAGAATCTAGATTAACGCTAGAATCTAGGAATGTCTTTGCAAGGCTGGCAAAGGGCAGTCCGGAATCTGGACCCTACCTCTGGAATTTCTGTCTTCTGAGCAGTTCTGAAGGTCTCCTTTTGCAGAAGCTAACCTATTCCTTCCAAATAGAGGCTTCCAAACAGGCCGGTTGGCTGCCTCTTCTTGCCCGAAGGAGGCTTGCTTCCCCCGCCTCCTGCAACCTCCGCTTCCCAGCCTGGGGGAAAAGCGGTCCTTGGAGATCTTTTCTCAGGGGCTGTTTCCACGGAGCTGGAGCTGAGCCCAGAGACCCACATGCACAGGGGAAAGCAAACCCACATGGACAAGTCTTTGCACTTTAGGAGAGCTCTAGTGAACCTCAATTCTCAGGAACATTCTTGGCTCCTATAGAGACACCTCTGTGTGTGAAGCTACACACCCAACATAGGGGCACAGGGAGCCTGATTCTCTTGGTGGGGTGCTGATACTTTGTGGCAAAGCACCTTCTGGAGAATCCATCCGCATAGGCTTCCCTCACCTTGACAGAGGTCTCATAGCCGTAGTCCTTCGCAGTTTGGTAAGAAACAGACCCTTACACTTCACCAAGTAGGCCGTTGTCCTAGTTTGAATGGAAAGGCAATAGCTGAGCTGAGGCCAATAAGGCACCAGTCAAATCTGACATATTCCCGAAGCCTGCTCCTTCACAGACAATAACGCTAGAATCTAAGAATGTCTTTGCAAGGCTGCCAAAGGGCAGTCAGGAACCTGGACCCTGCCTCTGGAATTTCCGTCTTCTCAGCAGATCTGGAAGTCTCCTATTGGAGAAGCTAACCTATTCTTTCCAAATAGAGGTTTGCAAACACAGGCCGGTTGGCTGCCTCTTCTTGCCCGAAGGAGGCTTGCTTGTCCCGCCTCCTGTGAACTACGCTTCCCAGCCTGGGGGAAAAGCAGTTCTTGGACATCTTTTCTCAGGGGCTGTTTCCAAGGAGCTGAGGCCAAGCCCGGAGACCCACAAGCACAGGGGAAGGCAAACCCACATGCACAAGTCTTTGCTCTCTAGGAGAGCTCTAGTGAACCTCACTCTGTCAGCAAAGTTCTTGGTTCCTATGGAGACACCTTTGTGTGCGAATCTGTGTACCCAACATAGGGGCACAGAGAGCCTGATTCTCTCTGTGCAGCTTTGAAGCTGTCGTTCAGAAAATGGCTTGAGAATCCATACAATGCTCTCCCTTACCGCTGAGAGAATTCTCATTGCTGTAACGCTTGGCAGTTTGTAGAAATCCACACCCAAACCCTTCTCCAAGTAGGCCTGAGTCCTAGTTCCAATGCAAAGGCCATAGTAGAACTGAGGCCATTAAGGCACCAGTCAGGTCTCAAAAACTCTGACAGCCTGCTCCTTCATGGACAGTAAGGCCTCTTCTTCCCTGCAGGAAGCTCGCTTGCCTTGCCTACTGTGAACTGCACCTCCCTGCCTGGGGAAAATGCGGTTCCTGGAGATCTTTTCTCAGGGGCTGTTTCTGGGAGTTGGGGTGGAGCTTGGGAACCCACACTCACAGGTGAAGGCAAAACCACATGGATAGGTCTATGGTCTGTAGGAAAGCTCTAGTTAACCTCAGTCTGTCAGGAAAATTCTTGGCTCCTATGGAGACACCTCTGTGTTAGAAGCTACATACTCAACATAGGGGCACAGAGAGCCTGATTCTCTCCGTGGGGTGTTGAAATGCGCGACCAAGCACCTGCTTGAGAAACCATCCCTTACTCTTCCCTTACCTCTGACAGAGGTCTCATTGCTGTAGCCCTTGGCAGTTTGGAAAGAAGCAGACCCTTGCCCTTCCCCAAGAAGGTCTTTGTCCTAGTATGAATGGAAAGGCAATATCTCAGCTGAAGCCAGTAATGCACCAGTCATATTGACATATTCCCAAAGCTTAATCCTTCATGTACAATAATTCTAGAATCTAGGAATATCTTTGCAATGCTGGCAAAGAGCAGGTGAGAATCAATCCAGACTCTGGAATTTCCATCTTCTGAGCAGATTTAGAGGTCTCCTTTTGGAGAAGCTAACCCATTACTTCCAAATAGAGGCTTCCAAACATAGTCCAATTGGGTGCCTCTTCTTGCCCGCAGGAGGCTCGCTTTCTTCGCCTCCTGTGAAGTGCACTTCCCAGGCTGGGTGAAAATGCGGTTCCTGGAGATCTTTTCTCAGAGGCTGTTTCCCCAGAGCTGGGGCTGAGCTCGGGGAACCATACTGACAGGGAAAGGCAAAACCACATGGAGAAGTCTTTGCTCTGTAGGAGAGCTCTAGTGAAGCTCAGTCTGTGAGGAACATTCTTGGCTCCTCTGGAGACACCTCTGTGTGTGAAGCTGCATACCAAACATATTGGCACAGAGAACCTGATTCTCTCTGTGCAGCTTTGAAGCTCTTGTTCAAGCCACAGCCTGAGAGTCCATACAATGCTCTCCCTCCCTTGAGATAGTTCTCATTGCTGGAGCCTTTGGCAGTTTGTAAAAATCTGCACCAATATCTTTCTCTAAGTAGGCCTGGGTCATAGTTCCAATGCAAAGGCCATAGAAGAACTGAGGCCAGTAAGGCACCGAGGACAGAGCAGCCTCTCGGCCGGACATGTTGATGTGGTTTGGGGCCTTCCCCTGTGTGTTTGAAATCCCTAGCACTGCCCCAGCTCAGGGGAACCAGCCCCTGAGCAAAGACCTCCAGGAAGCACTTTGCGCCCAGGCAGGGAAGCCCAGTTCACAGCACGCGGGGAAGCGAGCCTACTTTCAGGAGAAGAGGCAGCCTGCCGGTGGGTGCTTGCAAGCCTTTATTGGGAAGGACCGAGTGAGCTTCCACAATGGCGGAGCTCCAGATCTGCTCCCAGGTGTGATAGCACAGAACCCCGGCCCAGAGAATGCTCTGCCCTGGGCGAGCCTCACCAACACATGCCTAGCTTCTAGCGTTCCTGCCTGGGAAGGAGCAGGCTGCTGGAGTGTGGGAGACGGGACTGGTGCCTGACTGGCCTCAGCTTAGCTATTGCCTTTCCATTTAAACTAGGACCCATGCCTACTTGGACAAGGGTAAGGGTCTGCTTCTTTTCAAAATGGCAAAAATGGATTCATGTAACTTACATTTCAGGTTGAGTACGTGAAAGTCACTCAGTCATGTCCAATTCTTTGCAACCCCATGGACTATACATTGCATGGAATTCTCAAGGCCAGAATACTGAAGTGGGTAGCCTTTCCCTTTTTCAGGGGATCTTCCCAATCGAGGGAATGAATCCAGGTTGCCTGCATTTCAGGTGGATTCTTTACCAGCTGAACCACAAGGGAAGCCCTAGAATACTGTAGTGGGTAGCCTATCCCTTCTCCATGGTATCCTCCCAACCCAGGAATCTAACTAGGGTCTTCTGCACTGCAAGTGGATTTTTTACCAGCTAAGATAATCAGTCTATATGTTCAGATCAATTCTTTGATTGAATGTGAAGTGACTTTTTTTTTTTTTCATATTGTTTCCAATGGTATGGATGGATTTACACAACAGTAAAGTCATATTTTATAGAGGCAGATCATATCACCTGAAAAGAACCTTAGAGGTAATCTAGCTTAAATCGCTCTTCTACACAGGGTGATGTGAAGAATAGAAAGCAAGAGTGAGGTATTTAGAGTGGTGTTCCTGCCTGGTTCATAGCATGGTTCTAACTAAAGAGAAAGCCATCCAGGGAAGTTAAAGATTTCTGCCTCTAGCTTTAACCCAGATCCTCCTACTTTTTGGTGTATTGAACATTACTGCTGTTCTATTTGTAACGAGTGTACTTGTACAGCCTATAACAAGTATGAGTGTGTCTGTCCTCTGCATTAGACAGACATTTACCAAATCTAACATTGCCTTGCCATGTTTCAGTTCAGTTCATTTCAGTCACTCAGTCATGTCCGACTCTTTGCAACCCCATGGACTACAGCATGCCAGGCTTCCCTGCCCATCACCAACTCCTGGAGCTTGCTCAAACTCATGCCATTGAGTCAGTGATTGCCATGTTTATGCTAAAGTATTTCAGTGGCAAGGATGAAGAAAGAGGTCAAGATATAGGAATTTGACTGTAATATTAAAACATTACATTTGTCATTGATAATGTCATTGTGCATTTGTACAATGATATTTTCCATGAGTCATTGGTGCACATATGAGGAGAATATGATGTGAAGACATTAAAATGGTAAAGAATGAAGAATACTGAAATTGACAGGCTAGAATAAATTTTATGTTGTATTGTTCCTTTTTTTTTTCAGATTAATATTAGGAAAGAAGAATCATTTTCCCCAAATTCCTATCTGACATAGAAATTATCTTTAAAAATTTCCATAATTTCTCATTAATTTCTTCAACTCAAGGAGAGGAAGCCTACAATCAATTGAATCAGTTCTATTTTTGAAAATCCATTTAATGGGCTTAAATTTTTCTTCTCTTTACATATTACTCACAAGATACAATAAAATGGGCTAGTATTCATATTGAATCAATTTTTAAATACTTATATAAAACTGATTATATATATGAAGATGGATTAATTAGATCCATGTTTATTAATCTCTGAATTAATGGTAATCCATTGACATCCATTTTGATTAGCTATATTTCTGATCATGTTTGCTGTCATATTGCTGCCTTGCTGTTGCAACAAGTCAAAAGAAGTTTGAGTGAATGTATGCCAGGAGTATGCATATTTAAGTCTTTTATATTATTCAAGAATTTAGAGTTTTTCTTAACATGTCATAGTGAAAGTGAAGTCACTCAGTCATGTCTGACTCTTTGCGTCCCCATGGACTGTAGCCTACCAGGCCCCTCTGTCCATGGGATTTTCCAGGCAGTAGTACTGGAGTGGATTGCCTTTTCCTTCTCCAGGGGATCTTCCTGACCCAGAGATCGAACCCGGGTCTCCCACATTGTAGACAGATGCTTTACTGTCTGAGTCACCAGGGAACAGAGGAATTATGTAGGCTTTATTTTCCATTCTAAAATATTGTCACATAAGAAGATTTTACAATGGCAGGTAGAAAATTGAAGACCATCAGAAGCTTTAATTTTATAATTGTAATGGATAAATATCAGTCTCTTTCAGTACATTATGGTATTTAAAATACATTGTCACATCTTAGCTTTCTCAACAAACTAATTTAGTGCTTTAGCCTTCAGGACATCAGATCAAAGGCAGATGCAATAGTCAAATAGCAAGAACTTAGAGTTTATTCTTTCTAGTGAAGTTAAAAAGCATGTCTTTATAAGTATATTATCTTAATGTCCAAAACCATTTTATGCACCTTCCAAACAAACCTGTGTATATGTGTTCAATATGTTAACTGTGTTCTGATATACATTTTAAGCTAGTTATCAAACCCTCATTTAATTTTGTGTCAAGGAAAGTGAAAGTGAAGTCATTCAGTTGTGTCTGACTCTTTGTGACCCCATGGACTGGAGCCTACCAGGCTCCTTAGTCCATGGAATTTTCCAGTTAAGAATACTGGAGTGGATTGTCATTTCCTTCTCCAGGGGATCTTCCCAACCCAGGGATCAAACCCGTGTCTCCTGCATTGAAGGCAGACACTTTACCATCTTGAGCCACCAGGATGCCCAATTTTGTATTGACATATAATTGACATACAATTAGCAGTGAAAAAGTGTTGTCTTCTATTTTTAGTTTATTACATATTTGTTTATTTCATCTTCCAGGCAACATGTAGTGGTTTATTTACATAATGCAATGCTCATACCTTAGCAAAGAACTCTGATAAACAGGATGATATAATCTTTTAAAACTGTGTTTTTTTTTTTTTTCATGAACCACAAGAGACAAAGAGGGTATTTAACCAGAGCTAAGAATAAGAAGAAAAAGGAAGGAGATTGGTGTGCAGAGAGTTACAGAAGAATCGAGAGTTGGTAATGAAGCACCATTATGTACTTTACCATGATTGTGTCCACTGTCCCTTACCTTTTTTACTGTTTTGTTTTTTTAGCTGTATTCAGATAAAATAGACAAATAACATGCATATGGTACAGGGCATGAAGATTTAATGTATGTTTACATTGTGAAATAATTACTACTATAAAGTTAGTTAACACATTCATCAATTTACATAGCTATCACTTTGAGTGTGCAGACCATGAAAACCAAACAGTTAAGGTCTACTCTCTCAGCAAATTTCAATCTTATAATACACAACTGTTAACTAGAGTCACAGTGCATACTGGACCCCCAGAATTTATCATCGAGTAACAGAAAGACTGTGAACTTTGACCAACATCACCCATTGCTCCCACCTTTCAGCCTGTAGCAACAGCCAATCTATTCTCTATTTCTATGTGTTTGACCAATTAGATTCTACATGCATATGAGACCGTACAGTACTTGTCTTCTTCTGTATGAATTATTTCATTTAGCACATGCCCCTTGTGGTTCTTCCCTGTTGTACCCAATATGACTTCTAACAGGCATGGACTCATACACTTCAGGATCTGAGTAACTGCCAGATCCTCTGCCTGATATTTTTTCATCTCCCAAATTGAATCCTTTTCTGATTTGACTGAGTATCCAAAGATGTCCTTCCTTTAGACTGGTTTTAGATATTTTTAATCTTGAATAATAGACCACTATGTGTTATCTCATGATGAATTTCAGGCTTATTATGAATTACTTGACTGTTCAGTTAATACATTATTAATACTAGCTTATATTTAGTAGTATTTAAACTACAAGATATGTTGTAGTACATAAAGAACTGCAAAGCACAAAGATCAATGAATAAAACGCACTATAAATCTTAGTGTAATAGTGCTTGAAAAAAACTGAACAAAAACTAACATATTGAAAAAGTCAGAAAAAATTTTCCCAGAAACTAATGCCATATACAAATTCTGGAAATAAAAAGAAGCATGACAGGTAGGGGAAATAGCAATACACTTCAATAGAAATTATATTTCTCATGTAACCTACCATTTAATTTTAATAAACCATCAATCACCATATATGTATGGATGTGTATATGTGCACATATACAAAATATAAATTTTTAAAACCATTTATTCTTCAATTTTTTCAGGGTCTGTTTCACATCCTTATTCCTTAGGCTATAAATCAGAGGGTTTAACATGGGAATCACAAGGGTATAAAACAAAGAGGTAATTTTGTCTTCATCTAGAGAGTAGGAAGAACTCAGCCTGAAATACATGAAGAGCATTAGTCCCTGGAAAATGGCCACAGAAGTTAGGTGAGAGATGCAGGTAGAGAAAGCTTTGAACCCCCCTTTGGCAGAGTGGTCTTCAAGACTGATAGGATGATATAACAATAAGAGACAAGGACTCCTGAAATTGTACTCAGTTCAATGAAGCCAAAAGCAGTAAATATTAGTAACTCATTGACCTGTGTATCTGAGCAAGATAGCAATAGGAAAGGAGCAACATCACAAAAAAAGTGGTTAATCTCATTTGACCCACAGAAGCATAAGCGGAATGCTAATGTCGTGTGTATCAGAGCATCTGCCATTCCCACCAAGTAAACCCCAGCCACGAGCAGGGAGCACACCCCGCTGGACATGCTGACCGCATAGAGCAAGGGGCTGCTGATGGCTTTGTACCAGTCATAGGCCATCAATGCCAGCAGGAGACACTCACAATCTATAAAGGTATAGAGCACCAGTAATTGCAGAGCACAGCCATAGAAGGGAATTGATTTGTTCTTAGCAAATAGGTCCACCAGCATCTTGGGGCCAACTGCTGTGGAAATGCTGAGGTCACTGAAGGAGAGGTGACTGAGGAAAAAGTACATGGGTGTGTGCAGCTGGGGATCCATTCTGATCAGGGTTATCATTCCAAGGTTTGCCAGAAGAATAATGAGATAAACAAGGAGAAATATGGTAAATAGGATCACTTTGTTCACAGCATTATCAGTAATTCCCAAGAAAATGAATTCAGTCATGAAGGAGCAATTCCCTCTATCCATCCTTCTTTCTGATGTAAACTTTTGAGAAAATGATCAAGAAATGTACACTTGCATGTGTAACACTTTTTAGCATCTACAAAATGTCATAAGACAGAATATATTTTTCCAAAACTGTCTTTTTATACTTAGAAAATTATTCAGTCATGCACCCAGTCTTTAAAGAGGCATAGCTATCTATTCTGCAATAATAAAGTATCTGAGAAAGACCTTTGAGAAATTGGATGCAAATCTAGATGTCATTCATAAGATTTGTTACTTTCTACAAGCTCTTCTCTGAGTGTTAGTTTCTTCATCCCAGGGAATAGATTTAGAGAAATTTAACTCCTTACATCTTGAGAAAAACCTAGAAGACACCACTGTTAGAGAGGCCAGACTGTAAGACATAGGACTGAGCATTTATGAGGGCTGAAAATAGTCACTTAGATACAAAAAAACAATAACAATTTTTATGTTTCTCAAAAAAGCATTATTGGTTTCAGAGAATTTGACTCAGTTCCAGAACAGTGAGTATATAAATGACTATTAATAAAAATAATTATATTACTTGTTTTAGTTTATGTTATGTTCAGTATTTGCTGAGACATGAATTAAGTATTATTGACCTGGTATTCTAGAAATTTATTCTCAATTTCCCACAATGCTCATTACCTCTTTGTGTAGTGGTAGTTGTCGAAAGGTGAATCTCTTAATGAGTCGAAAAAAAGAGCTAAAAGGAAGTGAAAACAACAGAATTTATTGTATGTTTAGCATTGTTTTAGATTTTAAATGGCCTATTAGTTACTAAATTGGAAATAAGATGAGGGACAATGATGTTTCTAAACTGCATAGACTTTTCTGTTTGTAATATATGTGTATGTGTATACATGTTAATGTTTGTAAGAATAGAATGTAAGCAATGAACTTTTTTCCCTCAGAACTAAGTAAACACGGCATGTGGTTCACATGGAGATGAATTTGTACATGTTTTTATTTGTATTGTGGTACCTCTTCTATTTTAATAAAACAAAACATGCTTTAAATTCATGTATACATTTTTCCAAAGATAAAAAGAGTAAATATTCCCTGTGAATAAAGAGCAAAATAAAACAAATAAACAGTTGCATTGTGTATATTAACAAGTTCAGATTCTTGTGATTCTGAGATTGAAATATTTCTAACCATTAATTTCTGATTTTAATGAGTAAGCTGGCACAAAATCGTTCATTTACAATTTGTTTCCTCAAAATGGTAAGTATTTTCTTCTATATTCTTTAAGTTAAGAACTGGAAACCTACCTAAGATGAACAGGTCTTGGCTAGTTGAACAATAAGCAGATGACCTCTTATTTTACCAGGTACATTGGGACTGAAATCTCTGTGTTCCTGCCCCTCGGCTTTGATGTTATGCAAACATTTAATTAATTATATTTCTGCTTCGGTATTTCCCGCTGAGAATTCAGAAGCTACTTAGCACAGGCTGAATTTTCATGCCTTCCTACTGTCATCAAATTGATCTATAGTAAAAAGAAAACTGCATTTTTTTTTTTTGTATGATGTGATTCACAGTTATCCTGAAATGGTTTTGTCCTTCTTTAGAGTAAACATACTGGAACTCAAAAAGATCCTCCCTTCATTATTTCCATTTCCTTAGATTTGTTCATAGTGTTTTAGAGTCTCCTTCACATCTCATTTAAGGATCTTACCACACTTGGTCCATGTTTTCTTTTTTACTAAAATGTAATGGTACATCATAAAATTCACCCTTCTAATGTATACAGTTCTTTGTTTTTCACTATGTTTTCAAGGTTCTTAGATTATCATCAGTATTTATTTCCACAACATTTTCATCACTATGAAAAGATTTCCATATTTATTAGTTGTCACTTTCCATTCCTTCCTCCCTAAGCCCTGGCAACCACTAATTTACTTTCTGATTCTTTGCACTTTCCAATTCCTGGCCTCCTTTTAAACAGAATTATGTAACATGCTTTTTTGTTTGTTTGTTTGTTTTGTTGTTATTCTTTTCATCAGCCTTCTTGTCATCAATTAAATATTTTCAAGGTTTATCTATACTGCATGCATTGCATATTCATCATTCTTTGAATTTTTGCCATACTTCATCTGTTTTGACAAATAAAATTAGCAGAAATATCGTAAGTCATTTCTGGATCTTGTCTTGAAGAAGACAGTGTGTGAAAGCTATGAATTACCATGAAATTCCAACTAGCCATCTGATTTTACAATGTGGCACATTCTGAGATTACATGAACTGAAAGGGGAGAATTTGGGTTAATCTTTATAGACATTTTCATCTAGTGTCAATTATTAAAGAACTCGCAACCTAGACCATCTTTCCACTGAATATTTCATGCAATCTCAGTAAACATGTGAAAGAACAAAATAAGGAGTCAGTCATCATCCTCTTAAGTTATTTAGTTTTGAAATGCAATTTATGTAGGAAGAGATAACTAGAACAGTGTACAAAAACAAATCAGAGAAACAAGCTTTTGAATATACATAAATTAATGTATATTCAAGGGTTTCCCAGGTGGCTCAGTAGAAAAGAATCTGACTGTCTAGCAGGAGATGTGAGTTCAATCCCTGGGTTGGGAAGATCCCCTGGAGTAGGAAATGGCAACTCACTCCAGTATTCTTGCCTGGAAAATTTCTTGGGCAGAGGAGCCTGGCAGGTTACCATCCACGGGGTGGCAAAAAGTCAGACATGACTGAGCACTCATGGTCAGTGGTCATTCTCTTAAGTTATCTAGTTATGAAATGCAGTTTATGTAGCAAGAGATATGTGGGACAGTGTGTAAAAATAAATCAAAGAAGAAAATTTTTGAATATATACATGAATCATGTATATTCAAAGATTGAGGAAAAATGTTTGAAAACCATATACATAGATAGATAGATGTAGATATGACAAATGACTTGTAGCCAAAGTATATGAAGAATCTTCACAGACAGTAAGACAACAAACAACCTAATAAAATTTGAACAAAGAATTTGAACAAATTAAGTCTCATCAAGATGATATATACAAAGAAACCCACTTCAGACCTAGAGACACATACAGATGGAACATGAGGGGATGTAAGGAGATATTCCATGCAAATGAAAATCAAAAGAAAGCTGGAAAAGCAATACTCTTATCAGTCAAGATAGACTTTTAAAATAACAAATGTTAAAAGAGACAAGGAAAGACACTACACAATGACCAAGGGATCAATCCATGAAGAAGACATAACAATTGTAAATATATATGCATCCAACAGAGGAACACTTCAATATACAAGGCAAGTGCTAATATCTCTAAAAGGGGAAATTGGCAGTAACATAAAAATAGTGGGGAACTTTAGCACTCAAATTATACCAATGGACAAATAACTCAGGCAGAAAATTAGTAAGTAAACCAATTCTTAAATGACACAATAGACCAGATAGATTTGACATTTGTAGGACATTCCATCTGAAAGAAGCAGAATACACTTTCATCTCAAGTAAACATGGAACATTTTCCACAATAGATCATATCATGGGTCACAAACCAAGAATTGGTAAATTTTTAAAAATTGAAATAATAACAAGCATCTGTTTCCAAAGACAATATGATAAATCCATTACAAGATAAAGCTGTAAAAAACACAAACATATGCAGGCTGAACAATATGTGACTAAACAACCAACAGATCACTGAAGAAAACAAAGAGGAAAAAAAAAAAACAAAAAAAAAACCTAGAGACAAATGACAATCAAAACATGACAATCCAAAACCTAAGTTGCTTGGCAAAAGCAGTTTTAAGAAGGAGGTTTATTTCAATACAGTTTTACCTCAGGAAACAAGAAAAATCACAAATAAACAACCTCACATTACATCTAAAGCAACTAGAGAAAAAATAAACAAAACCTGAAGTTAATAGAAGGAACCAAAACATAAAGATCAGAGCATAAATAAATGAAAAATATAAGGAAAATAATAGCAAAGATCAGTGAAACTAAAAATTGGTTCTTTGAGAATATAAAGTTGATAAACCTTCGGTCAGATTCATCAAGAGAAGAAAAGAGAAGACCCAAGTCAATGAAATTAGAAATGAAAGATGAGAAGTAACAACTGACATTACAGATATTTTCCATCAGTCACTGATGATGTGTAAGAGGGATGTGCTATGGAAAGAAGAAGGAAAGTTAGTGATGAGGACTGAAGTAGACAGCCTAGAATACATTAGAGTCTTTTGATATGCTGTTCCCTATTTTTGTGGAATTTCAAGAATTTTTGTGGAATAGAAGAGTATCTCCATGCCATTGCCACAACTTGGATTTGAATTGTGAATTTCCTAAAAAAATACTCAGTTCTTCTTTAAGTTATCCGATTCCAGACATGGAAGCCTATTTTAATCAAATGTTGTCTGCTGCAATACTATTTTTGACTTCCATTTAAGGGGGTTATTTTTTTTTCTTTTATTCATATCATATTTGTTAATTCCAATAAAATGGACCAATATGTAGGTCAAATCAGTCTTTAGATGCTGTAATATACATCTGACATTTGAATGGAGACAAATTAACTAGATTACATGTTTATTTACTATCAATATCTGCCAATCCACTGATGCCCTGTTTGTCTTAGACTTTAATTTTCAGACAATATTTTTTATTAGGCTGTGTTTTATGAGCAACAGTTCCAAAAGAGTTTGGTGAATTGATAAAATATGGTAGGAATAGAAACGTTTTATATAAAATAAGAATTTTATAAGTTTTTAGCTTTTTCCACAATGAAAAGTTTTCCTAACATGCCATAATGTCTCAAAAATGCCCTTAAATTTTTTATCCCATGATAATTTTGTGGATCATTTATTACTAAACTGCTTGGTTCATTAATGTCTACTACTAGTATCAGCTTAAATTAATTAGTATAGAATCTGTAAGATGTACTATAAAATATAAAAAACCTGAGTTCTGAAAGATCGCTCAGTAAATCTTTGATTTACTTTATGACAAAACCTTTAAGACATTGCATAATGTTTTAGTGAGACTGAAATAATGTTTGAATGACAAATGAAGCAAAAATTAGCATAAGTAGAAAAGTCAAAAGATTTTTCAAAAACGGTAAGTGCCATATATAAACCCTGCCCACATACTAAGCATGATATCTGAGGAAACCAACAGTGAAGATGTGCTTAGTCACTCAGTCGTATCTGACTCTTTGTGACTCCATGGATTGTAGCCCACCAGGCTCTTCTCTCTATAGAGATTCTCCAGGCAAGAATATTAGAGCGGGTTGCCATTTCCTCTTCCAGTCTTAACAGTGGAGTTTAATGCAAATAATTATTCACTTAGGAATTCAAGAAAATTGTTTCTCATGTGTCATGCCATAAAATTTTAATTACACAATTATTATATGTGTGTGGTTGTGTGCACATATGCATAATACAAATATTTAAAAATATAGTTAGGCTTCCAATTTTACTAAGGCCTCTTTTACATCCTTGTTCCATAGGCTAAATATCAGAGGATTTAGCAGGAGAATCACAAGAGTGTAAAATAAAGAGTTCACTTTGTTTTCATCTAGAGAGTAGGATGAACTTGGCCTGAAATACATAAGGAGCATGCTGCTGCTGCTAAGTCGCTTCAGTCGTGTCTGACTCTGTGCGACCCCATAGACAGCAGCCCACCAGGCCCCGCCGTCCCTGAGATTCTCCAGGCAAGAACACTGGAGTGGGTTGCCATTTCCTCCACTAATGCATGACAGTGAAAAGTGAAAGTTAAGTCACCCAGTCGCCTCCGACTCCCAGTGACCCCATGGACTGCAGCCTACCAGGCTCCTCCGTCCATGGGATTTTCCAGGCAAGAGTACTGAAGTGGGGTGCCATTGCCTTCTCCCACATAAAGAGCATAGTTCCCTGGAAAATTGACATTGCAGTTAACTCAAAGGTGCAGGCGGTAAAACCTTTGACTCTCCCCTCAGCAGAGTGGATCTTCAAGACTGAAAGGAGGATATAAAAATAAGAGCAAGGACTCCTGAAATAGTACTCAGTTCAATAAAACCCAAAGCAGGGAATATCACTAATTCATTGACCTGTGTATCTGAGCAGGACAGGGGAAAAAAAAAAAAAGCAGAGGTAAATCACAGAAAAAGTGGTTAATCACATTTGACCCACAGAAACGTAAATGGAGTGCTAATGCTGTGTGTATCTGAGAAACTGCTATCCCCACCAGGAAAACCCCAGGCATAAGCAGGGAGCACACCCCGCTGGACATGCAGACCACATAGAGCAAGGGGCTGCTGACGGTCTTGTACTGGTCATAGGCCATCAGTGCAAGCAGGAGACACTCAGAATCGGCAAAGATACAGAAGACCAGAATTGCAGAGCACAGCCATAGAAAGAGATTGACTTTTTCTTGGCAAATAGGAAGAATTATCAATAACCTCAGATATGCGGATAATACCACCCTTATGGCAGAAAGTGAAGAAGAACTAAAGAGCCTCTTGAGGAAAGTGAAAGATGAGAGTGAAAAAGTTGGCTTAAAATTCAACATTCAGATAACTAACATTATGGCATCTGGCCCCATCACTTCATGGCAAATATATGGGGAAACAGTGGTAATGGTGGCTGACTTTATTTTGGGGGGCTCCAGAATCTCTGCAGATGGTGCCTTCAGCCAAGAAATTAAAAGACGCTTTCTCCTTGGAAGAAAAGCTCTGATCAACCTAGACAGCATATTAAAGAGCACAGACATTACTTTGCCAAAAAAGATCCATCTAGTCAAGGCTATGGTTTTTCTGATAGTCATGTATGGATGTGAGATTTGGACTATAAAGAAAGCTGAGCACGAAAGCATTGATGCTTTTAACTGTGGTGTTGGAGAAGACTCTTGTGAGCCCCTTGGACTGCATGGAGATGCAACCAGTCCATCCTAAAGGAGATCAGTCCTGAGTGTTCATTGGAAGGACTGATGCTGAAGCTGAAACTCCAATACTTTGGCCACATTACATGAAGAACTGACTCATTGAAAAAGACTCTGATGCTGGGAAAGATTAAAGGCAAGAGGAGAAAAGATGACAGAGGATGAGATGTTGGATGGCACCACTGACTCGATGAACATATGTTTGGGTAAACACTGGGAGTTGGTGATGGACAGGGAGGCCTGGCATGCTGCAGTCCTTGGGGTCACAAAGAGTTGGACATGACTGAGTGGCTGAACTGAACTGAACTGGCAAATAGGTCCACCAGCATCTTGGGGCCAATGGCTGTGGAACAGCAGAGGTCAGAGAAAGAGAGGTGACAGAGGAGAAAATACAAGGGTATATGCAACTAGAGATCCATCCTAATTAAAATAATCATTCCAAGATTTGCCAGAATGTTAATAAGATAAACAACAAAAAACATCATAAATAGGGTCACTTTAATCCCAGACTTATCAGTAATTCCCCTAAATATGAATTCAGTTAAGGAAGAGCAATTTTCTCTTTCCATTCTTTGGGGTTGTTGTCTAAAGTTTTGAAGAAATTATGGAGAAAATCATATATATATGTGAACCACTTCTGGACATTCACAGCATATTTATAAGAAAAGACATAACTTATTTGTTCTATTTTCTTTTTACATTCAGAAAAGTCTCGATTAAATGGCACTCTTTAAAGAGATGTTGCTATCTATCTGATAATTATAAAAATGTCTGAGATAGGCAGTTGAAAAACTTCTGTATGAATCTTTATGCCATTCCTGAAATATGATACTATCTATAAGCTCTTTATTAATAACCTCAGATATGCAGATAACACCACCCTTATGGCAGAAAGCAAAGAAGCACTAAAGAGCCTTTTGATGAAAGTGAAAGAGTTGGCTTAAAATTCAACATTCAAAAAACTAAGATCATGGCATCCTGTCTCAACACTTCATTGCAAATAGATGTGGAAACAATGGAGATGGTGACAGACTTTATTTTTTTGTGCTCCAAAATCACTGTGGAGAGTGACTGCAGTCATGAAATTAAAAGACACTTGCCCCTTGGAAGAAAAGCTATGACCAACCTAGACACCATATTAAAAAGCAGAGACATTACTTTGTTAACAAATGTCCATCTAGTAAAAGCTATGGTTTTTCCAGTAGTCATGTATGGATATGAGAGTTGGACAAAAAGAAAGCTGAGCATGAAAGAATTGATGCTTTTGAACTGTGGCATTGGAGAAGATTCTTGAGAGTTCCTTGGACAGCAAGGAGATCCAACCAGTCAATCCTACAGGAAATCGGTCCTGAATGTTCATTGGAAGAACTGATGCTGAAGTGAAGCTCTAATAGTTTGGCCACCTGATGCGAAGAACTGACTCATTGAAAAAGACTCAGATGCTGGGAAAGATTAAAGGCAGAAGGAGAAGGGGACTATAGAGGATGAGATGGTTGGATGACATCACCAAATAGATGGACATGAGTTTGAGCAAGATTCGGGAGTTGGTGATGGACAGGGAAGCTACAGTCCATGGAGTCCCAAAGAGTCAGACACATTTGAGTAACTGAACTGAACTGAATTTTGGAATAGTGTTTATGTAGTAAACGATTGGCCTTCCCTGGTGACACAGATGGTAAAGAATTCTCCTGCAATGCGGGAGAGCTGGGTTCAATCTCTAGGTCTGGAAAATTCCCTGTAGAAGGGAATGGCAACCCACTCCAGTATATTGGCCTGGGAAATCCCATGGACAGATGAGCCTGGGGGGCTACAGTTATGGGTCACAAAGATTCAGACATAACTGAGCAAATTTCATTCACTCACAACAAAAAACAAGTATAATCGGAGAGAAGTATTTCCAAAAAATAGGAAGTATTTCAAAACTATTTATCCATATATATGACAAAGAATTCGTATCCACAATACACTAATAGCTTTCCTCATTGGGAAAAGAAAAGACTTAAACAAAAAATGACCCCCCCAAAAAAATAAAAATTAACAGAAATTGTCAAAAAGAAGATACATAAGCAACAAGTTAATGCATGATAGTTTACTCGGAACCATTAGTTATTAAGGCAATGAGGATAAAGCCACAACACAATAACATAAAATAATGTCAAATGGACTGAAATTAATATTCTGAGCATAACAAATTCCCTAATTCATCGAAAATATCATTTGAGAACTAACAGGGACAGGTTTTCTTATCAGTTTGGGTGTTTTTCTTTGTTCTTTTCATTTGTTTTTTTTTTTTTTCTACTTTTATTTTCTACAAATCTGGGAAATCGTTTAGCTTAATTCCATATAATTATTTCATATTTAATTTTGGAAATGTGATTCTTTTTTTTTTTTTGAAATGTGATTTTTAATTGCAACTTTTGATGCCTTTTTATATGTCATTGTTATCCTTGGTTGTGAGGATCTCAACACTGAAACACCAGTTGTACTCCTTTGGAGCTATTGGTGAGGCAAAGTTCAAACCAAAACTAATTGCTAATGTTTTCCCAGGAAAATCAAGAAATTGATACATTTATGTTTCAGAAGAATTTTACTATCATTCTACTTCTCTGTTACACATATTACATATGTGGAATTGTTCTTGGTCACCTAATTATGGTGGTTAGTCACTCAGTTGTGTCCAACTCTTTGCTATCCTGTGGTCTCTATTTGCCAGACTCATCTGTCCATGGGATTCTCCAGGCAAGAATACTTTAGTGGGTTGCCATTCCCTTCTCCAGGGGATCTTCCTAACTCAGGGGTCAAACCTGGGTCTCCTGTATTACAGGAAAATTCTTTACTGTCTGAGCCACCAAGGAAGCTCTAATTATACTCCAATCCAAATGTTTCCCTCAGGAATCCCTGTCTTCTGGGATGCAACTACTTCTTGCAACAACTATTTGTTCAGCCAGAACCCAGCTTTAGCTTCTTAACAGGGCTGCTCCTCAAACACATGTAGATTAACATCCTTTCAATATTCCCCCAACTAGGGATTGGGGGCAGGAGGAGAAAGGGACAACAGAGGATGAGATGGCTGGATGGCATCACTGACTTGTTGGACTTGAGTCTCAGTGAACTCCGGGAGTTGGTGATGGACAGGGAGGCCTGGCGTGCTGTGATTCATAGGGTCACAAAGAGTTGGACACGACTAAGCGACTGATCTGATCTGAACAATTTAACTGAGTGTGGGTAACTACTGTTGGGAAGCGTAGTGCAAAATAGCCATAAAAGGAGAAAGTCCTTGGGAAAATGGCAAAGGGCCAGAAGTACTCGGCTTTGCCCTGCGGACAGAAAAACATCTCCTGCCTTTGGTTATGCTCAGCGCCAAGAGTTAATAATAAATAGGGATGTCACTTGTGAGAGCGGGTTGTGGGATAAGCCCATGAGTCATTTAGAGTGCGCTGTTCTTGAAATATTTTTACTGATTATGTGTTAACTCTGCATGCGCTCTGCTGACTGTATACTTTAAGCTCTTTGTTCCTGCTTCTATAAGAAAGCTTGACTGCAGAAATAAACTTGTCAGTCCTTGCAAGAGACTGTCCGAGTGTCATTCTTTCAGGTTTGTCATTTCCAAGTCCCGGGGAGAAAAACCCCAAGAAATGGCACCCGAACAGGGACTTGAGAGGAAGGCTAAACAAAGCGATGAGCCCCTGCAGAAAGAGGTAAGCAGGATGGGACAACATAGCAGTAAAATTCCTTTCATTTCTATAATGCATCATTTTTTGAAACAAAACAGTATTAATGTTTCCAGAGATCAATTGAACGACTGCTATCATATTTTACTGGAACAATTCATGGTTCCCAGAAGAGGGGACACTCAATCTAGACATATAGAAAAGGGTTAAAAATAATGTTTTGCGAGCATGTCAGCAAGGGTTACCTGGTCACTCATACAGGCTATCATAGAACAAATTGAAGGACATAACGTTGATTTGGAAGTAAAAACTATTCAATCTTTACATGAATATGAGCTTAAGGAACAAGATATGCAAGGTGCTTTGAAATATAAGAATGTTATGCTCAATCAGACACAATCCTTAGAAAAACAACTTAGAGACATATGTATACAGGATATGTCAAAACTGAAGCCACTTAGAACGGAGGTCATTTCATTCAACGGACAGCCCAAATCTAAGGTTTTTCCTTCTGCTCCACCTTTAACAGCAATTGCTAACTTTGCTCATACTAATCATTTCACTCCTCCTCGGGAGATGCCTGCTTGCACTTTCGCTTTTCCAATGCAATTTAATCAACCTGCCCAAGGCCAAAATACTTGGGCTAATCTAGATTTTGGCATGTTGTCTAGCTTTAAGAAAGCATGCACTGTGTATGGACCTACTTCTCCTTACTGTATAGAATTTCTCAGAGGATGGGCTAACCGTTGGATACCATATAATTTTTTTTTTCAAGTAGCAAAGATGGTTTTAAATCCTCAACAATTACTGCAATGGCAAATGTGGGTTAATGATGAGGCCCGACAACTGATGATTGACAAGCAATCTCATGGTAACCCTGCCAGTTTAACCTATGATATACTCACTGGAAACAAGAGCCATAGCCAATATGATTGCACAACTAGCTAATATTACCCTTGAGATGTTACATCTCATTACAGAAACTGCCTGCAGGGCATAAGCAAAGGTTGATAGCACTAACTCTGATGGTTCATTTGTTAAGATTATTCAAGGACATGAGGAGGAATATTCTCAATTTATAGGAAAATTAAAGGATGCAATTGAAAAATCTATTAAGGATGTGACTTTACAAAATATTATTTTAAAACAACTTGTTTTGAAAATGCTAATGAGGAATGTCAATCCATGCTTAGACCTATTCTAGAGACTAGCTCTCTTATGGAATATTTGAAAGCATATAGGAACATCGGATCTATGTCCCATAGAGCAAAACTGGCAACATTGGGAACCTTTAATGTACAAAAGCCTGCTAATACCAAATGTTTTAACTGTGAGAAGCCCGGCCATATGAAAAAACAATGTCACCTGCCAACACAGGCCAAAAAAATAATACTACTTCTAATAGGAAGAGACCCCCCCCAGGAGTATGTCCAAGATGTAAAAGGGGGTTTCACTGGCTGAATGAATGTCATTCTAAATTTGATAAGGATGGAAACACTTTGAACCCCGATGCACAGCAAAAACAACAGGGGAACTAATAAAGGGGCCATCCTCTAGCCCCACTACAAAAGGAGAACCTAATGATATGACGCTACAAGCAACTACATCTAAGAGTGTTTGCATTGATATGGAACTAATAGAATTATACAACCCCCACAAAATTCCCACTGGATATTATGGCCAATTTCACCTGGGACAATGGGACTAATTTTGGGACGTAATAACTGCACAATGAGAGGTTTAATGGTATTAACCGATGTTATGGACGAAGATTATGAAGGGGAAATACATGTTATGGTAAATGTTGTGAAAATGGGAAATGCATACTTAAAAAAGGAGAACATTTTGCACAATTATTACTTTTGCCATATGTTAAACCAATGAAGGCATCTAATAAAGTTCAGTAGGGAGGCTTTGGCAGTACCAACCTTACTGCTGCACTATCCACCTTATTAAAGGAACATCAGAAACCCATGCTTACTTTACACATACGGGGAAAGAATTTCACAGGCATGTTAAATACTGGAGCTAACATTTCAATCATTAGAGCTGCAGAATGGCCCCTCGATTGGAGTAAGGTTATGGCTCCTTCTAGACTATTAGGGATGGGTGAAGCTAATGCCACACAAACTTTTGTCAGTGCATCCTATTTACAAATGTATGGCCCTAATCAAATTGTAGCTTATCTTAAACCATATATTACTAATATCCCTATCAATTTATGGGGACAGGATTTTCTTGAACAAACAAAAGTCACAATTTCTTTAAATGAACCTTTTAATGCGGGCCATCGAGTTAACACCGCTGTCCCTCGATTGGGAATCTGATACCCCAGTATGGACACCTCAGTGGCCCCTAACTAAAGAAAAATTGGCAACTCTTACACAATTAGTTAATGAATAATTACAGAAAGCTCATATAGAACCTTCATTTTCACCCGTGGAATTCCCCTGTTTTTGTAATAAAAAAGAAATCAGGAAAATGGCGAATGTTGATAGATTTAAGAAATGTTAATAATACCATGTCACCTATGAGGCCCTTACAACCCAGATTGCCCTCCCCTTCTATGGTACCAAAAGGATGGTCTGTAGTTATTATTGACTTACAAGACTGCTTTTTTTTTTTTTTTTTTTTACTATACCTTTGCACCCTAAAGATAGAAAACGTTTTGCCTTTTCAGTTCCTTCTATAAATCACATGGCTCTGTTAAAAGATTTCAATGGAAGGTACTACCTCAGGGAAGGATGAACTCCCCTACCATTTGCCAATATCTCATATCTGTTTTATTACAATCCATTAGAGATAAATAGCTTACTACATTTATAATTCATTACATGGATGATATACTTCTTTCTATGGAATCTGAATTCTGTTTGCAACAGTTATATAATGAAGTTACTACTACTTTTCAAAATCATAGCCTGCTTGTAGCACCAAGTAAAATTCAATGGAAATCAGCCTTTAATTATTTAGGACATGTTATGGAAGAATCTAAAATCAAACCTCAAAAAACTCAAATTTCTGTGCAGTCTCTATGCACGCTGAATGATTTTCAAAAATTGCTAGGAGATATTAATTGGCTGCAGCCATCTGTCAGCATCACCACCTATGCCTTACAAAATCTATTTAAAATTTTAAAGGGATCCCCCAACCCTAATAGCCCTAGGCAGATAACAAAAGAGGCCAAAGAAGAACTGGCCTTAATGGAGAAATGCATTCAACAATCTTTTTCAACTCGGCTAGATTATGATCAACCAGTTTCTTTAGATATATTCCCCACTGAACATCCACCCACTGCAATTATAGCTCAACATAGCCCAATAGAATGGGTATATTTATACACTAAACAGTCTAAAAAAATTGTAACATATATTGAGAAAATAGGGCACTTAATTGTGTCAGGAAGAAGCCATATACAAACTTTGACTGGATTTGATCCATATGCAATACATGTTGCCTTGACAAAAAAGGAATTACAAATTGCCTTACAGTATAACCTGACCATGCAAATGGCATTAGGTGATTTTCAGAATGTTATCTCATTTCATTTACCGAAAGGAAAATTATAGGACTTTCTACAATGTACTAAATTCATTATAACTAATATCATTGCATCCCAGCCTATTTCCAATGCACCCACCTATTTCATTGATGGCAACAAGAAAGGCATAACACGGATTGTCAGCCCTAATATCAAAGAGAAATTACCCACTACCTATTCTTCAATACAAAGAATCAAATTGTATGCTTTATATCCTCTTTTGTCACTTCAACCACTATCCTTCAACGTATATACTGATTCCAAATACCTTGCTTCCCTTTTTCCTGATTTTGTTACCGCCTTTTTATACAACCTAGATGAAGAATTATATACTCTCTTTTCACAGACTCAGGCTTTAATTCATTCACTTATGGAACCTTTCTTTGTTGCACATATACATGCTCATTCAAGTTTACCTGGCCCTCTGATCGCAAGAAATGATGCTGTTGACAGCCTCATAGCTCCCATTTTTACATCTGCCAATGACGAACGTACTAATCTTCATACCAATGCTAACAGATTGCACTCTAAATACCATATTCCTTTCACTGAAACACGGCATAGTATTAAAACCTGTGATGTCTGTGCCCCTCTGCACTTATGAACTACGATTTCAGGAGTTAATCTCCGGGGGCAACACCCTAATTCCCTTTAGCAATCTGACTTCACTCACTGCTCCTTAAAGAAAATTTTCTTTACTTTCTATCTCAATAGATACATTTTCCAACTTTATCTGGATAGTACCTGTCTCTTCAGAATCCAATAAACACGCCATTTCCGCACTCTTACTCACCTTCCCCATTACGGGGATTCCTTCTGTCTTGAAAACAGACAATGGACCTGCATTCACCTCACATTTGTTTCGTTCATTTTTATCAGAATGGAACATCACACACATTACAGGAATACCCTATAATCCTCAAAGTCAAGCCATTATTGAAACAGCCCACTGCCCCCTAAAAACTCATTTATTAAAACAGAAAGGGGGAATATGGAAGAGGAGATACACTTCTTATCCCATTAACCCTCAATTACTATTATCTTTAACTCTTTATTCCCTGAATTTTTTAAACTTAACAAAAAATAATTCTGATACTCGTGCAGATAGACATTTTGCAGAAGACAAAAACAGCAAATTAGAAATCAATACACCAATATGGTATAAGCAATTTAATCAGTGGCTGCCAGGAATATTAAGACTCCTAGGCAAGGGTTATGGTCTTGTTATTGAAGATGAAGAGGAAATCTGGGTTCCCCTTCACCATGTCTGCTACCGAGAAGGACCTCAAGACCGGACTCCCTCAGGAAGTGACGTAGTTGACACAAAGGGTCTGGTCAATGACCCTGGAGGAGCCAATGAGGAAACGCCATTGTCTGAATCCTTACCCAACATGGGCTCAAATGAAAACATCACTCGTCAGGCTGAGCAGACACTGAAGAGTACTGGAACTCCTATAACTCCAGATAAACTGTTTCTGGCAATGTAAACTGCTCTGAAGAGCAGGAGGAACATCATAATTGCTCCTGGTTTAATAGATCAAGCATTGGAAGCTTTCATAAATCTAAGACAAGTTTCTGGACCAATAAGGACATATTGCTGAATTGGTATAATGGGGGCTTATCACCCCCATGGCCCAGGATTGTCGTCCCCATTGTGGGGCCAAATCAATGGCACACTTGGAAAATTCCAGCAGCTTTAGAGCACTTTGCTAATGTTTATGGGACTATGGATGTGTTTCGTCCTTTTAATTATACCTTCCTATACAATAGTACTGGCTATATTCAATCGTGTGTTCACCTTCTGTACTTGTTTATTGTAGGGCATTTTGATATTGACTTACCGGCCAAGATTGTCAATTGTACTGCATGTGCATTGTATACCGGCCTTAATCACCCCATTTCATATCACAATGCTAGCATTGCGCTAGTTAAACAAAGATCTGAGTTATGGCTTCCTGTAAACTTAACTGAGCCTTGGACTGATTCTGTATTTCTTTCTGTACTGTTGAAAACTGGGTTTAGGCGATCTAAGCACATCCTTGGGTGGATTATTGCAGGCATCTTAAGCCTTATCTCCATTGTGACTGTAGGAACTTTGTCTGGTATGGCTTTACATAATTCTATACAAAATTATGATTTTATCACTGCTTGGCACAAAGACTCATGATCTGTGGACTCTACAAGCTCAAATAGATCAGCAATTACAACACAAATTAATGAGTAACAAATCGTGGTTATCTACTTAGGAGATCAAATGCAGCAACTGACTTTCCGAACACGTATACGCTGTCACTGGAATTTTACATTCTTTTTGTCTGACTAACATGCCCTATAATAGCACTGAATATCCTTGGAATAAGCTTAAGGCACATTTGCAGGATCTCACAAGTAACTCAAATTTAGACATCAATTTGTTGAAACAACAAGTTGCTAATTTTCAAGTTAGGGTACCTAGGGAATTGTATAGCACTCAATTCTATGATACTTTAACCAAAACCCTATCGTCTCTAGACCCTAGAGCTTGGCTTTCAAGAAGCAATATTTTTATATATGTATTAATCACCCTGCTCTTTTTGTCATTGATTATAGGATACAGAAGTCTCAACTCAAGACTCCATGCCTCCCACAATGGAGTTCAACTAGCAGCCACCGTGCTTAATTTAAAAACAAAAGGAGGATATGTTGGGAAGCATAGTGCAAAATAGCCGTAAAAGGAGAAAGTCCTTGGGAAAATGGCAAAGGGCCAGAAGTACTCGGCTTTGCACTGCGGACAGAAAAACATCTCCTGCCTTTGGTTATGCTCGGCACTAAGAGTTAATAATAAATAAGGATGTTACTTGTGAGAGTGGGTTGTGGGATAAGCCCATGAGTCATTTAGAGCACGCTGTCCTTGAAATGTTTTTACTGATTATGTGTTAACTCGGCATGCGCTCTGCTGGCCGTATACTTTAAGCTCTTTGTTCCTGCTTCTGTAAAAAAACTTGACTGCAGAAATAAACTTGTCAGTCCTTGCAAGAGACTGTCCGAGTGTCATTCTTTCAGGTTCGTCATTTCCAAGTCCCGGGGAGAAAAACCCCAACAACTACCTTGTTATTACAAGCTGGGTAACCTAAGAGGGGAAAATCTTCCAATGGGATTTGTGTTTCATTAAAAATGGAGAGCTTGAATAACTATAAAACATCTTTTAAAGAGAAAGTATAGACTAAGCAAGTGAGAGAAAGGATCTATATTTAGTTTTCCTGGTGCTTTGAAGACACTAAAACAATTTTAGGCAGACACATACTACCCAGACGATCTTCTTCAAAATACGGTTGTCTCTTCTTCCAACCTATTATGACATGGAGTTCATTGCATGGTATGGTATTGAAGTATTTTATAGCTTCCAGGTGCTGTGAAAATGAGGGGAGAACCAGTGGGTGGATAAAGATAGTGTTGTTCTACAAGCAGGGTGGCACTTTTAGTAACATAAAGATTAATAATGTACTGAGATACTCTAGAAAATATGCACTTATATCCATTACATAAGTGAAGTTGCTCAGTCGTGTCCGACTCTTTGCGACCCCATGGATGGTAGCCTACCAGGCTGCACTGTCCACGGGATTTTCTATACAAGAATACTGGAGTAGGCTGCCATTTCCTTCTCCAGGGGATCTTCCCAACCCAGGGATCAAACCCGGGTCTCCTGCATTGCAGACACATTGTTTACTGTCTGAGCCACCAGGGAAGCCCCTTACATAAACATATAATATCCATTATATAAACATATAAAAGGGGGAGGAGCTAAGATGGTGGAGGAGTAGGACGGGAAGAACACTTTCTCCCCCACAAATTTATCAAAAGTACATTTAAACGCTGAGTAAATTCCACAAAACAACTTCTGAATGCTGGCAGAGGACATCAGGCACCCAGAAAAGCAACCCAAGTCTTCGAAAGGAGGTAGGAAAAAATATAAAAGACAAAAAAAGAGACAAAAGAGGGAGGGACGGAGTTCCATCCTGGGAAGGGAGTCTTAAAAAGAGAGAAGTTTCCAAACACCAGGAAACCTTCTCACTGCCAAATCTGTTCTGAGCCTTGGAAGCACAGAGGGCAACATAACAGGGAGGAAAAATAAATAAACAATTAAAATCCGCATATTGCAAGCCCTAAGGTAACTCCCTCAGCGGAGAAGCAGCGCAGACACCTGCACACGCCACTAGCAAGCGGGGGCTGGGCAGGGAGGCACGGCGCGGGCTGCATTGCTTAGAGTAAAGATCTGGCCTGAATACCCCGAGCACTATCTGAGGGAAATAATTTGGGCTAGCAAACCAGACTGTGGGATATCTACCACGCGAAAATCCAGCCCTAACCTAAGATACCACCAGGCCCACGCACGGAACAAAGGACTGAACAGAGATAGCCAGTGGCAGACCATCCCCCTCTGGTGACAGGCAGCCAGAGCCGGAAGGGGACAATCGCAGCCCCAGAGAGACATTATCTATAAAACTGTAAGCAGGCTTCTTTGCTAGCTAAAACTTCTTGGGGGTCTGGACGGTCAACATCTGCCTGAGAAGGTGCGCCGGTTGCACACCCAGATAACCGAGTGGCGGGGAGGCGATAAGTCGCAGCAATCACGCGAGCCAAACACTTCATCACCTGAGCTGCTCGGATCTGGGAAGGGCACAAAACGCAGGCCCAACCGAGTTTGCACCTCTGAGGACTACCCAAGTGCCTGAACCTGAGCGGCTTGGACGTGGGAAGTGCAGGCAGCCCAGGGCCGGCCACGGATGGTTCCCGGTGGAGCAACCTAGAGCCGGAGCATCCTGGGCAGGGAGGCTACACGTGCCATGAACGGGGGCAGACCCAGTGTGGCTGAGGCACTGCGAGCACACGCCAGTGTTATTTGTTTGCAGCATCCCTCCCTACCTCCCCACAGCGCGACTGAACAAGTGAGCCTAAAAAAAAACAAGAAAAAGTGTCCTCCAACGTCCCCTTTGTGTCAGGGCGGAAACCAGACACTGAAGAGACCAGCAAACAGAAGAAGCTATAACAGAGGGAACCACCTTGGAAGCTACAGGCAATAGATTAAAACCCTGTGGTTAGTACCAACTACATAGGAAGGGGCCTATAGATCTTGAGAAATATAAGTCAGACCAAGGAACTAGCCAAAAATGAACTGAACCCACACTACTCACAACAAAACCAGAGAAAAGTCCTAGATATATTTTTACTATTTTTACGATCATTCTTTCTTTCTTTATTTTTATTTTTTTAATTTTTTAAAAAAATTTTAAGTCCTCGATTATTCCTTTAATTTCTGCTTTTATAACCGATTATTTTGCAAAAAAAAAAGACCCTATTTTTTTAAAGCAAACTTCATATATTTTTTTTTATAGTTTTTTTGACCTTGTTTTTTTTTTTTTTCCTTCTTTTCTTTAACATTGTATTTTTGAATTCCAAACTCTACTCTAAATTTTTAATTTTACTTTTTGGTATTTGTTATCAATTTTGTACCTGTATTTTCTTTATAATTTTTGCGACCTTGTTTGTTTTTGTTTCTTCATTTTTTCTCTATTTCTTTTCCTTCTTCTTTTCTTTAACATCGTATTTTTGAAATTCCAAACTCTACTCTAGATTTTTAATTTTTGCTTTTATGTATTTGTTACCAATTTTTTACCTTTAAGGACCCAATCTTTAGTACCCATTTCTCACTAGGGAGCAAGATTACTGGCTTGACTGCTCTCTCTCCCTTTGGACACTCCTTTTTCTCCACCAGGTCACCTGTGTCTCCTCCCTAACCCCTCTCTAATCTACCCAATTCTGTGAATTTCTGTGTGTTCCATACGGTGGAGAACACTTAGGGAACTGATTACTGGCTGGATCTGTCTCCCTCCTTTTCATTCCCCATTTTTATCCTCCTGGCCACCTCTGTCACCTTCCTCCTTCTTCTCTTCTCTGTATAACTCCGTGAACAACTCTGAGCAGTCCAGTTGTGGAGTGCACATAAGGAAGAGATTACTGGCTAGCCCACCCTCTCCTCTATTGATTCCACCTCATCTCATTTGGGTCACCTCTAACTCCCTCCTCCCTCTTCTCTTCTCCATGTAACGCTGTGAACCTCTCTGGGTGACTCGCATGGTAGAGAAACTTTTCATCTTTAACGTAGATGTTTTATCAATGGTGCTGTATAGAAGGAGAAGCTTTGAAACTACTGTAAAAATAAGACCGATAACTGGAAACAGGAGGCTTAAGTCCTAACCCTGACTCCAGGGAACTCCTGACTCCAAGGAACATTAATTGACAGGAGCTCATCAAATGCCTCCATACTTGCACTGAAACCAAGCACCACAAAAGGACCAACAAGTTTCAGGGCAAGACATACCAAGCAAATTCTCCAGCAACAAGGAACAGAGCCCTGAGCTCCAAGATACAGGAAGCCCAAAGTCACCCCAAAACCATAGACATCCCATAACACATTACTGGACATTTCATTGCACTCCAGAGAGAAGAAATACAGCTCCACCCACCAGAACACCAACACAAGCTTCCCTAACCAGGAAACCTTGACAAGCCACCTGTACAAACTCACACAGAGTGAGGAAATGCCACAATAAAGAGAACTCCACAAACTGCCAGAATACAGAAAGGACACCCCAAACTCAGCAATTTAAACAAGATGAAGAGACAGAGGAATACCCAGCAGATAAAGGAACAGGATAAATGCCCACCAAACCAAACAAAAGAGGAAGAGATAGGGAATCTACCTGATAAAGAATTCCGAATAATGATAGTGAAATTGATCAAAAATCTTGAAATCAAAATGGAATCACAGATAAATAACCTGGAGACAAGGATTGAGAAGATGCAAGAAAGGTTTAACAAGGACCTAGAAGAAGTAAAAGAGAGTCAATATATAATGAATAATGCAATAAATGAAATTAAAAACACTCTGGAGGCAACAAATAGTAGAATAATAGAGGCAGAAGATAGGATTAGTGAATTAGAAAATAGAATGGTAGAAATAAATGAATCAGAGATGATAAAAGAAAAATGAATTAAAAGAAATGAGGACAATCTCAGAGACCACCAGGACAATATTAAACGCTACAGCATTCGAATCATAGGGGTCCCAGAAGAAGAAGACAAAAAGAAAGACCATGAGAAAATACTTGAAGAGATAATAGTTGAAAACTTCCCTAAAATGAGGAAGGAAATAATCACCCAAGTCCAAGAAACTCAGAGAGTCCCAAACAGGATAAACCCAAGGTGAAACACCCCAAGACACATATTAATCAAATTAACAAAGATCAAACACAAAGAACAAATATTAAAAGCAGCAAGGGGAAAACAATAAATAACACACAAGGGAATTCCCATAAGGATAACAGCTGATCTTTCAATAGAAACTCTTCAAGCCAGGAGGGAATGGCAAGACATACTTAAAGTGATGAAAGAAAATAACCTACAGCCCAGATTATTGTACCCAGCAAGGATCTCATTCAAGTATGAAGGAGAAATCAAAAACTTTTCAGACAAGCAAAAGCTGAGAGAATTAAGCACCACCAAACCAGCTCACCAACAAATACTAAAGGATATTCTCTAGACAGGAAACACAAAAATGGTGTATAAAATCGAACCCAAAACAATAAAGTAAATGGCAACAGGATCATACTTATCAATAATTACCTTAAACGTAAATGGGTTGAATGCCCCAACCAGAAGACAAAGACTGGCTGAATGGATACAAAAGCAAGACCCCTACATATGTTGTCTACAAGAGACCCACCTCAAAACGGGACACATACAGACTGAAAGTGAAGGGCTGGAAAAAGATTTTCCATGCAAATAGGGACCAAAAGAAAGCAGGAGTAGCAATACTTATATCAGATAAAACAGACTTTAAAACAAAGGCTGTGAAAAGAGACAAAGATGGTCACTACATAATGATCAAAGGATCAATCCAAGAAGAAGATATAACAATTACAAATATATATGCACCCAACACGGGAGCGCCACAATATGTAAGACAAATGCTAATAAGTATGAATGGAGAAATTAACAATAACACAATAATAGTGGGAGACTTTAATATCCCACTCACACCTATGGATAGATCAACTAAACAGAAAATTAACAAGGAAAAACAAACTTTAAATGATACAATAGACCAGTTAGACCTAATTGATATCTATAGGACATTTCACCCCAAAACAATGAATTTCACCTTTTTCTCAAGCACACATGGAACCTTCTCCAGGATAGATCACATCCTGGCCCATAAATATAGCCTTGGTTAATTCAAAAAAATAGAAACCATTCCAAGCATCTTCTCTGACCACAATGCAGTAAGATTAGATCTCAATTACCGGAGAAAAACTATTAAAAATTCCAACATATGGAGGCTGAACAACACGCTGCTGAATAACCAACAAATCACAGAACAAATCAAAAAAGAAATCAAAATTTGCATAGAAACTAATGAAAATGAAAACACAACAACCCAAATCCTATAGGACACTTTAAAAGCAGTCCTAAGGGGAAAGTTCACAGCAATACAGGCATACCTCAAGAAACAAGAAAAAAGTTAAATAAATAACCTAATCCTACACCTAAAGCAACTAGAAAAGGAAGAAATGAAGAACCCCAGGGGTAGTAGAAGGAAAGAAATCTTAAAAATTAGGGCAGAAATAAATGCAAAAGAAACAAAAGAGACCATAGCAAAAATCAACAAAGCCAAAAGCTGGTTCTTTGAAAGGATAAATAAAATTGACAAACCATTAGCCAGACTCATCAAGAAACAAAGGGAGAAAAATCAAATCAATAAAATTAGAAATGAAACTGGAGAGATCACAACAGACAACACAGAAATAGAAAGGATCATAAGAGACTACTATCAACAATTATATGCCAATAAAATGGACAACGTGGAAGAAATGGACAAATTCTTAGAAAAGTACAACTTTCCAAAACTGGACCAGGAAGAAATAGAAAATCTTAACAGACCCATCACAAGCACGGAAATTGAAACTGTAATCAAAAATCTTCCAGTAAACAAAAGCTCAGGACCAGACGGCTTCACAGCTGAATTCTACCAAAAATTTAGAGGAGAGCTAACACCTATCCTGCTCAAACTCTTCCAGAAAATTGCAGAGGGAGGTAAACTTCCAAACTCATTCTATGAGGCCATCATCACCCTAATACCAAAACCTGACAAAGGTGCCACAAAAAAAGAAAACTACAGGCCAATATCACTGATGGACATAGATGCAAAAATCCTTAACAAAATTCTAGCAATCAGAATCCAGGCTCTCGTTCTTCCTGTCAGAGGCCGGAAGTGTGGGGCCTCGCTAGCGCTCGCTCTGCTGTCTACGGTGGCGCCTCTGGGCCCCAGGTATCCGTCTCGGCTCCTCGGGTCGAGCTTCGCCTGGCCTCCCCTGGAACGAGGTGATGGCGGACTCTAAGGAGGCCGGGGCCGAGGCTCCGCCGGCCGGGGCCGCTGCTCGGGGAGGGCTCAGCCTCCTGTCCCACGGGGAGTCTGAGGAACCTTCTGCACAGGGATCAGTTTTATTTCTCGGAGGCAATGAAGTGCAGAGCCGAGCTGTGGTGAAATACTCTTCTGCCCCTCCTTGGATGGCATTTGCACGCCTTGAAGAGAAAACAGACTTGAAACTCCCACCTGCCAACTGGTTACGAGAGAGTGCCAAGATAGGACCGGCAGGAACTACCATTCTTGGCAATAGTAGGAAAAGCAAGCCATTTTATTTAAAAAAAAAAAAAAAAAAAGAATCCAACAACACATTAAAAAGATCATACACCATGACCAAGTGGGCTTTATCCCAGGGATGCAAGGATTCTTCAATACCCACAAATCAATCAATGTAATATACCACATTAACAAATTGAAAAATAAAAACCATATGATTATCTCAATAGATGCAGAGAAAGCCTTTGACAAAATTCAACATCCATTTATGATGAAAACTCTCCAGAAAGCAGGAATAGAAGGAACATACCTCAACATAATAAAAGCTATATATGAAAAACCCACAGCAAACATTATCCTCAATGGTGAAAAATTGAAAGCATTTCCTCTGAAGTCAGGAACAAGACAAGGGTGCCCACTTTCACCATTACTATTCAACATAGTTTTGGAAGTTTTGGCCACAGCAATCAGAGCAGAAAAAGAAGTAAAAGTATTCCAAATTGGAAAAAAAGAAGTAAAACTCTCACTATTTGCAGATGACATGATCCTCTACATAGAAAACCCTAAAGACTCCACCAGAAAATTACTATAATCAATGATTATAGTAAAGTTGCAGGATATAAAATCAACACTCAGAAATCCCTTGCATTCCTATACACTAATAATGAGAAAACAGAAAGAGAAATTAAGGAAACAATTCCATTCACCATTGCAATGGAAAGAATAAAATACTTAGGAATATATCTACCTAAAGAAACTGAAGACCTATATATAGAAAACTATAAAGCACTGGTGAAAGAAATCAAAGAGGGCACTAATAGATGGAGAAATATACCATGTTCATGGATTGAAAGAATCAATATAGTGAAAATGAGTATACTACCCAAAGCAATTTATAGATTCAATGCAATCCCTATCAAGCTACCAAAGGTATTCTTCACAGAGCTAGAACAAATAATTTCACAATTTGTATGGAAATACAAAAAACCTCGAATAGCCAAAGCTATCTTGAGAAAGAAGAATGGAACTGGAGGAATCAACCTACCTGACTTCAGGCTCTACTACAAAGCCACAGTTATCAAGACAGTATGGTACTGGCACAAAGACAGAAATATAGATCAATGGAACAAAATAGAAAGCCCAGAGATAAATCCACGCACATATGGACACCTTATCTTTGACAAAGGAGGCAAGAATATACAATGGATTAAAGACAATCTCTTTAACAAGTGGTGCTGGGAAATCTGGTCAACCACTTGTAAAAGAATGAAACTAGAACACTTTCTAACACCATACACAAAAATAAACTCAAAATGGATTAAAGATCTCAACGTAAGACCAGAAACTATAAAACGCCTAGAGGAGAACATAGGCAAAACACTCCAACATACATCACAGCAGGATCCTCTATGACCCATCTCCCAGAATATTGGAAATAAAAGCAAAAATAAACAAATGGGACCTAATTAAACTTAAAAGCTTCTGCACAACAAAGGAAACTATCAGCAAGGTGAAAAGGCAGCCTTCAGAATGGGAGAAAATAATAACAAATGAAGCAACTGACAAACAACTAATCTCAAAAATATACTAGCAACTCCTACAGCTCAACTCCAGAAAAATAAATGACTCAATCAAAAAATGGGCCAAAGACCTAAATAGACATTTCTCCAAAGAAGACATACAGATGGCTAACAAACACATGAAAAGATGCTTAACATAAATCATTATCAGAGAAATGCAAATCAAAACCACTATGAGGTACTATTTCACGCCAGTCAGAATGGCTGCAATCCATAAGTCTACAAGCAATAAATGCATGCTGGAGAGGGTGTGGAGAAAAGGGAACTCTCTTACATTGTTGGTGGGAATGCAAACTAGTACAGCCACTATGGAGAACAGTGTGGAGATTCCTTAAAAAACTGGAAATAGAACTGCCTTATGATCCAGCAATCCCACTGCTCGGCATACACACTGAGGAAATCAGAAGGGAAAGAGACACGTGTACCCCAATGTTCATCGCAGCACTGTTTATAATAGCCAGGACATGGAAGCAACCTAGATGCCCATCAGCAGATGAATGGCTAAGAAATCTGTGGTACATATACACAATGGAGTATTACTCAGCCATTAAAAAGAATACATTTGAATCAGTTCTAATGAGATGGATGAAACTGGAACCTATTATACAGAGTGAAGTAAGCCAGAAAGAAAAACACCAATACAGTATACTAACGCATATATATGGAATTTAGGAAGATGGTAACAATAACCCTGTGTACGAGACAGCAAAAGAGACACTGATGTATAGATCAGTCTTATGGACTCTGTGGGAGAGGGAGAGGGAGAGGGTGGGGAGATTTGGGAGAATGGCATTGAAACATGTATAATAACATGTATGAAATGAGTCGCCAGTCCAGGTTCGATGCATGATACTGGATGCTTGGGGCTGGTGCACTGGGATGACCCAGAGGGAGGGTATGGGGAGGGAGGAAGGAGGAGGGTTCAGGATGGGGAACACAGGTATACCTGTGGCGGATTCATTTCTATATTTGGCAAAACTAATACAATATTGTAAAGTTTAAAAAAAAATTAAAAAAAAAAAAGAATACACAGAAGAACTGTACAAAAAAGATCTTCATGACCCAGATAATCACGATGGTGTGATTACTCACCTAGAGCCAGACATCCTGGAATATGAAGTCAAGTGGGCCTTAGAAAGCATCACTACGAACAAAGCTAGTGGAGGTGATGGCATTCCAGTTGAGCTATTTCTAATCCTGCAAGATGATGCTGTGAAAGTGCTGCACTCAATATGCCAGCAAATTTGGAAAACTCAGCAGTGGCCACAGGACTGGAAAAGGTCAGTTTTCATTCCAATCCCAAAAAAAGGCAATGCTAAAGAATGTTCAAACTACTGCACAATTGCACTCATCTCAAATGCTAGTAAAGTAATGCTCAAAACCGTGAACTTCTAGATGTTCAAGCTGGTTTTAGAAAAGGCAGAGGAACCAGAGATCAAATTGCCAACATCCGCTGGATCATGGAAAAAGCAAGAGAGTTCCAGAAAAACATATATTTCTGCTTTATTGACTATGCCAAAGCCTTTGACTGTGTGGATCACAATCAACTGTGGAAAATTCTGAAAGAAATGGGAATACCAGACCACCTGACCTGCCTCTTGAGAAACCTGTATGCAGGTCAGGAAGCAACAGTTAGAACTGGACATGGAACAACAGACTGGTTCCAAATAGGAAAAGGAGTACGTCAAGACTGCATATTGTCACCCTGCTTATTTAACTGATATGCAGAGTACATCATGAGAAATGTTGGCCTGGAAGAAACACAAGCTGGAATCAAGATTGCCAGGAGAAATAACAATAACCTCAGATATGCAGATGACACCACCCTTATGGCAGGAAGTGAAGAGGAACTAAAAAGCCTCTTGATGAAAGGGAAAGAGGAGAGTGAAAACCTGGCTTAAAGCTCAACATTCAGAAAACGAAGATCATGGCATCTGGTCCCATCACTTCATGTGAAATAGTTGGGGAAACAGTGGAAACAGTGTCAGAATTTATTTTGGGGGGAGTCCAAAATCACTGCAGATGGTAATTGCAGCCATGAATTTAAAAGATGCTTACTCCTTGGAAGGAAAATTATGACCAACCTAGATAGCATATTGAAAAGCAGAGACATTACTTTGCCAACAAAGGTCCGTCTAGTCAAGGCTATGGTTTTTCCAGTGGTCATTTATGGATGTGAGAGTTGGACTAAAATAAAGGATGTGAGAGTTGGACTAAAAGAAAGCTGAGCACTGAAGAAATGATGCTTTTGAACTGTGGTGGAGAAGACTCTTGAGAGTCCCTTGGACTACAAGGAGATCCAACCAGTCCATCCTAAAGGGGATCAGTCTTGGGTGTTCTTTGGCAGGACTGATGCTGAAGCTGAAACTCCAATACTTTGGCCACCTCATGCAAAGAGTTGACTCATTGGAAAAGACCCTGATGCTGGGAGGGATTGGGGGAAAGAGGAGAAGGAGACGACAGAGGATGACATGGCTGGATGGCATCATCACCTCAATGGACATGGGTTTGAGTGAACTCCAGAAGTTGGTGATGGACAGGGAGGCCTGGTGTGCTGCAACTCATGGGTTCACAAAGAGTTGGACACGACTGAGTGACTGAACTAACTAAATAAAGACCTGTCCCACCAGGCTGCCTCGAGCACGGAGTGCCTTACTCTACTCTGAACTCCTTCAGGGAGTGTTGAAGGTCAACAGCTGCAAGAGTGCAGGGTTCAGTCTCTGCAGAGGCAGATGACAAATGCCCTTGTTCAATCGTCGGCAACGATCTCAGCAAGTGCCAACTTGTAGTCGACAGTAGTCATTTCCTCTTAAATTTTGTAACGTGTTGTTTCTTGCATTTCATGTTGTAGAAAAGAAATATGAATTTTGTTGCTTTATATAATTGTTTATTCTTGAGTTATTTTAGGGATTTTTCTTTATTGTTTTAATTTCAAATAGAATACATGTAGGTATAAACATTTTAAGTACTCTTGCCTGGAAAATCCCATGGACAAAGGAGCCTGGTAGGCTGCAGTCCATGGGGTCGCTAAGTTGGGCACGACTGAGCAACTTCACTTTCACTTTTCACTTTCATGCATTGGAGAAGGAAATGGCAACCCATTCCAGTGTTCTTGCCGGGAGAATCTCAGGGACAGAGGAGCCTGGTGGGCTGCCATCTATGGGGTCACACAAAGATGGACACGACTGAAGAGACTTAGCAGCAGGTATAAACATTTTAAAGTTAATTTGGTCTAAATTAGAGATAAATTTAATCAGAAAGACATGAAATCTAAATTTAAAAAGCAAAGTTTTATTGATGTTCATAAGGCTAGATTTGAATAAAATAAAAGCAAACCATATTTTTGAAGAGGAAAAATAAATAAAATCACATGTGTACACTGAACATTCATTTTGTACCATAGGACTTTAGATTAAAAAAAATACAAATAAGATGTCTTACCATTTCTCATTGCATCTTCTTTGCTTAATGAAAATCAGAGTCTAATATGCTTACAGAAATTTTCAACTAAAAAAGTATACTGCAAGAACATTTTCAGAAATGAAAATATAACCAGACCCCCCCAAAAAATAATTTGTTGTTTTTTGGCAATTTTACCCACATCCATCACAAATTAATGTTCAATACCATATATCACTTAGCTTGTTTATTTTTGAGGTATATACCGGGGAAATCATATTGCCTTTACACTATTATGTCTGGCTTCTTTCACTCAGTATTATGTTTGTGAAATTTCTCCATATGTTGTTGTATGCAGAGGTAGTTCTTTCATCTACACTGCAGTCTACTTTTTCAACATACAAACTTACCATAAAGTCATTTATCTAATCCAGAGCAGGAGTCAGTAAACTTGATCCATGACATTTTACCTAAGCTGAGACATACCATTTATATGTGTATTACAGATGATTGTTTTTGGGATATAGCAAAAAACTGTTCAGGTGTGGCTAAGATTTTATGGCCTACAAACCCTAAAATATACAGTAAAGAAAAGCTTGTCACGTCCTATATTAATGTACTGGGAAAAAATTTAGTTATTTTCAGTGTTATAGCATTTCAAAGGAGAAGGCAATGGCACCCCACTTCAGTACTCTTGCTTGGAAAATCCCATGGATGGAGGAGCCTGGTGGGCTGCAGTCCATGGGGTCGCTACGAGTCTGGCACGACTGAGCGACTTCACTTTCACACATTGGAGAAGGAAATGGCAACCCACTCCGTTGTTCTTGCCTGGAGAGTCCTGGGGATGGCGAAGCCTGGTGGGCTGCTGTCTATGGGGTCGCACAGAGTCGGACACGACTGAAGAGACTTAGCAGCAGCAGCAGCATTTCAAATACTACTATGGTGAATATTTCTGTACATGTCTTTTGAAGATATTCATTCTTCCCTCTTGGATATATGGTATTTTTGGCCTTAGGACACTTGTACAGCCAGCTATAGAAGACTCAGCCATGGAGTTTTACCAAGTGCAGTGGCAATTTTCCATCTACTATCAATATGTGAAGGCCATGGCACTTCACAACTTCACCAGTAGTTGATATTTCAATTGCTTATGATACAGTATGACTTTACTTTTTGTTTCAGTTTTATTTGCTTGAGCACTAATAAGGTTGAATATATACTTCTATGAGGAATCTATGAGATTCTGAATTTGACAGGACACACAATTGTTTGTGTGAACATGAAGTGCTGAAGTGACTCATTTTTCTTCCATTTTTTCAAATCTGTTCCAATAATAGGGATGTCTTTACACAGAAGTAGAGTCATATTTTATAGAGGCAGGTTTTATCATCTGGAAAGGACCTTACAGGTAATCTGGCTGAAGTTCCCATTTTACACTGGGGGATCTGAGGGATAAAAAGGAAGAGTGATGAGTTCCATATACAGTGGCATCACTATCTGGTCCAGAGCATGCTTCTAACTAGGGAGAGAGATTTCTGGTGAGGTTAAACGTCACTCCCTTCAGCTTAAACAGAAACCCTCTTATGTATTGGTTTATTGAACATTACTACTGCTCTCTTTCTATCAAATGTAGTTATATAGCCTATGACCCCTATGCCTCTCTGTCTTCTCTGTGTTATATAGGTAACTGAGTCTATCATCATGCCACATTTATTGTTAAGAATTTAAATTCAAGGATGAAGAAAAGGATTATAGAATGGAAAGCTTATTATAATATTGACAGATTATCCACTGTTACTGATAATACTGCACTTGAACAAATATATTTTCCATCAAGATTAGTGATATGTCAGAGGGATGTAATGTGGAAAAAAGGAAAGTTAGTGATGAAGACTGAAGTAGACTGGCTAGAATATATCAGAGCCTTTTGATATGTTGCTCCCTATTTCTGAAAATTTTCATTATAGTAGAATCTTTACACATCATGTCCAAACTTCTATTTGAGTTATGAATTCCCTAAAAAAATATTCCCATAATTTCTTCTTTAACCTCTGTAATTCCAGACATGAAAGCCAGATATTATCTGGATGTTGTTTGCTGCAATTCTATTTTTGGCTATCAATTAATGGGCTCAAATTTTCTTTCTTCTTCATATCACTTACATTAGATCCAATAAAATGGACCAACATGTAAATCATATCAGTCTTTAGATAATGTAACAAATATATGTCATATGAATGGAGATGGATTAATTAGATAATATGTTACATCACAATCCACTGTTGCCCTATTTTTCTTAGACTTTAATTTTCAGACAGTGCTTTGATCAAGCTGCTTTTTATAAGCAACAGTTCCAAAAGAGTTTGATAAAATGATAAAATATGCTAGGATTAGAAACCTATAAGTGTTTTATCTAAAATAAGAATACTTTGCAGTATTTTTCCACCATGAGAATTTTTCCTAATATGCCATGTATGTGTGTGGGCTCAGTCATGTTTGACTCTTGGCAACTTTATAGACTATAGCCTGCCAGACTCCTCTTTTCATGGATTTTTCTGACCAAAAATCTGGTGAGGGTTGTAATTTCCTCCTCCAGGGGGAATTCCTGACCCAGGGATCAAACCCATATTTCCTGCATCTCCTGTGTTGACAGGCAGATTCTTTACAACTGAGACATCTGGGAAGCCCAATATGCCATAAAGTCTCACAAATGACATTTTAAATAAGATGTCATGGAACATGAAACATGGAGTTTGATTCCTGGATTGAGAAGATGCCCTAGAGGAGAGCATGGCAACCCACTCCAGTTCTTGCTTGGAGAATCTCATGGACAGAAGAGCCTGGATTTCTACAGTCCACTGGGTTGCAAAGAGTCAGACATAACTGAAACTGAAGTAACAACATACAAACACGGATATATTAACATACACATATATATGATTTATGAGCATTCTTTGATAAAGGATTAAACATTCCATCTCCGTTATTCAAACACTGATTATTGTCTGGTGACATAAAGTTGTAAAATAAGCAAATATGTAATAAATAGATAATAGAAAACATTTTTAGTGTTTTTTAGTGCTAATTATATCACAGTTACACAAAATTAACTGAGAGTTTAGTATGTACCATATATATTTGTGTATATATATGTATGTGCATATATATGCATATGGGCTTCCCTGGTAGCTCAGCTGGTAAAGAATCCGCCTGCAATGCGGGAGACCCTGATTTGACTCCCGCGTCAGGAAGTTCTCCTGAAGAGGGGATAGGCTACCGACCCCTGTATTCTTGTGCTTCCCTGGCGGCTTAGATGGTAAAGAATCTGCCTGCAATGTGGGAAACCTGGGTTTGATGCTAGGTTGGGTAATCCCCTAGAGGAGTGTCGGGAGCTGCGTTAGTCATTACTGACAAAATAGAGGCACAGCCCCAGACCCTCTCCTCATTCCTCAGGCACGGACCCGGGATGAATGAGTTAGGCCTTGTAATTCTGACTTGTTTTTTCCTCTCCTTGCAGTTGAGTTGACTGCAAAGGAATATTAAGGTGCTTATTGTTCATGAGAGGAGCATGAGAAGGCACAAAGCCTTCTGCAGCTGTGCTTAGAGAATAATTCATGAAGTTAATCACTGACATTTGTTTAAGGATTTTACAAAAGAGTGTTCCAGGATGAGTACAGAGGCCGCAGCTTGGGAGGCCTCTGGGAGGGGAATGGGAAGGATTGCTATCTGAAGCCTATTTGTGAGGAAAATGTTTATGGCAAATGAGTTTACTGAATTTAGGGCTTACAAATAAGTAAAATAGTTAGAAGTTAAAGATTTAAGGAATGTTGTAAAGTTAGCATATTTTACTATAGCTTATAAAAGTTAGGAATTTTTAGAGACCCTATAGCTAGAAGATCATGGCATCCGGTCCCACCACTTCATGGGAAATAGATGAGGAAACAGTGGAAACAGTGTCAGACTTTATTTTTCTGGGCTCCAAAATCACTACAGATGGTGACTGCAGCCATGAAATTAAAAGACGCTTACCCCTTGGAAGGAAAGTTATGACCAACCTAGATAGCATATTCAAAAGCAGAGACATTACATTGCCAACAAAGGTTCGTCTAGTCAAGGCTATGGTTTTTCCTGTGGTCATGTATGGATGTGAGAGTTGGACTGTGAAGAAGGTTGAGCACCGAAGAATTGATGATTTTGAACTGTGGTGTTGGAGAAGACTCTTGAGAGTCTCTTGGACTGCAAGGAGATCCAACCAGTCCATTGTGAAGGAGATCAGCCTTGGGATTTCTTTGGAAGGAATGATGCTAAAGTTGAAACTCCAGTACTTTAGCCACCTCATGCGAAGAGCTGACTCCTTGGAAAAGACTCTGATGCTGGGAGGGATTGGGGGCAGGAGGAGAAGGGGACGACAGAGGATGAGATGGCTGGATGGCATCACTGACTCTATGGATGTGAGTCTGAGTGAACTCCAGGAGTTGGTGATGGACAGGGAGGCCTGGCGTGCTGCAATTCATGGGGTCGCAAGGAGCCAGACATGCCTGAGTGACTGATCTGATCTGATTTGATAACTAGAACCCTTGTTAAGAGATAGTGAGCTCAGGATGTTAGGGGCAAATAGGATTTAGGAAGATAAGTAGTAAACTGAGGAATGTAGTATGAGTTACAATGTAATCACAAGTTAACTATAGGACACATTAGAGGAGATAGATAATAGATGATAAGGCTGATTCCCAGAGAATCAATGAAGCAGGAACTCTGTTTGAACAGCAACTATGATTTATGGAGATAATAAACCTGGGAGAGGGAAAACTGAAAATGTCAAACCTCTGACCTAATGTTTTTGTAAAAGTATAAAAGAGAATCTTAAACTTGAAATAAATAGGCTGTCCAAGAAAACTGAGAGGCTGTCTCATTCACCGACACCATTCATCTCTTCAGGTTGAATCCCTGGCTGCTATAGCTGGACTCCAGCAGAGGAGGCCATGGCAACCGACTCCAGTATTCTTGCCTGGAGAATCCCCATGGGCTGAGGAGCCTGGTGGGCTACAGTCCATGGAGTAGCAAAGAGTCAGACATGACTGAGCAACTAAGTACAGCACAGCACATATATGTATGCATATACATATATATGTGTGTGTGTGTGTGTGTGTGTATTTCATTTAAATAGTTTTAGACATTTTGTTTTTGGACTTACAGCCCTCAATTTTTATTTCATGATGACTTTAAGTCTTTTTTTTTTAATTTTATTTTACTTTTAAACTTTACATAATTGTATTAGTTTTGCCAAATATCAAAATGAATCCGCCACAGGTATACATGTGTTCCCCATCCTGAACCCTCCTCCCTCCCCATACCATCCCTCTGGGTCGTCCCAGTGCACTAGCCCCAAGCATCCAGTATCGTGCATCGAACCTGGACTGGCAACTCGTTTCTTACATGATATTTTACATGTTTCAATGTCATTCTCCCAAATCTTCCCACCCTCTCCCTCTCCCACAGAGTCCATAAGACTGTTCTATACATCAGTGTCTCTTTTGCTGTCTCGTACACCGGGTTATTGTTACCATCTTTCTAAATTCCATATATATGCGTTAGTATACTGTATTTATGTTTTTCCTTCTGGCTTACTTCACTCTGTATAATAGGCTCCAGTTTCATCCACCTCATTAGAACTGATTCAAATGTATTCTTTTTAATGGCTGAGTAATACTCCATTGTGTATATGTACCACAGATTTCTTAGCCATTCATCTGCTGATGGACATCTAGGTTGCTTCCATGTCCTGGCTATTATAAACAGTGCTGCGATGAACATTGGGGTACACGTGTCTCTTTCCCTGCTGGTTTCCTCAGTGTGTATGCCGAGCAGTGGGATTGCTGGATCATAAGGCAGTTCTATTTCCAGTATTTTAAGGAATCTCCACACTGTTCTCCATAGTGGCTGTACTAGTTTGCATTCCCACCAACAGTGTAAGAGGGTTCCCTTTTCTCCACACCCTCCCCAGCATTTATTATTTGTAGATTTTTGGATCACAGCCATTCTGACTGGTGTGAAATGGTACCTCATAGTGGTTTTGATTTGCATTTCTCTGATAATGAGTGATGTTGAGCATCTTTTCATGTGTTTGTTAGCCATCTGTATGTCTTCTTTGGAGAAATGTCTATTTAGTTCTTTGTCCCATTTTTTTATTGGGTCGTTTATTTTTCTGGAGTTGAGCTGTAGGAGTTGCTTGTATATTTTTGAGATTAGTTGTTTGTCAGTTGCTTCATTTACTATTATTTTCTCCCATTCTGAAGGCTGTCTTTTCACCTTGCTAATAGTTTCCTTTGATGTGCAGAAGCTTTTAAGGTTAAATAGGTCCCATTTGTTTATTTTTGCTTTTATTTCCAATATTCTGGGAGGTGGGTCATAGAGGATCCTGCTGTGATGTATGTCAGAGAGTGTTTTGCCTATGTTCTCCTCTAGGCGTTTTATAGTTTCTGGTCTTATGTTGAGATCTTTAATCCATTTTGAGTTTATTTTTGTGTATGGTGTTAGAAAGTGTTCTAGTTTCCTTCTTTTACAAGTGGGTGACCAGATTTCCCAGCACCACTTGTTAAAGAGATTGTCTTTAATCCATTGTATATTCTTGCCTCCTTTGTCAAAGATAAGGTGTCCATATGTGCGTGGATATATCTCTGGGCTTTCTATTTTATTCCATTGATCAATATTTCTGTCTTTGTGCCAGTACCATACTGTCTTGATAACTGTGGCTTTGTAGTAGAGCCTGAAGTCAGGTAGGTTGATTCCTCCAGTTCCATTCTTCTTTCTCAAGATAGCTTTGGCTATTCAAGGTTTTTTGTATTTCCATACAAATTGTGAAATTATTTGTTCTAGCTCTGTGAAGAATACTGTTGGTAGCTTGATAGGGATTGCGTTGAATCTATAAATTGCTTTGGGTAGTATACTCATTTTCACTATATTGATTCTTCCAATCCATGAATATGGTATATTTCTCCATCTATTAGTGTCCTCTTTTATTTCTTTCACCAGCATTTTATAGTTTTCTATATATAGGTCTTTAGTTTCTTTAGGTAGATATATTCCTAAGTATTTTATTCTTTCCATTGCAATGGTGAATGGAATTGTTTCCTTAATTTCTCTTTCTGTTTTCTCATTATTAGTGTATAGGAATGCAAGGGATTTCTGTGTGTTGATTTTATATCCTGCAACTTTACTAATACCAAAACCTGACAAAGATCCCACAAAAAAAGAAAACTACAGGCCAATATCACTGATGAACATAGATGCAAAAATCCTTAACAAAATTCTAGCAATCAGAATCCAACAACACATTAAAAAGATCATACACCATGATCAAGTGGGCTTTATCCCAGGGATGCAAGGATTCTTCAATATCCGCAAATCTATCAATGTAATACACCACATTAACAAATTGAAAAATAAAAACCATATGATTATCTCAATAGATGCAGAGAAAGCCTTTGACAAAATTCAACATCCATTTATGATGAAAACTCTCCAGAAAGCAGGAATAGAAGGAACATACCTCAACCTCAGCAGAAAAAGAAATAAAAGAAATCCAAATTGGAAAAGAAGCAGTAAAACTCTCACTATTTGCAGATGACATGATCCTCTACATAGAAAACCCTAAAGACTTTAAGTCTTATTATGAATTACTTCAATGTTTAGTTCCTTAATGTTCAATATTAACACTAACAACTTTTAGTATAGAATCTACAAGACTACAAGATGTACTATAACATATAAAGGAAATAAGTGCCGAAAATGCTCAGTAAATGCACAATAAGTTCTAGGGAAATTGAAATAACATTTGAATGAAAAAGTGAAACAAAAGTTGGCATAATTAGAAAACTCAAAAGTTTTTAAAAAACAGTTAGTACCACATTTAAATTCTGGGCACACACTTAGCAGACTTGTGAGGGGAACTGTAATATATTTTAGGATCCAAATACTTCTTTATTTAGGAATCTGAAAATTTTATATTTCTAATGTGTTATGTCATATAATTTTTTAATTAAACAGTACTATATATGTGTGTGGATGTGTACACATACATATGATATAAATATTTAAAAATTCAATTTAGTTTTCAGTTTTACTAGGGCCTGTTTCACATCTTCATTCCTTAGGCTGTAAATCAGAGGGTTTAACATGGGAATCATAAGGGTGTAAAACTAAGAGGACATTTTTTCTTGATCTAAAGAGTAGGAAGAACTTGGCCTGAAATATATGAAGAGCATAGTTTCCTGGAAGATTACCACAGCAGTTAGGTAGAAGGTACAGGTGGAAAAAGCTTTGAGCCTCCCCTCAGCAGAGTGGACCTTCAAGACTGAAAGGATAATATAACAATAAGAGGCATGAACTCCTGAAATGGCACTCAGTTCAATGAAGCCAAAAATGGTGAATATCACTAACTCATTGACCTGTGTATCTGAACAAGATAGCAATAGGAGAGAAGGAACATCACAAAAAAAGTGCTTACTCTCATTTGACCCACAGAAACATAAGCGGAATGCTAATGTCATGTGTATCAGAGCATCTGCCATTCCCACCAAGTAAACCCAAGCCATGAGCAGGGAGCACACACCTCTGTGTGTGTGTGGACATGCTGACTGCATACAGCAAGGGGCTGCTGATGGTCTTGGGCCAGTCATAGGCCATAACTGCCCGCAGGAGACACTCACGATCTGCAAAGATACAGAAGACCAAGAATTGCAGAGCACAGCCATGGAAAGAGATTGACTTGTTCTTGGCAAATAGGTCCATCAGCATCTCGGGGCCAATGGCTGTAGAACTGTAGAGGTCACAGAAGGAGAGGTGGCTGAGAAAAAAGTACATGGGTGTGTGCAGCTGGGGATCCATCCTAATCAGGGTTATCATTCCAAGATTTGCCAGAAGATTGAGGATATAAACAAGGAGAAACATTGTAAATGGGATCACTTTGTTCTCAGTGTTATCAGTAATTCCCAAGGAAATAAATTTGGTCAAGGAAGAACAATTCCTTCTATTCATTCTTCTTTGTTCTTGCATAAACTTCTGAGAATATGATCAAGACAATGACACTTGCATGTTGTAACACTTGTGCACATCTTTAAAATAAAGCAGAACGTTGTTTTCTGTAATAATCTTTTTATAGTCAGGAAATTTTCTAGCCATGCCCTCCCTCTTTAGAGAGGCATAGCTGTCTATTCTGCAGTAATTAAAATTATCTGAAAAAGACCTTTGAGAAAATTTGATGTAAATCTTGATGTCGTTTATGAAGTACATTACTTCCTATCAGCTCTTCACTGAGCCTTATCTTTTTTTTTTTTAATGTCAGGGCGTAGATCTGAATGAATTTACATTTCTTCACTGGTTCAAAACCATACGGAAGAGACACTACTGTTGGAGAGAGCATATTCTAAGACATAAGGAAGCCATTTCCTATGCTTGAATATATTCAATTGGGTACAAAAGTGATTACAATCCATGTTTCTCAAAAAAATATGATTAGTTGAAGAATCTTCATTTAGTTCCAGAAGTAATTAGTATATCACTGACTAGTATTAATGAAAAATAATTTTGTTACCTGTTTTAGTTTATCTTGTGTGTAGTATTTGGTGAGATATGAAGTAAGAAAATTATTACTTCTTCTATTCTAGAAATTATTATTTCTCTTTCACATTGTTCATTATTTCTTTGTAGCATGGTTGTTGTCAAAGAAAACTGTCTTAACCAGTGAAAGAAAAAAAACTAAAAGGGAGTGAAGACAACAGAATGTACCATATACGTTTGAATTAATTCATATTTTAAGTTTTTTTTTATTATGAAACAGAAATGAGATGAAGGACAGTACATGCTTTTAAAATACATATACTGCTGTCTATACTATATGTGTGTATTTATTTTCAAGCCTGTGTTTATATTTTAATGTATACAAGAATAGAATGTATTTAATGGATATTTTTTCCCTTCAAGCCCAAGTAAACATGACATATGGTTCACAAGGAGATGAATTTGTACATGTTTTTATTTTTGTTGTGGTATCTGCAGTATTCTTTCAATAAAATAAAACAAAACTTACCTTAAATTCTTGTGTACACTTTCCCAATAATAAAAGAAGTAAAGGCTTTTTTGTGACCCAATAGCAAATACAACAAATAAAATGCTATATTGTGGATATTAACCTATTCAGACAGATTCTTCTGGGAATCTGAGATTCTGAGAAGAAAAGATTATTTCTAGTCATTAAATACTGGTTTAATAAGTAAGCTAGCATAGAATTATTCATTTACATTTTTTCCTCAAAAACTTAAGTATTTTCTCCTATATTCTTTTATTTATTTATTAATTATTATTTTTACTTTATAATATTGTATTGGTTTTGCTATACATCAACATGAATCCGCCTGTTCCCCATCCTGAGCTCCCTTCCCACCTCCCTCCCCATACCATCCCTCTGGGTCATCCCAGTGTACCAGCCCCAAGCTTCCTGTATCCTGCATTGAACCTGGACTGGCGATTCATTTCTTATATGATATTATACATATTTTAATGCCATTCTCCCAAATCATACCCTCCTACCTCTCCCACAGAGCCCAAAAGACTGTTCTATACATCTGTGTCTCTTTTGCAGTCTCGCATACAGGGTTGTCATTACTATCTTTCTAAATTCCATATATATGCGTTAGTATACTGTATTGGTGTTTTTCTTTTCTTCGTCTTCTTTTTTTTTTTCAATGTCTTTGCTTTTTAATGTGCTGTCTAGGTTGGTCATAGCTTTTTTTCCAAGGAACATTCTTTCTGGCTTACTTCACTCTGTGTAATAGGCTCCAGTTTCATCCACCTCATTAGAACTGATTCAAATGTATTCTTTTTAATGGCTGAGTAATACTCCATTGTGTATATGTACCACAGATTTCTTAGCCATTCATCTGCTGATGGACATCTAGGTTGCTTCCATGTCCTGGCTATTATAAACAGTGCTGCGATGAACATTGGGGTACACGTGTCTCTTTCCCTTCTGATTTCCTCAGTGTGTATGCCCAGCAGTGGGATTGCTGGATCATAAGGCAGTTCTATTTCCAGTTTTTAAAGGAATCTCCACACTGTTCTCCATAGTGGCTGTACTAGTTTGCATTCCCACCAACGGTGTAAGATGGTTCCCTTTCCCCCATATCCTCTCCAGCATTTATTGCTTGTAGACTTTTGGATTGCAGCCATTCTGACTAGCGTGAAATGGTACCTCATAGTGGTTTTGATTTGCATTTCTCTGATAATGAGTGATGTTGAGCATCTTTTCACGTGTTTGTTAGCCATCTGTATGTCTTCTTTGGAGAAATGTCTATTTAGTTCTTTGTCCCATTTTTTGATTGGGTCATTTATTTTTCTGGAATTGAGCTGCAGGAGTTGCAAGTTAGAATTTGGAAACCTACCTGAGATGAACAGGTCTTAGGTAGCTGAACAATAGGTAGAGGGCCTTTTATTTTACTAGGAACAATATGACTTAAATCACTAAAGCTATTACCCTTAGGTGTTGGTGTTACTTGGAGAATGAAATGTCAACCCACTCCAGAATTCTTGCCTAGAGAATCCTGTGTACAGAGGAGCCTGGTGGGCTGCTGTCCATAGGGTTGCACAGAGTCGAACACGACTGAAGCGACTTAGCATGCATTGGAGAAGGAAATGGCAACCCACTACAGTATTCTTGCCTGGAGAATCCCAAGGATGGTGGAGCCTGGTGGGCTGCAGTCTATGGGGTGGCACAAAGTCGGATACGACTGAAGCAACTTAGCAGTAGTAGCAGCAGCAGCAGCTGGTGTTATTAAAAACACTCCATTAATTACTTTCCTACTTCTGTATATTCCCCTGTGAATTCACAACTTGTCAAATGCTGAGCTTTCATGCTCCACTCTTGTTACCAAATTGATCTCTGGTAGAAAGAGCACTGCAGGTTGTTTATATTGTGTGCTTCACAGTTACCCTGAAACTATCTCCTCCTTCTCTAGTTAAAGAGGAAACTTAAGGACACTCAAAAAGATCACCCTCTTCATCATTTCCAGTTCCTCTGTGTTTTTGAAACATTCTCCCTCTACACCTCATTTAGGAATAATACTGCATTTCGGTTGTATTTTCTTTCATACTGAAATATAATGCCTGAATCATAATATTCATCATTTTAATAAGTAGAGTTTTTTGGTTTTTAATATATTTTCCAGGTAGTTCAGTCATCACCACTATCTACTTCCAGGACTTTTTCATCAGTTCAATAAAAAGCTCATACATATTAGCTATCACTCCCCCTTCCTCCCTCCCTGAGCCCTGGAAACCATTCATCTATTTTTGATTCCATGTGGTTTCCTGTTCTTTGCCTTGCCCATAAACAGAATCATGCAGTATGTTTGAGTACCTACATTTATTATTTTAATTTGGATAATATAAAATATCACCCAATGAGATTTATGTTTCATTAAAAATAGATATCTTAAAATAATTGAAAGCATGCCTTAAGAAGAAAATGTCTTCCTTAGATACAATTAAAAGAAAAAAATCTATATTTGTTTTTTTCTGGTGCCCCTGGTGACAGTAAAATTCTGTAGGCAAATGTCTACCAAGACATTACTTTTACAGAACATAGTTGTCTGTTCCTCAAACATGGAGTATTGTGATACAGAGTTCACTGCACTGTAGGGTACCAAAGTTCATTATGTCTCCCTGCCACAGGGAGAATGACTATAGGAGTTAGTAGGGGCATAAAGACAGGGTAGTTCTACAAGCAGGGCATCACTTCAGGTAATGTAAAGATTCATTATACATTGAGATACTCCAAGAACTTATGCACCACATCAATATCAAAATATATATAATGCATACTTCTTTTGCACAAGAGACTGTTAGATTAAAAAAAAAAAGTAACAATCTGACAGCGAACATACTTTGTGGAAACTCATTTTTAGAGTATGCTGTATCAAGAAAACTTTCATCTACAAAAGTATACTGAAAATAAATTGTCAGGAATGAAAAGATCACTTTTCCCAGAAAAAGACAAAAGACAAAAACATTATTAAGATCTCATAAATCATCTCCATATCCATCAAAAATTGATGTCCAGTATGGACTTCAGGGAGATCCAACCAGTCCGTCCTAAAGGAGATCAGTCCTGGGTGTTCATTGGAAGGACTGATGTTGAAGTTGAAATTCCAATCCTTTGGCCACCTGATGCGAAGAGCTGACTCATTGGAAAAGACCCTGATGCTGGGAAAGATTGGGAGCAGGTGGAGAAGGGGACAGCAGAGGATGAGATGGCTGGATGGCATCACCAATTCAATGAACATGGGTTTGGGTGGACTCTGGGGGTTGGTGATGGACAGGGAGGCCTGGCATGCTGTGCTTCATGGGGTCACAAAGGGTTGGACATGACTGAGCAACTGAACTGAACTGAACTGACTGAACTGATAATGCTTTAATTTGGATATTTTGAGTTATATAGTAGTAAAATCATATAGCTTTTACATCTTTATGTACAACTTCTGTCATTCATTTTTTTTGGTATATGAAATTTCTCTATACTTATGTATGCCAAGATAGTTTATTCATCCTAATAGTTGTTTAATTTTCCTAGGTACAAACTAACATACAGTTATCTATCTAATCTACAGGAGCAGTCAGTATACTTGATCTATGAAGTTTCACTGGAGCTGGACAAACTATTGATTTATGTATTTTCATGATTGCTTTTATGATACAGGGGAAGCTTGAGAGCAGTGACAAACATTTGCCATTTGGTAATGGGACCAGATACCATGGTCTTAGTTTTTTTAATATTGAGTTTTAAGCCAGCTTTTCACTCTCTTCTTTCACCCATTAAGAAACTCTTTAGTTCCTCTTCACTTCCTGCCATTAGAGTCACATCCTCTACATATGTGAGGTTATTGATGCTTTCAAATTGTGGTGCTGGAGAAGACTCCTGAGAGTCCCTTGAATGACAAGGAGATACAACCAGTACATCCTAAAGGAAATCAACCCTGAATATTCATTGGAAGGGCTGGTACTGAAGCTGAAGCTCCAATAGTTTGGCCACCTGATGAGAATATCGATTTATTGAAAAAGACCCTGGTGCTGGGAAAGATTGAAGCCAAAAGGAGAAGAGGGTGGCAGAGGATGAGATGGTTGGATAGCATCACTGGTTCAATGGACATGAACTTGGGCAAATTCTTGGAGAGTGAGGGATAGGGAGCCCTGGTGTCCCTCCATGGGGACAGGGAGGAAGAAAAGTTCCTGCTGCAGTCCCTGGGGTGACAAAGAGTCAGCACGACTTAGCAACAGAACAGAAATGACAACTTTTAATATCTGTTTTGCTTCCTGGAGGGCTAATAAATGTAAATAACCACTCCTGTGAGCAGTGTATTAGATTCCCAAAATGGAATAACAGGCCACACAGAAGTCATGTTTGAAAGTGTTTGGTCTTCTTAATCTCATACTATCCAGATGGTTTCATGCCACCACTATTTAAGGTTAAAACAGCCTACACATACAGTCCAATTACTAATTTGAACATGAAGTAACTCTATTTTTTAAGATGGTTTTCAAATATTTTCCAATACTGGGATGGATTTACACAGCAGGAGGGTCATATTTTATAGAGACAGATTGTATCATCTGGAAAGGAACTTGGAGGTATTCTAGTTGAAGTCTTTGTCTTACATAAGGGAATCTGAGGGTCAGAAAGGAATAGTGATGTGCTAAGTTCAGAGTGGAATTGCTACCTGGTTCATAGCACATGTCTAAAGCCAGAGATCTCCAGGAAGGTTGAAAGTTGCTGCTTCTGTGTTTATCATAGAATTTTGTACTTATTGGATTACTGAACATTATTTTTTATAAATGTAGCTATACAACCTACGACCCATATGATCTCTGCCTTAGACATACATTGATACCTATGATTAGAGAAAGAGAGAGAGTCACTCAGTCGTATCCAACTCTTGGCAATCCCATGGACTATAACCCATAAGGCTCCTCTGCCCATGGGATTCTCCAGGCAAGAGTACAGGAATGGGTTTCCATTTCCTTCTCCAGGGTATCTTCCTGACCCAGGGGCCAAACTTGGGTCTCCTGAATTGCAGGCAGATTCTTTACCATCTGAGCTACAGGGAAATCCATTATCTACTATTGTTACACTATATTTCTACTTAAGTATTCAAGTGGCAAGGATGAAGGGGTCAGGATATGGGAACTTGCCTGCAGTATTATCCTAGTGCACTGTCATTGATAATGTTGCATTTACACAATATTTGCTACCTGACATTGTTATGTGTATGATAAAAAAATGTGAGATAGAGGCACAAAGAAGGGAAATATGGAGGTGGGAGCTGATGTAGACAGACTCAGTTCAGTTCAGTTGCTCAGTCATGTCCGACTCTTTGCGACCCCATGAATCACAGCACGCCAGACCTCCCTGTCCATCACCAACTCCTGGAGTTCACCGAAACTCATACCCATCGAGTTGGAGATGCTACCCAGCCATCTCATGCTCTGTTGGCCCCTTCTCCTCCTGCCCCCAATCCCTCCCAGCATCAGGGTCTTTTCCAATGAGTCAACTCTTCACATGAGGTGGCCAAAGAATTGGAGTTTCAGCCTCAGCATCAGTCCTTCCAATGAACACCCAGGACTGATCTCCTTTAGGATGGACTGGTTTGATCTCCTTGCAGTCCAAGAGACTCTCAAGAGTCTTCTCCAACACCAGAGTTCAAAAGCATCAATTCTTTGGCATTCAACTTTCTTTACAGTCTAACTCTCACAACTATACATGACCATTGGAAAAACCATAACCTTGACTAGATGGACTTTTGTTGGCAAAGTAATATCTCTGCTTTTGAATATGCTATCTAGGTTGGTCATAACTTTCCTTCCAAGGAGTATGCATCTTTTAATTTCATGGCTGCAGGCACCATCTGCAGTGAGTTTGGAGCCCCCAAAAATAAAGTCAGCCACTGTTTCCACTCTTTCCCCATCTATTTGTCATGAAGTGATGGGACCAGATGCCATGATCTTAGTTTTCTGAGCTTTAAGCCAACTTTTTCATTCTCCACTTTCACTTTCATCAAGAGGCTTTTGAGTTCCTCTTCACTTTCTGCCATAAGGGTGGTGTCATCTGCATATCTGAGGTTATTGATATTTCTCCCAGCAATCTTAATTCCAGCTTGTGTTTTTTCCAGTCCAGCATTTCTCATGATGTACTCTGCATGTAAGTTAAATAAGCAGGTGACAATATACAGCCTTGACATTCTCCTTTTCCAATTTGGAACCAGTCTTTTGTTCCATGTCCAGTTCTAACTGTTGCTTCCTGACCTGCATATAGATTTCTCAAAAGGCAGATCAGGTGGTCTGGTTTTCCCATCTCTTTCAGAATTTTCCACAGTTGACTGTGATCCACACAGTCAAAGGCTTTGGCACAGTCAATAAAGCAGAAATAGATGTTTTTCTGGAACTCTCTTGCTTTTTCCATGATGCAGTGGATGTTGGCAATTTGAGCTCTGGTTCCTCTGCCTTTTCTAAAACCAGCTTGAACATCTGGAAGTTCACAGTTCATGTACTGATGAAGCCTGGATTGCAGAATTTTGAGCATTTCTTCACTAGAGTGTGAGATGAGGGCAATTGTGCAGTAGTTTGAGGATTCTTTGGCAGACAGACTTGAATACACCCAAATATTTAGTGCAGTTTCCTTATTTTGCAGAATGTTGAGAGACTAGTATTATACGTTCTTGCTCAAACTTTTGAGTTATAAATTACTTAAAATATAATTCCATAATTTGTTACTTAAGCGTACAATTTCTGGTAGAAGTAGAATCAGTCAATTCTATTTTTGGTCTTCCATTTAATGGGATGAATTTTTTTTCTTTTTTATATGACACAAGTAGATCATATAAAATGGGTTAATACTTAGATAAAATAATTCTTTAGATGCAGTAATAAATTTCTGTTATAAAGATGGAAATGTGTTATTCATGGCAACATGATGACATATTATTTTGATTGGACTTTATTATATTTCATGGGTTTTCTGCCATAGTGTTGCCTATAAGCAATAATTCCAAAAGAATTTAGATGAATTAATGAAATATGCTAGAGTTAGACTTTTAAAACTTTTATCTAAAATAAGAATTCTCTGTGTATTTTTATTCACCATGAGACCTTTTCATAACATGTCATAATGTCTCACAAATACCACTCTGCGTAACAGAGGCATTTTTTAGGCTTTACTGCCATTTTAAGATATTTTCTCATAAGGGTATTTTACAATGATAGTGAGAAAATCTAAGAACTTCAGTGGCTTTTATCTTTTACAATTTTAATGAATAATTAAGAATTCTTTTCTGTCTTAAGAGATTTTTCAAATATATGGTCAAATCCACACTTTCATAATGAACAAAATTAATGCTCTAGCCTTCAATAAATAAGGGAAAAAAGCAAATAAAATAGTCAAATATCAAGAACTTATAGCTCTTTACTCTTAGTGTAATTAATATGAATGTCTTTATCAATCCATTATATTAGTATACATGCCACTTTATATATCTTCCAAAAAATCTGTTGAGTTTATGCAAATAATTTATGTTATAATGTGTGTGTGTGTGTAACATCTACTATATATATATATATAGTAGATGTTATCCCTCTGTTGATTTTGCCACTGAGATAAAATTAATACTCAAAAATGTTATCTAGTGTTTTCAGTTTATTATGCATTTATTTATTCCTCCATTGTGATCTGGACAACATGGAATTTTCTTTGGATAATGGAGCCAAACCTTCTCACAAACAAGGTGAAATAAAATAATGCTTTAAGTAGACGGTTCTTTGTGAATGACAAAGAGATAAAGAGGACATTAAACAAGGGTCAAGAAGAGGAAAGAAGAGAAAGAAATTGTCATGGAGATAGTGATAAAAATATTGATAATGATAGCCCATTGATGTACTTTATCAAGGTCCTTTCCACTTTCCCTAAATTTTCTTTTTCATTTTTTTAAATCTTTATTCATACAAAATGACAATTAGCATGTATAAGGTGTACAAGGTGAAAATTAGACACATGTGTGCATTATGACTGGGCTTCCCAGGTGGCGCAAGTGGCAAAGATCTTGCCTGCCAATACAGGAGACATAAGAAACATGGTTTTAATTCCTGGGTCCAAAAGACCCCCTGGAGGAGGGCATTGCAACCCACTCCAGTATTTTGCCTGGAGAGTCCCCATGGACAGAGAAGCCTGACAGACCACAGTCCATGGAGTCTCAAAGAGTTGGGCATGACTGAAGTGAATGAGAACACATTGTGACATGATCACCACATAAGATTAGTCAACACATTCATTAATTCACATAGTTACCATTTGGAGTGTTTGTATAATGAAGACAATTAAGATCTACTTTTCTAGAAAATTTAAAGTTTAAAATACAGAATTGTTAACTGAAGTCAAGTATATATTAGAGTCCCAGAAGTTTTTCCTCATACAACAGAAAAGTTGTACACTTTGACAAATATTTCAAACTTCTTTCACCTACCAGACCTTGGAAACAATCAATCTACTCTGTATTTCTATAAATTAATCCTTTTTGTATTCAACATGCATGTGAGATAATACAGTAGTTATCTTTCACTGTCTGACTTCACTTAGAGTAATGACTTCATGGTTCTCCCATGTTGTAGCGAACGAGGCTTCTTTACTTATAAAATATGTGAGCTTGTCCACCTCATAGCTCATTTAATTATCAGATTCCCTGACTAATATTGTTTCATTTACTACGAATAATTTTTAGATTTGTGACTGAATATATCTATCCAAAGACATACTAGTTTTAGATTTTGCTTTGGATTCATAACACTCAATATTTTATTTCATGATTGTTAGGCTTCTATTGAGTTACTTACCTGCTTAGTTAGTTAATGCTTGTTGGTAACACTAGCTTATATTCATTAGTATAGAAACTACAGTATGTCCCATTAAATATAAAGAATGCTCAAAAATCTTTCAGGAAGCACATAACAAATCTTCAGGCAAATTGAAATGTAGGTTAAATGAAAGAATAAACCAATGATATTTGATCAAGTTAGAAAATTCCAGAAAGTTTTCAACAAAGTGGAGGTGCCATATATAAATTGTTGATACATATGAACATGCTGTATTTGGAGACTGTAGCATTTCTAAAATTTGGGCTATACAACAAATGCTCATTTATAACATTGTAAGCATTGGGAAAATTTTGGTTCTCTTGTATGATGAAATATAACTCTAGAAATACAAAACCCAAAATGTGTTTATGTGTGTAAAATATAAACATTTAACCCCAGCTTTTAAGTTTCACTTTTCCAGAGCCTGTTTCACATCTTTGTTCCTTAGACTAAATCATAGGGTTTAACATTGGAGTCACAAGAGTGTCAAACAATGAGGTCATCTTGTCTTGATCTAGAGAATTAGGATGAACTCGGCCTGAAATATATAAAGAGCATAGTTTCCTGGAAAATTGCCACTGCAGTTAGGTGGGAGGTGCTGGTGGAAAAAGCTTTGAACCTCCCCTCAAAAGAGTGGATCTTCAAGACTGAAAGGGTAGTATAACAATAAGAGACAAGGACTCCTGAAATGGTACTCAGTTCAATGAAGGTAAAAATAATGAGTAACACCAACTCACTGACCTGTATATCAGAGCAGGAAAGGAGGAAAATTGGAGGTAAATCACAGAAGAAATGGCTAATCTCATTTGACCCACAGAAACATAAGCGGAATACTAATGTCATGTGTATCGAGCACCTGCCATTCCCACCAGGTAAACCCCAGCCACGAGCAGGGAGCACATGTTGACCTCTGGACATGCTGACCACATAAAGCAAGGGGCTGAGGGGCTGCTGACGGCCTTGTACCAGTCATAGGCCATCACTGCCAGCAGAAGAGATTCAGAATTTGTAGAGATGTAGAAGACAAAGAACTTCAGAGCACAGCCACTGAAGGAGACGGATTTGTTCTTGGCAAATTGGTCCACCAGCATCTTGGGCACAATTGCTGTGGAATAGCAGAGGTCACAGAAGGAGAGGTGGCTGAGGCAAAATACATGGATGTGTGCAGCTGGGAATCCATCCTAATCATTCCAAGGTTTTCCAGAAGGTTAGTAAGATAAGCAAGTAGAACCATGGTAAAAAGAGCTATCTTATTCTTAGTGTTATCAGTAATTCCCAAGAAAATGAGTTCAGTCAGAGAGGAGCAATTCCCTCTATCCATCCTTCTTTGTTCTGATGTAAACTTTTAGAAAATGATCAAGAAAATGATACATGGATGTAGAACACTTCTACACAACTGCAAAACATCATAAGGAGGAAGGTGATTTTTGTTTGTATTTGTGTTTTAATAATTACAACATAATCTAGATCATGGATATCCACTGTTTAAAGGTAGATTGCTATCTGTTCTGTTCTGTTCAGTTCAGTCACTCAGTCATGTCCGACTCTTTGCAAACTCATGGAATGCAGCACGCCAGGCCTCCCTGTCCATCACCAACTCCCAGAGTTTACAAACACTCATGTCCATTGAATCAGTGATTCCATCCAACCATCTCATCCTCTGTCTTCCCCTTCTCCTCCTGCCTTCAATCTTTCCCAGCATCAGGGTCTTTTCAAATGAGTCAGCTCTTAGCATAAGGTGGCTAAAGTATTGGAGTTTCAGCTTCAACATCAGTCCTTCCAATGAACACCCAGGACTGATATCCTTTGGGATGGACTGGTTGGATCTCCTTGCAGTCTAAGGGACTCTCGAGAGTCTTCTTCAACACCACAGTTCAAAAGCATCAATTCTTTGGTGCTCAGCTTTCTTTATAGTCCAACTGTCACATCTGTACATGACTACTGGAAAAATCATGACCTTGACTAAACAGACCTTTGTTGGCAAAGCAATGTCTCTGCTTTTTAATATGATGTCTAGGTTGGTCATAACTTTCCTTCCAAGGAGTAAGCATCTTTTAATTTCATGGCTGCAGTCACCATCTTCAGCGATTTTGGAGCCCCCCAAAATAAAGTCAGCCACTGTTTCCACTGTTTCCCCTTAAATGTAGATGTCATTCATGAGTAGGTTATTTTATACAAGCTCATCTCTGAGCATTGCTTTTCTTGTCTCAGGGAGGAGCTTTTGATAAATTTAACTCACATTACCTCTTCAAAATAATATGGAAGAAACACCAGTGTTAGACCAGGCTGCAAGATCTAAGGACTAAGCGTTTCCCTGCTGGAAAATATTTACCTGGATACAAAATATGATTTAAAAAATGATTGCAATTTTTATGTTCTTCAAGAAAGCATGATTGGTTTAAGAGTCTTTGCTCTAGTTCCAGAAATAGTGAGTGTATCAAGGACTAGAAATATTTTTTAAAAATTGCTACTGCTTTTAGTCTATGTTGTATTTAGTATTTTCTGAAATGTGAAATAAGTATTGTTGATCTAGTTTTCTAGAGATTTTTTACTGCTTTCCCACAATGCTCATTACCTGTTTGTAGAATGGTTGTTTACCAGGGTCCAGCCCCGGCAGGATCCAGGGATTCCCTCAGGATGAACGGCATCTGTGTCAGAGAGAGAGTTAAAAGTAAAGAGGAGAGAAAGAGGCTTGATCTTCCTTGGTTTACACAGAAAGCCAATAAAGCTCCTGACATGGAACTTGCTCTGTTCACGGAGGCCACAGGCGCCCTCTCAGTGGGGTGAAGACACAGGGTGCCCTCTCCCCGGTGAAGACGCAGGGTGCCTTCCTGATCTGGTCTTAGAAGCCCAGGCAAAAAAGTGAACTCAGAGGGCCTCTGTGCTCCATGGAGTCAGCCTGAAAGAAAGAGAGAGAGAGAAAGAAAAAGAAAGAAAGAAAGAAGGACACGGGGAGATCAAGCTTCGGTGAGCAAGGCCCATAACTTTATTTTTAAAAGGAGCTTTTATACCCTCAGTTCTACATAGAGAATAATAGAGAGTGCAGAGTCATGCAGGGTCAGCAGTCCTTGACCCTTATCGAGACCAGGCTTTCTTTCTGCAAACCTATCGTATACAAAGGCTTTAGGTGATTTACATCATCTTCTGGCCATGTGGCCTGTTAACATTTTTCTTCTGATAAATGTTAGTCAACCAGAAAACTTATTTTCTCTAAAAGTGATTTCTCTAAAGTTTGGCGCCACTCTCCCAAAGCACTAGATAAAGTTGCATTCCTATAGAGCAAAGGTGCAGTGGGGTATAAAAAGGAAATAATTTATTAACTCAAGGGTCTAAAGTTGTTAACACCAAGGCTACTACTTATATATATATATATACCAACTATATAAACTAATATACTCCTAAGGACACAATGGGTAGGGGATATGGAAACTTGGCAGCAAGCATTGGCTCATCAATGAAATCCTTCACCAGTTCTATTCTAATATTTTTTAACTCCTCGAAAGGCTCTATATTTTTAGAATGTATTAAGCTTTCCGTGCCTCTCGTGGTTGGGAGGCTGTAAACAATCACATGCGTAGTTGTAAGAGTCTGGATAAACCTGTCAGGCAAGTTAGAAAGCCATCTGAAGGGTTTGAATTGAAACACTCCTATTATGCCCAGGAGACTTATTAACTAGAGCCTTAGGTTGATTTTATTCAAAGAAAGGTAGTCGGGGATAGCCCCTGTTAATGTCAGAAGAGTTGGTGAAAGGCATGATATAATAAACAGTAAACAGAAAGATTTTGGTTTCAGAGTGGATGCTCGAGTAGATCCAGGGAATCCCTCAAGTCCTGATCCTCCTTTGCCTGTCAGGTCTTCTTTGCATGACCCTTGTCATAGGTGGGATCTCCCGTGGTGGCCCCAGCAGTTGTTGTTAAAGGATGAATATCTTGATGAACAGAAAAAAAGAGAGAAAAATAGGAGAAAATAACAGAATTTGTCACATACATTTGCATCTATTTATCTTTTTAATGACTTTTCTAAATTATAAAATGGAAATGAGTAGAGGAGCAATGCTGCTGCTGCTAAGTCACTTCAGTCGTGTCCAACTCTGTGTGACCCCATAGAAGGCAGCCCACCAGGTCCCGCCATTCCTGGGATTCTCCAGGCAAGAACACTGGAGTGGGTTGCCATTTCCTCCTCCACTGCATGAAAGTGAAAAGTGAAAGTGAAGTTGCTCAGTCGTGTCCGACTCTTAGTGACCCCGTGGACTGCAGCCTACCAGGCTCCTCTGTCCATGGGATTTTCCAGGCAAGAGTGCTGGAGTGGGGTGCCATTGCCTTCTCCTAGAGGAACAATAAATACTTCTAAAAAACATATACCTTGTTATTGTATGTGTATATTTATGTGTGATCATGTGTATATATTTTAATAAATATGAAAGTAGAATGTAAGTAATGAACTTTTTCCTTAGACCTACCTAAGTATACATGCTCATGGTTCACATGGAGATGAATTTGTCCGTTTTTATTTTTATTGTGGTACCTACAAAAGCTTTTCAATAAAACAAAACATACCTTAAATTTCTGTATACACTTGCCCAATATTATTTCTAGTCATTAATATATGACTCATTTCAGTTCAGTCGCTCAGTCGTGTCCCACTCTCTGTGTCTTTCTAGTCATTAAATGCAGGTTTTAATAGGTAAGCTAGCATAAAATATTTTACTTATAATTTTTTTCTTTAAAAGTTAAGTATTTCTCCTACATTCTTTAAGTTAGGATATGGAAACCTACCTGAGATGAGGTCTTGGGTAGCTGAACAATAGGCAGATAGCCTTTTATTTTACCAGGTACACTGGGACTTAAATCCCTGAAGTTAATGCTCATACACTTTTATTAATTGTTTTCCTGCTTCTGTATATTCTGTTATGAACTCAGAAACAGCTTGGCAAAAGCTGAGTTTTTGTGCTTCAGTATTGTCACCAAATTGCTCTATGGTAAGAAGGATACTGTGAATTGTTTGTAGGATTGTTTTACAGTTACCCTGAATCTCCTCCTTCTCTAATTCAAAAGGAAACCTAATGATACTCAAAAAGATCTCTCTCAATCATTTCCAATGCCTTTGGATTGTTCATTGTGTTTTTGAAATTTTATCCTTCATACCTCATTTAGGAATTAAACTGTATTTCAACTGTATTTATACACAAAACTTAATAATATTGAAATGTAATACATATACCATAAAATTCACACTTCTAATGTATACACTTTTTTTATTTGTATTGTTTTTATTATATTTTCAAGGTTGTTCAGTTATCACCAGCATCTGCATTCAGAAAATGTTCATCAGTCTCATAATAAAACTATATCTATTAGTGCTTGCTCATCTCTGAAACCTCCCCCACCCCTGAAACCTCTCATCTACATCTCATCTCATCTATGAGTCTGTGTGGTTTCCTATTCTTGGTCTTGAATACAAACAGAAGCATGCAATATATTATTTATTTTCATGTCAGGCTTCTTTTCTTTAGTAAAATACTATATTTGCTTCAGTAAAATATTTAGGTAAATATAATATCAGCCATGTTGTGCTTGTGTCAGAAATCTGTTTTATTAGTTAGCATAATAATATTTCTTTTTATAGATATAGCACAGTTTATTGATCCAGTTTTCAGCTGGATGAGCATCTGGTTATTTCTACTCTTTAGCTATTAAGAATAACGATGCCATTTCATTCTGTCAGTGCTACCTTTCAAGCAGACTTCATCACCAGAGAACCCTTTATTCACATCCTCCAATCACATGTCCAAGAATATTTAATTAATTTGCAACTTCCTCATATTCTGTAAGTACTCCACCCTTCTCTGATTTATGCTTATTTTAATCATGTAAGAATCTCTTTACTACATTTAAGGCCACAAGAATAAGAGCAATGCTTATTTTCTATTTTGTAAACCCCTTGATAAAAAGATTTGGGTAGGTAGTGCTTTTAAAATATTGATCACTCAGTACTTCTGTCTATTAAAGTGGAGAATGATATACAAAGAATAGAAATATACCTGCTTTGGGGATTTTTCTTTTGATATACATAGGCTTCCCTTGCCGTTCAGTTGGTAAAGAATTTGTCTGCAGTGCAGGAGACCTGGGTTAGATTCCTCAGTCAGGAAGATCCCCTGGAGAAGGAAATGGCAACTCACTCCAGAATTCTTGCCTGGAGAATACCATGGATAGAGGAGCCTGGCAGGCTATAGTCCATGGGGTTGCAAGAGTCGGACGACATGGTGACTACACCACACTAGCTCATATGTGCAAAAATGACTAATTTAAAATAATTATGCATGGCAATGAGTTTTCTACATCAGCAGAGTTCCACTTTTTTTCTTAAAATAATTTTCTTGTGAAAGGTTGTTGCTGAATGAAAGGACGCTGGGATTTGTGGCCTCCAGAGGAGAAGAATTCAATCTGGGGCCAGAGACGAGGCTTGATTGCTCAGAGCTTTTGTATAATAAAATTTTATTAAAGTATAAAGGAGATAGAGAAAGCTTCTGACATAGGCATCAGAAGGGGGCAGAAAGAGTACCCCCTGCTAGTCTTCAGCTGTATGTTATATGGTCCCCCTTACCCCCACCCTGCTTCCTGAATCAAGTTGATCTGTAGGAAAGGGATGGATGAAGGTGGAAGACAAAGCAAGGACACAAGCCAAGGGTCCCAGGGCATTGTGCAGCTCCTTGGTGACGGGCAGGAGGATGGGTGGGTGGGGGGATGGAATCCTTCATTCCTGTTCCCTGCAGCTTGTACCCCGAGACTGGGAATATGCTGTCTCTGGACCACTCTGTACTCTCTGAGCCCAGATGGCCTGACCAGAGGCAAAACAAAGGTCCTCCTGCCTTCCTGGGGGGCCAGGGCTGTTGGGGCCCCCATCACCTCTGACTACAGGAGGGTCCAGCTAATGGCAATTCTCTCCCAGGTGAACCCCAGCCTGAACCTGGGGCTGTGCAAGGCCAGCTCCCAGGAGGGGGCATTCAGGGAGCCTTCGGACGGACAGGTCTGCACAGGCTCACCAGGCCTCGTTCTTTACACAGCCCCACTGGCCGCAAGCTGCCAGTGTCAGCCCGGAGAGTCTGCTCCCCAAGGATGGGCTGCAGCAGCCTGTGAGGGTACAGAAGAATGGGGAAGACGAGAAGAGGAAGGCGCTTTCTGGCCTTCAGTTCAGTTCAATTCAGTCACTCAGTCATGTCTGATTCTTTGCGACCCCATGGATTGCAGCATGCCAGGCCTCCCTGCCCATCACCAACTCCCAGAGTTCACTCAGAGTCACGTCCATCAAGTTGATGATGCCATCCAGCCATCTCATCCTCTGTTGTCTCCTTCTCCTCCTGCCCCCAATCTCTCCCAGCATCAGGGTTTTTTCCAATGAGTCCACTCTTTGCATGAGGTGGCCAAAGTACTGGAGTTTCAGCTTTAGCATCAGTCCTTCGAAAGAACACCCAGGACTGATCCCCTTTAGAATGGACTGGTTGGATCTCCTTGCAGTCCAAGGGACTCTCAAGAGTCTTCTCCAACACCACGGTTCAAAAGCAATTACAAAAAAAAAAAAAAAAAAAATCCCCTTCTCTTTTAAATGGTTCTTGTATAATGAGTTTAAGTCTTAGAGGCTCCCCTTTTATTTTACACTGGGCCATTTCAACTGTTTTAACTGTGTGCTTTAAAAGCTGTCCACAGACAAACATCAAATATGGAGTCAGACTCCTTGTTACAAGTCTCTTTTCATGAAATGTAGTGTACACGTGCAGCTGAGCAGCTCTATCAGCTTAATTCCTGCCAGTAAAATTTTTGGATAATGGCTTTCTTTCATTTTGTAATCTGTCAATGAATATTGCTGTTGTTTAGTCCCTAAGTCATGTCCAACTCTTTTGCAACCTCCTGGACTATAGCCCCTCAGAGTCCCCTGTCCATGGGATTTCCAAGGCAAGAATACTGAAGTGGATGGCCATTTCCTTCTCGAGGGGATCTTCCCCGCTCAAGGATTGAACCCTTATATGCTGCTTGTCAGGTGGATCCTTTACTACTGAACTTCCATGGAAGCCTGCAAGTGAATATAAATATATATGAATACATATGCATTGCATATATACTTTTTGTGTTTACATAAAAATATATAAAAACCCTAAAATTCTGTAATAAAGAAATCAACAGCACAAGTAAAATGTTAGAAAACAATTTGAACAGATAATTCATCAAAGAAGATATACAGATGACAAATTACACCATGAAAAACTCAGTGTGAAATTACTGAGTTTGATTAGGAAATTCAAAATTAAAAAATGAAATATCACTAGACACATTAAAGTTGAAAAAAATTTAATGAAAATGAAACAACAAAAAACAATGCAAGATAATACTTAACGCTGGTGGTGATTCAGAACAAGTGAACTTCTATGAATTTCTTGTAGGAATGGAAAACTGAGACTGCTTCTCTGAAGGTTGGTGGTTCATTATAAAGTTAATTGCACACTTACAAAACACATTTATCCAGAAGTCCCACATAATAGAGAAATGAAAACTTGTATTTACACAAAAAACAATAACCAAACATTCAGGGCAGCTATAACAGTGAAATTCTGGAAACAGCCACGTGTTCTTCACCCAGGGAATGAGTAAACAAACACTGGTATATTACATAGTGTGAGACACTACTAAGAAATATAAATAAACAAACTATATGATGCGAAATGGCTGTCTGGGCAGGCCTTACAAATAGCTGTGAAAAGAAGAGAAGTGAAAAGCAAAGGAGAAAAGGAAAGATATACACATCTGAATGCAGAGTTACAAAGAATAGCAAGAAGAGATAAGAAAGCCTTCCTCAGTGATCAATGAAAGAAATAGAGGAAAACAACAGAATGTTAAAGACTAGAGGTCTCTTCAAGAAAATTAGAGATACAAAGGGAACATTTCATGCAAAGATGGGCTCAATAAAGGACAGAAATGGTATGGACCAAATAGAAGCAGAAGATATTAAGAAGAGGTGGCAAGAATACACAGAAGAACTGTACAAAACAGATCTTCACAACCAAGATAATAACTATGGTATGATCACTCACCAAGAGCCAGGCATCCTGGAATGTGAAGTCCAGTGGGCCTTAGAAAGCATCACTACGAACAAAGCAGGTGGAGGTGATGGAATTCCAGATGAGCTATTTCAAACCCTGAAAGATGATGCTGTGAAAGTGCTGCACTCAATATGCCAGAAAATTTGGCAAACTCGGCAGTGGCCACAGGAGGGGGAAAGGTCAGTTTTCATTCCAATCCCAAAGAAAGGCAATGCCAAAGAATGCTCAAACTACCACAAAATGGCACTCATCTCACATGCTAGTGAAAGAATGCTCAAAATTCTCCAAGCCAGGCTTCAGCAATACGTGAACTGTGAACTTCCAGATGTTCAAACTGGTTTTAGAAAAGGCAGAGGAACCAGAGATCAAATCGCCAACATCCACTGGATAATCGAAAAAGCAAGAGAGCTCCAGAAAAACATCTATTTCTGTTTTATTGACTATACCAAAGACTTTGACTGTGTGGATCACAATAAACTGTGGAAAATTCTGAAAGAGATGGGAATACCAGAGCACCTGACCTGCCTCTTCAGAAACCTATATACAGGTCAGGAAACAACAGTTAGAACTGTACATGGAACAACAGATTGACTCCACATAGGAAAAGGAGTACGTCAAGGCTGTATATTGTCACCCTGCTTATTTAACCTATATGCAGAGTACATCATGAGAAACGCTGGGCTGGAAGAAGCACAAGTGGAATCAAGATTGCTGGGAGAAATATCAATAACCTCAGATACGCAGATGACACCACCCTTATGGAAGAAAGTGAAGAGGAACTCAAAAGCCTCTTGATGAAAGTGAAAGTGGAGAGTGAAAAAGTTGGCTTAAAGCTCAACGTTCAGAAAATGAAGATCATGACATCTGGTCCCATCACTCCATGGGAAATAGATGGGGAAACAGTGGAAACAGTGTCAGACTTTATTTTTTGGGCTCTAAAATGACTGCACATGGTGACTGCAGCCATGAAATTAAAAGACGCTTACTCCTTGGAAGGAAAATTATGACCAACTTAGATAGCATATTCAAAAGCAGAGACATTATTTTGCCAACAAAGGTCCATTTCATCAAGGCTATGGTTTTTACAGTGGTTATGTATGGATGCGAGAGTTGGACTGTGAAGAAAGCTGAGCGCCGAAGAATTGATGCTTTTGAACTGTGGTGTTGGAGAAGATTCTTGAGAGTCCCTTGGACTGCAAGGAGACCCAGCCAGTCCATTCTGAAGGAGATCAGCCCTGGGTGTTCTTTGGAAGGAATGATGCTAAAGCTGAAACTCCAATTCTTTGACCACCTCATGCAAAGAGTTGACTCATTGGAAAAGACTCTGATGCTGGGAGGGATTGGGGGCAGGAGGAGAAGGGGACGACAGAGGATGAGATGGCTGGATGGCATCACCGACTCGATGGATGTGAGTTTGAGTGAACTCTGGGAGATGGTGATGGACAGTGAGTCCTGGCGTGCTGTGATTTACCAGGTTGCAAAGAGTCGGACACAACGGAGCGACTGAAGTGAAATGATATTGATGCAGGCAGCAATATGCTAAATGCTTTATGCAAAGTGAAAATTCAGACTTAAAAAGCTTTATGATTCCATTTATATGACAGTTTTAAAAAGGCATATGGACAGAGTACTTGTCAGCTGGTAGTAAATTGGTAGGGTATTAACTAGAGAGACAAAAAAATGAGAATGTTGGGGAGTTATCAAGCTGTTCTGTATTTTTATCATGTTTTTGGTAACATAACTCTGTGAATTTGTCAGACTTCTCAAAAAGTTTACAACAAAAAAGTGCATTTTAATTTGCACCAAATTTAAAATATTATAAATATACTTTAAAATGCTATCAATTAATGAAAACATCTCTATGGTATTATACATGGCCATTCCCCTGAACCAGTCTAAAGAGGACCTTTTATCCTTATTTAACAATCAATTACCTTTGACAACTAGACTGCTATGGTCAGCCTGTAGGTTGATAAATAATCTCAGTTAGATGCTGGCAGGAGGTCTTTCTCAGTCCTGAGTCACTTGTTTGTCAGACACTCTCATACACCTAACTGATACAGTTTGCAGACAGGGACACACAGATGATGACAGTAAAATTTAATGTTAAGACAAAACATGTTTGTTACATCACAGTTGTTTAAATGATACATGCACAATACTGTTAAAATTATGCTATATTTCAAATACAATAGATGATTGTTTCCAGACTAGAGAACAACCCATTATTCCTTAAAGGCTATTTAGAAATACTTAACTAATTTAACTCTAATGATAAAATTTTAGTCATATAAACTTATTATCATGGTTGGCTGAACATTCAAAGGAAAGATAGATTGAAACATAACTATAGGTCACTACCAATATAGGTATCATTATTCAGAAGCAGAACATATCAAGAAAAGGTGGCAAGAATACACTGATGAACTAAACAAAAAAGATCTTCATGACCTAGTTAACCTTGATGGTGTGATCACTCACCTAGAGCCAGACATCCTGGAATGTGAAGTCAAGTGGGCCTTAGGAAGCATCACCATGAACAAAACTAATGGAGGTGATGGAATTCCATTTGAGCTATTTCAAATCCTAAAAGATGATGCTGTGCAAGTGCTGCACTCAATATGCCAGCAAATTTGGAAAACTCAGCAGTGGCCACAGGACTGAAAAAGGTCAGTTTTCATTCCAGTCCCAAAGAAAGACAATGCCAAAGATTGTTCAAACTACAGCACAATTGCACTCATCTCACATGCTAGCAAAGTAATCTTCAAAAGTCTCCAAGCCAGGCTTCAGCAGTACATGAGCCATAAGCTTCCAGATGTTCAAACTGGATTTAGAAAAGGAAGAGGAACCAGAGATCAAATTGGCAACATCCATTGGATCATTGAAAAAGCAAGAGGGTTCCAGAAAAAATCAACTTGTGCTTTACTGACTACACCAAAGCCTTTGACTGTGTAGATCAACAAACATTGTGGAACATTCTTAAAGAGATGGGAATACCAGACCACCTTACCTGCCTCCTGAGAAATCTGTATGCAGGACAAAAAGCAACAGTTAGAACTGGGCATGAAACAACAGACTGGTTCCAAATTGGGAAAGGAGTATGTCAAGGCTATACTGTTACCCTGATTATTTAACTTATATGCAGAGTACATCATGAGAAATGCTGGGCTGGATGAAACACAAGCTGGAATCAAGATTGCCAGGAGAAATATCAATAACCACAGATACGCAGATGACACCACTCTTATGGCAGAAAGCAAAGAAGAACTGAAGGGCCTCTTGATGAAAATAAAAGAGGAGAGTGAAAAAGTTGGCTTAAAGCTTAACATTCAGAAAACAGATCATGGCATCCTATCCCATCACTTCATGGCAGATAGATGTGGAAACAATGGAAACAGTGACAGACTTTATTTTGAGGGGCTCCAAAATCACTTCAGATGGTGACTGCAGCCATGAAATTAAAAGATGCTTGCTCCTTGGAAGAAAAGCTATGACCAACCTAGACAGTATATTAAAAAACAGAGACATGACTTTTCTGACAAAAGTCCGTCTAGTAAAAGCTATGGTTTTCCCAGTGGTCATGTATGGATTTGAGAGTTGGACTATAAAGAAAGCTGAGCCTCAAAGAATTGATGCTTTTGAACTGTGGTGTTGGAGAAGACTCTTGAGAGTTCCTTGGACTGCAAGGAGATGAAACCAGTGAATTCTAAAGGAAATCAGTCCTGAATATTCATTGGAAGGACTGATGCTGAAGCTGAAACTCCAATACTTTGGCCACCTCATGCTAATAGCTCATTCATTTGAATATCTTTTTTTCCCCAGCCCTTCACTTTCAATCTGTATGTGTCCCCAGCTGATTCATTTGAAAAGACCCTCATGCTGGGAAAGACTTAAGGCAAGAGGAGAAGGGGACGACAGAGAACGAGAAGGCTGGATGGCATCACTGACTTGATGGACATGAGTTTGAGTAAGCTCTGGGAGTTGGTGATGGACAGAGAAGTCTGGCGTGCTGCAGTCCATAAGATCATAAAGAGTCAGATAAGACTGAGTGACTGAATGAATTGAACTGAATCATAAGCTGTGGAAATAGTTTTCCCCTTTGTTTTCACCATTATTTCAAATAATGATGATGGGGTCATATTCTTTGTAAGCCAAATTGTAAATAAAATATGCAAAGCCTGCATGTTCAACAATGCTTTTTAATGTTAAAATCATATAGGAATAGCAACAAACTGGATGACAATATGAAATACCTTTTTTACATAGTAGATATTTGTGCAAAACTGCTGTCAAATATCTAGCTATAGGATATTGAATTATGAAATCTGCACCTACAGAAGCATGCAATTATTTTCTTTAAAATAAGACCTCTTTAACTGCTCTCACATTGACACCATGAGGATATTAAATTCTTGCAAAGTACCAATGAGATGTATCTGTAATTACAGCTGATTATATTCACAGAAGTTCTTACAGCAGATGAAGTTGTGTTGAATACATACACAGCAGAAGAAAGCATTGTTTAAACATCAAAGTGCTCAGTCATAACACACACATTAAAATATCAAAACTTGCATTTCTGAGAAACATTTCCTACCACAAAAGAGCACCAGCTGAAAAGCCACGAAAAAGGTACTATCTACCACCACCAAACACTGTGAAACATGAATGCTTATTTTCTTCTTTAAAATAATATCCAAGCCTGTGTAATAAAGTACATTTATTTATTTCACACAGCAACACTTCTGGTGGGATGGTATGGCTAGCTTTCAAGTAAGCTTCATACTCATTTTAATTGTGTTCTTTAAAAATGAAGGGAGAAAATAGTAGGTGAATGACTTGCTCTAAATTTGGTAAAATTTGGTAAATTTGATTAAAAATCAATTATCTAACTCCTGGGACAGCAGTGTTCCAGGATTTTGTAAAACCTTTTTACTAAGTAATACATATATATGGAATCCAGAAAAATGATACTGATTAATAATCTATTTTCAGGAAGGGAGTGGAGACAGATGTAGGGAATGGATTTACACAGTGGGGGAGGGAGAGAGTGAGATGAATGGAGAAAGTAGCATCAACATACATACACAATCAGGTGTGAGAAGGATAGCTAGTGGGAAGTTGCTGTGCAGCACAGGGAGCCCAGCCTCAGGTGATGGCCTGGAGGAACTGGAGAGGGTGGGGAGGGAGGGGATACAGGAATAATTAAGGCTGATCTGTGTGGTGCTGGAGAAGACTCCTGAGAGTCCCTTGGACTGCAAGGAGATCCAACCAGTCCATCCTAAAGGAGATCAGTCCTGAGTATTCATTGGAAGGACTGATGCCAAAGCTTAAACTCCAATACTTTGGCCACCTGATGGGAAGAATGGACTCATTTGAAAAGACCCTGGTGCTGGGAAAGGTTGAATATGGGAGGAGAACGGGACAACAGAGGATGAGATGATTGGATGGCATCATTGACTCTATGGGCATGAGTTTGAGCAAAATCCAGGAGTTGGTGATGGACAGGGAGACCTGGAATGCTGCAGTCCATGGGGTCTCAGAGTCAGACATAACTGAGCAACTGAACTGAACTGAAAAATATAGTATAAAAAGAAGTGGTTAACTTCTAAACTGGGAAATGTAGAGATCTTTAAAAATTTCTCTGATAACCCTGTGGCCAGTATTTAAAGCATTTTAAAATAAACTCATCACACTACTTCTTTCAGTAATAATTTTATCAGTGCTGCAATCACATCCTTGTTCTGAAGGTTGTATATCATGGGATTGAACATTAGAGTCACTATGGTGTATAACAGAGAGAAGAGTCTGTCAGTTCCTGCAGAATAACTGGATTTGGGCCTTAAGTAGGTAATGGTAGCAGATACAATAAATAAAAGCACAATCAACAGGTGAGAAGAACACGTGGGGAAGGCTTTGGCTCTTCTGGCTGTTGGCAACCTCAAAATAGTGCAGACGATTTTACTGTAAGAGGCAAGTATTAATATAAAAGGCACTGCAGCAACCAGCAGAACTACTGCATAGACTGACAGCTCATGTGCAAAAGTGTCTCCTCAGGCCAGCTTCAGAATGGGGGGAATGTCACAGAAGTGGTTACTCTCATTCGAATGACAGAAATCCAGAGAGAAGATCTGGCACATGCCAGCTGGAGGCACGACTTTGGGGTCCTTACCAGGGGATAGTGCAGAGGGTCACAGATGGCCACACAGTGGTCATAGGCCATCACCACCAGGAGGAGACACTCAGTGGTTCCAAGGAAAAGGAAGAAGCACATTTGGGTGGCACAGTCCAGGGTAGATATTCTTTTGTCCTGAGTCCAAAGGTTCACCAGAATCCTAGGGAGAGTGACAGACACATAACAGATTTCCAAAGAGGAAAAATTTGCCAGGAAGAAATAAATGGGTTTCTGCAGAGTTGGGTCAAGCCTGCTTAGTATTATTATGAGACTACTTCCAGTTATCCAAAATGATGTTTATCCATTATCCATCATCCAAGATAATGATGTAAATGATGGAGAACAAGCCCTTGAAGGTTTGGAAGGTCAGAAAACCCCAGGAGTACAAGTTGTATAACTGTAGATATGTTGTCTTCTGCTTCCATCTCTTCATATTTCATCTGTGGGAATGATTAAATCAGAAATACCATTATTTCACCTTTTGACTTGTGTTTCCTTATGTATAAATAGGATGCTATGTCCTCTTATTTTCCCAGTTCCCTATAAAAACAAAACCTATTACTTATAGACCTGTGAAAGTGTAGTGAAATATATTTTTCATTAATATTAAATATATTTTTAAGAAAATAAATCTCTTCAGTATCTTTTATCTATCATGAGTTATCATTTTTTATATCAACGCTCATGTGTTTATAATGTAAGTATGTGTCTCCAATCAAACAATACAAAATGTAAAATATGAATTTGTATTCAGTTCTATCAGTCATTTGCTTATTCTGGCTGATCTGTTTTGCTCCTCACCTCTCAATTCTGTTTTTAATCATTATTAATGTGAAAATAATTTGGTTGCACAATTAAACTATTTGTAAGCCATCTAAGATATTTTTAAGGGTAACTACAGTTAATTTTTAAAAGTTGTTTATTTTTTAATTGAACTATAATAGCTTTACAGAATTTTGTTGATTTCTGCCAAACATTGACATGTAGTTAATTTTGAAAGTGATGGTTTACCTGCTGTTTGTTCTTTGGACACTTGAATATTTAGGCCATTTTATCTGAAAACAAAATTGATATGTTGACCAATCAGTATTATGGAATGATAAATATTATGTAATAATATTTAAAATGATGCATTTCAATGTAGGGTCTATAAAAACAGCAGTCATAATTTATATTCAGAATTTTCAGTCAGAAGAAAAGGAACTAAACTATCTTCCTTTTCAGGAACTCTAGAGGTAAGAGGCATGTTCATCTATAACTTGTGTTCAAGTAAGCAATTCTAACAAGAATATTCACCCCTCACACACTTATTTTAAGAGACATCAGCCCAACTCACCTCTGAAACCTTTCTAAATTACCCCCTTCCCCTATAATTGCTATTGTTCTGCTAACCATTTAATACATTCGTTCTTTTTTTTTTTCCGTTATGTGTATGTCTGTTAGTTCAGGCATGAGAAGGTATTGAGCTGAGATTTCCCATCTTTATGTTATACTTTTCTTATTGCTATAATTAGATTATAAATTTATTTGGATATTGCAGACATTTTTTTGTACAAGACTTAGCATATCTCTTCCACAAAACTTGATACACTAACTGCTTGAATAAATTAAAAGTGGATCAATTTGACTGTTATTTTTTTTAGAATAGTCCCCAAGGTGTAAGCAACTGTTCCTAACCCAGATTCAGACCTTCTCTCCCCCTCTCTCCTGCTAGAGTTCAACCATGCCTTCAGTGGTGTGTGTGGAGGAGAGTTGCTGTTATTCAATGGCTAAGTCCATCTCTTTGCAACCCATAAACTGCAGCAAACCAGGCTTCCCTGTTCTTCATTATCTCTCTGAGTTTGCTCAAACTCATATCCATTGAATCAGTGATGCCATCCACGCATCTCATCCTCTGTTGCCCCCTTCTCATCTTGCTCTCAGTCTTTTCCAGCATCAGGGTCTTTTCCAATGAGTTGTATCTTTGCATCAGATGGTCAAAGTATTGGAGCTTCAGCTTCAACATCAGTCCTTCCAATGAATATTCAGAGTTAATTCCTCTAGAATTGACTAGTTTGACATCCTTGCTGTCCCAGGGACTCTCAAGAGTCTATGCTCGAAATTATACTTTCTACTCACTTTTTCACAGTAGCAAAATACTTCATCGTTTTCAGTATGTTGTGTGTAACTTTCATACTATGTGTTAATTAATTTGAAAGCCAGTAAATCCCTGCAAAGGAAACACACTTATATCCATATTCTAAAAGGATAATATGTGAGGACAGTGGTCAAGTTTCAGCTACAAAAATGTAGAGATACATGAGGCAAAAGCAATAGTCCATATAAGACTTGAGAATCCTGAGGAATACTGTAACTTAGAAAAGGAAAGTTAAGTAGAAATTTCTTTTACCATCTACACTATTCCAGACTATATACATACTAAGGAACTGAAGGTATTTGAACCTTGCCTCATTATTATACAATTCTCCCAAAGAAAATGCTATTTTAAGAAATATAAAAATGTTATGCTGCTGCTGCTGCTGCTAAGTCGCTTCAGTCGTGTCCGACTCTGTGAGACTCCATTGATGGAAGCCCATCAGGCTCCCCCATTCCTGGGATTCTCCAGGCAAGAACACCGAAGTGGGTTGCCATTTCCTTCTCCAATGCATGAAAGTGAAAAGTGAAAGGGAAGTCGCTCAGTTGTTTTCGACTCTTAGCGACCCCATGGACTACAGCCTACCAGGCTCCTCCACCCATGGGATTTTCCAGGCAAGAGTACTGGAGTGGGGTGCCATTGCCTTCTCTGATAAAAATGCTATAACTGTGTGGTTAAAAATGATCAGAAACAAGTGGCTGATAGGAGATGTTACTAAGAAATGGTTTCATCGGTGTAAGTCTAGACAACCATGAATATTTTTTTTTTTACTACCTCATCCTTACACTTTAACCATGTTTTATTCACCTGTTTAATTCAATGTAGATAATAGCACTGGGACAATGATTAAAACTGTCTTGTGGAATGAATCACGCTTTCTATTTCAACTAACTTGTATCATCCACCTACATTTGATGAGCTAACCATTGCCTTCAGAAACTGTCATCTGCTTTATTCTTTTTATCGTATCTGCTCTTTATGTAAGGTATTCTCACAATTTTTATTGTTCTGCTATCTCAATTATTCCTACTGTTCAAGCAGAGTAATGCATTTGAAATGCATACTAAAAATATTGCCAGAAAAAGAAAGAACAACAGAACTTGACAGCAAGACTGTAGTGAAATCTTGCTTTGCCTCAATTTTTACTTGCCAAATGGAACCACATTTTATGACTGTTAAGCGAAATTATCAGTGTAAAGCCATTATTTACAAAGTAAGAAATATTATAATTTTTCAAATTCTATCAAACTGGATGTATCTTCAAAACTCTAAGTGTTAGTTGTTCAGTCGTGTCTGAATATTTTGCCATCCCATGGACCAAAACCTGTCAGGCTCCTCTGTCCAAGGGGTTTTGTAGGCAAGAATACTGGAGTGGGTTGCCATTTGCATTCACAGGGATCTTCCTGACCCAGGGATTGAACCCGGTTCTCCTGCACTGCAGGCAGACTCTGTGCCATCTGGGTCACTAGGGACCACACTTATGAACTCTATCTCACCAAAAATTTCCCTCAAATTATGCCACGCATGTTCTGGTTTCTGTGACTTCTAGAAACTAATGGGTCCTTCTATTATACTAATCAGAAAGAAAAAAATTTAGCTAATTCAGCCATATGTAGCAACTTTCTTTTACTCAAATTATTCAGTTTTTTAAATATATTTCCACTAAAATAATGATTTCCTTTGCTGTGGGGGTTATGATATTAAGTGTAGGTGGTATGTCATAATTAATTTATTACTATTGACATCAAGTTTATAAAATCAAATTGAAGACAGGAAATAAAATCTAAAACCGATGAAATAAGTACAGAAACCTTTTTATTTTAAGGAGAATTCTCCAAAGACAAAAAGAAAACATGCCAATATATTTTTAATACTTTCAGATTAATTAACCATAGAACTTAATTTTAACAAGCAAATGATTCCCTTGGGGTTAGTAGGATGCAAACTCATTGTAATAAAGTCCATTATCTTATCTTACTCCTTAGTAATATACAATTAGAAATTTAAGAGCTTGAATACATACAAACTGTTTGAAAGAGGTATAACACATAGTAATCCATTTATAAATACTCACAGTTAAGATGATAATGATGATGACGAAGATGTCAGTAATCTGGTATATTGGACCATTGTGTTACAAAATACTTTGTAATTTCTCATTTGATAATATAATGAGGAGAATCAGAAAAGTAAAAAGCTGTGTGAATCAGGGCTTGAAGTCAAACAACAATTACATGCAACAATTTCTTTCTTAAATTTTCCAAAATAAGTGTTGTCTTTCTGATGCTAATTATATACAGATATATATATATATAAATAATTTGCAATTGGACAAAAATGGTTCATGCTTACCTGTTTAAATTGATATCAAATATAATTCTTACCTTTATAGAGTGAAAAGACAGAGAAAATGAGAGTTTTCCCCTCATAGTTAGATAATTCAGATTTATTTAAAACAGGTTAATTGGCATCTAATATATGTTCTATTGTTTTAACATGTAGAGTTAATTAAATAGGGAATATTTGCCCTTGGGATCCACTCCTTCCTCAGGTTACCTCCTAATTGAACTAAACAATTCTCCCTGCCACTCAAAGACCTTATTACAATAATAAAAATCATATCTGCTCATACCACTCCTCAAAATTCTCTGCCTCTCATGGTATTTTTGATCATTAAGAAATATATACAATGTAAAATCAGAAGTTTATGATTATATATTACTTGTGATATGAAATAAAGATTTTCTTAAAAAGGATGCAATTATACAATGTTTCAAATTGAAGTTAACTTAATTTTTCTGAAGTAGGAAAAAATTCAGAAGTAGGAAATCCAGGGATGTTGGGGGCAATTATGCCATCTTCAGCATGAATCTTTTCTACACAATCAAACAGTAGCCAGGTCGGCCTCTTACCTTCCCAGATGACAGAAAGGGAGCTGGTCATCAGGGAAATCAATCACTAATTCCCTTTTTTGATGTACAAGCTGGAAACAGCATGCAGAGTTTCCGGGAATAGGCCCTCATCTCAACTTTAGTTGCAAGATCACTCCAAGCAGGAAGAGAGGATGGAAATATTTCTAGATGTCCTGCCATGTGACTGGATGAGACTCCTTATTTCTATCATTAACTGCCATCACTTGGAACAACCTGAAATTCTAAGTAGTTACTGTATAGACTTCCCAATCAAGGGTGTCCTCAGATTAATTGTGAGGATTATCAGCAGTGGTTACAATGTATCAGAACAATTTTTCTCTATTACCCCTTACACACACACACACACACACTCATACACACACACACAAACTCATAAAATACAATGGAAGAGAATATTAGACTTAACTACAGGAAGCAGGAATACATTTACACCTGTATAAAGATTAAAGGAAATTTGAAAAAAGCGTATTTTAGAAAATCATGCTGATGCATGGAAAGCTATCACTCTTCAATGGTTATATATTTATATAACATAACAATGTTTAGTTATTACTTTGTGATTTATTTTATTTTATTTCTAGCCATTAAAATACATAAAAACATAAATTATGTTTAGCATAATCTTATCTTGGTTTTAATTTGCATTTAATAATGGCTAATGGTGATGAGCATCTCTTATATGATTATTTGATTTCTGTTTATTTGCTTTAATAAAATATCTATTTAAGAATTTTGTACATTTGTTGGTTGTTGCTTAGCTTCCCTGGTGGTTCAGACAGTAAAGAATCTGCCTGTAATGCAGGAGACCCAGGTCCAATCCCTGGGTCGGGAAGATCTCCTGGAGAAGGGAACTCTACCCACCCCATTACTCCTGCCTGGAGAATTCTATGGACAGAGGAGCCTCTTGGGCTATAGTCCCTGTGGTCATAGAGTTGGACATGTCTGAGTGACTAACACCTGTTCATACTTTCATATTTATTAATTGTATTATTTCTATTTTTACTGTTGAAGACATACTAGGTTTCAGAAAAAAATCATTAAGTGGGATTCACTAAGCTTAGTGCATAAAAATGAAGCAATAATTTATGACAGTCAAGGCAATCTGTCAAATATTCAACTCCTTTTTCACACTAGTGAAAAAAAGAGAAAGCCATCCGACATGAACAGGAAAGTGGTTTCAGCAGACTTACCATTTGAGTGGTATGCTCTTATAATGGGTCTTATAGCTAGATACAAACTCACCATAATGTCAAAATAGGCAAATTTATATATAATATACATTTTATATAATAATAAGTATTATGACATTATTATGCATGGTGATCTGTAGTATTTATAGAATTGTTATATATATGTGTATATATATACACACATATATAAAAACTTATTAAGAATGGTAATTATGCAGTGACTTATTCCCCATTTTAGTCTGAAAAGCACTTTTTTTTCATTATTTAAGAGTGAGTCTTCCTTGACAATCGTATTTAGCATGATCCTCTTCCAAAGAGAGACTAAGGTGTCTAAAGAGAAATTTGAATACATTTACTACAATTTTAGTTCTTATTACTTAAATTCACTATACCCATTGAAGAGAGTAATATATCAAGACCACGGGCAAATAGAAGGTTTTAGGAATTGTAGTTCATGACTCAGCAGCTAAAGAATCCATCTGTAATGCAGGAGACACAGGTTTGGTCCCTAGGTCAGGAAGATCTCCTTGTGGAGCCAAATGGCAACCTACTCTAGTATTCTTGCCTGAAAAATACAGAGGAGCCTGGCAGGCTACAGTCCAAAGAGTTGCAAAGAGTTGGACACGACTGAGAGACTAAGCACACACAATAAAGGCCACATGCAATAGCAACTTAAAGATAAGATGTTTAAAACTTTTATGTATCTTCTAAGGACACATGTTTCTATATGTCATAAATTTTTATCGAAATGGGCTTTTGTAAATTATAATTGTTACTACCTTCTTATGGGTAATTAAATTAGTTTTCCCAAGTATTTTCTTTAGAGGGGCATTTTGTTAATAACTCCAGAAAGAATGAAGGGATGGAGCCAAAGCAAAAACAATACCAGTTGTGGATGTGACTGGTGATAGAAGCAAGGTCCGATGCTGTAAAGAGAAATACTGCATAGGAACAAGGAATATTAGGTCCATGAATCAAGGCAAATTAGAAGTAGTCAAACAGGAGATGGCAAGAGTGAGCATCAACATTCTAGGAATCAGTGAACTAAAATGGACTGGAATGGGTGAATTTAACTTAAATGACCATTATATCTACTACTGTAGGCAGGAATCCCTTAGAAGAAATGGAGTGGCCATCATGGTCAAAGGAGTCTGAAATGCAGTAATTGGATGCAATCACAAAAATGACAAAATGATCTCTGTTCATTTCCAAGGCAAACCATTAAATATCACAGTAATCCAAGTCTATGGCCCAACCAGTAATGCTGAAGAAGCTGAAGTTGAATGGTTCTATGAAGACAAACAAGACATTTTAGAATGAACACCCAAAAAAGATGTCCTTTTTATTATGGGGGACAGGAATGCAAAAATAGGAAGTCAAGAAACACCTGGGGTAACAGGCAAATTTGGCCTTGGAATACGGAATGAGGCAGGGCAAAGACTGATAGAGTTTTGCCAAGAGAATGCACTGGTCATAGCAAACACCCTCTTCCAACAACACAAGAGAAGACTCTGCACATGGACATCACCAGATGGTCAACACCAAAATCAGATTGATTATATTCTTTGCAGCCAAAGATGGAAAAGCTCTATACAGTCAGCAAAAACAAGACCAGGACCTGACTGTGGCTCAGATCATGAACTCCTTGTTGCCGAATTCAGACTTAAATTGAAGAAAGTAGGGAAACCCACTAGACCATCCAGGTATGACCTAAATCAAATCCCTTATGATTATACAGTGGAAGTGAGAAATAGATATAAAGGACTATGATCAGATAGATAGAGTGGCTGATGAACTATGGAATGAGGTTTGTGACATTGTACAGGAGACAGGGATCAAAACCATCCCCATGGAAAAGAAATGCAAAGAAGCAAAATGGCTGTTTGGGGAGGCCTTAAAATAGCTGTGAAAAGAGAAGTGAAAAGCAAAGGAGAAAAGGAAAGATATAAGCATCTGAATGCAGAGTTCCAAAGAATAGCAAGAAGAGATAAGAAAGCCTTCCTCAGTGATCAATGCAAAGAAATAGAGGAAAACAACAGAATGGGAAAGACTAGAGATCTCTTCTAGAAAATTAGAGATACCAAGAGAACATTTCATGCAAAGATGGGCTCAATGAAGGACAGAAATGGAATGGACCTCATGGAAGCAGAAGATATTAAGAAGAGGTGGCAAGAATACATAGAAGAACTGTACAAAACAGATCTTCATGACCAAGATAATCATGATGGTGTGATCACTCACCTAGAGCCAAACATCCTGGAATGTGAAGTCAAGTGGTCCTTAGAAAGCATCACTACGAACAAAGCTAGTGGAGGTGAATGGAATTCCAGATGAGCTATCTCAAATCCTAGAAGATAATGCTGTGAAACTGCTGCACTCAATAAACCTGCAAATTTGGAAAACTCAGGAGTGGCCAAAGGACTGGAAAAGGTCAGTTTTCATTCCAATGCCAAAGAAAGACAAAGCCCACGAATGTTCAAACTACTGCACAATTGCACTCATCTCACACATTAGTAAAGTAATGCTCAAAATTCTCCAAGCCAGGCTTCAGCAATACGTGAACTGGAACTTCCAGATGTTCAAGCTGGTTTTAGAAAGGCAGAGGAACCAGACATCAAGTTGCCAACATCCGCTGGATCATGGAAAAAGCAAAAGAGCTCCAGAAAAACATCTATTTCTGCTTTATTGACTATGCCAAAGCCTTTGACTGTGTAGATCACAATAAACTGTGGAAAGTTATAAAATATATGGGATTACCAGACCACCTGACCTGCCTCTTGAGAAACCTATATGCAGGTCAGAAAGCAACAGTTAGAACTGGACATGGAAAAACAGACTGATTCCGAAAAGGAAAAGGAGTACATCAAGGCTGTATATTGTCACCCTGCTTATTTAACTTATATGCAGAATACATCATGAGAAACGCGGGGCTTGAAGAAGCACAAACTGCAATCAAGATTGCTGGGAGAAATATCAATAACCTCAGATAAGCAGATGACACCACGCTTATGGTGGAAATTGAAGAGGAACTATAAATTATCTTGATGAAAGTGAAAAAGGAGAGTGAGAAATTTGGCTTAAAGCTCAACATTCAGAAAACGAAGATCATGGTGTCCGGTCCCATCACTTCATGGGAAATAGATGGGGAAACAGTGTCAGACTTTCTTTTTGGGGCTCCAAAATCACTGCAGATGGTGTCTGCAACCATAAAATTAAAAGACGCTTACTCCTTGGAAGGAAAGCCATGACCAACCTAGATAGCATATTCAAAAGCAGAGACATTACTTTGCCAACAAAGGTCCATCTAGTCAAGGCTATGGTTTTTCCTGTGGTCATGTATGGATGTGAGAATTGGACTGTGAAGAAGGCTGAGTGCCGAAGAATTGATGCTTTTGAACTGTGGTGTTGGAGAAGACTCTTGAGAGTCCCTTGAACTGCAAAGAGATCCAACCAGTCCATTCTGAAGGAGATCGGCTCTGGGATTTCTTTGGAAGGAATGATGCTAAAGTTGAAACTCCAGTACTTTGGTCACCTCATGCGAAGTGTTGACTCATTGGAAAAGACTCTGATGCTGGGAGGGATTAGGGGCAGGAGGAGAAGGGGACGACAGAGGATGAGATGGCTCGTTGGCATCACTGACTCGATGGACGTGAGTCTCAGTGAACTCTGGGAGTTGATGATGGACAGGGAGGCCTGGCGGGCTGCGATTCATGGGGTTGCAAGGAGTCGGACACGACTGAGCGACTGATCTGATCTGATCTGATCTGTGTATTCTTGCCACCTCTTCTTAATATCTTCTGCTTCGGTTAGGTAAATACCATTTCTGTCCTTCATTGAGCCCATCTTTGCATGAAATGTTCTCTTGGTATCTCTAATTTTCTAGAAGAGATCTCTAGTCTTTCCCATTCTGTTGTTTTCCTCTATTTCTTTGCATTGATCGCTGAGGAAGGCTTTCTTATCTCTTCTTGCTATTCTTTGGAACCCTGCATTCAGATGCTTATATCTTTCCTTTTCTCCTTTGCTTTTCACTTCTCCTCTTTCCACAGCTGTTTGTAAGTCCTCCCCAGACAGCCATTTTGCTTCTTTGCATTTCTTTTCCATGGGGATGGTCTTGATCCCTGTCTCCTGTACAATGTCACGAACCTCATTCCATAGTTCATCAGCCACTCTATCTATCAGATCTAGGCCCTTAAATCTATTTCTCACTCCATTGTATAATTATAATGGATTTGATTTAGGTCATACCTGAATGGTCTATTGGTTTTCCCTACTTTCTTCAATTTAAGTCTGAATTTGGTAATAAGGAGTTCATGCTCTGAGCCACAGTCATTTTCCGGTCTTGTTTTTGTTGACTATAGAGCTTCTCCATCTTTGGCTGCAAAGAACATAATCAATCTGATTTTGGTGTTGACCATCTGGTGATGTCCATGTGCAGAGTCTTCTCTTGTGTTGTTGGAAGAGGGTGTTTGCTATGAGCAATGCATTTTCTTGGCAAAGCTCTATTAGTCTTTGCCCTGCTTCATTCTGTATTCCAAGGCCAAATTTTCCAGTTACTCCAGGTGTTTCTTGACTTCCTACTTTTGCATTCCAGTCCCCTATAATGAAAAGGACATCGTTTTTGGTTGCTAGTTCTAAAATGTCTTGTAGGTCTTCATAGAACTGTTTAACTTCAACTTCTTCAGTGTTGCTAGTTGGGACATAGACTTGGATTACCATGATATTGAATGGTTTTCCTTGGAAACGAACAGAGAACATTCTGTCGTTTTTGAGATTGCATCCAAGTACTTTATTTTGGACTCTTTTGTTGACCATGATGGCCACTCCATTTCTTCTGAGGGATTCTTGTCTGCAGTAGTAGATATAATGGTCATGTGAGTTAAATTCACACATTCCAGTCCATTTCAGTTAGCTGATTCCTAGAATGTCGACATTCACTCTTGCCATCTCTTGTTTGACCACTTCCAATTTGCCTTGATTCAAGGACCTGACATTCCAGGTTTCTATGCAATATTGCTCTTTACAGCATCAGACCTTGCCTCTACCACCAGTCACATCCACAGCTGGGTATTGTTTTTGCTTTGGCTCCATCCCTTCATTCTTTCTGGAGTTATTTCTCCACTGATCTCCAGTAGCATATTGGGCACCTACCGACCTGGGGAGTTCCTCTTTCAGTATCCTATCATTTTGCCTTTTTGTACTGTTCATGGGATTCTCAAGGCAAGAATACTGAAATGGTTTGCCATTCCCTTCTCCAGTGGACCACATTCTGTCAGATCTCTCCACCATGGCCCACCCGTCTTGGGTTGCCCCATAGGCATGACTTATTTTCATTGAATTAGACAAGGCTGTGGTCCTAGTGTAATTAGATTGACTAGTTTCCTGTGAGTATGGTTTCAGTGTGTCTGCCCTCTGATGCCCTCTTGCAACACCTACCGCTCTTGCAACACCTCCCATCTTACTTGGGTTTGTCTTACCTTGGGTTTGGGGTATCTCTTCACGGCTGCTCCAGCAAAGTGCCACCATTGCTCCTTACCTTGGACGAGGGGTATCTCCTCACTGCCACCCTTCCTGACCTTCAATGTGGGATAGCTCCTTTAGGCCCTCCTACACCCACATAGCCACCGCTCCTTGGATGTGGGGTTGATCCTCCCAGCTGCTGCGCCTGGCCTCGGGCATGGTGTTGCTCCTCTTGGCCACTGCCCCTGGCCTTGGATGCAGGGTAGCTCCTCTGGGCTGCTGCCCCTGACCTCGGATGTGGGGTAGCTCCTCTCGGCCGCACTTAAGTACAACTGTAGAGACCGACATCTCTTTCAGAAAAACATCACCACAGCCCAGCTTGTAGTTAGATCCAAAAATGACAGAGGGGAAATCTGGCATGTTTGCCTTATCCTGGCTGTAACACCACTAATCCAAGAGCCAAACATCATCAGCTGAATACAGAGCTCCTGGTTTAAAAGTAGGGGAAGTTGAGGAAGTTACAGTTGGCCACATGAGGTACCATTTCACACCAGTCAGAATGGCTGCGATCCAAAAGTCTACAAATACTAAATGCTGGAGAGGGTGTGGAGAGAAGGGAACCCTCTTACACTGTTGGTGGGAATGCAAACTAGTACAGCCACTATGGAGAACAGTGTGGAGATTCCTTAAAAAACTGGAAATAGAACTGCCTTATGATCCAGCAATCCCACTGCTGGGCATACACACTGAGGAAACCAAAGGGAAAGAGACACGTGTACCCCAATGTTCATCACAGCACTGTTTATAATAGCCAGGACATGGAAGCAACCTAGATGTCCATCAGCAGATGAATGGCTAAGAAATCTGTGGTACATATACACAATGGAGTATTACTCAGCCATTAAAAAGAATACATTTGAATCAGTTCTAATGAGGTGGATGAAACTGGAGCCTATTATACAGAGTGAAGTAAGCCAGAAGGAAAAACACCAATACAGTATACTAACGCATATATATGGAATTTAGAAAGATGGTAACAATAACCCGGTGTACGAGACAGCAAAAGAGACACTGATGTATAGAACAGTCTTATGGACTCTGTGGGAGAGGGAGAGGGTGGGAAGATTTGGGAGAATGGCATTAAACATGTAAAATATCATGCAAGAAATGAGTTGCCAGTCCAGGTTCGATGCACGATACTGGATGCTTGGGGCTAGTGCACTGGGACGACCCAGAGGGATGGTACGGGGAGGGAGGAGGGAGGAGGGTTCAGGATGGGGAACACATGTATACCTGTGGCGGATTCATTTTGATATTTGGCAAAACTAATACAATTATGTAAAGTTTAAAAAACAAAAAACAAACAAAAAAAAAACAGTCATGGGCCATAACTGTCAAGACCAAGTATTCTGTGTCCCCAGGAATACAAATAAAATATATCTTTGTCATTCCTTTCATATATATATATATATATATATATATATATATATATATATATATATTCTGACTGAAGGTTTATGGATATTCTAGAAAGAGTGACAAATACATCACAGATTTCCAAGAAGAAAAAGTTACTGAGGAAAAGATACATGGAATTTGGGAGCCTGGTCAATTCTGATTATCAGAGTATTGATGTTGCTTTTCACCAGAATAATCACATAAGAAAAAAAATACTATAAAAAGAAACACTCAGACATTGGGGATACAGAAAAATTCCCAAAGAACTAATGTTACCACTGAAGTGAGATATGCTTCTGGGTTGTGTGTGTATTTCATGTTCTCTCTGTGAAAAGAGTGAAATCAGTCATTTTTCTATTTTTGTATAGCTATATATAAATATATATTTGTTGTTGTTTTTCAGTCTTCCAACCATGTCCAACTCTTTACATCCTTATGAACTGCAGCACTCCAGGCCACCCTGTCTCTCACCGTCTTCTGGAGTTTGCCTAAGTTTATATACACTGAATCTGTGATGTCATACAGCCATCTCATCTTCTGATGCCCTCTTCTCCTTCTGCCTTCAATCTTTCCCAGCATCAGGGTCTTTTCTAATGAGTTAGCTGTTTGCATCAGGTGGCCAAAGTATTGGAACTTATATATTATACATATGCAATAGTGCCTATGTACATATATGTCTGTTTCATAATCTTAAATTAATCTCTATTTGTAACTATTATTAAAGCTATTTTAGTCATTTTTTAAAATAAATGATCAACTATTATATATTCTGATTCTGTTTAGTTCATAAAAAATGTGTTATTTCTTTAAAATATCAAATATTATTTGGCTGATATTGAAATTTCTCTGTTAGCTACTAAATATTGTGTAAAATATTGGGAGGCAATAAGAAAAGAAGAAATGTGTAATTTTCTTCCATATGTAGTTTTTATTTTCTGAATAAAATTTATTATTTTTGTGATGTGTACATTATACTCTTTGTAATAAATCCGTATTCCAAAAAAAAGTATAAATAAATAAGTCAGACATTATCTGAACTCCTGTGACTGTAAAGTAGTCCTTTCTCTCTTCTAATACACATCCAGATATTGCTGACATATATACACACCAACTAGAAAGATCCACATATGAAATGTTATATAAATATATAGATGCTATCTCCCTTTGTTTTACAAAAATAGTTATGTTTTATACATGTATTTATGTACTTACTTACATGCCTAAAAACCTTGGGATTTCCTCACTGGCATGGCTGTAAAACATTGTCTTGAGAGACTGTGCAGCATCACATGGTAAATGGGCACCCGTGTCTACTATGTTCCAAATGAGAACAGTTTACCTTTGCTTTTCTAGTGTTGTCTTTTGCAGTATTAAAAAGGCTTTTAGCAAACATTCTTGAACAAACACAAATAACCATTATTCTTGGGCAAATATTTTTATGAGGCTTCATTGATATAGTTTTTAAAGTTAAAAAAAATCCTACATTGTTTTTTTAACTTTTTTTTAAATTTTATTTTATTTTTAAACTTTACATAATTGTATTAGTTTTGCCAAATATCAAAATGAATCCGCCACAGGTATACATGTGTTCCCCATCCTGAACCCTCCTCCCTCCCCATACCATCCCTCTGGGTCGTCCCAGTGCACTAGCCCCAAGCATCCAGTATCGTGCATCGAACCTGGACTGGCAACTCGTTTCTTACATGTTTCAATGTCATTCTCCCAAATCTTCCCACCCTCTCCCTCTCCCACAGAGTCCATAAGACTGTTCTATACATCAGTGTCTCTTTTGCTGTCTCGTACACCGGGTTATTGTTACCATCTTTCTAAATTCCATATATATGCGTTAGTATACTGTATTGGTGTTTTTCCTTCTGGCTTACTTCACTCTGTATAATAGGCTCCAGTTTCATCCACCTCATTAGAACTGGTTCAAATGTATTCTTTTTAATGGATGATCACTATTCCTAAAATATACAGAATTTATTCCAGATGATTAGAATAAAAACACCTTAATAAAATGACTGCTTACACAGTGTATTACTTTCCTAGATCTATTGTAACAAATTATCACAAATTGAGAGGTTTAAGTAACAGAAGTTGACTTTCTCATATCTTTAAAAGCCAGTGTCGCAAATCACAGTGTTGACAGTGTTTTCCTCCACAGACTCTGAAGGGATAGTCACTCCTCACTTCTTTCAGCTTTCGGTGGTCCCTGACCTTCTTTGCTTCATGGGTGTGTCATGTGTCACTCCCATTTGCTTCCTCCATCTTCACATGATATTCTTCTATGTGTCACTGTGTCTCTATTTTTAATTTAATCTCTCTTCCCCCCTTATAAGAACTAAGAACACTGATCATAGGATATAGTGCTCTTCCCTTAAATTAAGACAATCTTATTTCAAACTCTTTAACTGAATTGCATCTGCAAAGGCTTTTATTTTCCTAATAAGCTCAGGTTTGCAGGTTATCACCTGACATATATTTAGAGGTATCAACACTCAACCCAATACCTTTTACAGTTTAAATTTCTAATAATCCTAATACTAAGGAGACACTACCAAAGCAAAACATGAAGCTACAAGCTGGAGGAAATGTTGTCACTAGAGAACAGTCAGCATTGAGGTCACAAAGGATCCTTTCAGGGTTTGTACTCTGAAAGGGATATGGACACTTGCAAAAGAGAGAAAGAAGGAAAAATTGCTAGAAAACACTCAGACTCCCCTACTCCCACCAACTTGGATGTGTTTGTTGTTTTCTCATCATCTAAAACCAATCCTAAGTACAGAAAAGGATGGTGAGTATGCCTGAAGGAATGGGAAGTTTCAAGCAAATTTCTTACAGGGCATGACCCTGATCATTGGTTATATTGCAGTTAACTATCATTTTATTGCTCAGAAAATCTCTTAACTCACTCTTTCCCAGTGACAGGAAAGATAGGTCTTCAGAATAGATCATTGCCATAGAGATAATGTGTGCTTTGATAACCCAGAAACCCTTAACTCTTTGAAACTAGGGTCCATTTACATAATGTGAGATGGAAGTGATGATATTAACTATCATTTCACAGGAACATAGAAATAATACTAGATGATATTTTCTGATGTATTTATATGAGAAACATAGAAACAAATTGCTTCTGTAATTTCAAGCCTTCAAGTCAAGTTGATAATTTACTTAGTCGTTTTCTCAATGCTACAGTGATATCTTTGTTCCTCAGAGTAAATATAGTGGAATTCAACATTGGGATCCAAACTGTGTAGAAAAGAGAGATCAGCTTCCCAGTGTCTTCAGATGGATATGGTTTGGGCTGTAAATAGGTGGTAGAGGCTGTGCCATAGAATAAGGCCACCACTGTGAGGTGAGACGAGCAAGTGGAGAAGGCTTTAGCCCTCCCTCTGGCAGATCACAGTTTCAGAATGTTGGAGATGAACTTGCCATAGGAGACACCAATCAACAGAAATGGAAGCATGATGAATACCATTGCAACTGCATAGACTGCTAAATCGTTCAGAAATGTGTTTCCACAAGCAAGCTTGAATACTGGGGGGAGGTCACAGAAAAAAATGATTAATTGTGGTAGACCCACAAAAGGGCAGAGAGGAAACCTGCCATGTTTGCCCAATTACAACAGGAAATCCACTGACCCAGGAGGCAGTGACCAGCTGGACACAGACCTGGGGGCTCATGATCAGACCATAGTGAAGAGGGTTACAAATGGCCACATAGTGGTCACAGGCCATCACAGCCAGGAGGAGACACTCTAAACCTCCGAAGAAAACCCCAAGAGGATACATTCCATCATTGTGGTGATACTTGATTTTTCTCTTCTTAATTTGTACTCCATCTGTAGATATGGTAAATTCAAGATGGTTAATTCATTAATGCTTTTGAGCAACACTTCCCTTCTGTTAACTGATCAGATGCATGAACCTATGTACATAATCCCTGCAAGTACTGCTGCCTTTGCCTTGCTCAGGTTCTAAGAAATGAGATTTGAAACCTCAGCGATGAACTGAAGTGCAGTTAAAATCAATTAGAGAAATAAAATCTCCATTTCCTTATATTTGGATGTAGTGATACCAGAGGGCTTCCCTGGTATCTTGGCAGTAAAAGAGATTGCCTGAAATGCAGGAGATACAGGAGATGTCGGTTTGATCCATGGATAATGAAGATCCCCTGAAGGGCGGGATGGCAACCCACTCCAGCATTCTTGCCTAGAGAATTCCATGGACAAGGAGCCTGGTGGGCTATGGCCCATGGGATCACCAAGAGTCAGACATGACAGAAGTGACTGAGCAGCAGCAGTAATGATACCAGAAACAATATGATGTATGCATTTTTTATTTAGAGCTTATTGTGCAGCAATAGTATTAAGTTGTTTCACCCCTTTTAAAAGTGAAATTATATATGACACAAGCTTGCTATTGTTTTTCTTTGGGTTCATCCATTTCTTTTTCTGTACCTATTGACTTATTCCATCTCCTTTCAATTCAAAGATTTTCACTAAAACTTTTGCCTAATTCTTATTCAAAATATTTTAAGCCCTCCCATTTTTACTCCAATGAGAACTGACTTTCTTAAACTCATTCCTTGTTACTCTGGGAACAGATACATGTAATTGTATTGTTCTCTTCTGTGTATCTCATCCATCAGTTATGCTACACATGGAAAGCACGTTACATCATGGAGTCCAATAACATTCCTTATTAATACCCATTGTACACTGCATTCAATTTCAATTCAATTCAGTTGCATACTCGTATCTGACTCTTTGTGACCCCATGAACTGCAGCATGCCAGGCCTCCCTGTCCATCACAAACTCCCAGAGTCCACCCAAACCCATGCCCATTGTGTCAGTGATGCCATCCGACCATCTAATCCTCTGTCATCCCCTTCTCCTCCTGCCCTCAATCTTTCCCAGCTTCAGGGTCTTTTCATATGAGTCAGCTCTCTGATCATGTGGACAAAGTACAGGAGTTTCAGCATCAGTCCTTCCAATGAACACCCAGGACTGATTTGCTTTAGGATGGACTGGTTGGATCTCCTTGCAGTCCAAGGAACTCTCAAGAGTCTTCTCCAACACCGCAGTTCAAAAGCATCAATTCTTCTGCGCTGAGCTTTCTTTATAGTCTAACTCTCACATCCATATATGACTACTGGAAAAACCATAGCCTTGACTAGACGGACCTTTGTTGGCAAAGCAATGTCTCTGCTTTTGAATATGCTATCTAGGTTGGTCATAACTTTCCTTCCAAGGAGTACGCATCTTTTAATTTCATGGCTGCAGTCACCATCTGCAGTGACTTTGGAGCCCAGAAAAAATGAAGTCTGACACTGTTTCCACTGTTTCCCCATCTATTTCCCATGAAGTGATGGGACCAGATGCCATGATCTTCGTTTTCTGAATGTTGAGCTTTAAGCCAACTTTTTCACTCTCTTCTTTCACTTTCATCAAGAGAATCTTTAGTTCTTCTTCACTTTCTGCTGTAAGGGTGGTGTCATCTGCATATCTGAGTTTATTGATATTTGTCCTGGCAGTCTTGATTCCAGCTTCTGGTTCCTCCAGTCCAGCGTTTCTCATGATGTACTCTGTATATAAGTTAAATAAGCAGGGTGACAATATACAGCCTTGAAGTATTCTTTTCCTATTTGGGATCAGTCTGTTGCTTCATGTCCAGTTCTAACTGTTGTTTCCTGACCTGTATACAAGTTGCTTAAGAGGCAGGTCAGGTGGTCTGCTATGCCCATCTCTTTCAGAATTTTCCACAGTTTATTGTGATCCACACAGCCAAAGGCTTTGGTATAGTCAATAAAGCAGAAATAGATGTTTTTCTGGAACTCTATTGCTTTTTCCATGATCCACTGGGTGTTGGCAATATGATCTCTGGTTCCTCTGCCTTTTCTAAAACCAGCTTGAACATCTGTAAGTTCAAGGTTCGCATATTGCTGAAGACTGGCTTGGAGAATTTTGAGCATTACTTTACTAGCATGTGAGATGAGTGCAATTGTGTGTTAGTTTGAGCATTCTTTGGCTTTGGGATTGGAATGAAAACTGACCTTTTCCAGTCCTGTGGCCACTGCTGAGTTTTCCAAATTTGCTGACATATTGAGTGCAGCACGTTAACAGTATCATCTTTTAGAAATTGAAATAGCTCAACTAGAATTCCATTGCCTCCAATAGCTTTGTTCGTAGCAATGCTTCCTAAGGCCCACCTGACTTCACATTCCAGGATGTCCAGCTCTAGGTGAGTGTGAGTGATCACACCTTCATGATTATCTTGGTCATGAAGATATTTTTTTGTACAGTTTTTCTGTGTGTTCTTGTCAACTCTTCCTAATATCTTCTGCTTCTGTTAGGTCCATACAATTTCTGTCCTTTATTGAGCCCATCTTTGCATGAAATGTTCCCTTGGTATCTCTAATTTTCCTGACGAGATCTCTAGTCTTTTCCATTTTATTGGTTTCCTCTATTTCTTTGCATTGATCACTGAAGAAGGCTTTCTTATCTCTCCTTGCTGTTCTTTGGAACTCTGCATTCAAATGGGTATATCTTTCCTTTGCTCCTTTGCTATTCACTTCTCTTCATTTCACAGCTATTTGTAAGGCTTCCTCAGACAGCCATTTTGCTTTTTGCATTTCTTTTTCTTGCGAATGATCTTGCTCCCTGTCTCCTGTACAATGTCATGAACCTCCATCTATAGTTCATCAGGGACTCTGTCTATCAGATCTAGTACTTTAAACCTATTTCTCACTTCCACTGTATAGTCATAAGGGATTTGATTTAAGTCATACCTGAATGGTCTAGTGGTTTTCCCCACTTTCTTTAATTTAAGTCTGAATTTGGCAATAAGGAATTTATGATCTGAGCCACAGTCTGCTCCCGCTCTTGTTTTTGCTGACTGTATACAGCTTCTCCATCTTTGGCTGCAAAGGATACAATCAATCTGATTTCAGTGTTGACCATCTGGTGATGTCCATGTGTAGTCTTGTCCTGTGTTGTTGGGAGAAGGTGTTTGCTATGACCGGTGTGTTCTCTTGGCAAAACTCTACTAGCCTTTTTCCTGCTTCATTCTGTACTCCAATGCCAAATCTGCCTGTTATTTCAGGTGTTTCTTTCACTCAGTCCATAAATATGACCCATTCTTCATTATATTTGGGGTTCCCTGATAGCTCAGTTGAAAAAGAATCTACCTCAAATGCAGGAGACCTTGGTTTGATTACAAGGTCAGGAAGATCCACTAGAGAAGGGATAGGCTACCCACTCCAGTATTCTGGCCTGAAGAAGTCTATGGATGGTATAGTCTATGGAGTCAAAAAGAGCTGGACACGACTGAGTGACTTTCACTTTCATGATATTTTAATATAGTTTCTTCTTAACACATGTGATTCTCTGATCCATTGCAATCTCCTTCTCTTAAAATCAAATAAAATATATCCCATATAATTCCATTGTAATTTTATCTAATAAATGTAACTGTATTTAAACCCTATGATTACTTATTTTAGGAATGCAAATGGCAAAAGCATATGAGTGGGACTAACACACACACAAACACACACACATACATTATCTTGCTTCACTTCAAGTTCCTGTAATCAGATATCAGGCAGTCAGCACTTTGATAATTCTCATAACACTTCATTAATGTTTGTTCTCTAACTGTGTTTTCATATTCCATTAAATCTATTATGTCTGTTCCCATCTTTCAGCCCCACAAACTATTGTTTTTGCATTAGTACTTTGATAAATAAAGTTGAGTCAACAAATCAGTTCAGTCCAGTCACTCAGTTGTGTCCAATTCTTTGTGACCCCATGAATCACAGAACACCAGGCCTCCCTGTCCATCACCAACACCCAGAGTTTACTCAAACTCAAGTCCATCAAGTCAGTGATGCCATCTAGACATTTCATCTTCTGTCATCCCCTTCTCCTCCTGACCCTAATCCCTCCCAGCATCAGGGTCTTTCCCAATGAGTCAACTCTTCACATGAGGTGGCCAAAGTGTTGGGGTTTCAGCTTCAGCATCAGACCTTCCAATTTACACCCAGGACTGATCTCCTTTAGGATGGACTGGTTGGATCTCCTTGCAGTCCAAGAGACTCTCAAGAGTCTTCTCCAAGACCACAATTCAAAAGCATCAATTCTTAGATGCTCAGCTTTCTTCACAGTCTAACTCTCACATCCATACATGACCACAGGAAAAACCATAGCCTTGACTAAACGGACCTTTGTTGGGAAAGTAATGTCTCTGCTTTTGAATATGCTATCTAGGTTGGTCATAACTTTCCCTCCAAGGAGTAAGGGTCTTTTAATTTCATGGCTGCAGTCACCATCTGCAGTGATTTTAGAGCCCCCAAAACTAAAGTCTGACACTGTTTCCACTGTTTCTCCATCTATTTCCCATGAAGTGATGGGACCAGATGCTATGATCTTAGTTTTCTGAATGTTGAGCTTTAAGCCAACTTTTTCACTCTGCTCTTTCACTTTCATAAAGAGGCTATTTAGTTCCTCTTCACTCTCCGCCATAAGGGTGGTGTCATCTGCATATCTGAGGTTATTGATATTTCTCCCAGCAATCTTGATTCCAGCTTGTCCTTCTTCTTTCTCTCATATATCTCTATTTCCACTAGAATTACCTTTCAAATTTACCTTAAGTGAAAGCTTTATTATAAATACTATTAATATTATTATTGTTATTTCACTTATATCTAATTTTATTTTATCATTTAAAAATTAAGAAATACATTGGTTAAGTTATTAACTAATTTTCAGATAAAGACTCAGAATTTCATATTTTTATATATTATCCTTTGCTTCTTAATCCCCAAATTCAAAACTATTTTTAAATAAAACCATCTAACATTTTAACTTCATAGATTTATATGAAGTTATTTATGAGAATATAGATGTTTTGACCCTGTAAACTTTTATAATTCTTTTGAGTCAGGAAGTCACTGTCATTTTGGAGGATTCTTCACAGATCAGCTGTTCTGAAATACGAAGTAGTCATGCTCACCCTGGGGGACATTTTCTCTTGAGTATCAGTTTAATTTCTAGAAGACTGCTTCTGTTTGCTGATCATCTGGGTTTATGTTTTAAAACTACTTTTTCTGTAGATGACTTGTCTTCAAGAGCTCCTTCTTGGCATAAAGGTTCCCCTCTCTGGAGGTAGAAACTTAGTAGAGAAATGACACTTAATTTTCTTGTATCAGTAATACTTTCTGGAAAAAAAAAAAACTTTCAATTTATTGCATTTCAGAACATTAGTAATTGCTGTAAATTTGCCTTCACTAATTTTATTCCCATATTTCATCCAGATCTCATCTTTCACATCTTTAGAAAAATGTGTCACTTACTAATACACAAATGTGGTATGTTTGTTATTTCCAATCCATTGCAGGGAAGGTTAGATCCCTTTTCAGAAGTGGAACACTCTTCCTAGATTAACTTTTGTGGAAATTAAAGTATGTTGTATATGCTAACAAAAATCTGGGTAGTTTTACTCATGTTAGGATATCTAGTTGGTCTTCAGTGTAGGTATCTAGCAGATTAAAAATGAAAGGCACCCTAAAAATAGCCTAGAGCCTGTTATGCAGAGTGAAGTAAGTCAGAAAGAGAAAGACAGATATCCTATATTAACACATACGTGTGTGTGTGTGTGTGTGTGTGTGTGTGTGTGTGTGTGCTTGAGAAAAATGATACTGATAAACCTATTTTCAAGGCAGGAATATAGATGCAGACATAGAGAACAGACTTATGAAGGAAGGAGAGGGTGGGACGAGTTGAAAGATTAACATTGAGATACATACACCACCACATGTAAAGCAGATAGCTAGTGGGAAGTTTCTAAATATATAAAACAAGGAGCTCAACCTGAAGCTCTGTGACAACCTGGGGGTGATGTGGTGGGGTGTGTGAGGGAGGTTAAAGACAGAGGAGATGTATGTACACCTATGACTGATTTAATTTGTTTAATGGCAGAACCAACACAACATTGTAAAGCAATTATCTTCCCATTAATAATTTAAAAATTTAAACCCAATTATTAAAGACAGAAAAAAACCCCACACCTCCTACAAAATGCTTTTTCTATTTCAGAAACTTCCAGGCAGGTATGTAGGTAAAAATGTCAAGAATGAGGTTTCAAGGCCAATATCAACTTCCGCTCATAAGCACATTTTTTTTTTCTTTCTGTTTAGAAATTCTTTGACAATTTGAAACACTCTCAGTGTTTCTAAAATTGTTTCTTTTCTGTATGTTAAATTTGTTCCTCTTTATTATACCATGTTCCTCATAAATTGGACCTCAGTAATCATTTTTAGGATTGATGTGCTATGCATGTCATTTAGTGTCATGTTTATTTACAAATGACAATTGCACACATTATTTCTTTCAACTAAGTTTTACTTACAACATCAAACAAATTGAATGTCCATCACCCATGTGAGTGAACTGATCTAATCCCTAATTCTATCTTTAGGATATTGAATTGAATATTTCTCTCTTCAATTCAATATCATCATCACCTGAAAACAAATCTACACTCTGAGAAAATACTTCAAATGTATCAGCGTAACAAAATAAAGAAATATTTTACTATCATATTATAGCACAGGTTTGCAGTCAGTGATGAAGAAACCCTGGTTGTTTTCATCTAGGGGTCCCACTGTTCCTACTTCTTTGAAGTTTCCTACTGGACATCTCACATGCTAGTAAAGTAATGCTCAAAATTCTCCAAGCCAGGCTTCAGCAGTACAAGTACCGTGTACTTCCAGACGTTCAAGCTGGTTTTAGAAAAGGCAGAGGAACCAGAGATCAAATTGCCAACAGCTGCTGCCTCATGAAAAAAGCAAGAGAGTTCCAGAAAAACATCTATTTCTGCTTTATTGGCTATGCCAAAGCCTTTGACTGTGTGGATCACAATAATCTGTGGAAAATTCTGAAAGAGATGGGAATACCAGACCACAGGACCTGCCTCTTGCAAAATCTGTATGCAGGTGAGGAAGCAACAGTTAGAACTGGACATGGAACAACAGACTGGTTCCAAATAGGAAAAGGAGTACATCAAGGCTATATAATGTCACCCTGCTTATTTAACTTATATGCAGAGTACATCATGAGAAACACTGGGCTGGAAGAGGCACAAGCTGGAATCAAGATTGCTGGGAGAAATATCAGTAACTTCAGATATGCAGATGACACCACCCTTATGGCAGAAAGTGAAGAGGAACTAAAAAGCCTCTTGATGGAAGTGATAGAGGAGAGTGAAAAGTTGGCTTAAAGCTCAACATCCAGAAAACAAAGATCATGGCATCCGGTCCCATCACTTCATGACAAATAGATGGGGAAACAGTGGAAACAGTGTCAGACTTTATTTTTGGAGGCTCCCGAATCAATGCATATGGTGACTGTAGCCATGAACTTAAAAGACGCTTACTCTTTGGAGTGAAAGTTATGACCAGCTTAGATAGCCGAGACATTACTTTCCCAACAAAGGTCCATCCAGTCAAGGCTATGGTTTTTCCAGTGGTCATGTATGGATGTGAGAGTTGGAATGTGAAGAAAGCTGAGCATCTAAGAATTGATGCTTTTGAACTGCGGTGCTGGAGAAGACTCTTGAGAGTCCCTTGGACTGCATGGAGATCCAACCAGTCCATTCTAAAGGAGATCAGCCCTGGGTGTTCATTGGAAGGACTGATGTTGGAGCAGAAACCCCAATACTTTGACCACCTCATGCAAAGAGTTGACTCATTGGAAAAGACCCTAATGCTAGGAACGATTGCAGGCAGGAGGAGAAGGGGACAACAGAGGATGAGATGGCTAGATGGCATCACCGCCTCAATGAACATGGGTTTGGGTAAACTCTGGGTATTGGTGATGTACAGGGAGGCCTGGCATGCTGTGATTCATGGGGTCGCAAAGAATTGCTCGGACACGACTGAGCAACTGAACTGAACTGAAGTGATTGATGCAGCAAAGAACTGATGCTTTGAACTGTGGTGTTGGAAAAGACTCTTAAGAGTCCCTTGGAAAGCAAGGAGATCCAACCAGTCCATCCTAAGGGAAATCAGTCCTGAATATTCATTGGAACGACTGATGCTGAAGCTGAAACTCCAAATTTTTGGCCACCTAATGTGAAGAGTTGACTCATTGGAAAAGATCCTGATGCTGGGAAAGATTGAAGGTGGGAGGAGATGAGATGGTTGGATGGCATCACCTACTCAGTGGACATGAGCTGGAGTAAACTCTGGGAGTTGTTGACATACAGAGAGTCCTGGAATGCCACAGTCCATGGGGTGGAAAAGTGTTGGACATGACTTAACAACTGAACTGATCTGAACTGAACCATTATTTTTATCCAATGCTCCTTATTAGTTTTTAGGTATAACTGTAGAATTTGCAAAATAAATATCTGCCTAATACAATCTATCATTAAAAACTTACACACTTTAATATGCAAATTGTTAAGATCCCAAAAAGAAAATGCTCCTATTTGTACAATGTTATCTTTGGTTTTGTATTATTGCCTTACACTTACTCTTTTTAAATTAATTTTTATTGGAATGCATTTGATTTACAATGTTATCTAGCTACCGTCATACGGCAAAGTGAATCAGTGTTACATATACATACTTTGACTCTTTTTAAGATTTTATTCCTATATAGATTATTAAGTAGAGTTCCTGTGCTATACAGTAGGTTCTTGCTAGCTATCTATTTTATACAGGTTAGTGTGTATATTTCAATCTCAATATCTTAGTTTACCCTTTCACCTCCACCTTTCGATCTTGGTAACCTCGTTTTCAACATGTGCGATTCTATTTCCATTTTTTTTATTTTTATTTTTTAATTTTTATTTTATTTTTAAACTTTACAATATTGTATTAGTTTTGCCAAATATCAAAATGAATCCACCACAAGTATACCCACGTTCCCCATCCTGAACCCTCCACCCTCCTCCCTCCCCTCCCCTCCCTCTGGGTCGTCCCAGTGCACCAGCCCCAAGCATCCAGTACCGTGCATCGAACCTGGACTGGCGACTCGTTTCATACATGATATTATACATGTTTCAATGCTATTTTCCCAAATCTCCCCACCCTCTCCCTCTCCCACAGAGTCCATAAGACTGATCTATACATCGGTGTCTCTTTTGCTGTCTCGTACACAGGGTTATTGTTTCCATCTTTCTAAATTCCATATATATGTGTTAGTATACTGTATTGGTGTTTTTCTTTCTGGCTTACTTCACTCTGTATAATAGGTTCCAGTTTCATCCATCTCATTAGAACTGATTCAAATGTATTCTTTTTAATGGCTGAGTAATACTCCATTGTGTATATGTACCACAGCTTTCTTTATCCATTCATCTGCTGATGGGCATCTAGGTTGCTTCCATGTCCTGGCTATTATAAACAGTGCTGCGGTGAACATTGGGGTACACGTGTCTCTTTCCCTTCTGGTTTCCTCAGTGTGTATGCCCAGCAGTGGGATTTCTGGATCATAAGGCAGTTCTATTTCCAGTTTTTTAAGGAATCTCCACACTGTTCTCCATAGTGGCTGTACTAGTTTGCATTCCCACCAACAGTGCAAGAGAGTTCCCTTCTCTCCACACCCTCCCAGCATTTATTGCTCAATGTAAGACCAGAAACTATAAAACTCCTAGAGGAGAACATAGGCAAAACACTCTCCGACATACATCACAGCAGGATCCTCTATGACCCATCTCCCAGAATATTGGAAATAAAAGCAAAAATAAACAAATGGGACCTAATTAAACTTAAAAGCTTCTGCACAACAAAGAAAACTATTAGCAAGGTGAAAAGGCAGCCTTCAGAATGGGAATGGGAGAAAATAATAGCAAATGAAGCAACTGACAAACAACTAATCTCAAAAATATACAAGCAACTCCTACAGCTCAACTCCAGAAAAATAAATGACCCAATCAAAAAATGGGCCAAAGAACTAAATAGACATTTCTCCAAAGAAGACATACAGATGGCTAACAAACACATGAAAAGATGCTCAACATCACTCATTATCAGAGAAATGCAAATCAAAACCACTATGAGGTACCATTTCATGCCAGTCAGAATGGCTGCAATCCATAAGTCTATTTCCATTTTGTAATGAGATTTATCTGTACCAATTTTATAGATCCCATATGTAAATGATATGATATGATACTTTTCTTTCTCTGTCACTTCACTCAGTTTAACAATCTCTAGGTCCATCCATGTTACTGCAAATGTCATTATTTCTTTTTTATGACAGTGTTATTCATATATATATATATATGTATATATCACATTTATTCTTTAATTTATAAACACCATGATATTTTTTCCAACTGCTATTTACTATTTGATGGATATTTTAAAATATGAAAAATGTTAATATTAGTCATCTTGTTTTCCATTTTGTGATCTGTTCATTCTTAGCATTGATCCAAATTAGTTTAATCTGTATTATTCTCTTTTATTTGAAGAACTTCCTTTTACATTCTCATATGCAAATATGCTTGTGATATTTTTTTTTTCCTTTTGTAATTCGATGTTTTCATTTTTAAAGTTCACTTTCTGTTTTGTGGGATAATCTTATTAGAAAAATCATTCTAGTTTGACACTTGTTTTATCCAGTTCTTTAAAGATGTAATCTGTTCTTCTGTCCTAAAGAGTTTCCAAATTGAAATCTGCAGCAAACAAAGCTGTCCCATTGTTATGATATGTGTTTTCTCCCAGCTACTTCTAGTTTTACTTTTTTTTTTTAAAGTGTGCATGCATGAAGAAGATATTTGTTGGGCTCTCTATCACATATCACTGATGTCTTTATCGATCACTATCTGAATTCTGCACTATCATAGTAAGTCATGTTGTCCAGTAAAGTAAATCCTCTTGCTTTATTTTTCTTCAGGAGTGCCTTGGTTATAATTGGTTGTCATTATATACACAACCATTTAGAATCAGCCTAAGTCACACACACACGCCCCTGTACACCAACTCACCCACCCATACACCAAATGATTTTGTTCTATTTTATGAAATTTCTGTATCATTGACTTGAATTATATCAGGGAAAGTTGACATCTTTGAAATATTGGGTCTTCCAGTACATAAAAATATTATAGCAATCTATTTAGTTCCTTATCTTAAATTTCTCTTTATAGTTTACTAAATAAACTTCCTGGAGGATTTTCATTACCATTACTTTTAAAATGTTCATATCTTTCTTCTTATTTAAATAGTATTTTCAATGTCTACTTATTTTTGCTTTTCAGTGTGGAAATAAGGGCTTCCTAGGTGGCGCTAGTGGTAAAGAACCTGCCTGCCAATGCAGGAGACATAAGAGATGAGGGTTCGATCCCTAGATCAGGAGGATCCCCTGGAGAAGGGCATGGAAACCCACTCCAGTATTCTTGCCTGTAGAATTCCATGGACAGAGGAGCCAGGCAGACTACAGTCCATAGGGCCACAGACAGTTGGATATGACTGAAGCAACTTAGCATGTACACAGATATGGAAATAAATTGATTTGTGTTTGTTGACTCTGTATCCAATGCACATGTTGAATTCATTCATTATGTCTAATAACTTAATTGTAGATTATTAAATATTTTCCACGTAGTCATATATAACATCTTCCAACAATTAGGTTAATACAACCTTGGTGCCTCAGATGGTAAAGAATATGCCTATAATGTGGGAGAACCAGGCTTGATCCCTGGGTTGGGACGATCCCCTGAAGAAGGGAATGCCTACCCTCTCCAGTATTCTTGCCTGGAGAATTTCATGGACAGAGGTGCCTGGAGGGTTAGAGTCCATGGGATCGCAAGAGTCAGACACGACTGAGTGACTAACACTTTACAATGTTTACATATACATTTTATTCTCTCTCTCTCTCTCCCCACCCCCCTCACTGTATAGGCTAGTATCTCTAGTAAAATGAATAGAAACTAAGAGAGAAAAATCTCTTTCCCTGGTTCAAATTACAGAAAGACATGTTTCAACATTTTTAAATTTAACTTTGTGTATTAGCACTATTGTTGAGATTTAAAAAAACAAAAGTGTCATCCTTTACTGAAAGCATTCTTTAACTTATGTCCCAAACTAAGTTAAGCACCATTTTAATATTGTAAGTTCAATGTGGATAATTTTACTGTATGGTTTATTTTATGCTTTTATGCTAAATTACTTTATTATTTATCTAGTAGCAGTTTGTTCTCCTAGAGTATGAAATTTACATGAAAACTAGATTTTTCTTCTCTGTAATACTTCATTGTAACTACACAGTATACTTATGTGAAGCTTTTTTAGATTTGAAAACCACATCAGTCACCATATGAATTCCCCTTAGTGATGGCAGTCAATGCTATATGGAAGAGAATGACCATGAAGCTGATTCCTGCCTCAATACTGGACAATGTACAGGATAGAATCAAATAATACTCTTCTAAACCATAAATTTTGAATATAATTTGTTGTGCATCAACAGAATAGTTGAAAGTCCTCTGTTTCAATAGTCCTTTGAAACAGAGGACTTTAAAATGGCTATAAAACCAACTATTTTACTTCCTTTAGTCCTCTCAATGGGGACTATGTAATAGCCACAGTTGTCATCTGTTGCTGTCATCTGCACATCATCTCCTCTGAAATGATTGCTTTACTTTTTGTGAGCTTCTTAGATGTCTTTTTTGATGACATGATACCTACTCAAAGAGAAGAACTAGCTGATAGATGAATTATGGTCTTATGAAAAATAAATTATTTAAACACACAGTATAATAAGAGAAAGACAGATTTAAAAAGGAAATATATATATAAAAGAAAAAACCTTCCTCAGATTGCATCATTTCCCAATCAGTTTGACTGAAAATGATCCAGTGTACTGTCTGTAGTTCAACTCTTTCCTTCTGAAGAAATCCAATATCTTTTTAATAGTATTTATTTTAGTTTAATATAGTGATACTTTCTTATCAAGTATCATCCTTTACAACCAGGAAAACTTGGGAAAATAATGTATTAAATATCCCAAGTATTTTGATTTTAATTTCAATTATCTACTTCACCAAAAGAATTAAAACAAAACAAAACAACAACAAAAAGAGATCTTAGAGAATGGATAACACTATATGGGCACAAAATGATTGAATCCTGTACACCTTGTATCTCTGAACAGCAAAGATGCATTCATATTTTTTGCATTAGTAAAACTTAAGGCAACAAATTATCAAGATGCTAGTAGCATTCTTTGACTACATAAACAAAGTGTATCTACAATAAGAATTCAGAGAGAAACATAGGGTAAAAATTTATTGCCACACTACAAAATTTTAAGAGTCATTATGCAGAGTCTTATTTTTAATCTTTCCAGAAGGATCAAACTGAAGTCATTGAAAGATTAAATGTCTAAAGTTTAAAACACATAGATATTTAACAACCGTTTCTCCAAACTTTTGCCATCTATATTATCTAAAAACATCATGAAAAGAAAAAAAAAAGTGCATGATAGTTATATGAACAGGAAAGTACAAAAATATCAATGGCTTTAGGGGGAAAGGTGGGTAAATGATACTATATTTTCTCATAAAATTGAAAATCACCAGTAAAATTGTGAACTGAATATAAGACTGCCTCGATACATAGTTTCTTATCAGCAAGACACCATAATATGATCCTGATATTAGAAAATCCAGCATAAAACAATAAGGTCAGTAATGAATGAATAAATATAATAAACCTATTAATCATGTGGAAAAAGCAAACTATTTCTGATTATACAATGGCAAAATTAAATAGGAAACTAAATTAGTTTAAACCAAGCAGCTAATGCTTTACATTAAGGTAGCAATTTTCTTAAGGCTGTCAAGACATCCTTATTTCTCATAGTATATATTGGGGTTAAACCTCGGGGTGATAATGGTATAGAAAAGTGAGAGAAATTTGTCTGTTCTGGAAGAATTTCTAGATTTAGGTCATAAATATGTAACGGTTGCAGATCCAAAGAATAAAGTCACAACCATGACATGAAATCAACAGGTGGAGAAACCCTTTGCTCTTTCCATTGCTGATGGCAACTTCAGGATGGTGGAGGTCATTCTACCGTTGGAGCCAAGTATCAGCAGAAAAGGGACCATGACAAATAGCACAGCAACTGTGAAGACCAGCATTTCATTCAGAAACGTGTCCCCACAGGCCAGCTTCAGTACTAGGGGGATGTCACAGACATAGTGATTGATTTGGTTGGATCTACAAAAGGACAGAGAGAAAATCTGGCTTATTTGCCCTATCTCAATTGGAACACCAGTGACCCAGCAGGCAGCCACCAGCTGGACACAGACTATGTGGTTCATGACCAGAGAATAGTGCAGGGGGCTACAAATGGCCATGTAGTGGTCATAGGCCATCACTGTAAGAAGCAGGCACTCTATGTTTCCAAATATAAGGACAAAACTCATCTGTGTTGCACAAGCAAAGAAATATGTCTTTTTTGAGTCCAAAGGTTTATGAGCATTCTAGGAAGAGTGGGAGACACATAACAGATTTCCAAGAAGGAAAAATTACTGAGGAAAATGTTCATGGGAGTCTGGAGAGTCTGGTCTGTCCTTCTTATGAGAATAATGATGCCATTTCCCATCAGAGTTATCACATAGATAAATAGAAACATCACAAAAAGAAACATTTGGAAATTGGTAATGTCAGAAAATCCCCAAAGAACAAATTCAATCATTGAAGTGAGATTCACATTCACTAGATATAGCTCAGACGGTAAAGCATCTGCCTGCAATGCAGGAGACCTGGGTTTGATTCCTGGGTCGGGAAAATCCCCTGGAGAAGGAAATGGCAATCCACCCCAGCACTCTTGCCTGGAAAATCCCAGGGATGGAGAAGCCTGATAGGTTACAGTTCATGGGGTCGCAAAGAGTCGGACACGACTGAGCAACGTCACTTTAACTTTCTGTGAAAATAGTACAATTAGGCATTTATCTTTTTTTGTTTTGTAATTTTATAAATTAAAGGGATTTAGGGGAATTATTAATAGTACATAAGATTCTATTCTGTATTAATATCTAGTATTTTGTATCCTGGACTCAACACAATTGAAGTCTTATGGAAAATTTATGCTAAATTCTAAATATAAAAGCATAAGTTGCAATTCAAGGTTTAACTTTAAATAAAAGTGATATGTTTTAGAATTATGCACTTTCATTTTGAATCTGTTTGTGTGCAGAGCAAAATCAATCCATTTTACTTCTTATATTAAAAAACAGAATTCTGAAGCAGAAACATTTGTATCCCACTTTCTCAGTGGTAGGGCACAATCAAATTCTGTAATGCATTTATCATGAATTTCCCAACTCTTCCATTGGAACTTTCTCAAGAATAAAGCATGCCTTTCCTTCCATATTCTGCAATGATAGTTCTTACTACTTGTGTGTGCACTTTATTTGAGACCATTCTGGCTGCCTTTATCTACTAAAATAAGCAACATAACCATCAGGAATTATAAAGAAGGAACTTTTATTTATCCTTTGCAAGCATGCAGCTTATGTTTAACAATGTTCTTGACTTATTGGTTATTTAATTAATAATGACAAACTTGAAGGAATTACATTGATGATATGATTTCTGAAACTCTGCCTAGTAAATCTATTCGCAAATCTCTTATGATGTGCCAGGGGTCACTTACATTTAAAAATTATCATGTTAATAATATATATAAGATGCAACACATGAAAATTAAAACTGAAAACTATAAATTATTTATACTATGGTTAATACACAGTTGTCAAAAATATCAAAAGCAGAGAATATATATTTTAGCTAGTAGGTAGGTGAGCAAGTATAGTTTAGTGAGTAATTAGTGAGACCTATACAGACTCAAAGTTCTCCTGTATTTAGATATACTTGTAAAACATAAGAGTTTTAAAAGAAAGGTGATTAGTAAACTGTAGCTTTAAATAGTAAGTAGGAAACTGGAAAACACAAATGACTTTAACTGTGCTACTCTTATGTTAGTAAACTACTGGCAATAGAATATTATTGAATTGTGTTAATGTCATGTTACATTGATATTATAGATGAAGAAACTAGGGCTCAAAGGTTTACATGATTAAACTAAGAAAAAGAAAAAAAAATGTTCTCTTTGACTTTCAGGATTCATGAGCATTGTGAAAAGGGTAACAGATCCACAACTATTTCCAAAAGGAAAGAATTGCCAGGGAAAGAATACATGGGAATGTAGGGGTCAGGACCCCCTTTGGTATTAGAATCACTGTGTTTAATCCATTGTATATTCTTGCCTCCTTTGTCAAAGATAAGGTGTCCATATGTGCGTGGATTTATCTCTGGGCTTTCTATTTTATTCCATTGATCAATATTTCTGTCTTTGTGCCAGTACCATACTGTCTTGATAACTGTGGCTTTGTAGTAGAGCCTGAAGTCAGGTAGGTTGATTCCTCCAGTTCCATTCTTCTTTCTCAAGATAGCTTTGGCTATTCGAGGTTTTTTGTATTTCCATACAAATTGTGAAATTATTTGTTCTAGCTCTGTGAAGAATACTGTTGGTAGCTTGATAGGGATTGCGTTGAATCTATAAATTGCTTTGGGTAGTATACTCATTTTCACTATATTGATTCTTCCAATCCATGAACATGGTATATTTCTCCACCTATTAGTGTCCTCTTTGATTTCTTTCACCAGTGTTTTATAGTTTTCTATATATAGGTCTTTAGTTTCTTTAGGTAGATATGTTCCTAAGTATTTTATTCTTTCCATTGCAATGGTGAATGGAATTGTTTCCTTAATTTCTCTTTCTGTTTTCTCATTATTAGTGTATAGGAATGCAAGGGATTTCTGTGTGTTGATTTTATATCCTGCAACTTTGCTATAGTCATTGATTATTTCTAGTAATTTTCTGGTGAAATCTTTAGGGTTTTCTATGTAGAGGATCATGTCATCTGCAAATAGTGAGAGTTTTACTTCTTCTTTTCCAATTTGGATTCCTTTTATTTCTTTTTCTGCTCTGATTGCTGTGGCCAAAACTTCCAAAACTATGTTGAATAGCAATGGTGAAAGTGGGCACCCTTGTCTTGTTCCTGACTTTAGAGGAAATGCTTTCAATTTTTCACCATTGAGGATAATGTTTGCAGTGGGTTTGTCATATATAGCTTTTATTATGTTGAGGTATGTTCCTTCTATTCCTGCTTTCTGGAGAGTTTTTATCATAAATGGATGTTGAATTTTGTCAAAGGCTTTCTCTGCATCTATTGAGATAATCATATGGTTTTTATTTTTCAATTTGTTAATGTGGTGTATTACATTGATTGATTTGCGGATATTGAAGAATCCTTGCATCCCTGGGATAAAGCCCACTTGATCATGGTGTATGATCTTTTTAATGTGTTGTTGGATTCTGATTGCTAGAATTTTGTTAAGGATTTTTGCATCTATGTTCATCAGTGATATTGGCCTGTAGTTTTCTTTTTTTGTGGGATCTTTGTCAGGTTTTGGTATTAGGGTGATGGTGGCCTCATAGAATGAGTTTGGAAGTTTACCTTCCTCTGCAATTTTCTGCAATCTCTTTAACAAGTGGTGCTGGGAAATCTGGTCAACCACTTGTGAAAGAATGAAACTGGACCACTTTCTAACACCATACACAAAAATAAACTCAAAATGGATTAAAGATCTAAATGTAAGACCAGAAACTATAAAACTCCTAGAGGAGAACATAGGCAAAACACTCTCCGACATACATCACAGCAGGATCCTCTATGACCCACCTCCCAGAATATTGGAAATAAAAGCAAAAATAAACAAATGGGACCTAATTAACCTTAAAAGCTTCTGCACATCAAAGGAAACTATTAGCAAGGTGAAAAGACAACCTTCAGAATGGGAGAAAATAATAGCAAATGAAGCAACCGACAAACAACTAATCTCAAAAATATACAAGCAACTCCTACAGCTCAACTCCAGAAAAACAAACGACCCAATCAAAAAATGGGCCAAAGAACTAAATAGACATTTCTCCAAAGAAGACATACAGATGGCTAACAAACACATGGAAAGATGCTCAACATCACTCATTATCAGAGAAATGCAAATCAAAACCACTATGAGGTACCATTTCACACCAGTCAGAATGGCTGCGATCCAAAAGTCTACAAATAATAAATGCTGGAGAGGGTGTGGAGAGAAGGGAACCCTCTTACACTGTTGGTGGGAATGCAAACTAGTACAGCCACTATGGAGAACAGTGTGGAGATTCCTTAAAAAACTGGAAATAGAACTGCCTTATGATCCAGCAACCCCACTGCTGGGCATACACACTGAGGAAACCAGAAGGGAAAGAGACACGTGTGCCCCAATGTTCATCGCAGCACTGTTTATAATAGCCAAGACATGGAAGCAACCTAGATGTCCATCAGCAGATGAATGGCTAAGAAATCTGTGGTACATATACAAAATGGAGTATTACTCAGCCATTAAAAAGAATACATTTGAATCAGTTCTAATGAGGTGGATGAAACTGGAGCCTATTTTACAGAGTGAAGTAAGCCAGAAGGAAAAACACAAATACAGTATACTAACGCATATATATGGAATTTAGAAAGATGGTAACAATGAACTTGTGTACAAGACAGCAAAAGAGACACTGATGTATAGAACAGTCTTATGGACTCTGTGGGAGAGGGAGAGGGTGGGAAGATTTGGGAGAATGGCAATGAAACATGTAAAATGTCATGTATGAAACGAGTTGCCAGTCCAGGTTCGATGCACGATGCTGGATGCTTGGGGCTGGTGCACTGGGACGGCCCAGAGGGATGGTATGGGGAGGGAGGAGGGAGGAGGGTTCGTAATGGGGAACACATATATACCTGTGGCGGATTCATTTTGATATTTGGCAAAACTAATACAATTATATAAAGTTTAAAAATAAAATAAAATTAGAAAAAAAAATCAAAAAAGAAAAAAAAAAAAAAGAATCACTGTGCCTTTGTCCATCAAAATAGTTATATACCTGACTAAAAACAACCCAAATAGAAGCCGCTGGAGATGGTAAACGTCAGCAAAGCACAAGAGAAGAAATTATTTCAATTTAGTTAGATTTTATTCTGGTATATTTGTTTTTGTTCTCTTCTCTTTTTTGTGTTTTCTCTGTAGAAATAGAAGGTTTAGCATTTGCTTTCACTCATCCATCAGCAACATTTCTTATTCTTCAGTGCTAAATAAATTACAATTTCTAATTGTACAAGTCCAGCATTTTGACACTTAACTTATCAACGTATACCATGAATAAGATTTATGGTAAGACAAAGTTTTGCATGTTATTCTAAACAGTGAGTAAATTAGAAAAAACAACTACTCTGTGTGCTATAACTAAGTTATCTGTGCTATACCTCTTTCTTGTAAATGTTTAAGTGCTTATTATTAAGGGAAATAAATATTAATGCTCTAATATTGCTATTTTTGAACTCAAGTCTCCATTACTTGGAAAAATTCAAATGATTAAGAACATGTGTGATAATTCTGTTCAGTTCAATTCAGTCAATCAGTTGTGTGTGACTCTTTGTGACCCCATGAATTACAAAACGCCATACCTCCCTGTCCATAATCAACACCCAGAGTGCACTCAAATTCACGTCCATCGAGTCGGTGATGCCATCCAGACAATCATCCTCTGTTGTGCCCTTATCCTCCTGCCCCCAATCCCTCCCAGCATCAGAAATTTTTCCAAAGAGTCAATACTTCACATGAGGTGACCAAAGTACTAGAGTTTCAGCTTTAGCATCATTCTTTCCAAAGAACAACCAGGACCAATCTCCTTTAGAATGGACTGGTTGGATCTCCTTGCAGTTCAAGGGACTCTCAAGAGTCTTCTCCAACACCACAGTTCAAAAGCATCAATTCTTCGGTGCTCAACTTTTTTCACAGTCCAACTCTCACATCCATACATGACCACTGGAAAAACCAGCCTTAACTAGACAGACCTTTGTTGGCAAAGTAGTGTCTCTGCTTTTGAATATGCTATCTAGGTTGGCATAACTTTCCTTCCAAGGAGTAAGCATCTTTTAATTTAATGGCTGCAATCACCATATGCAGTGATTTTGGAACCCTAAAAAATAAAGCCTGACACTGTTTCCACTGTTTCCCCATCTACTTCCCATGAAGTTATGGGACCAGATGCCATGATCTTCGTTTTCTGAATGTTGAGCTTGAAGCTAACTTTTTCACTCTCCTCTTTCACTTTCATCAAGAGGCTTTTCTGTTCCTTTTCAATTTCTGCCATAAGGATGGTGTCATCTGCATATTTGAGGTTATTGATATTTCTCATGGCAATCGTGATTGCAGCTTGTGCTTCTTCCACCCTAGCGTTTCTCATGATGTACTCTGCATATAAGTTAAATAAGCAGGGTGACTTTATACAGATTTGACTTACTCCTTTTCCTATTTGGAACCAGTCTGTTGTTCCATGTCCAATTCTAACTGTCACTTCCTGAACTGCATACAGCTTTCTCAAGAGGCCAGGAAGGTGGTCTAATATTCCCATCTCTTTCAGAATTTTCCACAGTTTATTGTGATCCACACAGTCAAAGGCTTTGGCATAGTCAAGAAAAAAGAAATAGATGTTTTTTCTGGAACTCTTTTGCTTTTTCGATGATCCAACGGACGTTGGCAATTTAATCTCTGGTTCCTCTGTCTTTTCTAAAACCAGCTTGAACATCAGGAATTCATGGTTCACATATTGCTGAAGCCTGGCTTGGAGAATTTTGAGCATTATTTTACTAGCGTGTGAGATGGGTGCAATTGTGTGGTAGTTTGAGCATTCTTTGGCATTGCCTTTCTTTGGGATTGCAAAAGTAGGAAGTCAAGAAACACCTGGAGTAACAGGCAAATTTGGCCTTGAAATACGAAATGAGGCAGGGCAAAGGCTAATAGAGTTTTGACAAGAGAATGCACTGGTCATAGCAAACACCCTCTTCCAACAACACAAGAGAAGACTCTACACATGGACATCACCAGATGGTCAACACTGAAATCAGATTGATTATATCATTTGCAGCCAGAAATGGAGAAGCTCTATACAGTCAGGAAAAACAAGAGCGGGAGCTGACTGTGGCTAAGATTATTAATTCCTTATTGCCAAATTTGGACTTAAATTGAAAAAAGTAGGGAAAACCACTAGACGTTACAGGTATGGCCTAAATCAAATCCCCTAGGATTATATAGTGGAAGTGAAAAATAGATTTAAAGGACTAGATCTGATAGATAGAATGCCTGATGAACTATGTACTGAGGTTCATGACATTGTACAGGAGACAGGGATCAAGACCATCCCCATGGAAAAGAAATGCAAAAAAGCAAAATGGCTGTGTGAGGAGGCCTTACAAATAGCTTTGAAAAGAAGAGAAGTGAAAAGCAAAGGAGAAAAGGAAAGATATAAGCGTCTGAATGCAGAGTTCCAAAGAACAGCAAGAAGAGATAAAAAAGCCTTCCACAGCAATCAATGCAAAGAAATAGAGGAAAACAACAGAATGGGAAAACTAGAGATCTCTTCAAGAAAATTAGAGATACCAAGAGAGCATTTCATGCAAAGATGGGCTCAATAAGGGACAGAAATGGTATGGCTCTAACAGAAGCAGAAGATATTAAGAAGTGGCATGAATACACAGAAGAACTGTACAAAAAAGATCTTCACAATCAAGATAATCACGATGGTATGATGACTCAGCTAGAGCCAGACATGCTGGAATGTGAAGTCAAGCAGGTGTTAGAAAGCATCACTATGAACAAAGCTAGTGGAAGTGATGGAATTCCAGTTGAGCTATTTCAAATCCTGAAAGATGATGCTCTTAAAGTGTTGCACTCAATATGCCAGCAAATTTGGGAAACTCAGCTGTGGCCACAGGACTGGAAAAGGTCAGTTTTCACTGCAACCTCAAAGAAAGGCAATGCCAAAGAATGCTCAAACTACCACAAAATTGCACTCATGCAACACGCTAGTAAAGTAATGCTCAAAATTGTCCAAGCCAGGCTTCAGCAATACATGAACCATCAACTTCCAGATGTTCAAGCTGGTTTTAGAAAAGGCAGAGGAACCAGAGATCAAGTTGCCAACATCTGTGGGATCATGGAAAAAGCAAAAGAGCTCCTGAAAAACATCTATTTCTGCTTTTATGACTATGCCAAAGCCTTTGACTGTGTGGATCACAATAATCTGTGGAAAATTCTGAAAGAGATGGGAATACCAGACCACCTGACCTGCTTCTTGAGAAACCTATAGGCAAGTCAGGAAGCAACAGTTAGAACTGGACATGGAACAAAAGACTGGTTCCAAATAGGAAAAGGAGTAAGTCAAGTTTGTATAAAGTCACCCTGCTTATTTAACTTATATGCAGAGTACATCATGAGAAACGCTGGGCTGGAAGAAGTACAAGCTGGAATCAGACTGCCGTGAGAAATATCAATAACCTCAAATATGCAAATGACACCACCCTTATGCCAGAAAGTGAAGAAGAATGGAAAAGCCTCTTGATGAAAGTGAAAGTGGAGAGTGAAAAGTTGGCTTAAAGCTCAACATTCAGAAGACGATGATCTTAGCATCTGGCCCCATCACTTCATGGAAATAGATGGATGAACAGTGGAAACAGTGTCAGACTTTACCTTTTTAGGCTCCAGAATCATTACAGATGGTGACTGCAGCCATGAAATTAAAAGGCGCTTACTCCTTGGAAGGAAAGTTATGACCAACCTAGATAGGATATTGAAAAGCAGAGACATTACTTTGCCAACAAAGGTCCATCTAGTAAAGGCTATGGTTTTTCCAGTGGTGCAAGAGTTGGACTGTGAAGAAAGCTGAGTACCAAAGAATTAATGGTTTTGAACTGTGGTGTTGGAGAAGACTCTTGAGAGTCCCTTGGACTGCAAGGAGATCCAACCAGTCCATTCTGAAGGAGACCAGCCCTGGATATTCTTTGGAAGGAATGATGCTAAAGCTGAAACTCCAGTACTTTGGCCACCTCATGAGAAGTGTTGACTCATTGGAAAAGACTCTGATGCTGGGAGGGATTGGGGGCAGGAGGAAAAGGGGATGACAGAGGATGAGATTGCTGGATGGCATCACCGACTTAAGAGATGTGAGTTTGAGTGAACTCCGGGAGATGGTGATGGACAGGGAGGCCATGTGTGCTGCAATTCATGGGGTTGCAAAGAGTTGGACATGACTGAGTGACTGAACTGAACTGAACTGAACTGAATCTCTTCTTGCTTGCTTAGTCTATGAATTGTGTCCAATACTTTGTGACACATGTACTGTAGCCCAACAATCTCTTCGCCCATGGGATTCTTCAGGCAAGAGTACTGGACTGGGTTGCCATTCCCTTCTCCATAATCTCTTCTTACATGGTCAACAATTAGTTAAGATCTGCCCTAAAGGCCTCATTTTCAGTTAATTGCCTCCTTAAAGACTCAAGACACTCTTTAGTTCTTCATTTTCTGCCATAGAGGTGGTGTCATCTGCACATCTGAGTTTGTTGATATTTCTCCCAGCAATCTTGATTCCAGCTTGTGATTCTTCCAGCCCAGTGTTTTTCATGATGTACTCTGCATATAAGTTAAACAAGCAGGGTGACAATATACAGCCTTGACATACTTCTTTTCCCATTTGAACCAGTCTTTTGGTCCATGTCCAGTTCTAACTGTTGCTTCTTGACCTGCATGCAGATTTCTCAAGAGGCAGGCCAGGTGGTCTGGTATTCCCATCTCTTTCAGAATTTCCCACAGTTTATTGTGGTCCACACAGTCAAAGGCTTTGGTATAGTCAATAAAGCAGAAATAGATGTTTTTCTGAACTCTCTTGCTTTTTCCATAATCCAGCGGTTGTCAATTTGATCTCTGATTCCTCTCCCTTTTCTAAAACCAGCTTGAACATCTGGAATTTCATGGTTCACATATTGCTGGAACTTGGCTTGGAAAATTAAAGTATTACTTTACTAGCATGTGAGATGAATGATAATTCCTAAGGCCCTCTTGCCTTCACAGTCCAGGATGTCTGGCTCTAGGTGAGTGATCACACCATTGTGATTATCTGGGTCATGAAGATCTTTTTTGTACAGTTCTTCTGTGTATTCTTGCCACATCTTCTTAATATTTTCTGCTTCTGTTAGGACCCTACCATTTCTGTCCTTTATTGAGCCCATCATCCAAGTCTATGTCCTTACCAGTAATGCTAAAGAAGCTGAAGTTGAATGGTTCTATGAAGACCTACAAGACCTATTAGAACTTCAGTTCAGTTCAGTCACTCAGTCGTGTCCGACTTTTGCGACCCCATGAATCACAGCACATCAGGCCTCCCTGTCCATCACCAACTCCCGGGGTTCACCCAGACTCATGTCCATCGAGTCAGTGATGCCATCAAGCCATCTCATCCTCCGTTGTTCCCTTCTCCTCCTGCCCCCAATCCCTCCTGGCATCAGAGTGTTTTCCAATGAGCCAACTCTTCACATGAGGTAGCCAAAGTACTGGAGTTTCGGCTTTAGCATCATTCCTTCCAAAGAACATCCAGGGCTGATCTCCTTTAGAATGGACTGGTTGGATGTCCTTGCAGTCCAAGAGACTCTCAAGATTCATTCTGATATTTGGCAAAACTAATACAATTATGTAAAGTTAAAAAAAAAAAAAAGAGTCTTCTCCAACACCACAGTTTAAAAGCATCAATTCTTCAGTGCTCAGCCTTTTTCACAGTCCAATTCTCACATCCATACATGACCACAGGAAAAATCATAGCCTTGACTAGATGGACCTTTGTTGGCAAAGTAATGTCTCTGCTTTTGAATATGCTATCTAGGTTGGTCATAACTTTCCTTCCAAGGAGTAAGTGTCTTTTAATTTCATGGCTGCAGACACCATCTGCCGTGAGTTTGGAGCCCCCAAAAATAAAGTCTGACACTGTTTCCACTGTTTCCCCATCTATTTCCCATCAAGTCATTGCACCAGATGCCATGATCTTCGTTTTCTGAATGTTGAGCTTGAAGACAACTTTTTCACTCTCCACTTTCACTTTCATCAAGAGGCTTTTGAGTTCCTCTTCACTTTCTGCCATAAGGGTGGTGTCATCTGCATATCTGAGGTTATTGATATTTCTCCCGGCAATCTTAATTCCAGCTTGTGTTTCTTCCAGTCCAGCATTTCTCATGATGTACTCTGCATAGAAGTTAAATAAGCAGGTGACAATATACAGCCCTGACATACTCCTTTTCCAATTTGGAACCAGTCTTTTGTTCCATGTCCAGTTCTAACTGTTGCTTCCTCACCTGCATATAGATTTCTCAAAAGGCAGATCAGGTAGTCTGGTTTTCCCATCTCTTTCAGAATTTTCCACAGTTTATTGTGATTTACACAGTCAAAGGCTTTGGCAGAGTCAATAAAGCAGAAATAGATGTTTTTCTGGAACTCTCTTGCTTTTTCCATGATGCAGCAGATGTTGGCAATTTGAGCTCTGGTTCCTCTGCCTTTTCTACAACCAGCTTGAACATCAGGAAGTTCACGGTTCACATATTGGTTAAGCCTGGCTTGAGAATTTTGAGCATTACTTTACTAGCATGTGAGATGAGTACAATTGTGTGGTAGTTTGAGCATTCTTTGGCATTGCCTTTCTTTGGGATTGAAATGAAAACTGACCTTTTCCAGTCCTGTGGCCACTGCTGAGTTTTCCAAATTTGCTGGCATATTGAGTGCAGCACTTTCACAGCATCATCTTTCAGGATTTGAAAGAGCTCAACTGGAATTCCATCACCTCCACTAGCTTTGCTCATAATGATGCTTTCTTTCTTTCTTTTTTCTCCCCAACTACAATTTTATTTTATTTTTAAAGTTTACAAAATTGTATTATTTTTGCCAAATATCAAAATGAATCTGCCTCAGGTATACATGTGTTCCCCATCCTGAACCCTCCTCCCTCCTCCCTCCCCATACCATCCCTCTGGGTCATCCCAGTGCAGATGCTTTCTAAGACCCACTTGACTTCACATTCCAGGATGTCTGGCTCTATGTCAGTGTTTACACCATCGTGATATCTGGGTCATGAAGATCTTTTTTTGTACAGTTCTTCTGTATATTCTTGCCACCTCTTCTTAATATCTTCTGCTTCTGTTAGGTCCATACCATTTCTGTCCTTTATCAAGCCCATCTTTGATTGAAATTTTCCTTTGGTATCTCTAATTGTCTTGAAGAGATCTCTAGTCTTTCCCATTTTGTTTTTTTTAACAAACACCCCCCAAAATATGACCTTTTCATTATAGGGGACTGGAATGCAAAATTAGGAAGTCAAGAAACACCTGGAGTAACAGGCAAATTTGGCCTTGGAGTACAGAATGAAGTAGGTAAAAGGCTCATAGAGTTTTGCCAACAGAATGCACTGGTCATAGGAAACACCCTCTTCCAACAAAACAAGAGAAGACTCTACACATGAACATCGCCAAATGGTCAACACCAAAATCATATTGATTATATTCTTTGCAGCCAATTATGGAAAAGCTCTATACAGTCAGCAAAAATAAGACCAGGAGCTGAGTGTAGCTCAGAACGTGAACTCCTTATTGTCAAATTCATACTTAAATTGAAGAAACTAGGGAAAACAAAGACCATTCAGGTATGACCTAAACAAATCCCTTACGATTATACAGTGGAAGTGTGATATAAATTTAAGGGCCTAGATCTGATAGACAGAGTGCCTGATGAACAATGGACAGAGGTTTTGACATTTTACAGGAGACAGGAATCAAGACCATACCCAAGAAAAAGGAATGCAAAAAAAGCAAAATGGCTCTCTGAGGAGGCCTTTCAAATAGCTGTGAAAAGAAGAGAAGCAAAAAGCAAAGGAGAAGAAGAAAAATATACCTATTTGAATGCAGAGTTTCAAAAAATAGCAAGGAGAGATAAGACACATTCCTCAAAGATAACTGCAAAAACATAGAGGAACATAATAGAATGGAAGAGACTAGAGATATCTTCAAGAAAAGTAGAGATACCAAGGGAAGATTTCATGCAAAGATGGGCTTAATAAAGGACAGAAATGGTATGGAACTAACAGAAAGAGAAGATATTAAGAAGAGGTGGCAAGAATACACAGAAGCACTGTACAAAAAAAAAATATTGACGACCCAGATAATCATGATGGTGTGATCACTTACACTCACCAAGAGCCAGACACCCTGGAATGTGAAGTCAAGTGGGCCTTAGGAAGCATCACCAGAAATAAAGCTCCTGGAGGTGATGGAATTCTAGGTAAGCTATATCAAATTCTAAAGATGGTGCTGCAAATGTGCCGCACTCAATATGCCAGCAAATTTGGAAACCTCAGCAGTGGCCACAAGCCTGGAAATGGTGTCTTTATTCCAATCCCTAAGACAGGCAATACCAAAGAATGTTCACACTACTGCAAATTGCACCCATCTCACACGCTAGTAAAGTAATACTCAAAATTCTACAAGCAAGGATTCAACAATACATGAACCATGAAATTCCAGATTCTCACAGTGGATTTAGAAAAGGCAGAGAAACCAGAGATGAAATGGCCAATATCTGTCAGATCATCAAAAAAGCAAGAGAGTTCCAGGAAAAAAAGAAAAAAAAATCTATTTCTGCTTTATTGACTATGCCAAAGCCTTTGACTGTGTGGATCACAACAAATTTTGGAAAATTGTGGAAGAGATTGGAATACTAGACCTCCTGACCTACCTCTTGAGACATCTGTATATAGGCCAGGAAGCAACAGTTAGAACTGGACATGGAAAAACAGACTGGTTCCAAATAGGAAAAGGAGTACATCAGGATATATACTGTCACCCTGCTTATTTAACTTATATGCAGAGTACATCATGAGAAACACTGCGCTGGATGAAGCACAAACTGGTATCAAGATTGCTGGGAGAAATATCAATAACTTCAAATTTGCAGATGATTCCACCCCTACGGCAAAAGTTGAAGAATAACTAAAGAGCCTCTTGCTGGAAGTGAAAGAGGAGAATGAAAAAGTTGACTTGAAGCTCAACATTCAGAAAACTAAGATCATGACATCCAGTCCCATCACTTCATGTCAAATAGATGGGAAAACGGTGGAAACAGTGGCAGACTTTATTTTGGGGGGGTTCTCAAATCACTGCAGATGGTGACTGCAGCCGTGAAATTAAAAGACACACCTTGGAAGGAAATTTATGACCAGCATACACGGCATATTAAAAAGCAGAGACATTACTTTGCCCATGAAGATCCATCTCATCAAGGCTGTGGTTTTTCCAGTAGTCATGTATGGATGTGAGAGTTGGCCTATAAAGAAAGCTGAGCACCAAAGAATTGATTCTTTAGAAGTGTGGTGTTGGAGAAAATTTTTGAAAGTCCCTTGGACTGCAAGGAGATCCAACCAGTTAGTCCTAAAGGAAATCAGTCCTGAATATCCATTGGAAGGATTAATGTTGAATCTGAAACTCCAATACTTTGGCCACCTGAAGCAAAGAGCTGACTCATTTGAAAAGACCCTGATGCTGGGAAAGATTGAAGGTAGGAGGAGAAGGGCCTGATAGAGGATGAGATGGTTGAATGGCATCACTGAACTCAATGGACTAGAGTTTCAATAAAGTCCAGGAGTTGGTGATGCATAGGGAGGCCTGCCATGCTGCAGCCCATGGGGTCGCAAAGAGTCAGACACGACTGAGGGACTGAACTGAACTGGATCCCCCTTTTCCTCTTTCTTTTATTGCTTTTGTCTTCAGAGACAGATCCCAAATATATTGCTGTGACATGTCAAAGTGTGTTTGGCCTCTGTTCTCTTCTAGGAAGTTTATGGTTTCTAGTCTTACATTTAGGTTTAACCATTTTTAATTCATTTTCATGAGGTAATTTTCTAATCTCGCTCTTTTACATATAGCTGTCCAATTTTTCCATCACCACTTATTGAACAGACTGTCTTTTCTCCACTGTATATTCTTCCCTCCTTTGCCACAGCTTAAAAAAAAAAGAAAAGAAAAATTGATCCTAGTTTCAGGAGTGTATTTCTGTGCTCTGTATTCTGTAGAGTTGCTCCCAGTTCCCAGCTAAACTTTCAAGCCTAAACCACCATATGTTCACAAGGGGTATCTAAATTCTTACTGTGGTAAATGAAATTCTGTTAAGTAACATTTGTACAAGTAATATGAGATATGCACAAACTCCTTTTTAAAAACATATTGAAGTGAAGTGAAGTCGCTCAGTCATGTCCGACTCTGAGACCCCATGGACTGTAGCCTACCAGGCTTCTCAGACCATGGGATTTTCCAGGAATTTTCCAGGGAAGAGTACTGGAGTGGGTTGCCCAGGGGATCTTCCCAACTCAGGGACTGAACCCATTCTCCCGCATTGTAGGCAGATGCTTCACACTCTGAGCCACCAGAGAAGCCCTAAACATATTATGTATTTATTTATTTTGGCTCTGCTGGGTCTTCACTGTTGTGCACATAACTTTGTCTAGCCACAGAGAGCAGGGCTACCCTCTAGTAACCATGCGTGGACTTCTCATTGTGGTAGCTTCTCTGTTGCAGAGCACAGACTCTCCACTCCAGGGCTTCAGCAGTTGTGATGCTCGGGCTTAGTTGCCCCATTTTATGTGGAATCTCCCTGCCCCAGGGTCCGAATCTGTGTCCCCTACTTTGACAGGCAGATTCTGAACCACTGGACCACCAGAGAAGCCCCCAATCTCCTTTTGAATACACACTCAAACCTAGGAATATAGTCATCATTTTCTTAAATCTTTTAACATGTTTATATCTTACCCTAGATATACAACTGTACCAACATATAATAATGTTTTCATGCTAGTGAGATAACATTATGTGTAACTAGAAAATATAAGATGAAGTTTGACTCAATCCTCTTGTACCCAAATCTGGATTGCTGTTATATACATAATTAATCATCTTCTGTTTTCTAAAAAACCTGAATAACTACAATTTTATTTAAGATATGTAAGTGCATAATATTTGACCCTGATGAAACAGTAGGATCTGTCGGTATACTTCTGAACAAATAATAAAACTTGTGAGATTGATGGCAATCTTAAAACTGGTAATTTAAAATTTCACTAAAATTTAAAGACTGACTTTAATAGAAGATTATTTCATATTATCTAGATCGCTAACATCTTAAAAATATCTTTAAAAACCATCAGTAGGCAGGATTTTGTGACTATTGCCATAGGAGTCACTTCAAATTTTCCCCAGAATCAAGTGGCTTTTTATTCTATCTACACTTTTCTCCACCAAATGGTTGAATCTTTCTGTGGGTTACAAGATCTTCAGATTCTGTGTAACCACCATTTCTCAGCAGTGTCCTAAACAGCGGACCAATATCCAAAATTAGGCATCTGAGCTCATAACAGTTGTCCTTCAATGACAAGGCTTTATGCACAAACCAATCCTTTTTTTTTTTTTTTTAAGTAAGTAGCAGAGATAGGGCTGTCTTCTGGAATGCAAATTTACTACATTTCTGCACGTTTTCCATGTCTCCATAGAATAAAGAGGAGATTGTTGTTCAGTCACTGAGTTGGGTCTGACTCATTGTGACCCCATGGACTGTAATCTGCCAGGCTTCTCTGTCCACTGAATTTTCTGGTCAAGAATACTGGAGTGGGTTGCCATTTCCGACTCCAGGGGATCATCCCGACCCAAGGATTGAACTCATATCTCCTGCTTTGCAGTCAGATTCTTTTCTGTTGAGCCACGTGGGGAACCCACTTTTTAAAATATTTATGCAGGCTTAACGTCTAGCTGGAAAACTTACCTTGACAGTAACTGATGCTTTGGCTATTTATATTATAATGTATTCATTAGCATTATATACAAATAAATATTTCAAGGGATAAATTCTGAGCTCATTAGAAAAATTTGCCACGAAAAAGTGGAACCATGAAATATATATTGGTGTCTAGGCATCACAGAGCTACATTCTATCTTTCCCATGGATAGCTCTCTCTTCAATGCCATCACTGACTTTCTTTTTGCTATGTATAGTAGATTTATTTTATTTTTAACTTAATGTCTTTTAAGAATGTTATACGTCTCTGGAAACTTCTTTTTGTGTATGTATATATTTTTTATTTCTTATTATCCTGTGAGGAAATAAAGAAATTATGTAATAATTTGCACCAGAGATAGACTTTTGCATTTCAATATTTATCTTTTGATTAGGAGTAAATTGAATATTCATCAAAGAGACATTGCAGTTTATGTGATATAGGATAAGATCTATATTACCACATGTCACTTAACTCAAATATGACCAAAAGAAATTCTACAAAAGGATAATTTTAAATTTTAATTATCAAGTTATCTCATAAAGATAATATTAAATTTTTGTCAATTCAGCTTTCTACATATCATGATTTTATTAGATAAAATTACCATATACTCTTTAATTAAATATTTTTTTAAAAAACTTCAACATCAAAGATAGAATGAAATCCTTAATTGCAAAAATCTATTAAATTGTATTAAAAATACTTATTAGTAACAGCATTGTTTTCAGTTACTTGTTTATATTTTTCTTGTTTTTACTCTTCTAGTACATTTTTTAGGGCACAAATCTTTATAATGGTTGGTCAGGCTGGCAGAACAGTTTCTGTTACATAGTAGACAGTCATTAAATATTTGTGGATAGATGAGCAAATAAATGAAGATACTTGATTATACTTTAAAATGTAAATTTAAAAATAAATCAATTTTATAAATGAATTGGTTAATTATTAGGTTAATAATTAAAAACCATTATTTTTTAGATTGTGAACTTTTTACTACATATCATCTATCTAAGGATTAACCTCAGTATGTTAATATGTTACTCTAATAAGTTTATTTGAAATAATAAATCAAATACATGTAGTAAACTGTAATTTAAGAATCTAGGAAAAACAGGGCCTTTATTTGCCCACTTCTTTTGTTAAGATCTATCTGCATTTTTTTAATATTGGAGATTGAAAAATATTTTGATTCATTAAATAGCTATAATGTCTATTGATTTCTCTTGAGATTCAATAAGAAATAACATAATTAGACAACATTTTTCAAAGGGATTTCATTACACACACACACCAAAAAAAAAAGGCATGAAAGAGTTCTCAATCCTTTACAATTTATTCATCAATTATCTCTCAGGATAATCATTGTTTATGGTACTTATCCTTTCAGCAATAATTGCACTGTACACTGTTTAAATTTAAGCTAAAAAAAAATGCACCGAAGATTATTGTTAATGAGACACACTGGGCATTCACTTTGCATGATTAGGTCTGTCTCAAAAGATGGCAGCATTAACACAGCAAATTTGTGGATTAAAAAAGATGAAATGAAAATGCTTTCCAGAAGTTACCTTTAATGTTACATCTTATTTCACAATTTAATGGTTAAAAGTTTACAATTTATTTGCTTGATTTTTTTCCAAAAGATTTACTATGGCAAATAAGCTTTTCCTCCATCTTCCTTTATGTCAATAATGATGCATGGATAGCTGGAGAAATTGCATTTGGAGGTTCAGACGTACAGTTAATTAGGACTTAAAACTGACTTGACATCTTTTTATCAAAATTAATGAACAGAAGTTCACTGTTACCCACTTTAAAATTATGTAAAGGAAAATGATGCCCAACGTTGCCAACTCTGGGTAATAATTCACTGGAGGGTGCTGCTAGCAGAGGAAGATATCCAAAAACAATAAATTACAGATTTTTAAGATATATAAATAAAAGACTCATGTAAAAGGGTAAAATGAAATCTATGGGTGTTAATAAAATAGTCTGTGTGGATTGTTAACTATAGAATCAACATTCGATCTGAAAATTAGTTGTATTTTCTCATCACTGCAGAAAATATTTAGATCATAATTTTTAAATAATAAATTTTTATTATATATGGCCTTTAGGGAAATATATCTATCAATCAAGACTTTTATGTTTATGATAAAAATAACTAAAAGATTTTAAATAAATTGCATAAATAAACAGTGACATCATGTTTGTGAGAATGACTCAATATTTGAAAGATATAAATTTTACTTAATTGGTCTGTAAAGGAAATTCCCTCCAAAATTAAAAAAAAAAAAAAAACAACAATATTCTAAGAGTGACAAGCCTTTTTTCAAGTTTTGGTGAAATAGCTCAGAGCAAAAAGATCAAGTCTTTCCTGTAAAATTATCTAGCAGTGTTTGTCATTACATAAAGGAAAGCTTACCAATAGACTGATGATCAGAAAACAAGGTCCAGAAACAAATCCACAGATAAATGAAGATTTGATACATCATACGGTGTTACTAACAATAAATGGAGAACACAAGTTAAAAAAAAAATCAGTAGGGAAAACATGCTATCTGAATTCAAAAAAGAAAATTCTAACATAACACACTGGAAACAAATATATATTTCCAGATGTGTTAAAGATTTAAGTATCTGAAAGGTGGTACAGTGGTAAAAAAAAATTACCTGCTAATTCAGGACATGCAGGAGATGCAAGTTTGATCCCTGGGTCAGGAAGATTCCCTGTATTAGGAAATGGCAACCTATTCTAGTATTCTTGCCCAAAGAATTCCATGGACAGAGGAGCCTCGTGGGTTTGCAAAGAGTCAGACATGGCTACACACACACACACACATACATCTCCATAATGATGGCCAAAATATGTTAAATGTCTGACTCTAGCAGGTATAAGCAAGGATGTAGAAGCTAAGGTCAGATGTGCTGCTCTTGAGGATATAAATATGAAATATAAATTAGGAAAATTATTGTTATACTTTAAAGCTGAGCATAAGTATATCCTGCATCCATTCAAGGTCATATCTAGGGATGGACCTAGACAAACTGTGCACTGAGTGTCCTGTAATGTAACATTCGCATCAGCACTGATCATGATAGAAAGAAAGTTACCATTAAATAGACACATTAAAGAAAAATAATACTATACAATTTTAAAATTAAGAGTACAGGGATACACATGAGCTTTTCATATGCAACATTTTCATGTGTAACAGCTTTTCATGATAACATTTTCATGGGAAAATGTTAGAAACAAATATTGAAGAAAATCACAAGCAAAGTAGAATACAAACTATATGACATCACATTTATAATGTGATTCAAACAGATTTATTAAACAGATAGTTTTAGGATATGGATGAATTTATTTTTAAAATTGAAAGCTAGGGAATAAGAAAAAACAGAAGAGTATTTTATTCATATTTAACTGAGGTACATTTGATTTGCAATATTATATTAGTTTCAAGGCTACAACATAGTGATTCAGGATTTTTTGCATTCTACCCATTTCAAGTTATTAAAAAATATTGAATATATTCCCTGTGCTGTACAATATACCCCTGTAGGTTATTTAGTTTGTATTAGTCTGTATTTTTTAAAAGATTTTTTGATGTGGACCATTTTTTTTAAAGCCTTTATTAGAACTGTTAGAATTTTGCCTGTGCTTTCAGTTTTGGTGTTTTGACTGAGAGGCATATGGAACCTTAGCTCCCTCCCCAGGGATTGAACTGGCACCTCCTGCATGGGAAGGAGAAATATTAGCCACTGGGCCACCAGCAAAGCCCCTCATTTGTACCTGTTAATGCTCTGCCTCTTGCCCTCTTCCTGTCTTTTTCTCTCGTCCCATTGGCAACCACTCGTTTGTTCTCTGTCAGCCCATTTCTGTGTTCTTATATTTTTTTATGTGTTGTAGTTTTTTAGATTCCACATGTAAGTGGTAACATACAGTATTTGCCTTTTTCTATCTGACTTATTTCACTTAGCATAATACCCTGCAGGTCCATCCATGTTATTGCAGATGGCAAAATTTCATTCTTTTCTAGAGCTAGCTAGTATTCAACTCCGTATGCATTCCACAGCTTCTTTATCCATTTATCGGTTGATGGACACTTAAGTGGCTTCCGTATCTTGGCTACAATAAATGATGTTGATATGAACACTGGGGTATACATATCCCTTTGAATAAATGTTTTTGTTTCCTTCAGAAATATATCCAGAAATAAAATTGCTGGGGCATATGGTATTTTCAGTTTTTTGAGAAATCTTCCTACAGTTTTCAACAGTGGCTGCAGCAATTTACATTTGCACCAACAGTGTAAAAAGATTCCCTTTTCTCCACATCCTCTCCAATTGGCTATTTGTGGTCTTTTTGATGATAGCCATTTTGACAGGTCTGAGATGATATGTTATGGTGGTTGTAATTTTCAAGAAAGTAGGATAACAGAGATGATCACAGAGAACTTCTGATTTCAGCAATACTCAGTTTTTTGTTGTTTGTTTTTTATTTAACTCAGGAGGTAACTTTACATGTATTACTTATTTTGTTTCCTAATTTGCATATTAATTTTATTTCTTAGAATACCATTTTATATTTTATGTAATATAAATGCAAGAAAGTTTAAAATATTTTAAAAAAGAAAGAAAAATGCTTGAGAAACTTTTTCAAATTTAGGGCTTGTATCAGAAGTGCTGAAGATCACTATCAGATTCTGTGATTTAGTAGAAGGAAGGTCTCACAAAACTCTAAAAAAGCTATTATGGTAATGGTTTACTATAGCTACAGGTGTAGATTGAAAGTGGCAGTAGGAGAAAAAGAAAAAAAAAACTGTATAAACTGCATCATGGAGAACCAGCCACGAGCTTCCACTGACCTCTCTTGGGACAGTCACACAGAGAACTTATTTCTCCCAGCAATGTTGTCTGATGACTCTTAGGAATTATTGTCAATCAGAAAAGCTTAGCCAATTATTAATGTCAATTATTTTATTAACAGTCAATTCATAGGCATGGAGAATGCCACAAACTATCATCTAGAATTTCACCACCCTGGTGTTAAAACTGTTTATATCACAGCCTAGATCAAAGCCTCAGGCATACTAACAATCAGGCATTAGCTGTGAACCATGTCAGCATAAACCATTTGATGTGGACCCCAGGATACAAAACTGCTCTTATCAAACAGGATATTCCAAGGTTTTAGATGTAATCTCCCAGGAGCCAGTCAACAGCTAGACTTGAAGACCTCTGAAATACATGGAGTCTGAGCAGCCCAGGGTGGCTAAGTTGATCTTTTACCACACGGTACTAATATAAATGACCAGTATGAGAAGGCAAAATGATAGGATACTGAAAGAGGAACTCTCCAGATCGGTAGGTGCCCAATATGCTACTGGAGATCAGTGGTGAAATAACTCCAGAAAGAATGAAGGGATGCAGCCAAAGCAAAAACAAAACCCAGTTGTGGATGGGACTGTGGATAGAAGCAAGGTCCAATGGCGTTAAGAGCTATATTGCATAGGAACCTTGAATGTTAGGTCCATGAATCAAAGCAAATTGGAACGGGTAAAACAGGAGATGGCAAGAATGAACGTTAACATTCTAGGAATCAGGGAACTAAAATGGACTGGAATGGGTGGATTTAACTCAGATGACCATTATATCTACTACTGTGATCAGGAATCCCTTAGAAGAAATGGAATAGCCATCATGGTCAGCAAAAGAGTCAAAAATGCAGTACTTGGATGCAATCTCAAAAACGACAGAATGATCTCTGTTAGTTTCCAAGGCAAACCACTCAACATTACTGTAATCCAAGCCTATGCCCCAACCAGTAATGCTGAAGAAGCTGAAGTTAAACGGTTATATGAAGACCTATAATACCTTTTAGAACTAACATCCAAAAAAGGATGTCCTTTACATAATAGGGGACAGGAATAGAAAAGTAGAAAATCAAGAAACACCTGGAGTAACAGGCAAATTTGGCCTTGGAATACGGAATGAAGCAGGGCAAAGGCTAATAGAGTTTTGCCAAGAGAATGCACTGGTCATAGCAAACACCCTCTTCCAACAACACAAGAGAAGACTCTACACATGGACATCACCAAATGGTCAACACCAAAATCAGACTGATTATATTCTTTGCAGCCAAAGATGGAGAAGCTCTATACAGTCAGCCAAAACAAGAGCGGGAGCTGACTGTGGCTCAGATCATGAAGTCCTTATTGCCAAATTCAGACTTAAATTGAAGAAAGTACGGAAAACTACTAGACCATTCAGGTATAACCTAAATCAAATCCCTTATGATTATAAAGTGGACGTGAGAAATAGATTTAAGGGACTAGATCTGATAGACAGAATGCCTGATGAACTATGGACAGGGGTTCATGCCATTGTACAGGAGACAGGGATCAAGACGATGCCCATGGAAAAGAAATGCAAAAAACGCCAAATGGCTGTCTGAGGATGTCTTACAAATAGCTGTGAAAAGAAGAGAAGTGAAAAGCAAAGGAGAAAAAGAAAGATATTCCCATTTGAATGCCGAGTTCCAAAGAATAGCAAGGAGAGATAAGAAAGTCTTCCTCAGTGATCAATACAAGTAAATAGAGGAAAACAACAAAATGGGAAAGACTAGAGATCATTTCAAGAAAATTAGAGAAGGAACATTTCATGCAAAGATGGGCTCCATAGAGGACAGAAATGGTATGGACCTAACAGAAGCAGAAGATATTAAGAAGATTTGGCAAGAATACACAGGAGAAGTGTACAAAAAAGATATTCATGACCCAGATAATCACGATGGTGTGATCACTCACCTAGAGCTAGACATCCTCAAATGTGAAGTTAATTTGGCCTTAGGAAGCATCGCTACAAACAAAGCTAGTGGAGGTGATGGAATTCCAGATGAGCTATTTCAAATCCTGAAAGTTGGTGCTGTGAAAGTGCTGCACTCAATATGCCAGCAAATTTGGAAAACTCAGCAGTGGCCACAGGACTGGAAAAAGTCAGTTTTCATTCCAATCCCAAAGAAAGGCAATGCCAAAGAATGCTCAAACTACCACACAATTGCACTCATCTCACACACTAATAAAGTAATGCTCAAAATTCTCCAAGCCAGGCTTCAGCAATATGTGAACCATGATCTTCCTGATGTTCAAGCTGGTTTTAGAAAAGGCAGAGGAACCAGAGATCAAATTACCAACATCCACTGAATCACTGAAAAAGCAAGAGAGTTCCAGAAAAACATCTATTTCTGTTTATTGACTATTCCAAAGTTTTTGACTGTGTGGAACACAATAAACTGTGGAAAATTCTGAAAGAGATGGAAATACCAGACCACCTGACTTGCCTCTTGAGAAACCTGTATGCAGGTCAGGACGCAACAGTTAGAACTGACATGGAACAATAGGCTGGTTCCAAATAGGAAAAGGAGTACATCAAGGCACTCTGCTTATTTAATTTATATGCAGAATACATCATGAGAAACACTGGGCTGGAAAAAGCACAAGCTGGAATCAAGATTTCCAGGAGAAATATCAATAACCTCAGATATGCAGATGACACCACCCTTATGGCAGAAAGTGAAGAGGAACTCAAAAGCCTCTTGATGAAAGTGAAAGAGGAGAGTGAAAAAATTGGCTTAAGCTCAGCATTCAGAAAACTAAGATCATGGCATCTGTTCCTATCACTTCATGGCAAATAGATGGGGAAACAGTGTCAGACTATTTTGGGGGGCTCCAAAATCACTGCATATGGTTATTGCAGCCATGAAATTAAAAGATGTTTACTCCTTGGAAGGAAAGTTATAAACTACCTAGATAGCATATTAAAAAGCAGAGACATTGCTTTGCCAACAAAGTAATGTCCAGTGGTCATGTATGGATGTGAGAGTTGGATTGTGAAGAAAGCTGAGAGCCAAAAAATTGAAGCTTTTGAACTGATGTGATGGAGAAGACTCTTGAGATCCCTTGGACTGCAAGGAGTTCCAACCAGTCCATCCTAAAGGAAATCAGTCCTGGGTGTTCTTTGGAAGGACTGATGCTAAAGCTGAAACTGCAGTACCTTGGCCACCTCATGCAAAGAGTTGACTCATTGGAAAAGACCCTGACGCTGGGAGGGATTGGGGGCAGGAAGAGAAGGGGACGACAGAGTATGAAATGGCTGGAATGCATCACTGAATCAATGAACATTAGTTTGAGTAAACTCTAGGAGTTGGTGATGGACAGAGAATACTGGCCTTTTGTGATTTATGGGGTTGCAAATAGTCAGACACGACTGAGTGAATAAACTGAACTGAAATAATACAAATAGCATGGTGACAGTGATTAATCAGTGATTGGAATTGACTTTCTAGTTTTGTCAATACAAAATATGATTAATCTTCCAAATAGGAGCTAGTTATTCTTAATGAATTCAATCATAAAATCTCTCTGTTTATAACCACAATTCTTAAAGTGCAACTCATAGTGAACCTCTGCTATTGCTGTTTAGTTCCTAAGTTATGTCTGACTCTTTGCAGCCTCTTGGACTGTAGCCTGCCAGACTCCTCTGTCCATGGGATTCTCCAGGCAAAAATACTGGAGTGGGTTGCCATATCTGTCTCCAGGGAATCTTTGTTATCCAGGGATTGAACCCATGTCTCCTGCGTCCCCTGCTTGGCAGATGGATTCTTTACCACTGAGCATCCAGGAAGCCACTGTAAACCTTTATGTGGCTTGTTTTAATGTGCACAAGTGTACTTCCTCAAATTCTTTACCCCACAAATTAAAAAGAAACCTCCCAAATTATTTTCATTTTCTTAGCAAGGCTATCAAAGAACTTTCTGTATTTTGTCTCTAAATGTGTATATATAAGTCTCTAGGGAAAAAACAAAACTAGGAGGAGGAGCCAAGATGGCGGAGGAGTAGGACGGGGAGAACACTTTCTCCCCCACAAATTCATCAAAAGAGCATTTAAACGTCGAGTAAATTCCACAAAACAACTTCTGAATGCCGGCAGAGGACATCAGGCACCCAGAAAAGCAACCCAACTCTTCGAAAGGAGGTAGGAAAAAATATTAAAAACAAACAAAAAAAAGAGACAAAAGAGGGAGGGATGGAGTTCCGTCCCGGGAAGGGAATCTTAAAAAGAGAGAAGTTTCCAAACATCAGGAAACCTTCTCACTGCCGAATCTGTGCCGAGCTTTGGAAGCACAGAGGGCAACATAACAGGGAGAAAAAATAAATAAACAATTTAAAACTCGCAGATTGCGAGCCCTACGGTAACTCCCCCAGCAGAGAAGCAGCGCAGATGCCTGCATCCGCCATTAGCAAACCGGGGCTGGGCAGGGAGGCGCGGCGTGGGCTGCATCGCTGAGAGTAAGAATCTGGCCTGAATACCCTGAGCGCTATCTGAGCGAAATAATTTGGGCTAGCAAACCAGACTGTGGGATACCTACCACGCGAAAAGCCAGCCCTAACCTAAGACCGCCAGGCCCACGCACGGAACAAAGGACTGAACAGAGATAGCCGGCTGCAGACCTTCCCCCTCCGGTGACAGGCAGCCAGAGCCAGAAGGGGGCAATCGCAGCCCCAGAGAGACATTATCTATAAAATTGTAAGCAGGCTTCTTTGCTAACTAAAACTTCTTGGGGGTCTGGACGGTCAACATCTGCCTGAGAAGGTGCGCCGGTTTTACATCCAGATAACCGAGTGGCGGGGAGGCGATAAGTCACAGCATTGGTGCTCGCCTGGGAAGAGCAAATTGGCGCTCGGACCTGGGAAGAGCACAAAACGCAGGCCCAACTGAGTCTGCGCCTCTGAGGACTACCCGAGTGCCTGAACCTGAGCGGCTTGGACCTGGGAGGTGCATGCAGCCCAGGGCCAGCCTCGGATTGTTCCCGGCGGAACAACCTAGAGTCCGAGCAGTGTGGACAGGGAGGCTACACGCGCCGTGAGCGGGGGCAGACCCAGGGTGGCTGAGGCACTGCGAGCCCACGCCAGTGTTATTTGTTTGCAGCATCCCTCCCTCCCTCCCCACAGCGAGACTGAACAAGTAAGCCTAAAAAAAAAAAAAAAGGGTCCTCCACCGTGCCCTTTGAGTCAGGGCGGAAACCAGATACTGAAGAGACTAGCAAACAGAAGAAGATATAACAGAGGGAAACGCCTTGGAAGCTACAGGCAATAGATCAAAACCCTGTGGTTACTACGGACTACATAGGAAGGGGCCTATAGATCTTGAGAAATATAAATCTGACCAAGGAACTAGCCAAAAATGAACTGAACCCACAACACCCACAAAAAAAAAAACCCAAAAAAGTCCTAGATATATTTTTATTATTTTTACGATCATTCTTTCTTTTTTTTTTAATTAAAAAAAAATTAAGTCCTCTATTGTTCCTTTAATTTTCACTTTTATAACCTATTATTTTGCAAAAAAAAAAAAAAAAAGACCCTATTTTTTTCTTCTTCAGCAAACTTCATATATATATATATTTTATAATTTTTTGACCTTGTTTTTTTTTTTGTTTGTTGTTGTTTTTGTTTTTTTCTTCTTTTCTTTAACATTGTATTTTTGAAATTCCAAACTCTACTCTAGATTTTTAATTTTCGCTTTTTGGTATATGTTATCAATTTTGTACCTATAGTTTTTTTTTTATATAATTTCTGTGACTTTTTTTTTCTTCTTCTTCTCTGTTTCTTTCTCTTCTTCTTTTATATAACATTGTATATCTGAAATTCCAAACTTTACTCTAGATTTTTAATTTATGCTTTTTGGTATTTGATATCAATTTTGTACCTGTATTTTCTTTATAATTTTTGTGACATTGTTCGTATTTGTTTGTTTGTTTTCTCTCTTTATTTTTCTTCTTTTTTTTTTTTTTTAACATTGTATTTTTGAAATTCCAAACTCTACTCTAGATTTTTAATTTTTGCTTTCTGGTATTAGTTATCAATTTTGTACCTGTACTTTCTTTATAATTTTCGCGACCTTGTTTGTTTTTGTTTATTCGTTCTTTCTCTCTTTCTTTTCCTTCTTCTTTTCTTTAACATCGTATTTTTGAAATTACAAACTCTACTCTAGATTTTTAATTTTCGCTTTCTGGTATTAGTTATCAATTTTGTACCTGTACTTTCTTTATAATTTTCGCGACCTTGTTTGTTTTTGTTTGTTCGTTCTTTCTCTCTTTCTTTTCCTTCTTCTTTTCTTTAACATCATATTTTTGAAATTCCAAATTCTACTCTAGATTTTTAATTTTTGCTTTTATGTATTTGTTACCAATTTTTTACCTTTAAGAACCCAATCTTCAGGACCCATTTTTCACTAGGGAGTGAGATTACTGGCTTGACTGCTCTCTCTCCCTTTGGACCCTCCTTTTTCTCCACCAGGTCGCCTGTGTCTCCTCCCTAACCCCTCTCTACTCTACCCAACTCTGTGAATTTCTGTGTGTTCCAGATGGTGGAGAACACTTAGGGAACTGATTACTGGCTGGATCTGTCTCCCTCCTTTTCATTCCCCCTTTTATCCTTCTGGCCACCTCTGTTACCTTCCTCCTTCTTCTCTTCTCTGTATAACCCCGTGAACATCTCTGAGTGGTCCAGTTGTGGAGTGCACATAAGGAAGTGACTACTGGCTACCCCATTCTCTCCATTATTGATTCACCTCATCTCATTTGGGTCACCTCTAACTCCCTCCTCCCTCTTCTCTTCTCCATGTAACCCTGTGAACCTCTCTGAGTGACCCTCACTGTAGAGAAACTTATCATCTTTAATGTAGATGTTTTATCAATGGTGCTGTATAGAAGGAGAAGTTTTGAAACTACTGTAAAAATAAGACCGATAATCGGAAGCAGGAGACTTAAGTCCAAACCCTGACTCCAGGGAACTCCTGACTCCAAGGAACACTCATTGACAGGAGCTCATCAAATGCCTCCATACCGACACTGAAACCAAGGACCACACAAGGGCCAATAAGTTCCAGGGCAAGACATACCAAGCAAATTCTCCAGCAACAAAGGAACACAGCCCTGAGCTTCAAGATACAGGCTGCCCAAAGTCACCCCAAAACTATAGACATCTCATAACTCATTACTGGACATTTCATTGCACTCCAGAGAGAAAAAATACAGCTCCACCCACCAGAACACCGACATAAGCTTCCCTAACCAGGAAACCTTGACAAGCCACCTGTACAAACCCACACACAGTGAGGAAACGCCATAATAAAGAGAACTCCACAAACTGCCAGAATACAGAAAGGACACCCCAAACTCAGCAAGTTAAACAAGATGAAGAGACAGAGGAATACTCAGCAGATAAAGGAACAGGATAAATGCCCACCAAACCAAACAAAAGAGGAAGAGATAGGGAATCTACCTGATAAAGAATTCCGAATAATGATAGTGAAATTGATCCAAAATCTTGAAACTAAAATGGAATCACAGATAAATAGCCTGGCGACAAGGATTGAGAAGATGCAAGAAAGGTTTAACAAGGACCTAGAAGAAATAAAAAAGAGTCAATATATAATGAATAATGCAATAAGTGAAATTAAAAACACTCTGGAGGCAACAAATAGTAGAATAACAGAGGCAGAAGACAGGATTAGTGAATTAGAAGATAGAATGGTAGAAATAAAGGAATCAGAGAGGATAAAAGAAAAACGAATTAAAAGAAATGAGGACAATCTCAGAGACCTCCAGGACAATATTAAACGCTACAACATTCGAATCATAGGGGTTCCAGAAGAAGAAGACAAAAAGAAAGACCATGAGAAAATACTTGAGGAGATAATAGTGGAAAACTTCCCTAAAATGGGGAAGGAAATAATCACCCAAGTCCAAGAAACCCAGAGAGTACCAAACAGGATAAACCCAAGGAGAAACACCCCAAGACACATATTAATCAAATTAACAAAGATCAAACACAAAGAACAAATATTAAAAGCAGCAAGGGAAAAACAACAAATAACACACAAGGGAATTCCCATAAGGATAACAGCTGATCTTTCAATAGAAACTCTTCAAGCCAGGAGGGAATGGCAAGACATACTTAAAATGATGAAAGAAAATAACCTACAGCCCAGATTATTGTACCCAGCAAGGATCTCATTCAAGTATGAAGGAGAAATCAAAAGCTTTTCAGACAAGCAAAAGCTGAGAGAATTCTGCACCACCAAACCAGCTCTCCAACAAATACTAAAGGATATTCTCTAGACAGGAAACACAAAAACGGTGTATAAACTCGAACCCAAAACAACAAAGTAAATGGCAATGGGAACATACTTATCAGTAATTACCTTAAATGTAAATGGGTTGAATGCCCCAACCAAAAGACAAAGACTGGCTGAATGGATACAAAAACAAGACCCCTACATATGTTGTCTACAAGAGACCCACCTCAAAACAGGGGACACATACAGACTGAAAGTGAAGGGCTGGAAAAAGATTTTCCATGCAAATAGGGACCAAAAGAAAGCAGGAGTAGCAATACTCGTATCAGATAAGATAGACTTTAAAACAAAGGCTGTGAAAAGAGACAAAGAAGGTCACTACATAATGATCAAAGGATCAATCCAAGAGGAAGATATAACAATTATAAATATATATGCACCCAAAACGGGACCACCACAGTACGTAAGACAAATGCTAACAAGTATGAAAGGAGAAATTAACAATAACACAATAATAGTGGGAGACTTTAATACCCCACTTACACCTATGGATAGATCAACTAAACAGAAAATTAACAAGGAAACACAGACTTTAAACGATACAATAGACCAGTTAGACCTAATTGATATCTATAGGTCATTTCATCCCAAAACAATGAATTTCACCTTTTTCTCAAGCGCACATGGAACCTTCTCCAGGATAGATCACATCCTGGGCCATAAAGCTAGCCTTGGTAAATTCAAAAAAATAGAAATCATTCCAAGCATTTTTTCTGACCACAATGCAGTAAGATTAGATCTCAATTACAGGAGAAAAACTATTAAAAATTCCAACATATGGAGGCTGAACAACACGCTGCTGAATAACCAACAAATCACAGAACAAATAAAAAAAGAAATCAAAATTTGCATAGAAACGAATGAAAATGAAAACACAACAACCCAAAACCTGTGGGACACGGTAAAAGCAGTCCTAAGGGGAAAGTTCATAGCAATACAGGCACACCTCAAGAAACAAGAAAAAAGTCAAATAAATAACCTAACTCTACACCTAAAGCAACTAGAAAAGGAAGAAATGAAGAACCCCAGGGTTAGTAGAAGGAAGGAAATCTTAAAAATTAGAGCAGAAATAAATGCAAAAGAAACAAAAGAGACCATAGCAAAAATCAACAAAACCAAAAGCTGGTTCTTTGAAAGGATAAATAAAATTGACAAACCATTAGCCAGACTCATCAAGAAACAAAGGGAGAAAAATCAAATCAACAAAATTAGAAACGAAAATGGAGAGATCACAACAGACAACAGAGAAAGACAAAGGATCATAAGAGACTACTATCAACAATTATATGCCAATAAAATGGACAACGTGGAAGAAATGGACAAATTCTTAGAAAAGTACAACTTTCCAAAACTGGACCAGGAAGAAATAGAAAATCTTAACAGACCCATCACAAGCATGGAAATTGAAACTGTAATCAAAAATCTTCCAGCAAACAAAAGCCCCGGTCCAGACGGCTTCACAGCTGAATTCTACCAAAAATTTAGAGAAGAGCTAACACCTATCCTGCTCAAACTCTTCCAGAAAATTGCAGAGGAAGGTAAACTTCCAAACTCATTCTATGAGGCCACCATCACCCTAATACCAAAACCTGACAAAGATCCCACAAAAAAAGAAAACTACAGGCCAATATCACTGATGAACATAGATGCAAAAATCCTTAACAAAATTCTAGCAATCAGAATCCAACAACACATTAAAAAGATCATACACCATGATCAAGTGGGCTTTATCCCAGGGATGCAAGGATTCTTCAATATCCGCAAATCAATCAATGTAATACACCACATTAACAAATTGAAAAATAAAAACCATATGATTATCTCAATAGATGCAGAGAAAGCCTTTGACAAAATTCAACATCCATTTATGATAAAAACTCTCCAGAAAGCAGGAATAGAAGGAACATACCTCAACATAATAAAAGCTATATATGACAAACCCACTGCAAACATTATCCTCAATGGTGAAAAATTGAAAGCATTTCCTCTAAAGTCAGGAACAAGACAAGGGTGCCCACTTTCACCATTACTATTCAACATAGTTTTGGAAGTTTTGGCCACAGCAATCAGAGCAGAAAAAGAAATAAAAGGAATCCAAATTGGAAAAGAAGAAGTAAAACTCTCACTATTTGCAGATGACATGATCCTCTACATAGAAAACCCTAAAGAGTCCACCAGAAAATTACTAGAAAAAATCAATGACTACAGTAAAGTTGCAGGATATAAAATCAACACACAGAAATCCCTTGCATTCCTATACACTAATAATGAGAAAACAGAAAGAGAAATTAAGGAAACAATTCCATTCACCATTACAACGGAAAGAATAAAATACTTAGGAATATATCTACCTAAAGAAACTAAAGACCTATATATAGAAAACTATAAAACACTGGTGAAAGAAATCAAAGAGGACACTAATAGATGGAGAAATATACCATGTTCATGGATTGGAAGAATCAATATAGTGAAAATGAGTATACTACCCAAAGCAATTTATAGATTCAACGCAATCCCTATCAAGCTACCAACAGTATTCTTCACAGAGCTAGAACAAATAATTTCACAATTTGTATGGAAATACAAAAAACCTCGAATAGCCAAAGCTATCTTGAGAAAGAAGAATGGAACTGGAGGAATCAACCTACCTGACTTCAGGCTCTACTACAAAGCCACAGTTATCAAGACAGTATGGTACTGGCACAAAGACAGAAATATTGATCAATGGAATAAAATAGAAAGCCCAGAGATAAACCCACGCACATATGGACACCTTATCTTCGACAAAGGAGGCAAGAATATACAATGGATTAAAGACAATCTCTTTAACAAGTGGTGCTGGGAAATCTGGTCAACCACTTGTAAAAGAATGAAACTGGACCACTTTCTAACACCATACACAAAAATAAACTCAAAATGGATTAAAGATCTAAATGTAAACCAGAAACTATAAAACTCCTAGAGGAGAACATAGGCAAAACACTCTCCGACATACATCACAGCAGGATCCTCTATGACCCACCTCCCAGAATATTGGAAATAAAAGCAAAAATAAACAAATGGGACCTAATTAAACTTAAAAGCTTCTGCACATCAAAGGAAACTATTAGCAAGGTGAAAAGACAGCCTTCAGAATGGGAGAAAATAATAGCAAATGAAGCAACCGACAAACAACTAATCTCAAAAATATACAAGCAACTCCTACAGCTCAACTCCAGAAAAATAAATGACCCAATCAAAAAATGGGCCAAAGAACTAAATAGACATTTCTCCAAAAAAGACATACAGATGGCTAACAAACACATGAAAAGATGCTCAACATCACTCATTATCAGAGAAATGCAAATCAAAACCACTATGAGGTACCATTTCACACCAGTCAGAATGGCTGCGATCCAAAAGTCTACAAGTAATAAATGCTGGAGAGGGTGTGGAGAAAAGGGAACCCTCTTACACTGTTGGTGGGAATGCAAACTAGTACAGCCACTATGGAGAACAGTGTGGAGATTCCTTAAAAAACTGGAAATAGAACTGCCTTATGATCCAGCAACCCCACTGCTGGGCATACACACTGAGGAAACCAGAAGGGAAAGAGACACGTGTACCCCAATGTTCATCGCAGCACTGTTTATAATATCCAAGACATGGAAGCAACCTAGATGTCCATCAGCAGATGAATGGATAAAGAAAGCAGTGGTACATATACACAATGGAGTATTACTCAGCCATTCAAAAGAATACATTTGAATCAGTTCTAATGAGGTGGATGAAACTGGAGCCTGTTATACAGAGTGAAGTAAGCCAGAAGGAAAAACATAAATACAGTATACTAACGCATATATATGGAATTTAGAAAGATGGTAACAATAACCCTGTGTACGAGACAGCAAAAGAGACACTGATGTATAGAACAGTCTTATGGACTCTGTGGGAGAGGGAGAGGGTGGGAAGATTTGGGAGAATGGCAATGAAACATGTAAAATATCATGTAGGAAACGAGTTGCCAGTCCAGGTTCGATGCATGATGCTGGATGCTTGGCGCTGGTGCACTGGGACGGCCCAGAGGGATGGTATGGGGAGGGAGGAGGGAGGAGGGTTCGGGATGGGGAACACATGTATACCTGTGGCGGATTCATTTTGATATTTGACAAAACTAATACAATTATGTAAAGTTTAAAAATAAAATAAAATTGGAAGAATAAAAAAAAAAAAGAAAAAACAAAGAAAAAACAAAACTAACAAATTTGCCTCTCACTATGTTACAAAGTACACATATATCCACAATATTGAAAACAGACCATCAAATGAGCAACTGGATATGTCAGGATGTAGATACCTTATTTCCGAGCCTAGTCACATGGGACATGTGGGGATATCCTCTGGAAGAGAAAGCATACTTTTCTCAACTTTGTTTCCTTCTACATAAAAGATAGAAGATATTAATAAACTGCTTTCAGTTTTGGAAGCTGCATTTTCTATATAAATGAGGGCATTTGTAACCACATAGTAGATCTTCTTAAAGAATGACAGTGTGTGTAGGATATATTATTATATTCAGAAAGGCCTCTTTAGATAGTACTACAGGCAATTCTATATTTCTATAGTAGTCCCAAAATTGAGACTCAGCACATGGCAGATGGATGTAACTCATGTCTCTTCATTTGGAAAATTGTCTTTTGTTCATGTAACTGTAGATACTTTTTCTCACGTTATTATTGCAACTGCTCGCACAGGGGAAGCAGTTAAAGATGTAATACAACATCTCTTTACTTGTTTTTCATATTTGGGCCTGCCAAAAGCTCTGAAAACTGACAATGCTCCTGCTTACACTTCTAAGTCTTTTTAGGAATTTTGTATAAAGTTTCAAATTAAACATAATACTGTCATCCCTTATAATCTCCCCAGGGACAGGCCATTGTTGAAAGAGGGCATCAAACATTAAAAATCCAAATTCAAAAACTAAAAGAAGGGTAGTTTAAGCATAGCTCTCCCCATCAAATCTTGCAACATGCTCTTTTTGTAGTAAATATTCTAAATACTGATCTGGCTGGAACTACTGCAATGCTTCGTCATTGGTGCCTGGAGCAATTAAATGCAAAACCATTAGTTAAATGGAAGGACCTCCTCAGGACAATGGAAGGGTCTTGACCCATTATTAACTAGCTGTCGAGGATGTGCTTGTATTTTACCACAGGATGCAGATTTTCCAATTTACATCCGGGACAGGCTGATTCTCCATGTTGCAGTCCCCCAGACATCCAGTTCCCCCATTGCTTCAATCACAAAAGAGGAGTCCGCCGAAAGGGGAGGCAAGATAAACATCGAGATCCCAGCACAACCGATGGGGCTGCTGCAGCGCAAACTCCAACCAGAAAATAATTCTGCTTATTCTGTTTTGGCTTGTCTACCCTCTCCTTAAGTTTTCTCTTTACCAACGATTCTGGAAAACTTAATGTACATGTGACTTTTCACTGGTGGACCCAATGTAGTGACTTGTGAACAATGCATGCTCTCATCTTGTTTAAATCCTCAATATAATGTTTGCTCCTTTGTAGTGTTACAACGTCCACCTTATCTTATGATGTAACCACTTATTGATATAACTATAGTCTTGCTGTATTACAACAACTTCAGGATTTAATAATGTGATCGTGACAATTTGTGGGCTTACTTATTTTAGGAATATCAGCTTTAATAGCAGCAATTGCTTCTGTTACTGTGGCAGCAATATCATTGACTCAACAAGTACATACTGCCCAATATGTTGATACCACGTCTAAAAATGTTTCACTAACTCCAGCAACACAGGAAGTTATAGATAGAAAATTGGAAATGAGAGTAGATGCCTTAGAAAAGGCAATAATGCATATTGGGACTGAGTTACAGGCTTTAAAAGTGAAAATGGCTCTGTCTTGCCACGCTGATTACCGATGAATATGCGTGACATCTTTAAAGGTAAATGAGACAGATTATGAATGGGAAAAAATAAAAAATCATATCTCAGGTGTTTGGAACAGCTCTGACATTGGCCTGGACTTAGGGAAATTTCATAATCAAATACAGACCCTGGAACACTCTCGACTGGATTTTACCACCGCTGGAGCAGCTAATGTCTTTTTTCACACCTTCTCTAACTTTATTTCTGGAAAAAACATTCTGTCTAATCTCTTTAGATCTAATTTTGCTTCTCATGATCGTTCTTCCTTGTATTGTCAGGATTCTTCAGCAGAACATTCAGAAGCTCGTGACTGAGCTGCATCTGGCTGTTTTAAGAAATAAAAAAGGGGGAGATGCCGGGAGCCGGCATATTGCATATTGAGTGCATATTGCATATTGCATATTGAGTGCAGCACTTTACACAGCATCATCTTTCAGGATCTGGACTAGCTCAACTGGAATTCTATCACTGCCGGGAGCCAGCGTGAGGAACTCCGCCCATGACAAAGGTCATGAGGAAGAAGGCTCGGCATATGCAAAGGCGGGATCAAGCCTCAGGAGTCCCCCTGGAAGTTCTCGAGCATCTACCCCAAAAACCAGAGTCTGCCTACTTTCTGCTTTGTGCTTTCACCTACACCTCTGACTTTATGGGGGGCTGTCCCCCACTACTTCTCTCTGAAAAAAGAGTTAGCTTACAGCTCCAGTTAATAATTCCTAGGTGTGACAGTGTTTCAACCTACAAACTCCTTTGGAAATCCTCTAGCCTGCCTGAATAGGTTTTCCGGCCACATGTGATTGTTCAGAGCCTCCCAACTGTGAGAGGCAGGAGATGTTCTAAACTGTCTAAACACAGATTCCTTTGAGTAGTTAAAAGACTGATTAGAAATTGTATTGGTGAAAGGTTTTTTCACTTATTGGGCCAATGTTTGCTGCTAAGTCTCCATACTCCTTACCTACCGTGTCCTTGGCAGTGTATTGATTGATATAATGGGTGTATAGAAATGTAAGTAGTAGCCTCAATGTTTATAACCTTGGACCCTTGAGTTAATTCTTTTCTTGATTGAGCCCACCTCACCTTTGCACTATAGGAATGCAGCTTTGTCCAATGCTTTTTGGAGGCTGGTGCCTGACTTTGGAATAATCACCTTTAGAGAAAGATAAGTTTCTTAAAATGTTAACAGGCCTCCTGGCCAGAAGATGATGTAAATCATCTGAACTTTTGCATATGATAAGTTTGAAAGCCTGGCTTCGATTAGGACCAGGAACTGCTGTCCTTGCATGACTCTACCCCTTCCCTCATTATCCTCTATGCACAATTTAAGGTATAAAAACTACTTTGGAAAATAAAGTGTGGGCCTTGTTCACTGAAACTTGGTCTCCCCATGTCTCTATCTCTCTCAAATTCTGGCTGAGTCTCCATCTGGAGCGTGGAACCCGCCATGCTTGCTAATTATGCCTGGGCTTCTAAGATCCGACCGGGGAGGCCTCAGTGTCTCCTTTCCTTTGGGAGAACGGAAGGACGCCTGCGGTCTACCTAAGTGGTGCAAACTTCTTGTCTTGAAGTTTTATCAGTCTCCCGCGTAAACCAAGCTACTCAGCCTCTTTTCTCCACTGAATTTTCCTACTGAGCTATCCTCATTCTATTACTCTTTATATCTTTGATAAATATTTAAATAAATAGGTCGCCTATGCCATCTCTCCTTCGAATACCCTGGATCAGCCAAGGCTGGTTCCCAGCAGGTAATAGCAGAAGAATGTAGATATTTTAAATAGAGAGGTTTTTTTGTTTGTTTCAGAAACTTACCTTTCTAACTTTGTGAGATAAGCATTTTCCTGTTACTTGGTTCTAGCTGAGATAGAGGACCTCACCAGATGTTGTCTGATGCAACATCAGACATCAGGTTATCATGGGTCCTAAAGTCTCTGTTAAGGACTTCCCTGATGGCTTAGATGGCAAAGCGTCTGTCTACAATGAGGGAGATCTGGACTCGATCCCTGGGTTGGGAAGATACCCTGGAGAAGGAAATGGCAACCCACTCCAGTACTATTGCCTGGAAAATCCCGTGGTCGGAGGAGCCTGATAGACTACAGTCCGTGGGGTCACAAATAGTCAGACATGACTGAGCGACTTCAAAGTCTCTATTATGAACATAGAGGTATAAAGTCTCTTTCATGATAAATCAGGCAATCCATCAAAAACTTTTAACTATTTCATGGAATTTACATAAGAGCAGCTGGACCTGAGCAAATTCTAAAAGTTCAAATAATTTTCAGGAGAATTTCTCTTACTTTCCCAGGACAGTGTGAGGATCTCTCTGTGACTAACTAAGGAGTAAGTAACATGAAAACTTACAATACCATATGTAAAATAGATAGCCAATGGGAATTTGATGTATGACTCAGGGAGCTCAGAGAGGGGGCTCTATAACCATCTAGAGGGGTGGGAAGGGGAGGGAGATGGATAAAGGTTAAAGAAGGAGGGGACATGAGTGTCGCTATGACTGATTATTGTTGATGTTTGACAGAAAACAACACAATTCTGTAAAGCAATTACCTTAAATTAAACATTAATTAATTCAAATATAAAAACAAGAAAGCTAAATAATAATAATAATAAAAGATCAAAACCCACAAAATACTTAGCCTCCTGATAGTCGGTTTCTTACGCTATAGTGGTTACAGCAAAGAATGTATTGCTGTGGTATTATTATCCCAGAATGAAAGTGAAAGTTGCTCAGTCGTGTCTGACTCTTTGCGACCCCATGGACTATACAGTCTGTGGAATTCTCCAGGCCAGAATACTGAAGTGGGTAGGCTTTCCCTTTCCAGGGGAATATTCCCAACCCACGGATCAAATCCAGTTCCCCGCATTGTGGGCAAATTATTTACCAGCTGAGCCACAAGCTTTCCTGATAGCTCAGTTGGTAAAGAATCTGCCTGCAACGAAGGAGACCTGGGTTTGATCCCTAGGTTGGAAAGATCCCCTGGAGAAGGGAAAGCTACCCACTCCAGTATTCTGGCCTGGAGAATTCCATGAACTGTATGTAGTCCACAGGGTCACAAAGAGTTGGACACAACTGAGTGACTTTCACTTCACCCCAGAACAGGGATTCCCTATATATATAAAACATGATAAGAGAATGTAATTAATAAATAGAGCTTCCATAAATAAACACTTTTGACTGCATTACTGGTAAGAGATCTATTTGATTTGACAGGTAAACAAGGGGAAGTTCACTTACATTGTGTGTAGATGGTCTCTCTGGTATAGCTCAGTGTTTACTATATGACATACTCATAAAAATGTTGCTACCTCACTCTGTGACTCTTGGCTTACTCACTTTAGAGACTGCTGTATGCGGGAGACCATTTCTTTTAAGGTAGCAATGGTCACTCCACAGGATTGAGTGGTGTCACAGAACCTTTTTAGGAGCCTTGACTGAGCACTGAAGATGAGGAAACATTTCTCTTCCAGCTCCCTAGAAGCTAAAGCTCAGGTGTTTATATTTTTCCTGTTTCTCTTGTGCATGCGTGCTTGGTCATGTCTGACTCTGCAAACCCATGGACTGTAGCTTCCCAGGATCTACCGTCCATGGGATTCTCCAGGCAAGAATACCAGAGTAGGTTGCCGTTTCCTTCTCCAGGGGATCTGCCAGACCCAGGGATAGAACCTGCCTCTCCTGCATTGGCTGGTGGATTGTTTACCACTGAGCCATGGGGGGAGCCCTGTTAGTAATTTAAAGAAAGTTAAAATCTAGAACTGCTTTTTAAATTATGGGGAAATACTGTTATAAATACTGCTACAATTACAAAAGATAGTGTGCAGTCTGATGAAGCAAGGACTAACTCTTTACATGCATTATCCCAATTTTCATAAGAATTTGATGAGGTGGACAATTAGTATTTATTATTTTATAATTAATAACAATAACATTTAAGAAGTGACTCAAAGTCTCACAGCTGTGAAATGGCAAATCTCACTTTCAAATCCAGGTTGCCTGAGTTGTAAGCTCTTACAACTTATCATACAAGACATATTTCCTTCTAGTCACTAGGAAAATTGGAAGAAGCAAACTAAAATGGGGGTACCTGGGACTGCTCTCAATAGCATTGAACTTGTACTTTTAGATCGTCTCATATAACTAAAGGCTGTAAAGTACCTTTTAATATCTGGTAGAAATCATAGGATTTATAGGATTTTTTTTGTTTGTTCTCTATTACCTGGCAGAACTGAAAGGGTTTTTGTTGTTGTTTAATCTTAGATTTGTCAGTTAAGGATTACATTGTAATTGGCTACATAATAGTCAATTATATTATCACTCTCCATTTTTCTCTTTGGGAATCATTCCAGCCACACCACTAGAAAAAATGTCATTGCCAATCTAAAATCCACTTGGGGTTGGGAACCATCTTGGGATATCCTACTTGTCTCATCAAGAATATATTTATCCCTTGTAACATCTATGTGCAAAGTCTGGTATCAGCCTTTTGCACAAAATAAATACTACAATTCAAACTTCCAGAAGGTGCCAAGGTAGGTGACAGATTCCCTAAAGCATTAACAAAGTGTGTGGTGTGGATGTAGCAAAGATACTGTTGCCTTAGATAAAATGTATCTTCTCTGACTCTGCAGGGTTTTCTCAGTTTGTGTAGGTATGTGGGCTAAAGGAGTGAATGGGGGGATGGTGGAGTATAAATCTGACCTGACCTTCCCCGTGGCATTTTCTGAAAGCCATTGACTGATTCACTGTGGTCCTTATTTCATTGATGAGGAATCTGAGTGTGGCTATTTTGGAAATCTTGTGAAATCCAATAATCTAATTAACTGTGCTAAATTAGGTGTGTAGCTCAGTCATGTCCAATACTCTGACCCCATGGGCTGTAACCTGCCAGACTTTGCTGTCCATGGAATTTTCCAGACAAGAATATTGGAGTGGGTTTCCATTCCTTACTCCATAGCTAAATTTAGTAAGCTAAATTTTATCAGTAAGCCAAACCTCAGCTTCTATGAGAATATACACATATTAACATACAGTATAACTATTTTATGCTTGTCCTTATAATTATCAACTGAAGGAACTTATGATTTTGAAGTCAGATATTGAATGATTAAATAATCACAATAGTATTGTTATTAATGAAAGATAATGTATTTATTGTTTCATGCATCTATAATATAATAAGCCCTGTAAAGTGTCATAAATTATCCAATTTAATCCTGATTTCAATTTTATGGTATAAGATACTTGAGCTCAATCCCTGAGTCAGGAAGATCCCCTGGAGGAGGAAATGGCAATGCATTCCAGTAGTCTTGCCTGGAGAATCCCATGCACGAGGAGCCTGGTGGGCTATATAGTCCATAGGGTTGCACAGAGTCCAACACAACTGAGGTAACTTAGCACGCATGTATATATCATGCTATTTAAATGAAATTAAGAAGTTTAGGCATAGAGAAGTTCAATGACTTATAGAACACTCAATGTCACATCTGAGGTTAAATAAATTTTGCCTGATGCCATATCCTGTGTATGTTTAATTAGTACAGTACAGCATAATTTGAAAAGGAGAGAGGGCAAACTTTATACTTAATACTTTAAGCAGAAGAACAAATTGAAAATCCATCCATGGGTAGTTTTTAGAAGTAGCTTTGTCACATAAGATTTCCTTTGGGATCAGTGGGGCTCAGCTTATGTTAGGTTAATCAAGATCTAAGTTCAAAGTAGTATGAGATGAACTCTTCAAAAGAAGTGGAATTGTTGTGGGATGCTTCACCTCCCATTCGACAACTGACTGCAGAAACCCTCTAGATAGTTTTTCAATTTTAATGGAAACTCAAGGAAGAAAAATCAGACTTTGATCTCATAACCTGTTTTTGGATATGATATAATCATTCAAGTCACTAGTGGACATGCCCCATGTTGAATGATCTTGTAGTCATGGCATCTGAAGAACAAGAACCTGAGATGATGGCTGAGGTTCTTTCCCACACTGACATTCTATATTCAAATGATATATCATAAAATTCCTACAGCAGTACAAAATATTTCAACATCAGACCCATCATAGTACTTCAGTTAAGAAATGAGAACAGGATTCTATCAATATATATTCTGAAAATTTAATTACATTTCTATGCTTCAGTTTTATCACTTATAAAGTTAGAAAAATATCTATCTATAGAATAATAGGAGGTTTCAACAAAATGATGCATGTCAAGTGATTGAAAAATGTATTGGTAATTTTAGCTTTGTTTGTTGCTTTAACCACCATCAGTATCATCTTTAACACACGTAACTAGGTATCACAGTGAATATATCAGGGCTCCAGTTCATAGAACACCCAAGTTAAAACTGTTCAAGAAAACAAGCTATAATTTGCCTTGGTTGTCTTATTGGTAGTGGAAGTTATACTCCATTTATGTTTGGTGAGAGTTTATAACATTTTTCATGCTGCATGTCTGTTCATTTTTTGTTTCCAGTTTTAATAAACTTTCCTGATTCAACAATTCCTACTAATAACATGCAAACAAATATAAAAGTTTAGTAAGCTATTATGAAGTTCTTGAATATATATATTTTCCCTTATATGACAAGCATAAAAATAAATACAGTAGGTCTGATTTTATAAATGAGGATATGATGACATAAATAAAGATGAAATAATTTAAGGTAGTAGAACCAGGATTACATTCCAGGTCTCCAGACACTTACTTTCTCACTTTCTTCATTTTTGGGGCCTGTTTTGTTCTAGTGATATCAAATAAAACAGGACCCAGGCTGTTGGAGTGTCTCACAGATACACACACACACATACACATACACACACACACACACACAAGAAAATTAAAGAAAGTCCTTTTCATGGTTATTGAATTGATTCTTTACAGAAAGGAAGACAGAGTTAAGAATAAGAATCTGAATATTATGTAAGCATAGAAATTACACTTGTGCAACATAGACACATTAATTGCTTTCTCATTTAAGAGTTTGGATTCATCTTTTTCCAATCAATTTTTTCCTTTTAAAGATTTAATTCCCAGTGAAGACCGGATTCTCTAGAATATTTCAGGCCATATTGTTGGACCAGGGAGAATTACAGGATTCCCACACATAGCACAGAGAATAGATCCTCATTATTTGTTTCTCTTATTACTTACTGCAGAGTTACTGACTTAAGCCACTTCCAACATTACATATCTTTAATTGCCTGCAGGATACTCCATCTCACTGTATTTTTTCATTGACATTCATCCTAAGTTTTCTTCACTTGGGCACTCTCTCCTTCTGACTATATAATACATTTTCCCAATACAGTCTCAGTTTGCTGCTAAGTCACTTCAGTCGTGTCCGACTCTGGGCGACCCCATAGATGGCAGCCCACCAGGCTCCCCCGTCCCTGGGATTCTCCAGCCAAGAACACTGGAGTGGGTTGCCATTTCCTTCTCCAATGCATGAAAGTGAAGACTGAAAGGGAAGTCGCTCAGTCGTGTCCGACTCTTAGCGATCCCATGGACTGCAGCCTACCAGGCTCCTCCGTCCATGGGATTTTCCAGGCAAGAGTACTGGAGTGGGTTGCCATTGCCTTCTCCAAAAACACGCGCATGCACACACACACACAAATATCTACTTGTTTTTCCTCTAATCATCACAGAGTGGTTAAATAACTTTATTAAGCTCACATAACCAATTAGTATATATTCTATATGTAGCAAAGCTAAGATTTGAACCCAGTCATCTCTTGCATAGCTGTTATGCTCTTATCTGTTATTTTAAACTACCTCCCAAGATCATAGATATTCTGTAGACTCATCCAGTTTATCTGTGGTAGCATTCTCCCTAGACTTTTTCTCAACTATACTTTCCTATACATGGAAGAATATGATTTTAGGATTTGAAAAATAGGGGTTTGCCTATAAGGACTTTGCCAGCTCTTCTAGTTCTACCAGGATTTATCAACTCAGCCAAATTCATTCTTTTTCATCTTTAAAGGATTTAGTACTATCTCTTAATGTGAACAGTCTTTAAAGAATCGCTGGCTCTTGGAACATCATAGCTGAATAACAGTCTCTAGTATCAATGAAGATTTTTTTTTAATTTTATTTTATTTTTAAAACTTTACAATATTGTATTAGTTTTGCCAAATATCAAAATGAATCCACCACAGGTACACCCGCGTTTCCCATTCTGAACCCTCCTCCCTCCTCCCTCCCCTACCCTCCCTCTGGGTCGTCCCAGTGCACCAGCCCCAAGCATCCAGTACCGTGCATCGAACCTGGACTGGCGACTCGTTTCATACATGATATTATACATGTTTCAATGTTATTCTCTCAATGAAGATTTTAATTGCTTTTTAAATAAAGTCGCAAATGAAAACAAACCAAATACATCACAGAAAATGCCTTAATGGTTATTCTATCCTTATCTTTGCCTCATTAGAAGGAAGAATAAATATATACTTGATTCATCAATCATTTGGAGAAGACAATGGCACCCCACTCCAGCACTCTTGCCTGGAAAATCCCATGGACGGAGGAGCCTGGTAGGCTGCAGTCCACTGGGTCGCAAAGAGTCGGACACGACTGAGCGACTTCCCTTTCACTTCTCACTTTCATGCATTGGAGAAGGAAATGGCAACCCACTCCAGTGTTCTTGGCTGGAGAATCCCAGGGACGGGGGAGCCTGGTGGGCTGCCATCTATGGGGTCACCCAGAGTCGGAAACGACTGAAGCAACTTAGCAGCAGCAGCAGCATCAATTATTCAAATCAATTCATGTATCCTGATACCATTTATTTCAGATGAGAAAGACAAGAAAACCAAGAAGATGTTGGAGAATAATTGTACCATGCCAATTGAGTTCCTACTTGTTGGATTCACAGATTATCTACCTCTCAGAGTTACACTATTCTTGGTATTTCTCATAGTCTATACACTAACTATGGTGGGAAATGTAGGTTTAATAATCCTAATTAATATCAATTCAAGCCTTCAAACCCCCATGTATTATTTTCTCAGCAACTTGTCTTTCTTAGACATTAGCTACTCAACAGCAATCACTCCTAAAATGCTGGTAAATTTCTTAGCATCCAAGAAAAGTATTTCCCTCTCTGGTTGTGTACTACAGATGTTTTTCTTTGGTTGTTTTGCTGATGCTGAATGCCTTATCTTGGCAGCAATGGCCTATGATCGCTATGCAGCCATCTGCAATCCACTGCTCTATTCTGCTCTTGTGTCTCGGAGAGTCTGTGTCTGCTGCATTGTGTTGGCATACTTCAGTGGGGGTGTGACTTCAATGGTCCATGTCTGCCTCACATTCAGGCTGCCATTTTGTGGCTCCAATATCGTCAACCATTTTTTCTGTGACATCCCGCCTCTCCTGGCTTTGTCTTGTACAGACACCTACATTAATGAGCTTCTGCTCTTTGCTTTGTGTGGCTTCATCCAGACCAGCACTTTTGTGGTCATATTTATCTCATACTTCTGTATCCTCCTCACTGTTTTGAGCATCAAGTCCTCAGGTGGAAGAAGCAAAACGTTCTCTACCTGTGCCTCTCATCTCTTGGCAATCACCTTATTCTATGGAACACTCCTGTTTATGTACTTGCGTCCCACTACCAGCTACTCCCCAGACACTGACAAAGTAGTTGCAGTGTTTTATACGGTTGTCTTTCCCATGTTTAATCCAATAATCTACAGCTTCAGAAACAAAGATGTAAAATATGCCCTCAGAAAGCTACTGGACAGAAACGGGACTTTCAAGTGAATAGGAATTGAAGTCATTTAAGAATATTTAAGGCATAGCCTATCCCTCCAATCTGATAATCAGCTGTACATCATCCTATATGTCAAATATTTTAAACATTTCCCCACCTTTCAGAAATAAAAAAATAACTTTTCATCCTCTATTCTGTGAAATGTTTTTATCATCTCTTACAAAAACAGATTTGTCAAAATTCTGCTCTGTGAAATGTTTCTGAATTAAAATAAATAATAGTTTCTCTTTGTACATTGATTTTTTATATTCTTTGTCATCTAATATTGAAGGTATTTGTTGACTTGTTTGTCAACCTATCCATATGAGAAAGTCCTTGGCAGCTGGGGATATGTATCTTGGTTGATTTTTCCAACACCTATGCAGCTTGGTGTAGGGCACGTCCTCACTATATATATTCAGTGAATAAATGGATGAATGGATAGATGAGTGAGTAAATCCAGTTTTCTGTGTTTGGGAAAATAAGCCTAGATTCTGCACTTAAAGAACATTTACCATCAGAGAAACTTTACATTACTCATGATGGATAATGGGGATTACAGTGGCTCTCAGAAAATCAGATAGAAGCACATATAGTGATAGTCACATTTATATTAGGAGAGAGTGAAATTATAGCATGTATTTTCTCTTTCAGTTCAATTCAGTTGGTCAGTAGTATCTGACTCTGTGACCCCATGAACTGCAGCACACCAGGCCTCCCTGTCCATCACCAACTCCTAGAGTCCACACAAACCCATACCATCCAGCCATCTCATCCTCTGTCATCCCCTTCTCCTCCCACCCACAATCCCTCCCAACATCAGGGTCTTTTCCAATGAGTCAACTCTTCTCATGAGGTGGCCAAAGCATTGGAGTTTCAGCTTCAGCATCAATCCTTCCAATGAACACCCAGGACTGATCTCCTTTAAGATGGACTGTTTGGACTAGATTGATTACCATAATAGGCTCTTTCATTCACTGTGGATATCTGGGAAAACCAAACAAGTTTGTGAAGATCATAAAGACTATTAACTATATATATTACTAATTATTAACACATAAGTTACTGACTCTATCTTCAGGAAGAGGTCAACAATTGCTTCGATCACTGTATTCTGTAAATTGGCCATGTAAATCAATTGACGTATGAATCCTTCTTTCTCTGGGATCAGGTTTGATGATTAAATTATCAGACATTTTCTGTGGTTGCTTTTAATCCTTGAGTCCTAATTTCCTTTTTATTTTATCTCAGCAGAGTTGAAGGACTACACTGTGTAGATAAGAATACATCATACTGTGCATTTGGTAGTAATTGTAGAGCTATAAATGGCTGTGTTTGTTACAGGATTACAACCCTGAAAATAAAGACAATAAAATATTACCAATGAAATGGGTTGTTTTGAAGTATAAATGAACTAATATATGTAATCTTCCCAGTATATGGATAATTTGAGAGTTAAATGATCGAATATGTAAAAATCTCCTAGAATATATGGAAAGCTCTTGTTGCCTGTTACAATGTAACAGCATACACTTGTTCATTATTTTACCATTATTATATGATTTTAAGATAGTGGCTGGGTTTGATTTCCTAGAAGAAACTATGAATTTTAACAATATCCATGAAGCATTCTGGAGATTCTGAGATGCTGGGAGAGATTAAAAAAACAAAATTGGAACCTAAGATTCAACTCAGTGTCCCTTCATCCTGTTGAAATATTTGCCCTCAATGAAAACTTTATTGGAGTACAGAGTACAATGTCCTTCATTCGATCTTATTCTTAAATTGTTTCTGAAAAGTAGGGGTTATTGTTCATCATTCCTTTAATGTTTGTGTTTCCTCCTGCTGCAAAAAGTTAATGAGATTTTCATGGAATGAGCTGATTTCTTCTAATCATCTATCTGTTGTGTTCATGAACATAAGGTTGCATAAAGAAGCATGTCAGCTTCCTTAATAGGGACCTGTTAAATTTAAGACATTTTTCATTTACAAAAATAAATTAGACTAAAATAAGTAAACTACAATCTCCATGTAAACTATAAAATTGTATAAGTTTAATTAGCACAGTTTCTAAAAGCAGCATTATTGACAGTTTGGGCCAATACTCCTTTGTTGGTAGAAGAAGAGGAGGAGGAGAGGTTTACCCTCTACAGTTTAGGGTTTTAGCAGCCTACCTGGTCTCTACTCACTTGATACTAGTAGCATCCCCCCTATTTAGGTTAACCAAAAATGTATCCAAACCTTGCCAATGTCCCACTGGAGGCAAATTATACCTAGATGAGAACTAAAAATCTTTCTCAGCTGTATTTATCTGTCCATAACACAAGAGAAACCCATAATAACAAGGTCACTACCTGAACTTAAGTCAGAATAATAATTTGGTAAGAAAAACTCAGATATTATTTTATTTTGGTCTGAAGTATTTCCCTAGCTCATAGTATTTGGGTTGATAATACACACACAGAAAATCATGACATAATTTTAATGAACATATAAAATTATATATATATATACACACACACACATAATGAAAAGCCACATTTCAGAATAAAGTAGAATATTTGCAATGATTATATTCAATTAGATTTACTTTTTTGCCTATCTATGGTCAGAGAATGAGAATACTTATATATTTCATTTCAGTCATAAGAAGGTAAATTTAAAATAATAAATTCAGGTTCCCCCTATAGAAAATATCTGCATTTTGATGACTATCATCAGTTCAGGTCAGAATTAAAATCTATTTTCTAATTCTAATCTTGATTGCCCTTATACTGAGTCTTGGAGATTGGGTGCTAATTTGTTTTATGGCATGAGTTGAAAAATACCAATTTTTCTAGTGACATAAGGCAAAAAATTATATTTAAAGGACAAAGTAGATATCTTCAAAGGAATTTGTTGGCTTTCAGTCAATAAGTCAAGTCCAGCTCTTTAAGACTGAGGCACACCAGACTTCCCTATCCGTCACTGTCTCCCAGAGTTTGCTCAAACTCATGTCCATCAAGTTGGTGATGCTAACCAACCAACTCATTTGTCACCACCTTTCCTTATTTTGTTCAATCTTTCCAAGCATCAGGGTCTTTCCCATGAGTTGGCTTTTCACATCAGGTGGCCAAAGTATTGGAGTTTCATCTTCAACATCAGTCCTTCCAATGAATATTCAGGGCTGATTTCCTTTAGGATTGACCAGTTTTATCTCCTTGCAGTCCAGGGGACTCTCAAGAGCCTTCTCTAGCACCATGATTCCAAAGTATCAGTTATTTGGTGCTCAGTCTTCTTTATGGACTACTGTTACATCCGTACATGACTACTGAAAAAAACATAGTTTTGATTATATAGATTTTTGTAGACAAAGTGATGTCTCTGCTTTTTAATACACTGTCTAGATTTGTCATAGTTTTCCTTCAAAGCAGCAAGCATCTTTTAACTTCATGGCTACAGTCATCATCTGCAGTGATTTTGGAGACCAAGAAAATAAAATCACGTGTCACTGTATCCACTTTTTCTCCTTCTAATTGCCATGAAATGATGGGACTGGATACCATGATCTTAATTTTTTGCATTTTGAGTTTTAAACCAGCTTTTTTCAGTCTCCTCTTTTACCCTCATCAAGAGGTTTTTCAGTTCCTCTTTGTTTTCTGCCTTTAGAGTCATATCACCGGCATATCTCATAGGTTGTTGGTATTTTTCTCAGCAATCTTGACTCTAGCTTGTGATTTATCCAGTATAGTATTTCACATGATGTACTCTGAATATAAGTTAAATAAATAGGGCAACAATATACAGCCTTGACATACTCTTTTCCCAATTTTGAACCAGAATATTGTTCCATATAAGGTCCTGTTGCTTCTTGACCTGCACATAGGTTTCTCAGGAGACAGGTAAGATGGACTGATATTTGCATCTCTTGAAGAATTTTCCACAGTTTGTTGTGATCCACACAGTCAAAGGCGTTAGTGTATTCAAAGAAGTGGAAGTAGATGTTTTTCTGGAATTATCTTGCTTTTTCTATGATCCAATTAATGTTGGCAATTTGATCTCTGAACTTCTGCCTTTTCTAAACCCAGCATGTACATCTGAATGTTCTTGATTCACATCCTGCTAAAGCCTAGCTTGAAGAATTTTGAACATTACGTTGTTAGAATGTGAAGTGAGTGCAATTGTTGGGTAGTTTGTCATTCAAACAATTTATCTGTAACTAATTTTTTTTTCTCAGAAGTAAGTAATATATATATATATATATATATTTAAAAACATGAGGTAACATTTGCCACCTTGATAAGAATGGAGATTCATAAATAACACTGAGAATCCATATTTTGTTTTAGTGACTGCAAACATTGTTAAGCATGATAGAGAGTACATGTAGTCCTTTTAACTGAAAGATCACTATTAGTCCTAACTATATATGCTTATGCTTCATTGTATTTTTATAGAAAATTAGTCACTAGTGTGGTAAAAGCAAACAAACAAACCAACATGGTTTTATCATATCTTACATACATGCATGCTAAGTTACTTCAGTCATATCTTATTCTCTGAGACCCTATGGACTGCAGCCTACCAAGCTCTTCTATTCATGGGATTCTCCAGGCAAGAATACTAGAGTGTGTTGCCCTGCCCTTGTCCAGGGGATCTCTCCAACCCAGGGGCTGAACCCTTACATCTACCTATATTGGAAGGGCTTAAAACAAACTCAACATTCAGAAAACTAAGATCATGGGATCCGGTCCCATCACTTCACGGCAAATAGGTGGGGAAACAATGGAAACAGTTTGAGACTATTTTGGGGGGCACTGCAGATGATGATGGCAGCCATGAAGTTAAAAGACATTTACTTCTTGGATGAAAAGCTATGATCAACCTAGACAGCATATTAAAAAGCAGAGACATTACTTTGCTAACAAAAGTCCATCTAGTCAAAGATATGGTTTTTCCAGTAGTCATGTATGGATGTGAGAGTAGGACTATAAAGAAAGCTGAGCACCAAAGAATTGATGCTTTTGAAATGTGGTGTTGGAGAAGACTCTTGAGAGTCCTTTGGACAGTTAGGAGATACAACCAGTCCATCATAATGGAAATCAGTCCTGGATATTCATTGGAAGGACTGATGCTGAAGCTGAAACTCCAATATGTTGGCTACCTGATACGAAGAACTGACTGACTTGAAAAGACCCTGATGCTGGGAAAAATTGGAGGCAGGAGGAGAAGATGACGACAGAGGATGAGATGGTTGGATGGCATCTCCGACTCGATGGACATGAGTTTGAGTAAACTGCAAGAGTAGGTGATGGATAAGGAGGCCTGGCGTGCTGCAGTCCATGGGGTTGCAAAGAATCAGACATGACTGAGCGACTGAACTGAACTGATTATATTAATAAGTCAAAAAGAGAGCATACAATTGAATTAATTTCATGTGTGTGTATGTGTAGTCTCTCAAAAAACTTTAATGTGAATTATTGTTAAAATTTTGGAGTATGATATTGTGCACTGTTGTTTAGTCACTCAGTCATGTCTGACTCTTTGCAACCTCATAGACTACAGCCCATCAGGCTCCTCTGTCCTCGGGATTTCCCAGGCAGGAATACTGGAGTGGGTTGCCATTTCCTACTCCAGGGGATCTTCTTGACCCAGGGTTCAAATCCGTGTCTCTTGGATTGCAGGTGGATTATTTACCATTGAGTCACTGGGTCAATTTCATAATGAAACAATGAGGTAAGTTAAGTATGCTTGAATGGTTCCATTTTACAGGAAAGAGGACAACTGCAGCTGTTTCACCATTAGAATATTTGAACACTTATCTGAGTAGTGTCTATGTCATTGAAACACACATCTTTAGTTTCTGCAATGGCATTTAGATGCAATTGCACCTCTGTGTTACACTTTATCCCAAGATGTTTAAGATTTAGAGAACACATTTTTTAAATTGCTTTATCTAAAAAATAAATACATTTTACATAAAAAGTGAGAGCAGAGGCACCTACTGAAGAGCCATTTAGACGACTTGCAGTTTTGATTAGTTTCAGTCTCAAGAGAATAGAAAAGATGCTAATGATTCAGCCTGTGGACATCTGAGATTCACTTCTACACAAGGAGCTATTAATACTAACTGTGGCCCCAAAATAAAAATAAGCAAATATAATAAAGCTTTACTTTCAATAATAAGTCCTTTAAGATCATGAAAACTTGGTCTTTTCTAGATCTTCTGCTTACTCTGGGCTTAACTGTGAGTATTTTTAGGAAGTGGCAATAATTTTATTTAAAATTTTGACATTTCCTGTTACTTCACAATAAAAATCTGTTACCAGCTGTATGATTTCAGTATTTTTCTCAAACAGCCAGATAACAATATCCTAGTCTGTGTTTTATTTATCTTCTAAATGATTTCTTCTCATTTTTTGGAGAATGGGAACTATTTATTTAATACATATGTTCAATATTTTCATGTGTCTGTGTATGGTTATGGTATTTGATATGGGGCTTCCCAGGTAGTTCAAATGGTAAAGAATCTGCCCACAATGTAGGAGTCCTGGGTTCAATTCCTGGATTGGGAAGATCTCATGGAGAGGGCATGATAACCCACTCCAGTACTTGCCTGGAGAATTTCATGGACAGAGGAGCCTGGCAGGCTACAGTTCATCGACTCGCAGAGTCAGACACAACTGAAGATTAACATTTTAACATTTTCATTTTCACACATGGTAACTGAAAGCCATTTTCACAGTTGCAGTAAATTTGAGATATTCTATGGAAAGTAGAATATTATATCTCAGAATTTTAATTTACTTGGCTATAGTACTAGAAAAAGCATTTCTTCCTAGTCTTATTAGCAATAGTTTTATTAATAAGAACTTTTATTCTACATTTGTTTTATGGTTCTAATAATAATATTTAAAGAATTATTTTCTACTTTTATTGAGTTTATCATTGCATCCTGTCTGTAACAAAAGCTGGTGATGCACACAGACACTTGATCTCCAGAACACAGGAATGCTTTTGCCACAAGCTGCTGCTTCTTCCCACTCCAAATCCACTGTGCCTGGATAAAGTTGTCTACAAATAAATATGTATTGTTTTTTATTATTTTATTTTATTTGACCACATTGTGCTGCTTACAGGATCTTAGTTCCCTGACTAGGGATCCAACCTGGAGTCCTGGCAGTAAGACTGCCACTGGACCATGGAAATTCCCAATATGTCTTATTAAAATTAGACAGTATGATCTATGTAGTTTTGAGTCTTTCATTATGTCAAGGTGGTGGTTGTTGATAGTATTTATTTTTAAATTTTTATTAATGACTGCTATTTAAGTTTCTATGTGTGTGTGGGGGGAGTGATGTTTTATAAACAACTTTAATCATAAAATTATAGTTTATATTATTTTAAGCTATAAGTATATTTCTATACTGGCTTCTCCATGGCTCAATAGGTAAAGAGTTTGCCTGCAGTGCAGAAGACACATGAGATGAAGGTTCAACCTCTGAATTGGGAAGACTCCCTGGAGAAGGAAATACTGCAACCCTCACCAGTGTCCTTGCCTGAAAAATCCCAAGGACAGAGGACCCTGGTGGACTACAGCCCATGGGGTCACCAAAGAGTCAGATTCAACTGAGTGGCTAAACATGGAAATACATATTTTTATACTTATAAATTTGCATAGCTGTGAATGTATAAATAACAAATAGTTCATATAGCATGCAATGAATTCTATATGTACCTGTATACAATATACTGTAGCAACATGAACAAAATAAAAGTGAAATGCAATGTTTACACATAATACTGTACAATTTCAGTTGTAAATATTATAAAAACATAATTGTATTTGGGAAGCAAAGTTTCATGAGAGAACATAGTAAGATAGTTCAGTTTTGGTTTACAGCATGGTTATACCATCATTTTGAAATTGTTTTGACTGTTTTGATAGATACTTGGCTGGGATCACTTTTCTATTATCCTGATAAATGCTTTTAACTTTGTGATTTCTCTCACCATTATATTTTTTATTGTGACCTTGATCATTGTTGATTGTGTTTTTTCTAATGTCCTTTTGGAGTTACAAGTAAAAAGTAAACTACAGTGAAGGAATTTCATACTTTTTAAACAAATACTTTTCTCTGGGGAATCTTGACTTTTCAGGATACCTTTCTGAGATTTGGAAGAATTGCATTTAAGTATGTCTTTCAGTCACAAAAATGTTGTTTCCAGTAGTTCTTTTTCCTAAGGGAATACTTACCATTATTATTGTTCAAAAGCAGACTCTAATTTTATCAGATAAATGATACTGGTTGGTATCAGAAATCTCAAATTTAGTGACAGAATGACCCTGTGTTCTAGTTGTAATTCTAACAGCATGAGAGAAAATCATACTTTAGTGCTATGTAACACTTTTCCCTATCTAGTGTTTTCTATTATGGGTTCCATTGATAAAGCTGTTGTTAGAACTCTTGCTGTTTAACCTGTTGGATTCTCGCCTGGTTTTCCTGTGTCCTGGCATTGAGGCTTGTCTATCAGTATCATGCTTCAGGTCACTACTACATCCTCCAAGTGACATATGCTAATTAAACTGGCACAGAACTTCGTTTTTCCCTCCCTTTCTCCGAATAATGAAGGGAAATTTATACACACATGTTTGATTTGTTTCTTTATATTATTACAAGGAATATGCAACAGGTCAAAGGAAGAGTTATATTGGAACTCAAACCATCTTCTTACTGGTCAGAATTTTGACCCTTCTTAATCAATAGAAATTGATGAGGCTAGGCAAGAAATTCTGGCATGGCTTTATTGTGACCCTGATGCAGCAGGGTGGCGTGGAGTGAAAACCATTATAGGTTCCCTTGCTTGCTTCTCAAAGGGGGGCAAGCTGTTCCTTTTATGGGATGAGAGTAGAGGGGGCTCCCAAGAGTCAGGCTGGAGGGGTGATTTATATGGTTTCCCCCACCCTTTTGGTGGTATTAAATGCAGGGGGCATGCAAAGTACCCTGGTTTTGCTCTCAACAACATAATTTTGCTCCCAGCTCTTTAGAAGTGGCATTTGGGGTTTTGGTCTTATTTAATTTTTTGGGTGGAGAGGGATAGGGTTGGTCTTTTTGTATCTTGTTGTCCATAATCGGCCCCAACTGTGCATGTGCACAGTTATCTCTGAGTCCTTCACAGTTTCTTTGTATTTTGCAGCTCAAGGAGACATTTGTCCAGGTGCAAGCACTGTAACAAAGAGTCCCAGATCTCAGGTTCCAGTCTGTTTCAATCTTCATCCTAACACACCGGTGACATGATGTCCCCATTACACTAAAAAGCCTCAGGGTGGGGGAGAGGGGGGATTCCCATTAAAAAAGACATAAACGTGCTTTTGGGTTTCCCATGTGGCACACTAGTGAAAGAATTCTCCTGCAAATGCAGGAGACACAAGACACAGGGGTTTGATCCCTGGGTCTGGAAGATCCCCTGGAGGAGGAAATGCAATCCTTCCCAGTATTCTTTATTGGGATAATTCCATAGACAGAGGAGCTTAGTGGTTATGGTCCATGAGGTCACAAACAGTTGGACAAGACTGATCACCTAGTACCAAATTATAATACACCAATTCTGTATTTTACAATCTAGATATTTTAACAGGAAAATAATATATAAATAAAATATAAATATAAAAATAAAATATAAAATATAAATAAAAAGTTATTTATATTTTCCAACAAATTATTTCTTCTTTTTCCTGGATATAGTAGACTTTGATTCCCAAATTAATTGATCTAAAATATAAACAGGATCAAGTTTATAATCTCAGTTTGTGAGTGATGAACCTCTGTACTAATAGAATGAAAATTTTGGTTTTGTTTAACAATACCTGAATTTTGCATCCCAAGATTATCCATATCCTGAGGTGCTTATTTGATTCATTTCTTTAATAACATGTAAACACCTTGAGAGTATGACGTTTTTCTTGTTAATCTCTAACAAATATAGCATTTCTTGGCAGAAAGTAGTAATATATATGTAGTAAGTGTGCTAAGTCTCTTCAGTCATGTCTGACCAGGCTCCTCTGTCCATCATAATTCTCCAGGCAAGAATACTGGAGTCGGTTGCCATGCCCTCCTTCAAGGGCTCTTCCCAGCCCAGTGATCAAACCCAGATCTTTAGTGTCCCCTGCAATAACTCAGGGTTCTTTACAGTGATGCTCTGCCGAGAGCCGCCATGGCAGATCCCACCTATAACAAAGGTCATGCGGAAGAGACCTGACAGGCAGAGGTGAATCAGGCCTCGAGAGACCCCCTGAATCTGCTCGAGCATCTACCCCAAAACCAGAATCTGTCTGTCTTACTGTTTTGTGCCTTTCACCAACTCTTCTGACATTAATAGGGGCTATCTCTGACCACCTTTCTCTGGAAAAAGTCAACTTAGGGCTTTAGTTAATAAGTCTCCTGGGCATGAAAGGAATATTTCTATTTTAACCCCTTTGTTGGAATTCAAGCTTGCCTGACAGGTTTATCCATACTCTTGCAATTAACACACACGTTTGTTCACAACTCCCCAACCTTGAAAGGCACAGGAAGCCAAGACACTCTAAAAGTCCTAATGAGCATAGGGTCCTTTAAGGGTGAAAAATTATTAGAATAGATAGTACTGGTAAAGGGCTTCATTATTGGGCCAATGCTTGCTGTCAAGTGCCCATAACCCTTTTCCATTGTGCACCTGGGAGTGCATTAGTTAACATAGTTGGAATGTAAAAAAAAAAAAAAAAAAAAACAAGTAGCAGCCTTGGAATGAACCACATCAAACCTTTGAGCTAGTTGGTTCTTTCTTTGTTGTGACCCACTGCACCTTTGCTCCATGAGAATGTAACTCTGTTTAGTACTTTCTGAGGCTGGGAGACAGAAAGAAGAAACACTTTAAGGGAAAATAAGTTTTCTGGTTGAACAGCCTTTATCAAAAAAGGGTCATAAAATGTCCACAGGCCTCCAAGGCCAGAATAATGTACACAGCATTGTTTATGGGAAAGGTATGCAGAAAAAATCCTGGTTTTGATAAAGACAAAACAGATGTAATGTTTGGTCTGACTCTGTATGACTTTGCATCTTTCATTTCCCTCTATGTACAAGTCAAGGTATAAAAGTTCCTTTTGAAAATAAAGTTATGGGCCTTGCTCACTGAAGCTTGGTCTCCCTGTGTCATTCTTATTTTTCCTTTTCTCTCCTTTTCTCTCTCTGTTCTTCTTTCAGGATGACTCCTTGGAACACAGGAGCTTTATTGGCTTTCTGTGTTAATCAAGGAAGATCAAGCCTCTGATTTCTCCATTTTGCCATCCTTATCGCCTAAGCCATCATCCTGAGGGTACCCCTGGATCCTGCTGGGGCTGGACCCCAGCAGTGCTCCTTGGCAAGGCCTCATGTAATAAATTGTATATATTAAATATATGAAAGTGAAGTGAGTGAGTGAAGTCGCTCAGTTGTGTCCGACTCTTTGCAACCCCGTGGACTGTAGCCTACCAGGCTTCTCCATCCATGGGCTTCTCCAGGCAAGAATACTGGAGTGGGTTACCATTTCTTTCTCCAGGTGATCTTCCCAACCCAGGGATCGAACCCGGGTCTCCTGCATTGCAGGCAGACGCTTTAACCTCTGAGTCACCAGGGAAGCCCATGAAAGTATATACAAATGCTTAATTTATTGATATTGAATCATAAATATTGTTGAGTTAATATTATATCATGCCAAAAAAGTGAGTATAATTGAGTGACAGCCTACATTTTTTAAAAGCAAAATATATCTTGCTGGGGACCAGCCCCGGCTGATCCAGGGCATTCGAAGTGGGGACGGCATCAGCAACCTATTTATTTAAATATTTTATCAAAGATATAAAGAGTAATAGGATGAGGATATCTCAGTAGGAAAATTTAGTGGAGAAAAGAGGTTGAGTAGCTTGGATTACGCGGGAGACCAATAAAACTTCAAGACAAGAAGTTTGCACCACTTACGTAGGCCGCAGGCATCCTTCCATTCTCCCGAAGGAGAGGAGACACTGAGGCCTCCCTGGTCAGATCTTAGAAGCCCAGGCATAATTAGCAAGCATGGCGGGTTCCACGCTCCAGATGGAGACTCAGCCAGAATTTGAGAGAGAGAGCGACATGGGGAGACCAAGTTTCAGTGAACAAGGCCCACACTTTATTTTCCAAAGTAGTTTTTATACCTTAAATTGTGCATAGAGGATAATTGGGGATGGGGTAGAGTCATGCAAGGACAGCAGTTCCTGGTCCTAATCGAAGCCAGGCTTTCAAACTTATCATATGCAAAAGTTCAGATGATTTACATCATCTTCTGGCCAGGAGGCCTGTTAACATTTTAAGAAACTTATCTTTCTCTAAAGGTGATTATTCCAAAGTCAGGCACCAGCCTCCAAAAAAGCATTGGACAAAGCTGCATTCCTATAGTGCAAAGGTGAGGTGGGCTCAATCAAGAAAAGAATTAACTCAAGGGTCCAAGGTTATAAACATTGAGGCTACTACTTACATTTCTATACACCCATTATATCAATCAATACACTGCCAAGGACACGGTAGGTAAGGAGTATGGAGACTTAGCAGCAAACATTGGCCCAATAAGTGAAAAAACCTTTCACCAATACAATTTCTAATCAGTCTTTTAACTACTCAAAGGAATCTGTGTTTAGACAGTTTAGAACATCTCCTGCCTCTCACAGTTGGGAGGCTCTGAACAATCACATGTGGCCGGAAAACCTATTCAGGCAGGCTAGAGGATTTCCAAAGGAGTTTGTAGGTTGAAACACTGTCACACCTAGGAATTATTAACTGGAGCTGTAAGCTAACTCTTTTTTCAGAGAGAAGTAGTGGGGGACAGCCCCCCATAAAGTCAGAGGTGTAGGTGAAAGCACAAAGCAGAAAGTAGGCAGACTCTGGTTTTTGGGGTAGATGCTCGAGAACTTCCAGGGGGACTCCTGAGGCTTGATCCCGCCTTTGCATATGCCGAGCCTTCTTCCTCATGACCTTTGTCATGGGCGGAGTTCCTCACGCTGGCTCCCGGCAGTGATAGAATTCCAGTTGAGCTAGTCCAGATCCTGAAAGATGATGCTGTGTAAAGTGCTGCACTCAATATGCAATATGCAATATGCACTCAATATGCAATATGCCGGCTCCCGGCAATATCTGACCAATATAATTTTGGTACTTCACACTCACACCTTGCCTCATCACATGACGTTTTTTGGGTTTGTTATTTTAATGCTAATAAAAACAAAACAAACAAAAATCCTCATGGATGAGAAAGTAATAGTTTTGACACTTCACACTCACACCTTACCTTCTTACATGAAGTTTTTGGGTTTGTTGTTTTCATGTTGATTAAAAAAAAATGATGAGAAGGCAAATACAAAAGTGTGATATAAAAATGATCAAGTTAAATTACACTTCTAGTTTTTTATGGGCTTTAATACTAAATAGTAAATGAAAATATGTCTCTATCACTTCCTCCTGTTTCAACTATCATGGAAGGCACAGCCCTTGTTTGTCCAAGTTGGGAATCTTAGCATTACGAAAGGAGTTGAATATTATGTAAGAGTGTCAAAAGTTAACTGGGTATTAAAAAATAGGAATAGGTTAGCCACAGGTAAGGAAATAATTTCTATTACAAAGTTTGTAACCCTCGTAAGCAGAGAACTTGTATGTGCCGTTGACCAAGTCAGGTGGTTGATATAAGCCATATATGGGTTATAATGTCAATTCTTCCAATTAGTAGTTTCATTGTCTAAGATAGTTTCCTTATTGTAATGTTGACTATGTGGAAGGAAGGAATAAAATAATCTCTAGTTTCAAAAATGTGAGTCATTATAAATGTATTGTCTAGCAAACACAAGGTCTGGTGCTGGAGGTAATTTATTTTTTCATCTAATTACAGGCTAAACCTAGATGTTTCCTGTTATTATGGACACCAGATCATGGAGAAATCATATATCTATCTATCTGTGTGTGTGTGTGTGTGTGTGTGTGTGTGTGTGTGTGTCTGAGTGATACCATCTTATTCTGCAGCTAAAGAGCTATGCAAACCTGGAGGCATGGCAGATTGAAATCACACAGGTGTGAAGGAATTCCTTCTGGTAGGTATAACTGAAAATTATAAATTGCAGGTCCCTCTCTTTCTGCTTTTTTTTTTTTCCTTCTTTATTTTATCACTTTGATAGGCAACTGGGGGATGATCATATTGATCTGACTAAATGCCAAGCTTCATACTCCAATGTACTTCTTCCTTGGCAACCTCTCTTTTTGTGATATCTGCTACTCTATACCGGGGTCCAGCCCCAGCAGGATCCAGGGGTATCCTCAGGATGTCGGCTTAGGCAATAAGGATATCAAAGCAGAGAGAAGGGCTTGATCTTCCTTGGTTTACACAGAAAGCCAATAAAGCTCCTATGTTCCAAGGAGTCATTCTGAAAGAAGAACAGAGAGAGAAAAGGAGGGAAAAGGAAAAACAAGAATGACACGGGAAGACCAAGCTTCGCTGAGCAAGGCCCATAACTTTATTTTCAAAAGGAACTTTTATACCTTGACTTGTACATAGAGGGAAATGAAAGATGCAAAGTCATACGGAGTCAGCCCAAACATTACAACTGTTTTGTCTTTATCAAAACCAGGATTTTTTCTGCATACCTTTCCCATAAACAATGTTGTGTACAATATCTTCTGGCTTTGGAGGCCTGTGGACATATTATGACTCTTTTTTGATAAAGGTTGATCAGCCAGAAAACTTGTTTTCCCTTAAAGTGTTTCTTCTTTCTGTCTCCCAGCCTCAGAAAGTACTAAACAGAGTTACATTCTCATGGAGCAAAGGTGCAGTGGGTCACAACAAAGAAAGAACCAACTAGCTCAAAGGTTTGATGTGGTTCATTCCAAGGCTGCTACTTGTTTTTCATACATTCCAACTATGTTAACCAACGCACTCCCAGGTGCACAATGGATAAGGGATATGGGCACTTGGCAGAAAGCATTGGCCCAATAATGAAGCCCTTTACCAGTACTATCTATTCTAATAATTTTTCACCCTTAAAGGACCCGGTGCTCATTAGGACTTTTAGAATGTTTTGGCTTCCCGTGCCTTTCCAGGTTGGGGAGTTGTGAACAATCATGTGTGTTAATTGCAAGAGTATGGATAAACCTGTCAGGCAAGCTTGAATTCCAACAGAGGGGTTAAAATAGAAATATTCCTTTCATGCCCAGGAGACTTATTAATTAAAAACCTAAGTTGACTTTTTCCAGGGAAAGGTGGTTGGGGATAGCCCCCTGTTAATGTCAGAAGAGTTGGTGAATGGCACGAAATAGTAAGACAAACAGATTCTGGTTTGGGGGTAGATGCTCGAGCAGATTCAGAAGGTCCCTCGAGGCCTGATCCACCTTTGCCTGTCAGGTCTCTTCCACATGAACTTTGTCATGGGTGGGATCTCCCGTGGTGGCTCCTGGCAACTCTACTGTCTTTTCCCATAAAATGCTGGTCAATTTCCTTTAAAAGCATAAGTCCAGCACCTTTTCTGGATGTGTTCTACGGAGTTTCTTTTTTGCATTATATGTAACTACAGAAGGCATTCTCCTGTCTATGATGGCTTATGACTGCTATGTCACAACAGCCGAGCCCCTGTTATATACAGTCATTAAGACCCAACGGGTTTGTATTCAGATGGTTCTTTTATCTTACTTGGTAGGACTCTTTAACTCCCTGACACACACAATATGTTTGCTAAAACTAGACTTCTATGGTCCTAACATTGTGAGTCATTATTTCTGTGACATTCCCCCTCTTTTGAATCTCTTTTGTTCAGATGCTCATAACAATGAAATGCTGCTTTTGATATTCTCTGGGGTCATTGCAATGTTCACTTTTATTATCATCATGAGCTCTTATATTCACATCATCATTGCTATCCAGAGAATCAGCTCAGCTGAGGGAAGGCACAAAGCCTTCTCCACTTGTGCCTCCCATCTGACTGCTGTGACCTTATTTTATGGGTCTGTGACCTTCAGCTACAACCAGTCAAGCTCTCAGTATTCCTTGGAACAGGAGAAGGTCTCTGCTATGTTTTATACATTGGTGATCCCCATGCTAAACCCACTGATTTATAGTCTGAGGAATAAGGATGTAAAAGATGCAGCAAAATGGTCAATATGGCAGAAGAGAACCTCCACTTGATAAAGTTTTGTCCGTGGATTTTCCAATCTAATATTAATCTGAAAAAAATATTTTTAAACATTGTGTAACAAATACAATAACAAACACAACTGTAATCAAGACTCATGCAATTTGAGACATAAGTGTTGAGTTTGACAAGGAGACTAAAAATCACTCTATTTCACCATTCATTGTTTTGCAACTTAATGGCTTCATTCTTGAAAACCTGATATATTTTTTTCTAACAAACTATATAATAAACTCTGAAAGAACTCACCATGAATTTAAAAGAAACTGTCATTGACTCAAATTAATAGAAAACTCCAACAACGGGTGCTTGTCAAATGCACTGCTATTGCAGACAACAATTGAAATGTTTCATTGGCATGGTTTTCTTTGATATTACCATTGCTTTTTGTTCGAAAAATACCATCACTCAAGTTTCACTATATCTTCAATTTTATGCTTACATTCATATCTTATAATATCTTAGAAACATAGCTTAGAAAAATGGCTAAGGAAATGCTCATTAGTTATAATTTGCTCATTCAACACATTTTTACTGAATACTTTTTATTGTTCAAGTTACTCTGTTTGGTCCAAAACTAAACAGATTCAATGTATGTAGATCTAAAGCTTGCTAGAGAATCTGGTGATGTAAGTGGGAAGGACCATTAACATATAAACAAATATATGAATTTTGCTCTAGGATAGAATTCTAAAACAAAAGCTGTAGAAAAGAAGTCTAGCAAGCTATTTACTGCCATATATATGAAGGCCTTTAATAACAGTGTAACACATTTTACAACCTCTCAATGGCTAATAAATGAGAGTATCAGTGATGTGCAAATAGCATTCTTTAAGAAATTTCCTGGGATATCACTGTTACCAACATTTTGGAAAATAAAAGAACAAATTAGGAAAAAGCTATTCTGAAATAGATAAGAAGGGTAATACAAAGAAGGGGACATATTCAAGAGATAGTTCATGAAAATCACCTACAAGGCTTGAAAAAAGATTAAGATTTCTTTTTCTTTCTTTTGAGAAAAAGATGTTTGACATGATAGGAAGAACTGAACCTGTGTCACTAGTCAGATACATTGGTTAAGAGAAAAAACAATAGATGTAAGATCCTCATAGCATAAAAATTTCTAAAGGAAGATTTTCTGGGAAGAAAAGATCTCCTAGGATGTTCAAGAAATAACAAAAAGATCAGAACTGGAATAAAGAGGGAAAGAGAGGTGAAACAGATGTTTCCAGAGAGGAAAAGAGGTCTAGATCATGTCTGTATATGTACAGGCTTAGAGTTTGAGTGAAGAAAAGACACAGAGGGAGTCAGACAGAAAAGTGACATGATCCAAATTACAATTTAAGAAACTCGCTCTGCCTAAACTATTGGTTCAGGCATACACCATAGAATGGCAAAATGGAAGGCAGAAATCCAGGCAGGGGACTGCACAACAATTTAGCCAAGAGTTGATGGCACATTAGACCAGTGCTGCCATGGTGAAAATTGTGAGAAGACAAATAAAATACATATACTGATGAGGGACCTGGCAAGATGGTAAGGGAGGGAGGAGTCAAAGGTGAATCCAAAGTGTTTAACAATTTTTCACCATTGAGGATAATGTTTGCTGTGGGTTTGTCATATATAGCTTTTATTATGTTGAGGTATGTTCCTTCTATTCCTGCTTTCTGGAGAGTTCTTATCATAAATGGATGTTGAATTTTGTCAAAGGCTTTCTCTGCATCTATTGAGATAATCATATGGTTTTTGTTTTTCAATTTGTTAATGTGGTGTATAACATTGATTGATTTGCGGATATTGAAGAATCCTTGCATCCCTGGGATAAAGCCCACTTGGTCATGGTGTATGATCTTTTTAATGTGTTGTTGGATTCTGATTGCTAGAATTTTGTTAAGGATTTTTGCATCTATGTTCATCAGTGATATTGGCCTGTAGTTTTCTTTTTTTGTGGGATCTTTGTCAGGTTTTGGTATTAGGGTGATGGTGGCCTCATAGAATGAGTTTGGAAGTTTACCTTCCTCTGCAATTTTCTGGAAGAGTTTGAGCAGGATAGGTGTTAGCTCTTCTCTAAATTTTTGGTAGAATTCAGCTGTGAAGCTGTCTGGACCTGGGCTTTTGTTTGCTGGAAGATTTTTGATTACAGTTTCAATTTGTGTGCTTGTGATGGGTCTGTTAAGATTTTCTATTTCTTCCTGGTCCAGTTTTGGAAAGTTGTACTTTTCTAAGAATTTGTCCATTTCTTCCACGTTGTCCATTTTATTGGCATATAATTGTTGATAGTACTCTCTTATGATCCTTAGTATTTCTGTGTTGTCTGTTGTGATCTCTCCATTTTCATTTCTAATTTTATTGATTTGATTTTTCTCCCTTTGTTTCCTGATGAGTCTGGCTAATGGTTTGTCAATTTTATTTATCCTTTCAAAGAACCAGCTTTTGGCTTTGTTGATTTTTGCTATGGTCTCTTTTGCGTTTATTTCTGCCCTAATTTTTAAGATTTCTTTCCTTCTACTAACCCTGGGCTTCTTCATTTCTTCCTTTTCTAGTTGCTTTAGGTGTAGGGTTAGGTTATTTATTTGACTTTTTTCTTGTTTCTTGAGGTATGCCTGTATTGCTATGAACTTTCCCCTTAGGACTGCTTTTAAAGTGTCCCACAGGTTTTGAGTTGCACTGGGACGACCCAGAGGGAGGGGAGGGGAAGGAGGAGGGTGGAGGGTTCAGGATGGGGAACGCGGGTATACCTGTGGTGGATTCATTTCGATATTTGGCAAAACTAATACAATATTGTAAAGTTTAAAAATAAAATTTGAAAAAAAAAAGTGTTTAACAGGCAAGTAAACAAAACACAATGACACATCCCCAAACCTACAGTGTATATATTGTTTCAATAACCTTCAATCTTTCTGAAGTTGAGCATGAGATGGGAAAAAGAGACTTCAATACACATGAAAGGATAGTATGTCTTAATTCCATAATAGTAAACAAGATATTTAAATTTGCTAAAAACAATTTGTTTACTTACAGAGAGAAAATAAACATACCACTTTAGAGTTTTGTCCATAGATGTGTAAATATATATATATATATAATATATATATTTATATATATATGCTTGTTAGTTATACAGTTATAAATATAGAAACAGATTAGCATTGTTAAGAAGTGAAATCATACAAGAGAGAAAGAATATGAAAAGTTGTATAATTCAGTCAAATTCAAGGATCTCAGATGTTAAATAATAAGAATCAAAATATTTGAAAAAAAGGATTATGTGATATAGTATACTGAACAGAGCTTGTAGACTATTCTAAGATGAATGTGACCTAATATAAGATCTCAAAATTTGGGAAAGCATGAATGTGTCTTGCATACTGTAAAATATTATGTACTTATTATTCATAAATAAATATATGTATACATTTATTTTTAATTTATAAAAATGTTTTTTTTTTAAAGAAAGCATTTCCATGTATGGGAGATTTATATCTGTGTCATTAGCAACATAAATTAGTTAAGAGGAAAAAATTAGACATAAGTACTACATGCCATATGAATCCTATGTCTATATATAGATGAAAGAGCTAGAAGTAAAACCAGTGTAGCAATTGCAATTGGTATTTATAGGTAAGGGATACATGCGTGATTAACTATTTTTACAAATTTGTATTTTTCATGAATCCCTTCTATATGCTGGGCATGTGTCAAAATGAAAAACACAGGGAGCAGTTTTTATGAAATGAGAGAGCACTTTTACTTCTGGATGGATGGATGTGATTAAAACAGGATTTAATGTCTTTCAAACATGTAAAATATCATGTAAGAAACGAGTTGCCAGTCCAGGTTCGATGCACGATACTGGATGCTTGGGGCTAGTGCACTGGGACGACCCAAAGGGATGGTATGGGGAGGGAGGAGGGAGGAGGGTTCAGGATGGGGAACACATGTATACCTGTGGCGGATTCATTTTGATATTTGGCAAAACTAATACAATTATGTAAAGTTTAAAAATAAAATAAAATAAAATAAAATAAATAAATAAAATAAAGAAATTGTGACTGGCAAAAAAAAAAAAAAAGCAGGATTTAAATAAAAATGAGTAGAAAAGTAAAGATAAGGTACAAATGTTATCTGTTGATAAAAGTGAATAGTTATTCAGGAAAAGAGAACTGAAATGGTTTAAAACTTAGGGAGCTGTAACCTTAGAGACGTGAGCTGCTTTTTGTCTGACTGATGCAAACACACTTGAAAATGCAGTGTTGGGGTACATGATAGGTTCCACAAGTGTTCAGGGAAAACTGTGGTGTTTTCAGCAGATATTCACAGGTTTCACTATGCATGTGTGCCTGTGTGCTCAGTCATGTACAGCTTTGTGACCCCATGGACTGTAACCTGCCAGGCTCCTCTGTCCATGGAATTTTCTAGGCAGGAACACTGGAGTGAGTTGCCATTTCCTTCTCCAAGGGATTGTCCCAGCCCAGGGATTAAACCTGTGTCATCTGCATTGGCAGGAGCCAGGTTTCACTATAGAAGTTTGTATTTCCTCGTGGAACATTAGCAATGTTCTGTGCCTGAGTAAGCCCTGAGACCAAATAAGTAAATGAACAGACAGAAAACAGGTGATAGGTATAGATAGATGGAGCTTCCCTGGTGGCTCACATGGTAAAGAATCTGCCTGCAATGCATGAGACCTAGGTTCAATCCTGGGGTTGGGAATATCCACTGGAGAAGGGAATAGCAATCCACTCCAGTATTCCTTCCTGGAGAATTCCATGGACAGAGATGCCTGGCGGGCTACAGTCCATGGGGTCACAAAGAGTCAGACATGACTGAGCAACTAACACCATCTATAGATAGATACGGGGCCTCTCAGGTAGTGCAGTGATAAAAAGTCTACATCCAGTGCATGAGACCATGGGGTGCAGAAGACACAGTTTCGATCACTGGTTTGGGGAGATCCCCTGGAGGAGGAAATGGCAACCCACTCAGGTACTCCTCCTGGAAAAATCCTATGAACAGAGGAGCCTGGCAGGCTACAGTCCATGGAGTCACATGGAGTCAGACACAACTGAGTGAATGGGCACACACACACACATAGATAGATAGGGCTACCCAGGTGGTTCAGTGGTAAAGAATCTGCCTGCCAGTGCAGGAGACCCAGAAGATGCAGAGACACAGGTTTGATCTCTAGGTCAGGAAGATCCCCTGGAGGAGGGAATGGCAACCCACTCCAGTATTCTTTCCTGGAAAAATCCCATGAACAGAGGAGCCTGGTGGACTACAGTTCAAGTGGTCACAAAGAGTTGGACACGACAGAGAAACTGAGCATAGAGAGATATTGTTTAGGATGGTCCATATAATGACAGAAGTTAAGTGGAGAACTTGTGAGAAACAGAGAGAAACTTTTGATATTGCCCCAAACAGTGCAAATATTAAGTATTGTGATAACACTCCTGACTCTGACCTGTGTCCTGTGACTGCTCTGGGAGAAAAGAGAAAACAGTGGAGCTTTCTGCAGTCAGAGGGGATGACAAGACGAACTGGGCTTCGGAAGCCTAAGCACACAGCTGTTTCTCCCCACAGGAAATGGGATGGGCCAGTGGGCAGAAGACTCTAAGGAGCCGGTTCTGGGCCACAGAGGCAGACTGGACGCGCCTGCTGTCTTGTGCTGCTCAGAAGACACCACATCCTCCTGGAGGGAAGAACCAGCGACAGAGGGAGCGCAGGTCTCCTCCCAAAACAGTTTCCAGGTTTGGACCCTGCTTTAAGTCAGGCACAGAGGTGCTGGGTGTTTCTTTCTGAAGCATGAGGGGATCAGACTCTGTAGATTCATACTGAACTGGAAAGACAAGGTGGAATCTCTCTTGGTCTCTCGTTCACCAGAGGCAAGAGGCCTGCATCACCACAAGGCCAGCAGCCACTTCAAGATTCGCTGTGACATGAAGTTGTGTAGGGCAGGAGGCTCAAGTTGACACCTCCAAAATGCTAAAATTGCATTTTCTGCAGTGTTTGAGGGCTGAAGAGAGACAGAGAGAGAGAGATGGAGAGAGAGAGAGAGAGAGAGAGAGAGAGAGAGAGAGAGAGAGAGAGAGAGAGATGGCAAGAGAGAGGGGCCCACTTCCCAGTCAACATCACTGGAATTCTACTCCCGAACAAGGACAGAATGGAAGAAAAATGAGGTCTGAATTCAAACAGATCAGTCCCAGCTCAATTAATAGTTGGATAAACACAGTCATCCTGTCATCTTTCATGCCTTTTTAAAGAGAAAGTGAAGCCCTCTCTTGTGAAAAGTAGCATCATCTTTAGTTTCTATGAAACTTTTGTTCACACTACAAGAAACCACAGAATACAAACAGGATCATAGGACATTTACATGGTGGAGCTAGAAAAGGATTTCAAAAAATACTAAGAATAACACATTAAAAATAGGGAAAATTTTGGAAAAAAATGTTTAAGATGAAATATTTCAAGAGAGAAATAAAGTTAAATGAAAATATTCTGTTCTCAGAATATAAATATATTGAAATATAAATTTCAATCTTAGTGGACTTTAATAGACCACATTAAATTAATAGATTCTATATTAGCATTAATCTGCAAATGATATGGTGTTTTCTGAACTTGACCATTGAAAATTAAATTTTTTCCAAACTTATGTATCTAAAATATTCATAGTACTTGCAGATCCTGATTATATCAACTTTGTACTTCTGAGTCCACAAATCCTGGCATTACTTAAAGTCTAAATGGTATCTGTATGCATGTTCAGCTGATAATATCCTCAATTTTTTCATTCTTACCAAAACTTTCCAATTTTTTGAATAATACTTCCCTGAAGCAAAAGTTGATGGGGAAATTAAATTAATTAAAAATTAATTGGAAGACACTTTTTTCCAATATTACCTGTCTATAAGTATTTCAACTTCACATTTTGCTCAAAAATAAGATATGAAAACCATTTCAGTGGAAAATTTCTATCATATGATATTTGTTTTCTTTGAAGTAATTTTTTAAAATATTATGCAATCATTTTGTTTTATTTGATAAAAAGAAGTAAATCTACATATAAATTGTCTCCAGGACCTAATCAATTGTAAAATTTACTCTGAATTTATGTCTAAAAAAGGGATTTATGTAGGCAGAGCAAAGTAAGTCTTGCCTCTCATCCTGAGAACTCCAGGGTACCTCATATACTAGAGATTGATAATACAACATTTGGTCATCCTTATGGACCAACTACCATGGAAGATTGCTTTGCATGTCTCCAAGGACAAAAGTTCAAGGACTAAATGCAGCTATGTAAGTTTTGAAAAGCTACTTGTCTTTTCCCTTAGGAACTACACAATGAAGAGCCTTATGGTGATATTCCTTTGTGATGCTCTAAACTTATTCCTAAGGTGGTAGAGCAACTGTTTCTAGAGAAATACTTAATACTCTGTAACTGAAACAAGTAGGGGAAGAATGATGCATTTCTGAAAGTGAAGCTTCTAAGTTTAAATGTGTGATATCATGTTGATATATGGCAAAACCAATACAGTATTGTAAAGTTAAAAAATTAAATTAAAAAATGTGTGATATTATTATGAGAGTAAATATGTTCATTAGAAATTGAGGAAATAACAAACTTCAAGGAATAATATGAAAATATTTCAAAGCTGTTGTAATGAATTCCTCACAATTACAATTTGTGTTCATAGAATGCTTATGTGTATGCCTCTGATGTTGCTGTTGTTTAGTCACTAAGTGAAAGAGAAGTGAAAGTGTTAGTCACTCTGAGTCATGTCTGACTCTTTGTGACCACATGGACTACATATTTATAGCCCAGGCCCCTCTATCTATGGAGTTTTCCATGCAAAAATCCTGGAGCAACTTGCCATTTCCTACTCGAGGGAACAATTCCCATTTTATAACTAAAATTTCATAATATAACAAGACTAATCTTTACATAATATAACCATACTAATCTTTCATAAATTGTTATTTCATGTTTTACACATTGACTGTCACTGCCATAACCAGCTTCCCTCTAGAAGTGTTTATGTGTGTGTGCTAAGTTGCTTCAGTCATGTCCAACTCTCTGCAAACCATGGAGTATAGCCCACCAGGGTCCTCTATACATGGCATTCCCCAGGCAAAAATGCTGAAGTGGGTTTGCATGCCCTTCTCCAGGGGATCTTTTTCACCCAGGGATTGAACTCATGTATCTAATGTCTTCTGCACTGGCAGATGAATTTTTTACCACCTAGCACCTGGGAAGCCCCAGAAGTGTTTATCTGATGTTAAGTATTTTACTGAGGCTTGCTGATCCAAGATGAGGGAGCAAAGGAAATCTCTAAAAAGTGGATAGACTTCAGATCAGATTGAAATATTCTTATGAATTAGTAATTTATGGTAAGTAAACCAATATTAACATATTTTTAAACTAACTCTTACAGAGAAGTCTTCTAGCATTCCAGAATTTTAGGAGATAATTTGTTCATATGGATAATAGAGAAAATTTATATTTTTAGGCACTTTGGAAGGGCAATTCTACTTATCCAAACTTTGTGTGGCTAAAACAGTTGTGAAATAAAATTCATGCTTTATGGAAAGACAAGAAATTTTAGACAAAAATATTTCTCTAGTCTTTGGCCTCCTTTCTCCCCTTTACTGTGCAATGTTTGTCCACATTATACATCAAACAAAAGTCCCCTATTAGCAGAGGTACCCATTCAACCATAAAGAGCTACATTCTCCCAGCATCAGCAAGACAATTTCTTAAAAGATAAGATTTGTTCTTGATCCCATATGGGGCCAAGTTGACTGATGACCCATTACTTACTTGAATCTGGATTGTGTACACTCAGTTATACATCATTTAATGTTCAGCCTGGGGCCTCCCTAGTAATCAAGTGGTAAAGAAGCCTCCTGCCAACACAGAAGACACACATTTGGTCCCTGGATCAGAAAGTTCTCCTGGAGAAGGAAATGGCAACACACTCCAGTACTCTTGTGTGGAAAGTTTCATGGACACAGGAGTCTGGTGGGCTACAGTCCATGGGGCTGCAAAGAGTCAGACATGACTTAGCTACTAAACAACAACAACAAATACAGCATTCTCTGTCTTAAAAATTTAAATAACTTTCCTTTGACTGCTACTAGGCAAAATGGTTCTTAGAGTTTTATGAGAGATTGATCCTGGGTTATAATCCTCAACATGGCTAGAATAAAATTTTCCATTTCCTTCATAGAAAGACCAATCAATTTTTCATTGATGCAGACTTATTTGTAGATGAAATGGCAGCATTAACCTAGTTGACAATAGGTAACTTTGGGAGTTAAAATGAGAGACTGATGGTAATTTTCAATGTAAATGCCATCTCTTAAGCCACTCCATTGATGATGGCAAAATTAATAGAATAAAGTTTTTCTTGCTTAATATTTTTAACGTTGGAACTCATTTTGTTCATCGTTAGGGTTATTTCTGATTTGAAGTGATTCTTTATACATACATATATATATATATATAGTCAAGCTATTCTTACACCATCTATTGAGTCATATAAGAAACCAAAGGTGTATTTTCACTGAAAGTGAAAGAGGAGAGTGAAAAACATGGCTTAAAACCAACATTCATAAAACAAAGATCATGGCATCCAGTCCCATCACTTCATTGCAAATAGCTGTGGAAACCATGGAAACAGTGACAGTTTATTTTCTTGAGCTCCAAAGTCACTGAAGATGGTGACTGAAGCCATGAAAAAAAAAAATACTTGGTCCTTGAAAGAAAAGCTATGACCAACCTCAGTTCATTCAGTCACTCAGTTGTGTCTGACTCTTTGTGACCCCATGGAATGCAGCACGCCAGGCTTCCCTCTCCATCACCAACTTTGGGAACTTATTCAAACTCATGTCCATAGAGTTGGTGATGCCATCCAACTGTCTCATCCTCTGTCATACCCTTCTCTTCCTGCCCTCAATCTTTCAGAGTATCAGTGTCTTTTCCAATGAGTCAGCTCTTCACATCAGGTGGCCAAAGTATTGGAATTTCAGCTTCAGCATCAGTTCTTCCAATGAATATTCAGAACTGATTTCCTTTAGGATGGACTGGTTGGATTTCCTTGCAGTCCAAGGGACTCTCAAGAGCCTTCTCCAACACCACAATTCAAAAGCATCAATTCTTCGGCACTCAGCTTTCCTTATTGTCCAACTCTCACATCCATAAGTGACTACTGGAAAAACCATAGTCTTGACTAGACGGATGTTTGTTGACAAAGTAATGTCTCTGCTTTTTAATATGTTGTCCAGGTTGGTCATAACTTTTCTTCCAGGGAGGAAACATCTTTTAATTTCATTGCTGCAGTCACCATCTGCAGAGATTTGGAGCCCCCAAAATAAAGTCGGACACTGTTTTGACTAATTCTCCATCTATTTCCCATGAAGTGATGGGACCGGATGCCATGATCTTCGTTTTCTGAATGTTGAGTTTTAAGCCAACTTTTTCACTCTCCTTTTTCACTATCAACAAGAGGCTTTTTAGTTCTTCTTCATTTTCTACCACAAGGGCGGTGCCATCTGCACATCTGAGGTTATTGATTTTTTCCCAGCAATCTTGATTCCAGACTGTGCTTCAGCCAGCTCAGCATTTCTCATGATGTACTCTGCACATATGTTAAATAAGCAGGATGACAATATATAGCCTCGACATACTCCTTTTCCTATTTGGAACCAGTCTGTTGTTCCATGTACAGTTCTGTTGCTTCTTGACGTGCATACAGATTTCTCAAGAGACAGGTCAGGTGGTCTGGTATTTCCATCTCTTTAGGAATTTTCCAAAGTTTGTTGTGATACACACAATCAAAGGTTTTGACATGGTCAATAAAGCAGGAGTATATGTTTTTCTGGAATTCTCTTGCTTTTCTGATATTGCAAAGGATGTTGAGAATTTGACCCCTGGTTGCTCTGCCTCTTCTAAATCCAGCTTGAACATCTGGAAGTTCACAGTTCACATACTATTGAAGCCTGGCTTCGAGAATTTTGAGCATTACTTTGCTAGCATGTGAGATTGGTGCAATTGTGTGGTAGTTTGAGCATTCTTTGGCATTGCCTTTCTTTGAGATTGGAATGAAAGCTGACCTTTTCCAGTCCTGTGGCCAATGCTGAGTTTTCTAAGTGTGCTGACTTATTTAGTGCAGCACCTTCACAGCATCATCTTTTAGGATTTGAAATAGCTCAACTGTAATTCCATCATCCCACTAGCTTTGTTCATAGTGATGCTTCCAAAGGCCCACTTGACTTCACATCCCAGGATATCTGGCTCTAGGTGAGTGATCACACCATCGTGGTTATCTGGTCATGAAGATTTTTTGGATAATAATTCTGTGTATTCTTTCCACCTCTTCCTAATATCTTCTGCTTCTGTTAGGTCCATACCATTTCTTGTCCTTTATTGAGCCCATCTTTGTGTGAAATATTCCCCTGGTTTCTCTAATTTTCTTGAAGAGATCAATAGTCTTTTCCATTCTATTGCTTTCCTCTATTTCTTTGTATTGATCGCTGAGGAAAACTTTCTTCAGATCATGAACTCCTTATTGCCAAATTCAGACTTAAATTAAAGAAAGTAGGGAAAATCACTAGACCCTTCAGGTATGACCTAAATCAAATCCATTATGATTATAGAGTAGAAGTGAGAAGTAGATTCAAGGGATTAGATCTGATAGACAGAGTGCCTGAATAACTAAGGACAGAGGTTCATGACATCATACAGGAGGCAGTGATCAAGACCATCCCCCCCAAAAAAGAAATGCAAAAAGGCAAAATGGTTGTCTGATGAGTCCTTACAAATAGCTGAGAAAATAAGAGAAGCTTTGGCAAAGGAGAAAAGGAAATATATACCCATCTGAATTACCAACCTAGATATTAAAAAGCACAGCCATTATTTTACTGACAAAGGTCCATCTAGTAAAAGCTATGGTTTTCCAAGTAGTCATGTTGGATGTGAGAGTTACACCATAAACAAAGCTGAGCGCTAAAGAATTCATGCTTTTGAACTGTGGTGTTGGAGAATACTCTTGAGAGTTCCTTGGACTGCAAGGAGACACAACCAGCCCATCCTAAAGGAAATCAGTTCTGAATATTCATTTCAAGGACTGATACTAAAGTTGAAATTTCAATATTTGGGCCACCTGATGTGAAGAACTGACTCTTTGGAAAAGACCCTGATTCTGGGAAAGATTGAGGGCAGGAGGAGAAGGGGACGTCAGAGAATGTCATATTTGGAAGGCATCATTGACATGATGGACATGAATTTGAGCAAGCTTCGGGAGTTGATGATGGACAGGGAAGCCTAGCATCTGCAGTCCAGAGGTTTCAAAGAGTTGGATACTAGTCTTTGAGTGACTGACTAACTGAATAGTTTCATTCTCTAAATCATTACAGATTTCACTATGTGATATATGTATGTGATATGTATATAGGAAGAAAAATATATATATAGATATATATTTTCCTTAGAGAGCATTTTTAAAAAATATATCTGGGCATTTAATCATGAATCTGGACAAAGAAGGTATATTTCTGCTTCTTATGATTAACAAGAAAATTGTGGCATGTTTTCTGCTCTATGAGAGATAATATAAATGATACATTGAAACACATAAATGGAGATTAATTAATAATAAATATAAATCTTTGTAATTTTCTACAGTAGACTATACATTTAATGTAAGTGAAAATGAAAATAATACAATTAGAAACACAGTAAATATAAATAAGCTTCAATAGTAATTTTGTTTCATACAATTTAAAAAATATGAGCATTATAGTTAAAATGAATGAATGACAATCCCTGGTGGAGATAAAAAACAAAGGAGAATATAAGCAGCTTAATTATTCTCAATGACCATGATGAAAAATCTTGAATCAGAAATGAATCAGACACTAAATCCAATACTGTGCTTAGAAGGAAAAAAAAATACATATATATGATTAATAAATGGTAATTGAGGAGTTAAAACAGTAATAATTGTCACCCTCCTTATTCAACTTATACACAGAGTACATCATTAGAAAGACTGGGCTGGAAGAAGCACAGCTGGAATCAAGATTGCTGGGAGAAATATCAACAACCTCAGATATGCAGATTCATGGGGTCGCAAAGAGTCGGACACAACTGAGCGACTGAAATGAACTGAACTGAACTGAACTGAAGAGTAATAAAGTGGATCAGTTCAGTTCAGTCGCTCACCATCACCCTAATACCAAAACCTGACAAAGATACCACAAAAAAAGAAAACTACAGGCCAAATCACTGATGAACATAGATGCAAAAATCCTTAACAAAATTCTAGTAATCAGAATCAAACAACACATTAAAAATATACACCATGACCAAATGGGCTTTATCCCAGGGATGAAGGATTCTGCAATATCCACAAATCAATCAATGTAATACACCACATTAACAAATTGAAAAATAAAAGCCATATGATTATCTCAATAGATGCAGAGAAAGCCTTTGACAAAATTCAACTTCCATTTATTATAAGAACGCTCCAGAAAGCAGGAATAGAAGGAACATACCTCAACATAATAAAAGCTGTACATGACACACCCACAGCAAACATTATTCTAAATGGTGAAAAAATGAAAGCATTTCACCTAGAGTCAGGAACAAGAGAAGGGTGCCCACTTTCACCACTACTATTCAACATAGTTTTGGCCACAGCAATCAGAGCAGGAAAAAAAAATAGAAAAATGGAATCCAAAATGGAAAAGAAGTAAAACTCTCACTGTTTGCAGATGATATGATCCTCTACATAGAAAACCCTAAAGACTCCACCAGAAAATTACTAGAGCTAATCAATGAATATAGTAAAGTTGCAGGATATAAAATCAACACACAGAAATACCTTGCATTCCTATACACTAATAATGAGAAAATAGAAAGAGAAATTAAGGAAACAATTCCATTCACCATTGCATCGAAAAGAATAAAATACTTAGGAATATATCTACCTAAAGAAACTAAAGACCTATATGTAGAAAACTATAAAACACTGGTGAAAGAAATCAAAGAGGACACTAATAGATGGAGAAATATACCATATTCATGGATTGGAAGAATTAATATAGTAAAAATGAGTATACTATCGAAAGCAATCTACAGATTCAATGCAATCCCTATGAAGCTTCCAACAGTATTTTTCACAGAGCTAGAACAAATAATTTCACAATTTGTATGGAAATACAAAATATCTCAAATAGCCAAAGCAATCTTGAGAAATAAGAATGGAACTGGAGGAATCAACCCGCCTGACTTCAAGCTTTACTACAAAGCCACAGTACAGTCATCAAGACAGTATGGTACTGGCACAGAGACAGAAATATAGATCAATGGAACAAAATAGAAAGCCCAGAAATAAATCCATGCACCTATGGACACCTTATCTTTGACAAAGGAGGCAAGAATATACAATGGATTAAAGACAATCTCTTTAACAAGCGGTGCTGGGAAAACTGGTCAACTACCTGTAAAAGAATGAAACTAGAACACTTTCTAACACCATACACAAAAATAAACTCAAAATGGATTAAAGATCTCAACGTAAGACCAGAAACTATAAAACTCCTAGAGGAGAACATAGGCAAAACACTCTCTTACATAAATCACAGCAGGATCCTTTATGACCCACCTCCCAGAATATTGGAAATAAAAGAAAAAATAAACAAATGGGACCTAATTAAACTTAAAAGCTTCTGCACAACAAAGGAAACCATAAGCAAGGTGAAAAAACAGCCTTCAGAATGGGAGAAAATAATAGCAAATGAAGTAACTTACAAACAACTAATCTCAAAAATATACAAGCAACTCCTACAGCTCAATTCCAGAAAAATAAACGACCCAATCAAAAAATGGGCCAAAGAACTAAATAGACATTTCTCCAAAGAAGACATACAGATGGCTAACAAACACATGAAAAGATGCTCCACGTCACTCATTATTAAGAAAATGCAAATCAAAACCACTATGAGGTACCATTTCACACCAGTCAGAATGGCTGCAATCCAAAAGTCTATAAGCAATAAATGCTGGAGAGGGTGTGGAGAAAAGGGAACCCTCTCACATTGTTGGCAGGAATGCAAACTAATACAGCTACTATGGAGAACAGTGTGGAGATTCCTTAAAAACCTGGAAATAGAACTGCCTTATGACCCAGTAATCCCACTGCTGGGCATACACACAAAGCGAACCAGAATTGAAAGAGACACGTGTACCCCAATGTTCATCGCAGCACTGTTTATAATAGCCAGGACATAGAAGCAACCTGGATGTCCATCAGCAGATGAATGGCTAAGAAAGCTGTGGTACATATACACAGTGGAGTATTACTCAGCCATTAAAAAGAATACATTTGAATCAGTTCTAATGAGGTGGATGAAACTGGAGCCTATTATACAGAGTGAAGTAAGCCAGAAAGAAAAACACCAGTACAGTATACTAACACATATATATGAAATTTAGAAAGATGGTAACCATAACCCTGTAAGCGAGACAGCAAAAGAGACACATATGTATAGAACAGTCTTTCGGACTCTGTGGGAGAGGGAGAGGGTGGGATGATTTAGGAGAATGGCATTGAAACATGTTTAATATCATATATGAAATGAACTGCCAGTCCAGGTTCGATGCATGATACAGGAAGCTAGGGGCTTGGTACACTGGGATGACCCAGTGGGATGGTACAGGGAGGGAGGAGGGAGGGGGGTTCAGGATGGGGAACACGTGTATACCTAAATTAAATAAATAAATAAATAAATAAAGCTAAAATGTTTGATACAAAATTTTAAAAAGTAAAACAAAAGATGGGAAGTATAAAATATTAATAAAGATTATATAATTTTCTAAAAATAAAAATGAATGAATAAATAAATGGATGATGCAGTTGGGAATCCTCTGGCAGTCCAGAGGACAGGACTCTGTTCTTTCACTGCCCAGAGCAGAGGTTCAGTCACTGGTATGGAAACTAAGATCCCACAAGCTTCATAGTGCAGTCAAAAAAAAAAAAAAATACATGATACAATAAAGGCCTAATTGATTTTTTATCATATTTTTGCTTCTTAAAAATATATATATATATAATAGAAATGTCATTGAATTCATACCTATTTTAAACTATTTTAATGTATTTTTTCTATTAAAACATCATTGCATCTTGTAATTAAAGATAAAGAAATTGCTGCCTCATATTTGAATGTGTAAAGATTGTTCCCTTTGGGTAGATTTAATGATGGTGCATATTGTCACCCTGCTACTTGAACTTCTATGCAGAGTACATCATGAGAAATGCTGGGTTGGATGAAGAACAAGCTGGATTCAAGATTGCTGGGAGAAATATCAATGACCTCAGATATGCAGATGACACCACCTTTATGGCAGAAAGCGAAGAAGAACTAAAGAGTCTTTTGATGAAAGTAAAAGAGGAGAGTGAAAAAGATGGCATAAAGCTCAACATTCAGAAAACTAAGATCATGGCATCTGGTCCCATTACTTCATGGCAAATAGATGGAGAAACAGTGGAAACAGTGGCTGACTTTATTTTTGGATGCTTCAAAATCACTACAGATGGTGATACAGCCATGAAATTAAAAGACACTTGGTCCTTGGAAGAAAAGCTATGACCAACCTAGACAGCATATTTAAAACAGAGACAGTACTTTGCCAACAAAGGTCTGCCTAGTCAAAGCTATGGTTTTTCCACTAGTAATGTATGGATGTGAGAGTTGGACTATAAAGAAAGGTGAGCACTGAAGAATTAATTCTTTTGAACTGTGGTGTTGGAGAAGACTCTTGAGAGTCCCTTGGACTTCAAGGAGATCCAACCAGTACATCCTAAAGGAAATCAGTCCTGCATATTCATTGGAAGCACAGATGCTGAAGCTGAAACTCCAATACTTTGGCCAATCTGATGTGAAGAACCGTCTCATTGGAAAAGACCCTGATCAAGATTGAAGGCTGGAGGAGAAGGGACTGAAATAAAATGAGATGGTTGGATGGCATTACCAATGCAATGGACATGAATTTGAGTAAGCTCCAGGAGTTGATGATGGACAGGAAAGCCTGGAGTGATGAAGTCCATGGGGTTGCAAATAGTCGGACACAAGTGAGTGACTGAACTGAATTGAGAAACTGTTCCCTTTGGGTACATTTAATGATGGTGAATCTTATAATATTAAACTAGGAAATGGTCATGGTCATAAAGAGGAAGGGTGCATGGTGAGAAACATTCAGAGACAGCACTCTTGAGACATGGTAATAGCATTTTTTTTATTCTATTAGCATAATCATGGATATTGTAAAATGAAAGTGAAAGTCGTTCAGTTGTGTCCAACTCTTTGTGACCCCATGGACTTTGCAGTCCATGGAATTCTGCAGGCCAGAATACTGGAGTGAATAGCCTTTTCCTTCTCCAGGAGATCTTCCCAACCCAGGGATGGATCCCAGGTCTCCTGCATTGTATGTCGATTTTTTTTTTTTTTTTTTTTACCAATTGAGCTATCAGGGAAGTCTTGGATATTGTAAGCCTAACAGGGAAAAAAAAAAAGCAACTCTACTGCTGTCCAAGTCCTGGTCTTTTAAAATAAGTACTATGGATGAAATTAAAGCCACAGAGTTTTGATGGATTTGTCTAAAATCACATACAATGACACAGATAAAATTGCGATAAAATTAGTGTTTTCCATGTTTGCCCACTGCTTTTTAATTCATATGTTTCTCAGCTAAATATTATTTAATGACCTAAAAAAATAAAAACTAACAAAGAAACACTGAATTAGATATTATTGATGTTAAAATTAAAATTATTATTTTTCTATATGCTAAAAATATCCTGACCAAGGCCTAATTACTGTATTTTGAAAGATGGTTCTGCTTAAAATACATATTCCATGAAAGTGACTCTGAAGGAATTAAACAAATTAGTAGATTGGAACAAAATTTCAGAATATGGGCGATTTTAGCTCCAAAAATAGTTTTCCCAATTCTGAAGCATAGTATTTTTTGAAATGTTTATATCTTTTTAAAAAATTCTTAATATTATTTCTTGCTAGATACTGGTTTTTCTTTTTGAAAGCTGTTTGTAATCTAGTATGTGCAATTGATCAAATATTTGATTTAATGTACTTCTTGTAGTGGAATATATACATATATATATAAAACATGATATATATATATATATATATATATATATATATATCATGTTTTATATATATAACATGATATATATGATATCAGGTACATTTCCATAGAGAGATCTTAAGGGTGACAACCACCCTGTGTCACATTTGGCTTATAACTCTTCTGATGAATCAAGTACGTCTAAACTAACAATGACCTGAAGAGTGAAGAGTCGTAAGGTGCACTTGCGTGTCCAGTTATAGAGAGATTTACACACTCTAAGTGAGGATAGAAGTAAAATGAATCTCTCTTTTTGCATCATAAGCTACAAGTCCTTTGTTGCCTTTTGTCATATGTCTATGGCTGCCCTTCTATTCTTGAGCTGTGATGCTGTTGCTGGGACTTGCAAACTGAATCCTCAGATGCCCTTGATAGCTGGTTTCCATTTAGATTTTGCTAAAGGGATAAACCAAGGGAAATGGTGTGGGAAAGAAAAGAATATTGAAGAGAAATGGAGAGGAGAGAAGAAAGGGATTTTTTTGCTTCATGTTCTCCAGTTCTGGCTCGTTTCTCATCTTACTCTCTTCAGAGGTCAGAGCAGTAGCCTGGCATTCCCCTGGGACCAGACATGACTAGGGTTCATCTCAGTGTCTGAAAATTGTTAAGTCATAAGCCAGACTTAGACCCCAGACACCCTTACAGCCATGGCCCTTCCTCAAGGGCTTATCACTGATTAGCAGAGTACTTTCTCCAAGTTCTGAGACTCCTGTAAAATGTCCTTTCTCTACTTCTCCCAACCTCAAGAATGATGGCTGCTTCCTGATGTTATAATCATTATATTAACAGTTTTTTTTTTCTTTTTGCTTTTCTGAAACATTTGAAATATTATAAGAATTATGAAATATTCACAGAAACATGAAGTGACAGATGCTATTGGAAACAGGATCATATATACTTGCTCAAAGGAGAGTGGCCACAAACCTTTAATCTATAGAAAAACTATCTTTGAATTTCAATAAAATGAGGTATGCTTGTATACACACACACATACACACACACACACACCCCATGCACACAAGGAGAATTACTGATGTACCAAGGATTATTCTAAGATATTTCCACATGACCTTTAATTTAATTTTGTTAAGATTTCTTTGACATAATTATTATCCATGTGTCTATTATTCAGATATAATGATATATGAAACTCCCCAAACACTGGACACTGCAATGACAGCAAAAACAATAAAGGAAGCTAGAAATAAAATGCAGGATATATATACATATGGGAATCACACTTGTGCGTAAATTCAAACATGTGTTGTTCATTGTAAAATAATAGCCATTTGATTTTGAAATAAACCATAGTTTCCATAATGGATAGTGAAATAAAATGTGAAATCTTTAGTAAACTTATGAAAGTTATACAGCAAACTAAATGTGTGTTTTAAAAGTCCATTCAGTTCAGTTCAGTTCAGTCTCTCAGTCATGTCCGACTCTTTGAGACCCCATGAATCACAGCATGCCAGACTTCCCTGTCCATCATCAACTCCTGGAGTTCACTCAAACTGACGTCCATTGAGTTGGTGATGCCATCCAGCCATCTCATCCTCTGTTGTTCCCTTCTCCTCCTGCCACCAATCCCTCCCAGCATCCGGGTCTTTTTCAATGAGTCAACTCTTCGCATGAGGTGGTCAAAGTACTGGAGTTTCAGCTTTAGCATCAATCCTTCCAAAGGAATCCCAGGGCTGATCTCCTATAGAATGGACTGGTTGGATCTCCTTGCAGTCCAAGGGACTCTCAAGGGTCTTCTCCAGCACCACAGTTCAAAAGCATCAACTCTTTGGTGCTCAGCCTTCTTCATAGTCCAACTCTCACATCCATACCTGACCATTGGAAAAACCATAGCCTTAACTAGACGGACCTTTGTTGGCAAAGTAATGTTTCTGCTTTTGAATATGCTATCTAGGTTGGTCATAACTTTCCTTCCAAGGAGTAAGCGTCTTTTAATTTCATGGCTGCAGTCACCATCTGCAGTGATTTTGGAGCCCAGAAAAATAAAGTCTGTCACTGTTTCCACTGTTTTCCCATCTATTTCCCATGAAGTGATGGGACCAGATGCCATGATCTTCATTTTCTGAATGTTGAGCTTTAAGCCAACTTTTTCACTTTCCTCTTTCACTTTCATCAAGAGGCTTTTGAGTTCCTCTTCACTTTCTGCCATAAGGGTGGTGTCATCTGCATATCTGAGGTTATTGACATTTCTCCCAGCAATCTTGATTCCAATTACCAAGAACCATTTAAAGCATTTTAGACTGAATAAATGTAAAGAAGTAGACTACTCTTGTAAATTGACAGGCTATAAGGTACAAAAATAAGTGAGCCAGGAAGACTCACTCAAAGCTACTCACTTCAGTTCTGCCCTTCCAACACTGCAATCATTATCACCTTTTCACCAGCCTCCAGTTTCTAACCCTGACTTCTGCTAGGAAAATATTCTGTAGGATAATATTTTGGAGCTCACCACTTTTCAGAGAGTTTCTTTCACATCCTTGTTCCTCAGACTGTAGATCAGTGGGTTAGGCATGGGGATCACTACAGTGTAGAACACCGTGGTCACTTTGTCAGTACCCATGATGTTGCCAGAGTGGGGCTGGCAATAAATTAAAAGGATCGTTCCCTGTAAGATAGTGATGGCTCTAAGGTGGGAGGCACAGGTGGAAAAGGCGTTGCACCTTCCTTCTGCAGAGGGCATCCTCAGGATGGTGATGAGAATACATAAGTAGGGTGTGAGGATGACCGGGATGATGATGATCTTATAGAAAGTGGCCCCAATGTATAGCATCAATTGATTCACAATCATATCAGAGCAAGCAAGAGACAAGAGAGAGGGGAGATCACAAAAGAAGTGGTTGATCATATTCAATCTGTAGGATGGGATTTGAAGAGCTAAACACAAGTGAATCAGAGAACACATAGCACCACTGAGGTAGCAACAAGACACCAACTCCACATAGAGATCCCGGGACATGGTGACCATGTAGAGCTGTGAGTCACAGATGGCCACAAAGTGGTCATAGGCCATCACTGCCAGCAGAATGACCTCAGTTACCACAAATGTGCAAAACAGGTAGAATTGTACAGTGCATTCCAGGAAGGAAATGGCTTTGTCTTCATTTAATATGTTAGCTAGTATCTTCGGTGTGCTGAACATGGAGTAACAGAAATCCACAAAGGACAAGTGGCTGAGGAAAAAGTACATGGGGGTGGGGAGTCCAGAGCTGACCTGAATCAGGACAATCATGCCCAGGTTTCCCAAAACTGTGACTCCATAGATGGAAAGAAACAGCAGGAAGAGGAAGACTCTGAGCTCAGGGGCATCTGAGAATCCAAGGAGGATGAAGTCTGACACAGCAGTGCAGTTTTCCTCATCCATATCTTCACTTTACTTTGGTTGCATAAAAAAAATATTAATAGTTATTCTCTGTGAGATCATCCCCAATTATCTCCTTAAAAAGACATGAGAATAAATAAGATAGTCAACTGTTTCAGCAAAGAAATAAAACATTGACATTTTGAAGCTTAAGAAAAGTTCATTGCTTCATTTGCTATTATTTTCTCCCATTCTGAAGGCTGCCTTTTCACCTTGCTAATAGTTTCCTTTGTTGTGCAGAAGCTTTTAAGTTTAATTAGGTCCCATTTGTTTATTTTTGCTTTTATTTCCAATATTCTTGGAGGTGGGTCATAGAGGATCCTGCTGTGATGTATGTCGGAGAGTGTAATCAAAAAATGGGCCAAAGAACTAAATAGACATTTCTCCAAAGAAGACATACAGATGGCTAACAAACACATGAAAAGATGCTCAATATCACTCATTATCAGAGAAATGCACATCAAAACCACTATGAGGTACCATTTCACACCAGTCAGAATGGCTGCGATCCATAAGTCTACAAGCAATAAATGCTGGAGAGGGTGTGGAGAAAAGGGAACCCTCTTACACTGTTGGTGGGAATGCAAACTAGTACAGCCACTATGGAGAACAGTGTGGAGATTCCTTAAAAAACTGGAAATAGAACTGCCTTATGATCCAGCAATCCCACTGCTGGGCATACACACTGAGGAAACCAGAAGGGAAAGAGACATGTGTACCCCAATGTTCATCGCAGCACTCTTTATAATAGCCAGGACATGGAAGCAACCTAGATGCCCATCAGCCAATGAATGGCTAAGAAATCTGTGGTACATATACACAATGCCATTAAAAAGAATACATTTGAATCAGTTCTAATGAGATGGATGAAACTGGAGCCTATTATACAGAGTGAAGTAAGCCAGAAAGGAAAATACCAATACAGTATACTAACACATATATATGGAATTTAGAAAGATGGTAACAATAACCCTGTGTACGAGACAGGAAAAGAGACACTGATGTGTAGATCAGTCTTATGTACTCTGTGGGAGAGGGAGAGGGTGGGGAGATTTGGGAGAATAGCAGTGAAGCATGTATAATATCATGTATGAAACGAGTCACCAGTCCAGGTTAAATGCACAATACTGGATGCTTGGGGCTGGTGCACTGGGACGACCCAGAGGGAGGGTATGGGGAGGGAGGAGGGAGGAGGATTCAGGATGGGGAACACAGGTATACCTGTGGTGGATTCATTTCAATATTTGGCAAAACTAATACAATATTGTAAAGTTTAAAAATAAAATAAAATTTAAAAAATTTAATAAAAAAAGAAAAGTTCAGACATCATAACCCACAAATGCATAGAGCTCACATTTAAATTCACAGATCACATGAAATAATTCACATCCATGAAAACCTGTATGATGATTTAAAGTAGTTCTACACAATTTAGAGCTTGGAACTGAATCATTAGAAAGACATCAAATATTACTTAATTAACAATGTTTGAAATTTAAATACCTTTTTACTGCTATACTGTTAAATCAATTTTGGAAACACTAGGATCCTTGGAAATTTTTTAATAGTATATAGGAAGTTTCTCTTTTTTGATGTAATGATGAGAAGTATGCTTATTTAAGATATTAACACACAAGCATTTTTATTATTACTTTTTAAATGGAAAAGTGAATTTTATAGTCTATTTTGCAATTGTTTCTATAAAATTAACCTAGTGATTTTTAAAATATGCTATATAATGTTTGTGATTTTACAGAGAATTATTACTTACATCTAAACTTTCTGTATGGGGAAGGAAATAGCAACCTATTCCAATATCTTTGCCTAGAGAATCCATTGACAGAGGAGCCTGGCAGGCTACAATCTATGGGGTTGCAAAGAGCTGGACTCGACTGAAGCAACTTAGATCAGATCAAATCAGTTGCTCAGTCGTGTCCGACTCTTTGCGACCCCATGAATCGCAGCATGCCAGGCCTCCCTGTCCATCACCAACTTCTGGAGTTCACTCAGACTCATGTCCATCAAGCCAGTGATGCCATCCAGTCATCTCATCCTCTGTCGTCCCCTTCTCCTCCTGCCACCAATCCCTCCCAGCATCAGAGTCTTTTCCAATGAGTCAACTCTTCGCATGAGTTGGCCAAAGTACTGAAGTTTCACCTTTAGCATCATTCCCTCCAAAGAAATCCCAGGGCTGATCTCCTACAGAATGGACTGGTTGGATCTCCTTACAGTCCAAGGGACTCTCAAGAGTCTTCTCCAACACCACAGTTCAAAAGCATCAATTCTTCAGCACTCAGCTTTCTTCACAGTCCAACTCTCACATCCATACCTGACCACAGGAAAAACCATAGCCTTGACTAGACAGACCTTTGTTGGCAAAGTAATGTCTCTGCTTTTGAATATGCTATCTAGGTTGGTCATAACTTTCCTTCCAAGGAGTAAGTGTCTTTTAATTTCATGGCTGCAGTCACCATCTGTAGTGATTTTGGAGCCCAGAAAAATAAAGTCTGACACTGTTTCCACTGTTTCCCCATCTATTTCCCATGATGTGGTGGGACCAGATGCCATGATCTTCATTTTCTGAATGTTGAGCTTTAAGCCAACTTTTTCACTCTCCACTTTCACTTTCATCAAGAGGCTTTTGAGTTCCTCTTCACTTTCTGCCATAAGGGTGGTGTCATCTGCATATCTGAGGTTATTGGTATTTCTCCCGGCAATCTTGATTCCAGCTTGTGTTTCTTCCAGTCCAGCATTTCTCATGATGTACTCGGCATATAAGTTAAGTAAACAGCCTTGACGAACTCCTTTTCCTATTTGGAACCAGTCTGTTGTTCCATATCCAGTTCTAACTGTTGCTTCCTGACCTGCATACAAATTTCTCAAGAGAAGCAGAAGATATTAAGAAGAGATGGCAAGAATACATAGAAGAACGGTACAAAAAAGATCTTCATGACCCAGATAATCACGATGGTGTGATTACTGACCTAGAGCCAGACATCCTGGAATGTGAAGTCAAAAGGGCCTTAGAAAGCATCACTACAAACAAAGCTAATGGATGTGATGGAATTCCAGTTGAGCTATTCCAAATCCTGAAAGATGATGCTGTGAAAGTGCTGCACTCAATATGCCAGCAAATTTGGAAAACTCAACAGTGGCCACAGGACTGGAAAAGGCCAGTTTTCATTCCAATCCCAAAGAAAGGCAATGCCAAAGAATGCTCAAACTACCGCACAATTGTACTCATCTCACATGCTAGTAAAGTAATGCTCAAAATTCTCCAAGCCAGGCTTCGGCAACACATGAACCGTGAACTTCCTGATGTTCAAGCTGGTTTTAGAAAAGGCAGAGGAACCAGAGATCAAATTGCCAACATCCACTGGATCATTGAAAAAGCAAGAGAGTTCCAGAAAAACATCTATTTCTGCTTTATTGACTATGCCAAACCCTTTGACTGTGTGGATCACAATAAACTGTGGAAAATTCTTCAAGAGATGGGAATACCAGACCACCTGATCTGCCTCTTGAGAAATTTGTATGCAGGTCAGGAAGCAGCAGTTAGAACTGGACATGGAACAACAGACTAGTTCTAAATAGGAAAAGGAGTTCGTCAAAACTGTATACATGTGCACAAACTTTCTGTAACTGTGACCCTGAAGCCTTCTAAGACCTATTTGATAAATGAAATACTTTAAATCTATTCAAGAAATCAAAATTGTGAATATCATATTAACACAAATTCTTGTTGCTGCATTGAACTACTATTTATTATAGGAGCTTAGAAACAAAATGTCAAACAGGAGGGTCAAAGTTATGCTACATGCATATTATAGGACACTATGGAGCTTTCAGAAGAACTTTAAATAACCTGAAAAATGACTATGAGAAAGTGTCAAGGTAAAAAGATCACAAAGATAGAATATGGCATACCTATACATAAGTCTCCATGCATATTTAATTTTCAAAACATCCAAGAGAATAAATATTTTTACCAATTTTTTTTTTAATATAGGAGAGATACATTCTAAGACCGGACATGTGGAAGATGCCAACAAAGGGTATGAACATGCTCATTTATTCGCTCTCCTGATCCTAACTAACAATAAAATGACATAGTAGCACTGACTGCTTATTCCAGGAGGAAAGTGAATCTGGACTAAAAGCCAACACAGCCAGGGTTTTCCTCATTCCTCAAATAACTTGAAGAGATAAAGGATATGTAAATTAAGGACTCCTGTTTGAACACACATGATCACTGTGATGGAAGGCTTTTCTCTCTTCAAATGGACAGTAATAAGTGAGCTGTATTTTCTGATTTCAAAGTGGTGCATAATTTTGAAAATCTTTTCCTGTTTTTAAGATCTAAAGATGAAAAGTCAGGCTGCTGATTATTTGTAGAGCAGGAGTGATGTTGATCCCTGTTGGACGTTTGTCAATGTCTGGAAATATTGTTGACTGTCACAATAGGAAGGGGGTGCTATAGACATCCAGAAGGCAGACTACAGATGCTGCTAAGTGTATAAGGTGCAGGACGGCATCTCTTTTCTCACTCCCATCCTCCCACATATCCTCAACATAAGCAAAGACCAAATATATATCTTGACCGATGTTAATCAGTCATACTTGAGAAACCTGCTGTAGATATACAATACCTTTTCACAAGGTCAAAGTTCTTGCTCTCCTGTCTGCTTCAGAGGTGGTTCACATGTCTGTGCTCCTCCTTCTGCAGTCCTGAGGACCCCTCACCACCACACTCAGCATCAAAGTGACTCTCAGGAGAATCTCCCTGCTGTCTTTCCCGCGTTCCTTGGATGGTGTTAATGTGAGAGTGAAGGCAGATGGAAGGGGAGAGGAATCAAGCATTCTTCCCAATTGGCTCACACTCTTTCCCCTGTTACACTAATAGCTGTTACAAGATATTTAATTCTATAGATTGAAGTGTCCCCATTTGCTCTCATATTGTTTCTCAGTGCATAAAGGGAAAACACTTCATCAGTTCAGTTCAGTTCAATTCAGTCCCTCAGTTGTGTCCGACTTTTTGCAACCCCAAGAATCGCAGCACGCTACGCCTCCCTGTCCATCACTAACTCCCGGAGTTTACTCAAACTCATGCCCATCAAGTCGGTGATTCCATCCACTTCATAGAGTGCTCCGAACTTGGCATTTCTTAAAACACTCTCCAAATACAGACTTGTAAAAATTATTTCTAATGCCACTGCCCTCTTTACCATTCCTCTTTCTCTTAAACATGGCTAGTAATAATTTACTTCCCTGAAAAAAAGAAGCAAACAACTTTCCAGACATCAGGAAATATCATTCATCTCTTTCCTCTCCAAAATAGAATGTAGTCTACCAACCTTTTGACAGGTATTGCTTCCTTTGTTTCTGAGGATGCTGTGAGGGAAAATGTCACAGGCTTTTTGTTTTTGTGTGTGTATCCCCAAGGCCCATATCCCTTAATTTTCCAGAACCAATCATTGGTCTCTGTGGGATCTCAATAAGATGTGAAGAAAAAAAATATCATCTTGGGACACAAACAATTAATGACTTTCATAAGATATAAAGAGAGTGGGGAGGAAACTCTCCCATGTTTGTACAGTTAAGTTCAGTCACTCAGTCATCTCTGACTCTTCATGACCCTCACTCTTTGCAAAGCCTGCAGCATGCCAGGCCTCCCTGTCCATCACCAACTCCCAGAGCTTGATCAAACTTGCATCCATCAAGCCGGTGATGACATCCAACCATTTCGTCCTCTGTCATCCACTTTTCCTTCTGCCTTCAATCTTTCCCAGCATCAGGGTCTTTTCCAATGAGTCAATTCTTCGCATCAGGTGCCCAATGTATTGGATCTTCAGCATCAGTCCTTCCGATGAGAATTCAGGACTGATTTCCTTTAGGATTGACTGGTTTGATCCCCTTGTAGTCCAAGGGACTCTCTAGAGTCTTGTCCAACACCACAGTCCAAAAGCATCAATTCTTTAGCAGTCAGTCTTCTTTAAGGGCCAAATTTCACATCCATACATAGCTACTGGAAACCCATAGATATGACTAGACAGACTTTGTCAGCAAAGTAATGTCTCTGTTTTTTAATATGCTGTCTATTTAGGCCATCACTTTTCTTCCAAGGAGCAAGCTTTTTTTTTTTTTTTTTTAAATTTCATGGCTGCAGTCACCATCAGCAGTGGTTTCAGACCCAAGAAAATAAAGTCAGCCACTGTTTCCATCGTTTTCCCATCTATTTGCATGAAGTGATGGGACCGGATGCCATGATCTTAGTTTTCTGAATGTTGAGTTTTAAGCCAACTTTTTCACTCTCCTCTTTCACCTTCATCAACAGCCTGTTTAGTTCCTATTCACTTTCTGCCATAAGGGTGGTGTCATCTGCATATCTGAAGTTATTGATATTTCTCCCAGCAATCTTGATTCCAGCTTGTGCTTCATCCAGCCCAGCATTTTGAATGATGTACTCTGGGTATAAGTTAAATTCGCAGGATGACAATATACAGCCTTGATGTACTCCTTTCCCTATTTGGAACCAGTCCATTGCTCCATGTCCTGTTCTAACTGTTTTGACCTGCAAACAGATTTCTCAGGAGACAGGTAAGATGGTCTGGTATTTCCATCTCTTCAAGAATTTTCCACAGTTTGTTTTGATCCACACAGTCAAAGGCTTCAGCGTAGTCAATGAAGCAGAATAGATGCTTTTCTGGAATTATTAATTTTTCTATTATCCAGCAGATGTTCAAAGTCTGATCTATGGTTCCTCTGCCTTTTCTAAATCCAGCCTCAACATCTGGATGTGTAGAGCCCATTTTATGGATCTGCCTGAGGGCTATCTCCCAGGTCTGCTCTTTCTCTGCCTGTATAATTTTGTCCTAAACCAATAGGTTATGAATGATACTATGTGGTTTATGCCCCTGATATACCAATTATTTAAGAATTTCATGACTATAAATAGTTGGAAGTAAATTGGTTTCCATATTCTCAACAACCTTCATGTGTTTCCTTAAAATTGATTCATCTGGTTATTTTGTGAGATTGTGGAGTGTTTCTGCCTCTCCATTCCACTCAGTACTTTCACTATCCCTTGTGTTTCATTGTCCAAAAGCAAAAGTTCCTGCTATCCATTCATAGATTACCTTGGGAATTACCCCGATTAGAAAAGTAATAGAAAACTTCCAAAACCTAAAACATAACAACACTGTGAAACATTGTATTCCATGAAGCCTAAAATTTCTTTTAATTAAGACATTTCAAGCCCATGGTATGACTTCCTATTTCCTTTTAGCTAATGTATCTTTCTTTTCTCAGAAAATAAGGGATTTGCAATAGACACGTGTTTTAGCCAATACAGTGATGTTTTGAAATCATATATAGTAGACGGATGATGGTATCTGATTAGTATCTATGTTTTTTTTGTCATTAGGATTGATACAAAATGCATTCCCTTGAAGGAGAGAGTCTCATGGCAGAATGACTAAAAAGACAGCATCACTGGCAGTGATGTTTTATATGCAAAACATATATGCAACCTATATATGCAACCTACTCACAGAAACCTTTGTTTATCTGTCTTAAAGACAAAACAGATTTTTTAAAATGATTTAAATATAAATATTTAATTGAAATTTGCTTTATTGTCTTTATCCATAAATTGAATAAGTACCAAGATTTAAGATTTTGATGAACTGTATGTATATCACATAAGATCATTGTTTTAGGAAATTATTTCATCAAAAGATTCATTAACATCAACAATGTGTTAAATTTTCTAAACTTTTTAATTGTACATTTTAATTAAGCTGCCTCCAAGCAGAAGGAAAGCAGAAATGCTTAACTGCTCTACAGTAAGACTTGGGAAGGTGTTTGTGGTAACATCAGAAATTAAGACAATTTGTGGTAACATCAGAAATTAAGACAATCAGTTGTATTTTAAGACTGCATAACAAACTACTCCAAAACATACGAGTTAAAGTGAAAGTGAAAGTCAAGTCGCTCAGTCGTGTCCGACTTTTTGCGACCCCACGGACGGTAGCCCACCAGGTTCCTCTGTCCATGGGATTTCCAAGGCAAGAATACTGGAGTGGGTTGCCATTTCCTTCTCCAGGGGATTTTCCCGACCCAGGGATTGGACCTGGGTTTCCGGCATTGAGGTCAGGCGCTTTACTGTCTGAGCCACCAGGGAATCCCAATGAGTTAAATACAGCTGCTTATTGCATGGATCACTATTACGTAAGTCAGTAAGGCAGCTCTACTGATCTGATCCAGAGCTGACTGATCTGTGCTGGTCTGTTGCGTGTATGTTATCAGCTTGCCAGGCTAGGTGATCTAAGAGGGTTCATAGTGCAGTCCAGAGGTTGGCTCCATGCTACTTCATGGGATAGGGCCGTGAGCTATATATTGCTCATTATCCAATATCCTAGCCTGTGCTTGTTCACATGACAGCTATTCTAAGAGTTTGTGTAAATTCCAAGAGATTATAACATAGCTACAGGGCATTTCTTGTAACTGACACAATATGTCGCTTCAATGACCTTATATTACTCAAGTTATTCTCAAAAGTAGACTATATTTTAAAAAAATGGAGGAATTGATTTGATCATTTGATGAGAAGATAAAAGAAGAGCTGAACATGCCTTTATAAGTGGAGAATTGGGCTCCTGCTTGCAATAAACCACATTAGGTAAAAAGTCCTTTTGAAAGAATCTCCAAAAATTTAGCCTTCACCAAAACTGGAAGAGAATTTAACTTTGTTTAATGTATTACTTGGAAAACTTTGATGAAAAATAGTTTTGAAAAACTGAATGAAAGGGTGGTGTGTCATTACTATTCCAGCACAATTTCTGACAGAATTTCTAATCCCATTTACTGTTAATAGTCCCAAATATTCTCAATATTTTCATCTAAAAAAGTGAATATTTAGGAATTTATTTAGGAACATTGAATAGAGATGGAGAAGGAAATGCAACCCATACCATTATTCTTGCCTGGAAAATCCCAAGGACAGAGCATGAGGTCGCAAAAAATTGGACATGACTGAGTAACTAACGCACACATTGAGTAGAGAAGAAAAGTGTTTAAGCTATTCAAGCAAGCCTGAGCTATTGATGTTAGAGAGATCTTATTTCTAATTTACCTTGTTAAACAGACCTTACTAATATAATATCCAGGCTTCCCAGGTGGCTCAGTAGTGAAGAATCTGCCTGCCAATGCAGGAGACACAATTTTTTTTTTCTTTTTCATTTTTTTAAATTTTATTTTATTTTTAAACTTTACATAATTGTATTAGTTTTGCCAAATATCAAAATGAATCCATTACAGGAGACACAATTTTGATCCTTGGGTCTGGAAGATCTCCTAGAGAATGTAATGACTACCCACTCCAGTACTCTTGCTTTGGTAATCCTAAGGACATATGATCCTGGTGGGCTACAGTCCATGGGGTCACAAAGAGTTGGACATGACTTAGCCACTAAATTACAACAACCACAGCAAACTAATGACTACCTAGTTTGCATTTTATTTTGAATATGGTTACACAGGCAATTAGTTTTCAACTCTTTGGGAAACTGGAAGCACTTTTTTTTTTTTTTAAGATACAAGTTTATTTGAGAAGGATACAGACATTAAGTTTGGTAAAAGAAAAAAAAAATTGATAATACTTTTGATGTCTTCATAGGTAGAAAAACAGAATGAAATGTCAATTGGGCAGGCACTTGTCATGCTTCCTTTTTGCATGAAAGATGTTCTGAGAGCTCATCCTGCATTTTTAAGCCTCTGGTGGAGTCTATCATAGTTGCTCATGCTGCCACACTAGAGCTCTTTTGAAAATACATTCAGAATATAATCCGTGTCTTATCAACTTTGTGCCAAGTAACCCATATACACAATACAACACAACTATTCCAACATGGAGACAAATATATGTGTAACTTATGCACTAGTCACTCAGTTAAAAAAAAAAAAGTTTTATCATTAACACATTACTACATTCTGATTTCCTTGTTTGCTATGCTTTAGTCTCCTGGATAAAACTCCTACATTGAAATACATTTTCTAAAAGTCTGTCTCTTAAGTTATCCAAACCAGGTCAACATAATACCTATTTTGTGAAGGACTTGAACTTTTCTTTTTTTCCTCTCAAACCCATTTCCAACTTGCACAGTTATCACTTTCTTAACTACCCTACCCTCAACACCGGATTTTCAGCCTTTGAGGATGAACACCATGACTTATTTTAACTGCTATTTGTATTTTGTAAGAGAAATGCATGTGCTAATTGAAAGCCTAGTTATTTTAGGTGTAAAAGAGACGAAATTCAATTTATTAAGTTACACAAGGTATACCACATATCTATATTGTATTTTAATCTATTTAATACATTTATCTTGTCTGAATTTTTAGACAAAAACTTAGAAAATGGTGAGATTGATAATTTTTTTCTTGGTAAGTAAGAGAGAATTAAGTTTAGCTTCTTTGAGCCAAAATGCATGTTCTTTCTATTTTAAATAATTCTCTCTTTTTTAACTTGTGTGTGTGTGTGTGTGTGTGTGTGTGTGTGTGTGTGTTGGGATATAACATATTAACAAAACAGGCAGGAAAATTTATTTCCTAGAAGCCCCCTTTGGAGCAGGCAATGGCACCCCACTCCAGTACTCTTGTCTGGAAAATCCCATGGATGGAGGAACCTGCTAGGCTGCAGTCTATGGGGTCGCTAAGAGTCCCACATGACTGAACGACTTCACTTTCACTTTTCATGCATTGGAGAAGGAAATGGCAACCCACTCCAGTGTTCTTGCTTGGAGAATCCTAGGGATGGGGGAGCCTGGTGGGCTGCCATCTATGGGGTCACACAGAGTCGGACATGACTGAAGTGACTTAGCAGTGGCAGCAGCATAGCCTATTAACAAACAAGGGTCTGATAGTTTCAGGTGAATGGAGAAGGGACTCAGGCATACATATACATATATCCATTCTTTCACAAACTACCATCCCATCCAGGCTGCCACATAATATTGAGCAGAGTTCTGTGTGCTATACAGCAGATCCTTGTTGGCTGTCCATTTAAATATAAGAGTGTACACGTTCATCCCAAACTCCCAAACTAACCCTTTCCCCCAAACTTCTTGCCTCTCCTGGCAACCATAAATTTTGCAGCATTAACTCTTCATTAATTTAAACTTATCTTTAAAAACCAACCTTTGTACCTACACTTTGTTTACATATCAAGAAAAAAACTATTATTATTATAATGCTCAATAAGAAAACAGTTTAGAGCCCACTATCTTGGAGACTGTTTTGTTGACATCCTTATTTCTCAGACTGTAGATCAGGGGATTCAACATGGGGATGACCACCATGTAAAACACAGACACCACTTTGACTGTGTGCCTGGAGGTTGTGGAGTTGGGCACACAGTAGAGGAAGACGATGGTGCTGGTGAGGATGCTGATGGCGGTCAGGCAGGAGGCACAAGTGGAGAAGGCTTTGCGGCGACCACAGGCTGAATGCATCTTGAAGATGGTGACAACAATAAAAACATAAGACAGGAGAATGATGAAGGGTGTGCTGACCTCATTAAAGGTGGCAAAAATAAAAAGCAGCAACTGGTTGAGATAAGTATCAGAGCAAGAGACGGAAAGCAGGGAGGAGAACTCACAGAAGAAGTGATTGATTGTGTTGAAACCACAAAATGGTAATTTGCTAACAGAAAATGTGAATGCCAAGGAGTAGGTTGTTCCCCAGGCAAAAGATCCAACCACTAACATAGCACAGAGTCTTGGGGACATGGCGACCATGTAGAGCAGAGGGTTGCAGATGGCCACAAAGAGGTCATAGGCCATCACAGCTAATAAAAAGGACTCAGTTACCACAAAGGTACAAAAGAAAAAGACTTGTATTACACAGACTACAAATGAAATGGTTCTGTCTTCTACCATGAGGTTCACCATGGTCTTGCGAGCAATTATGGAGGAATAACAAAAATCCACAAAGGAGGGGTGGCTGAGGAAAAAGTACATGGGAGTGTGCAGTTTGGGGTTAATTTTGATGGTTACAATCATCCCAAGATTCCTTACCACAGTGACACTGTAGATGGTGAAGAATATCAAGAAGAGGGGAACTTGCAACTCTGGGTAATCAGAGAAGCCTAGGACAGTGAACATGGCCCCACTTTTATTTCTCTCTGATAGAAACATGGTTTCTGTTTGTCAGAATCTGAATCAGCTCTGGAAACAAAATTATTAGAGAGAATGAGGATGTAAGACCCTCGGTTAACGCCTCCTTTCCAAAGCTGGAAGAAGAAGCCAAGTGTCTCTTTTAGCACCTCTCTGTGTTTCTTATGCACTATTGCTAAATGTCTAAAATGTTCAAAAGATAACCATTTAAACTTTTCTTTAAAGAGCACAGTACCATTATTGAACCTTTTAGTTCTGAATTATAATTTTAATATTTAGAGATAATATGAAATCAAAAGACTTGGGAGTTATTTTCAGTGAAATCCTTCTATAGCACTTTTAGGTCCACTTGAACATTATAAATTAATAAAAGAGTAACCTAGCCTAGTACCATAACTGATTATTTCAGTCCTAAAACTAGTAGCAAAAGTGAGAAAATTCTAAATAAATTACACTTTACATCACATATTCACAATGTGACACTGAGAATGACCCCTTTAAGTTTCCATCTGTGCCTTTACTGTTAATTCCACATGATACTTATCATTTACTTTTGTTTCTGACTCAGTAAATCTATTGTCAAAATAAACCTTAGTTACTTTTTTTCAGAGTGTTCTCAATACAGGGAGCCCTAATTATCAATCCCACCTCATTTCTTGTGGAGTAATAACACTGAACAGATAATAAGGATAACACAGTCTATGTCTTTATCAGAAACATGACAAAGCAGAAGACAGAGATCCTTGACTTTCCCTGTAGCATGCAAATGAGGATCAATCTACACATATGTGACTGAACTCTTGATCCAGACTCCCACAAATTTTCCATTTGTCTAAAAGAGAATCTATGTTCAACATCTTAGTACTAAGATACTTCATTTATTCATAATCATGTTCCAACTTGTGACAAAGTAGTGATCTTAAATCTATGGGAAATTGTCCAAAGAAAGTGTACATATCAGAGAGATATACTAGAAGGCAGCATCAGGTGAGATGAGAAAGGAAGTTGGGAAAAATTTAACTAACACTACTAAAGATTCTAACATAGAAATGTCCATAAATAAAGACATTTATTCTGTCCCTATATTACCTGTAAAAGAGAAAGACCAAACATTTAAGGTAGTTCTGCAGTGTGATGATATTTCATGAGAAAATGCTAATAGAAAAGTATTGTATTTCTCTAACTGGTGACAAATGACTTCTCAGGGGAATAGTGGTAAAGAATCCACCTGCCAATGTAGGAGATGCAAGAGATGCAGGTTCAGTCCCTGGGTTGGAAAGATTCTCTGATGGAGGAAATGGCAACCCACACCAGTATTCTTGACTGGAAAGTTATATGGACAGAGTCAGGTTGGCTATATAGTCCATGGAGTCGCAAAGAATAGGACACAACTGAGTGACTCAACACACATGCATGCACTATTGGTGACCAATATCTCTTAGACCCTACCATACCAGGACTTTTCTCTATCATTTCTGATAAAGTTGTCTCTAGTCCCATAACTCAAGAAATAGATTTTATATGGCTCGGCAGTAATGTCAAATCATAGGCAAAACTGAGATACTCAAGATCCCTTTATCTTCATATATTCATAAATTTGAGTATAAACTTTAAAAAGACAACCTCAAAAGACGATCTATCACAAAGCTAGACATCCTAAATATGGCTGATTTATCTAAGCCACTTGAAAAATAAAATTAAACTAATGTTTTATTTCATGCAATGGATTTTGTGACCCAAATGTTATTTTAAATTGCTGGTGAGTTTCTTTGCATTTAGGAAATATGACAGCTAATATCTTTCCTATATCTTTCTTCTCTATTTTGTTTAATTTTTGCTTTCAAGGCTACTTTACATACATAATTAAAAATAGTGCCTTTTGCTTTTCTTTCATAGCATTTGCTTAATCTCTGCTTATTTTTTAAATTAAATATTTGTCTTTATTTCAGTTTGACTACTCCTTCAAAAGTTTGTAGAAGCCAGATAATGCACCTTCCACAGATTCTCAGAGCTCTTCTAACCCTCCATTCCAGGCACTTTTCTGTGTTCAGTCACTCCATTGCTTCAGACTCTTTTGTGAACCCATGGACTGTATGTAGCTCACCAGACTCCTTTGCCAGTGGAATTTTTTCCAGGCAAGAATACTGAAGTAGATTACCATTTCCTACTCTAGGGGATGTTCCTAACCCAGGGGTCAAACCCGAGTCTCTTGCCTCTCTTGCACTGGCAGCAGATTCTTTACCACTGATCCACCAGGGAAGCTCTGTTGTTTTAAGGGCTTAGCTGAGCCAGTTCTCACACAAAGCTCTGTAGGCTGAGTCCACTTCCTCTTCCTTTACAGTTCAGATTGGTAATTTTCACAATGGCTCAGTATTACTCAAGGACTCTCTGTGTCTAAATGGTAAATTTTCCCTCACACTTTTTTTCTAATACCCTACCTAGAAAATAATATTAATTTTTGTTTAGAATCTTATTTTTGAATTTACTTTTGGTTGGAAGGGATATATACAGATATATCCCCTCCCTCTTGAGCCTCACCCCTCCCTCCCATGCCTCCTCCTAGGTCATCACAGAGCATCAGGCTGAGCTCCTGAGTTACACAGCAGCTTCCCATGATACCTGCTGATGGGTGAAAGTAAGATCTCTCCTGGTTGGAAGTCTTATATCTAGAGACAACCTATGAGGCATAAACCCTAGAGATTGTCTGTTGACTCATTCTCTTAAAGCCTTGAAATAATTAAAATTAATCAAAATTCTCTGATGTAATTCTTTCTTGTGTCCTATAAAACCTGGAGCAGTGTTGGGGAATTTCACATGAACATTTGTAGGTTAAAATCACTTCTCTCAGACCCTTCCTCACACTGATACTTTTTTACAATTATAAAAGTATGCAATTATAGGTGAAATCATTATTAAATATTAATTGAATGACTACAATATGCCAGGCATAACCTTGTTCCTCCATACTTTTACTCTAACATATGGAAAAAGTATGAAGGTCCACCATTTAGATTACCATGATTCATTGAGAGTTAAAGCAGAGATATTTACAAAGTTAAATATTAAGTTTGGACAATGAACTGATCCCTTTAAAATAACTGTTCTGTTCGATTGCACCACCACATCCATTCCATTAATTACTTCTGTTTATTTAGTTATTGAAATAACACATATTCATTGTAGAAACCAAGGACTATAAAATTTAAATAAGGAAAATGAACACAGTAGAAATAATTTTTATCAACTCAACTCCATTTCAAATCTAACAATCAAGTTTAGTAAATATGACCAACATTACCTGAAGTAAAAGATAAAGGTGAGCATCTCCAGTGGGGCAGTGTGGGCATCGTTTATCCCTGGAAGCAACAGTTAGAACTGGACATGGAACAACAGACTGGTTCCAAATAGGAAAAAGAGTACGTCAAGGCCGTATATTGTCACCCTGCTTATTTAACTTATATGCAGAGTACATCATGAGAAATGCTGGACTGGAAGAAACACAACCGGGAATAAAGATTGCCAGGAAAAGTATCAATAACCTCAGATATGCAGATGACACCACCCTTATAGCAGAAAGTGAAGAGGAACTCAAAAGCCTCTTGATGAAAGTGAAAGTGGAGAGTGAAAAAGTAGGCTTAAAGCTCAACATTCAGAAAACTAAGATCATGGCATCCGGTCCCACAATCATGGGAAATAGATGGGGAAACAGTGGAAACAGTGTCAGACTTTATTTTTCTGGGTTCCAAAATCACTGCAGATGGTGACTGCAGCCATGAAACTAAAAGACGCTTACTCCTTGGAAGGAAAGTTATGACCAACCTAGATAGCATATTCAAAAGCAGAGACATTTCTTTGCAAACAAAGGTTCGTCTAGTCATGGCTATGGTTTTTCCTGTGGTCATGTATGGATGTGAGAGTTGGACTGTGAAGAAGGCTGAGCACTGAAGAATTGATGCTTTTGAACTGTGGTGTTGGAGACGACTCTTAAGAGTCCTTTGAACTGCAAGGAGATCCAACCAGTCCATTCTGAAGAAGATCAGCCCTGGGATTCCTTTGGAAGGAATGATGCTAAAGCTGAAACTCCAGTACTTTGGCCACCTCATGGGAAGAATGACTCATTGGAAAAGACTCTGATGCTGGGAGGGATTGGGAGCAGGAGGAGAAGGAGACAACAGAGGATGAGATGGCTGGATGGCATCACTGACTCGATGGACATGAGTCTGAGTGAACTCCAGGAGTTGGTGATGGACAGGGAGGCCTGGCGTGCTGCGATTCATGGGGTCGCAGAGTCAGACAGGACTGAGCGACTGAACTGAACTGAACTGAAGGCATATGATACATAGAAAATGCCAACAGAGGATAAGAACGGGCTCATTTCCTCTCCCTCCTGACCCTTGGTAATTTTAAATGCTTATGCTTTAGAGGCATGACTTGGTGTATCCTAGATGAAAGAGGCTCTGGACTAAAACTCAAAATGTCATTTGTACCAGGGAAACCTGCTCTGGAGAGGCAACTGTGCTCCTCTCGTGTCTACTTCAGAGGTAGGTCTCATGTGTCTGTTCTTCCGTGAACAGTTCTGGGACTTCACTGGTGGCTCAGCAGTAAAGAATCTGCCTGCAATGCAGGAGACGTGAAGACACATGTCCAATCTCTGGGCCAGGAAAATCCCCTGGAGGAGGAAATGGCAACCCACTTCAGTATTGTAGCCTGGGGAATCCCATGGACAAAGGGGCTTGGAGAGCTACAGTCCATGGTGTCTCAAAAGGGTTGCACAAAACTGAGCCACTAAACAACAACAACAGCAGCAACAACAACAACAACAACAACAAAAACAGTCCTGAGGATCCCTCACTGACACTCTCAGCTTCTGAGTGGCTGTCCGGATAATCTCCCTGAGGTCTTTCCAAGGTTCCCTGGAGGGAGTTAATGTGACAGAGGAGGAAGTGCCCAGGTGGGAGAAATCAAGCATTCTTCCCAATTTGGTCACACTCACATTCCTCTTACACTAATAGTTATTACAAGATATTTGGTTTTGCAGATTAAATTGCTATCAGTTCTCTTTGACATTATTACTTCAAAACCTTAAATACTTTCATAAAAGAGTGTTTGTAACATGACATTTCTTAAAACACCCTCTAAGAGAGAACAACCGCATGCCCGAGGTCAGGGGAGGTGGCCGAGAGGAGCAACCCCAAGTCCAAGGAGTGGCGGCTGTGCGGGCACAGGAGGGCTGAGAGGAGCTACTCCATGTTCAAGGTCAGAAGGGGTGGCCTTGAGGTGATACCCCTTGTCCAAGGTAAGGAGCAGTGGCTGCGCTTTGCTGGAGCAGCCATGAAGACATACCCCACGTCCAAGGTAAGAGAAACCCAAGTAAGATGGTAGGTGTTGTGAGAGGGCATCAGAGGGCAGACACCCTGAAACCAAAATCACAGAAAACTAGCCAATCTGATCACACGGACCATAGCCTTGTCTAACTCAATGAAACTAAGCCATGCAGTATGGGATCACCCAAGATGGATGGGTCATGGTGGAGAGGTCTGACAGAATGTGGTCCACTGGAAAAGGGAATGGCAAACCATTTCAGTATTCTTGCCTTGAGATCCCCATGAACAGTATGAAAAGGAAAAATGATAGGATACTGAAAGGGGAACTCCCCGGGTCAGTAGGTGCCAAATATGCTACTGGGGTATATTTGTGGAGAAATAACTCCGGAAAGAATGGAACCAAAACAAAAACAATACCCAGTTGTGGATGTGACTGGTGATAGAAGCAAGGTCTGATGCTGTAAAGAGCAATATTGCATAGGAACCTGGAATGTTAGGTCCATGAATCAAAGCAAATTGGAAGTGGTCAAACAGGAGATGGCAAGAATGAACGTCGACATTCTAGGAATCAGCAAACTAAAATGGACTGGAATGGGTGAATTTAACTCATATGATCATTTGTATCTACTACTGTGGGCAGGAATCCCTTAGAAGAAATGGAGTAGCCATCATGGTCAACAAAGGAGTCCGAAATGCAGTACTTGGAAGCAATCTCAAAAACAACAGAATGATTTCTGTTCATTTCCAAGCCAAACCATTGAATGTCATGGTAATCCAAGCCTATGCCCCAATCAGTAATGCTGAAGAAATTGAAGTTAAACGGTTCTATGAAGACATACAAGACCTTTTAGAACTAACACCCCCCTCCCCCACAAATGTCCATTTCATTATAGGACACTGGAATGCAAAAGTAGGAAGTCAAGAAACACCTGGAGTAACAGGCAAATTTGGCATTGGAGTATGGAATGAAGCAGGGCAAAGGCTAATAGAATTTTGCCAAGAGAACATGCTGGTCATAGCAAACACCCTCTTCCAACAACACAAGAGAAGACTCTTCACATGGACATCACCAGATGGTCAACATCGAAATAAGATTGATTATAATCTTTGCAGCCAAAGATGGAGAAGCTCTATACAGTCAGCAAAACAAGATGGGGAGCTGACTGTGGCTCAGATCATGGACCCCTTATTGCCAAATTCAGACTTAAATTGAAGAAAGTAGGGAAAACCACTAGGCCATTCAGGTATGACCTAAATCAAATCCCTTATGATTATACAATGGAAGTGCGAAATAGATTAAAGGGACTAGATCTGATAGATAGAGTGCCTGATGAACTATGGACGGAGGTTTGTGACAGGTTTGTACAGGAGACAGGGATCAAGATCATCCCCATGGAAAAGAAATACAAAAAAGCAAAATCGCTGTTTGAGGAGGCCTTACAAATAGCTGTCAAAAGAAGAGAAGCGAAAAGTAAAGGAGAAAAGGAAAGATATACTCTGCATTTGAATGCAGAGATCCAAAGAAGATCAAGTAGAGATAAGAAAGCCTTCCTCAGCGATCAATGCAAAGAAATAGAGGAAAGCAACAGAATGGGAAAGACTAGAGATCACTTCAAGAAAATTAGAGATACCAAGGGAACATTTCATGCAAAGATAGTCTCCATAAAGGACAGAAGTGGTATGGACATAACAGAAGCAGAAAATACAAAGAAGAGGTGGCAAGATACACAGAAGAACTGTACAAAAAAAGAGCTTCAAGACCCAGATAATCATGATAGTGTGATCACTCACCTAGAGCCAGACATCTTGGAACCTGAAGTCAAGTGGCCCTTAGAAAGCATCACTACGAACAAAGCTAGTGGAGGTGATGGAATTCCAGTGGAGCTATTTCAAATCCTGAAAGATGATGTTGTGAAAGTGCTGCACTCAATATGCCAGCAAATTTAGAAAACTCAGCAGTGGCCACAGGACTGGAAAAGTCGGTCGTCATTCCAATCCCAAAGAAAGGCAATGCCAAAGAATGCTCAAACTACCACACAATTGCACTCATCTCACACGCTAGTAAAGTAATGCTCAAAATTCTCCAAGCCAGGCTTAAGCAATACGTGAACCATGAATTTCCTGATGTTCAAGCTGGTTTTAGAAAAGGCAGAGGAACCAGACATCACATTGTCAACATCCGCTGGATCATGGAAAAAGCAAGAGAGTTTCAGAAAAAACATCTATTTCTGTTTATTGACTATGCCAAAGCCTTTTACTGTATGGATCACAATAAACTGTGGACAATTCTGAAAAGATGGGAATACCAGACCACCTCACCTGCCTCCTGAGAAATTTGTATGCCGGTCAGGAAACAACAGTTAGAACTGGACATGAAACAACAGACTCATTCCAAATAGGAAATGGAGTACGTCAAGGCTGTATATTGTCACCCTGCTTATTTAACTTATATGCAGAGTACATCATGAGAAACGCTGGGCTGGAAGAAGCACAAGCTGGAATCAAGATTGCCGGGAGAAATATCAATAACCTCAGATATGCAGATGACACCACCCTTATGGCAGAAAGTGAAGAGGAACTAAAAAACCTCTTAATGAAAGTTAAAGAGGAGAGTGAAAAAGGTGGTTTAAAGGTCAACATTCAGAAAACGAAGATCATGGCATCTGGTCCCATATCTTCATGGGAAATAGATGGGAAACAGTGGAAACAGTGTCAGACTTTATTTTTCTGGGCTCCAAAATCACTGCAGATGGTGATTGTAGCCATGAAATTAAAAGACGCTTACTCCTTGGAAGGAAAGTTATGACCAATGTAGATAGCATATTCAAAAGCAGAGACATTACTTTGCCAACAAAGATCCGTCTAGTCAAGGCTGTGGTTTTTCCTGTGGTCATGTATGGATGTGAGAGTTGGACTGTGAAGAAAGCTGAGCACCACAGAATTGATACTTTTGAACTGTGCTGTTGGAGAAGACTCTTGAGAGTCCCTTGGACTGCAAGGAGATCCAACCAGTCCATTCTGAAGGAGATCAGCCCTGGGATTCCTTTGGAAGGAATGATGCTAAAGCTGAAACTCCAGTACTTTGGCCACCTCATGCAAGGAGTTGACTCATTGGAAAAGACCTGGATGCTGGGACGTATTGGGGGCAGGAGGAGAAGGGGACGACAGAGGATGAGATGGCTAGATGGCATCACTGACTCAATGGATGTGAGTGTGAGTGAACTCTGGGAGTTGGTAATGGACAGGGATGCCTGGCATGCTGCAATTCATGGGATCCCAAAGAGTCGCACACTACTGAGCAACTGAACGGAACTGAACTGAACTTCTTCTGAAGTATATTTCAGTAAAGTCATCAAGAGAATTAAATTTTTTCTCATTAAAAAATAGAAACACTCTCAAGGTTAAGCCATACTTACCTAAACTAAACTTAGGGATCATGCTGTATATTTACGTTTACCTCAGTGACTTTGTGGATTCACACCCCAGAGAATTTTGATTGAGCTGTTTTCCATGAGCTACAAACAAGACAATTTAAAGAAAATCCCATATTCCTCATTTAGTATATAATTTATTTTAAATCATTAAATCATATAGGAAGCTTGAGCATGTTTATCTTCTCATCTTAGAAAAATAACACTAGCAATCAACCTGTTTATACTTATATTTATCTTGGAAAATGTGAATTCCAATATTTAGAAATAGAAAATCACTATTACTGTCCCATAGACCAAGCATAGTGTAGTTCCTGTGTTATGTTTATTTCAGTCTTTTCTCTAAGTTTTCTTATTTGGACATCTACATTTTTGTAAAAAACACACTCAATATCACACTGAATAGATATATGATATTATGGCATTTGCAGTTTTCATTGTATCCCAATGTTTCCCTGTTTTATTAAAACTTATTGAATATACATTTTTTGATAATGCAATTGATAGGTTTGCTGAATTATGTGGTATATTAATGGTCTATTTCACCATAATCAACTGCTGCAGATTTGGTGGCTTGAAAAACACTCATTTGTATCCCCGAAGTTAGGCACAATACACCTAGTCCTTCTATTCAAGTTATCACAAGGCTGAAATCAAAGTGTCATCAAGTTTCTTACCTAGAAATTGGTTGTCTTCCAAGCTCATTCATGTTGTTGGAATAATTCACTTCTTTGAAGTTGTAGGAATAAGGTCTTATTTCCTTGACATCTGTTTTTGTGTTATTCACTTATTGACTATGTCAAAGCCTTTGACTGTGTGGATCACAATAAACTGGAAAATCCTGAAAGAGATGGGAATACCAGACCACCTGATCTGCCTTTTGAGAAGCCTATATGCAGGTCAGGAAATAACAGTTAGAACTGGACATGGAACAACAGACTTGTTCCAAATAGGAAAAGGAGTACGTCAAGGCTGTATATTGTCACCCTGCTTATTTAACTAATATGCAGAAAACATCATGAGAAACTCTGGCCTGGAAGAAGTGCAAGCTGGAATCAAGATTGCTAGAAGAAATATCAATAACCTCAGATATGCAGATGACATCACCCTTATGGCAGAAAGTTAAAAGGAATTAAAAAGCCTCTTGATGAAAGTGAAAGAGGAGAGTGAAAAAGGTGGCTTAAAGGTCAGCATTCAGAAAACGAAGATCATGGCATCTGGTCCCATCACTTCATGGGAAATAGTTGGGGAAACAGTGGAAACAGTGTCAGACTTTATTTTTCTGGGCTCCAAAATCACTGCAGATGGTGATTGCAGCCATGAAATTAAAAGACGCTTACTGCTTGGAAGGAAAGTTATGGCCAATCTAGATAGCATATTCAAAAGCAGAGACATTACTTTGCCAACAAAAGTCCGTCTAGTCAAGGCTATGGTTTTTCCTGTGGTCATGTATGGATGTGAGAGTTGGACTGTGAAGAAAGCTGAGCACAGAAGAATTGATGCTTTTGAACTGTGGTGTTGGAGAAGACTCTTGAGAGTCCCTTGGACTGCAAAGAGATCCAACCAGTGCATTCTAAAGGAGATCAGTCCTGGGTGTTTTTTGGAAGGAATAATGCTGAAGCTAAAACTCCAGTACTTTGGCCACCTCATGAGAAGTGTTGACTCACTGGAAAAGACTCTGATGCTGGGAGGGATTGGGGGTAGCAGGAAAAGGGGACTACAGAGGATGAGATGGCTGAATGACATCATCGACTCGATGGACGTAAGTGTGAGTGAACTCTGGGAGTTGGTGATGGACAGGGAGGCCTGGCATGCTGAAATTCATGGGGTTGCAAACAGTCGGGCACGACTGAGTGACTGAACCAAACTGAACAGTCCCTAGAATCCACTCCTAGGTATCAGCTTTGTTTTCTCCACTCAAGTCACTCTCACACTTCAAATTTCTCTTTCAACACCCTCTTATAATTCATACATCTCTTTAAAGAGGAATTCAAGCATTTTAAACAAATCATCGGATTATATGAGACTCACCAATCAGGATAGTCTTCTTTTCTCATGATCAACTGATTTAAAACTAGTCATAATTTAAAATTATGCCAGGAGCTCCCAGATTAATGTGTAATTGAATGGCTAGTTGAAGATATGTGTGTACCAGATGGTGGGGAATCTTAAGGACTAGTTTAGACTTCTACTTGTCACTCATGAGGTCAACATTTTTTGACTCTCTCTATTAATACCTCATTCTATTTAAAATAGCACCTACTTGCTTGAATGTTTCACTTAAGAGAAGAAACTTGATGATCTGTGACTCCATCTTAAGAAGATAAAAAAGCAAACATAGTTTTTAATCTCACAATAAGTAGAAGGAGGAAAAGATGAGAATGGTGATTATAAAATAGAAAATGGACAGTGAAATAGAAATAAGGGATTGAGCAAAACTAAAATTCTGATGTTTAAAATCATACATAAAATCAATCATCTGTTAGATAAATTGATTAAAAATAACAGATCATAACACAATTGCTACTCAAGAAAAAAAATGGGACTTCATTACAGACGCTGTCAATGTAGAAAAAGTAATTAGGGAGTATTATGTATGATTTTCTTCCAAACATTTAACTACTTATTTGATGTAGAAAAATCATTTGAACCATACAAATAAACTTATCAAAAATGAAATACAAAATATGAATAGCTTCTATCTTCTTATGAAATTGAATTTTCAGTTAAAAGCCTTCCCACAAGAAGAACCCCAGACCCATAATATTAAATGGTAAACTCTGTCAAGCATTTAAGTAACAAATAGCACACACACACACACACACACACACACCCTGCATTCTGAGAGAATGGCATTGAAACATGTATAATATCATATGTCAAATGAATTGCCAGTCCAGATTTGATGCATGAGACAGGGTTCTCAGGGCTGGTGCACTGGGATGACCCAGAGGGATAGTATGAGGAGGGAGGTGGGAGGGGGGTTCAGGATGGGAAGACGTGTACACCCATGGTGGATTCATGTTGATGTATGGCAAAACCAATAAAATATTGTAAAGTAATTAGGCTCCAATTAAAATAAATAAATTTATATTAAAAAACCTGCATGGATATTTGAATGAACAGAACAATAAGAGATATATGCAACACTTTTTCTTCATCCCATTAATATAGCTTATACTCAAACTGGAAGCATTGGGATTTGAATTCAGTCAATCTGGCCCCAGAGTTTGTGCTCTTAGTTAAAAAGTTATGTCATGTGATTGCAACTGGGCCATAAAGATTCTTAAAGGATAAGCTTATGATTATGGGTTTTATAGTCTCACAGCTGGGGAGGTTTTTGTTAAAGGAAGGACTTGATTAGAATTTTGCACCAGGAGGATGATTCAGACAGGAGGGGGAGGAGGGACTAGTGGAGCAAATGAGACTGGAAATGTTATTTAAACTTGATGCTGTTACTATCTCGCCTATACCTTGTGTGAAACATGTACTTAAAGTTGTGTTTATTTGTATGTGACAGCTCTCTAATTCCCAAACATCCATGTACATAAAAATATTCCAAGAGTCTTGGGTTTCTCTGCCAAATATCCGTGAGTTCAACTGATTTCCCAGGTGATTCTGACAGAGATTCTAAGAATCTCTATGATCGAAACCAAAGATTTCTGGATTTGATTTTCAGCTACAAATATCTAGAACCCAGCATAGTGCAAGTACAATGATAGAATTCTTTGGCCTGCTTCCTGACCTTCGGGAGCTCAGGATTTGGTTGAAGAGGCAAAGACAACTCAATCAACAATGTACAAAACCTGAAAATGATTAATTAGTTTAGAATGTGTGAATCATAATTCTATAGTTTAAAAACTGATAGCTGAGATGCGAGTTAATGGCAAACATCAGTATATATACATACATACATATATATGTATCTATGTATGTATATATTGGTCCCCAGTAAAAAATGCATTTCTCAAGGAGGCAAAAATTGTAAATGAAGGTACAAAGTTTATTTTTAGAAATATAGCATAACAAATGGGAGAGCAGGCAGAAAAACTGTTTAGTTAAGCAAGGCAGAGATGCACACCAGGAAAGAAAGGGTGTGGGCATCTCCAAAAGTGAGGAGGAGCCACCACCAATATTTCTGATCATTTTCTGAGTTTTTGGACATCTCTGGTGTTTCATAGGTTTCCCTGGTGGTTCAGAGATACAGAATCCATCTGCCAGGCAGAGGATACATGTTCTATCCCTGGGTCAGGAACATCCCCTGGAGAAGGAAATGGCAATCCACTTCAGTATTCTTGCCTAGAGAATCCCATGGATAGAAGAGCTTGGCAGGCTACCATCCATGGAGTTGTAAAAGAGATATAACTTAGTAACTAACCAACAACCATCAACATCAAAAGCAGACAAAGATGTTGGAAAAAAAGATCAAAATAACTAATGTACTTCATTACAGAAATACTGAATAAAATATCAGAAAACAAAATATCAGAAAATAAGATATCACAGTATATGATAGGAAAATAAACAATGACTTGAGAGGGGAGGGGAAAAACCAAAATAATTATCTGTATAGAAGCAAACAAGATACATAAGAAAATTCCTTCAATCTGATAAAGATCATCTACAAAAATACCTATAGCTATCATTATGTTTAATGGAAAAAAAGAAAACAGAAAAAAATCCTACATAAAGCAAAATAACTTGACTTTCTCCTAACCCTGTGTATAAAAACAACCAAAAAATAATGTCCACAACCACTTTTTTCCAACATCTTATTTTAGATTTTTGCTGAAAAAGAAAAGAAAATTATAATTACTGGAAAGTAGAAAGTAAAACTGTCTTTATTTGCAAGCTAGATTCTGTATATAGAAAGTTCTATGGAATCTGCAACAAAAATATGAGAAAATAATAACAAAATGCAGTAGAGTTGCATAAATGAGTATATATAAAAATATCAATTGCATCATTGTATTCTAAATGTAATTTGCAAGACTTATTCATGCACGCATGTATGTGTGTGTGTTAGTCTCTCAGTCGTGTCTTTTTGCGACCCCATGGGCTGTAGCCTGCCAGGCTCCTCTGTCCTTGGAATTCTCCAGGCAAGAATACTGGAGTGGGTTGCCATTCCCTTCTCCAGGGGATCTTCCAGATCCAGGGATCAAACCCAGGTCTCCTACATTGCAGGTGGATTCTTCACCAACTTAGCCACCAGAGAAGCCCACACTCTTATCAGGAAGAGGTTAATTTCTATTCAACACATGGATAACAGAAACATTTGTCACAGCCATCTAGGAAGTACGAACTTTTCAAATAAAACTCTAGGGGTGTGCCTTTGGATTTGTACATTCTTGGGGAGATGTGTATATATATATATATATATATATATATATATATATAGTATTACAGCCAAAGTATTTTAAAATTAATCACAGTTATTTCAGTAGTTAATATGAGGATTACTTGTTTCTTGTAGCTAACAACAATTTTATTAAATGTGAGTTGAGAAAAATCATCCATGCATAGTGGAATGAGTTTTGTATTTAACCAAATTATTTTTCTAGAACTGTGAATTGCAAGAATGATATATCTTCCCTTTTGCTTTAATATGTTGATTTGTGGTTATTAATTAATGACTGTTAAACCACTTTTCAGTTTCTGGAATAAAATCCAGTGTGTCAATATTCTGTCTTGAATATTCATTATCGAACCTCATGAGAAAGACTTATCTATAAATTTATTTCTTATAATAGCTTTGTTTGAATTGATTTTTTAAAACTCAGTGAATATAATGCATTATTAAGTATTCTCTCAATCTATTTTCTAGAAAAATTTGTGCAGTATTGACAGTATTTCTTAAATGTTTGGAGAAATTCACCAACATAATAAACAGGGCATAGGATTTCTTTGTTAGAAAGTTTTTGAAAACAAATTCCATTACTTTGGGCTTCCTCAGTGACTCAGTGGTAAAGAATCCACCTGCAATAAAGAAGACACAGGAAATGGGGGTTCAATCCTGGGTCAGGGATATCTCTTGGAGAAGGGCATGGCCACCCACTCCAGTATTCTGGCCAGGAAAATTCCATGGACACAGAAGCCTGGCAGGCTAAAGTCCATGGGGTCACAAAGAATCAGACATGACCAAGCACACACAGATAAGACTTTACTTAGATTTTCTATTTTTATTGTACAAGATTGAATGCTATGTTTTTTCAAAGAAGGTGTTTATTTCAATAAGATTTGTAATTTAACGATTCTTCCCAATATATTCTTTATTTTTATTTTTATTTTATTTTTAAACTTTACAATATTGTATTAGTTTTGCCAAACGTCGAAATGAATCTTCCACAGGTATACCCGTGCTCCCCATCCTGAACCCTCCTCCCTCCTCCCTCCCCATACCCTCCCTCTGGGTCGTCCCAGTGCACTAGCCCCAAGCATCCAGTATCATTCATCGAACCAGGACTGGTGACTCATTTCATACATGATATTTTACATGTTTCAATGCCATTCTCCCAAATCTCCCCACCCTCTCCCTCTCCCACAGAGTCCGTAAAACTGATCTATACATCAGTGTCTCTTTTGCTGTCTCGTACACAGGGTTATTGTTACCATCATTCTAAACTCCATATATATGTGTTAGTATACTGTATTGGTGTTTTTCTTTCTGGCTTACTTCACTCTGTATAATAGGTTCCAGTTTCATCCACCTCATTAGAACTGATTCAAATATATTCTTTTTAATGGCTGAGTAATACTCCATTGTATATATGTACCACTGCTTTCTTATCCATTCATCTGCTGATGGGCATCTAGGTTGCTTCCATGTCCTGGCTATTATAAAGAGTGCTGTGATGAATATTGGGGTACACGTGTCTCTTTCCCTTCTGGTTTCCTCAGTGTGTATGCCCAGCAGTGGGATTGCTGGATCATAAGGCAGTTCTATTTCCAGTTTTTTAAGGAATCTCCACACTGTTCTCCATAGTGGCTGTACTAGTTTGCATTCCCACCAACAGTGTAAGAGGGTTCCCTTTTCTCCACACCCTCTCCAGCATTTATTGCTTGTAGACTTTGGGATCGCAGCCATTCTGACTGGTGTGAAATGGTACCTCATAGTGGTCTTGATTTGCATTTCTCTGATAATGAGTGATGTTGAGCATCTTTTCATGTGTTTGTTAGCCATCTGTATGTCTTCTTTGGAGAAATGTCTATTTAGTTCTTTGTCCCATTTTTTAATTGGGTCATTTATTTTTCTGGAGTTGAGCTGTACGAGTTGCTTGTATATTTTTGAGATTAGTTGTTTGTCAGTTGCTTCATTTGCTATTATTTTCTCCAATTCTGAAGGCTGCCTTTTCATCTTGCTAATAGTTTCCTTTGTTGTGCAGAAGCTTTTAAGGTTAATTAGGTCCCATTTGTTTATTTTTTCTTTTATTTCCAATATTCTGGGAGGTGGGTCATAGAGGATCCTGCTGTGATGTATGTCAGAGAGTGTTTTGCCTATGTTCTCCTCTAGGAGTTTTATAGTTTCTGGTCTTATGTTGAGATCTTTATATTTTTTTTAAATTTTATTTTATTTTTAAACTTTACATAATTGTATTAGTTTTGCCAAATATCAAAATGAATCCACCACAGGTATACATGTGTTCCCCAGATCTTTAATCCATTTTGAGTTTATTTTTGTGTATGGTGTTAGAAAGTGTTCTAGTTTCATTCTTTTACAAGTGGTTGACCAGTTTTCCCAGCACCATTTGTTAAAGAGATTGTCTTTAATCCATTGTATATTTTTGCCTCCTTTGTCAAAGATAAGGTGTCCATATGTGCGTGGATTTATCTCTGGGCTTTCTATTTTGTTCCATTGACCAATATATTCTTATCTGCCATGCCTGTAGAATTTTACCTATGCCCATTTCCCCCCTAATTAGTAAATAAATAGATAAAATTTCCATTATTTTTAACTCAGTATGTCAAACTCAATATATAACATGCGTTTGTTGTTTCTCTTTTCCCTCAGAAACCGAATCAATCATAGTAATGATAATGAGAAATAAATCGAATGGCAAAGTCACATCAATAAAAACAATGGTGGGATTTCTCTGGTGGTCCAGGGGTTAAGATTCTTTGCTTCTGCTGCAGGGATCATGGGCTTTATCCCTGGTTGGGAAGCTAAGATCTCACATGCTATGCAGTACAGCCAAAAAATAAATAAATAAATAAATTAAAACAATGGTAAAATAAAACCAGCTAATATGATCTTATCATCATGAAGGAGTATCGATGAATGAAGCAGAGAAGGCATGGCTACAGCCAAGAATGCTTTAACGTGCAGAGCTAGAGAAGTGACATAAATTTTACAGCCCCTAAGTGTCTCAGGGCTTAAAAGAAGGAACAGAATAAATACTGAAGTCTGTATGAAAATGAAATGGTAAAGGATAAACAATATCCACTTAGAGGGAAGAAAAGATTTCAGAAGTTGCTTTATTGAATATTGAGATTTATTTCAAAGTTATCATAAAGAATATGTGGTAAAGGCAGGTACTTCAAAGGAATATGAGAAAGACTTATTAAACTGAATGAGGTAGATTCATGATTAGGCCCAGTTATTCACAAGCATCTCTGTTAATCTCATTATAATGTTTTCATACTTCATTATTGATGAAGAACATATCTTTTCCTTTGGGTTACAAGTGCAAACCTGAGATAAGAATGATTACATGTCAGAAGAAGAGAAAATAAGGCAGTTCTTAACTTGGGCTTTATCACTGAGTAATCGTTATATCTCCCTAGAAAAACATTTAACTTTTTCTCAGTATTCAGTATCATCTTAAACACCTTTTATTGAACTGTATTATACTGGTATTAAAAAAGTGAGTGATGCCTAGAGACTAGCTATTATTTTCAGTATCTTACTTAAAATCAGGTAATACTTCTATAATGAAAACTCAAAAGTCCTCATTTTACCTGGAGTAAAATAACGTTTTGAGAAAAGCTAAAAGTTGTATTTTATAGATCTGAATCAAAGGAGTTAGTTATGAGAACCTGAGTGCAAATTTACGCTGACACTAAAAAGAGTTATCATCTCTGCAGCAGTGTTACAAATCACAGCATAAACTGCAGCATAAGGAATAAGTCTCTAACAATATATTCAATATATCTCTTTTCATCACTCTGACTTCCATAATGCATTATTTATATATTAACTGAGAAATAATTGTAGCTCATCCTGACTATCAAAAAAAAATGTAAAATGCAACATACAATTTATTTGAAACATAATCATCAGTTCATTTCAGTTCAGTTGCTCAGTCCTGTCCGATTCTTTGCCACCCCATGATTTGCAGCACGCCAAGCCACCCTGTCCATCACCAAGTCCGGGAGTTCACTCAAACCCACGTCCATCGAGTTGGTGATGCCGTCCAGCCATTTCATCCTCTGTCGTCTCCTTTTCCTCCTGCCCCCAGTCCCTCCCAGCATCAGACTCTTTTCCAATAAGTCAACACTTCGCATGAGGTGGTCAAATTACTGGAGTTTCAGGTTTAGCATCAATCCTTCCAAAAAACACCCAGGACCGATCTCCTTTAGAATGGACTGGTTGGATCCCCTTGCAGTCCAAGGGACTCTCAAGAGTCTTCTCCAACACCACAGTTAAAAAGCATCAGTTTTTATTTTATTTTATTTTTAAACTTTACAATATTGTATTAGTTTTGCCAAATATCGAAATGAATCCACCACAGGTATACCTGTGTTCCCCATCCTGAACCCTCCTCCCTCCTCCCTCCCCATTCAGCGCTCAGCTTTCTTCACAGTCCAACTCTCACATCCATTCATGACTACTGGAAAAACCATAGCCTTGACTAGACTGATATTTTTTTGGCAAAGTAATGTCTCTGCTTTTGAATATGATGTCTAGGTTGGTCATAACTTTCCTTCCAAGGAGTAAAGGTCTTTTAATTTCATGGCTGCAATCACTATCTGCAGTGATTTTGGAGCCCCCAAAAATAAAGTCTGACACTGTTTCCACTGTTTCCCCATCTATTTGCCATGATGTGATGGGACCAGATGCCATGATCTTCATTTTCTGAATGTTGACCTTTAAGCCAACTTTTTCACTCTCCTCTTTAACTTTCATCAAGAGGCTTTTTAGTTCCTCTTCACTTTCTGCCATAAGGGTGGTGTCATCTGAGTATCTGAGGTTATTGATATTTCTCATGGCAATCTGATTCCAGCTTGCACGTCTTCCAGCCCAGCATTTCTCCTGATGTATTCTGCATATAAGTTAAATAAGTAGGGTGACAATATACAGCCTTGACGTACTCCTTTTCTTATTTGGGACCAGTATATTGTTGCATGTCCAGTTCTAACTTTTGCTTCCTCACCTGCCTATACGTTTCTCAAGAGGCAGGTCAGGTGGTCTGGTAATCCCATCTCTTTCAGAATTGTCCACAGTTTATTGTGATCCACACAGTGAAAGGCTTTGGCATAGTCAGTAAAGCAGAAATAGATGTTTTTCTGGAACTCTCTTGCTTTTTCCATGATCCAGCAGATGTTGGCAATTTGATCTCTGGTTCTTCTGCCTTTTCCAAAACCAGCTTGAGCATCAGGAAGTTTATGGTTCATGTTTTGCTGAAGCCTGGCCTGGAGAATTTTGAGCATTACTTTACTAGCGTGTGATGAGTGCAATTTTGTGGTAGTTTGGGCATTCTTTGGCATTGTCTTTCTTTGGGATTGGAATGAAAACTGACCTTTTCCAGTCCTTTGGCCACTGCTGAGTTTTCCAAATTTGCTGGCATATTGAGTACAGCAGTTTCACAGCATCATCTTTCAGGATTTGAAATAGCTTAACTTGAATTCCATCACCTCCACTAGCTTTGTTCGTAGTGATGCTTCCTAAGGCCCACTTGACTTCACATTCCAAGATGTCTGGCTCTAGGTGAGTGATCACGCCATCGTGATTATCTGGGTCATGAAAATATTTTTTTGTACAGTTCTTCTGTGTATTCTTGCCACCTGTTCTTAATATCTTCTGCTTCTGTTAGGTCCATACCATTTCTTTCTTTCTTTTTTTTGAATGTATATATTTTAATTGGAGGCTAATTACTTTAAAATATTGTATTGGTTTTGCCATACATCAACATAAATCCGCCACGGGTGTTGCATGAAATATTCCCTTGGTATCTCTAATTTTCTTGAAGAGATCTCTAGTCTTTAGCATTCTGTTGTTTTCCTCTATTTTTTTGCATTGATCACTGAGGAAGGCTTTCTTTTCTCTTCTTGCTTTTCTTTGGAACTCTGCATTCAGATGCTTATATCTTTCCCTTTCTCCTTTTCTTTTCACTTCTTTTCATACCTATTTGTATGGCCTCCCCAAACAGTCATTTTGCTTTTTTGCATTTCTTTTCCATGGGGATGGTCTTGATCCCTGTCTCCTGTACAATGTCACGAACCTCTGTCCATAGTTCAGCAGCCACTCTATCTGTCAGATCTAGTCCCTTAAATCTATTTCTCACTTCCACTGTATAATCATAAGGAATTTGATTTATGTCATACCTGAATAGTCTAGCAGTTTTCCCTACTTTCTTCAATTTAAGTCTGAATTTGGCAATAAGGATTTTAGTCAGCTCCCGGTCTTGTTTGTGCTGACTGTATAGAGGTTCTCCATCTTTGGCTGCAAAGAATATAATCAATCTGATTTCAGTGTTGACCATCTGGTGATGTCCATATGTAGAGTCTTCTCTTGTGCTGTTGGAAGAGGGTATTTGCTATGAGCAGTGCATTCTATTGGCAAAACTCTATTAGCCTTTGCCCTGCTTCATTCTGTATTCCAAGGCCAAATTTGCCTGTTATGCCAGGTGTTTCTTGACTTCCTACATTTGCATTCCAGTCCCCTATAATGAAAAGGACATTTGAGGCTGAGGTGTTAGTTCTAAAAGGTATTGTAGGTCTTCATAGAACCGTTCAACTCCAGCTTCTTCAGAGTTACTGGTTGGGACATAGACTTGGATTACTGTGATATTGAATGTTTTGCCTTGGAAATGAACAGAGATAATTCTGTCATTTTTGAGACTGCATCCAAGTGCTTCATTCTGGACTCTTTTTGACCATGATGGCTACTCCATTTCTTCTAAGGGATTCCTGCCTGCAGTAGTAGATATAATGGTCATCTGAGTTAAATTCACCCATTCCAGTCCATTTTAGTTTGTTGATTCCTAGAATCATATATTTACTTAAAATACAGGTAAACTAGCATCACAAATATATGTGAAAATTATTAAGCGTAATATGAACACAAGCATATTTATTTGGCTTATACACAGGTTGACTTTAATTCAAGTGGTTTTTCAGTCCCATTGGACTTTTGAATTATATTGAAGAAGAAAGCAGCTTCATAGTTATCAAACTCCTGACTGTCTTTTTCACATTCCTAAGGCTATAGATAAGGGGGTTAAGCATAGGAATCATGCCAGTAAAACACACAGTGGCTACTTTGACCAGAAGCCATGAGCTTTTGGAGTTGGGTACACAATAAAGGAACAGGACAGTCCCATGGAAAATGGTGACAGTGCTCAGGTGGGAGGCACAGGTGGAGAAGGCTTTTTGGAGTTCACCAGCTGAAGGCATCTTGATGATTGTGAGAATTATGAAAACATAGGAGGTGAGTATAATCAGGAGGCTGCACACACTTCATTGAGTGTAGAAATGATGAAACATGTCAGTTGACTGAAATGGGTGTCAGAACAGGAAGGAGAGACAGTGCAGAATACTCACAGCCAAAGTGATATATGATGTTAGAACTGCAGATGGACAACTCCAAAAGAGAACATGTTATTGTCAACACATTCCACCCCATGTGTAGGTTCCAGAGACCAGGAGGCTGCAGAGCCTAGGAGACACAGCAACTGTGTAGAGCAGGGGGTTACAAACAGCCACAAACTGGTCATAAGCCATGACTGCTAGAATGGACATTTCTGGAATCACAAATGCACAGCCAAAGAAAACTGTGCTATGCATCCTTTGAAAGAGATAACTCTGTCTTCCACAACCAAGATGTCTAGGAGTTTGGGTGTAAATACACTGGAAGAACAAATATCCCAAAAGGATAGATGACTAAGGAAAAAGTACACCGGTGTGTGGTGTTTGGGATTGATCCTTATGACCACAGTTATGCCAAGGTTCCCCACCAGAGTGACTGTGTAAATGGTCAAGAACACCAGGAAAAAGGGTGCCTGGAGGCGCAGGTGTTTTGAGAAGCCCAAGAGGATGAACATGGTCACAGGGCTCTGATTTCCTTAGTTCAGTACCATGGATCTTGATTTAAAAGATAAAAGTAAACAAGAATTAAAATTGATCAGTGGAACATGAGAAGGTGGAGTGAAAGAAACTGAAGATAGCCCAAACTAAGCTAGTGAAGGCAATGTGATCAGTGTATACCCAGGAATGTTCTGAAGTGTCAGATTGGTCTTTACTTGACAAATTAAGTGAATTTGGTTATGGTAAATTAGCTTTATCCATAAGAACTTCAGTTTCCTTACCTAGAAAACAAGAGAGAATAGTGTTTATCAATAGTAGTACTTTATATAAATGATTCCTAAATAAATATGATGCATTAAATATCCTCAGGATAGAATATAATTATATGAGAACACAGGCTACATAGAAGGAAATCAGAAAAAAAATAACTAAACAAATCATTGATTGGATTATGGCAGACATATGATAACAGTACAATTGCTCTGGGAAAGATTAAACAATTTTAATACATAAAGAAAAATATAATAGCAAATTTCACTGGGGTTAAACATATAACTGCACATGCACAATGGTCCTGGGATTAATAAAAGTAGAATTTAGCCTGTATATTGCTATTTTCAGTTCATATAGATTCCTCTGCCAAAAATCTTCTGGATCCCATATCCCTCAGATTAGAGTGAAAGGATGATCCTAGGTTAAATCAACTCATCAAATGCCAGATATCCTTGGTGTATTTTTATGATGTATTCCTTGCTAACACTAATATGCTGCATATACATTTTGTATCAAAATGGAAATTTTGTTTAAATGTTTCCAGTCCTTTAATCAGAAAGTTGATGATTCCTGCAAAATATAGTTAATAAAGATAGCAAGAGATATCATGTTATTTTTGCAACAGTCAAGAAATTGCAGAATGAGAATGAACACATCTTGAGTAATAGGCAGACCTAGAAATTATACTACAGGATGGTGTTTTAATTTGCCTTATATCTAATCACCTAACCCTAGGGACTCAAACCCTGAAGAATTCTTACAGAGTTTATTGTCATGAGCTATAGACAGAATAATGGAGAAGGAAATGGCAACCCACTCCAGTACTCTTGCCTGGAGAATCCCATGGACAGAAGAGCCTGGCAGGCTACAATCCACGGGGTCGCAAAGAGTCAGACACAACTGAACATACACATTCACACACACACACACACACATGCACACACATGCATAGTTTCCTGTGTAGGAAATCTTGATATACACATATGCAGGGGCATTGGAAAACAAAGATTACACAAATTATTCAGTGATTGATAATTCTGGTGCAGCTAATTTTGGAAAATTTAGCCAAATGGGTAACCTACAACTCAGCAGCTAATTGAGGTTCCCATTTACAAGTGTAAGCTATTTTTAATATGTGAGGGTGAAGAAATAAAGAAAATATCTGCTTACTTGTTTGAGAATTTATTGTCAACCACATCAATACAGTTGGCCTGATATTTTAACTGAAGATTTGTCAGGGATTGAATTGCCAAATATGCTGGTAAATCCAACCAAAGGAACATTTTAAAAGGGAATCACTTGTACACCCATGGCTGATACATGTGAATGTATGGCAAAAAACCACTACTATATTGTAGAATACTTAGCCTCCAGTTAAAATAAATTAATTAATTTACCAAAAAAAAAAAAAAAACAGAATCCCTTGAAATATAAGGTTTTTAGTTTTTTACTTTTTTGCTATTTTACAGATTTATTAGTATGCTTTTTATAAGTAAGTCAAATATAAATGATAAAGATAGCTGGAAGAAACACAAGCTGGAATCAAGATTGCCGGGAGAAATATCAATAACCTCAGATACGCAGATGACACCACCCTTATGGAAGAAAGTGAAGAGGAACTCAAAAGCCTCTTGATGAAAGTGAAAGTGGAGAGTGAAAAAGGTGGCTTAAAGCTCAACATTCAGAAAACAAAGATCATGGCATCTGGTCCCATCACTTCATGGGAAATAGATGGGGAAACAGTGGAAACAGTGTCAGACTTTATTTTTTCTGGGCTCCAAAATCACTACAGATGGTGACTGCAGCCATGAAATTAAAAGACGCTTACTCCTCGGAAGGAAAGTTATGGCCAATCTAGATAGCATATTCAAAAGCAGAGACATTACTTTGCCAACAAAGGTCCGTCTAGTCAAGGCCATGTTTTTTCCTGTGGTCATGTATGGATGTGAGAGTTGGACTGTGAAGAAGGCTGAGAGCCGAAGAACTGATGCTTTTGAACTGTGGTGTTGGAGAAGACTCTTGAGAGTCCCTTGGACTGCAAGGAGATCCAACCAGTCCATTCTGAAGGAGATCAGCCCTGAGATTTCTTTGGAGGGAATGATGCTGAAGCTGAAACTCCAGTACTTTGGCCACCTCATGCGAAGAGTTGACTCATTGGAAAGACTCTGATGCTGGGAGAGATTAGGGCAGGAGGAGAAGGGGACGACAGAGGATGAGATGGCTGGATGGCTTCACTGACTCGATGGACGTTGGTCCGGGTGAACTCCAGGAGTTGGTGATGGACAGGGAGGCCTGGTGTGCTGCGATTCATGGAGTCGTCGAGTCGGACATGACTGAGAGACTCAACTGAACTGAACTGAACTGAACTGAAAGACAGCTGAAGTCCATGTAGACCAAAGATAATTAGTGCAACAAGTTTATTAATTCTATAAAGTATTACTCTGTAATTTTAAATTCCTTTCTTCCAAATTGTGTTCAGAATTTCATGCTAGTTTTAGTTAAAGCAAGCACTGTGTATATGATACGAATTTGTTTCTTTTTAAAAATATTTATTTATTTATTTTTGGCTCATGGCTCCAGAACACAGGCTCGGTAGTCATGGTGCACAGGCTTAGTTGCCATGTGACATATGGGATCTTCCCAGACCAGGCATGGAAACAGTGTTTTTATCCTCCAATATGTAGTTTAGTTAAAGCTTGAAGACTTTAATTTCATAAGCTTTGACAGTGCTTCTAGATAGAGAAGCCCAGATTGTGCATGCTCCCACAGAAAGGTTGGGATTGCATTATGTAAACACATTTTAAAAAATATATGTCTTACTTATTTGTGATGTGGCATCTTTTTTGTTAAAAAACAGAAATTTCAAATTCAGGTTAAAGATCTGTGAGTGAGGTAAGTGCCAAATACTCATTAAATAATAAATGACTAAATGATTTTATTTTCAGAATTTGTTATATTTTAAATAACTAAAACAAGTACAGTGAGAAAGAAAAAAGAAAAATTAGAAGAAAGACAAGTTAAATTAAGGAAAATATTCATCAGGAGATATGCTGAGGTTCAAGAGTCTAGGCTAGAGAGATATTAAAATAAATTGTTAGTGGAACCAGATAGATTGTTGAAAAACGTTTTTGAAAGGAAGAACTATTTCATTTGTCTGACACAAAATCAGACTGTATCCTAACAGACACCAACCAACAGGAAAATGGGGGGAAATATCAAAATAGACTGGAATGCCAACGATATTGCAGAATGCCACAGATCATGTGATAAAATTATTTTATAATGTTGAGGACTATTATAGTCTCTGACACACAGTTTTCCCACTGAGAAATTTAGGGAACTTTCTTTGTGGCTTAATTAAAAAAAAAGAGGCTTTTAGGACTACCATAACATATTTCAACTTCTTTCAAAGTAATTTTGTCGGAGTGTTGATGCCCCAAATTTGCCCCAAATTTTGTAGTTTCCTACAAAATTTGTAAGTTCCCAAGGACAATCAAAAGAACCCATACCTCATTTTCTCCCATTTCCTGTGGTCAGAAGAACTTTCATGACAGACACCCAATTTTCAAGACATTTGATTCAGTGAACACTATATATATTACAGTCATCCACAAAGGATAATTTATAAACCATAATATTACTACAGATCATTGATTATTGGATTCCAATTTTCTATTCATATGATGCTTGGCCTGTTTTTAAGGTTAGATATTGTCCAAGTACCCATCTTTGAAAGTCTTCCAAAAAATTACCACTGCTAGCTTGAATTTCTTTGGGAAAACATAAACCTCACTACAGGGTTATGAAAGGGAATTATTATTTTTTAATATTTAAGAATTGATTAAAAATAAAAAAGAAGATATTGCACAGTAATGATCACGCTGGAAGAGTACCATCTTTAAGACTGGAGGATGCCATGTTAGTAGAATATGGAAGAATGGAGACAGGTATCACAGATCAATAAGCTATTTTTTTAATAAACTTGAATCATTTTATATTTTTAAACTTTTTACATTTTTTGATTCTGAATTTCCCTTATGTAAGGCCTTCCCTTTAGATTTCATAAAGAATCTACCTATAATGCAGGAGACATAGGTTTGATCCCTGGATGGGGAAAGATCACCTGGAGAAAATAATGGCTATCCATTCTAGTGCACTAGCCTGGAGAATCCCATGGACAGAGGAACCCCGTGGACTACAGTCCATGCGTGCATGCTCAGTCACTTCATTATATCTAACTCTGCATACATGTGGACTGTAGCCCGCCAGGTTTCTTTGTCCATGGGGTTCTCCAGGCAAGAATACTGGAGTGGATTGCCATGACCTCCTCCAGGGGATCTTCCCCATTCAGGGATCGAACCCAGGTCTCCTGTGTCCTCTGCACAGCAGGCAGATTCTTTACCACTAGGCCACCAGGGGAAACCTGGGCTACAGTCTATGGACTCACAAACAGTTGGACATGACTGAGCCACCACACTTTGACTTTAGTTATGTAAGGAAAATGTCTTGTAACATAATAATATAATAAAATATGTGCCAAGCATCAGTCAGTATATTGACTGATGCCTTCTTTACTTAGTCAACATATTAATATTGGCATGTATACATCATGGACCAGATCAGGTTTTGTAATTATTGCTCCACAAAGAAGTGAACATTGAACTGTACAATTCTTAGCAGTACTACGTGTATCTTCAGCAATCATTTAGTCATAGTCTTTCAAGGAAGAAAATTTATACGTATACTTGTTACATCCAAAAGTTTTAAAGATCAGTAGTATCTAAATCAATCTGTAGAAACAGTAGTTCTTAAATGTTACTTAATATAACCATTAGTGAACTAAACTATATTATCTAACATATTAATGCATTTAGCTTTGTAGTTCAAATGTTTACTCTTAGATTGAAAGTGCAATCTGAGAATTTTTGGGAAAGAGTTTTCATTGCATTTGTATAAATGAACTGCCTATTCAAAAGTATTTATCAAGCAAAAATAATCTGTGATAAAAAGATTTTGCAACTATTCAATCCTTTTCTCTTTTGTTTTATATTACTTAAGATAAAAATCTAATGAGAACCAAATTACAAGTTACATAACTTCAAATTTTATATTTAAAACAGTATATTTTAATTATTATCTTAAAACATTACTGAATATGTCAGACATTACATGATGCATTTTCAAATTTTCTAAATCACTTTTCTGTTAGTAACAGATCTTTATTAAACTACACACAGCACACTATTTTTGTTTCTTTTTTCTTTTTTTTTTTTTTAAATTTTTGTGATGCTGTGTTGGTTTCTGCCATCAGTTCAGTTCAGTTTAGTCGTGTCTGACTCTTGGTGACCCCATGAATCACAGCACACCAGGTCTCCCTGTCCATCACCAACTCCCAGAGTTCACTCAAAACTCATGTGCATGGAGATGGTGATGCCATCCAGCCATTTCATCCTCTGTCGTCACCTTCTCTTCCTGCCTCCAATCCCTCCCAGCACCAGGGTCTTTTCCAATGAATCAATTCTTTGCATGAGATGGTCAAAGTATTGGAGTTTCAGCTTTAGTGTCAGTCCTTCCAATGAACACCCAGGACTGGTCTCCTTTAGGATGGACTGGTTGGATCTCCTTGCAGTCCAAGGGACTCTCAAGAGTCTTCTCCAACACCACAATTCAAAAGCATCACTTCTTCAGTGCTCAGCTTTTTTCACAGTCCAACTCTCACATCCATACATGATCACTGGAAAAACTATAGTCTTGACTAGATGGACCTTTGTTGGCAAATTAATGTCTCTGCTTTTTAATATGTTATATTGGTTAGTCATAACTTTCCTTCCAAGGAGTAAGAGTCTTTTAATTTCATGGCTGCAGTTACCATCTGCAGTGATTTTGGAGCCCCAAGAAATAAGGTCTGACACTGTTTCCACATCTATTTCCCATGAAGTGATGGGACCAGATGCCATGATCTTCGTTTTCTGAATGTTGAGCTTTAAGCCAACTTTTTCACTCTCCTCTTTCAGCAACAAAATAACTGCTATACCTGCTATGATAATAGCTGAAACTATCTTGGACAAAAAGCTTTTCTTTTTCCATCAGAGCACATTGTGGAATTTTGTTGACAAAAATAAGGACTATGAAGCTACTGGACAAAGTATATAAATTTCAAGATGCAATAAAACCATGTATTACTGCATTTTGAGTTTTTAGCTTTTTCAAAGAAAAGTGTCAGAGAAAACTTATTTCAAATGGGACATCAGAACATTTCTTGATTATTACTGTCATCACAAGACATATCCTGATTAATAAGATGAGAATATTAGTATAAACTTTGAATCACCATAATGGAACTAGATATTTCTTTTTTTTTTTTTATTCTTCCAATTTTATTTTATTTTTAAACTTTACATAATTGTATTAGTTTTGCCAAATATCAAAATGAATCCGCCACAGGTATACATGTGTTCCCCATCCCGAACCCTCCTCCCTCCTCCCTCCCCATACCATCCCTCTGGGCCGTCCCAGTGCACCAGCCCCAAGCATCCAGCATCATGCATCGAACCTGGACTGGCAACTCGTTTCCTACATGATATTTTACATGTTTCATTGCCATTCTCCCAAATCTTCCCACCCTCTCCCTCTCCCACAGAGTCCATAAGACTGTTCTATACATCAGTGTCTCTTTTGCTGTCTCGTACACCGGGTTATTGTTACCATCTTTCTAAATTCCATATATATGCGTTAGTATACTGTATTTATGTTTTTCCTTCTGGCTTACTTCACTCTGTATAATAGGCTCCAGTTTCATCCACCTCATTAGAACTGATTCAAATGTATTCTTTTTAATGGCTGAGTAATACTCCATTGTGTATATGTACCACAGCTTTCTTATCCATTCATCTGCTGATGGACATCTAGGTTGCTTCCACGTCTTGGCTATTATAAACAGTGCTGCGATGAACATTGGAGTACACGTGTCTCTTTCCCTTCTGGTTTCCTCAGTGTGTATGCCCAGCAGTGGGATTGCTGGGTCATAAGGCAGTTCTATTTCCAGTTTTTTAAGGAATCTCCACACTGTTCTCCATAGTGGCTGTACTAGTTTGCATTCCCACCAACAGTGTAAGAGGGTTCCCTTTTCTCCACACCCTCTCCAGCATTTATTATTTGTAGACTTTTGGATCGCAGCCATTCTGACTGGTGTGAAATGGTACCTCATAGTGGTTTTGATTTGCATTTCTCTGATAATGAGTGATGTTGAGCATCTTTTCATGTGTTTGTTAGCCATCTGTATGTCTTTTTTGGAGAAATGTCTATTTAGTTCTTTGGCCCATTTTTTGATTGGGTCGTTTATTTTTCTGGAGTTGAGCTGTAGGAGTTGCTTGTATATTTTTGAGATTAGTTGTTTGTCGGTTGCTTCATTTGCTATTATTTTCTCCCATTCTGAAGGCTGTCTTTTCACCTTGCTAATAGTTTCCTTTGATGTGCAGAAGCTTTTAAGGTTAATTAGGTCCCATTTGTTTATTTTTGCTTTTATTTCCAATATTCTGGGAGGTGGGTCATAGAGGATCCTGCTGTGATGTATGTCGGAGAGTGTTTTGCCTATGTTCTCCTCTAGGAGTTTTATAGTTTCTGGTCTTACGTTTAGATCTTTAATCCATTTTGAGTTTATTTTTGTGTATGGTGTTAGAAAGTGGTCCAGTTTCATTCTTTTACAAGTGGTTGACCAGATTTCCCAGCACCACTTGTTAAAGACATTGACTTTAATCCATTGTATATTCTTGCCTCCTTTGTCGAAGATAAGGTGTCCATATGTGCGTGGATTTATCTCTGGGCTTTCTATTTTATTCCATTGATCAATATTTCTGTCTTTGTGCCAGTACCATACTGTCTTGATAACTGTGGCTTTGTAGTAGAGCCTGAAGTCAGGTAAGTTGATTCCTCCAGTTCCATTCTTCTTTCTCAAGATCGCTTTGGCTATTCGAGGTTTTTTGTATTTCCATACAAATTGTGAAATTATTTGTTCTAGCTCTGTGAAGAATACTGTTGGTAGCTTGATAGGGATTGCGTTGAATCTATAAATTGCTTTGGGTAGTATACTCATTTTCACTATATTGATTCTTCCAATCCATGAACATGGTATATTTCTCCATCTATTAGTGTCCTCTTTGATTTCTTTCACCAGTGTTTTATAGTTTTCTATATATAGGTCTTTAGTTTCTTTAGGTAGATATATTCCTAAGTATTTTATTCTTTCCGTTGCAATGGTGAATGGAATTGTTTCCTTAATTTCTCTTTCTGTTTTCTCATTATTAGTGTATAGGAATGCAAGGGATTTCTGTGTGTTGATTTTATATCCTGCAACTTTACTGTAGTCATTGATTATTTCTAGTAATTTTCTGGTGGACTCTTTAGGGTTTTCTATGTAGAGGATCATGTCATCTGCAAATAGTGAGAGTTTTACTTCTTCTTTTCCAATTTGGATTCCTTTTATTTCTTTTTCTGCTCTGATTGCTGTGGCCAAAACTTCCAAAACTATGTTGAATAGTAATGGTGAAAGTGGGCACCCTTGTCTTGTTCCTGACTTTAGAGGAAATGCTTTCAATTTTTCACCATTGAGGATAATGTTTGCAGTGGGTTTGTCATATATAGCTTTTATTATGTTGAGGTATGTTCCTTCTATTCCTGCTTTCTGGAGAGTTTTTATCATAAATGGATGTTGAATTTTGTCAAAGGCTTTCTCTGCATCTATTGAGATAATCATATGGTTTTTATTTTTCAATTTGTTAATGTGGTGTATTACATTGATTGATTTGCGGATATTGAAGAATCCTTGCATCCCTGGGATAAAGCCCACTTGATCATGGTGTATGATCTTTTTAATGTGTTGTTGGGTTCTGATTGCTAGAATTTTGTTAAGGATTTTTGCATCTATGTTCATCAGTGATATTGGCCTGTAGTTTTCTTTTTTTGTGGGATCTTTGTCAGGTTTTGGTATTAGGGTGATGGTGGCCTCATAGAATGAGTTTGGAAGTTTACCTTCCCCTGCAATTTTCTGGAAGAGTTTGAGCAGGATAGGTGTTAGCTCTTCTCTAAATTTTTGGTAGAATTCAGCTGTGAAGCCGTCTGGACCGGGGCTTTTGTTTGCTGGAAGATTTTTGATTACAGTTTCAATTTCCATGCTTGTGATGGGTCTGTTAAGATTTTCTATTTCTTCCTGGTCCAGTTTTGGAAAGTTGTACTTTTCTAAGAATTTGTCCATTTCTTCCACGTTGTCCATTTTATTGGCATATAATTGTTGATAGTAGTCTCTTATGATCCTTTGTATTTCTGTGTTGTCTGTTGTGATCTCTCCATTTTCGTTTCTAATTTTGTTGATTTGATTTTTCTCCCTTTGTTTCTTGATGAGTCTGGAACTAGATATTTCAATAATGAATCCAAGACAAGGTGTGATGCATAGTAGATATTTAGCCTTCTTATTTATTGGAATTATGAATAACAGCTGTGATTTTAAAAAACTTATATGTTGTGAAAAACAGGCAGAAACACAGACAGCTGTCAATTGGTGCACACATTTGGGAAGACAGTGTAGACATCCTTTCTTCTAGAGACCACATAATAGAAACACTACAGGATTTCATTTAAACACATAGTCTACAATGCATAATTATATTTTGTATGTCCTGTAGGTTTCCTTACCATGTTACAGCTTTCTCTGATCTCCACATTCTGACCTTGTG